>NC_137280.1:134861666-136237083 GCF_054371585.1 Giraffa tippelskirchi
TTCCCTCTAATGTAAAAAAGAGACAACAGCAGTTACTAACATATATTTGTTATGAAGATTAAAGAATGTGTTCAAGGATACAGAACAGTAACTAGAATATACTAAGCATTATGTAAGTGCTTTTTAAAATAAATAATTTACATTTATACCAAAAAGAGAAGATAAAAATGTAAATGTTCCCCACCAACTTTTTGGACTCCTTGAATTCTATTCATAGACTGCCAAGGGCCTTATGGACCTCAGGTTAAGAATTCTTGGGTCTAACATGTACCCCCCAATGTTCATTGCAGCAATATTTACAATAGCTAGCACATGGGAGCAAAGCATATGTCCGTCAACAGATGAATGGATAAAGAAGTTGTGGTACATATATACAACGGAATATTATACTACCATAAAAGGAATACATCTAGGTCAGTTCTAGTGAGGTGCACGAACCTAGAGCCTACTATACAGGGTGAAGTGAGTCAGAAGAGAAAAACTAGTGTCATATATTAATGCTTATATTTGGAATCTAGGAAAAAGGTACTGATGAACCTACTGAAGGGCAGGAATAGAGATGCAACCATAGAGAACAGACTTTGGACACAGTGAGGGAAGGAGAAGGTGGCACAAATTGAGAGTAGCACTGAAACATATATATTACCATATGTAAAAGAGAGAGCTAGTAGGAAACTGCTATATAACACAGGGAGTTCAACTCAGTACTACTCTGTGACAGCCTGGAGGGGTGGGATGGGGTTCGGGGTGGGAGGGAGGTTCAACAGGGAGGGGACATATGTATAGTCATGGCTGATTCACATTGTTGTATGGAAGAAGCCAACACAATATTGAAAATAATTATTCCCCAATTAAAAATAAATTTAAAAGAATTCTTGAGTCTATAAAAAATGGAGGGCATTAGGCAAATGTCTTCTCCTGGATTCTCCAAATCATTTCTGCCTAAGCCATCTTTTCCTCCTGTACCAGAGAAGAAAGTTCCTTTTTAGTCCCCACTTTCCTCTAAGCCCCAAGATCCATGCTCTTACCACCCCATCTAATTCATCACTATGTCTTGATTTAATCCCTTTATGATTCTTGAATTTGGCACCTCTTCTTTTCTCTCAACAATTACTGTCCTAAATCAGGTCACTATATCTTGCCTAGACTGTTTTGGAGCCTCATATTAATAACTGGTCAGATTCCACAGACGTTCCTCTTAAAGCCATTTTTCAAGAAGCTACTGGAACCCTTCTCCTAAAACCTAAATGTCATTTGTCACAGCCTTGCTATAAACTCCTCTGGTACCCTCTGGCCTAAAAATGCCTTCTGTGGCTTGATGCCTGCTGACTCCATCCTCAGCACATCCTCCAGTCTATGTGGTAATTTCTAGCCATCTTACATAACTTTTGCCTCCTGCCCCATGGCCCCATGGCGTTCTTCCTGAGGCCCCCAGATCTGTGTTTTCACTTCACTATCACTGATCTGTGACTGGCAATAAGCCTACTCCTTGTGGTAGATCCAAATGTTCAATGCAGCACACCTTGTGAGTTCTATTAATATCTCCTTCCTTCCAGAACCTTGGAAGAGTAGACTTAGGCTCCCATATCCCTCCAGAGGGTCACAAGGTCTATAGCAGGGTGGCACTATGTTTTGGGGGAGGGAGGTTGTTGGGGGCCAAGGACACATGGGTGTGAGATGGTAACAGTTCACAGTGGACAAGAGAGGATTAAAAACAGCCAGGTGCAGTGGCTTAGGCTGAGGTGGAGGCTCCTGAGAGAGCCAAACAGTTGCAGTACTGCTGTCGGCTGCTCACGTTGCAGCATACAGCAGAGGCTGCAGGGAACTGGTGCATCAGGCTAGAGGATGGCCCTCCAGACTGCCCACCATGGTTCCACACCCTGCGTGGGGGCCAACCTGCATCCATGGGCTTGATCATCTCTGGTACAATAGGCTAAGTGGTCCATGATCACTGACTCCATTCCATCCTCAGTTGCTCTGGGCTGTCCCGCCCTCTGGGGGTTTGAGGCTAAAAGGGGATTAGTGTGAGGTGTGTGCATAAGAAAGCATGTGGAGCCCCAAGGTGATGAGCCCAAAATGTGGCAGTAATGGAACTGGTCCCAGACAGGGAAGAGCTGAACCAGCAAGTTCCACCTTCCTTTGCTTGTGGGGAGGATCCACAGACACTTGGGTACCCAACGCCAAATTCTCCGTGCACTTCTTACAAAGGTGCTGAAACCCACTCCCATCTACTTAACATCCTACTGGATCTCTCCCTGCTGGAACTGAGTGTATTAACTCATACGCTGCACATCTTCTACCATCTCCATCTTATGCCTGAGTAAAGTGAGGTTCCCAAGGCTACAGGCTAGTAAGGAGTGAAGATGGATTTCACACCAGGTAGGCGAGCTCCGGAAGCCCTAAGGAACATATGCCCTTGCTCAGGTTGTTTGGACAGAAGAGCAGAGAACAACCACAAGTAGACTCTCAGTAATAACATAAAATACATGAGATTTGGAGGTGCTTCTGGTGAACTAAGTTCCAGACACACAGAGGTTTAGGACATGGTAGGCAAACTTTTTCTGTAAAAGGCAAGATAACGTTTTAGTCTTTGTGAAGCCATATGGTCTCTGTTACACTGAACTCTGCCACAGTGGCACAGAAACAGCCATAGAAAATGTGTAAAAGAAAGTTGTTTCCAGTAAAACTTTATTTCCAAAACAGGTAGTGGGTTGGATATAGCCCATGGTTGGCTGACCTCTGGTCTACAAGGAAAGCTAAGCTGCTCAGATTGATGAGCAAGTGAACTTGAGTAGGCCTGGGAGTAGGGAAGGGTGGGGGAATTCAAATCTGAGGTCTGTGAGTCAGTAAGGCCGTCCCATACAGTTCTGGAGAAGGCAATGGCACCCCACTCCAGTCCTCTTGCCTGGAAAATCCCATGGACGGAGGAGCCTGGTAGGCTACAGTCCATGGGGTCGCTAAGAGTTGGACACGACTGAGCGACTTCACTTTCACTTTTCCCTTTCATGCACTGGAGAAGGAAATGGCAACCCACTCCAGTATTCTTGCCTGGAGAATCCCAGAGATGGCGGAGCCTGGTGGGCTGCCGTCTATGGGGTCGCACAGAGTCGGACACGACTGAAGCGACTTAGCAGTAGCATACAGTTCTGCAGGTAGCTCACTGCACAAGGGCACTTGGCTCACCTGGCTCAGAGGTGAGGGTAAGAGTACACAATCCAGGCTGCATTTCTTCCACCAAGCTGTGTAGTCATCATGGTGCTGGCTTGCCTCAGCCTGGAAGAAAGGGCGCTGATCTACACTAGCCAGACTGTCTGAGCTACGTCTGCCCAGAGGGCCCCTTTGTCTAAAAGGGTACTATGTATGGGTTCACTGCATTTACCAGATGCTGTGCTTGCAGGTGCTAGGAAAACAGATCCTTATGAGGTTGATAAGGAAACTGGGACAACAGATAATGTGTCTTTTCAGCTGTCTTCACAAAAGATAGCCATAAGCAACAAATCTGTGTTGCTGCATTACATGGTTCAAATGGCTCAAGCCTACAAAGACCTTGGAGCTGACCAGCTGAGTTTAGGCATTTCAGTCCCTCCCTTTAAGAATCAGAGCAGAACAAAGACAGTGATGCAAAGAATACACTCCAATGTGGAACTGAAGCTGTCAGGGGTCTCTGTGGCAGGACTCCCAAATATGGTATGGATTTAAAGGAAGGAGAGATATGACATGGCCCCAGAGGTTCACCAAGCCTCTGTGGAGGAAGAGACATTCGACTGAGTGTATAAGGGGGATTGTGGAAAGTAACACCAGACAGGGCGATTGGGGATGTTCAATGGGCCTTGCATGCCAGAGGGAGGGAGGGATTTGCATGTACTTCTTTTAGCAGATGGCAGGGAACCATTCTAGGACAGAGGAGCCTGGTGGGCTACAGTTCATGAGGTCACAAAGAGTGACACAACTGAGCGACTAATATGATAAGATCAGTGATGTACTTAATGTACTTAATCCAAATTAGGGCTTGACCTGTCAAGAAAAAGAGGTGGATGTGAGAAGTGAAGTAGAATGCACAGGACTTGGTCCCTCTTTGAACAGAGCGAGTAGAGTATGGCTAGGCCAAGGGTTAACAGCCCTGTTTGAACTGAAGACATCAATCCGCAGGCAAAAATCTCTACAGGCAATCCATCCACAGGCAACATCTCCATCTGAAAGTTGCCACCAGTTGCTCCTTTTTACCTTCAGGTGTGTTGCTCTTTAAGTGCTGGAGATCTTTCCATTTACTGGTAAAACCTCCCCAGACTATCAGGGAAGAAAGAGCTCTAGCAGTGCTCAGGCCATCCCAGCTGGGACAGAGTGGATTTAGCTGCCTTTGAGACACAGGACAAGAAGAGTCTACCTAAGATTCGGCAGAAAATCTAGAAAATGGAGCCACGGTGCTTTGCTCCTACAAAGCAGTTAGTGCTGTGAGGCTCATGTGAAAACATGAACTGCCTTTGGACTCTCTTCTGCAGCTGTATGAACAAAAAGTGTACAAAAATAAAAGTGAATAAGGACATTCACTTGTGAATTGTGGCAGTGCTCTTTTTAACTCTTGACCTGTTCAAGTAAAACATGAATCACTACCATATGACAGGGTGTTAAAGAGATTGGACTTGACATCAAAAATTCTTCTAATTATAAGCCCTTGAGTTATTCAAGGGAGAGGGAGAGGCCTTTCTGGTCTCACTCATTTTCTTCTCTATTTGTTTCTTCCCGCTTAGCACAGGTCATGAATATCTATGGAGAACACCGAGATCAGGTCAGCATCAGGTTGACTTCACATCATCTCTGAGATATCTGAAGTCATCTCTTCTGGTTATGCTTAATGGGGAGCGAGGAATCCAAGAGTCCTCCTGGCACTCTTATGGGAGCACATACTCTTGCCATCATGAAACCTGTGATACCTGACAGAAGGATGGCAGCAGGGGCAGGGGAGGCAGAAATAACAGGAGCCGTGGCAGGTACTATGACATGGCATCGACCAAGTCTTCACACTCAGGGCAGATCAACCCAGCACTGGCAGGAGCAGCCTTCATGAATCCAGGAGGAAGCAGAGCCAGCATGGCCAGGGCAGGTGCTTCCAACATGTCCCCACCTATGAGGCAGCAGGGCCTGTGAGCATCTCCTTGTCCTCAGAGGGCAGTTCAGCAGGTCGGCAGGAGGCGCCAGTCTCTCCCCAGGAGGCAGCATGGGCGCGGTGCTTGCAGGAGAAGATACCACCAGCAAGCCTGTATCAGAACAGCTAAAGTTCCAGTGGTGGGACCCCTCATCTCAAGCTTGCAGACTGAAAGCTGAATGATTAACAGGATGGAAGCCAGAAGGTCTCCCAAACCATGCTGAAGCCTAGAGGTAAAGAAAGGAAAATAACAGAACTCCTGATAAAAGGCATTCCCACCACCATATGACTGGAAGAAGACAAATCAACTCTTAACATCATCCTTCTGCTGGCCCTTTGCCTGGCACGGAACCACTAGGGGTGAAAAGGGAAGGAAAACGCTACAGCAGCCCAGGATGTAATGGACACAGGTCCTCCTTCAATGGAAAGCCAAGCAAAAACAAAAAGCCATCGGCCACAGCCTTATTCACTGGGTGTGTGGTCAGATTTCTCTTCCTTTCTTACTTTCCACTGACTTCAATATAATTGTGAAAAGCCCTGTACTCAGGTGATGAATCTAGGGAAGTGAAAACCACTAATCCTCTTCTCAAGGAGTTCACTGTATACTAGAGTGTATTGTCATCTTTTCTGTTACTCTCTTTGCCTGCTCATGAGACTCATTAATGCTGAATCACAAACAGTACAGGGTAGACTGAGGAGTGTCCTAGGATAGGAAATCATGTACAGTAGAGCTGAAATGATCAGAATGTTTTTCTGTCTGGACTATGGGCTCCAAAAGAATAGGGGCATAGCACACAGGTCAACTCATCTGTGCAGTGGGAAGAAAAACAGTCTGCGGCTGCCTCCTATGTGCCAGGTGTTGTACTTGGCCCATAACCTACATACCTAATTCTCATAACAATTTTATAATTAAGATATCAACATCTGTTTTACAAATTAAGAAAACAAAGGTTCAGAGGACTTGAGCAACTTACCAGAGTTACATAGGTAATAAGTGATAACCTAGGTTTGTAACCTAAGTCTTTCTCACTACCTTAACTATGGCTGCTGCTGCTAAGTCGCGTCAGTCGTGTCCGACTCTGTGCGACCCCATAGACAGCAGCCCACCAGGCTCCCCCGTCCCTGGGATTCTCCAGGCAAGAGTACTGGAGTGGGTTGCCATTCCTTCTCCAGGGCATGAAAGTGAAAAGTGAAAGTGGAGTCGCTCAGTCGTGTCCGACTCAGTGACCCCATGGACTGCAGCCCGCCAGGCTCCTCCGTTCATGGGATTTTCCAGGCAAGAGTACTGGAGTGGGGTGCCATTGCCTTCTCCATTAACTATGGCAGCAGTTCACAAAAGCTAATAGGCAAAAACTGGCTTACATTTTAAAAAAAACCTTATTTTGACCTACAGTAAAGTTGCAAAAATAGTGGAGAGTTTCCATATACTCCTCACCAGCCTCCCCTAATGTTAAATATCTTAATACTATAGTACAATGATCATAACAAGGAAATTAACATTGGTAACAATATTACTAACTAAACTAAAACTTTCATTTGTTTTTCATCAGTTTTGCCACAAAGTCCTTTTTTCTTCAAGGATTCCAAAATAGTGGAGAGTTTCCATATACTCCTCACCCAGCCTCCCCTAATGTTAAATATCTTAATACTATAGTACAATGATCATAACAAGGAAATTAACATTGGTAACAATATTACTAACTAAACTAAAACCTTCATTTGTTTTTCATCAGTTTTGCCACAAAGTCCTTTTTTCTTCAAGGATTCCATTAAGGATCCCACACTAATGATTTTTTTCCACAGTAGTTTCATGCTAACAAGGATATGAATAAGGTACATACCTTATATTTTGCTGAAATCTTTCTTAATTTTATGACACATAATGTAAATGATACTTTGTAAACGGTCTATAGGCCGTTATAACTTTGAGAAAAAGTTATATTTGTACTCTGCTATTGTGTTGTGGGATGTCCTATAACTGTCAATTAGGTGAAGTTGGTTGAGAGTCATGTTTAAGTCTACTGTGTCCTTAATGATTTTCTTTCTACTTGTTCTATCAATTACTGAGATATTGTTATTGACATTCCTGAGTATATACTGTAGATGTGTCACTTTCTTCTCACAGACCTATAGGTTTTTTGCTTCATGTATTTTGAAACTTTGCTATTTGGTGTACAAAGAATTAGAATTGTCTTATCTTCTTGTAAAATTGCCCCTTTATCATTTCTACATGGTCCTCCATCCCTGTAAATATTCTATACTCTTGAAATCTAATTTGATTGCTATTAATATAGCCACTTTCCATTTCTCTGGATTAGTGTTTGCATGCTATGTATTATTTTCTATATTTACTTTTCAGCAACATTTGTATTTTTATTGGGTTTCTTATAGACAACTGTATACTGTATACTGTAACTATATACTGTTGTGTCTTGTTTGTTTTTTAATCTAATTTGACAATCTGACATTTAGTTGGGTCTTTTGGCTTCCCTGTGGCTCAGCTGGTAAAGAATCAGCCTGCAATGCGGGAGACCTGGGTTAATCCCTGGATTGGGAAGATCCTCTTGAGAAGGGAAAGGCTACCCACTCCAGTATTCTGGCCTGGAGAATTCCATGGACTTTTTTTTTTTTTTAATAAATTTATTTTAGTTGGGGACTAATTACTTTACAATATTGTAGTGGTTTTTACCATACACTGACACGAATCAGCCATGGGTTTACATGTGTTCCCCATCCTGAACCCTCCTCCCACCTCCCTCCCCATCCCATCCTTCTGGGTCATCCCATTGGCCCAGCCCTGAGCATTTGTCTCATGCACTGAACATGGAATGGTGTTCTGTTTCACATATGATAATATACATGTTTCAATGCTACTCTCCCAGAACGTCCCACCCTCACCTTCTTCCTCAGAGTCCATAAGACTGTTCTATGCATCTGTGTCTCTTATTCTGTCTTGCATATAGGGTTATCGTTACCATCTTTCAAATTCCATATATATGCATTAGTATACTGTATTGGTGTTTTTCTTTCTGGCTTACTTCACTCTGTATAATGGGCTCCAGTTTCATCCATCTCAATAGAACTGATTCAAATGTATTCTTTTTAATAGCTGAGTAATATATTGTGTATATGTACCACAGCTTCCTTATCCATTCGTCTGATGATGGACATCTAGGTTGCTTCCATGTCCTGGCTATTGTAAACAGTGCTGCGATGAACATTGGGGTACACGCGTCTCTTTCAATTCTGGTTTCCTCGGTGTGTATGCCCAGCAGTGGGACTGCTGGGTCATATGGCAGTTCTATTCCCAGTTTTTTAAGGAATCTCCACACTGTTCTCCATAGTGGCTGTACTAGTTTGCATTCCCACCAACAGTGTAAGAGGGTTCCCTTTTCTCCACACCCTCTCCAGCATTTATTGCTTGTAGGCTTTTGGATAGCAGCCATTCTGACTGGTGTGAAATGGTACCTCATTGTGGTTTTGATTTGCATTTCTCTAATAATGAGTGATGTTGAGCATCTTTTCATGTGTTTGTTAGCCATCTATATGTCTTCTTTGGAGAAATGTCTGTTTAGTTCTTTGGTCCATTTTTTGATTGGGTCGTTTATTTTTCTGGAATTCAGCTGCAGGAGTTGCTTGTATACTTTAGAGATTAATTGTTTGTCTGTTGCTTCGTTTGTTATTATTTTCTCCCATTCTGAAGGCTGTCTTATTCCATGGACTTTTTATAGTCCATGGGGTCACAAAGAGTTGGACATGACAGAGCAACTTTCACTTTCACTTCACTTTGGACCATTTATGTGTAATGTTACTATTGTTATGCTTGTGTGCAACACCTTTCTATTTGTTTTGTACTTGCTTATCTCTTTGCATTCTTTTTCCTATTAGACTATTTTAAATTATGTTTTATAATTTTGCTTTACATTATGATGAATTCTTAGGTAACTATTTATAGTATACATCTTTAAATACAGACCACCTTCAAGCAATATTGAACTTCATGACACTTTGAGGACCATATAATAATACACTTCCATTTACCTCATTCTTGTCTAAGTACTACTCTTATCACTCATTTCTGTATACATCATAAAACTAAAATTTGTCATTTTTTTAGCTTTAAATAGTCAATTATCTCCTGAAGAGATTTAAACTGTAACAGGAAAAAAGTCCTGTATTTGTTCTAGATTTATTTTCAATGAATTTCATTTCTTGTACAAATCCAGATTTCCACATGCTCTATTTCCTTGAGATTACAGGCTTTCCTTTGACATTTGCAGTGAAGCTCTGTTGGCAATTAATTCTTTAACCTTTTGCAGGGATGAATAAGTATTTTACCTTTGTGTATGAAATTTATTTCTGGTGGGTAGACTGTAGACTGACAGCTTTAAAACATTTTCTTTAAAAAGAAGTTACCCTTACTCTCCTCTGACATGCATTTTTTTCCACTGACAAGTCTGCTGTAATTCTTATTATAGAATACGAATAATGCATCTTTTTTCTGTTTCTGGACTTCAGATTTTCCTTTTATCATTAGATTTAAGTAATTTAACTATGTTGTGATTTTGTGCAGTTTTCTTCATGATTCTCATGCTTTGGGTTCACTGAGCTTCTTAGAGCTCTGAGTTTTCACTATCAAATTTGAGAAATGTCAGCCAATATTCTTTCAAAGAACTATCTCAATACAATGCACAACAGTTAACTGACCAAGTCAAAGACGGATGGGTAATGCTCATGATTATAATGCATTTACATGCACACAAGTCATATAACTCAGACCGATGCAACAATAGGTGATTCATCACTGTGAACTGCAAATCATGATTGCCAATATCAGTAATCAGGGGGAAAGAAAACAGTGACAGTGACTAAAAAAGGTACATAATCTATGCTGTATTCATCTGATATTAAAAAGATTGTTGCTTTCAAACCTGTTTTGGGGGGATGTTGCATTGGTTTTATTTGTTTTCCTCCAACCTTCTGTACCCATTATAGAAAACTGGAGATTTTCATATCATGTAAAAGTTTCCTGAGATGACTTTCACTACTGAAACCAGGCTAGCCCCAGGCAAACTGGGATGATTTATTACTCTAGGGCCAAGCTTCTTGGAGCCTGACTAGAGAGCACCAAAGCTACCAAACCATGTTTTCACCCACCTCCCCAAGAGAGTTGATTCATCTAAGGAGACGATTTGATACGGATGGCAGGAATCAGTATCAAACAGGGGGAAGAGAAGCTCAGTAAAAGAACCCAGTAAGGGAAAGAGAAAGAGAAGAATCTGTATCACAAACTGGAATCAATGTGGATTAAGTTTTGACCATAGTAGTGGTCTCCATTGTTCTGATAAATCAACTATATGATGGTCCGTTCAAGTGAATTTATTATTGCACTGATAGAAACCTGGCAATATCAACTCTAATCCCCAGGAGACTTTAACTTTCATATACTTCTAGCAAAAAAACAGTAAAGATAATTTTAAGAGAAAGGAAAAGAATCCATATTTTTCAACAACTGAGAGACAGGATTTGAATGGACGGATCAGAAAGTATCCAGAAGTTTGAGTCATATTTCCACCAGTGTCAGACATATAAACCGTTACTGGTAATAAGACTATGCAATGTGAAAAAAGAGAGGCCAAAGACTATGACAAAAATATTCTGCCAAAATATACTGTTTCAGATGGCCAAATCGTGGTAGAAACTCAATGTACTGAAATGTCTGTAATTTTATTCTAGTTAAAAATAAGCATATTAGAGAGATTGATGAAGAGTAAAAAGATGGGAATTACAGATTTTCAGAGCAAGGCCAACTGTGATGAAGATGTTTCTAATAGAACACGGAAATTCAGAAGACACAGAGAATGAAGAGACAGGAAAAAACTTAGCACACAAGTATGAGTAATTACTAGCTCTCTGCTACTACAATTAGCAAAGTGAAGCACACTCTGAATTCCTGGAAGTGGTCTCAGTAAGTTCCATAGAGAAATTTATTTTGATTATGTCTTAAAAGTTATAAGATTGTGAATCTGGGTATCAAAATGGTAACATTGTTCATGGCAAACAGATGATTAGATCATAAACTACATGTGATGTGCATTCGATTGAATATGTGGTTAAAGGGAAAATTAGCTTTTTTCATACCAAATTGGCTGTAGATGAGAGAAGGTGAGAGAAAGGAAGGAAGGAAGGAAGGAAGCAAGGGAGGGAGGGAGGGAGAGGGAAAATATTTTAAAAATTGTTCAATATGGTTCTTATGAGCTAGACTATGAAAACAAAGCTTTTGAATAAAATATGAAGGCTGTATGGAAAAATGCAGAGAAAAATTGGGAATAAAGAAACGTTCCAAGTGTCAATTTCAAAGTAACATAGGTTGGACAATTTTGGAGATGTGTTAGATAAAAGAAGAGTCTTGGGGAGGGAAGAATAAATGCTCTAATCCATCTGGTGCTCTCCAAGCACATTCATCCCTGAGGCCAGGCAAGCCCACGCCATGGAAAATATTCATGTCCTCCAAAATTGAAGAGAAAGAACCTGGGCAATGCCAGAGAGAGGTTTGCTCCAAACTACCCAAAAATCAAACTTCAGAAATATGCAACAGAAACTATGCCTTGGGTAAAAGGATCAATCCCCGATTAAAGAGTTTTGAGTCATTTTATTGCAAAACATTTTTTCTCCCTATAGAAGTGTGATAGGGAATCTGCATTGATCTTTACCCCATCACTATTCTATTAAGTTTTGCTTAATATGAACTATTTAGCCAAACTGGACAAATTAAATATATGAAGTCCTCAATGGGTAATGAGTGGCAATGCCAAGTCATGTCCTCCTGGGTGACTGTTGAGGATGACTTCATCTATTTTCTAGTTGTCACTCTGCACAAAGTCAGCACTGTGAAATGTATGGGTCTATAACAGGTGTATTAGATTTAGGAGGAACTGAGATTAGGGAAATGCAGCAGCATTTTGGGCACAGATTTACTTAGATCATGGAAAGAACAGTCCCAATTGGCAGCTGGCATTGAACACAAATATTAACAACATTGTATTTCAACTGAAAATTGTCCTTGCTTGAGGTAGACATCATGGCAGAGTAAAGGACTGCAAGACTGGAAGCTGGGTGTTCAGAATCCCAATCTCGTTTTGTTAACAGGACTAAATTCATCAGTGAATGTCTTTAGACCTCAGTTTCTCCACATGGAAAATGAGGGATTGGGTTCAACATGTAATTCAATGCAACATAAATCAAGTGCCTCATATGCTCTAGGAATTTTACCGAAACAAGAAATTGTTAGGATTCTTACCATCTGGGGGCTCCTGTTACAATTCTCCTTAAAGAGGGATCCTCACCTTTTGTCTGATTGATATGCATAGAAAGTATTACTAGGGAAGAAAATTATCAGACTGTTTTTTCTAAACTTTTTTTCAGAGTACTATACAATCTGTATAATGCCTGACTGGGAGGATCAGAAATACATGGAAAAAAAATTTCATCCATGGATATAAAAAGAAAACTAATTCATTCCATCTTAAGCATTTTTTCACATTATATATTTACTTTTAAAATATGGACATTTATATATTTTTAACTTAGTATTTTCTGAAATATTCATTCATGAAATTAAATGCTTTTAGAGAGTCATAACTCATATTGTATTTCATATCTCTGATTACTTTTAAAGTAAGAAATTTTAACTTTATTTATTCAGGTATTCCCCCAAATTAACACTGGGGAAAGTTTTCTTCAGGAGAACATTTGAGAAAGTTTAAATTATCTCTAAGTTATCCTCTTATTTGAAAGTGGGTTGTATCTACACTTTGGGTTTCTTTCTACTTCTTGTGATAGTTTGTCTTTTGCTGTAGTGTACTTAGTGGTGTCCCACACTTCTTATCTGCTGCATATGGGAACCAGGCTACTCAGGGTGGTAGAATTAAGGGAAAGGGCCCCTACATTATTCTTAACTGAAGGCAGACTAAGGGAGGCTGAAGTTTAAAGTCCATATGGGAATCTATTGTATTGGGCAAATAACATCTTTTTCACAACAGAAAGATTGAGAAGAATAAGTAATTCAGCCAAAATAAAACCAAGATTCCTAACCCAAGTAGTGCTACCAAGAAATGACCCTTCATATTCCTGCTTTCCAAGCCTTCGGTCTCTATTAAATACATATAAAACTCTTTTAGATAATCATTTACTCTTCCAAGTCACCACCTTACTTCACCAGGCCCCAACAATAGACAAACTCAAATGACAGTCATCACATTGCCCCAGCCCACTTACGTTTACATCTTCCTTGCACCGCAGTGAAGAAAACAACCATGGAAATGCAGACCACAGTTAAAATAATACTCAAAATTATCCATATTATTATTTCTGTTAAGAAGGAAAATAGAGACATCAATTAGGATAAGTAGCACTGTCTGTCAGTACATACTCAATTTCTCAAAAGAGCCAGATATCTAGTTCATGCTGATCTTAAAGCATATTACCATTTCTCTGTGTTTTAGTTTTGGATAACACTTAAATTCTTTACTGTAGCCCAGTCTATACGAGAGGGGGTGGCCTAGTACTAACCTGATCATGCCACACATGCCCCTACCATTTTTAAATCAACCAGTAAAATAATTAAATCACCTCCCTGGTGTCTTACAGACAAAACAATCATTCCAATGATTTTAATATAATTTAACTATTTACTGTGTCATTGTATAAATATTACGAATAAAAAAGGAACTTAGGTAGGGATAACAGAAAGCTGTGACTTCACTGTGTTGCCAGTCAACAATTTGTTGTTAACAATTACTATATTCATTATTTAAAATCAGACTCTGCTAAGAAACCCAACCTCAAGAAAAAATATTTTGAATTTAATATCACACCTCACACTTGGTAGCAAAGATATGCTAACAACCCTAGTCCAAGTAAGCATCTGAACAGAATAATTCAATTTGGTATTAGGAGGTTGCCTAAAAAGTACAGTGCAGGGACTCAATCATTTTCCGTGCTATTAGAAATTCAACATTACACAAGAAACACAGCTGTTAAAACACCACTCAAGGCAATGAGATGTAATAATATAGAAACTAACCCGCCAATAGAACTAGTCATTTCCTTCTTCTGGTTGAGTCTGGGGTTGAGGACCAAAGAGGTCACAGTTAACCAGAACTATATACTCAATGGAGAACATGCTGTTTCCACCTGCTCTGGTGTTTTCAGAGTGTGGCTTTAAGTCTGTCCTTAGGGATCTCCCCAGCTTGCTTCAGGTTCTAGGTACCAGCCTGCAGCCCGACACACCAGATGGACAACTCTGGCATCACTGTTCTTGATGAGAAAGTGTGGGGAACTTCCTAATCCTGTAAAATGTGAAAGGGACAAGGAGCTCAATTAAGTAAGCAACATCCAAAAATTGTTTTGATCCTAGGTTTTAGACATCTAATCAAAAAGAATGATTGTCCATCTCTTGTGTAACTTAGGTAAGAAGAAGATTCTGTAAATGATTTTTCCAGAATGAATGATAACCCTAAGAGATCAAAGGTAGTGGGAAAAGAATAAGAAATCTTGAAGGAATGAGGTATTAAATAGTCAAGGAAAGAAGGTAATAATAAGAAGTTGAGTGTTAGGATTTATAGTAATCTCAGAGGCTTGTTGAGGACAGTTCTGATTAAGTCATTACACTGCCACAGATGTTGAACTGTCAGAGCAGATTCACTGAGAAATTCCCTGGGAAAAAGGAGCTTTGCAAAGAAATACAAAAACAACCAAAATTGTCTAAGAAAATCCTAACTGAGCCCAAGAAAGCAGGAATCAGAACTCTTGAAACTTTTTGGATTCAAGAATATCACTTGCTACTTCCAGAAAACTGCTCCAAATTAAAAATTTTCAAGCTCCTTTTGCATTAGTTCAAGCTTAGAAAACATTCGTGGATTCCAAGTCCACACCTACATAACTCCAAACATTTAGCCAGACTGGAGTGAGGCCTAGTATAATTACAATAAGCAATTAAGTTTGAGAACCATATTTCTAGATAACCAAAATTTTTATAACTTAAAATCAGAAATCAGAAAATACTCTATATTTTGATTCATTTAGCTCTTATCTATGAAAAAAAAAGATATTTTTATTGATGGAGTCATGATACTCGGCTTAAGAAAAAACCATATATTCTGGAATTCTACTTTCAAGATCCCCCAAAATTTCTCTTACTCTTGGGACAAATGCAACTTAAAAATTTATCTGGACTTTCCTCCATAGACTTTGCACTATGAATCAGTTGCCAAACTAATGCTCTTATTATCCCACTCCCCGATGATATGGACATCAATGTTACAAGAGCCTCCTCTCAGGTCAGCAACATCAGGTCTGATTCATGGAGCTTTCTGGTCGACAAAGAGGGACAGTATCATGAACACAAATAAGTCATTACATAGGTGAATTAACCTGCCATAATCAGTGAGTGATTTAGTCCTTTCACAGCTGAATTCTTATAGATTCCATCTCTATCCTCTCAATCTCAGCAGATGTTCAGACTCTCAGATTAATACTGCTGAGCTCTCAGGTCATCCTTTCTCCCAAGCACTGCCTCCTTAGCTGTATGGAATCCCAGGTCAAGTTCTCTGCTCTGACAAAATTTATGTTAAGGCACACTTAACTTCAGCTACCAAAATCTCCATGTTCTCACTCTCACATATGAGAGATTTATTCAAATCATTTAGCAAATTATTACTGGACACACACAGCTACAGATGAAAAGTTTGTATTCCTTCAAAATGCTTATGTTGAAAACTAGCACCCAAAATAATGGTATTTAGAGGTAGGGCTGTTGTGCGGCAACTAGGTCATGGAGTGGCGTCCTCATGAATGGAATTAGTGCCCTTGTAAACGATACCCCAGAGAGCTCCCTCACCCTTTCTGCACTATGAGGACACAATGAGAAGACCACCATCTATGATTCAAGAAAAGGACTCTCATGAGACACTGAATTGGCCAGTGTTTTGATCCTGGACTTCCCAGCTTCTAGAACTGTGAGGATAAATTTGTTTTTAAGCAGTCTATGATATTTTTGTTGAAGCAACCTGAATGGACTAAGACATCTACTATATGACAAACATGTTCCAAGTCTTAAGGATAGAGCATGTATTGTCATGAATAGTAAGGAGGCCAGTGTGGCTGGAGCACTGGCAGTAAAACAGGTTGGTTAGTTATGGCTTATTCCTGTTATGTTTCCTTCAAATAATGCCAAGTCACTGTTATTATTCCTTCAAGCACAGCTGAAATACAACTGCAGCACACTGTCTGTCCTCTTGCCTGGACTGTTACGGTACAATTTAAATGTTTTCACTGGAAGTCTGTGGAATTACTACAACGTTTTCCCTTTGGAAGTGAGACATGATCTCAACTCAAGGACTTTTAAAATTCAGTTCCCTCTGTCTGTAAGCACTTTTCTTCAGCAGGGCTCACTCCTTCACAATCTTCAGCATCTGAAAGTCACTGTAGCAAATACATTTATAATGAGAGTACAGATAACAAGAGATTGCTCTATTTGTGGTGTGTGATCCCACTGGAAAATATATGCATGTATAGCCCTAGGAAGGCTAACACTGCCAGTTTGAAACTTTTATCTTAGTCCCTTTTGCCAGACATTTTTCTGTTTTTTACAGATTTCTCTGCTAATGCTATGAGAAAGGTAAATACCATCATCCTCATTTATAGCTGATAAGACTGAGATAGAGGGAAGCTAACAGATTTGTTTAGTGTCTTCTTGGCAAAGAACAGGGATTCTGACCCTAGCTCTTAGCCTACAGGTATAACTAATTAGATAACCTGTATAGGAAAGTAACCAAGCCAAACCAAACCAACAAACAAAAGCCCCTTGAATTCTAAGATTTCATCATATTAAAATTAAAATAACTGATTCTGGGATTATTGAGTAGAGACAAAGTGGCTTCTATCATGAGTTGGGTAGGGCCAACCATATCACTATCAGGGTGGACCTTACCCTGCCTATTCCCAGACGCTACTTCAAAATATTGGGTCATTTTCACCATAAGTGGTAGAACTTCCATCACACACACACACACACACACACACACACACACACACACGTACACCCCCCAAAATGTGTGGTAATCCCTTATTTTGTATAGATAGAAAAAAGGTGAACAAACTCAATATCTTTCTCTTCTGCTGGGCCTGGGTTTTCTTGAATACATCTAGTATTTAAATAATATTCCAAAAATGTTCAGAGTTTTGGAGATGCAATGGAGCAGTTCCACTGCTGTTTGCTTGTTGTCTCTAAGCTGAGAGACACCAGAGAAGAAGTAAGTGCAAACAATGTGGTGAGGAACTGTTTGGGTCCTCTCAGCCCATCAGATGCCTTTCCACATTCTAAGGGCACATTTTAGCCAACATTTCACCTTCTACTCAGTACTAAAACCAGGTCTTCAAATGGATATGGAGGCTCAAACAATGACTCGTATATAATGTGAAAAATATGTTTAAATACAAACAATGAACATTCATTGTAGAAAAAAGGGCATTGAAAATAATAAAGCAAACATTATTTCTTTTTTTTAGAAACAAAGTGAAAGAGATGAACTATTTCAGCTGGAGGAATATGAAACAAGCAACTGCCCAGAAGCGGTTTTGTGTAGATGATTGAAAGTCAAAGGCAAACCACCACTGGGAGGGAAACTTGCGTCACAAAGGTATTAGGCGTTGAGTTGACAGAGAACACTGTGTCAGAACAAAAGTTTTCAATCTACCTTGAAGTCCTTAGGGAAATACTTTTTGAAGAATTACTGCACAAACTTGTGACTTCATTTTGTAGGTTTAATGAAACATATGTTTGCATTCCCATTTTGGTCATCTAATTCAGCAGGTCACTAACACAATAATGTAACAGGAAGTCTATTACAAGTAGACTGAAAGGAATTGAGAAATTATTTTAAAAAAACAAAAAAACAAGCAAAAACAACAATAAAAAATGTGTTCAAGAGCGGCTGTCCTTCTCCGTTTCCTCAAATTTCAGTATTGTTTAAATAATGCTGTATTTGAAACAGGTAAGGCAATAAAGTAATAATAATACTTTACAGAGTACATAATGAAAGGTCAAGACACTTCATTAGTTGGGACCTGGTCTAAATTTTTGTCTTATAGGATGAAACCTCATTAAAATATTTTATATTAATCGTTGACTGTGCTTCAGTGTGAAAAGTTTGGATTTCTACAGAAAATGATTTTATTTTAGTAGCTTGAAAAGTCATCCACTGGAAATCAAAACTGAAGTTCCTAATTTACAAACTACTTTACAAATTACTCATAGAGATTACCTACCTATATCCACATTGTTCATTTGGTACTAATTCCCCTGCCCCCAACTACGTTCTCTGAGAAGATAAGAACAGAAGCCTGACAGGGCATACTCTTGAGAAGACCCCCTCAGCCCCCAAGAGCCAAAGTAAACCACCAGGCAGACACAAAGTTGTTGTTGTTGGATGTAACATGCAAACAGACTGAGGGTTAGACAGAGATGGACAGGGGTAGAGAGATGGACAGGGAGACTGAGATGGCAGGGCAGCATGGATAAGAGGAAAAAAATTGCTTTAACAATGAAAAATTGGTGTAAGAGTGAAAAATAGGTGTCTCCAAGAAGTTTTGTCATACAAGTAATAGAAGAGGGATGCTGATTTTAATAAAGTCGTGGAATCCATACTTCTATACTACTTTAAATATTTTCAAAATAGATTATTAAAGTCATGACTATGTGAGTTTTGGCTTACCAGCAACAATAGGGATGGATCTGTATCTGTGATTACATAAACTGTTCCAGAATATAACTTTACTGAATATCTTTTGTGTGCCAAATACCACAGGCTTTTGAAATAACTGTGAAAAACTTACACTGTTATCATTCCCCTCTGAGGGTGAATGGTAGGAAATGCAGTCTTGTTTTGTTTCAGTGAATTTTTATCCAAGTATAAGCAGCACTAAGAGACCACAAGATCCAGGAATCAGCACACGGAAGCTTCATAGCCTGGGTCATGACATACTGGTTGTCCAGAAAATAAAACTGAAAATTGCAGTGGAAACTGCAACTGAAATCAGTTGTAACTGCAGAGTGATCAGTGAGAGAAGATCCATTCCACTGTCTAGGATCTTAAGGGAGAAATATGGACGAGACTGGGAGGAAAGTGTAAGTTAAAACTGTATATTAAAACTGTAAATGTGGGTTCATTCTGTCACATTATAGACCAGATTGTCTCCATAGTGACACAACTGTCTGAAGGAAAGGAGGGAATGCTTAGAAAGAATTTCAAACATTGTTCTTGAGGCTCAGTGAACAAGAAACTGTGGTCAACTAAGTACACACATCCCTTCCTTCCCAGTGACCCAAACAGAGGTCTAGTGGACTTTTGTGGGAGCTTCGCCTCCCAGTACTGATTACCATCAGAAAACCTCTCTTCACTCATTGTAGATATCAGAGTTTCAAAGTGTTTCCTGTTCTCTAAAGGATGATGCTTTCTGAAAATGGAGAAAATCAGTTTCCTATCAATAAGCATAACAAAGTAGGGATCCAAAATTACACACATTTTGAAAAGGAAGGTCATCTAATGTACTTTTACTTCCATCTGTGAAAAGGTAACAGCCTCACAAAAAGTTCTCCCATCCTAAGTGGGTGAACTGAATAAAATTTCTGAAACAGCTACTTGCAGATAATGGACAAGAGGTAATACAGGATTGTGATCGGTGAGGAAGGGAAACAAGCAAACCAAGCCCTAAAATCACCCCAGTCTTTTACCTGGTGATTTGCAGGCACCTGCACAAAAAGTGGGAATCAACAGAAACCCCACCATTCTTAGTGAATTGTGTCCAAAACTCTTTAAAGGAATAAAACAAAATCTGTCACTTAATAATGTAAAAATCACACATTCAGCACACAAAATAAGTAGAAATGGGAAGAAATAGGCAAATGTGACTGGTAACCACAGGAGACAAAGAAGAAAAAGCAAAAACAGAATGAGTGGACAAGGGATTTACACATATGTTCAAGCATTTAAAAAATAAACATAATGAGATAAAGGGACAACATAAAGAAGAATGAAATGGAACTTCTAGATATGAAAAATATAATATCTGAAATTATGTCACTAAATGGAACTAAAAGCAGATTTAACTCTAAGGAGGAAAAAAACCAAAAAACAGTGAAATTATAGGTGTAATAGCAGGCATCCCACAAAACAAAAGATTTTAAAACAAACTTACCACATGATAAAAGTCTCAGGACGTGTGATATATCAAGCAGTACATGGAACTGGAGTCTTAAAAGAGGAAAAAGAAAAAATAATTGTTGAAAATATTTAAAACAAGTTGAAAACTGTAATAAAATTCTATACATGCGATAAAAATTCTAAAGCATCCAAAGGAAAAAGAGAAATCACACATAGAAGAACAAAGGTAAGAATCACTGCAAACTTACTGTCACAAATAATGAAGGTCAGCAGAGAGACAATTTTATAGGGTTAAAATGGAAAAATTTCTATCTAAAATTCTATATCCAGCAAAAATGTGGCAAAACACTTTCACTTCCAAACTAGTTCTTTCAAGTTCAAACATCTTTAGGAACCAACTGAAAATGTGTACAACCATGAAGAAATAATTATTTTTGTATATATTCAACATCAGCTATAGTACACACAGTTTAACTCCTCTATGAATATCAAAATATTAAAACCTTTCTTTGGACTATTAGAGTCTTGTTTTGGTGGAGTATAGCAGCTTGTTAGAATGAAAAAATGAATTTTGTGTGCACTACAACTGAAATTTTCTCATGGGTTTCTTAATTTAGTAAAAATATAGTTTTAACTATGACTCCAATATTTTTACTTTATTACCATCATAAAGTATACAGTTGGGGAATTTCCTGATGGTCCAGTGGTTAGGACTCTGTGATCCTGCTGCAAGGACCTGAGTTCAGTCCCTAGTTGGGGAACTGGGATCCCACAAGGCATGTAGCACAGCCAAAAATACAACAAAACAAAACAAAAATACAGTTGATCCTTGAACAACACAGGTTCAACTGTGCTGGTCCTCTTATACACAGATTTTTTTCAATAAAAATATTGGAAAATATTTTTGGAGGTCTGTAACAATTTGAAGAAACTTATACATTAACTGCACAGACTAGAAATATTGAAAAAACTAAGAAAAAGTTAGGTATGTCATGAGTGTAATATATATTATACAATGTGTTATATATTGTGTAGATTTACATAACAGTAGACTACTTCAAATTAAGTTCTGAGGGATCAAAAATTATACATGGATTTTCTACAGCAAGGGTGGGGGGGTTGGTCAGCGCTCCTAACCTCTGCACTGCTCTAGAATCAACTGCAATTTCACAGTCAATGTTAAACTTTTGAGCTAAATTTATACTTTCAATTCTGTAACTTGTCTCATATTCAACAAAATGAGATTGCAAAATATTTTTTTTACTGTGTGAACTGAACAAAAGAAACAAATTGTTGTTAGAATTAACTAATTTTCTGGTTGATGCAGCTAAAGACATTGATAAAAACTGGCCTCATTCAAACTTTTGGCAAAATTCTTCCAGTGAAACAACACAGTAACATTAGAACGGTGCACAAGAAAACTTGAAGGAAAAATGAACAAAGCTGTTTTGGAAAAATGAACAAAGCTGTTTTATAAAAATAGTGACTAAAGGGACTAATAAAAGGACATGTGTCACAAACTGACATTTAAACCCCCTTCTGCTGCCTTCTATGTAAATTTATCATCTTTGGCTAGAGTCTTCTCAGGATACTTACTTTTTAAAAAAACGCTGAAGCTTCTTCAGCTAATCGTGTCTGCTAATTTTCATGGGCTCAGTGATATCACTACTACTCTTAAGGCAGGTGGAAAATACTTCCTGTAAGGAGCACATACACGATCAACTCTCTTTAAAAGAAACACAATTTAATCATCTAATATTTTATTAAATGTAAACTTTTCAGGTTTTCTGGCTCAGTGTTGCCCAAAAGATTCATTGCCAAATGGGAAAATGTTTAAGCCATAAAATAGCTGAAGGTTTATACCATAGAGTTTGTGACAAAATCATCCCAGCTAGTGTTCAGGCTACTCTTTATAACACTGCACATGGGAGGACCACTTATCTTCTGTTTCCCACACACAGCTCATTACAACTGTTGTGTAACTGCCCCCTGGTAGTCAGGAGCTGAGGGAATACGGCTCACACAAAGTTCCAGTCACTTGCTTCAGTCTGAAATCACTCTGCAAGGCCATTCCAGCTCCAGAACTCCATGTGGGAGCAAAGTCTCTCTCATCATCGCCTCACAGTTCACCTTGCGCTTTCCCCACTTTCTTCCTAATAAAGCTGCACTCAAATGTTCATCTCCAATCTGCTTCCCAGAGATCTTGAACTAAGACCCAGGAGTCTTTCTGGGATCCAGCATGCCACATCTCTTAAAGGCTACAAAGAAACTGTGCAGGTGTAGGCTTGCCTGAGAGCTGAGAAGAAAATCTGGTAAGTGTTCACGGAAGCTGCCGTGCAGGATACTGAGGTGCAAAGAGATGTTTGGACCAGTCAAGGCTGCCATGAGCACAAGAATGCATAGGTGGTAGAGCGCTGAGATCTAGAGAGACCTGCTGGGAGTTGGAAAGAGTAACATGCTTTCTACTTAGACTTATGAATTCAGTTTGCTGACTGCTGTACAGAGGATTTAGCAATCTCCTATGTGGAGAGGGAGAAGAATGCAGACAGGTAATAATATAAACTTACAGAAAGTAAGAGCAATATTATCCAAAGGATGCTATGTTTAGTTGTAAAGCTTTCAAGGGTGATTTTCTTTAAGCCTTGTGATGCTACAGTTAGCATAAGAGAATGTGTACCGTGTTTTCAGAAGCTATACTTGTTAGAAAAGAGGTATTTAGAAAAGCTCCCTCCTGTGGCTATCATTCAGAAAAGGTCCCTCCCTTGTGGCTATCAGAGATTAAGGCATCTCAGGCTTAATTAAGACACATCCTCACCCACAGCTTAGACACTTTCACAGGATCTACAAAGAGAAGAATTGCTCTGAGCAGGGATCTCTGCCAGCTTCTGTTTCAATTATCTGTTTCTATGTAACAAATCACCTTCAAATTGGTGGCTTCAATCAGCAAAAACTATCATCATGGCTCAAGAGTCTGTGGATTTGCTGAGCTCACCTGGGTAGTTGCTTCCTTATGCGGTGTGAGCTGTGGCTGCAGTCATCTGGAGGCTCAACTGGTCTGGAATGTCTAAGATGGCTCACTGGAGGCTCAACTGATTTGGAATGTCCCAGATGGTGGCAGTTGGTGCTGCCTAAAGGCTGGGATTTCTTGTGGGGCTGTCAATCAGAGCACTTTGATCCTCCTTCATGTGACATCTTGAAGTGGCTCACTTGGGCTTTCTTAAAAAAGTCTGGTAGTCTCAGGATAATCAGACTTCTTCTATGGTGACTGAAACCTAAGAATACAAAATTAGAAGTATTCATGTCCTTTTAAGTCTCAGGACTGGGGTAACATAATAAATAGCACTTATGTCACATTCTATTCTATTAAAGCAAGCCATGGGGCCAGATCAGATTCAAGAGGAGCACACCAAATGAGACCACCAGGAGTCATTCATTCCTGGTCACTGATGTAGAGATTACCACAGCTTTCCAATCTTTCTATTTTCAAACTGGAATGTTCACAGTGGTTATCCTGTCCCTCTTTCTTCATTGGACGATATGTGTGAGTTTAGTCTCTGGATTAAGAGAGGTAGATCTGAAACTTATGCAGAAACTATCATGCGATGCTGAACTTTGAGACTAAGCCAAATGATAGGAATTCTGGTCGCCTCCCTTAGGATATTTTGCACATTAAAACAAGGAAGGTGAATATTTATCAAAGTAATGTATTAGATAATTTAATACATATTGTAACGTCAGTATAGTATAACATAAAATATATCCTATAATAAACTATACAATATATATAGCTTAAATATATACTATATTATCATATACTATATATTAATATAAGTAATATTAAGAATATTTTAGAGATAATGTTCTTAAAATGGTTTGAATTCTGAAGAAAATTTTTAAGGTAAATTTTGTGAAGGAGCCTGAGCCTGTTCCTGATAGGACTCTGCTTTCTGACTTCAGACTATACTACAAAGCTACAGTAATCAAAATGTTACCAAATTTTTGCAAGCCCATGTGCTTGATGCACATTGAGGCCCATCAACACTAAACATTAGAGTTTGGAACAGAGAAAAGTTTATTACAGATTCATACTAGGAAATGGGTGGCTCATGCCCTAAGAACCCCAAAGTTACTGAAAGCTTTCAGCAAGTCCCTTTAAAAGCAAAAGGTGAGGGATGGGCGTGGTTGGTTGTTGCAGATTTGGGTCCCATTCTTTGTTCTTGAGGTCTGGTCATGGTTGGGTAACGATGTTCCTGTAAATCTCTACCAGATGACTGTTATTCTCTCTCCTGAACAGAAAGGGTGTCTCTCTCCTGAACAGAAAGGGTGAAGTCCCAAGGTGTGCTTTCACCCTCCCAGGTCCCAGGCCTGGCTCAGAGGAGAGAGATCTCACTTGGCAGCTCCTTCAGGGGCAGGTTCCTACATCCTGCCCAGCTGTCATCCCTGAGGGAGCCAGGCACCCAACCCAACTGGCCCTTAAATCTTCTCAAGCTGCCCAAAGAGGGAGACTAGGGCTCACAAACTGCAACCCATATAGACAGCCACTGCTATTAGGTTGCAGAAACAGGGACAGAGGAGAGGCTCACAGCTGCCTCAAGGCCTGGGCCAAAGCTAGTCCATGGCCCTTAGTGAAAGGCTCTGGAGTCCTGCAGGATGTAGTCTCTAGTTTGTTCCCCAGAGCCTCTGGTTCACTCACTGGCCCAAGGCTAGGTAAGCTGGAGGGCCTTCAGGAGAAGGCCTGAATCTGCCTCTTACCTCATTCTCCACCTAATGACCACCATACTACCACCCCTTGGTTGAATCACTTCTCCAATGGTCCCTCGCTGAGAGTTACCAGTGGGCAGGGCCCAGTGCTGACCAATAGCTGAGCAGGACAACTAACGGTCGCTCACTGACAGTTGGTTGCTTGAGGGCGGGGCCCACTGAGGCATTGACCAATGGCTGGGCAAGACCTAGTTGCCTAGTAACAATGTTCGGCGTAATTTGGCACAGCAATGCTACCCTGCTAAGGGCTATGCTTTTCCTGTTCTGTTACAAAACAGTATGGTACTAGCACAAAACCAGACACAAAGATCAACGGACTAGAGTAGAGAGCTAGAAATAAACCCACACATTTTCAGTCAATTAATCTATGACAAAAGAGGCAAGAATAGAAAAGGGGAAAAGATACACTCTTCAATAAGCAGTCCTGGGAAATTTAGACAGTTATATGTAAAAGAATGAAATTAGAACACTTTCTCATACCATACACAAAAATAAACTCAAAATGGATTAAAGAGCTAAATGTAAGACTGAAAACCATAAAACTCCAAGAAGGAAACATAGCACACCTTTGACGTGATTGTAGCAGTATTTAAAAAAAAAATCTGTCTCCTAAGGTAAAGAAAACAAAAGCAAAAATAAACAAATGGGATCTGCATAGCAAAGAAAACCATGCACAGAATGAAAAGACAGCCTACCAAATGGGAGAAAATATTTGCAAATCATATACCTTATAAGGGGTTAATATCCAAAATATATAAAGAACTCACACTGTCTTACAACAAAAAGCAAACAATTCTATTTAAAAATGGGCAGAGGAGCTGATAGGCATTCTTCCAAAGGAGACTTTCAGATGGCCAATAGCCATTACTAATAAGAGAAATGCAGATCAAATAATAAGTATCCCCTCACATCTGTCAGAATGGCTATTATCAAAGATAGCACAAATAATAAATGTTGGTGAGAATGTGGAGAAAAAGAAACCTTTGGACACTGTTCGTAGGAATGTAAATTGGCACAGCCATTGTGAAAAACAAGATGGAGGCCCCTCAAAAAACTAAAAACAGAACTCCTATAATGATCCAGCAATTCCATTCCATGGAACATATCTGAAGAAAACACTAATTCAAAAAGATTCATGCATCCCAATGTTCATAGCAGCATGAATTACTAGTCAACAACAAATGATCAGTCCCTCAACAGATAAAGAAGATATGGTATGTATACACACACATACCCACACACAAATGGAATATTATTCAGGCATAAAAAGAATGAAATTTGGGGAATTTCTACGGCAGTCCAGTGGTTAAGTCTTCGTACTTCTAATGCAGGGGGCACAGGTTTACTCCCTGGTCAGGGAACTAAGATTCCACATGCCACCTGACCTCAAAAAAAGAAAAAAAAACATTGAAATGGTCCTAGTGGGTATTATTGAAATAAGTCAGAGAAAGACAAATACTGTATCTTATCATTTATATATGGAATCTAAAAAATAAAAAGATGAATATAACAAAACAGAAACAGACTCACAGATAAAGAAAAAAAATTAGTAGTCACCAAAAGAGAGAGGTAGGAGATACAGAGGTACAAACTATGTACAAAATAAACAAGCTACAAGAATATATGGTAGAGCGTAGGGAATGAGAGGGTAACAGGTAGGAAGGCCAGAGGTCCCCAAGTGGCAGGAGGAAATAAACTGCAAGTGGCAGACACTTTTTTTTTTACTTCTCTACACCAAATTAAAAGAGGCTTTTAATTCTGTGTTGATGAAACCTGGTTCTTCCTTGAGCTAACCAATGTGGTTTTTTTGTTGGTTTTTTTTTTAATGGAAATGTTTTTCTTAAGCTGTGTAATGAAACTATGTATTTGCTTTGGAATCTGCCTTTCTTCAAAATGGTTCTGCCTAAGACTAACTTTTTTCTTTTCTCAAACCTTAGGCTGATAATGGCTCAACAAACCAGCATTTATGTCAATTGTTTTATGGCCGGGGGATGACACACCTCGTACCATCCTATCTCAAAAGTGCATATTATGGGAGAGGGGCCTGGTAAAACTCCCTCAGCCTTGAAGTGTCTTTCTTATATGATTAATAGCTTTCTAACAGACATAAAACACCTTGCTAAAAACTAGCAAAGGGGCATTCTTTTTGTCCCCTTTCTGTCTATGTCAGAAGCTCTCCCTATCTCTATTATACTTTAATAAAAGTTTGCTACACAAAAAGCTCCAAGTAGTCAAGCCTTGTTTCTGACCCGGGATTGAAATCCTCTCCTCCGGAGGTCACAAATCCCAGCATAACACACAGCTTGCAGCAGTAACCTTTCAGGAACATATCCAATATTTTATAATAACTTTAAATGACATGTAAGCTGTAAAAACTTTGAATCACTATGCTGTACACCTGAAACTAATACTATCAATGAATTATATTTCGATTTTAAAAAGAGAAAAAAAGATACAGATTAAAATTAGATAAGGGGGACTTACCTGGCAGTCCACTGGTTAAGACTCCATGCTTCCAATTTATGAATTGGAGCAAACTCTGGGAGATGGTGAAGGACCGGGAAACCTAGCATTCTGCAGTCCATGGCATCACAAAGAGTTGAAAACGACTTAAGAGACTGAACAATAACAACAACTCCCAGCTCAGGGGAGATAGGTTTGATCCCTGTTTCAGGAACTAAGATCCCATATGCCACACAATGCAGTGAAAAAAAAATTAGCCAAGGAAAAGAGTCTAGAAGAACCATCAGATGCAGATTTTGTCCTCTCCCCTCCCCGTGGACTGATACAGACAACATTTAATTCTCCTAGCAGCAATGAGAGACAACATGCACAAAGTATTACCAACCCACAAAGTTCACCTGAGCTGGGTGTCCAGAGTTTTTATTCAGGGTCAGTCATTTAGAAAAGGAGTGACATGGCTGACCTTAGTTACTTAGTCTCTGGACTCTCAGATGTCAAACTGATGTCAGGTGTACCAAAGCCCCATGTAAAAAATGAGCTTTTATCAGTCAGTATATTCCAAAAACTTAGAGGTTAACTCCTAGGAGCCTGGCAAGAGTCAAACCTTTCTTTGGAACATGCAGGTTTTAGACAACCCAGGCCTACTGAATTTATCCTTTACTCCAGAGCAGCACATTCTTTCTTGCAATCCAGAAATCGGTGGTGCCTAACAACAACAAGGGTAGCATTAGCAATGACAACACTTACCACGCACCCACTACAGGTGCTATAGATATGAGAGCAACTGAGGATGCAGACACAGGAGAGTTAATCTCAGGTATGGCTAGAGCAGCCTTCATGTACCCAGGAGGAAGTGGAGCCAGCACGTCCATGGCAGGTATTTGTGAAATACACTAAAAAATGTTTAAAATGGCTATAGAAAGGGCTACAAGCCTGGCCTTGTTATGGAGGGCACTTCTAGTATGTCACCAGGAACTGCTGATCTCTCCCCAGGGGGCTGAATGAGTGTGGTGATTATAGAAGTCTCTTGCAGTAGTGACCCCTTCATCCCAAACTCTCAGGGTTAAGGCAACATGAGTGAATGAGTGAACGGCACAGAAATGTTTATAGCTGTAAATGCTTACATTTAACAAGAGGAAAGATTTTAAGTCAACAACCTAGCTATCTCCTAAATATCTGGGAAAAGAAGAACAACCTAAACCCAAAGCTAGCAGAAAGAAGAAAATAATATAGATTAGGGAAAGTTGCCTAAAAAATACAGTACAGGAACTCAATATCATTTCTCTTCCAATTAGAAACTCAGCAGTGTGCACTCAGTCTTAAAACACTTTTCCAGGCAATGAGATATAATTATAGACAAACTAACCTGAAAGAGAAATATTTATTTCATTTTTCTGGTTGAGCCTCGTGTTGAGGTTAGACGAGGCCACCATCTTTTTTAGTTCAGTTACCAGGACTGAAAACTCAGTGGAGAACAGGCCCTTCCCATTTGCTCTGTTATTTTCAGAGTGTGGCTTTAAACTATGTCTTTGGAGGTCTCTCCAGCTTGCTTCAGGTTCTGGGACCATCCTGCATCTTTACATACCAGATGGACAACTCTGGCAACACTGTTCTTGATGAGAACATGTGAGGAACTTCCTGTTCCTGTGAAATGAGAAAGGAATAAGCAGCTCAATTAAGAAATCAGAAAGTGATTTGATTCTACTTTCAGTATTCTGAATATGATGGACTAAATGGAAGGATGGCCCATCTCCTGTAGAATGCTTAAGTCATTCAGTCAAGTCTGACTTTTTGTGACCCCATAGACTGTAGCCCGCCAGGCCCCACTGTTCATGGGGATTCTCCAGACTAGAACGTTAGAGTGGGTTGCCATGCCCTCCTCCAGGGGATCTTCCCAACCCGGGGATCAAACTCAGGTCTTCCACATTGCAGATGAATTCTTTACTGTCTGAGTCATTAGGGAAGCAACAATGAAAAATTTTCTTCAAAATAAATGATAATCCTAAGGAATCAAATATAGAAGAAAAAAGCAAGAACAAGTAATTTTGAAGAATTGAGACAACAAAAATATGAAAGAAAAGAAGATAATAATGAGCTGAGTAAGAATTTATAGTAATTTCAAAAGCACCCTAAAAGTTGGTTGAATGATACAGTTCTAATCAAAAGTCATTACACTACAACAGAAGTCAAACTGTCAAAGCAGAGAAATTATGCATCTTAATGGCAAATTTTACTCATCATTAATTAAGGATACAAGCAAACAGCAACCATAACATGTATCTCTGGAAGGGTCTAAACTACCATATACACCTACAAAAAATAGATTTTTGTTCTAGGATGTATTCTGGTTTCAGAGTTAAGAGATGAGTGTTCACTGTGCGTGATGGACATATGCTGTAAAAATCAGTTCTAGGGAGCCATTTAAGTCTACAGCTTCTTATTTTTATGCATTCCATCAGTCACGCAGAGAAGGAACCTACAAGACTAACTTCTGTTCTCTAAGTTTTGCTGTATAATCAGTAAATTTCAAATTTCTTCACAATAAGCAATGCAAAAATTCGGATACAAAACATTCTCAGATGAAAATTTCTTTGTTTATCTTTGTACTTGGAAATTTACATGGAGGGTTACAGAGTTGCCATTAATTCTTTCCATTTTGCAGGGATCTGCATAAAATGAACTGCAGTATTGAGAGTAGCAGGGAAATGAATCAGCATATGTCAGATCACTCCAGATGCACTCCACAGACACCATACTGTACAAGTTTCACATTGTGGAACTTGGCTTCTTTTAGGTCACTTGGTCAAAGACAATGATATGCTTCTGAGCATGCATGAAATGGATGTTGGGCTCCAATGAGAATGTTTCTGATCCTCACCTTTCTGAGCTATCTTCTGGACTCATAATTCTTCAGAGTTTCAAACTCCTTTTCATACATTTCCTAGCTCTCCGTTTCTGATCCATATTGAGGACCAAAAGGTAATGCAATGCAATCAGGGAAAAAGGCTAAAGGCAGAAAGCGTGAAAGATAAAATGATCTAATTTAGAGCAAATTAGAAATAGAAATGATACAATCAGTTTGCATCTGATGAAATTCAATCATGTTTCAATGTATGCAATACAGCAGACTTCAATGAGGCAGAAAATTATGAACAATGGGGACAAATTAGAGGAAGCATTCAGAGATGCACACATGTGCCAATGGCCCTTGATATCCAAATTTTCAGACTTGGACTATATATACTGTCTTCCCAAAAGAACACTACAAAAAGCTCAAACATACACAAAATTTTATATATTACATAAGTAAGATTAAATTAAAATATAGTAAAGGAAATTAAGAGACAAAATTTTTTAAATCTCTGAAAGGAATATAAAAGCATGATATAAAAGATACAATCAATTTAAAAGATACAATAATGATCAAAAATTTAAAATTTAATATTTATAATTAGCTATGTTAAAAATAACCCATAAAACAATACAAATTACAACTTGTATCAGGTGAAAGCTATATTCCCCTACCATTAAGAAGCTCTTACATATCAATAAAAAAGTGTGAAACTGCAAGTGTTAGTCACTTCATTGTGTCTGACTCTTTGCAACCCCATGGATTGTAGCCCACTAGCCTCCCCTGTCCATGGAATTCTTCAGGCAAGAATACTGGAGTGGGTTGCCATTGCCTTCTCCAGGGGATCTTCCCAACACAAGGACTGAACCCGGGTCTCCTGCATTGCTGGCAGATTCTGTACTCTCTGAGCCACCAGGAAAGCCCATAGATAAAAAGGTGAACATTATATATGAAACTATTATATTTTCCCTCCAAAACCTGTTTCTCCAACAATTATCCCAGACTCAATGAATAGCAGTTTTATCATTCCAGTTAGATTGGGCCAAAAAACATTAAACAATTATGAAACTTCTGTTTCTCTCATGCTCATTTCAGGAAATCCTATTTACTCAACACTCAACAAAATCTACAGAGTATATCTGGGAACAACAGAGTTCAAAATCTTGGTACTTGTTGGATTCAGCATAACTAGAAAGAGTTATCACTTGATATTTCCAGAAAACATCTCCATATTACCATATTTCAAGTTTTTTTTCCATTAGCTGGAGCTTAGAAAACATTTGTGGACTTCGAATCCATATTTATACAACTACAAAAATTCAGTTGGATTGGAGTGAACCTAGTATTCATAATGAACACTAAACTTTGAGAATTATTTGCATAAATGATAATCTCAATTTCACAATAACTAGAAAACAAAAATTACTCCATATTATGATTAATTTGGTTCTTGCTTATGAACTAGATATTCTATCATGGAGCCCATGATATTTGGCTCTTTTCCATAGAGATCTAACTTATGTGTCAAAAGTCATGTAACACTATTCAGATTTTGAATTTAAAATCTGAGGGGACTCAGCATAAGAAACAACATTTGGGACAAAGTAAATCATTCAGGTATGACCTAAGTCAAATCCCTTTTGACTATACAGTGGAAGTGAGAAATAGATTTAACGGACTAGACCTGATAGAGTGCCTGATGAACTATGGATGGAGGTTGATGACATTGTACAGGAGACAGGAATCAAGACCATCCCCAAGAAAAAGAAATGCAAAAAAGCAAAATGGCTGTCTGAGGAGGCCTTACAAATAGCTGTGAAAAGAAGGGAAGCGAAAAGCAAAGGAGAAAAGGAAAGATATACCCATTTGAAGGCACAGTTCCAAAGAATAGCAAGGAGAGATAAGAAAGCCTTCCTCAGGATCAATGCAAAGAAATAGAGGAAAACAATAGAATGGGAAAGACTAGATATCTCTTCAGGAAATTAGAGATAGCAAGGGAACATTTCAGGCAAAGATGGGCTCAATAAAGGACAGAAATTGAATGGAGCTAAAAGAAGCAGAAGATATTAAGAAGAGGTGGTAAGAATACACAGAAGAACTGTACAAAAAAGATCTTCACAACCCAGATAACCACGATGGTGTGACCACTCACCTAGAGCCAGACATCCTGGAATGTCAAGTCAAGTGGGCCTTAGGAAGCATCACTACCAACAAAGCTAGTGGAGGTGATGGAATTCCAGTTGAGCTATTTCAAATCCTGAAAGATGATGCTGTGAAAGTGCTGCACTCAATATGCCAGCAAATCTGGAAAACTCAGCAGTGGCCACAGGACTGGAAAAGGTCAGTTTTCATTCCAATCCCAAAGAAAGGCATTGCCAAAGAATGCTCAAACTACCACACAATTGCACTCATCTCACACACTAGTAAAGTAGTGCTTAAAAGTCTCCAAGCCAGGCTTCAGCAATATGTGAACCGTGAACTTCCAAATGTTCAAGCTGGTTTTAGAAAAGGAGAGGAACCAGAGATCAAATTGCCAACATCCGCTGGTTCATCGAAAAAGCAAGAGAGTTCCAGAAAAACATCTATTTCTGCTTTATTGACTATGCCAAAGCCTTTGACTGTGTGGATCACCACAAACTGTAGAAAATTCTGAAAGAGATGGGCATACCAGACCACCTGACATGCCTCTTGAGAAACCTGTATGCAGGTAAGGAAGCAACAGTTAGAACTGGACACGGAACAACAGACTGGTTCCAAAAAGGAAAAGGATTACATGAAGGCTGTATATTGTCACCTTGCTTATTTAACTTATATGCAGAGTACATCATGAGAAACGCTGGGCTGGAGGAAGCAGAAGCTGGAATCAAGATTGCTGGGAGAAATATCAATAACCTCAGATATGCAGATGACACCACCCTTATGGCAGAAAGGGAAGAAGAACTAAAGAGTCTCTTGATGAAAGTGAAAGAGGAGAGTGGAAAAAGTTGGCTTAAAGCTCAACATTCAGAAAACAAAGATCACGGCATCCGGTCCCATCACTTCATGGCAAATAGATGGGGAAACAGTGGCTGACTTTATTTTTCTGGACTCCAAAATCCCTGCAGATGGTGACTGAAGCCATGAAATTAAAAGACGCTTACTCCTTGGAAGGAAACTTATGACCAATCTAGACATCATGTTAAAAAGCAGAGATACTACTTTGCCAACAAAGGTCCGTCTAGTCAAGGCCATGGTTTTTCCAGTGGTCATGTATGGATGTGAGAGCTGGACTATAAAGAAAACTGAGCACAGAAGAATTGATGCTTTTGAACTGTGGTGTTGGAGAAGACTCTTGAGAGTCCCTTGGATTGTAAGGAGATCCAACCATTTCATCCTAAAGGAAATCAGTCCTGGGTGTTCACTGGAAGGACTGATGTTGAAGCTGAAACTCCAATACTTTGGCCACCTGATGCGAAAAGCTGACTCATTTGAAAAGACCCCGATGCCTGGAAAGATTGAGGGCAGGAAGAGAAGGGGACGAAAGAGGATGAGATGGCTGGATGGCATCACCGACTCAATGGACATGGGTTTGGGTGGACTCCGGGAGTTGGTGATGGACAGGGATGCCTGGCGTGCTGCGGTTCATGGGGTCGCAACGAGTCAGACACAACTGAGCGACTGAACTGAATTGAAATCATTCAACTGGGATGAATCATATATATCTATATATAATTATATAATTACAGTGAGTTAATAAGCATTAATTAGAGAATTGCATTTAAAATGTTTATCCCATACAAATACTTTCAAAATAAAGCAAAACATATTAAAAAAATTAAAATATAGAAGAAAGAGTTGTCAAGTAGGTCACTTATACTGTTATTTAATTTTTCTTGCCAGTCTTTAACCTCAAGTCACATGCTTATTATAATTTTTGAGAGCTTTGATGTTTCTCAAAGCATTCAGTCCAGTATCTTAATAATGGCAATGACAACTAAGAACTTATCTAGACTTTTCTCTACAGACTCTGTCAGTTGAGTGAAATATAAAACAAATCCTCTCATGATCCCACTCCCTGGGATATGGCTGCCAGTATCACAATAGCCACTACATTCAGAGGCCAGCATCAGCAAGTCTGATTCACAGAGATTTCTGGCTAATAATGGGGGAAGACCCCAAAGAAGTTATAAATTAACCTATCAAAATTACTGGGTGATTTAGTCTTTACATAGTTGCTGCTATTTTATTATAGAATCCATCTCATTTCTGACAATCTCAACTAATGTTCACTCTTACAATATTATCTCTAAGCTCCCAAGCCAACCTTTTCTCTAACAACCACCTTTTCAGCTATAGGCAATCCTAGGTCATCTTCTCTGCCTCTACAGAATATGTAATATTAAGTTAACATTTAATACACTTAATGGGCTTCCCGATCAGCTCGAATGGTAAAGAATCTGCTTGCAATGTGGGAGACCTGGGTTCAATCCCTGGGTCAGGAAGATTCCCTGGAGAAGGACATGGCAACCCACTCCAGTATTCTTGCCTGCAGAATTCCATGGACACAGGAGCCAGGTGGGCTACAGTCCATGGAGTTGCAAAGAGTCAGACACCACTGAGTAACACTTTCACGTTCACTTTCAATACCCTAAATAGCTGCAGCTACCTAAATCCTTTTCCCCAGCACAGAATGAAGAAATTCTTATTCAAGTAATTCAGCAGAATTGACAGAACTGTTCTAAGTTTGGGGGACTTTTCCAAGAATAGGAATGAGAGAGTGACTTAGAGTACTAGGATCAAAACCAGGGTAACAATAACTGCTGGAGAGAATGTGTAGATAGGGAACCCTCTTGCAGTGTTGGTGGAATGTAAATTAATATAGCCACTATGGAGAATAGTATGGAGATTCCTTGCTAACTCAAGAATAAAACTACCATATGATCCAGCAATCCCACTACTGGGCATATACTCTGAGAAAACAATAATTAAAAAAGGCACTTGTACCCAATGATCATTGCAGCACTATTTAAAATAGCCAGGACATGAAAGCAACACAGATGCCCATCGATAGATGAAGATAAAGATGATGTGGTACATGCATACAATGGAATATTACTCAGCCATAAAAGGAACACATTTGAGGCAGTTCTAGTGATGTGGATGCACCTAGAGTCTGTTATACAGAATGAAGGAAATCAGAGAAAAATAACAACTGTGTATTAACACACATATATGGAATCTAGAAAAATGGTACTGATGAACCTATTTGCAAGACAGGAATAGAGATGTAGATAAAAGAGAACAGAGGGCTTCCCTGATAGCTCAGTTGGTAAAGAATCCGCCTGCAATGAAGGAGACCCTGGTTTGATTCCTGGGTCGGGAAGATCTGCTGGAGAAGGGATAGGCTACCCACTCCAGTATTCTTGGGTTTGCCTTGTGGCTCAGCTGGTAAAGAATCCACCTGCAATGAGGGAGACCTGGGTTCGATCCCTGGGTTGGGAAGATATTCTGGAGAAGGGAAAGCCTCCAGTATTCTGGCCTGGAGAATTCCATGGACTGTAATAGTCCATGGGGTCACAAAGAGTCGGACACGACTGAGCCACTTTCACCTCACTTAAGAGAACAGACTTGTAGACACAGTAGGGGAAAGAGAGGGTAGGACGAATTGAGAGAGTAGCACTGAAACATATACATTACCATATGTAAATAGATAGATAGTAGAAAGTTGCTATATAACACAGGGAGTTCAACCTGGTGCTCTGTGATAACTCAGAGTGGTGGGAGGGGGTGGGAGATGGAAGGGAGGTTCAAGAGGGAGGAGATATATGTATACTTATGGCTGATTCCCACTGTTGTATGGCAGAAATCAACACAATATTGTAAAAAAATTATCCTCCAATTAAATTAAAAAAAAAAGGGTAGTAGGAATTCTTGTTATTTTCCTTCAAATAACACAAAAGAAGAGCTGATATACAACTGTAGTGTGTTCTAGGCATAATATCAAATTTTAGGATTTTCTTAAAAGTATGCAATTTTATAAAGTGCCTCAACATATAAATCTACCGAAAGAATACTAAAACAAAATATATATGCTCTACAAATGAAAAATTTTATTTTATTTTTAACTAGTTTATTAATTTTTTTAACTTTACAATATTGTATTGGTTTTGCCATACATTGACATGAATCCACCATGGGTGTACATGTGTTCCCCTTCCAGAACCCCCCTCCCACCTCCCTCCCCATCCCATCCTTCCGCGTCATCCCGGTGCACCAGCCCGGAGCACCCTGTATCATGCATCGAACCTGGACTCGCGATTCGTTTCACATATGATAATTTACATGCTTCAACGGCATTCTCCCATATCATCCCACCCTTGCCCTCTCCCATAGAGTCCATAATACTGTTCTATATATCTGTGTCTCTTTTGCTGTCTCGGATACAGGACTATCTTTACCGATTTACTAAATTCCATATATATGTGTTAGTATACTGTATTGGTGTTTTTCTTTCTGGCTTACTTCACTCTGTATAATAGGCTCCAGTTTCATCCACCTCATTTACAAAATAAAAACAATTGAGTAAATAGGTGTGTGTGATATATTACATAATCTTAGGTTCCATTGCAAAATGGTAACATGGGTACCCTTTTTCAAAACTCAAAAAGATTACTGAAAATACTAAAATATAAAGATTTTACCTTTAAAATGTTTATTACTTAGAAAATATAATAGAGGTAATAATGATATATAAGAACAAATTTTTAGGCTGTAAAAACTATTTAGGCATTATAATTTATATAAAATCATGAATAAAATACTATACTCTTGTGACTTCTTGATTGATCATTGATTTTTTGGCTTACCTTTCTGCAAATTTATTAGGTCATCACAGTTTATAGCTTTAGCAACTTTACTTTTATATGGGTATAACTGAAAGCAATATGAGGTAGTTTTAGTAAATGTAAGATTGTACCTAATTTTTTAAAGTATTTAACTTTGAAAAGAATCTTTCTGCTACTGGAACTGTTACTGGAACTATGAGGAGTATTTTATAGGTGGTGACAACCCTGGAACATATTTCTGATAAGCTATTTTGAAGTATAAACTATAGTTCATGTAAAACTGTTAAGTCTGACATAACACTTTCTGGAAAGATTTAACTCTTTATACAAGTGAGTTTCTTGTCTGAATTTCAAGGTTATGCAATGGCAATTTAATGAACTACAAGGAAAACTTAACTTTCAAGGTGCCTTCTAAATAATAGGTTTATGCAAAGTTTCATATAAAAATAGTGTTTTTTTCTGTTAAATTGTTCTATCTTTAAGCCTATGGGTACTTGCTTTGTAATGACTCAGCAATTTCCAAAACCAGAATAATACTAATAACTTTCTGATATGTTTTATTGCAATGTCCATATATATGATATTATTTTATAATAATTTACTGACAAAGTTTACAGGCTGGGCATCTGCAGTACCTGTCCCAGTGCTCAGCACCAAGAGTTAATAATTTCAAACACTTAGGGATGAGGTCTGGAAGCAAGCAGCCTACCACCCAGGTCCTTGTGTTGTCCCATTTGAAATCTGTGCCCCCATACTCTCTTGGGGCTGTGCCCACTGCTGCTTTTGCTGCTGCTTTGGGGCCTCCCATCTTAGGGCCCCTGTACACATACAGACACAAGCACTAGGCCAGGTGCTCAGGGACTGTGTACCTGCCTTGCTCACTGGCTGAAATCAGCACCACCATTTATTGCTGCTCGTGACTTCGTGGATTAGTTGGGCTCACCTGAATAGTTTTTCTCTGTATGGTGTGAACTGTGGCTGCAGTCATCGTAAGGCTCAACTGGTTTGGAATATCCAAGATGGCTCACCGGAGGTTCAACTGATTTGGAATATCCCCAATCGTGGCAGTTGGTCTATGCTGTTGGCTGGAATTTCAGGTGAGGCTGCCATTTGGAGCCCTTCGCTTCTCCTCCATGCAGCCTCTCCAGGTGGCTCATGTAGGGTTCCTTAAAAGTACTGTAGTTTCAGGATAATCATACACCTTCCTTATGGTGGCTGGACCCTGGCAGTACACAATTGGAAGCTGTCAGGACTTTTTAAGGCTTAGGACAGGAATTGGTCCAAATGTACTTCTGTAGCATTCTACTATTTAAACAAGTCACAAGACCAGTTTAAATTCAAGAGGAAGGGACTAAATGAGGCACACTCTAGGGGCTGTTCATTAGTGGCTATTAGTGTAAGAGAAAACCACAGCCAACCAGTCTTTCTCTTTCAAAATGGGGAATGTTCACTGTAGTTATTCTGTCTCTGTTCTTTCATTAAATGCTGGATTAGGGAGGCAGGTATGCTGTAATTTTTAGTTTACAGGTCTCTGAATTAAGAGAAGGTGTATCTGAAATTTACATAGAAACTATGATGAAATCTTGAACCTTCAGCCTTAGGCCAAAATGATGGAAATTTTGGTTGCCTCCTTTTGGGAGGGGGTGAGGATATTTTGCATGCTAAGTTAAAGGAGGTAATACTTGTGGCCATACAAGTGGACCAGGCAAACTTAATTATTTTTCAAAAATATTTTCTATCTTAGCAGAGCCTTTGAACATTGCTATATTATGACTATTATTACATTAAAAATTACCAAAACCTCGTAGTTTTTAAAAAAAATACAGGTTTGCTATTTCACAGATTTTGTAGCTCAGAAGTCCAGGAACAATTTAACTGGGTCCTTTGCTTCAGTGTTTCTCATAGATTGTAATGAAGTTGTCAGTCAAGGCTGGGGTTCATTGAATGTTCAACTAGACAAGGATGTACTTCCAAGTTTACTCAAGTTATTGGCAGAATTCAGTTTTTCACCAGTTTTCTTCCTTGTTGCTGTCAGTTCCCTGTCATGTGGCACTCTCTCCACAGTGCAGCTCTCAACACGAGCAGAGTACTTCATCAAAATTAACAAGGAAGAACATCTACTAGTAGGAGATTTTCATCTTTGTTACATAATAACAGAAGTGACACCCTGTCACCTTTGCCATAGTCTATATGTTAGAGGCAAGTCACAGATCCTGTGACCACACTCAAGGGAATTGCACAAAGGGTGACCATATAGGTGTTGGTATAAATGGGGACTGTCTTCAAGTCTGTCTGCCACATGAGGTCCCTCACTGAGGGATAATTAGACTTTTGTACCATACGTTTAAGACCTAAACATATGACTTATTTCAGCTAATGGAGGTGAATCATGTGCTCCTTTGAAGAAGGTCTTTAACAATCATCATCTTTTACCACTTTCTCTTTTTTTCCTTCCCTCTAAAACTAGCAATATCCCAGATAACCCATCAACCTGAGCCCTGGAGCTGATGCCCTCTAGGTATGTAAACGGAATAAGAAATAAACTCTTTGTTGCAAGTCATAAAGATTTTGGGGGCGGTGTTTATCTGCAACATAACTTAGCTGAAGCTGACTGACACAGCTGATCCAAGAGGGACATCCCAGGGGTGAAGCATCCTCTGGCTAGCAACAGGGGAGAGCTACTTCTCAAAACCAGTGGGGATGTGGGAAGTGGGGGAGGGGCAGAAAGGGTGAACACATTGTCCTACTCTCTGACCTTGGACTGAGGCTGCCCCTTGACAGAAAAGGACTGAAAGTCAGAGCCTAGCAAATGCTAAATAACCCTTCTGGGACAGATGAAGGAAGGAAGAACAATTTATGGGGGAGCTGAGAGGAAATGACCAGAGAGGAAAACGGAAAATCAAAGAGTGGTGGGATGGAAAAGAGGGGTAGTGGAATGAATATGCAATCACACTGAAAGACTCTTCTCAGAGTTGTATTAATTTAAGGTTAGTGTCTATCAGATTTGGAAAATAGACTCTTACATGTGACACAGAGAGAGATATAATTGCCATGAAACAAGAGCATGGTGATATGATGTATTGAAATGACTAGTCAATAGAAAGAAAAGTTGTAGAAAGGAGTTCTAGGCCACCTTTTAAAAAAGTTTGGGAAGAGATGCAATGATTACCCTTGGATAGTTCTAAGACTAGAGAGAAAAATAAAATGATTGGTTTGCAGACAATTTTGTGTGTTAGAAGATGCAACATGAATGAATTCCATTCCTGAACACCTCTATTTTTTTCTTGAAGAAACAAAGCAGGTCATCTGCTGGATAAAGTAGAAATAATGTCTTAGAACTTAAATTGAAGAGCAAGTATGATCAAAGTAAGTTACTGTGACATGTGGAAAGTTAGGAAGGCATACTCAAGAAACGTGATGCCGGAATATAAAATGACAAATGTGGAGCAGTAGGGTAAAAGATAGTATTTGGAAGGTAGCCACAAGAGTGGGAAGCTGAAGGTGAATTGAGACAAAGACCATTGAAACTGAGCAGAAAGATAAGGATTCAGATTCACTTTCAACAACACTGATATTAGTAATGCTAGTATTATTAATAATATCAAATACTACTGGATGCTGGCTCTGATGCCAGGCACTATGCAAAGAGATTAACATTTATTATTTAAATCTTCATAATGTCTATAAAATTAATATTATCCCCATTTTACAAATAGTGATAGTGAAAGTAGCTCAGTCATGCCTGACTCTTTGCAACCCCATGGACTATGCAGTCCACGGAATTCTCCAGGCCAGAATATTGGAGGTGGATAGTCTTTCCCTTCTCCAGGGGATCTTCCCAATCCAGGTAGTAAACCCAGGTCTCCCACATTACAGATGATTTTACAAATGAAGACACTGAAATTCAGAGATGTGACATAATTTACCCAAAGTCATAAAGATAGAAAATAAATGAACTGGGATTTGATGACAAGTCTGTTTGATTGTAAAGCCTAGATATGAAGTGTTAACACTATCCTTCTTTCTAATATTAGCTTATTTTGGGTGAAATGGGTCTACTGGGCTAGTTTAGGAATGACAGAAAACTTGTCGGTGGAAATAATGCAAATATAAATATTAATTTTATAGACATTATGAAGACTTAGATAATAAATGTTAATCTCTTTGCATAGTGCCTGGCATCAGAGCCAGCATTCAGTAGTATTTGATATTAATAACTAGCATTACTAATATCAGTGTTGTTGAAAGTGAATCTGAATCCTTATCTTTCTGCTCACTTTCAATGATCTTTGTCTCAATTCACCTTCAGCTTCCCACTCTTGTGGCTACCTTCCAAATACTATCTTTTACCCTACTGCTCCACACTTGTCATTTTATATTCTGCTTTCAGGACTTTCTTTAAACTCTCTTGCATTGCATGTCTGTTGGTGATAAATTATTTCAGCTTTTGTAGTTCTGAAGACATTTTCATTTAACCTTTGTTTTTAAAATGTATTTCTAATGGGCCAAGAATTCTAGATGGACAGTTTTCTTTTTTTTTTAGTAATGTAAAGCAGTTACTCCACTGTCTCCTGGTTTGGAATTCTAGATGGACGGTTTTCTTTTTTTTTTAGTAATGTAAAGCAGTTACTCCACTGTCTCCTGGTTTGCATTATTTCCACTGACAAGTTTTCTGTCATTCCTGAACTTGCTCACCAGGACATAACACATTTTTATTCTCTTTCACAGTCATTCTGCCTATATATCCAATGTTCTTTTCTCTCTTTTGAATACACCTAAGTTAGTTCTTATTGCCAGTCATGCAAGATTGATAAAACAACCCAACACTAAGAAGCCATTCAAAGAAAGCATTTCTATTATTTCCAAACTCATCCAGTTGTATATATTAAATATGTACAGCTTTTTTTTTAGTCATACACAAATAAACTGGTCTTAGGAGAAAAACACTATTTTTCATTTCTCTTTTGCAAAGAAATAATATCTCATTAATACTCACCCTAGATCATATCAAGGGGGGGAGTATCAAGAAAGACAGGATATAAGGGAAGAGAAATTAAATGTAGTGATGGCAACTTTTATGCTACTTATAAGGTAAATAACAGTTGACCTTATTTAATAAAACTGTCATTTTGGGAGTAGTCACACTATCAACACTATTTTACAAATAAAGAAAGCTAGACCCTGAAAGATTGAATGATCTATTCAGGGTACACACTCAGTGACTTGCAGAGCTATGATTTGAACCCAGCTGTGCTGATGGAAACACTTAAGCCTATAACTTCTCCAAAGGCCACTGTGGGCTCTAAGGACAGGTAATGTGTTCACAAGTCACTGCTACCAGATCCCCTGATTCACAGACACCCTCTGCCCTGCTCACCCTTTGCCGTATTCATCTTCCTAATTCTCTTATTTTCTCATAGCCCCTGTCTGGTCTAAGAAAAGAACTCCTATCACCTGCATGAGTGTTGTCAAGGATCTTGATTCCCCTCAAGGAGTCTGAAGGGTCAAGTTTCAACCAAATATTCAATACAGAGAAAAGGACTAACGAGGACTTTGTACAAGTGCAGCAACAACCACATGTAAAGTAACAAGCTGGACCAGCTGGAGACAGGACACTGCTACTCATTTAACCTCTCCTGGCCTCAGTTTCCTCTGGGTCTTCTGAGAAATGCAGAAGAAAACAATGCACCCTAATTTGTTGGGGGTTCAAACCTGTCTCTGTGCTTTAACATTTGTGACCCTAGGCAAGTCCCTCCTCTCAGAGTCTCATGCCTTTGCACACTGTTCTGAGCCACAAGTGAAAGGTATCAGGAGTACATTTGAAATTCCTGTGCAAAGTGCTAAATGGATATAAGTGGTCATCCAATTGTACTGATTTGGACTGTTGATCCATACTGCCATGATATTTTACATGACACAGTCTGGTGGTAAAGAATGTGACTGGAGCCAAAGTTCCCAGCTTGGATGCTGGCTCTGCTACTTGCTATCAGTGTAGCCTTGGCAAATTACATACATTATATGCTCCCTAGTTTCTTTTTATTTAACAAGGGGACAATAATAGTATTTAAATCATAGAATTGAGAATTACATGAGTAAGTACACATGAAAGGCATAAAAGTGTTCCTGGAAAAAGCAACCAATTATATATAGGTATTTATTATATATAAATATAATTTTATATAAATAAATGTATTTATTTACATGAAATTTATATAAACCAATATAACATATATAATATGCTGGAAACTTGTCGGCAATAAATGGAAAAACTAGGATGATATAGGGGGTCATGATGAGACCTGCTAGGCTGGGTAGCGGAAGATGAAGATGGGGTTCACCTTCCTGATTTTCTCTTCTCCCACACTCCAGAACCCTTTGTGATTGTTCCGTAGCTCTGTGATGTAGGTCTGGAAGTCCAGACCAGAGTGGGTATTCTCTGTGTTCAGCTTCCTGGGGTAGAAGTGCATTTTAGGTGAAAGAAAACTTTGGCTAGTTGCTTCTGCATTTTATTGAGTCCTGGTGCATTGGTTCCATCCTTTACTTTTGCACAAAGTCGGGGTCTCCTTTCTGTCTTGATACTGCATCCAGTGGTGTACATAATTACCAATGTTTGAAAAAAAAATAGACATTTGTCAGGTAAGGTAACTCTAGGCTCAGTCCACAATAGGGACTGACTTGACTATTATTTTTCCTTTTCCTATTCCACTATTCTAAATCAATTATTGGAATGGAGAGATAACAGGAATGGGAATTCTCAGGAGAGATTAATATATATCATTTGACTAACAAGACTGGTTGGGTAGACAAGAGATATAGTGGAGACTAGGGCTTCTATCCAAAGTTCACAGACCATCTACTTATATGCGATAACTGTGATTCATGGGCCATGGATTGGTTCCTAAAGAGAGTTCAGGGCATCTGAAGAGAACAGGCCTTCAATGCTTATTCAGCAGCTGCCTTCCTATTATAAGTGTTACCTGGCCAAGCCTCTCCCTTGTTTTTGGGCTGACTCAGAGAGCAATGTTGAGCCTCTAAAAGCCTCTAATACAGATTCTACTCATGAAGAAGAATCCTACAGAATGGAGCACACACATTCCAGAAAATGTGAGTTTCTGTGCCCCTTTACAGTAGAGGACTACTATCTGAAATATCAATTGAGAGCTAAAGGCAGTAAGTCATTCTTTGAGTTTGACAGAAGAATCAGTTGAAAATACACACCTATGTATGCCTTATGATTTTCTCACTAACCTTTCGACATTAAGTCTTAATTCTTAGGACTCTCAGGGCAAATTTTGAAATAGTCTTTTCTCAGCTGAACATTCTACAAAGCTCCTATAAGATCTCTTTCTGCTCCTTTCAATATGGAAACAGTACAGAACTCAATTTTTATCAATATAGAATGTCACTGTACTCATTAATGAATGTCTGCTGCTTGCTTAGAATTGGAAGTATAAGAAATGGGTCCCCTTTTTCATTTTTTCCCTTGTCTTTCACATCAACTCAGTGGCAGGAGGAGAAAGTGGGAACTTAAAAAGCTAAGGTTTTGCTATTCAACACAGGCCTCTCCAAGGGATATCCTTTTTGCTCCTTTCATGAGATCTCAGGTCTACAATTGTGGGGACATCAGTTCCTAAAGCCAGCCCTCAAAAAGATAGCCCCCTGAGGAGAGCATATTGACAGTAAATCAGAATCCGGCACACTTCTGATCCCTTCTCTCTCCTCCACAGGAATTTCAGTGGAGTGGGCAGTGGGTTGTGCCCATGGGGTGGTGGTGTGAGATGGCAGAAGCAGTGTAGGTTGTTTTGGAGGCAACATTTTGGGATCTGACTTTGTACAAGTTGTTAACTTTCATGATATTCAGCCTCATTCCTTGAGAGAGCATCTGGCTTGCCACCCTCACAGGAATGTTGTGATCGTCAGTTTGGGATCAATGTGCATGGAAGCACTTTGTAAATGACACAGCACTGCACCTATGTCTGCCTTATGATTTTCTCATTGACCTTTTGACATTACATCTTAATTCCTGGGGCTCTTGGCAAATTTTGAAATAGTCTTTTCTCAGTTGAACATTCTACAAAGCTTCCTATAAGATCCCTTGCTTCTTCTTTCAACCAACAGGCTATTTTCCTAACTTGAGAGCTTTCCTTAAAGGCACCAATTTTTTCTTTGGAAAAAATTAATCTCTTATTTTTCCATATATCCTTCTTTCTGGCTTGTTTCTGGAAATTCCAGGACTCCATAGGAATCGGGATGGCACAAAAAGGGGACATATGGAGAATGGAAAGTGAAAGGAAACCTTGGGTTGAGATAAGGGAACCAGGAAATGTGTAGAAACATGCCATTTGCCAGGTCTGCTAGGCCAGCCTGTCCCCATTCTGCTCCTGGATGCTATTTTTACCTCTTGTCTCTTACAGGCACCTGCTCAAGCTCTTTTGATGTGGCTTTTTAGAGCAGTCAGAGCAAGATCCTGCCCTGAGGAGTGTAAGAGAGCTACTGCAGAAGAAGATATACTCGGTTGCAGAAGGATCTGGGACAAGTGCTGTTCTGACTCTGTCTCTTCTGGGACTCACTGAGTCATCACTCTCTCTGGCCTCCAGCTTCCCACTGGACTGAACTGCCCTCTCGGTTTCCTTGTTTTCACCATCAACACTGGGTGCCCAACTTCCATCAGAGCTCCATTTCGCACTGAATCCAACAATATCGAGGGACCTTCTTTCACACCACCTCTTCCCTTTTCCCTCCTACCCCCAAAAAACACTCAGATCCTGGACCCTATTTCACAACTAGACCCCTTTTGCCTCTGCACCCTAACTCCTCACCTGACCCCACACTTCTGAAGAGACCTTTCCCTCTTCAGGCATCTATATTTCAAAGGCTGACTATATAGCTAAAGCTGCAAGCCCCTTGAAGGAAACCCTTAAGCAGATCAAGGAGAAGAAAAATTTCATCTCCTGCAAGCTTACCTGTGGGTGAAAGAGGGCCAGATGGCCACACAGTCATCCCCCTAAGGTTTTGCTCCTAGGCTCAGGCTGGGGAGGGGATCAAACAGGACAAGAATCTATCACCAACTTAAGAGAGAGAAGATCCTAAATACCATAGGAAACCCTTAGCTAGAGAAAAGCAAAAAGGGAATGCAGAATTGGAGACCTCAAAGAGGACAGCCTCTGTGCAGGACAGTCTTATAGCAGGGACTCCTAGTAACAAGTCATCCTACTACCTACCATAAGGCTGACAAAAGAGTACTTAGAAAATAGGAATAGACAGGTGTTCCAGGGGGTTTATCCACTGAATAGAAGACAGATTCATGGCACAAAACCAAGACACTGTCAACTTCTGTGAAGAGTTCAGATTCACTAGAAATCAGAACTGCATCTATGGGCAAAGGGGATATTGAAACTCAGAAGAAAAGTCAGCCACTGGCTAGACCCTAAAGAAAAAATGAGATTGGGTACAGAATTAATCAAGGAAACAAAGTCTGCCTGGGTAACTCAAGGCCCAGGCTGAGTTCAAAGAGATACTCTCCTGTGATTACAAAGATCCCTACATCACTGTGCAAAAGAAAAGGATGAGGAACACAGCCTGACCCCTTCAAGTAGACTCTTACGTTGCTAAATGCTCTGAACAATAGGCAGGTCACAGAATCATAAAACTCATGAAAATTGTAAGTTTCCAGAATGAGCTACTGTGTTTGAACGTTGGTCAGGGAGCCTGGACCAAGGATGCCAAGTCCAACAGACAATCCTCATACTTGCCCCAGGATCTGTCTCTGGGGGAGGGTATTTCTTCTAGTCAGTCATAAAGTCCTTCTCTATTCCCTTTCTGTTGCCAGCAAAATTTCTCTCAAATGCTTCTATACAATCAGAGAAAATCAGCTAGTTCTGTCACTACTGAAGAGATTGTGCTCAGTTTTCCATAGTCTCAAATATATTTATTCTAAAAGGAGAATGGTGTCCTTTGTCTCTGCTGCATTTGTGAGAAGTTTAGAGTATCCCAAGAACTGGAGCTTAGAGAAAAGCAAGCAGTCAGTTTTTCTCTCTGACTGAGAGCTGGCTTAACTTCTTGAAGCTAATGAGAGTTAGGGAGGGCCAGTGACAGTGGCATGGTACCCACTACCATCTCAAGTTGCTACATTTATCTCTCTGAAGATACCCTGCTTAATACTTATTATAATACTACCTTTATTAAAAAAAATTCAGAAGCTTTGAAAAAGAGAAAACACATTAATTCTATGCCCAAGAGCTGGACTTAGCTCTCTCCCTGTTCCATCATTATTTTGAACTGTATACTACCATCGTTGGAATGGCTGGGGTTACATAGGCATCAAAAAGGGCCAACATTTCCTACTGAACCTCCAGGAATAATAAGCAACAAACTTCACATGCTCCCAAAATGGAACTGGAGTTTGGGAGTCCTAAGTTTAGAATGGTAAGGAAGAATTCTCCATGACCACGAATACTTGGGTGGAGAATAGCTTCCACCTGTATCCCCAGAACTCCTTATATTCCTGATGTAGGCTACGGCTTCCCTGGTGGCTCAGAGGTTAAAGAATCTGCCCTCAATGTGGGAGACTCGGATTCAATCTCTGGGTCAGGAAGATGCCCTAGAGAAGGGAATGGCTACCCACTCCAGTATTTTTGCCTGGAATATTCCATGGACAGAGAAGCCTGGTGGGCTACAGTTTATGGAGTTGCAAAGAGTCGGACATGACTGAGCAACTAACACACATTTAAAACTTCAGCATTCATGGGCTTCTCTGGTAGCTCAGATAGTAAAGAATCTGCCTGCAATGCAGGAGACTTGGGTTCAATCTGCGGGTTGGGAAGATTCCCTGGAGGAAGGCAAAACAACCCACCCCAGTATTCTTGCCTGGAGAATCCCCATGGACAGAGGAGCCTGGTAGGCTACAGTCCATGGGGTCACAAAGAGTCAGACATGACTGAGTGATTAAGCACATACATACACAGGCTGGGAGAATAAGCATTGCTCTCCATTTCTTACAGAGATCTTAAAATGTACAGTGGACCATGAATTACCCTTTCCTCTCTCCATGCAACAGGCTCTGGAGCAGTAGGAAACACAGAACCCTTCGCTGTTTTTTAGTGAGTGGGAGATCAGAGGAAAGTAGAGGGTTAAGGTCTTAGAAAACCTGAGAATTGAAGAACGTAGTTTTATCAGGCTTGGAAAAGAAACTCTCTCCCTCTCCCCCACCCCACCCCATATCTTCAGGTAGCACTGAGCTGACTCTCCAGCCAGTGGAAATGAGCTGAATTCAGACTGATAAACATCGATGCATGTTCTGAGTCAACTTCATCCATTCTGCAGAAGACAGCCCCACTCTGAAAGTGTTTGACAATGAGATTGTTTTCCAGAAAACACTGTTTTTTGAATGCTAGAGAAACTAAACCCTTCCTATGTACACAAACTGGATGAGCTTGAAGGTGTCTGATATCTGGGAGTTATGCAGAGATATATCATCACATGGGTATGGTAAGACCAAGGAACAAATTAAGGACTGAATCTATGGAATTTACTGGTCTCAGAAAAACCTTTGAACTCAAAGAATTCTCCCTGCTGAGTGGAGATCTTATGGAAGGGAGCCCCATTCTACAGTGCTTGACTTGATGATTCATTGCAGGGCAAACAGATCATATAGCCATACAATGAAGGGATGACTCATGGGGCTGTTGCACAGCATCTATAGAAAAACGACAAGTGTGGGGAAAAGTTGGGCAACGAGTGCAAAAGGAAAAATCACCCAGCCAGTGGGAAAGAACGAGAACATTTCATCATCATTAATCATGACACTCCCTACCCCACCACACAACCCACAAACACACACCCTCCCCAAGCTATTTATGAGGGTCTCAGACACCACAGAGTGTGCCTCAGAGAATGGAGCTAATGTATCACAGAAGGTTAGAAGGGAATTTAGATTTATCACAAGGAAATAAGCATTTTTATCTTTCTAGGTTAGGTGCAGAACATCAAATTTCTAAGTGCTTCATTTTATTAGGCTCCAAATTTACTAGGATCCAAATCTGGGCTGGATGAAGCACAAGCTGGAATCAAGATTGCCGGGAGAAATATCAATAACCTCAGATATGAGGATGACACCACCCTTATGGCAGAAAGCGAAGAAGAACTAAAGAGTTTCTTGATGAAAGTGAAAGAAAAGAGTGAAAAAGTTGGCTTAAAACTCAACATTCAGAAAACTGAGATCATGGCATCTGGTCCCATCACTTCATGGCAAATAGATGCAGAAACAATGGAAACAGTGACAGACTTTATTTTGGGGGGCTCAAAAATCACTGCAGATGGTGAGTGCAGCCATGATATTAAACAATGCTTGCTCCTTGGAAGAAAAGCTATCACAAACCTAGACAGCATATTAAAAAGCAGAGACATCACTTTACTAACAAAGGTCCATCTAGTTAAAGCTACGGTTTTTCCAGTAGTCATGTATGGATGTGAGAGTTGGACTATAAAGAAGGCTGAGTGCCGAAGAGTTGATGCTTTTGAACTGTGGTGTTGGAGAAGACTCTTGAGAGTCCCTTAGACAGCAAGGAGATCCAACTAGTTCATCCTAAAGGAAACCAGTCCTGAATATTCATTGGAAAGACTGATGCTGAAGCTGAAACTCCAATACTTTGGCCACCTGATTTGAAGAACCGACTCCTTGGAAAAGACCCTGATGCTGGGAAAGACTGAAGGCAGGAGGAGAAGGGGACAACAGAGGATGAGATGGTTGGATAGCATCACTGACGTGATGGATGTGAGTTTGAGTAGGCTCTGGGAGTTGGTGATGGACAGGGAAGCCTGGCGTGCTGCAGTCCATGGGGTCACAAAGAGTCAGACATGACTGAGTGACTGAACTGAACTGAAATTTACATTTTAATATAACTCTTACTGTGATCATCCCAGTAAAATTATAAATGTAAAAATTACACAAGAATTTCACTTGGGAAAGCACTGTCTAGCAGCATGCACAAAGACTACATATTGCCACGTCGACAGGCACATAAATGAAACTAGTAATAACTGTTCATATGGCAATTTCAAATAGTGACAAGGGGAACAGTGAAGTGAATGGGTCCCAACTACTCTGAGACCTAGTGCTAGTACTCAGGCTGGGCCACAGTCAAATGATGCAGCAGCTAGCCAGGCTGAGGGCACAGCAGCTCCTCCTAGGGTTTCCAATGGGTCGTCAGAGAGATGGTCTTTGCACACAGATGTAGCTGTCACATGTTATTTTTCAAGTTCTAGCTCTTTATTCCATTCAACTCAGTGGTAGTATCTGTCAGGTGATCAGAGAAAAACTAAGCCACTCAATTCTGGGGGCTGCCCCACATTTTCTGTGGAGTTGATGTGAATTTCCTACATGAAGTTCTCATGGACTTGCACATTAGAAAACAGCAAGCCCTTCTGTGGATCAATGATGTACTTGGTGCTCTCATGAAGCTAGGAGAGAGGCAGAGGCTCCTGAGAGTTTCAAGTTCTCAGTGAGATGAGTTACCAAGTTGCAAGAGGCACATGGCCTATGCACCTGTTATGGCTGTTGTAGCCACATGGTTCTTGATGGGCTGGCTTTGCCACTTGGCGGCTCAGCTTGTGCTGGTCCTGCTGTCCCCTCACCACCAGGAGACCCCTTACCATCACCCCTTGGTGCCTAGAGTAGGTGAACCGGCCCATCTTACTCAAAGTGTGGCATCTCTGGCTTCCAAGAGACTGTAGCTGGAGCCCTGGCCCTGACTTTTCCTCCATTGCAGGCATTTGTGGACTGTACCCAGAGAAGTCACATTCATTTTTAACCTGCTCAGCTTGCCAGGCAGATTTTTATCTATGTCCAAACAGTCATTAGATCCTCTTTCCTCATAGATCTGGTTGAGGAGAGCAGCATTCTTCCTGGATTCCAGGCGGTTGGTCACAGGTGGCTTCTGGGGCAAAACCACTTGTGTTGAGAGGGACATGGGTCTCTTTTTCTTCTTCCACACTGAACAAACACTTCTGCCCATTGGCCAGGAATTTCAACCTTTCAGGTAGTACCATGAAGAATGTTTGGCTCGGTTAACTCAGTGAAGTCTGAAATTCTGAACACAGGACATAGCCAACAGCTTTGTTTTTTGTATTCACATGTGATCCAAGCAAGCTGGACAAGAAGCCTCTGCTACAAACCAAAGGAAGGAGACTAAGTTTTCACATAAGTAGAAGTTCTAAAGAGGAGGAAATATCCAACAAATACAGATACTAGAGCAGGTTTTCCAAATAATGCTTTATAATTAATTATGAAGATCATTTTCTAAGAGATCAGAACCTCAGAACACTGTAAACTATTATTTGAAAATACAAAGTAGGTTGCACCTTTCATAGTCTGTTCTTTTAGTATAAGTTTCATTTCTAATGATAAATTTTTTAAATTTATAATATGATTTTTTTGTTGTCTTGTTTCTTTCCTTGTGGTATATATATATTTTTTCCTTTGGCCGCACCACGCAGCATGTGGGATCTTAGTTCCCTGACAGGGACCAAAACTGTGGTCCCTGAGGTGGGAGCCCAGAGTCCTAACCATTGGACTGCCAGAGAATTCCCCTTCTTGTGGTATAATTAACCCATACCGAAGTGCAGAATTTTAAATGATATTGTTTGATGAGTTTTAAGAAATGCATAACCATATCAGAATACAGGACATTTAAATTTCCTTTATGTTCCCTCCCAGCTAATCCACTCACTGAGGCAAACGATGATTTCTTACACCATAAGATTGTGTCTATTTTGGAATATTGTATAAATGAGGTCATCTAGATTTTACTAACACTAGGCAATAGCACACTGTCTTGATACTGCAACTTTACAGAAAAACATGAAATTATGTAGTAAGCTCTCCAAAGCTATACTTCTTTTATAAGAATTTTTTGGCTATTTTAGGTCTTTTGCATCACTATATGAATTTTAAAATCTGTCTGTCAAATTGTACCAAAAAAAAAAAAGTTGTCTGCTGAGATACTGGTAGGGATTGTGTTGAATGTACAGACCAATTTAGAGATAACTGATATCTTAACTATCTTGAGTCTTCTAACCAACAAATTGGATATATTGCTCCATTATTTTTGTCCTTTTTATTTCTCTCAGCAATGTTTTACAGATTTCAGTGTATAGGTACAATACTGTACACATTTTACTAGCTGTATACATATTTCATATTTCTAATGCTATTGAAATGCTAGTAAAGTAATGCTCAAAAATCTCCAAGCCAGGTTTCAGCAACATGTGAACTGTGAACTTCCAGATGTTCAAGTTGGTTTTAGAAAAGGCAGAGGAACCAGAGATCAAATTGCCAACATCCGATCGATCATCGAAAAAGCAAGAGAGTTCCAGAAAAATATCTATTTCTGCTTTATTGACTATGCCAAAGCCTTTGACTGTGAGGATCACAATAAACTGTGGAAAATTCTGAAAGAGATGGGCATACCAGACTACCTGACCTGCCTCTTGAGAAGCCTGTATGCAGGTCAGGAAGCAAGAGTTAGAATTGGACATGGAACAACAGACTGGTTCCAAATAGGAAAAGGAGTACATGAAGGCTGTATATTGTCACCCTGCTTATTTAACTTATATGCAGAGTACATCATGAGAAATGCTGGGCTGGAAGAAACACAAGCTGGAATCAAGATTGCCAGGAGAAATATCAATAATCTCAGATATGCAGATGACACCACCCTTATGGCAGAAAGTGAAGAAGAACTAAAGAGCCTCTTGATGAAAGTGAAAGAGGAGAGTGAAAAAGTCAGCTTAAAGCTCAACATTCAGAAAACTAGGATCATGGCATCCAGTCCCATCACTTCATGGCAAATAGATGGGGAAACAGTGGAAACAGTGGCTGACTTTATTTTTTGAGGCTCCAAAATCACTGCAGATGGTGACTGCAGCCATGAAATTAAAAGACGCTTACTCCTTGGAAGGAAAGTTATGACCAACCTAGATAGCATATTTAAAAGCAGAGACATTACTTTGCCAACAAAGGTCTGCCTAGTCAAGGCTATGGTTTTTCCAGTAATCATGTATGGATATGAGAGTTGGACTGTAAAGAAAGCTGAGCACAGAAGAATTGATGTTTTTGAACTGTGGTGTTGGAGAAGACTCTTGAGAGTCCCTTGGACTGCAAGGAGATCCAACCAGTCCATCCTAAAGGAAATCAGTTCTGAATATTCATTGGAAGGATTGATACTGAGGCTGAAACTCCAATATTTTGGCCATCTGATGTGAACAGCTGACTCATTTGAAAAGACCCTGATGTTGGGAAAGATTGAAGGCAGGAGGAGAAGGGGACGACAGAGGATGAGATGGTTAGATGGCATCATTGACTCAACGGACATGAGTTTGGGTAAGCTCCAGGAGTTGGTGATGGACAGGGAGGCCTGGTGTGCTGCGGTTCATGGGGTCGCAAAGAGTCGGACACGACTGAGCAGCTGAACTGAACTGAACTGAACCAAATGCTATTGTAAGTGCTGCTTTTTAAATTTCAATTTGTGTTTTTTAGTATGTGGCTATAATTTGATTTTTGTATTTTGATCATGTATACGATGTCCTTGCTAAACTCACTTTTTAGTTTTAATAGCTCTTTTTGTATATTACTTATGATTTTCCACATAGATGAGAATATGATGTATGAATAAGGAGAATTAAACTTCTTTCCCAAACAGGATGTCATTTTACTTTCTTGGCTTATACTACCAGCTAGGGCCTCCAGTACATTACTGAATGAAAGTAATAGAAGAAATCATCCTTTTCTTGTTCTTGATGTTAGAGGGAAAATGGTTCACCTGTTCCCATTAAGTATGATGCTAGCTCTTGGTTTTGCACTTATTATTATCTGAATGAAGAAATTTGTTTTCACAGATGTTCAACCTTGTCAAATACTTTTCCTACATCTACTGAGATATCATATAATTTTTCTTTTTTAGTTTATTACTACGGTGACTTTCACTGACTGAATTTCAAATGTTAATCCAATCTGGCACTTCTGAAATAAAACCCACTTAGTCTTGATGTGTTATCTCACTTATATAATGAAGGAATAATTTTGCTAAAATTTTGTTTAGAATTTCAAAATCTATTTTAGTGAGGGATATTGGTCTGTTTTATCTTTTGTATTATCTCTGGTTTGTAACAGGGTAATGCTGGCCTTCTCAACTTTTGTTTTTGTTTATTTTTTCTATTTCTTCCATTTAATCCTTGCTGAACTCAATTATTTCCTTTCTTCTGATTTATAACGGGTTTCACTTTTTTCCTTTTTCTAATTTCTTAAGGTGAAACTGAGTCATTGATTTATGACCTTTCACCTTTTCCAATGTACACATTTAGCACTTTATAATTCCCTTTAAGTATTGCTTCAGAAGCTTTTCAAAAATTTAGATACACTGTGTTTAATTTTCATTCAGTTCAGAATACTTCATTTTCCTTTTAATTTTTTTTTTATGACCTCATAGTATGACTTACCTTGGTAAATGTTCTGTATGCAGATGTATATTCTGCCATTGTTGGGTAAAATGTTCTACAAATGTCAGTTAAGTCAGGTTGGTTGATAGTGGTGGTCAATTCTATCTACTATATCCTTGCTAACTGTTTATTTCCTTATTTTATTAATCATTGAGAGAGAGATTAAAAGTTTCAACTACAACTGAATTTGTCTGCAATCAACAATTAACACAACAGTAGTGGGGGACTTTCACACCCCATTCATCAATGGACAGATCAACCAGACAGAAAATCAGTAAGGAAACACAGGCCTTAAATGACAAGAGACTGGATGGGCTTCATTGATATTTATAGAGCATTCCATCCAGAAGCAGCAGAATACACATGAAACATTTTGCAGGACTTAGCGCATGCTGGACCACAAAGCAAGCCTTGGTAAAATTAAGAAAACTGAAATCATATCAAGCATCTGTCCTGACCACAATGCTATGAGATTAGAAATTAACTACAAGGGAAAAAAACTAAAAAACACAAACATCTGGAGTGTCAACAATATGCTATGAAACAACCAATGGATTATTGAAGACATGAAAGAGGAAATCAACAAATGCCTAGAGACAAATAAAAACCAAAGCACAATGATCCAAAGCCTAGGAAATGCTGCAAAAGCAGTTCTAAAAGGGAAGTTTATAGCAATACAATCTTACCTCAAGAAAGAAGAAAAAATCCCCAATAAACAACCTAATCTTCATACCTAAAGCAACTAGAGAAAGAAGAATAAACAAAACCCAAAGTTAGTAGAAGGAAAGAAATTATAAAGGTTAGAGCAACAAATAAATGAAATAGAAACAAAGAAAACAATAGAAAAGATCAATGAAACTAAAAGCTGTTTCTTTGAAAAGATAAAATTGATAAACATGTATCCAGACTCATCAAGAGAAAAAGGGAGAGGGCTCAAATCAATAAAACTAGAAGTGAAAAAGAAAAAGTTACAACTGATATTGTAGAAATACATAGGATAATAAGAGACTACTACAAGCAACTATACATCAATAAAATGGACAATCAAGAAGCAATGGACACATTCTTAGAAAGGTACAATCTCCCAAGACTGAAGCAGGATGAAATAGAAAATATGAACAGACCAATAACAAGCAATGAAATTGAAACAGTGATTTAAAAACTTCCAACAAACAAAAGTCCAGGACCAGATGGCTTCACAGGTAAATTCTATCAAACATTTAGTGAAGAGTTAGCACCTACCTTTCTGAAACTCTTTCAAAAAATCACAGAGGAAGGACCACTCCCAAGCTTCTGCTCTGAGGCTACCATTAACCTGATACCAAAATCAGACAAAGATACCACAAAAAAAGAAAATTACATGCCAATATAACTGATGAACACAAACACAAAAGTATTCAACAAAATACTAGCAAACCAAATCATACACCATAATCAAGTGAAATTTATCACAGGGATACAAGGAATTTTCAATACCTACAAACCATTCAGTGTGACATATGTCATCAACAAATTGAAAGATAAAAACCATAAAATCATCTCAAGACATCCAGAAAAATCTCTTCACAAAATTCAACACCAATTTATACTTAAAAGCTCTCTAGAAAGTGGGAATAGAGGGAACCTACCTCTATACAATAAAGGCCATATATGAGAAACATACAGCTAACATTATTCTCAATGTGAAAAGCTGAAAGCATTTCCACTAAATTCAGGAACAAGACAAGGATGTCCACTCTTGCCAATTTTATTCAACATGGTTTTGGAAGTCCCAGCCATGGAAGTCAGAGAAAAAAAATCCAAATTGAAAAAGAAAAAGTAAAACTGTCACTGTTTGAAGATGACATGATATTATACATAGAAAACTCTAAAGATGCTACCAGAAAACTACTAGAGCTCATCAAAGAATTCAGTAAAATTTCAGGGTACAAAATTAATACACAGACATATGTCACATTAGTATACACTAACAATGAAAGAATAGAAATTAAAGAGACAATTCTATTTACCACTGCATCAAAAAGAACAAAATTCCATAGAGATAAACCTACCTAGAGAGGCATAGGAACTGTAGTTGAAAACTCTGATGTGAATAAAATAAATTGAAGATGACACAAACAGATGGAAAGATATACTATGCTTTTGGATCAGAAGAAAATATTTTTAAAAAGACTACTACCCAAGGCAATCTACAGATTTAATGCAATCTCTATCAAATTACCAATGGCATTTTTCATCGGTAATCTGATAGAACTAGAACAAAAAAAAATCTTAATTTGTATAGAGGCACAAAAGACCCCAAATAGTCAAAGCAATTTTGAGAAAGAAAAATGAAAGAAAAATAAAGCTGGAGGAATCATGCTTCCTGACTTCAGACTATATTACAAAGCTACAGACATCAAAATACCATGGTAATGGCACAAAAACAGAAATACGTATCAGCAAAACAGGAGAAAAAGCCCAGAAATAAACCTATACACCTATTGTCAATTAATGTACAACAAAAGAGGCAAGAATATATGGAGAAAAGACAGCCTCTTCAATAAGTGGTGCTGGGAAAACTGGACAGCTACATGTAAAAGAATGAAATTAGAACATTCTCTAACACTATGTACAAAAATAAACTCAAAATGGATTAAAGTCTTAAGTTTAAGACCAGATACTATGAAACTCTTAAAGGAAAACATGAGCAGGACACTCTCTGACATAAATTGCAGGAATGTCTTTTTTGATCCATTTCCTAGAGTAATGGAAATAAAAACAAAAATAAACAAATGGGACCAAATTAAACTCAAAAGCTTTTGCAGAGCAAAGGAAACCATTAAAAAGAGAAGACAAGCCACAAAATGAGAGAAAATATTTTCAAACAATGCGACCAACAAGGGATTTACCTCCAAAATTTACAAACAGCACAGGCGGCTCAACATCAAAAAAACACTCTAATCAAAAAATGGGCAGATTCTCCAATAGACCTTTCTCCAAAGAAGACATAGAGATGGCCAAAAGTCACCTGAAAAGATGTTCAACATCACTAATTATTAGAGAAATACAAATCAAAAGTACAATGAGATATCATCTCACACCAATCAGAAGGACCATCATTAAAAAGTCTACAAGTAAATGCTAGAGGTGTGGAGAAAAGGGAACCCTCCTACACTGTTGGTGGGAATGTAAATTTGGACAGCTGCTACAGAGAACAGTATGGAGGTTTCTTAAAAAACTAAAAAGCAATACAAATGAGCTTATATAAAAACAGACTCACAGACTTTGAAAGCAAACCTATGGTTGCCAAAGGGGAAAGACGAGGGGAGAGGGATAAATCGGAAATTTGGGATGGACATATACACACTACTATATTTAAAATAGATAACCAGCAAGGAGCTACAGGGAACTCTGTTCAATATTCTGTAACAACCTAGATGGGACAAGAATTTTAAAAAGGATATACGTGTATGTATAACAGAATCACTTTGCTGTACACCTCAAACTAAAACATTGCAAATCAACTGTAGTCCAACATAAAATAGAAATTTAAAAACAAATATTTGTACAGGAAAAAAAAATAAACTATCCGTGTCTCTAAAGTGTGTTTTTCATAGGCAGCATATCATTAGGCTGTGTTGTTTCAGCCAATATAACAACCTTTATTTAATTGGTGTGTTTGGACTGTTATGTGATAATTTACATTGTTAGATTAAGTCTAGCATCTCCATTTTATTTCCTATTTGTCCTATCTGTTCTTTCTCTTTTTTCTGCCTTCTGTTGGATCAGGTGAATGTTTGTTGTGATTCCTTTCTATCCCCTTTTGGATTATTAACTATAACTGTGTTTTGTTACTTTAGTGATTTATTTAGCATTTGTAGTATATACCTTTAGCTTATCCCAATCTACCTGCAAGTAATATACCACTTCATATCTAGTATAAAAGTCTTACAATAAGTACATGGTCATGTTTTGCCATTATATGAACACATGACCCTTCCAAAGATTGGCTTGGCCTACCTCTGGAAAGTACAATAGTGGATGTGACACTCTTCAGACAGCCATATCTGGGAGCTCTCCAAGAATCTCCTTACATAAGGAATCCCAAAGCAATATGAGGCATTAAATTTCCTCTTGATCATCTCAACAAAATCTGGAGCCAGTATCTGTTGGTACCACCTGCAACAGAGTATCATCAATCAGGACACATTTCCTAAGGGACTATATTTCTAGATGTTTCAATTTTAGAGGGCTAGAGCTTAGGAGGTTCACTGAATGCATAATATCATTGGCTTCACCTATGTTCTTCAGATTCTGATTCTCTGAGCTCTTTTAAAAATTTACCATTTGATTTCCATGTTTATCAACAAGCTACCTCATTTCTAGGACCTAGGAGAGCTCCTTTCTGAACACCAAAAATTAGAATTAAATCTTTAAATCAATTAAAACTGATTTTTAAAGGAGATTTCTTTTTCAACAATTCAGTTCAGTTCAGTTCAGTTCATTCACTCAGTTGTGTCTGACTCCTTGCGACCCCGTGATTCGCAGCATGACAGGCCTCCCTGTCCATCACTAACTCCCGGAGTCTACCCAAACCCATGTCCATCGAGTTGGTGATGCCATCCAACCATTTCATCCTCTGTCGTCCCCTTCTCCTCCTGCCCCCAATCCTTCCCAGAATTAGGGTCTTTTCCAATGAGTCAACTCTTTGCATGAGGTGGCCAAAGTATCGGGAGTTTCAGCTTCAACATCAGTCCTTCCAATGAACACCCAGGACTGATCTCCTTTAGGATGGACTGGTTGGATCTTCTTGCAGTCCAAGGGACTCTCCATAGTCTTCTCCAACACCACAGTTCAAAAGCATCAATTCTTCAGTGCTCAGTTTTCTTAACCACCCAACTCTCACATCCATACATGACAACTAGAAAAACCATAGCCTTGACTAGACGGACCTTTGTTGGCAAAGTAATGTCTCTGCTTTTAAATATGCTATCTAGGTTGGTCATAACCTTCCTTCCAAGGAGCAAGCATCTTTTAATTTCATGCCTGCAATCACCATCAACAGTGATTCTGGAGCCCCCCCAAAATAAAGTCTGACACTGTTTCCACTGTTTCCCCATCTATTTCCCATGAAGGGATGGGACCAGATGCCATGATCTTAGTTTTCTAACGAGCTTTAAGCCAACTTTTTCACTCTCTTCTTTCACTTTCATCAAGAGGCTCTTTAGTTCTTCCTCGCTTTCTGCCATAAGGGTGGTGTCATCTGCATATCTGAGATTATTGATATTTCTCCCAGAAATCTTGATTCCAGCTTGTGCTTCATCCAGCCCAGCGTTTCTCATGATGTACTCTGCATATAAGTTAAATAAGCAGGGTGACAATATACAGCCTTCATGTACTCCTTTTCCTATTTGGAACCAGTCTGTTGTTCCATGTCCAGTTCTAACTCTTGCTTCCTGACCTGCATACAGGCTTCTCAAGAGGCAGGTCAGGTAGTCTGGTATGCCCATCTCTTTCAGAATTTTCCACAGTTTATTGTGATCCACACAGTCAAAGGCTTTGGCATAGTCAATAAAGCAGAAGTAGATGTTTTTCTGGATCTCTCTTGTTTTTTCGATGAACCAGCGGATGTTGGCAATTTGATCTCTGGTTCCTCTGCCTTTTCTAAAACCAGCTTGAACATCTGGAAGTTCATGGTTCACATATTGCTGAAGCCTGGCTTGGAGAATTTTGAGCATTACTTTACTAGCTTGTGAGATAAGTGCAATTGTGTGGTAGTTTGAGCATTCTTTGGCATTGCCTTTCTTTGGGATTGGAATGAAAACTGACCTTTTCCAGTCCTGTGGCCACTGCTGAGTTTTCCAGATTTGCTGGCATATTGAGTGCAGCACTTTCACAGCGTCATCTTTCAGGATTTGAAATAGCTCAACTGGAATTCCAGCACCTCCACTAGTTTTGTTCATAGTGATGCTTTCTAAGGCCCACTTGACTTCACATTCCAGGATGTCTGGCTCTAGGTGAGTGATCACACCATTGTGATTATCTGGGTCGTGAAGATCTTTTTTGTACAGTTCTTCTGTGTATTCTTGCCACCTCTTCTTAATATCTTCTGCTTCTGTTAGGTCCATACCATTTCTGTCCTTTATCAAGCCCATCTTTGCATGAAATGTTCCCTTGGTATCTCTAATTTTCTTGAAGTGATCTCTAGTCTTTCCCATTCTATTGTTTTCCTCTATTTCTTTGCACTGATCGCTGAGGAAAGGTTTCTTATCTCTCCTTGCTATTCTTTGGAACTCTGAATTCAGATGGGAATATCTTTCCTTTTCTCCTTTGCTTTTTGCTTCTCTTCTTTTCACAGCTATTTGTAAGGCCTCCTTAGACAGCCATTTTGCTTTTTTGCATTTCTTTTCCATGGGGATGGTCTTGATTCCAATAATTAAGTTTGGCTAAATAGAAGGAGAGTACCTTTGTGCAGGCATCAAAATCCACAAAATAATAATAGTTCAAAAAACAATCTACAATGGAAAGAAGGGCAGTCTAACACAGTGGTTAAGTGTGTAGACTCTGGCATCAGAATATCTGGATTTGAATTATTATTTTCGATGAGTGGAAACCAAGTTACTCTTTGTTTTGCTTTTACTCTTACTATCTTGATTTTCTCTTACGTATAAAGCAGTTAAAGACAGTTTTTCTGTTTGTTTTCTTTTAAAGATGGAAAATGTGTGCTGACCTTTAAGGCAGTTTTCTGGCTTTAAAATATTGATAGCAGCCTTTGTATAAAGATACTCTCTTCTTCAGCTTGGTGAAGATTCTGAGAGGAGGATGTGGTGACAATGGCATGCACTGGTAAAGAGACAGGCCATGATGAGTGTGCTGCTTATTACCAACAAGGTGATGAAGCTCCAGGTGGTGAGAAAATAGTTCAGTCCTTTAGGAGACTGGAGATGATCCCAGATAACCATCTCAAGGATTACCTGAGATCTCTCACAGCTTCAAATTCACAAAACTAGCTGCTGGACAGTAACAATGATTTCCTAGACAATTCTATGAATTTCAATCTCCTCACCAAGTCAGAAATCCAGTATTTCCCTATCACAGAAATGTATTAAAACCTCTGTAATTCAGTTAGAGCACAAGCCATTAGAATGTAGAACCTTCAATTAGCATCATATGTTGTACCACTGAAAGTCCTCATCAAGATGACTGAACGGGTTCCTCTGGGGCTACTGCAGATAAGGACTCAAACATTGAGAGACTTTACCGGCACAAGAGGAAGGTGAAATTTCTGGCTATAACTATATGAATAGAAATGATACTAACCTGGCTATGCCTGGTAAGTATTATGATGTAGAGCTGGCAATAACAAAACAAAAATGATACCTAAAATACTAAGAATCAATGTGGGGAAGTATGTCAAGAATTCATCTGCAAAGATAACATAAAGAGAATTTTATGGATATTTTATGCTCATGATTTTTTTCAAATTGATTTTTATATGAGTATGAGCTAGGAATCAAGGGGTTTTGTTTTTGTATATGGATTTCCAAATGTTCCAGCACTGTCTATTGAAAAGACTATCTTTTGTCCATTGAGTTACATTGACAACTTTGTTAAAAATCTGTTGTATGTGTGGTTTGATTTCTAGATTATACAATTTTATTGACCTATCTATTCTTATGACAATACTATATACTCAATTACTCTAACTTTATAATAAGCCTTGAAATCAGGTAATATGAGTTTTCTTTCTTTTCAAAGATATCTTGTTTATTCTAGGTCTTTTGCATTTTCATATAAATTTTGGAATCTGGTTGTCAAATTCTACACAAATGCCTGCTGAGATATTTTCTGTGGGTGATTGTAATAAATATATAGATCAGTTTGAGCAAAGTTCATACCTTATCAATATTCAATCTTTTCATCTGTAAATATAGAGTATCTCTTTGTTTACTTAGATATTTTGTGAAACCCATTTATCATGTCTAGTAGATTTTTAAAAAATTAACTTATTTCTCGGCCATATCATGAGGCATGCGGGATCTAAGTTCCCCAACCAGGCAAACCCGTGCCCCCTGCATTGGGAGTGTGGAGCACTGGCCCACCAGGGAAGTCCCTAGAATTTTTAATGGCTTTTGAAATCTTGCATAGAAGACCATGTCTGTAAATAAAGACAATTTTATTTTCCTTTCCTGACTATACTCCACTCCCCTATTTTACCCCACCCCCTGCCTTCTTGTTTTCCCTACTGCACTGGCTAAGATCACCAGTACAATATTCACCAAGGAAAGCAGAGGAGAATTCTTTAACTTCTTCCCAATCTTGAGGCAAACAGTCTTTCACTATTAAATATACTAACTTTAGATGTTCTATAGATGTCCTTCAACTATTTGAGGAAGCTGGCCTTTATTCTGCTACTGGGTTTTATTCTAAATGGATGTAGAATTTTTGTCAAATAATTTCCCTCTATATATAGAAATGACCATATAGTTATACTTTCTAGGCTCTTGGTATGTGGAGTTATATCAAAATCTTTTTTTTGTGTACTGGACCAAATTTGCATTCTTGAATGAAACTCTTCTTGGCCATGATGTACCTTTTTAAAAAAAAATATTTCTAGATCTGATTTGCAAATAGTCTATTAAGAATGGCTATGGCTATGTTCAGGAAAAATACTGGTCACTAATATTTTCTTGTAATATCTCTGACTTTAGCATCAAGATAATGGTAGTCACATAAAGTACGTCAGGGATCCCTCCACTTTTCTGGAATAGATAATATAGAATTGGCTTTTTTTCTTATTAGTTGTATTCAAATCTTTTCAATAACTTATCTGTAGAATCTGAATATGCCTATTATTTCTTTTTCTTGCCTAACTGTACTGGCTAGCTCCTCTAGTAAAACGCTGGGGAGAAAAAGAACTGGTAAAGGTTAAGCAAGAGGGCAAGATGCTAAATCTGAAATGAGATTTTATAGAAATCTATTATCAGATCAATGAGGCTGCTTGGGAGCTGTGATGGTGGAAGGATCAAACAGGAAGTCTATAAAGTAGGAACTGTGAATCTGTTCAAACCTACATAAGGTTCAAAGCTGTCACTATACAAAACACCCTCCTCACTAAATTTCTCTATATTCTCAGTATGATCCCTAGTCTTTCTCATGCCTCCATAAGAGCAGTTAGGACACGTTTCGAGAGGAAATTTCAGAGTAGCTCAACCTGTGAGGTGTACCCTTAGACCTTCTATCCAAGATTTGAATGGTCAGTTATATGTGATGTCAGTGCTCTCAACTCAGTGTTCATAATGAGATCAGAAATTTGCCCACACAGGTTCCCACATCCCTCTGTCAGATATGCCTTCTTCCCCTGCAGAAATGCTCATCCAGTTTTATAATAGATAATTCAGCCATGCAGGAAATGGATAAGGTGGGCATGAAATATGAAGGAATCAAGCGGAAACTGAGGGACAAAAGATAAAAAGAACTAATGTTAACTGAAAATGTGCTCTACACTGTACTTCTATTTGCCAGTAAGAAAAAATATTCAGATGGCTAAAGCAGGCTTGCTTGAAGTCACACAATCTTTTGAGTAGTTGCACCAGGATTAAAGCCCAGACAATGTGGTTCAGTACCAAAGTCTTTCCACGATAACCAAATTCTCAGTAAGGAAAAGTAAATAGAAGATGTTTCAAGAGGAATAGGAGACATGGTCAAGAAGCATCAATTTTAAAAGGATCCTTCCAAAGATACAGATCAACTTATATGCTTGAAATGGGAAAATGTGTAACTATCACCTTTACTGAATTTGATCAACTTATCCTTCCATCTTTGTATAAGAACTTTACATGTATCTTTAGGGTTCATGCTAAGCCCCTCCCCCGAGTTTTTTTTTGGTTGCACTGTGCAACTTGATCTTAGTTCCCTGACCAGGAATTGATCCTGGGCCACAGTAGTAAAGTCGTTGAGTCCTATTATCAGGGAACTCCCAAGCCTCTCCTTGTTAATACAGTTTCTGGGAATTGGTTTTTTTTTTAATCAAGCTTTCTTCATGTCCTTTATAAGGAATTATTGTATATGACCAAAATGATGCCAAGTTAATATTAGCAGTTTCACAGTGTTTATTGTTATGGGGCATAATAAGGAATATGTACTTTGAGAACATTCTATATACATAATTTGTTCTATTAACCATTCAATTTGTAACTTTAAAAGCTCTACATGCTATGGTGAAAATGGCCTTCATTTATGTAATTATTTTCCATCATGTCCGCTGAGTTAGGTATCACCACACTCCAGATATGAATTCTCTTGTAAAATTGTCAAGATGCTGTCAACAAATTTATCAAGTTAATCAAGTTTCTGTTATGTATTAAGGCTTGAGCTAATACTGAAAGCTTGTCTGTGTTTTTAGTTCACTATGATTTTTACCACTGCTATGAATTCTCTGATGTACAGTGAGTTGTGATTTCTGGATGAAGGCCTTCCCACAAACAGTACACCGATAGGGTCTTTCCCCAGTGTGAATTCTCTGATGTAAAACAAGATCTGACTTCTGAGAAAATGCCTTTCCACATTCAGCACATACGTATGGTTTCTCTCCTGTATGAATCCTCTGATGACCTGGGAGGTGAGACTTTTGAGAAAAGGCTTTCCCACATTCAGTACAAACATAAGGTTTTTCTCCTGTGTGTATCCTCTGATGTCCAATGAGATGTGATTTCTGACAGAAGGCTTTTCCACATTCATTGCATTTATAGGGTTTCTCTCCAGTATGCGTTCTCTGATGTATAATGAGCTGTGACTTTCGGGAGAAGGTCTTCCCACAAGCAGTACATTCATAAGGTTTCTCCCCAGTATGAATTAACTGGTGTGTAATGAGTTCTGTCTTCCTGCTGAAGGCTTCCTCACACTGAGCACATTTGTAGGGTTTCTCCCCCGTGTGAATTCTTTTATGTATAATGAGGTGGGACTTCTCACAGAAGGCTTTTCCACATTCAGTACACTCATAGGGCTTCTCTCCAGTATGAGCTCTATGATGTATAATCAGTTGTGACTTCTGGGAGAAGGCCTTACCACACTCTCTACATTCATAAGGTTTCTCTCCAGTGTGAATTCTCTGATGTATAATGAGGGGTGATTTCTGGGAGAAGGCTTTTCCACATTCACTACATTCATATGGTTTTTCTCCAGTATGAACTCTCTGATGTATAATAAGGGATGATTTTTGAGAGAAGGCTTTTCCACATTCAGAACATTCATAAGGTTTCTCCCCAGTATGAGTTCTCTGATGTACAATGAGGTGAAACTTCTCACTAAAGGCTTTCCCACATGCAGCACAATCATATGGTTTTTTCCCAGTATGAATTCGTTGATGTACAATGAGCTGTGACTTCTTAGCAAAGGCTTTTCCACATGTAATACACACACAGGTTTTCTCCTTGGTTTCAACATTCTGATAATGAATAACGGATTGTTTCTTGCTGAAAATGTTTCCATGCTCATTATCATTACAGGGAATTACTCCATTGTGAATCTTCTCAAGGTTAGAATTGGCTACACTGTGGATGAATGATTTTCCACATCCAAAACTCTCTTCAAGGTTTCTTCTTGAATTGTTCTTATTACAACTAGGTACATCAATATTAAATTTCAAATTCTTTTTAAGGGCATCATAGTTATAGGGTCTTTGTCTTGAAGCATCTGACTCTATGCACTCTTGAAATATTTTCCTCAGTGCATCATATTTGTAGTCTGACTCTACAGTCATTGTTTTGTTGTTGATGACTGTTACTTGCCTGGAAAGTCTGTTTTTATGACATCTCTGTAGCTGACCATCACTTTGACAGACTTTTAAAATGGAGTATAATGAACCATCCTTTGTGACTCCTTTCAGTATCTTATTATGGAAGGAAACAGACCCCAAAATACATGATTGGGTGTTGTCAAGATTACTCTTCCTGTCTAAAAGAAAGGAAAATTAAAAAGTCATAAAGAATAATTAACAGAACACAGAGGAGTATAAAAAATGATTGATCTAATAAAGGTGATGAATCCAAACAGGGATGAGATGCCATTTCAGAAGACAGTAAAACATACACTATGATCAGGGGAATGGATAGACAAAGATATTAAAGAGAAATATTCATGAAAAAACTAGACCTGAAGGAGACAGAAAAATATCTGAGTTATTATCACTCTAATTTTGGATTACTCTTTTAGAATGTTCTCATTTCTCCAGCTTTCAGAGTGTAAATGCTTTTCACCATTCAAATTTATTTATTTTATAAACCATCTGCTATATATACTTGGTTAGTATTATCCTGCCACCTCTAGCTGAAGAAACAAGGTCTCTTCTGTACTCAAAATATTTTATCTCTTCTCATTTTACTTTCCTAATTAACAACTAATATAAACAAGAGAAAAACCCAAGATCATGCTGTGGATTCAGTATCAGAGTCACACCAATAATCCAAGCTTGAATTCCACTGTTCCTTCTATATATTATCAAATAAAACTAGCAAAATTCTCCCAGAAAAGCCATTTTTCCCTAACTTCTAGGTTTTGTTCATATACTCTTCTCGCTCACCTCCACCAACAGTTTGCCTTCACCTCCCTTTCTCATCATCATCAATACTCAATTTATCTTTCAAAGCAGCTACAGCTGCATGCTCTGAAAAATGCCTTTTCAAATTCTGTTGCATTTCTTTAGACTCTAATTTTCTCTGAACTTTTAAAAACAGTAGCAGTATTTGACGTTTAATTTTGTAATGCAACCTGTGTTCTTACAAGAAATTTGCGTTCTACTGCCTATTAAGCCTTTTCATAAAATGCATTAAATATATAAAGCAATATATATTTAATACAAAAGATATATATATAGAATCAATAAGAAATAGCTATCCCCTATAAAGGTTCACAATTATTTAACTGATTATTTGTTGAGTGCCTACTAAATTCTCTGCACAGGAACAAAGAGTAAGAGAATTCACTAAGGAGAGAAACATTAGCCTCAGGCATCAATCAACCAAAATAAAAACAAAACAGGCAAACTGATATTTCACTTACCTACTCGCCCATCTGCCTGACCTTCATATGGACAGATCCAATTTGGTATGTCTCTCTTAATGATCCATGGATCTTCTCCTTGCTCCAACTTGGAAATGACATCTGGTTTGGAAACTAGATGCCCTATTAAATAAAAACCAGAGGAATTGGGATAGACTGCACAGAAGGCAAAAGAGAAGAAGCAGTTTAAGGAGGTCTACAATGAAGTAGTTCATTTAACCTTCAGAAAGTAATGACCTCCATCAGGGAAGGTATTAAGATCAAAGTCATTATATACAGATCAGGAACCACCTAACTATAGTGACTGGTAAGGAAAGGTACTTGACTGGTCAAGTCTGAGTTATATAGGGAAGTCATTCTTACCCATTGAGACCAGGTGGCTATAGTTCTCCAGCATCACATCCCTGTACAGCGTCTTCTGAGCAGGGTCTAGCTGCTGCCACTCCTCCTGGGTGAAATCCACAGCCACATCCTTGAAAGATACTAATCCCTGTAACAGTAATATTCTTGTTCAATCTAAAGTCATCATTCTTACCATTTCTACTATAGCATGCAAAACTATACCTACACTTAGTTTTGTATCAGAGTATTTGGGAGAATCAATGTCAAATCCTGTCAAATCAATTTAGCAAGAAGAGCCAGACAGGACAGGAAAACAAAAGAAGTAAATCATAAAATGCTTACCTAATACAAATGGTAATTTAGTAAGTGATAAAGCAGCATTAAAATAGCTGAAAGGAAGATGTATTAACCAATGAATAGTACTGAAACAACTGGAAAGTTAACAGGAAAAGAATAATGTTGAATTCATATGTTAGAAACTGAACTGTATACTCTGGAAATTTGTAAGTTGAAGTTCTAACCCCTAGAACCTCAGAATGTGACCTTATTTGGAAATAAGGCCACTGCAAGTATAATTAGTTATATGAGGTCATTAGGGTGGACCCTAACCCAATATAACTGATATCCATATAAAACGGAGAAGTTTGAACAGAGAGTCACACACATATAGAATGAAGACAGTATGAAGATACTTGAGGAGAAGATAAGTTATCTATAAGCCAAACAGAGAGACTTAGAACAGATCCTTCCCTCAAGCTCTCAGAAAGAACCAACCCTGCTGATAAGCTGAATTTTGACTTACAGCCTCCAGAACTGTGAGACAAAAAATTTCTGTTATTTAATCCATGCAGTTTGCAGTATTCGGCTATGCCGGTTCTAGCTGTCATGATGAAGTATATCAATTATAATACAATGATATCTTATGTCTTGGAAAAGAGAAATATATATATATTCTGAATGAAGAAAAAATTTAAATTTTAAAAATACCCAAAACTATAAAATTACAAAACAAAACCTGGCTGGGAGGATTTTTATTAATAATTATAGAGAAGGATTTTTAAAGTATAACACATAAAAAATTTTTGAGAAAAGCCACATTTAGAGAATAAGAGCATGTCAGAGTTCTTGAAGATTCTAATCCAATCCCCTCATTTCATAGGAAAGAAATCTTAGCTTTTTCTAAATCTAACAATTCTCCTACATATATGCAATAGCTAGGAATATAATGAAATACATCAATTATAACAGCAATATTGAAAAAGAACACACTTAAGAAATATGCAGGAAACATGCATGAAAAAGCCAAAACAAATTATTGACATGATACTGAAATAAAGGACTTGGGTAACTGTAGAGCCATAGACATTTCTGGAGGGTAAACTGATGATTTTAATCATGTCACCATTATGTATGTTAACAATAGTTGTCACCTAATAGTGGAATCTAAATGATTTGTATTATTTAAAACTATTTTTAAGGGTTTTTCCCTAATTATTCTCTCATTATCAAATACTGCTTTCAGAATGAAAAAAAATTAAATATCAACATTCCCCTGCTTAAAAGATTCCTTTGGTTCCATCAATATATGTATATATATATAATCACTCTCATCTCAATCATCTCAATCTTAAGGTTTCTCTCATCCCACACCATCAACCTACCACGCATTTAGTTTGTTCCCATAACAATCCCTTTAGTTTTCCCACTTCACATATGAGATAACCGAAGATTACAGTGGTTAAGTCACTTTGTGCCAAAGGTTACACTAAATATATATGACTGATCAACTGTCCGATTTAAAAGCAGGTATCCTGACTCAATACCTTGGTTTTCTGACCACCGTACTCCACAATGCATTCCTTGATACTGCAAATAAGACCTTTTATATTTTATTACATTAATATTGCCTTTAGACAAACTTTCCACAAAACACCTCCACTTTCAGTTCAGTTCAGTCGCTCAGTCGTGTCTGACTCTTTGTGACCCCATGAATTGCAGCACACCAGGCCTCTCTGTCCATCACCAACTCCCGGAGTCTACCCAAACCCACGTCCATCGAGTCGGTGATGCCATCCAACCATCTCATCCTCTGTCATCCCCTTCTCCTCCTGCCCCCAATCCTACCCAGCATTAGGGTCTTTTCCAATGAGTCAACTCTTCGCATGAGGTGGCCAAAGTATTGGAGTCTCAGCTTCAACATCAGTCCTTCCAATGAACACCCAGGATTGATCTCCTTTAGGATGGATTGATTGGATATCCTTGCAGTCCAAGGGACTCTCAAGAGTCTTCTCCAACACCACAGTTCAAAAGCATCAATTCTGCGGCACTCAGCTTTCTTCACCGTCCAACTCTCACATCCATACACGACCACTGGAAAAACCATAGCCTTGACTAGACGGACTTTTGTTGGCAAAGTAATGTCTCTGCTTTTAAATATGCCAACTAGGTTGGCCATAACCTTCCTTCCAAGGAGTAAGCGTCTTTTAATTTCATGGCTGCAATCACCATCAGCAGTGATTTTGGAGCCCCCAAAAATAAAGTCTGACACTGTTTCCACTGTCTCCCCATCTATTTCCCATGAAGGGATGGGACCAGATGCCATGATCTTAGTTTTCTGAACGCTGAGCTTTAAGCCAACTGTTTCACTCTCTTCTTTCACTTTCATCAAGAGGCTCTTTAGTTCTTCTTCACTTTCTGCCATAAGGGTGGTGTCATCCGCATATCTGAGGTTATTGATATTTCTCCCGGCAATCTTGATTCCTGCTTGTGTTTCTTCCAGCCCAGCGTTTCTCATGATGTACTCTGCATAGAAGTTAAATGAGCAGGGTGACAATATACAGCCTTGACGTACTCCTTTAACTATTTGGAATCAGTCTGTTGTTCCATGTCCAGTTCTAACTGCTGCTTCCTGAACTGCATACAGGTTTCAGCCATTTCTACTTTTGCAAATGCTGTTTCCCATCCTCATCCTACTTCCTTCATGATCCAAAGTTCAATCATTTTTTTAAGCCTCTTATCCTTGCTTTCTCTATAAAGCTGGCCACTATTCCTTCTCTACTATACAAGTTCCTTGCTCTCATGTCTATTATAGAGCTTTTATGTATTATTGTAAGTTTCCACATCTGTTTGCCCCATTTTTCTCTGTATTCTTCCCAAGAAAGGATCATGCCTAAATTTTTAGTTATTTCACAGCTAGCCGGCACCTGTGACATATATTGAATATTCAAGACATGTCTGCTAAAAAGGAATGAATGAATATTATAGAGAATGAAGCTCATACTTAGTTAAAAATGGTTTTGCACACTTTGAATAATATTATTGTGATCTAAAGAACAGTAACATGAGAAAGATAATACATGTAGAAAATAGAGGAAATGTATTCTGATAAGAAAATTAATAAATGTAATGTTAACATTCTAATTTTGCTTTATCAGTAACACTAGAATGCTTTAATATACTATATATGTATAATTTTGCTAATTTTGAGTAAAATATAGCACATTATCAGTGGAAATTTGTATTTTTTGTATCAGTTACAAGCAATTTTTACAGCTTGAGTGACTGAGAGAATGGAAGAGATGGAGGAAATGGAAGGGGAATAGGTGTTAGAGGGAGAAAAGATAGATAGATGTGTTTAAAAATGATGACTTCTATTTCTGGACTGTATGGAAAAAATACAAATTTTAATCCTAAAGGAATAAGGAAGTTAATTAGCCATGGTAGTTGAATGTATTGGGCCAAAAAAAATCCACACTCATCTTCAGAACATCAGGGAACCCTGCTCTCCAAAGCTTTGCAAGGCAATTATATATTTTAAAAAATTATTTATTAGTATTAATTTTTTTAGATTCCATCTATTCATATAAGAAAGTTACCTTCATATAAAGTTACGATTATCTTTTTTATTGGAGTATAATTGCTTTACAGTGTTGTGTCACTTTCCACTGTACAATGAAGGAAATCAGCTATATGTACACATATATTCCCTCCCTCATGAACCTCTTTCCCACTTTCCCCCAATCCAACTGATCTAGGTCATCACAGAGCACTGAACTAACCTCTCTGTGCTATACAGCAGCTTCCCACTAGCTGTCTATTTTACACACAGTAGTGTAAATGTCAATCCTACTCTACCAATTTGTCTCACCCTCCCCTTTCCACCTCATGTCCACATGTCCATTTTCTACATGTGCATCTCTATGCGTGTCCTGAAAACAGGTTCATCTGTACCATCTTTCTATTAACATATTCCATAGAGATGCATTAATAGATGATATTTGTTTTTCTGACTTAGTCCTTCCTATGATGGACTCTAGGTCCATCCACATCACTAAAAATGACTCAGTTGTGGATCTCAGTCCCCCAACCAGGGATTGAACCTGTGACCCGTTCAGTGGAAGCTCAGAGCTCTAACCACTCCAAGGGAATTTCTGACAATTTTATTTTAAGAACTACTTTTTGAAAGAAATATATATTTTAGAAGACCATTCAAAACATACCTATTCTGTATTATCTATACTTTGTTGATAGATAAAACTGGACAACAGGAAGCCTCTATACTCTATCTAGTCCTTTAAAGCAGAGGTCAACACATTTTTTCAGCAAAGTAAATATTTTCAGCGTTTCAGGCCATATGGTGCTTATCCAACTCTGCCACTGTAGTACAAAAAAAGCCATAGACAATATGTAAACTAATGACATGGCTGTGCTGCCAGTAAAACTTTATTTACAAAAACAGTTAGAAAACTGAATTTGCCCCACAGGCAATAATCTGATGACTCCAGTTCTAAAGGATAAAGTTACAGAGTTAGGCTATGATGTTATGATAACTTCCTTCTAAGAGAAGTCACTCTATGATACAGTTACAAATTTATTACTACATTTACCACAGGAGTGTTGGTGAGAACACTGTATACCCTATTACTGAAAGGAAGATCCAAAACTGAAATTTTAGTTTTATATGGCAAGAAAGAATTTCTTCCTATAGGAAATGTATCTTCTTTCTCTTTAGAGGACTGCAAATCATGTAACTGATAATGTCAGCAAAAAGAAAAACTGTACACCAACTTTTTAAAGTGGTTTTTCAAGCCAAATTATCTGCATATTATCTAGCAATTCTTTCTAAGTCTGGATCTTTATTTTAGCTATCTTTCCCTGATCTAAATTTTAGCTATCTTCACTTTTCCATTTGATTGTATTTAGAACCAAAAAAGGAAATTTAAAAAATTAAAAATTAAAGCAACTCACTGGGGACTTCATCTTTTTCTGCTCTCCTCTAAAATGGCAGATGCCTGAAAAGGCAAAATTGGTGATCAGAAGAGTATTTTCACAAATTGGATGCAAAATGCAGCTTCTATATTCACCAGTCTAGAAACAACAACCACAGAAGTTAGATAGATGATAAGCAAACCTGTGGGAGAAGATGGTTTGGTCTTCATGGAAAAATCAGCAAGTATAATGTGAAGTAAGCTCTCTTCATACTTTGATCATACAGAACTTGGACAAGGTTTTTTAATTGTATGGATGTGAAGACATGTTTCTTTTTTATTTATTAAAAACTTATTCCTCGCCTTGCCATGAACCAGCAATTCCATTCTCAGGAGTTCATAAGGCAGCACACACACACACAAACACACCAAGATAAGTCCCCCAGAAGTAAGAATAGCTATTGACCAAATCAAAAACTGAGAAATGTATTCCCTTAGTCCCCAGAAAGGAATAAGCAGCTAAATTCTAATCTCCCAAGAACTCTTATATTTTCCTTGCAACGCAGCAGACACTCCTGCCAATCAATATGTTTTATTGTTGATTTCCAGCAGTATGGATGTCTGCATATAAAAATGGTAGTAGGTTGGGACCACTGATGCAAGGGAATATACCCTAATACAGGAAGGTACATACCTGGCAAATCCTTCTCAGTTCCCACAAGGCGTCAGGTAGACAAGATTTAACTGGTTCAGAGGAACTGAATACTCCTGCCACAGGCAGGCTGTTTTATATGGGGTATTCCAAGCTTTGTCAAAATAGATCTGTAAGGAAACAATTGGGAGAAATAGCCATACTTACCTCCAGGCACCCAGCAGGTGTTCAATAAATGTTTCTTGAATAAAATATAAAATTATTTCAATAAATTTAGATAGAGGTAGGATGAAAATCATAATTTTCATAATAATCCTATCCTTTCTGATTTGTTTGTTACTGTTTCAAAATGATCATTTTTGTTAGGGGTATCAGGTTAAGGGCATAGTGGTGGGTTGAGAAGGGATGTGACCTGAAAGGTTGCCTTTGACCTAAAAGGTTGCCTATGACCTGTGGAAATTTTATGTATGTAAATGAAAACTAGGCTATCATCCAAGACATCCTGGTCATTACCGCTCCCTCCAAATCTCTGAATCCTGGGGGCTAGCAATCACATACTCCACAGAACTCCCTCATGCCCACCACATCACTGACGGCCAAATGGATGCCCCCATCATTTAGTCCACAGCCTCCCTCATCAATCACTGACTCTTCAGGGTCCCCCAGGTCCCTGACCCAGTCAACAACAGTCAGTCCCCCTACACACCATTTCTGATCCCACAGATAATCCCATCATTGACACATCGTTATCCAATTACTAATCTTATAGCTCACCCCATTCCTGATTCCCAAATAAGCCCAACCCTAATCCCACATACCTTCCCTACCAGTGACTTCATCAGTCTCCAATCACTGACACTCACGGACCCCTCTCATCCCATTACCAATCCAAAAGACACTCATCACCACACATGTCAGCCTTCTGACCTGCAGTTCCAGAAACGCCCATCACGGCTTAACCCAAGACGGCTGTCACATTCATAGCGGTGAATTCTCCCGCTTCCTGTCTGGGTGAGCAAAACGCAGGGCTCCCGGGAGTGCGCTGTTCCGTACAGCGGAGTTTTGCCCACGCTGCACCCTGGGCGGCTTTGTTCAGGAGGCAACATGGCCACTCCCAGGCTATGTGTCTCAGTGGGAGCCGCCATCTTGCGAGACTGGTCAGTTCCGTACAAGCAGAGGAATTCGGTTTACTCAGAGCCTTTGTCTGGGCTGTACCACAGAGGCAGCAAGGGGAGGGAGGAAAGATAACATAAAGGATTACACAAACCTGTAACGTACAAAATTTTGCAGAGAGATTTTACAGGATTGAGTAAGAAGTCTGAGTTATAATGTCCTCCATTAGAAGGCTGCGTTTGGTAAAAGACGAATAATTTGGAATAGTAAAATATTCTCACTGGCGACTTTACTTAAAAGTGTTTGTAAATGGCGCAACCCTATACCGGGAGATTCTACTTGCTGAGAGGGGTGAAAATGTGGAGTGGAAATTCCACTGGGGGGAAACCCGCCAAAGTGGTGGAAGAGTTCACTGAGGAGCAAGGAAAAAGGATATACATTAATAACGAAATTTAAGTTAAGAACGATTATAAGGAATTCTCTAGGGTACACTACTACTGCAGTAACAAGTTGCAGAGGCCGACTGAAGAAAATTAAAAGTGAGAGAAGTTGAAGGGAGAGGAGGCCTCTGTCATAATGAAAGAAATAAAAAAGCCACAGTGAGATATTATTTCTCTTCTATTACCTTGTTTTTTAAAAACAGTATTCTTTTTTTTTTTTTTTTTTTAAATGGTGCTTCAATTTTTATTTTTGAGTCATACTAATATAACTCTTTACACATGCCACATATTTACAGGTTTTTCAAGAAAATATCTTGGCTGATTTAAATAATTTGTAAAGTATACTTGTTATGAACAGAATATTTCTTTTTTTTTTTTTTTTTTATAAATTTATTTATTTTAGTTGGGGGCTAATTACTTTACAATATTGTAATAGTTTTTGCCATACATTGACATGAATCAGCCATGGGTTTACATGTGTTCCCCTTCCCGGACCCCCCACCCACCTCCCTCCCCATCCCATCCTTCTGGATCATCCCATTGCCCCGGCCCTGAGCCCTTGTCACATGCATCGAACATGGAATGGTGCTCTGTTTCACATATGACAATACACATGTCTCAATGCCAAGTTTGGAAATATGGAGTGTTAGTAAGAATGCCATGGGAACTTGGAATTCTCATATATTACTAATGGGACAGAAAAATGACATAGCCCTATATAGAGCTGGGCTTCCCTTGTGGCTCAGCTGGTAAAGAATCTGCTTGCAATGCGAGAGACCTAGGTTGGGAAGATCCTCTAGAGAAGGACAAGGCTAACCAATCCAGTATTCTGGGCTAGAGAATTCCATGGTCTGTATATTCTATGGGGTCGCAAAGAGTCGGACACAACTAAGGAGTTTCACTTTCATTATATAGAAGACTTGGCAATAGGGTCTTCCCAGGTAGCAGCAGTGGTAAAGAATCTGCCTGACAATGCAGGAGACCCTCGAGATGCAGGTTTAATTCCTAGGTCAGGAAGATTCCCTGGAGTAGTAAATGGCAACCCAGTCCAGTATTCTTGCCTGGAAAATTCCATGGACAGAGGAGCCTGGTGGGCTACAGTCCATGAGGTCGCAAAGAGTCGGACTGTACTCATAACTATATGTATTTGTTACCTATTGCTAGTTACTAGAAATGTAGCAGTTTGAAACTATAAATGTTGTAGTTAACTGTTTCATTGCTTCTTTGAGTTGAGAATGTAGGAACAGCTGAGCTGGGTGGTTCAGATCTAGTCTGTCAAGAGGTTGTTGCACTCAAGCTGTCGTCAGCCAGGACTGTAGTTATTTCAAGGCTAAATAACTGTAGTTATTTAAACTAAATTTCAAGGTTATGCTTCTAAACTCAATGAAGAAGCCGGTGATAAGCCTCAGAATTTCAATTTCCAGGCTCAGTTGCCCATCATAAGGGCATTTCCTTCAGCTACTCAATTATCCTCATGACATGGTTGGGTCTTCCCTCTCTCAAGCCTGCCTCATAGTATAAGCTGGCTTCTGTGCAGACCAAATGAATCAAGGGAAAGAGAGGGAGAGAGCACACACAAGACAGACGCCATAGTCTTCTTTATAACCTATATTAGATATGACATCTCATTACTTCTGTATTCTATTTGCTGAAAGTGAATCATTAATGTGCCCACAAAACAAAGGAACAGGAATTAAGCTCTACATCTTAAGGGGAGGATTAGCAAAGTCTAAAACCACAACACAACATGTAAGCTTTTGCTCCTGAACTCAGAAACTCCATTCCAGGAATATATCCCAAATATACATTGCCCCCCCCCCCAAAAAAATAGGTTACTTATTGCAGTACTATTTTAAATACCTAAAGACAACAGTCATCCCAAACATTTGCCAACAGGTCCAGCTGTTATAAATTACAGTATACACATAAAACAGTACTATTTAGCTGTAAGAGAGAGACAGAAATATTTCTATGTACTACTATGGAGGTAAAGAGGATATAATGTTCTATGAGGGGAAAAGGTAGAAAAAATGAGAATAGTTTGTTATTATCATTTAGTTTCTAAATGTGAATATGAATATAGTTAATTCTTCTTATTCATGGTAGCTATGTTCAATTAAGTTGCTGCAAACACAGAACTAGTGAATACTGAACCATTTCTCCAAAGGGAAATAAATCAATATAAAACAGATTACAATCTTAAATTACAACTTTGTATAATTAAGATTATAAACTTAAAAACAACTCATGTTGGTGGATTCTATTGTCTTTATTTTACCAGAAAAGCAAAGTTCAAAAGAATTAAGTGATTTGCCTGAGGTCCAATAACAAAGGCCAGAGTTATATTCAAACCCTGTCTGGCTGACCCCAGAGCTGGAGTTTCTTGCACCACATTGCATTGCCCCTGCCATCCTCACGATCAGTTCACCTCTGTGTAAGAGGTGGAACAAGAATGCAGAGGATTCCCTTGTTTAAACTCAGCTGGGAATGTGTGCATGGGGCAATTCAAATTTTTGGTACTCTGGGCATGTCTGCCTATGACTGAAAAAGACTGGAAAATGATACTCATAAAGAAGGAAAAATCAACCAAAGGGAAAACAAAAACAGTTCAGAATTTTAAAAGATGTTGGAAATTGTAGAACTAGATATTTAGTTACTATAGACCTTGCACTAATTAAAACAATAATGTGAGAATATTATGAACTTCAGCCTCATAAATTTGGCAAGGTACAAGAAATGGACCATTTCTTCAAACACCAGAACTCAACTAAGATTAAACAGATCATTTGCATGGCTCCATAACTAGAATTCTACCAAAGTTTCAGTATTCCAAACCATTTTATCAGGAAATTGTTACCAAAACCATATCAAGGCAGTACAATAAAAAAAAAGAACTACAGACCAATGTCTCCCATGAACTTAAAACATAAAAATACTCAATAAAATATTAACAAATCAAATCCAGTAATATAGCAAAAGAATTATACACTATGACCGAGTATAATGTATTTCAAATATTCAAAGCTAGCTAAAAATAAAAAATTAACCAACAAGATACAAAGAAAAAGTAAATGATTATGTCAATTGACAGAGAACAGGCATTTGCTAAAAATCTAGTACACATGCATGATTAAAAACACAAAACAGAAAACCTCTCAGCAAAATAGTAATAGATAGCAATTTTCGCAACTTAATGAAGAGCATCTACCAAAAAAACCTCACAGAAAATATAATACTTAATGATGAAAGACTGAATGATTCCTCTCTTAGACCAGGAACAAGAGAATGATGTTTGCTATCACTATTTTACTTCAACATAGTAGTGGAAATTCTACCCACTAAAATAACACAAGAAAGCAAAATTAGAAGTGTACAGATCAGAAAGTAAAGAAATTAAACTGTCCCTACATACCGATGACATAAATGATTGTTTATGTAGGCAATCCAAAGCAATTTACCAGTGTTATGCCTAAAACTAGTGAGTTCAGTAAAGGAACAGGATACAAGATACAAAAGTCAATCACATTTCTATATACTAATGATAAAAACATTAAAACAGAAATAAAAACATTAATACCATTTTTAATCACTCCAAAGAAATAGAAACACTTAGACTTACAGTTATCAAAACATGTAGAATCTTTGGGAATAAAATCACAAAATGTCATTAAAAGAAATAAAATAAATAGACATACCACGGTCACTGATTTGAAGAATATAGATAGTAAAGATATTAATTATTCCCAAATTGGTCTACAGATTTAAAGCAATTTGTCTTAAAAAGGACAGCAAGTTATTTTTTGTAGGCTTAGACAAAACTATTTATATGGAATTCCTTAAAGAACTAAAAACAGAGTTACCATAGGATCCAGCAATCCCACTCCTGGGTATATATTCAAAAAAGATGAAAATGCTAATTTGAAAAGATATATGGACCCTAATGCTCAGAGCAGCACTATTTACAATAGCCAATTCACGGAAGCAACCTAAATGTCTGTCAACAGATGAATGGATAAAGAATATATGGCGTGTGTGTGTGTGTGTGTGTGTGTGTGTGTGTGTAAAATGGGATAGAATATTACTCACCCATAAAAAAGAATGAAATAATGCCACTTGCGACAACAAGGATGGACTTGGAGATTATCAACTAAGTGAAGTAAGTCAGAGACAAATATCATAGGATATCACTTTTATGTGGAATCTACAAAAAGATACAAATAAACTTATTTGCAGAACAGAAAAAGACTCACAGACATAGAAAACAAACTTACGGTTACCAAGGGGAAAGAGAGGAAGGAATAAATTAAGAGTTTAGTATTAACAGATAGACATGACTATATATTAAAGATATAAACGAGAATCTACTGGGAACTAGGGAACTAGATTCAATATCATGTCATAACCTATAATGGAAAAGAATCTGAAAAAGAATATATTTATACATACACATATATATAAATTAATCACTTTGGTATACAACTGAAACTAACACAACACACAACACTCAACTATACTTCAATAAGAAGTTGGTTTTTGGAAAAAAAAAACTTACATGGACAGGAACCGGCCCTATTATAGCTAAAATAATCTTGAATAAAGTGGAAGGAATTACTCCCACAACTTCTATTAAACATTGTATTGGAGGTTCTAGTTAGCACAATAAGGCAAAAAATATATGAAAACTATTTGGTTTGGTTTGGAAAGAGTAAAATCACATTCATTTGTAGATAACATGATCTTCCATGTGGAAAATCTAATGCATTCTACAAAGAAAATGGTACAAGAACTAATCAGTAAACTTAGAAAGGTTGAAGTATACTAGATCAATATTCTGTAATTAGTTGTACTTCCATATATAATCAATAAATAATCAGAAATTGTGGGGGGAGGAGAGGTTGAGATGTATGGTGAGAGTAACATGGAAACTTACATTACCATATGTAAAATAGATAGCCAGTGGGAATCTGCTGTATGACTCAGGGAACTCAAACAGGGGCTCTGTATCAACCTAGCAGAGTGAGATGGGGAGGGAGATGGGAAGGAGGTTCAGGAGGAAGGGGACATATGGATCCCTACAGCTGACTCATGTTGATGTTTGACAGAAAACAACAAAATTCTGTAAAGCAATTATCCTTCAATTAAAAAACAAATAAATTTTTAAAAAATCAGATAATAACATTTTAAACATCTAAGACAAATTTTTAAGTATGAATGATTTGGGGGCAAATTTGACAAGAGATGTGAAACACCAATACACCGAAAACTATAAAACAATACTAATAGAAATTAAAGAAGATTTAAAGGAGCTATATGACATTCATGTGTCAGAGCCCCATTGTTACAATGTCAAACTCTGCGAATTGAGTTATAGCTTCAGTGCAATCTATTCAAAATGGCAGCAAGCTTTTGAGAAGAAACTGACAAGGAAAGAAATAAAACTGTCCCTATATAAAAAGGACAGTTTTATATTCATATGGAAAGGAAAAGGACCAAGAATTGCCAAAATAGCTTTGAGGAAAAAATTAAGTTTGCAGCTTAACACTACCTGATCTCAACACTTATTATACACACACTACAATAATCAAGAAAGTGTGGTATTGGTGTAAAGATTAAAAAATGTATAAATGAAACAAAATAGGATACGATAGTTCAGAAATAGATCCAGCTGATATAATCACAAAGACAATTCCATGGGGGGAAAGAATTTTCAACAAATAGTGCTTGAATAATTGAATATCTATAATTTAAATTGAATCTTACTCCATTCTTCATACTACATACAAAAAAACAAAATTCAAAATGGCTTGCAGTCCTAAATATAAAATGCTGCAGTCCATGGGGTTGCAAAGAGTCGGACAAACTTAGCAACCGAACAACAAAAACTATAAAATTCCTAGAATCAAATGTAGGAGAAATCCTTTGAGATTTGCCTAAGATGAGGCAAAATTTCTTAGCTAACACCAAAAGCATGAGCCATGAAATAATAAAGGATAAACTGGACCTCTGGTCTTCAAAAGACACAATTTAAGAGAGTGAAAAGACAAGCCACAGACTAGGAGAAAGTATTTCCAAATCATACATCTAATAAACAACCATCAGCTAAAATATATGAAGATCTCTAACAAGGAAATTATTTAAGACTGAGCAAAAGATTTAAACATGCATTTCACCAAAGACATACTGATGTCAAAAAAGCACAAGGAAAGATGCCTAACATCATCAGTCATCAGGGAAATGCTAATTTAAGAGAGTGAGATAGCATTAATCACTTACTAAAATGACTAAAATTTAAAAAACTAATTATTACCAAGTACTTGGAAGGATGTAGAGAAATAATAATGAACTTTTACACACAGCCAGTGGGGATGTAAAATGCTGCAATCCCTTTGGAAAACAGGTAATTTCTCAGGTTAAATATTCACTGACTATATGGTGCAGCTATTCCATTTTTAATGTTTATCCAAGAGCATAAGTATTGGGCATGTACACATACAACATACAATATCCAAGACATAAGCATGCAGATATCTGTACAGGAATGCTCATAGCTTCATTTGTAAAAGCCAAAACCTAAAATTAACTCAAATGTCCATCACAGGCAAATGGATAAACTATCCATACAGAAGAATACTGATTAGCAATAGAAAAGCATGAATTCTTGATACACACAGAAAATTACATTAAATTCAAAATAAGTGTGCTGAAAGAAATCAGTAAAAATAAGAGTGCATACATTATGATTCTACTTATATCAGACTCTAGAAAATGCAAATGAATATATAGTGGCAGAAAACAGGGTTAGTGGTTGCCTGGGGATGAGGCAGAGAGTCAGTCGCAGAAGAAGAATTTCCAAGGGATAAGAAAAAACTTTGGGGGATGAAGAATGTTTTCATTATCTTGATTGTGGTGATGGTTTCACTGGTGTATACATAAGCCAATGTTATAAAAATAAATGCAATTTATTATTGGTCCATTAAACCTCAAGAAATCTGCTCTTTTAAAAATGCTATAGCATGCCTTAAAATGCCCTACATTATCTTCTTCAAATTTTTGGACATCATTATAAACCACTTTCCCTCATTCATTTAACATCAGACATTCTGTTCTTCCTCAATTCACTTTCACCTTAGGGCTTTTGAGAATGCTCCTCTTACTAGTATATAGATTTATCACTACTCTCACCAATTACTATAGCAAATACGGAATATTTAGATTATCTCACCAAAATGAAAAGACCTTTTTCTTCTGGTCTTCTCATCCTTCTTACTCCCAGCTTACACACACCTTAAAAGCTTTGTGATGTATGGAATTTTGGAATGTAATTTCACAAAGATTATTAAACCAGTAAAACTGTTCATTCATTCTATCCTTTAGTTGTTCAGCAAATACTCAGAAAACACCTACTATCTGTCATGTACTCTTCTAGAGCTTGAGCTGTATCATTTTAATACAGCTAAATATTCCTGTCCCATTTGTGCTTAAATGATACCAAAATGAATAAACAATAAACAAAATAAATTACAATATGATAAAAGTACCATTTAAAAAGTGAATAATCAAGGAAAGTTAGGATTGCTTAGGAGACTGTTGCTGTATCAAACATGGAGGTCTGCTAATCTTAAGATAATTCTGATCTAATCAGTCATCTAAGAACACAGACTCATAACACAGTGTAATTCTACAGTGATAAAATACTATATAATGGGACTTCCCTGGTAGTCCAGTGGTTGAGAATCCACCAGCCAATGCAAGGGACACAGGTTCAATCCCTGGTCTGGGAAGATTCCACATGCCACAGAGCAACTAAGCCTGTGGGCCACAAGTACTGAGCCTGTACTCTAGAGCCCACGAGCCACAACTACTAAGCACACATGTCACAACTACTGAAACCTATGCATCCAAGACCCTGTGCTCTGCAATGAGAAGCCACCGCAATGAGAAGCCCATACATCGCAACTAGATAGCTGCAACTCAATGCAACTAGAGAAAGTCCATGCACAGCAATGAAGACCCAGCACAGCCAAAAAAAATACTATACAGTGATAACTACAAGTGAATGTTCCCCAAGTCTACCAGAAGAAAGAATAATGAAGGGATAAACAAAACAGACAATAAAAACCAATAGAGAAAATTAATGAAACGAAGAGTTGGTTCTTCAAAAAGATCAACAAAATTGGCAAACATTTAACTAGACTGACTAAGAAAAAACAGAAAAGATTCAAATAACTAAAATCAGAAATGAGAAGACATTACAACTGATTTTACAGAACTAAAAAGAGATTGTAGGAGAGAACCACTAATATGAACAACTATACACCAACAAATAATCTGGATAATATAGACAGATTCCTACACACTCAGAGCTTACCAATACTAAATTATGAAGAAAATCTGAATAAATTTAAACCCATTAAAGAGACTGAATAAGTAATCAAAAACCCTGCAACAAATAACCCTGACTACAACTGTTGCTGGCACCTCCCTCTACATTAGAAGTCAAGGAAACATGAAGATCATACCTCACCCTTGTTACAGATGAAAGGTTCTGAAACCTAAAGAAAAGCAAGATCTAGACAAGCAAGACAGTCTAGAAGATCAACATAGGCTAGAAGATAAACATAGTATAGACTGATCTTTAGGAAGGTGAAAAAAAACAATATGAGGAAGTCATTATACCCAAATCGTGTGTGTGTGTGTGTGCTAAGTTGCTTCAGTCGTGGCCGACTCTTTGCAACCCCATGGATTGTAGCCCGGCAGGCTACTTTGTCCATCGGATTCTCCAGGCGAGAATACTAGAATGGGTTGTCATTCCCTTTCCCAGGGGCTTTTACTGACCCAGGGATCAAACCACATCTCTTATCTCTCCTGCATTGGCAGGCACGTTCTTTACCACTAGCTCACCTGGGAAGCCCCAAATCACAGAACAAGGAAATGAAGAAAAAGGGGGGAAATAAAAGCAGGATAAAGAGAAGGAAGAAGAAAAGAAGAAAGCAGAAACATCTAGAGCAGATAAATATAGACAAAAGTACTTCAGAACATGAAAGATTTATCAGCCTTGTCTCCTAAGACAATAGAAATAAAAGCAAGAGCAAGAGCAAACAAATGCAACATAATCAAACTTATAAGCTTTTGCACAGCAAAAGAAGCCATAAACAAAGTGGAAAGACTGGAAGAAAATATTTGCAAATGATGTGACTGACAAAAGCTTAATTTCCAAAAGGTATATACTGCTCATATAATTCAATAACAAAAAAACAAACAACTGAATCAAAATATGGGCATAAGACCTAAACAGACATTTCTCCAGAGAAGACATACAGATGGCCAACAGACACATGAAAAGATGCTCAACATCACTAATTATGAGAGAAATGCAAATCAAAACTACAACAAAGTACCACCTCACACCAGCCAGAAGAGCCATCACTAAAAAGTCTACAAGCAATAAATGCTGGAGAGGGTTTGGAGAAAAAGAAACCCTCTTACACTGTTGGTGGGAATGTAAATTGGTACAACCACAATGGAAAACAGTATGGAGGTTCCTTTTAAAACTAGAGTTGCACTATGATTCAGCAATCCCACTCTTCATTATAAACTCAGACAAAACTATAATTTGAAAAGATTCACATGTTCATAACAGCACTACTCACAATAGCCAAAACAGGAAAACAACCTAAATGTCCATTGACAGATGAATGGATAAAGAATACACACACACACACACACACACACACACACTGGAATGCTACTCAGCCATAAAAAAGAATGAAATAATGCCATTTGCAGGAATACAGATGCAACTAGAGATTATAGTACTAAGTATTTCAGAAAGACAAATACCATAAGATATTACTCATGTGGAATTTAAAATATGACACAAATGAACTTATATAAGAAACAGAAAATTCTGTTTTGTGGAAAATTCTTCAAGAGATGGGAATACTAGACCACCTCACCTGCCTCCTGAGAAATCTGTATGCAGGTCAAGAAGCAACAGTTAGAACCAGACATGGAACAACAGACCGGTTCCAAATTGGGAAAGGAGTACATCAAGGCTGTATATTGTCACCCTACTTATTTAACTTATATGCAGAGTACATCATACGAAATGCTAGGTTGGATGAAGCACAAGCTGGAATCAAGATTGCCAGGAGAAATATCAATAACCTCAGATACGCAGATGACACCACCCTTATGGCAGAAAACAAAGAAGAACTAAAGAGCCTCTTGATGAAAATGAAAGAGGAAAGTGAAAAGGCTGGCTTAAAACTCAAAATTCAAAAAATGAAGATTGTGGCATTTGGTGCCATCACTTCATGGCAAATAGATGGGGAAACAATGGAAACAGTGACAGACTTTATTTGGGGGGGCTTCAAAATCACTGCAGATGGTGACTGCAGCCATAAAATTAAAAGACACTTGCTCCTTGAAAGAAAAGCTATGACAAACCTAGACAACATATTACAAAGCAGAGACATTACCTTGCCAACAAAGGTCTGTCTAGTCAAGGCTATGGTTTTTCCAGTAGTCATATATGGATGTGATAGTTGGACTATAAAGAAAGCTGAGCGCTGAATTGATGCTTTTGAACTGTGGTGTTGGAGAAGACTCTTGAGAGTCCCTTAGACTGCAACGAGATCCAACTAGTCCATACTAAAGGAAATCAGTTCTGGGTGTTCATTGGAAGGACTGATGTTGAAGCTGAAACTTCAATACTTTGGCCACCTGATGTGAAGAACTGACTCATTTGAAAAGACCCTGATGCTGGGAAAGATTGAAGGCAGGAGGGGAAGGGGATGACAGAGGATGAGACGGTTGGACGGCATCACCAACTTGATGGACATGAGTTTGAGCAAGCTCCGGGAGTTGGTGATGGACAGGGAAGCCTGGCATGCAACAGTCCATGGGCATGGAAAGAGTCAGACATGACCGAGTGACTAAATTGACTGAAGTGAAGAAACAGAAACAGACTTACAGTCATAGAGAACAGATTTGTGGTTGCTAAGGAGAGCTGGGGGTGGGGTAGGGAGGGATGGGTTGAGAGTTTGAGAATAGCAGATGTAAACTATTATATATAGAATGGGTAAACAAGGTCCTACTGAAGTGCACAGTGAACTGTATTCAATATCCTGTAATAAACCATAAAGGAAAAGAAAAAAATATCAGCCTTACAAGCCAGAATCAACTTCAACCATTCCATCCTGTTCACTTTCTACCATGAACAGTTAACTCTATGATTCAAGTCATCTAAACAGGTCAAACCACCTTGTAGGTATAACTTCTGCTTATTCCAAAAGATTAATAAAAGAAAATGAAAAAGAGGAAGAAAAGAAAGAAGAAGAAAAAGGAGAAAATAAATTAGAGACTAAATCAATCAAAGAACAACAGTGACAGAGAAAGAAAAGATGTATAGGAGTTTAATTTTGGACACAAGAGAGAAATTAAAATGAAAAAGAACAACATCCAGATACAGATGGGAGATACAATAAGAAAGAAATTCAGATGAATTCCATTTCCAGATGTGAAACAAGTTCCATATCATCTAAGGATTGGTATAATTCCTTGCTCAGTTGTTCTTGATCATACAGTTATTAGAAAAAAGAAAGACTTACAGTAGTAGGCTAAAAAAGGATGACTCACTTGACTTTAAAAAAAGCTTTATGAAAAAATTATAATATGAAAAACTGAAAGCATAGCTACATGATACATATATGAAACTGATAGATCTTAAAGTGCAGTTGGAAGAGGCCACCCAGAGACAACAAAGATTTCCAGATAGGCCACTACTGGAAACTGGGGGAAATTGGGGACAAAGAGCTCTAAAAAGAATTGATATGGTGGTTTAGTTGCTAAGTTGTGTCTGACTCTTGCAACCCCATGGACTGTAGCCTGCCAGGCTCCTCGTTCATGGGATTCTCTAGGCAAGAATACTAGAGTAGGATGCCATTTCCTTCTCCAGGAGATCTTCCTGACCCAGGAATCGAACCTGGGTCTCTTGCATTGCAAGCAGATTCTTTACCAGCTGAGCTATCTGAAGTGAAAGAAGAGCTCAAAATGTTACCAGACCTAAAAGCAGCAAACTAGAGGCTAAAGGATGAAAACAGGGTCTTAATCAGTCATAAGCAAAATTTTCAAACTAAATAAAAAGCAGCAAGTGATGGAATTACACATATTCGGAACCCAGTGGACCATAACTAAAAGTCACTGGAAACTTGAAAGAATCCTTGGAGACTATCATTTTTTAGATATCCTGCCATGTTCTTCAGATATGTAACCAGTAAGCCTTGTTGTTGTTTAGTCGCTAAGTCATGTCGGACTCTTTGTGACCCCATGGACTGCAGCACGCCAGGCCTCCCTGTCCTTCACTATCGCCTGCAGCTTGCTCAAACTCATGTCCATTGAGTCAATGATGCCATCCAATCATCTTAACCTCTGTCGTCCCCTTCTCCTTCTGCCTTCAATCTTTCCCAGCATCAGTGTCTTTTCCAATGACTAGGCTCTTCGCATCAGATGGCCAAAGTATTGACGTTTCAGCTTCAGCACCAGTCCTTCCAGAATATTTAGGGTTGATTTCCTTTAGGATTGACTTGTTTGATCTCCTTGCTGTCCAAGGGACTTTCAAGCGTCTTCTCCAGCACCACAATTCGAAAGCATCAATTCTTTGGCGCTGTGCTTTCTTTATGGTCCAACTCTCCCACCCATACATGACTGCAGGAAAAACCATAGCTTTGACTATACGGACTTTTGTCGGCAAAGTGATGTCTCTGTTTTTTTAATACTCTTTCTAAGTTTGTCATAGCTTTTCTTCCAAGGAGGAAGTGCCTTTTAATTTCGTGGTTGCAGTCACCATCCTCATTGATTTTGGAGCCCAAGAAAATGAAATCTGACACTGTTTCCACTTTTCCCCCATCTATTTGCCATGAAGTGATGGGACTGGATGCCATGATCTTCGTTTTTTGAATGTTGAGTTTTAAGTCAGCTTTTTCACTCTCCTCGTTCACTTTCATCAAGAGGCTGTTTAATTCCTCTTCACCTTCTGCCATTAGGGTGGTGTCATCTGAATATATGAGGTTATTGATAGTTATCCCAAAAATCTTGATTCCAGCTTGGGATTCATTCAGCCTAGCATTTTGTATGATGTACTCTGCATAACAGTTAGATAATCAGGGTAACAATATATAGCCTTTTCCAATTTTGAACCAGTCCATTCTTCTATGTCCAACTGCTGCTTCTCGTCCTGCTTACAGGTTTCTCGGGAGGCAGGTAATGTGGTCTGGTATTTCCATCTCTTTAAGAATATTTCACAGTTTGTTGTGATCCACACAGTCAAAGGCTTTATCGTAGTCAATGAAGCAGAAGTAGATGCTTTTAGGAATTCTCTTGCTTTTTCTATGATCCAGCCTATGCTGGCCATTTGATCTCTGGTTCCTCTGCCTTTTCTAAATCCAGCTTGTACATCTGAAAGTTCTCAGTTCACTTACTGCTAAAGCCTAGTTTGAAGGATTTTGAGCATAATCTTGCTAGCGTGTGAAATGAGTGCAACTGTATGGTAATTTGAACATCCTTTGGCATTGCCTTTCTTTGGGACTGGAATGAAAACTGACCTTTTCCAGTCTGAGTTTATAAATTTGCTGGCATAATGAGTGTAGCACTTTAACATCATCATCTTTTAGAAGGCATAGACTTAGATTACTGTGATGTTGAATGGTTTGCCTTGGAAATGAACTGAGATCATTTTGTCATTTTTGAGACTGCAACCAAGTACTGCATTTTGGACTCTTTTGTCAACTATAAGGTTACTCCATTCCTACTAAGGAATTCTTGCCCACAGTAGTAGATATACAAAATGCATAAGGTGGCCCAAGAAGTAAAACTGTAAGCAACACTGCTGTCCTCCCAGGTGGATAAGGCAAAGATTTTATGCCTTTCCTGGTCTTTACTATTGCTGTTTCTCCCCCTTGGCTGTTGATGATTTACAATTAACAAAAATGGTTTATCCACTGTTGCATCACTCTGGAGCAATATGATTTAAGAGTGCAACTTAAGCACACTGTAATCATAAGCTTTAATGATCAGTCTATGGCTTTGTCTATGGATTAACTTGTGCTTTGTACTGATATAGTACTAGTTTAATTTCAAACACTGTGAATAGTATGACCATTTTTCTAAGAGTTCAGATAATGAAAATGAAAACATTTATAATACCAATTTCAGCATGACCCAGACATCACCAAAAAAGACTTTTTATTGGGAGTATGGTTGCTTTATAATGTTGTGTTAGTTTCTGCTGTACAGCAAAATGAATCAGTTATACTTACACATATTTTACATTTCCTTTCCAATTAGGTCACCACAGATCATTGAGTAGAGTTCCCTGTGATATACACAGGTTCTCATTAGCTGTCTATTTTATACATAGTGGAAGTGAAAAAAGTGGAAGTGAAGTTGCTCAGTCGTGTCCGACTCTTAGCGACCCCATGGACTGCAGCCCACCAGGCCCCTCCGTCCATGGGATTTTCCAGGCAAGAGTACTGGAGTGGGGTGCCATTGCCTTCTCCAAGGCTTCCTTATCTCTTCTCTTGGCTGGTTTCTTCTAACAGTGAGTTCTTGGCTCTGCATGTTAGCTCTTTAGAGAGGTGGTCCCCAACTCAGTTAAAGAGCCTTTATTATGATTTTTCCAAATCGGTCTCATTACATAGTTGGAATGTTATAATACCATGATTGACGCCATTAACTTTACTTCTTTAACAATGGAATGTATCAAGTGGGAGTTACTTACAACAATATAAAATATCACTAATTGAACTATATAATTCCTTTTCTATTTAACAAGGCATTAAAGGGAGTAGAAAAATAAGTGATAGTTATTCATAACCTGGTACAATGTAAGCAACTTGTTTACTTAATCAAAGGGTTGATCACAGATTTGGACAGACATCATGTTACCAGAGAAAAAAAATTCAAACAAAGCAAATGATGGACTGTACAATCAGTCATGATCATTAGATATCGTGGGACACCACTTTATTCTCCTAGGTCAGTTTTATCATATGTAAAGTGAAAAATGTCATTTAAGTGTCCGTATTTGTACCAAATCTGAACTTCAAGTAATTCCCTAATAACATTCTATATTAAGAATAGGCTCAAAAAACTATTCAGGTGTAACTTGAAACTTCTGAATGACTTAGAATTATTTACAGATGAATTCATTTTAGAAAAGTTTTTTTGTAAAATAGCAAATCTATCTATTTACTAATTCAAGTTTTTGTAAAGTTAAAATCATATATAGTTGCTAAGATATTTATACATAGTAGTGTATGTATATCCATCCCAACCTCCCAGTTTGTCCCAACTACCCCCCGTTCTCCCCTTGGTAACTGTTAAGTTTGTTCTCTATAACTATGATTCAAAGACTCTTATTTTAATATTTCAATACATAAAAACATATTCACACTGGGTTAGGGAAGTAAATAACTAAAACAGTGCAAACTGCAAAAGATGAAAAAAAGAATTTGGGATTGGATATGGTGGAGGTGAATGAAAGCACATATGAAAAATTAAACTTAAAATTCAAGGATGAGACAGGGAAATACTTCTAAGTAAATAAAAGGATTTTTGTTTTTGGGTTTTGTTTGTTTGTTTGTTTTGGTCTCCCAAAAAGACACCAATGCTGAGCTGAAAATAGTAGCTGTTGAATTAGACAGATCACTCCTAAAAGTAACCCAGGCAGCAGTAAAGAAATCTGTCAACAGGCCCAAAGTGCCCTTAACATTAGACGCACTTCTCACCTGGTTGAAGTTGCCTACCAGGTGTTTAATAACTGAGATATAGAGGGTTAAAAGGCCCAGAGGCAAATTCACTTACTAGTTGTGAGGCAGAAAGTAGATGGGCCCCCTGCCCCCCAGGGTAAAGTGACTGGAGATTCATTCCCTATGGATTGAAACTCCAAGAAGAGAATAACACGACAATCAAGGGAGAAGGCTGGGCCCTGCCCAGATCAATTACGTTCATTCTTGAAGTCAGGAGATCTCCCTGACCACACACGCACAGAAAGGCCCCTTGGAGGCCAAAGGGATGTTCTACCAGATGCCTTTTGGTAAAATCCATCTTGGTAAAAAAAAAAAAAAATCCATCTTGGTTAAGAGATGCATGCACACACATGGGAGGATCCTGAGATATACCAAATATGGACTGTGAACCAGGCAAATCAAAATGACTGGTCAAAGGAGACCAGAAGAAATGCCCCATAAGTGTGATTCAAACTCTCACGAGGTCATGACTCAGCAACTCTCTCCCTGAGTCTGGCTATGTGTCTATCCACACGTACTGTACTCTTTTTTACTCCTGATAAATACTTCACTTGCTTTGAAAGTGAAAGTGAAGTCACTCAGTCATGTCCAACTCTTTGCAACCCCATGGACTGTAGCCTACCAGGCTCCTCCATCCATGGGATTTTCCAGGCAAGAGTACTGGAGTGGGTTGCCATTTCCTTCTCCAGAGGATCTTCCCAACCCAGGGATGGAACCCAGGTCTCCCGCACTGTAAGCAGACACTTTACCGTCTGAGCCACCAGGGAAGACGCTTTACCGTCTAAAGCCACTTGCTTTACTACTTTCCATCTTTGTAGGAATTCTTTTCTGCAAGTTCCAGGGCCCTTGTCACTGACCACTGGTCTAGTGGTTAGGATCTGGTACTTTCACTGCTGCAACCCAGTTTCAATTTCCGGTTAGGAACCCAAGCCCCGCTCCAAGCCATTGCATGTCGAGGCCACCTAAGATCAGTTGTTGCCCTTCAGTGTTAACCTGGTGGGAAGGGAATCTGGACTAAGTGTCCATGGAGATTCTCAACATGGTGAGTAGCCCCCTCCGTCTCCATTAAGGGATAGCAAGTCAAGGAAACTAGTACATGATGAGTGCCACATGTAAACAAGAAGGACACTGAAAGGAGAAGGCCCTCAGCACCCCCAAAGGGGGATAGAAATGGCAGATCCCAGCCACTACCTTCAAATGCAGATGGTCCAAATATATGAAGAATGATGGAGCCAGCGGCTCCTAAGTCGGCACTCCAACTGACCCCCTAGAAGCCCCATCTGAGACTGGTCATAGAGGGAAAGTCTGTTGAATTCTTAGTCCATACTGGTGCCACCAGTGTTCTCATTTTTAAACACCAGATAAGGCAGACTCAGTTACAAGAGTTGTAAAATTATCGGAGTATCAGGGAAGGCCCAAGAACAGGTTCTTACAGAGTCATTAAAATGCAAACTGGACAAATACGCTCTCACCCATTCCTTCCTATACATCCCCAAATGTCCTATATCCCTGATAGGAAGGGATATTCACCTAATAGGAGAGAAACTGGAGATTGGCATTCCCCTAGACAGTGGACACAAGATGTAAATGTTAATGGCTGAGGACAAACTTCTCTGGACAGATCTAAACAATTAGATCAAACTGCTAAGGGATGGTCTCTTTGCCTATAGGCAGTAGCAGCTACTGGCTAAAGGAGGTTGAGAAGTTAAATGTTTTGACAGTAAATCATCATATGAAATCCACACCAGTTTCAAGTGTTAATAAGCTCCAAGGGAACAGAATGGGCTTCCCAAGTGGCTCAGTGGTAAAGAATCTGCCTGCCAATGCAGAAGACACCCCTGGATCAGGAGGATCCCCTGGAGGAGGAAGTGGTAACCCACTCCAGTATTCTTGCTGGTAAAATCCCATGCACAGAGAAGCCTGGTGGGCTACAGTCCATGGGGTTGCAAAGAGTTGAACATGACTGAAATCGTTATTACCCAGAAGGTCAATTCAAGTCCAGGCTACATTTTTGGACAACTCAGTGGTTACTATAAACACGTGGGAATTCCCTGGCAATCCAGTGGTTAGGACTCAGCACTTTCACTAGGGCATGGTGTGGCAGAAACAAACAAAAATCTGTCAAACTTGCTGTACACTAAATCTTTCATCTAACCACCTACAGAAATAGGGCCCTTGAACATCAGGGTATAGAAACAATAGAAACAGTCTATCCCAATTGCCTTAACCTGGGAAGTGAGTCTCTCCTGAATGCTGAAGAGGATGGGTGTGGCTCTATGAGAGAGGGGAAAAGGCTAGTGGGATATGCGGTAACCTCCCAGACCCAAATCATAGAACCAAGAGACCTATGCCCAGGGACTTTGGCCCAAAGGGTGGAATTGATGGCCCTTACCTAAAACTTAGAGCTCAGGACAGAGAAGATCTTAAATATTTACACAGATTCCTGATATGCATATGCCATCCTACCCAGACATGGAGCTATTTGGAGGGGAAGAGTTATGCTTACTACAGAGAATAAATAGGCAGTACATGTCTTAAGCATATTGAAGCAGTGAAAAGTGAAAGTGAAAGTATAGTTGTTCAGTCCTGTCCTACTCTTTGCGAACTCATCAACTGTAGCCTACCAGGCTCCTCCGTCTACGGGATTTTTCCAGGCAAGAGTACTGGAGTGGGTTGCCATTTCCTTCTCCAGAGGATCTTCCCGATACAGGGATCAAACCAGGGTCTCCCACATTGTAGGCAGACACTTTACCGTCTAAGCCACCAGGAAGTCCCTATTGAAGCAGTACAGCTCTTATAAGTACAACTCTCATAAGTAGTACAGCTTCCAAAAAAGGTAGCAATGATTCATTGCTGGAGTCACCAAAAGGAGGATGCAGAGGTGATAATGGTGTACATGACAACATGGTGGACATAACCACCAAAGTGAAAGTCGCTCAGTTGTCTGACTCTTTGCGACCCCATGGACTATACAGTCCACGGAATTCTCCAGGCCAGAATATTGGAGTGGGTAGCCTTTCCCTTCTCCAGAACTGCCAAAAAGGGTAGACCTAGACCAGTAACTTGACAACTCACCCACATGCTTCAAAGGTCAGATCCATGCAATTATTCCCCGATCTATACAAAAAAAAGAATTACACAAAGCCCCCAAATGGGGCTTCAATAGGGATTTGGGGAGCCATGGGTGGCTAGTTAATGCCCTAAACTGTAGCTTGCCAAGCCATCAGGGAGGACCATTAAGGATTTCACTATGGGAAAGAAGTCCTATATATCAATTATTAGCCGGCTGAGATCATGGAGACCCCAGCCATGAAAAACATAATCGGTTGGGTAGTTGACATTTGCCCCACTGGCATAATAAATAACTCCAACACCAGAGGCCCCCAGAGAAGACCTGTTCAAACCAGAGGGACATACCCTGGAGAACACTGGCAGATTGATTTCATTGTCCTGCTGAGAGTACCAGGCAATTTCAGATATAAGCATTCCCCTCTAGAACTGAAAGGGAAACTGAAACAACTAAGGCATTACTAAAAGAAATAATCCCCAGTACTGGGCTCCTAGGAGCCCTACAAAATGATAATCATTCAGCATTTGTGTCTCAAGTGATGAAGGGGATAGTGTGAAGTGGACCTTATACTCATCAGGGAAAGCAGAGAGATCCAATCAAATCTTGAAATGGTCCTCAGCAAGCCAACTATGCCAGCAAACTCAAGAAAACTGGATTAAGGTGCTTCTGATTGCTTTGCTCCCCATATGGTTAGTTCCAGGTAGGGATAAGTTAACCTTACATGCATTTTAACTCATGTATGATAGACCCATTCCCCAAGTCCAAAAAGGGACACCTAACCCCCTTGGAATGAAACAACTCAAGTTCTCCACGTAGGAGAAACCGTGAAAGGTCTCACAGAATATGGTAACCAGGAGGACCACACACACTGACCTGGCCCTATACCCTTTTGGGCCAGGAAACTGGTTGTACCTAAACACATGGAAAACCAGCAGCCCACAAGAACAGCTCAATCGTAAGTGGAAGAGACCCCAGAGTGATCCTAACCATCCATTCTTTCTTTAAGTGTAAGGGAATCACTCTGTGGGTACATCATACTTGAATGAAGAGGGATCCTGAGCCCCAGCCTCCAGAGAAATAATCCAAGACAACAGAACCAACCGTTCCCACTCCCCCACCCCCGACAATGACCCTTGTGAACCTCTTTCCAACCTGAAACTCCTTTTCTGAAAAATGGCAAAAGATAATTTAATCCTATATGCCAAGCAGCAGGGATTTTAGGACAACTGGACTGCCCTTGATTATCAGTTAGCTGACCAAGGAGGAGTCTGTGAGAGAGTCAAAATGTCATGTTGCTTTTACATCAATATAAGCGGCCTGATCGAAGAAAGTGTAGACAGGCTACTAGAAAACCAACTTGGCTAACAAAAGCCATGGGCTTCCTTGATGGTAAAGAATACGCCTGCTGATGCAGGAGATGAGGGTTCAGTCCCTGGGTTAGAAAGACTTCCTGACAAACAAAATGGCAATGCACTCCAGTATTCATATCCTGGAAAATCCCATGGACAGAGGAGCTGGGGGGGTGGGGGTGGGGTCAGCGCGTGACGGGAGCTACAATCCATGGGGTGGCGAAAGAGTCAGAGATGACTTAGTGACCAAACAACAGCAACAAAACAAGCCCTCACCTACATTTCCTGGGCCTCTTAATAACTACTGTCCTCTTGCTGACATCTGGGCCATCTATTTTAAATTGTCTGCTGTCTTCGGTCTCTAAAAGATTAGACTCTATAAAACTTCAACTGCCGGTCGCTCAGGAACAGGAACAGTCAGGGCTGAAGCCCGTTAACAATATGACATATTTCAAGGCAGCACAAATGCCCTGCTCTTCCACACGGAAGAGAACTGCCAAACTCAGCTACAGTTACAGAAAACAGACCATCCATCGTCCCTCAGCTCCTCTCAAGATGAGGAGAAAGTCAAAAGACAGAGAAGGGATTTACCACCAGTAAACGCCGCTAGGGTCCCTGGGAAAAATAAAAGGGAATCTAAGCCGTAAGGTCTAACCTCTTCTTTTGTGCTTAATCTAGTTTCACTTACCTATATAGGACACTCTGCAGAGGCCTTGCACCTAACTCATGACATTACAGCTCCCGGTGCAGAACCGCTATGCTGAACCCCAATTCCGCCTGTGGTGAGCAGAAGCCTGCACAAGCCCTGCAACCCAAGATGGCGGCAGCAGCACACGAACAGGCCTGCACCTGACCACTGAGAACTGCTCCAGACTCGCGAGAACTCACCTAACCTCCGAGAACACCGCTGGACTGCAGGCCACCCCTCCCACCACTGACAAGAACCCTAGAAAGCAGCACCATTAATGGTCTTTCCTGGATAACTGTGCTCCACATGTGCCCTACAATACCAGGTTGCACCTCTCCATTCTTCGGTGAAAGAATGGAGAGGTGCAACCAGGTGCTTCCCTTACGTCTGAAGTGGATCTTCTTGCTGCTGTCTCCAAAGGCCTGGTAACACATCTTCATTAATATTGAACTGCCCTTAAGAGGAAAACTTTCTGCAAACATTCTCAAATTTTTCTATTTAAATATTTAAAAATTTAAATATTACTCAGGCGAGTTAGCTCTTGGTCATCATATTTGTGTAATCAATATAAATTTGTGTGCGTATGTTCTTAGGGATTATCCCACTCTCTCAGTACTAACTTCAACCATTGTTAGCTTCCATTTGCAGGCATTTTAAGGAAGCCTCTAAGATGTATCTCTCATTTTGTAACTTCATACTCACAGGCCCACAAGGAAACGCCTTGGACTCAAACTCAAATTCCAGAGTTAAGTCCTCAAATTTCTAGTGAAATGTGATCCTGCCGGGAGAATTCTTAAAATAGAGTAAGTCCGCAAGGTTGCCAGCGCACTGCGCCTGTGCCTCGTTCCCGCGGAGACCCAGGCGCCCATGCACGCTGAAATCAGACTGAATAGCCGGGACCACACCTCAGGCGCACCTGGCCTCTCGTTGCGCATGTGCGGCACAGCAGCGCGGGCGTTCTGGGAGATGTAGTTTGCAGTCGGACGGAACCTGCTCTAGAGATCCCCACACGTGGCGGCTTCTTCTGTGCCTGTGTGCCCTCCAGGTCCTGATGATGGTGGCCCCCAGACAGGATTGAGTCAAGAGGGGTCAAGCCGCTCACTTAGCTGGCCTTCTTTGCGGCTGGAGGTTTAGCTGTGTGGAGAAAGATGGCACGGGTGTGAGGGAGCCGTGGTGAACCATGGGGCTCAGCCAGGCTTTGGGGTAGAGGCGTGGACCTGTTGCAGGAAGGGGGACCCCTTCTAGGGCCTGAAACTGGCCTCTTGTCTAACACTCGGAAATGAATTGTCCAAGGAGACACATGCTGACAAAGCAAGAGATTTTATTGAGAAAGGGCACCCGGGTGGAGAGCAGTAGTTTAAGGGAACCCATGAGAACAGCTCTGCCATGTAATTTTGCAGTCTCAGGTTTTATGGTGATGGGATTAGTTTCTGGGTTGTCTTTAGCCAGTCATTCTGACTCAGAGTCCTTCCTGGTGGTGCAAGCCTTGTTCAGCCAAGATGGATGCCAGTGAGAAGGATTCTGGGAGGTGGTCAGAACACATGTTGTCTCCTTCTGACCTTTCTTGAACTCTTTTGGTTGGTGGTGGCTTATTAGTTCAGTGTTCATTACCAGGATCTCCTGTCGTAAAACAGCTCACACAAATTGTTACTATGGTGCCTGGCCAGGGTGGGTGGTTTCAGTCAGTGTGCTTCACCTAACAGACCGGCATGGGTCAAAAGCTACAGTGACCTTTCCCAGCCCAAGTTCGTAAGTCGCGGGTGAGTGGGCTCCTGGGATTGGGCGATATGGGGGCTCTGCAAGTGTGGCACCCAGAAAGCAACCTGTGGTGGCCGGGGCACACAAGTGTTTGACTCCACGTTGAGAAGCACACTTGGGGGTGTGAAAAGAAAAACAAGCTTTACTGAAGGTCTGAAATGTTGCCGGTGGAGTTGTTCAGTCAGTGAGTCCTGTTGGCAAACTTGTCAGTAAGTAAGGCAAATTTGGCCTTGGAGTACAGAATGAAGCAGGGCAAAGGCTAGTAGAGTTTTACCAAGAGAACGCACTGGTCATAGCAAACACCCTCTTCCAACAACACAAGAGAAGACTGTACACATGGACATAACCAGATGGTCAATATCAAAATCAGATTGATTTTATTCTTTGCAGCCAAAGATAGAGAAGCTCTACACGGTTTGCAAAAACAAGACCAGGAGCTGACTGTGGCTCAGATCTTGAATTCCTTATTGCCAAATTCAGACTTAAATTGAAGAAAGTAGGGAAAACCACTAGACCATTCAGGTATGACCTAAATCAAATCCCTTATGATTATACAGTGGAAGTGACAGATATATTCAAAGGATTAGATCTGATAGACACAGTGCCTGATGAACTATGGACGGAGGTTCGTGACCTTGTATAGGAGACAGGGATCAAGACCATCCCCAAGAAAAAGAAATGCAAAAAAGAAATGCAAAAAAGAAAAATGGCTGTCTGAGGAGGCCTTACAAATAGCTGTGAAAAGAAGAGAAGCAAAAAGCAAAGGAGAAAAGGAAAGATATACCCATTTGAATGCAGAGTTCCAAAGAATAGCAAGGAGAGACAAGAAAGCCTTCCTCAGTGATCAGAGAAAAGAAATAGAGGAAAACAATAGAATGGGAAAGAATAGAGATCTCTTCAAGAAAATTAAAGATAGCAAGGGAACATTTCAGGCAAAGATGGGCTCAATAAAGGACAGAAATGGTATGGAGCTAACAGAAGCAGAAGATATTAAGAAGAGGTGGCAAGAATACACAGATGAACTATACAAAAAAGATCTTCACAACCCAGATAATCATGGTGGTGTGATCACTCACCTAGAGCCAGACATCCTGGAATGCAAAGTCAAGTGGGTCTTAGGAAGCATCACTATGAACAAAGCTAGTGGAAGTGATGGCATTCCAGTTGAGCTATTTCAAATCCTAAAAGATGATGCTGTGAAAGTGCTGCACTCAATATGCCAGCAAATCTGGAAAACTCAGCAGTGGCCACAGGACTGGAAAAGGTCAGTTTTCATTCCAGTCCCTAAGAAAGGCAATGCCAAAGAATGCTCAAACTACCACACAATTGCACTCATCTCACACACTAGTAAAGTAATGCTCAAAATTCTCCAAGTCAGGCTTCAACAGTACGTGAACCATGAACTTCCAGATGTTCAAGCTGGTTTTAGAAAAGGTAGAGGAACCAGAGATCAAATTGCCAACATTCGCTGGATCATCGAAAAAACAAGAGAGTTCCAGGAAAACATCTATTTCTGCCTTATTGACTATGCCAAAGCCTTTGACTGTGTGGATCACCAGAAACTGTGGAAAATTCTGAAAGAGATGGGAATACCAGACCACCTGACCTTCCTCTTGAGAAATCTGTATGCAGGTCAGGAAGCAACAGTTAGAACTGGACATGGAACAGTAGACTGGTTCTAAATAGGAAAAGGAGTATGTCAAGGCTGTATATTGTCACCTTGCTGATTTAACTTATATGCAGAGTACATCATGAGAAACACTGGGCTGGATGAAGCACGAGCTGGAATCAAGATTGCTGGGAGAAATATCAATAACCTCAAATATGCAAATAACAACACCCTTATGGCAGAAAGCAAAGAAGAACTAAAGAGCCTCTTGATGAAAGTAAAAGAGGAGAGTGAAAAAGTTGGCTTAGAGCTCACACTCAGAAAACTAAGATCATGGCATCTGGTCCCATCACTTCCTGGCAAATAGATGGGGAAACAGTGACAGACTTTATTTTGGGGGGGCTCCAAAATCACTGCAGATGGTGACTGCAGCCATGAAATTAAAAGACGCTTACTGCTTGGAAGAAAAGTTATGACCAACCTAGACAGCATATTAAAAAGCAGAGGCATTACTTTGCCAACAAATGTCCATCTAGTCAAGGCTATGGTTTTTCCAGTAGTCATGTATGGATGTGAAAGTTAGACTATAAAGAAAGCTGAGCGCCAAGAATTGATGCTTTTGAACTGTGGTGTTGGAGAAGACGCTTGAGAGTCCCTTGGACAGCAAGGAGATCCAACCAGTCCATCCTAAAGGAAATCAGTCCTGAATATTCATTGGAAGGATGACGCTGAAGCTGAAACTCCAATGCTTTGGCCACCTGATGCGAAGAAGTGACTCATTTGAAAAGACCCTGATGCTGGGAAAGATTGAAGGTGGGAGGAGAAGGGGACGACAGAGGATAAGATGATTGGATGGCATCACCGACTCAGTGGACATGAGTTTGAGTAAACTCTGGGAGTTGGTGATGGGCAGGGAGGCCTGACATGCTGCAGTCCATGGGTTCGCAAAGAGTCGGACACGACTGAGTAACTGAACTCAACTGAACTGAAGTCCTGTTGGACTCTTTGCAACCCTATGGATGCCAAGCTTCCCTGTCCTTCACTGTCTCCCAGAGTTTACTCAAACTCTTGTCCATTGAGTCAGTGATGCCATCCAACCATCTCATCCTCTGTCGCCACCTTCTTCTCCTGCCCTCTATCTTTCCCAGCATCAGAGTGTTTTCCAATGAGTCTTCCCTCCCCATCGAGTGGCCAAAGGATTGGAGCTTCAGCTTCAGCATCAGTCTTTCCAGTTAATATTCAGGGTTGATTTCCTTTAGAATTGACTAGTTTGATCTCCTTACTGTGGAAGGGACTCCCAAGAGTCTTCTCCAGCACAATTCTATTCCGTGCTCAGCCTTCTTTATGGTCCAAATCTCATCCGTACATGACCACTGGAAAACCATAATTTTGACTAGAGGGACTTTTGTCGGCAAAGTGATGTCTCTGCTTTTTAATATGCTGTCTAGGTTTGTCATAGCTTTTCTTCCAAGGAGCAAGGGTATTTCAATTTTGTGGCTGCAGTCACAGTCCGTAGTGATTTTGCAGCCCAGGAAAATACTGTTTCCATTTTTTACCCCACCTATTTGCCATGAAGTAATGGGACCAGATGCAGGTGGAGTGCTACCTGCCTTACCAAAGGTGTCTAGCCTTAACTCCACAGCAACCCGTAAATCAGTTTTTCAAACTATGGGTTGAAACCCAGTACAATAGCAAGAGGGATGAAATCTTTGTTAAGACTAATATGTTTTATTTGCCAGTTCTTTTTAAAAGTTGGGTTAAATTTTAAGTAGAATAATTTGCATGTACCTCACAGAGAATAAAATGTAAAATTTGTTGTATACCATGCCACCAAAATAAAAGACATTTTAATATCCCCAGAAAGTTCTGCCCCTTTCCAATAAATCCTTTTCCCCACATGCTGAGAAACAACCGATTTTCCAGTTTGTATCTTTATAGGTTAATTTTGCCTTTCTGGAATATTGTATAAATGGAATCTTGTATGTGACCATTTTAAAAAATAAAATACTGTAAAGTATTACATGTGTATCCCATGTGATAAGCATTGTTTTATGAAACATACTACAGCTACATACATATATTTTTTTCAATGACTAGCATCTGTGAGCCAAACCCTCTTCCTGGTTCTGGGGATACAACATTAAAGAGACAAAACCCCTTACCTTTATGAAATTTTACTTTTAGCAAGTAGAGATAGGCAATAAACAATAATCACAATATATCAGTAAGTTACATAGTATAGTAGAGGTGAAGTGTTGTACACAAAGAAAAAGTAGATGGGGTAAGGGAAATGGGGAGAGGGTTAAGTTTAGATTAGGTAGGCAGGGAGGCCTCCTTGATCTTTGAGGAAAGTCTTAATGAAATAGTGGAAGTGTGCTGGGCAGAGGGAACAGTTAGCATGAATGTGTGCACCCACATAGTTCCCTACTTTAAATTAGGTTGTTTTGTAAAATATATTTGTTACCTTAATTTTTTAAAAGGGGGGAGGGGTAAAGTAACTAGTATAACACAGGTATTATTTCCAGTTTTACTGAGGCTCAGTAAGGTGAAGTGACTTGCCCAAGGTCAGCTAGCCAGCAGGTAAATCCAAGCCCAGATATTTGTCTTCAACTCTCCTATTTCTTATATCTCCCAATCTAAAACACAGCGTTTAATTGAACTCTGCTCCTCCTCAGCTGAAACCACAGGGACCTGCACCTCAGTTTTCCAGGGGAACATTCCAGAGAGACTGCTGAATGAATCTCACCACATGCACACTGTATTTCCAAGACTACTGATGTCCTTGCCAGTTCCTGGGTCCTGCTGAGAACCTGATATTGTGCATCCTACCTTCAAACTCTAGCCTGTCTCTATTCCTATAGCCCTGGTTAGAGTCCACAGAAGGCATGACTAGAGGGTCAGAGAAGGTGTACTGATGTTGATGTATACTCAACTACCATTTACACTTTGATAAATATTTGGCAATGTCATTTTTGATGATTACAAATTTATTTGGGGGGTATATATCTATTTGTTTAATCAGTTCTTTAATTTGTTCCAACTTTCAGTTTGTTAAAAAGTGCAACAACAAATATCCTTGTAGCTAAATCTTAGTGCAAATCTATGGTTTTCTCTCAGTGAGGTCTGGAGGACCCAGGGGACATTCTCCCACAGTGGCTTCTTCAACCCTGTTGATTCAGCTGTGTATGGGTTGCCATGGTCACCTGTGTCAGGGTTTATGTACTTATCTAGGACATGCTGCATGGCTTGTGGGATCTTAGTTCCCCAGCTAGAGATTGAACTTGGGCCAGAACAGTGAAAGTGCTGAGTCCTGACCACTGGGCTGCCAGAGAATTCCCTATTTTTTTTTTCTTTTAACGAAGTATGAATTATAAAGAAACATAGGGCATCCTAAAGAACTCTAAAGTATAAAATAAACTTTTTTCCTGTTATTTTCTTTTGCATATATAAAGGACTTCTGCTACTTCTTGATCAATGATAGAGTATGTAAATGTATTGTTATTTACATAAAGTATATAAATATGAGATAGACACCATGGGAGAGTGAGCAAAAGAAAACAGCCACGGCCTCTTATAACACTCATTATAATTTAAATAGTTGTTTTGGGAAGCTAAATTACCCCCTCTTATAACTGTTAATTGTCCCCCCAAATCCATATATTGAAGCCCTAACCCCCCAGTGCTTCACAATGTGACTGCATATAAAGAACTCCCATTGAAAAGAAAAATAACTCAGTTTAAAAATAGACGTAGGAACTGAAGAGACATTATTTCAAACAAAATATACAAATGACCAATAAGCACATGAAAAGATGCTGAACATCATTAGCCATCAGGGAAATACAAATCAAAACCCCAGTGAAGTATCATCTCATACCCACAAAGACGGCTGTAATTGGAAAGATGGACAACAGTAACTGTTGGAAAGTATGTATAGACACTGGAAACACTCATACTCTACAATGCTGATAGAAATGCGAAATAGTGCAGCTGCTTTGGAAAACTTGGAAATGTACACTTTAAGTAGATGAACTATATGTATGTGAATTAAATCTCAATAAAGCTGTTATATAAAAATGAAACCAAGATATGAGCACTGGGTATGCTCGCTGTTATTGGAGTGTCAGTTTCAATTGGCCCTCCCAGCTGAGGAGCAAAGAAACATATATGTTTATATTAACCCATGCATATAAGCATACTTATACATCTCTCTATATGTACTCATCTGAGTCTGCATTAAGCTAAACATCATTTCATATTGACATCTCCAAATCTAATCCAGTATCATGTAGGTCATTCTAGCCTTCCCCACTAGCTTAACAGTAATCTCTCACTCCTGAGTTTCACCATCTGACCTTCATTTATTTAATTCTTCAGTTCCACTATACATGTGTAGCAGCTTCAGGATTACTAACCTGAACCCCCATGGAAAACAATTTTAGTAACCAGAGTACAGTGCTTATACATAGTTTACTTGACTGTAGTCTCACTTCACTCATTTCCCAAGATAATTAAGTCAATACCTTTTCCTCTCACCCTGTATGGTGAGGTTATTTCATAAATGTGTAATACACTTTATTTTATCAAAGTTTAAATTTCATTATGAGATTCCCCCTACTGCATAAATTATTTTTTAAAATTGAACATAATGTTTAAGGTTTTTGCTGTAAAGTTTCTATGGGTTTTGACAATTGCATAGTGCCATGTATATCCATTGTTATAGTATCACGATATTAATATTAAGTATGGTATTAATATAATAAATTAATAATTAATATCATGATACAAAATAGTTTAACACCCTAAAAAACCACTGTGCTTCACCTATTCAACTCTCTCCTCCTCTCTCAACACCCCTGAAAACCACTGATGTTTTCACTCTCTGTATAATTTTTCCTTTTTCATAATGTCATACAAATGGAATCGTGCAGCAGCATGTTGCCTTTTCAGATTGACTTCTTTCATTTAATACTATGCATTTAAGAGTCATAAGCAATTATCCTTCAATTAAAAAACAAATTAAAAAAAGTCATAAGTTTTTGTGAAAACAAGCTCATTTCTTTTTGTCACTGTGTAACACTCCATTGGATGTGCCTGTCATTTTTAATAGACTTGATTCTTTAGAGCAACTTCAGGTTCACAGCAAAACTGAAAAGAAAGTAGAGTTTCCCTACATAGGCACAGCATCCAATGGTATTAACATCCTACCAGCGTGGTACATTTATCCCAATTGATAAACCTACATGAGCACATTATAATCACTCAAAAGTCCATAGTTTCTATAACAGTTTACTCTTGCTGCCGTATATTCTACAGGTTTCTACAAATGTATAATGACATGTATCTACCATTATGATATCATACAGAATATATTTGCCAACCTAAAAAATCTTTTATTCTCTGCCATTGCTTCCCTCCCTCCCCCTAACCCCTTGCAACCACTGATCTTTACTACCACTTCCATAGTTTCACCTTTTCCAGAATGTCATATAGTTGGAATCATACAGTATATAGCCTTTTCAGATTGGCTTCTTTCACTAAGCAATATACACTGAAGTTCCTTCCATGTCTTTTCAAGACTTGATAGGTCATTTCTTTTTAGAGCTGAATAATATTCCATCATCTGGATGTGCCATTTCTCTTCAGTTCTTAGTTTGTTTATCATATATAGGGGTTGAATTTTGTTGAATACATTTTTTGCCTCATATCTTGATCTCATAGTTTTTCTGGTTTAGTCTGTTAATAGGATGAATTACATCGATTCGTGAATGTTGGACCAGCCTTGCATTCTGGGAATGAGCTCTACAAGATTTCCCAGGCTTGCAGATATTATCTTGGTTTCTCAGTGTTTTGGACATAAGCAAAGGGCAGGAGGACACTGTGTCATAAACTCTGGAGAGTAGCCTAATTCTGCTGCTTGTACATGTCTGTGACTTAGAACTCCGAGACCACACTTCCTGTTTAATGGGGAATGAGGTTCTGTTTGCAATAAAGCACCTACACCTACACCAAGCACCTACACTTCAGCTTGCCTCGTATTTTCATGGCTCTCTAAATGGTTGTTCTCATCCAAGTCACTGAATGTAACTGTTTTGACATTCACTTACCCTTTGGTACTATTGGAATCAGCTTTTGTCATTCAAGTTTAAAAGTTTCTGTCTCTGGACAGCTGGGAAGGTAGTATGGATCAGTGGTTAAGAGCATAAGTTTGGTCCCTGCTTCAAATTTTTTTAGGTATATATGTAAAAGTGGAATTGCTGGATCACGTGGTAATTCTGTGTTTCATTTTTTGAGAAACCACCATACTGTTTTCCACAGTAACTGATGACCTGCAGTTTTAAGTTCAGATTTTTCTAATATAGCAGAAAGAAAAAGAAAAGAGAACAACCAGAAGTAAAATTGACCTTCCCTCATGGAGCCAGATATATACACTTTGGGTGAAGACTAAAAGTAGTTTTGTCCCTTTCACTGATACAAGAGTATTACTTCTTATATCGTTTAAATTTTAAGTACTAACTAACAAAAAGCTTAAAATGTACAGTCTTCGTATGTTCTGGCTATCCATTAGGTGGTTCTTGGGTGCTGAATCATTGAAAAATCCTGGGTAAAATGCTGAACAAATGTGTATCCAACTTATTTGCAACCTCTTCCAGGAACCTTTCCTGCCCCTAAACCCCGGGAGGTTCTTTCTGTCCCCGGAGCTCCAAAGGTGCTCCTGGTCTCCAACACTTACCACATTGGTCCTCTTTCACGCTCCAGTGCTCCCCTAGTCTAGACTAGAGCCTCAGAGGATACCCCAGTCTAGACTAGAGCCTCAGAGGATACACTTACTCACCAGTCAGTGTCTCCAGCAAGGCCTGGGTGGTTTTGGCATTTTATCTTTGGCTCCGTGTCTGGCTGGTGCTGGGAACAAAGGGTCAGTTTCAGGGCTTCCGATGAGCCTGGCCAAGAACAGTGGATACACAGCCCCCATCGGCCCACTTCTGAGAGGCTCCCAGAACTCCAGCCCAAGATCCTCTATTCCCCTTGGCTTTCCATTCCACTCTCTCCTGCCTGGGCTGTCTGCACACAGCAGACCCGGGGTCACATATTGATCTGTTTTCATTTATCTTGGGATTCCTTTATCAGTGGGATTCCCTGGTAGCTCAGCTGGTAAAGAATCTGCCTGCAATGTGGGAGACCTAGGTTCGATCTCTGGGTTGGGAAGATCCCTCCTGGAGAAGGGATTGGCTATTCACTCCAGTATTCTGGCCGGGAGAATTCCATGGACTGTATAGTCCATGGGGTCGCAGGATTTGGGCTTTTACTGCCTCTCAACGGGATTCGCATACTTGGGGTTGTCTCCAAGTGAACAACTGAATTTCGCTAACCAACATAAGCACTATTAACATTTAATGTATTATCCTTCCATATGTGTGTAGACACTTACAAAATTGTACAAAGTTTATATGTTTATAATTAGAGTTTTACTTAGACGTACCCCCTAGACATCTATATCATTATATTCAAATGGCTCAATTATTTCCCTTTGTATGGTGTGCGTGCATGCTAAGTTGCTTCAGTCATGTCCAATTTTGTGCAGCCCTATGGACTGTAGCCCGCCAGGCTCATCTGTCTATGGGATTCTCCAGGCAAGAATACTGGAGTGGGTTGCCATGTCCTTCTCCATGGGATCTTCCTGACCCAGGGGTCAAACCTACGTCTCTTACATTTCCTGCATTGGCAGGTGGGTTCTTTACCACTAGTGACACCACCTATTGGAAGGCCTGGTTGGTTTTCAGTTTTTCAACTGAAACAATGCTGAGATAAACTCTGGCTCCCAGATTGTTTGTGGACTCATAGAATGCAATCTGAATTTTTCCACAAGGGGGAGGCCAGCTACTGTGAGAAGGCAAACTAAGATTCAAAAAACAACTAAAAAGTTCCTACTATTTTGCTTTTGGGATGGGTTGCAGGATGTGTGGTTATGGGGCACACAGAAGCTCACCCCAACCTTGTGAGGCTGGTAGTAGTATTTTCCTCATTTTATAGATAAGGAAAATGGGGGATGTGTATGGATTCTCAACAACCAGTGAGTGCCAAGATGGAATCCAAAGCTATCTTCTGATTCCGTATAAGTGGCCGTCTTTCCTTCTCAGCACCTCCAAATGGAGAACAGTGTGTTATTCTCCTTACATTCAATTCAGTTCTAGGCACTGTGCTGGGGACACTCTGAGGCATGCAAAAATGAATTAGAGGATCCCTGACCCTCAGGAGGTCATTATCAAGTGTGAAGACAGACTTAGACATAAGAAATGGAATGGCTAAATGTCCACTAGAATAGGGAGAGCCCTGGAAGGTGGGAAAGTCCATTTGACAGTGAGACCAAGCACAGCTTTGTAAAAGAAGTGTGATGCCAATAAGAGCTAAGGTTTATTTAGTATTTCCTCTGTAGGAGGCACTGTGCTTAGAGCTTCATATGTATCATCTAAGTAAAAGTTCCCCATGGATGTGGACAGCATTAATGTCCTTTTTATAGGGAAGCAAATGGATGATGAGAGAGGTTAAGAAATTGGCTACTTGTGTCAGACCCCTGCAACCCAAATCCTTAAGGTTTATTTGGCAGGACCTAGAAGGATTGATAGACCCTTAACAGCCAGAGCTAGGAAAGAGACTTCTAGGAGAGGAAACAGAGAAACCAAGACTTGGAGGCAAGAAATATAAGCACATTTGGGAATGCAAAAGGATCGGTGTGCCTAGAGTGTGAAAGAGGAGGGATCTGAAGAGATAAAAATTAGAGGGAGAAAACAGCCAGGTTGGAGAAGTCTGTGAAGAGCAAACCAAGGAGATCTTACTGTATTTTATATTGGGGGGAACCAACCAAAAGAGAATGACATCAACTGTGCTTTATTAAGATACATATGGTGTATTGCATAAGGGAACAGGAGACCATTGGGGAATTTTTTAAATAATTGTGGCCAAAGGTAACCAGAGGAGAAATGAGAACCAGAAGACATTACTGAGATAAACACCACAAGATCTGACCTCTTATTAGACATTGGGGAGAGAGGAGAGAACCATGAACACAGTTTCTGCCCTTGGGCAACTGGGAGAATGTAGCGTATGCACCAGCAGGGGGTGCTGTGGGGAGGGAAGGTCTCTTCCTGTACAGGTTTGAGGAAACTGAGGGACCTCTGGGTAGAGGGGAGTTAGGAGCAGGAAGCTGGTGATTTAAATGTGGTACCCATGGACCAAAAGAAATGACTGGGAGTGGCCAGGGAAAATCCATACTCAAGATTCAGCAGGGGATGTTCATACCCTGATAACCTGCATTTCTACTGTCCAATTTCTGCCATAGAGAAATAAAATCACATGTGCACAAGAAAGTGTATGAAGAATGTTCACAGCATCATTGCTTGTAGCAGTGAAATGTGGAATGAGGGGTGAGGAATGAGTAAAAAAGCCATAAAACAGCCACATTGTGCAGTGGTTAAAAATTAAGTAGATAAAAAATGCTAACATGGACAGATCTCTAGAACATATAGTGGGTGAGAAAAGCAAGTTGTAGCACAATAATAATGTGTAATTCTACTTATGAAGAAAAGAAGCCAAACCAAAAAATGTTGTCACATATATTTTAAATGGTGTGTGTGGGGGGGTGCACACAGAGAAAATTCTGGAAGGATAAACATACTGTTAATTAAGCTGTAGGGGAAGAGTCATGACAAAAATGAAGAGCAAGAAGAGTGAAATGGGATTTTCAGCCTTAGTTGCCAAGTTTTAATTTTACAAGAAGAATGCAATTATAATTAGATGAATAAAAATTTCCAAACTATGAAAAAAATATATATATAGATTCAGTGGGAAGAAGAGAGAATGGAAGAAACAGGGACATAGTCCAAGGCTCTGGATAAGGCAATATTATTGGAAACACTGGGAGAAATTTCTGAAAGTGCAAAGTGGAGAGGGGATCATGATTCTCACCGACTCTGCAGAGGCAACCGGCAGGATGAGACCTGTGAGCTCAGAGAGTTTTCAACACCTCGCAGTTATAACCACAAGCTCCTGTGTCCCTGAAAGGTCACCACGTCCCATCACTAGCCTTGGAATGAGATGGTGTTTGTTCTGTTCTTTCCGGAGTTGTAAATATCCTATGACATTTCATCCAATTCTTGTGTTTGCACATGCCCTCCCTTTCCCAGAAATTCCAGCGTTCTTGGTGTTGTCATTCCAGTCCTTTAAGCTGCCCGTAAAATCCACTTCCTCCCTTTCTGATCCTGGCCAATTCTTGCCTCATCTCTGTCTCCCATTCAAAAATATTCCCACTCTTGGTTACTTATATGAACATTGTGCGAGGTCTTTTATGGAACTAAGAGTCACCTGGTGATAGATGAAGCTCATACTGATTGAGAATACAGAGGTGCTAAACTTCATAGAAAGTATATCATTTTAATTCCTCCAACAATCTAGTAGGTATATACGATTACAACCCTCATTCCTTAGTGGGTGGTGGTAAGCATGTGGTGGGTGGGTGTTAAGACAAACTAGTTGAATGGGGGGCACAGAGTTTGGGGGGCTGGGGTGGAAGGGACTGGATGAGGGGATAACTTCTTAGGTGCTGGAATGGGAGTTGGAGGGAGTTCAATTTACCAAGTGCCTTTATAGCCATGATATCATCTGGTGTCACCACAGTGATCTAAGGATGGGGATCATTAAGGAAAATAATGAGTCAAGCTTTAATTCCCTTAAAGTGGCAATCATTGGATCAAAGGCTTTGGGGGCTTATTAACCCATCATGTTGCCTTGAGTGAATCTGCAAGGGGATGGACGCAGACCGAATGGGGGTCTCCGTGGCTTCTTTTGGCATGGCTCTTTAGAGATCATCAGGTTTCTAGCAGCCGCTCCTCCCAATCTGGAAACTCTTGGCCAGGCACCCTCTGCTCTCCAAGCCTGCCCATTCCAGGAGATAAGACTAAGTGGCAGAAGAGCTGGTTTCCTGGGGTTAATAAATAGGCTGTTTATTTCTAGAGGCAGTCACGGGGCAGGCACAGACAGGCTGGGAGGTCACACTCCAGCTCAATGTGGAGGATTCTGATAAACATTCTCCCAGTGAGCCTTCTGAGATGCAAGAAACAGCTCTGAGCTCATTGCCCTTGCAGAGTACCAAGGTCCCCACACCTCACTCCCTCCTCCTTTCTCCCCACTCCCTTCCTCTTTCCTGTCTTCTGTAATGGAGAGAGGATACATTTTCACTGTAGACACACCCCAAAACTTGGGACAGGTAATCCATCCCTCTGAGTCCCAATTTCCTCCCTTATAATATGAGGGTAATGACAGGGCCTTCCTTGCAGGAGGTACGGGAAGGTCCCTAGCCCTGTGTCTGGCACACACAGTGGGTATTTTTCCCCCTCCACCCCGTCATTTCCCCTAATTCTGGCCCCTGCCCTTTTCCTTTTCTAATATATTTTCCTGATTCAGGCCTGCCCTCACCTCCACCCCAGGCACTTTCACCCCCTCTGACTGTGTTTCTGGGTGGATGGGAGAGGCAGCCAAGATTAGCCCTGAGGAGGGCTGACCACTGTGGGGCCAGTCTGGCCAGGCCAGCCTTGGCACTTACCACAAGGCCACACCCTAGCTTCTCTACTTTTAGCAAATAGCCCACAGGATTAGGGGGTGGAGGGAGGATGTAGAAAGGGAGAGGCCACGATATTTTACTCTTTGGCTTATTATTGCCCTCAATATGACTATTTCAGTGGCTTAATGGTCAGAGATCATTGAGTAAGTTGCTGTGTGATTCTGAAGTTCCCATTCACTCTCTGGACTCAGTGCAGTGCCGGGATAAAAGAGGAGAGTGTCAGGCCCTGGAGCCAGGTTGTCTGAGCTGGACCCTTGTCTCCACCACTTACTGGCTTGGGTTACTATCCCCCACTTTCCTTGATTTTAAAATGGAATTTATATTATATGTGTTGTATGGGTTGTTATGATGATTAAATAAGTTAGTCTGTTTAAAACACTTAGAACAGAGCCTAGCCCATAGAAGGCACTCAGTTAATCTTAGCTCAGCTATTCTGTGTAAATGGGGAAGTAAAGCAGGGGGTGTGCGCATGTGGGAAAAGCAGGACATCGTCTCAGGGTATTCCAAAGTCCTGAAACCTCACAGTTCGCCTCCGTGTTGACCTCTGGATAAGCACATTTCAGGAGCTTGTACACAAAGTACTTAACTGTCCCAGAGAGACCCTAGGAAACTGGACAAAGAATTTCAAAGCCAGATGGAGCCCTTAGAGGTCATGTGGTCCAGCTTCTAATGGTTCAGAAAGGACAGGGAGGACCAGAGAGACTACAAGGACTGGTCTGAGATCAGAGAGCAGTGCTGAGTTGTAGAATTGCGGATGGTGATTTGAGGGGGCAATGGGGTGGTCGGATGCTGAGGGTCAGAGCCCCAGCCTCCATGCCCTCAGGGATGCTTGGTTCAGACATGCACTGTGTGGCTGGGATACTTGGGGTCATCACTGGCATCTTTAATAATAATGATAACCATGGGAATACATCCCACACCGTGCGCCAAATGTTTTCTCATGTATTCTCTCATCCACATAAAATCTCCATTTTACAAATGAGGAAAGATGTCTTTCTCAGATGACTAGAAAAGGGCAGACCTGGGGTTTGAATACACATTTCTCTGATGCCCAAATCAGCAAGATCCTTCTATGCTTCCCAGTGCCTAATTGGGAGCTTGAACCCACAGCTCCCCAAACCAAGGATCTTTGACTTGTCTGACAGAGCTGACCAAGCAGATAACAGGAGTGGATGAGCCTGGACTACCAGCCAGCCATCTTTTCAGCCCCATCCACTCTGATCCACAAGCCACAAGGAGAGCCCAAACCGTGCGTGAGAGAGGTGGATCCTTTCTTTCAGGGGCCCTGCCTTGATGCTGTCTATTCCCACTAATTATTTTTTACAACTTTGAAAGATTATAATATATTCTCTGGAAAACATCCAGCAGTACAAAGGCCCTCCCTGAACCCTCTTACCCTGTCATAGGTCCATCACTGGTGGAATGATCCAGAAATTCTTGGGCTCTGGAAAGGTCCCCGGTTGGTCCTGAGGGAACACAGGTAGCTATAGAGGAAAACCCTGCTCAAGTAAGGTTCCTGATGCCTGGAGAATTTTGAGGGCAGATCACTTCAAACTCAACCACGAGTTTCCCACATTTCTTGGACATTTGGGGAACGAAGAGCTCTTCTCCAGGAAGTTTCTGCCGCATGCCAGGCTTGACATCCTTGAACATGATGGGTATGGTCCTGCTGTCTAGACTTGGGGGAGAAGCAGTAGCTGGTTTTCGAAGAGGCAAGGAAATAGGGCTTAGAACGTGGAGTGAAGCATCAGGACCTGACTTGCCCAGACTTCATCCAGGGCAGGATTACGAACAGATGGAAAGTAGGAGAAGAAGCAGGCAGGGGGTAGCCTGAAAAAGAACTTCTACCTCTCAAAAACATAAAGTCTATAAAGTAGCTGAAATGAATTTGTCAATTTAACATTAAGAAGCACAAGAGCAGGGTAGGTGGCAGTGGGAATGTCTGTTAGTAGAGTCTAAGGACCACACTTGGAGTCCAAGGAACTGGGTGATCCCCAAGGACCCTTCTGGGCTGATAGTCTCATGAGGTTGAGAGATCAAAGCCTGGGAAGTAGGACAAGACCTGATCTGACCCAGATACCCTAAAATCTTTTGGAGTTCAATGTGAAGGCCAGGTTATTTCCCATGGATCACAGAGCCTTAAGGAAAAGGAACTTGGTGTCCAGACCTCAGTTAGGCTTTCAGTTTCTGGGTCAGCTCACCCTGATCCTTCTCCCTAGCCCTTTTTTTACCCTCACCTGTACTTTACTTCCTGAAAAGACAAAACTTGTTGAGCTGCACCTCTCCTCTGTGGAGGGTGGGGAGGGGAGGCTTTCCCCTAAATAAAGGCAAAATACAAGGGACACTCCCAAATCTATGTCTTCCCTTTCCTTTTTCTCATTAGTTCATTCATAAGGATAAGGTTGGGGCCCCAGAGACATCATACCCGATGCGTCATGGAGGGAATGTGGATGGAGGTGCTCATAGGCCGACTCCAAACTAAGTGTCCTGGCTCATCTAAAACTCAAAATAACTGCTTCAGGGTGGCAATGACGGTTGCCACAAAGGAGGAGACAACATGATTGACCCACAGTCTACCCTCACTCTGTAATACAACTCCAACTAGGCAGATTCTCCAGGCCACCATTCCATTTGTCCTTAGGGACTCCTCCCTGGGGTCAGTTCATGAGACACTGTATTCTCATTGACTGACTAGGATGGAGAAAACCTCAAAATTCTAACTTCCTCATTTCTGAGTTGGGAGCGTCAGGGCTCAGAGAGATGTGATTAGTCTCTGGCATGGATAAATGTAGGATCAGGAGTCCAGACTCTTGGTCCAAAACTTTCTCAAGTATCCCCTTGACATGACCCTCCGTGTTGGGAAAGGGGTGACGACGCTGTGGACCTGATCTAGCCATTTGTTAGGTGTGGTCATGGTGGGGAAAGAGAGGCAGGAGGGGTGATGGGCTACCCTCCCCATCCAGTTGTCCTACTCTAAAGTTTATTCATTCCCCAGTAGTCCTCATTGGTTTTGTGCATTGTCAGTTAACCAGAGGAAGTGGAATATGGGTTGTCCACTGTTTAGTGACTGTTTATGAAGATCATTATTCCTCCAGGAAACAGTCTCCCAGTCAAATGATAACAGAATGGATGGAGGGCAGGAGGAATGAGGCCAGCAGATGACATAGGTAGGGTTCCCTGCTACTAAGAATTGGGGAAAAAGCTATATGTGTTAGGTTCCATTGACATATAAGAACTTCCCAGAGAAGGGAAGCAACACTTTGAAAGTTTCGGACTGTATCCAGCCCAGGTGTAACTCTTTATTTACTGTGGGATCCTGGACAAATCATTCAGCCTTTCAGAACCTTAGCCTCTCAAATGAGAGGATTGAATGAGATGGTATTTAGGGACTCTTTTCCATAACTCTCTCCACAAATGAAGTGAATTTTAGAGGAAGTGACAGTCAGTAACTCCATTTCAGATAAACTCAATAAACCTAGTATTTGGTTTATTTGGCCAGGTCCTGCTGAAGTTTAATTGGGAGATCTGAGGAATAGAGTTAACACAGCAGGCCTGATACTGCTATCCTTAGAAAGATCTGTTTGTACGATTGGCCCTGGGTTGACATTCTGGAACTTTGATTTCAAGGGATTTCCACAATTCCCAGAACTGATAAGAGTGGCTCACTTAAGCCTAGACTATTTGGATAAACAATGTGGCTTGTGCTGAACACCTGTTTTTTTTCAGGGAGTCTGGCATTTTGGTACATGCTAGGCAGAGGATGCCTACAAGGCCAGCCCCCAATAAAAACTGAACACTGGACTTCCCTAGTGGTCCAGTGGTTGGGTCAGTTCAGTTCAGTCACTCAGTCGTGTCCAACTCTTTGCGACCCCATAAACCACAGCACACCATGCCTCCCTGTCCATCACCAACTCCCAGAGTCCACCCAAACCCATGTCCATTGAGTCGGTGATGCCATCCAACCATCTCATTCTCTGTCGTCCCCTTCTCCTCCTGCCCTCAATCTTTCTCAGCATCAGGGTCTTTTCAAATCAGTCAACTCTTCGCATCAGGTGGCCAAAGTATTGGATATTCCTTCCAATGAATATTCAGGATAGATTTCCTTTAGGATGGACTGGTTGCATTTCCTTGCAGTCCAAGCGACTTTCAAGAGTCTTCTCCAACACCACAGTTCAAAATCATCAATTCTTCGGCACTCAGCTTTCTTTATAGTCCAACTCTCACATCCATACATGACTACTGGAAAAACCATACCCTTGACAAGGCGGACCTTTGTTGACAAAGTAATGTCTCTGCTTTTCAATATGCTGTCTAGGTTGGTCAAAACTTTTCTTCCAAGGAGTAAGTGTCTTTTAATTTCATGGCTGCAATCACCATCTACAGTGATTTTGGAGCCCAGAAAAATAAAGTCAGCCACTGTTTCCACTGTTTCCCCATCTATTTGCCATGAGGTGATGGGACCGGATGCCATGATCTTAGTTTTCTGAATGATGAGCTCTAAGCCAACTTTTTCACTCTCCTCTTTCACTTTCATCAAGAGGCTCTTTAGTTCTTCTTCACCTTGTGCCATAAGGGTGGTGTCATCTGCATATCTGAGATTATTGATATTTCTCCCAGAAATCTTGATTCCAGCTTGTGCTTCTTCCAGCCCAGCATGTCTCATGATGTACTCTGCATAGAAGTTAAATAAGTAAGGTGACAATATACAGCCTAGACAGACTCCTTTTCCTATTTGGAACCAGTCTGTTGTTCCATGTCCAGTTCTAACTCTTGCTTCCTGACCTGCATACAGGTTTCTCAAGAGGCAGGTCAGGTGGTCTGGTATGCCCATCTCTTTGAGAATTTTCCACAGTTTATTGTGATCCACACAGTCAAAGGCTTTGGCATAGTCAGTAAAGCAGAAATAGATGTTTTTCTGGAACTATCTTGCGTTTTCGATGATCCAGCGGATGTTGGCAATTTGATCTCTGGTTCCTCTGCCTTTTCTAAAACCAGCTTGAACATCTGGAAGTTCACGGTTCATGTACTGCTGAAGCTTGGTTTGGAGAATTTTAAGCATTACTTTACTAGTGTGTGAGATGAGTGCAATTGTGTGGTAGTTTGAGCATTCTTTGGCATTGCCCTTCTTTGGGATTGGAATGAAAACTGACCTTTTCCAGTCCTGTGGCCATTGCTGCATTTTCCAAATTTGCTGGCATACTGAGTGCAGCACTTTCACAGCATCATCTTTCAGGATTTGAAATAGCTCAACTGGAATTCCATCACCTCCACTAGCTTTACCTGCTAATGCAGAGAACATGGGTTCGATCCCTAGTCTAGGAGGATTGCCCATACATGATGAGGGGCAACTGAGCCCACACGCCTCAACTATTGAGCCAGCACTCTAGAGCCCACGAGCTGCAACTACTGAAGCTCTGCACCTAGAGCCCATGCTCTGCAAGAAGAAGCCACCACAGTGAGAAGCCCACACACCGCAACCAGAGAGTAGCCCCTGCTCACCGCAACTAGAGAAAGCCTGTGCTCAGCAACCAAGACCCAGCGTCACCAAAAATAAATAAATAAAACCGATCACTGCGTCTAATGGGGTTTCTCAGAGGACACTTTACATGTACTGTTACAGTCTGCCGCTAGAGAATTAAGTACATCCTGTGTGATTCAACTGGGAGAGGCCTCTTAGAAGCTTGTGCCTGGTTTCCCTCAGTCTTTTTCGCATGCACTTTTTCCTTTTGATGATTTATTCTGTAACCTTTTGGTGTAATAGATCATAGTGTGAGTATGATTATATGCTGAGTTCTGTGAGTCCTGATAGCAAATCATTGAACTGGTAGGTGGTCTTGGGAACCTCAGACAGGGGATAAGCCTAGATTTCACAGAAACCACTGTAATCCTAGCCATCTTTTAGGAATATACAGCTTAAACTAGGACTATCCAACAGAAATAAAGTACCAGCTGCATGTGTAATTCAAATTTTTCTATCAGTCGCATTTTACAAAGTAAAAGGAAACAAGTGAAATTAATTTCAATATAATTTCTTTAACCCAAATATAAAAATATTAAGTGTAGCCATGTAATGATATAAAAATTTATTGAAATACTTAAATTCTTTTTTTTTTCTTACTAAGTCTTCAAAAACCAGTGTGTACTCTATACTCACAGCACATCTTAGTTTGGACTAGCCACATTCCAAGGGCTCACTAGCCACACCCAGCTAGTGGCTGACAAGTGTAATAGCACAGAGTTATAGATTAATGACAAGGACACCAGAGATCAACATCTTGTTACAATCTTGGTTTTGCCACCTACCAACTGGATGGCCTTAAAGTCATTTAACTAATATATTAGTTTCTTCATCTCTAAAATGGGGATAATAATGTTAGCTACCTCATGAAGTTATTGGAATTCCAAAAGTACGGGGTCACAAAGAGTTGGACATGACTGAGTGACTGAACCTAACTGAACTGAGTGCCTAGTATGTATAGGATGTTGGGTGAATGCTGACTGTTAGTCTTATCATCCAAAAGGTTGGCCTTTGAGATTAATTTGGTCAACTCCTCATTCCATAGATAAAGAAACTGAGGCCCAGAGTTTGGAAGGCACTGATTTCAAAAGCAGAGGCTCCAGCCACCTCTTTCCCTGTCCCCTGGCTAGCTCTAAGATTGCATCTGCCAATTGTTTAGGAATCTAGCAGCTTCAGGGCCCTACCTAGATTCTGCCATCCCTTCTTGATTATAAAAAAAGGGCCTCCATTGGAGTTGGCATGAAGTGGTGGGGCCTCAGCTTCCCTTCTGCTACTCCCCCCATCTGGGTTGGGCTGGCTGACCTCATCACTGAGTCCAGCTCTTACTCAGCACTGATAGGGTTGGCATCCATTGTTTTCACTTTTCACTGCCCTTCTTGTTTATTAACTCATGTTCTATCTCCTTCTAAGACACAGAGCATCAGCACTTTTTTAAAAACCTCCTTTTAATCATCTACAGTCCCTGTTCACCCACCAAGCAGGTAGGTAGTGAATGTGCCTAAAACAGAGAAAGTGAAGAGGGACTTGGTGCTCACTTATCTGAGATGCAGTAGAGCAGCTTCTCAGGCTGGAAACAAAACTGGCTTATGATTCCTTTGCAACATCTGTCTCCACCCTTGCTTTCCTGAAACCCAAATGCAAATCTACTCTCCTCTGACAAGCTCACTCAGCATAACTCACGAGTCTCAAATCTTCCCAGCAGCTGGAATCAGACCAGTTTTGTGGGCTCAGAGCTAGACTAAAATTCTGCTTATTCAATTTGCCAAATGTTTATTTGGCATTCATTTATTTAATATTTACTGAGCATCTACTGTGTATTAAGCCCTCTGCAAAGTGGTGAGAATGAGACCCTCATGGACCTTATGATTTAGTGTGAAAAGGGGACAAATAAGAAATAATGGTAAAGTAAATGGTAAACAAAAAGTTAATGTAAAATGTCAAATGCTCTAGGAATTATAATAAATCAAGGGGACCTGAAGAAAACTCTTTCCTTAAGAAATGACATCTGCACTGAGACCTGAAAATGGTGAGAGAACCAGTAAAAGAAAACATAGAGAGTTCCAGGTAGAGGCAACAACATAGCTGGAGGTGAGAGAGAATGGCATGTTAGAACAACTGGAGAACAGTTTAGCACAGCTCTGTAGAGAGAGCAAGAGAAGTGTGGTGAAAGACAAGGAAGCAGCCAGATTTGGAGGATATTGTCCTAAGGGCTAAGGAATTTGGACTTTAACCTGAAGGCCGGGGGAAACAGCCTGGTGCAGAATAACATCTTTCGAAACAGGATTCCAGGGAACAAATCAACCAAAAGTGCTAAAAAGGCTGATGGTAAAAAAGCTAGTAAGTATGATATTTATCCTTGTCTTCATGATCTTTGCACTGAGGCTCGAACCTCCTTTGAAAGTAGTACACAACATGAAGGCCCAATCCAATGGCAGGCTATGCTCCCTAACCTCCCACCTACTGTTCATGAGATCAGTACTCCTAAGTCTGGTTCAGCCCAGGTTTTCCTTAGACCCTTGGAGCTGCAGAGCCCACCATGGAGAGATTGTCAAGGACCCTTGTTTAACAGATGGGCCAGAGAAGGAAAGTCACTTGTCTGTGGCCCCACTGCAAGCTTAAGGCTCTGACTCCTTGTTTTCCCCAAAGAAATTGAACACGAGGGCTAGGATTAGGGTAAGGCAATTCAGGCACTCAGGGTGCACCATTTAAGCAGGTACTCACTCACGGGTGCCATCTCTGCACTCTCCTTACCCTAGTCCTGGCTCTGTTGGACTCACTTTGAAGGCAGGGATTGTAACTTCCAGAAAACTCTCTGGCATCTTTCATGGTTTTTGTTTGTTTGTTTAAGATTTTTTGTTTTGATGTGGACCATTTTTAAAGTCTTTATTGAACTTGTTACAGTACTGCTTCTGTTGTTTATGTTCTGGTTTTTTGGCTGTGAGGAATGTGGGATCTTAGCTCCCTGACCAGGGATCGAACCCACGTCTTCTGCATTAGAAGGTGAAGTCTTAACTACTGGACCACCAGGGAAGTCCCCTGTTTCATGGTGTTGACAAGGTGCTAGGCACATATTGTGAGGAATCCTCGATGCCTACTGATGCAAATGAATAATGGATTTCTGACAAACTATATATACAGATGTTTGTATCTTTGGGTAAATATGACCTTCAAGATACAACAGAACAAAGTCCAGAGGGCCCAAGAATGTACTCTAGGCCTGGATTCTGGTCCCTTCTCGGCCACCAGTTTGGTGTGGGTGAATTGTTCCCCATCTCTAGGCTTCAGCAAAATGAAGCAATTGAATAAATAATATTTGTTGACTACATACTCTGTGTCAGACACTGTTCAAACGCTTTTGTGCTTTAATTCATTTAAAGTTAAAGGCCTTCAAGACTCGCTTCAACAGGCTGTGGTTTGAGGTAAGGAAGACTTCACAGAGAATGTGGGATCAAGACAGCCCTTCCAAATTGCCACAGGAACCATACCATCTTAAATCATGATAAAGGCACGGTATCTCAAGGCACTTGTCCATCAGAAGACACAGAATCACCTGCCTCAGAGTCAGCTCTGGAACCTGGCTGAAGGTGGAGTCTCAGCCTTTGCCCCTAGAGATTGTAATACAATGATTCTGAAGGGGGACCTAGGTATCTGTATGAAAAGCTTCTCAGATGACTCTTTTAGTCTGATTTGGGAAGCACTGACTCGAACACATACTGCTGTCTGTGGATAGAATCATGCATGAACGTCGAACTGCCTGACCTGGTCATCAGCATCTCAAAGCAGAGAAACAAATTCATTGATTTTTTTTTTTTTGGCGTGTGGGATCTTAGTTCCCTGACCAGGGATTGAGCCTGCACCCCCTGCACTGGACACACAGAGTTTAAACCACTGAAAAAGAAACTGTAGTCACTCAGTCATGTCTGACTCTTTGTGACCCCATGCACTGTGGCCCGCCAGGCTCCTCTGTCCATGGCATTTTCCAGGCAAGAATACTGGAGTGGTTTGCCCTTTCCTTCTCCAGGGGATCTTCCCAACCCAGGATCGAACCTGGGTCTCCCGCATTGCAGGCAGATTCTTTACCATCTGAGCCACCAGGGAAGCCTTAAACCACTGAACTATCAGGGAAACCCCCAAATCCATTGACTGATTAATGCCACAAATACTAAGCACCTGATGTGTCCTAGGCCCTGTGCCAGCTGGTGATTATGGTCCCTACTCTCAAGGTACTCCTGGTCTAGGTCTGTCACTTATTTTTAGAAGCAAGTCATCTAGCCAGAACCAGAAGGGCCTTACACAGCATCAACCAATCCCATCATGCAGTTGGGGAAACTGAGACCCAGAGAGGAAAAGCAATATGTTCAAGACTACACAGGGAGTAAATGTATTTTCTGCTCTCAAACCAGCTGAGGAATCCCAATGTTCTTCTAGGGAACGGGGCTGCATTCAAAAATTCTAGAGCAGTCAACTCCTTGCTTTTTAAGCACTAAGCCGACATAGAGTAAATATTCCTGGAGGTCTCACTTCAGATCTTGCTGACATTTTAGGTCCTTGATATCCCTTCTACCAGAATGGAGGCAGCAGGGAACAGGGAACACCAAGGGAAGTTCCATCAATTCTTCGGTGCTTTTTAAAGCCCCTTCTCTGGCTGGGCTGAGGACAAAGTGCTTGCCTCTTCCAGCACTTTGGAGTCGAAAGAAGAGGGGCCTGCCTCAAGGGTTCACAAGCACCGGGCTCCCATCTCTCGGCCCAGACTTGCTTATGTCACTGTCGCCCAGCGGGGGAAGCGGAGGGGAAGTCGTTCCCGCCCCTGAAATACCAGCCGCCTTGCGATTGGCTACAAAGACTCCGGCCTGGCCGCGGATTGGTCATCGCTGAGGGCTTGAAAGGTGGATGAGAGCAGACGACACCTCAGACGGACCGTGGCCCGGGATCAGACAGCGTCTGCGGCGAGCCGAGACGCGCCCCCCAGCCCATCATGGCCCGGCTCTTCCGGGCATCCTGCCTTCTCTCCCTGCTCCTGGCCGGCTTCGTTCCGCCGAGCCAGGGACAGGAGAAGTCGAAGGTGAGTGAGCCTCGGGGGTGGGGGGCCAGGGAAAAGAACACAGCCCGCAGGTGTCACCATCTCTCGGTGAGGGCTTCCCTCTAGAAGGATGACACCTAGGTGGGAGAGACGCCCTTAACTCCCGCCGCTTCCCTCTTTGGCGCACTCAGACTGTCGTCAGACTCTTCTTCGCAGTTTCATCTGCTGGAGACCTGGGTGCCCCGGGTGGGCGGAATGAATGAGGGAGGAATGTTTGCCTCTCCAGAGTTCACACTTTCTTCCCCACCGCTACCTCCGGGCCGCCTTGCTACATCCAAACCACCGTCTGTTTCTGAGACCCTTCCCTTCCAGTGGACCCTGAAGAGGGTGGGAGGCCCAGAAAATGGCCTAGAGACTCGGGGTCTGGGTGGCTGCAGAGTTCCCAGGGAGAATGGCAGGCAATGTGTGGCGCCCAAATAGCCCAAGCATAGATGCAGGTAGGATTCTGGGATACTGGTAAAAGAGGCTGACAGAACGAGCTCTGGGCTGGCAGCAAAGAACGCCCAGGTCACTGACTAGACCTCTCATTCTTTGTGGACCTCAGTTTCTCCATCTGCTGGAGGTGAGAGCACAGGGCACAAAGAGGCTGATGACTTCAGAGGGGATGCTTGGAGAAACTGCAAAGTCCACACACCCTTCTCTGAAGGGTTTCCTGTTTGGGGGCAGCCTCAGTACCCACCAGCCACAGCCCTTATTGGCCTGCCAGCTCCATAGAAGAGGCAGAATTCTCTTGAGCCTGAGTCTACCCTCAGTAGAGCATGTGGTCCCTAGCTAGAGTGGGGATGCTGAGGTCAGGAGCAGAGGTGACCTGGCATGCTTAGACCTCTCCTCTTCCCCAGGGTCGGGAGTCAGGAGCCAGGCATAGACCCAAAGAGAGAGATTTCTGTTTCCAGCCTCCCAGTACACACACACACCAACACACAGACACACACCCCTCACCTGTATAAAATCAAGAAGCTCTGTGCTTCTGTGTTTTTCAAATCTTCGATTCTAAGATCTTATGACTCTACAATTCTATTTCTGTAATCCTGTCTATTGTTCAGGAAGTCCATTAAAAATGCAAGGTTACTTCTGCTTGTTTCTATCCCCTGTCCTGTCCTCAGCCTAAATTCCAATCGGTCTGCCTCTCCTGGGAGTCAGCCTAGAGACTGGATGGTTATGGGGCCACTTCCTCCTAGCCTCTGGCTTTGTATCCAGTCTTTTTCATAATCTCCAATTCAGAAGGTATTTTCCAGGGCAGGGATGGGTCTGAGTTTTGATATTAGGGTGTGGAACTGAAGTGAGGGCAGACCATGGATAGGGCAGGATCATGGAGTCAGTCCTATAACCTCAGTTTGGGGAGAAGCAGAGATAGGAAGATGGGGCCCTGTTTCAAGAAGGTGGAGGTAAGAACATGGATCCCATGAATAGCTCATCATAGCCATGTGTTCTCTGTAGAACTCTGGGGAGGAATAGATGGATTCAGAGAAAACAGGATGGGTATGGTCTAGAAAAGCCTTACAGTGGGGTGTGATCATATCAGACACAACCAGCTAGGACTTGCTAGCCAATGACAGTCTGATCCTGCCCCATCTTTCCTCCCAGGTCTTGAGAGGGTTGAAATGTCATAGCCTCCAGTTCTAGGATTCAATCACTACTTATCTTACCCCCAGCTCCAGGGCCAAGGCAGGGGGCCAGGGGCAAGTGGAGAAAAGGATGGACAAAGGGCAACAGCCCCAGAGGGATATTTGTCTCCACCCAATTCAAAGGGAGGGGCTGGGGAACAAAGCCTTTCCTCGCTGTCCCCTCTCCAGTCCATCTTAAGGCTGCCCAGGCTCCCTGTCCTTCCCCTACAAAAGGACTTCACAGAGGCTAGAGAGAATAACAGCTGCTGACGTGCATGGGCTCCTAGTAACCGCTGGTTTCTAGGTGACTAAATCAGGCAGATAGAATGAAAGAACCACCGGCTGACAATCAGAGCTGAAGAGCCCTCTAGACAGCCCTGAATCTGACCCCATCTCACAATCAAGGAGCCAGAGCCCAGAGAAGGGACAGGAGTAGTCACATGGGAGGCCCGGACAGGCCTAGAACTCAGGTCTCCTGGCCCCAGACCAGCTCTCCTCTCACACCTTCACACGGTTAAGAGTGGTAAGATGAGTGAGGAGACACACAGACCAGCAATGCAAGCCAGCCGGGGTCCTAGCAGGTCTCCCCTCCAACTCTCAAGCCGTCTGAACTCTCCTGTCTTATGCAATTGTGGGAGGATTGAGGTACCCTCCCCACCCCCCATCCCCATCTCCTCTGACCTCCTGGTTAAGGTACAGGGTTCTGGGACTCCAGGGACCCACAAGAGGAGGGGCAGGGCCTTTAAGGAGGTGGGGCGCATGCTCAGTAGTGAGAGCAGGCTGTGGCTCTTTCCTCTACCATTGTCACTCTCCGACCCCTCTCACTCTGAACCCACAGCACCAGCGTGGCAGGCCCAGTAGAAAGCAGAAGGCTTTGTCACAGGTCCCTTTTACTGGAAATACTCTGCCCAGTGCATCAGCTTCCTCATACCGGCTGGTGAACATCCACATCTTATTCACAGTAACACAGCAACAACAGGGCCCTTTACCCTACCCCTTGATGGGGGGACAGGGGCTGGGTTTCTTTCCAGAGGCTTTCAAGATGGTTTTAATCTACTAGAAAATTCCCACAGCCATTTTGGGAGATAGGTGGTTTTTTCCTTGCCCGTCAACAGATGGAAACTCAGATTGAGAGTGACTTGCTCAGGGACACACAGCCAGCAAGACTCAAATCTAATGAGAGGAGATTCCCCTTGCCCCGCCCCACCCTGAAAATGGGCTTAGAAGCTGATCCTCCTGCTGTTTTCAAGCTTCCCTTATTTAGACAACCTCTTGGCTTTTTTTTTTCCCTCCCCATTTCACAGTTTGTTTTTGGGCCAGGGCGGAGTGGAGAGGCAGGCAGGAGGCCTGGCCTTCTGGCTGCTAGACCCCTGTGATCAGCTAGGGTGTGTTTGTTGTGTCCTGGCTGTTTGCATTTGGAGCTGGAGCTGACCCCAGCTGGGGCCCAAGAGGCCCAGGGGCTGGAGGAATGTCAAGCTTCGGTCTCAGGCCTGCCTCTGGCACCCACCAGAAGTCATGGGGCATGGAATATTAGACTCACGTGAAGCAGGGAATTCGTACCTGAGCCAAGAAGAACGCTTGCAGCAGTCAGGGAATGGCCATGTGGAAGGAGTCCAGCTCCCCCAGCTCAGCAGGCCTACAGAGTCTCCAAGACAGAGTGGCTTTCTTACACCCGTCCAGGGCTACGCCCTACCAGCCCAGGTGTCTTTCTTTACTCGGTTGGGCCCAGGTGCACCTCACCTTAACAGCAAGTCTTCCAGGACTGGCCAGAATAGAGTGCGTGAATTTGCTTCTCTTAACCCCAACCACCTGTCTCTGGTCTATAATGCTAGCTTGCATTCAGTTTGTTTATTGTCTTCCTGCCTCTCCTCAGATGTCCAGGCCAGGACTGCCAGCCCACCTGCTAATTGTGGTAGTGATGCCATGACACTCTCTCAAGAGTAGACCCAGATTTTTGTAGTCTGCACCAAAAAATGGCAGAGATGAGACGGGGATAGAGTAGGGGGTGGGGTGGGTGTAAATTCAGCATCTCACTTGCTGGCAGTAATCCATTCCCTCTTCTCCCACCAAGAGTGATGCTGTCAAGCCATCGTGGTTCAGAACAGCTGGTCCAGTTCAAGGTTCTCACTTTATAAATGAGGAAACTGAGGCCCAGAGAAGAGAAAGGGCAAGTCCAAGACCACACAGGGAGTTAGAGGCAGAGCTGGTTCCCTAACTCACAGCCCACTGTACACTGACTCTACTAGTCTGGAGGCGGACTGTGGAGCAGCAACTGGGCAAAGAGGAAGGCCTTAAGGTCATTGTCACACTGCTCAACGCAGGGAACATCGGCTCTATGCCAGGCACTGGGCTTTATCCTGACCATCCCATTTAATCCTCCCAGCAGGCCTGGCCCCATTCCTGGCCCCCATCCTACTTCCCTATTTTTGAACAACAGCCTCAGCTTTCCAGTTCTCCAGATTGGAAATGTCTGAATCACCATTTTCCACACTGTTGTTTCCTTGTTTCTGTTCAGCTCTTCCTTCAAGATGGTCTACTTCAGGCTCTCATCACCACTTGCCTGCATTATTCTAACAGCTTCCCAGTCTCCACCAGCCCATCTAATAACACTGGCACGGGGGTAGTCTCCCTCACAGCCTGCCTGGTGACTGTCTAAACTGACAAGTGATGCAGAAATAATGACCATAGTTATTTCTCCAAGTTTCCATAGCACTCACCATCTTATTAAATGCTTTTAGTATTATTATCTTGTACAATGAATTAGGAGACTTCAGTTCTAGACCAGTTTGAATTCTTGGGCAAGTCAAGACCACGTGGGCAAATGTGTTCCGCCACTCCCTGGTATCTTGAAAATGGTGGTGTCCAAGTTCCCTTCCAGCTCTAACTGCTCCCCGGTGCTGGTCTTCTCTTGCAGACGGACTGCCATGCTGGTGTGGGTGGCACCATCTATGAGTACGGGGCCCTCACCATCGATGGGGAGGAGTACATCCCCTTTAAGCAGTACGCTGGCAAATACATCCTCTTCGTCAACGTGGCCAGCTACTGAGGCCTGACAGGCCAGTACATTGGTAAGAGCCACCCCCTCTTCCCCTGCTGTGTTTGGGGCTGTTTCTGCCAGTTGGGCACATTCCAATCACAGGAGCTTTTCTGGTGCAAGGCGAATGGAGGTGATGGTCATCATGAGATTTCAAACCTTGTACCTGAATCCTACTGTGTTCCATGGTTCTGTGAAAATAATTATATAACCTGAGGTCTGATCCCCTACAAACATATTCTAGAAGATTCTCAGTTATCCTTCATCCCTGGGTATCTCAATTGCCCTAAAAGAAGGATGGAGGAGATTGGGTTTGTGCCTGGAACTTCCTTTCATTGGAGTGAGAAACAGTAGCTTCCTCTTGCTGAGAAATTCTCCCCTGTCCTCAGCCCATCTGCCTCAGTGCTTCCCTTGGCCCCTGGCCTGAGTCCCCAGAGTTTGTGTGTTAGTGACAGAACCAGGTTTCATGATCCCTGGTACCCCATACTTCTTTCTCCTTAGCTGGGTCAGAGTCAAAAGCCAGGGGACAGACAAGCCAAAGGCATCTAACAGCACCCACCAGAAAATGCTTTGGGGGTGTGGGAGGGAGGCAAGGGCAATCTAACGTAGAATGTTCTGCCTGACAGTCACGGGCAAATTCCTGGAAGTGGAATGACAGTGAACTGGATGGCCCAGTGGGTAGTGAGCACTCTGGCTAGAATGCTTCCATGTAGCCCTTGGAATAGAGCAGAGTGCATTTGGGCAAGAGGTGGGCTGAGCGTGGATGCTGCACAAGAGGCCAGGAGGCACTTAGAGGAGTGAGAGCTGGGCCAGGATCTCCCCTGGGCCCCTGAATACCCAAAGTATAGGAGGGGTGTGAAGGCTCCATCCCACCCCAGGGAAGTCATCTGCCTTCTGCCCAGGGATGGATGGTTTTCACTCCAGGAAACTCAGTCCTGAGAGTCCTGAAGGAGCCCACAGCCTATAGGCCCAGGTGGTGAGTTTAGGCAGTGGGTGACTGATTACTAATTTGAGGATGCACATTGCTCTCTTCTCCCCCAAACCTCCAACCCATCCAGGTTGGACTCCATAGGACGGGGCTTGAATGCCAGCAATGCCACACTCAATGGATTATCTTGGGCAAGGCCCTTCCGGTCAGGCCTCAGTGATTTCAGCTATACAATGGGGTGGGCAGGTGGATGGTACACGGGAGGTGGGACTCCTCACCAGGCTATCCCCGTCTCTGCTCTCTCCCTGTTCCAGAACTGAATGCACTGCAGGAAGAGCTTGAACCGTTTGGGCTGGTCATTCTGGGCTTCCCCTGCAACCAATTTGGAAAACAAGAGCCAGGAGAGAACTCGGAGATCCTAGCCACCCTCAAGTGAGTGCTGACTCAGTGTCCTGAGAAAGCTCCTCTAGCATGTCCCTTCCACCCTGCGCCCCAGCCCAGGCTCCAGGGATCTTTTATGCTGGCCCTACTCACGATGGATATTTATCAGCTACCAAGAACTACGCTCTCCTTCCAGGAACTCTGTTTAGTGGAACAAGTGGGAGAGGTACCAGGAGAGAGACACGGTCAGGGATGATGGCTGTAAGCCACGTTGGGGTAAGGGGAGAACAGGTTGAGGGCAGGGGTTATTGAGAAGTTACCAAATTGAAGGAAGACTGCAGACCCACATTATACCTGTGCCCATTTAACAGTCACTGGCTCTCATTGCCCATTATAGCATAAAATCCAGATTCCCAGCCCCCCTTCCCCAGTTCTGTCCCCTCCTCTTATTTCTGAGCCCATGTCTCTGGGACCCACACAAAAGCATTCCTCTTAGGTATGTTCGACCAGGTGGGGGCTTCATCCCCAAATTCCAACTGTTTGAGAAAGGCGATGTGAACGGGGATAAAGAGCAGAAGTTCTACACGTTCCTGAAGGTGAGTACACAGCCAAGCCACATTCCTGAAGGTGAGTACACAGTCAAGCTCTGCAGAGCCTCTCCGCCCGGCTGATGCTGGCTCTGGATGGGGCTGCAGCCGCTCCTGGCTCCAGGCCACGTAGACAAGGCCTGTGCCACCCTCCTTTGTTCCTGGGCTCTTGGGGAGTTTCCTGGCATCTGATTATTATTCCAACTAAAGGGCTTTGTAGACCCTAGGGGCTCAACACCTCATTTTACAGACAGGCCCCAGAAGGGATGAGCTTAGGGTCTCACAGTCTGCTGGAACCAAAGCTGGTGCTGGGATTCAGTTTTCTAACTCCCAACCTGTCGCTCTTTTCTCAACGTTGGGCTATTCTCCTTCCCCCGAGAAGTCCTGGGAAAGAGGAGGGATAAGAGGGTGGGAGGTGAGAGTGGGGAAGAGGGTGGGAAGGGCCCCAAGCGGAGTTGACACTTCTCTCATCTCTGCTCCAGAACTCCTGTCCTCCTACCTCGGAGCTCCTAGGCTCACCTGGCCGCCTTTTCTGGGAACCCATGAAGGTCCATGACATCCGGTGGAACTTTGAGAAGTTCCTGGTGGGGCCAGATGGCATCCCCATCATGCGCTGGTACCACCGCACCACGGTCAACTCTGTCAAGATGGACATCGTGACCTACATGCGGCGGCGGGCAGTCCTGGAGGCCAAGGGGAAGTAACTGAGGCCCATCCCACCCCCCCATGTCCACCACACGGGCTAGGGAGGACTCTGTTCAGGAAGGAACCCATTTCTCCAACTATACCACACTCCCATGCTAGACCCTTTACTGCTACACAAGGCCCCAGCCTGAGATGAATGTTTGTGTCTGTACTGCTCTGCACATGGGCGTTTCCACACATGCCTACAGGCGTGGGTACACACGAGTGTAGGGCCACACATGTCAACCTGCACAAGTCTATGTGTGGCAACAGCTGTGCGCCGTGGAGAGTGCCAGAGAAGAACTTCCCTTTCGCTCCAGTTCTCTGTTCTAGTGATAACCATTCACTTTCAGCTGAGTCCAAAGTGAAAAACCATCTCTAGATTCAACTGTTCTGCTTTAACCAGGACCTCACCCTACCGGGCTGGCATCTCTCACTGCCTCCAAACACCACCCAAAAGTGCCCGGAAGTTTCTGGGTCCGCTGCACTGCCTGACCCCCTCCTTCTCCACCACACAGCCTCCCTCCTTCCTGAGGGTCCTCCCTCGCCCCCCACCCCCCACCCCCCACCCCACAGTGTTCCCTGAGAGTCGCCAAGGCAGATGTGAGAGCAGGGGCCACATTCCCCGTGTCGGGGCGGCATCGCCATGAAGGAGGGGCCCGAAGCCCTCGTGGGCGGACCTCCCTTGAGCCTGTCTGAGGGGCCAGCCCTTAGTGCATTCAGGCTGAGGCCCCCGGCCAGGGATGCCACTCCACTCCCTCGGGGGGTGTGTCCTCTCCCCTCACCCTGACCCGCTGGCATTAGACTCACCCCTGTCTGCCTAGTAAAGGCCTTTCTGCAGCAGCTGAGCCTACTGTCATGCTTCTTCCATGGGGCTGCCCCAGCGTGGGGGCAGGAAAGCTGGAGGTGAGGGGAAGGAATGAACGGAGGGCTTCGGGTCCTTGCTTTTTGGTTTCTACCTAGGCCCACTCTGCTTCCTCACTCAGCATTTAGCTCGCATCTACTGTCACCCCACAGTTCTCTCTAAGGCAGCTAGCACTGAGATGAGGTGTTCCATTTGACAGATGAGGAAACTAAGGCTCACAGAAGGGCCAGGCCTTGCCCACTGTCTCCTGACAAGTGAGGGGCTGGACTGTAATGTAAACTCAGGTCGCCTGACCCCAGCCCCTGGATGCTCCACCCTCATAGAAGCTCTGAGCAGGATCCCAGGGGATACCTGCCAAGAGTAATGGTGGTGCTCTTGTGGGGGTTCGGGGGGTGCGTCTGGGAGGAAGAGGGCACAGAGGGAAGGGGGGCCAGTAAAGCAGCACTCTGGTTGACAAGGAGGAGCACATTAGCCAGGGCATAAAAGAAATCCGGTCACAAAATGCTGATCTCCAACTTGGATTTATGTCCAAGATTCGTGCAAACAGCTGTCCAGGGATCAAGAGCCACCCCAGTCCAGGCCTCCACACCACAAGCCTCCAGCTGAGGGCCTGGCGGCTCCAGGCTGGGCTCCTCGGCCGACAGGGGTCTCCACTGCACCACCTGGAGACTGACATCTGCCAGCAGTGTCCGCAGAGGACGGCAGGTCCAGGAAGGATGGCGCCTCGCTCCACCCGGGGGCACAGTAGTGGGCTTTTCCCAGTCACTCCAAAGGAGAGGCCCAGGTGGACGCCTTCTGGATGGAGCCTCTCCAGTCTGCAGACTGTCCAGGTTGGGGCCAGGGCTCAAGCCAGCCAGCCATCTCAGCCTCCCGAGTGGCTACAGCTCTGGCCACACAGAGCCTGTGGCCTCTAGCTTTCCAGTAATCTGAAGTCAGCTGGCTCTGTGAGACGAAGGTTTCACAAGGGACTAGTTTCACTGAGGTCCTTCACGGTCATTTTTGGTGGACTCTAAATAAACAAATTTAGGACTTAAAGATGAGGCGGTACAGTAGGTTTCAAAGTCCTATGGAAACAAATACAGTAAGAGTGGGGAAAAAACCAGGGTTGTTGGGTGTTAATGAGTGCCAGGCCCTGGTCTAAGCACCTTAGGTACATTTGTCATTCAATCCTTGCCCAGACCTAGGAAGCAGGCAGATTATTACCCTTTTATGGGGGAGGGAAATGGGCACAGATGAGTTTTTAAAAATTTGCTCAAGGTCCCAGGTCTAGGAAGTGTTGGCACCCAGTCAGTCTGGTTCCAGATCCCAGAAATGGAGTCGTTCTGGGAGAAGGGACACTCCTGCCCATTTGGCCACCCTCTGCCCTCATCAAAGCAGGCTCCTACGGCTCCACAGAACCCCTAGGGCTGCAGGGGAAAACATGAGAAAGTGACTGACCAGCCAACGCTTCCTCCTCCCAACCACAAGATCCTTCAAACCACACCCCCTTCGAGTTGCCTTGCAGCCTCCGCCCACACTATTGCAGAGGGGCCCTCGACCACCTGGCATGGCAGGCTCCATTTCTGCACAGCTGCGACCTTTAGAAAACTCTTTGTGCTGAGATGGACTTGGCCTCCCTATGGCTCCCACTAGTTGCGATTCTGTTCCCAGAAGCCCCCACAGGCAAGGACCCATAAAAGCCTCACAGAAAGCGAGGGAGAGACTAAGGGCCCAGAGTCCTTTCGCGACCAGGAAACAGACCATTTTAAAATGTCCAAGGCCTGCAGGCTATCCTTAGGATAAAGACCAGCCCTCCTGCTGGGGCCTACAAGGCCCTTGTGGTGGGACCTACCAACCGCCCTGACCTCGCCTTGCCTGCCTCCCTTCTCCATCTTGTTCCTGGCTCCAGCCAAGCCAGCCTTCTGTCGATCCTCAAATCAGCCACAGTTCTTCACTCCCTCCCACTAAGGCCTTTGCACTTGTCTTGGCCTCCCCCGCATCTTACACAGAGCATGGCATTTAGAACATTAAACTATAATCAATGGAAGGAATGGTTTCAACTAATTCATGGTGCAGTCTCTACCCCTTTCTTCTCAACACTGTTCGAGAAACCTGGGCCTCTCCTCCACTGAGATCAGAAGATAGCAAGACTGCCCCCAAACTGGGACAATCCTGGCAGATTTTAAAAAGTTATCTTTTTATAAACCAAGGCCCATTACCAGGGGTCACACTCACCTGGTTCCGTAGGCCTGGCCGTAGGTAAGTCCATCACTTGGGAGCTCTGATTACGTACCCCTCCACAGGGCAGCCGCCAGGTGTATTCTGGCTGCAACAAAACTGGTGCTTAGTAATCAATAACCATAGTAGCAGCTACTGTGAGAGAACGGTACTAAGTTCATATTAATCAACTGTAACTGAATCCTTACAACAACCCAGGTTACCAACCCCATTTTACAGGTTGGCAAACTGAGGCTCAAAGGGGTGAAGTAACTTGTCGAAGGTCATCCAGCTTGGCAAGTAGTCAAGCTTTGATTTGAATCCAAGGCTCTATAGTCCCACAGTACACTCCACGGTTTAAAGATGCATGTAAGGAATGGGCTTGAGGGGAGAAGCGGATGGGATGGGGGGGCAGCTGGCACTAACCAGGTTGAGGGGGGGATGCCTGAGGGGCTGTGGCAGGGGCACTGAAGAGAATGAGAAAGGGGTCAGAAACTCAAGACAGAATGATAGGGAGAAAAAAAGCAAAAAATTAAAAAAAAAAAAAAGGAAGAAAAGAGAAAAGGTAAAGAAACTGAGAAGGAAAAGAGAAGAAAAAGCAAAGGGAGAGAATGCATGGTGAAGACCTTGTATCTAGTGGCATATGGAGGTCATGAAAAAGGTCAAACTCCTGGCCTGGCTGGCAGGAGAAAGCCCTCCTGCCGGCCCTGCTCCCTTAGCTGGCCTTTTCTGTCCCATACCAGGGCCCTTGAGCAACCCTGAGCTGGAAGGTCCTGCCCCAGGGATGGCAGGCTGCACACCACAGTCTGTTCCCAAGGGGCCAAGGATGCAGCTTCTGACCCTCTCACTTGACCTCGCCCTTAGCATGTGTCTGGCTGGCCTGTGTGTGTGTCCTGGAGGGAGGGGCACGGACTCACCAGACGGAAGAGGCGTGAGTTGGCAAGTGGGGGCGGGTGCTCCACGGCCGTGGGGGGTGGGGGGTAGCGGATCTGGGACCAGTCCTCAAAGCCGGGGTGCGGCCCAATGGGGGGCATGGGCGGGAAGGCGTAGGGGCAGGCCCCACAGAGGTGCTCCGGGTGGGGCTCCAGGTGGTAGCGGTCTGCTGAGGTCTGCAAGAAAGGTGGCATCTGGCTCTGGTCTGTGACAGACTGCATGGGCCACTCAGTGACATTCATCCCATCTCCCATTCTCCACTTAGCGTCTCGGTTCTCTGAAGACTGGCACGTGGCCATGGAAGGCTGCACATGGGCCCTGAATATCAACTATGATGACAGCTGGTATGCCCTGAGCACTTGTTCTTTACCATGTATTGTTCTAAATGCTCTAGTTGCATTTTTTGTTTTGTTTGTAAAGCACTTAGCACCACACCTTAAATTAAGGGACAGAGGACCTGACATGTAGTTGAGCTCATAATTCATTGTCATTTGCTGGGTGTGTGTGTGCTCAGTCACTCAACTGTGTCTGACTTTTTGTGATTCCATGGACTGTGGCCCTCCAGGCTCCTGTGTCCACAGAATTTTCCAGGCAAGAATACTGGATCAGGTTGCCATTTCTTTCTCCAAGGGATCTCCCAACCCAGGGATCAAACCCAAGTCTCTTGTGTCTCCTGCATTGGCAGACGGATTCTTCCCCACTGTGCCACCTGGGGCCTCATTAGTTAGCTGGACACCTGAGCAACCAATGCCTCCCCCGTCAGACTGCGGCTCCCTGAAGGAGGTAAAATGCAGTAAGTACTGCCTCCTCCCTCAAGCCTCCTCACCTTTGCTTTCCTCTTCTGCTGTCTCAGGGCATCTTTCGCCTTTTCCTCATCTTTGAAGGCTTTTAGCTGAGAGAAAGAGGGAGGGAGAGAAGTCTGTCAGCAGAAGCGCTTCCTGGCCAGGCCTGGATCCAGGGCCTAAGCACCCCCAGGGTGGACTGGCCAACGCACGAAGCCGCCACTCTGGGCTGTCCTGCCTGGCCCAGCGGCGGGAAGGGGCCCTAGGGGGCAAAGCGCAGCCCAGGCTGGGGACTGCGGGTAAGGTCTGCTCACCATGGGCAGTCTGAACACAGGTCAGGATGGCTGCATGAGCCTCACTGCCGCTGTGCTTCGGCATTCATACCTTTTAGCTTCAGTGTGAGAAAGAGTGGATGGCTCAGAGCTAATTGCTACTTCTGCTATTTAAAGGCGTCAAAACTGATTGTGGAAAATCAGGGCTACTTGTGGAGAAGGGAAAGGACTTTCTGAGGGCCATAGAAATGTGTCAGCAGAGCTGGAAGGAGAATTGGTGAGTGTCCTGCCAGCCAGTGTCACCAGGGCCCTTCAACCCATGCCCCTCCCCATGGCCACAGCCAGCTGCCCCCTCCTGGGTCCTGCTCTTCTCACCTGGGCATGGGACAGGGTGACCTGGGCTTGCAGTTTCTCCACCTGCTTCTTCAGCTCTTCCTTCTCCTCATTCATGCGCTCCCGGTCGCTACGCTCCCTCTGGAAGTCCTCCTCAAAGATCTTCACCTAAAGGGGAGGTGGCGGAGAAGGCAATGGCAACCCACTCCAGTACTCTTGCCTGGAAAATCCCATGGATGGAGGAGCCTAGTAGGCTGCAGTCTATGGGGTCGCTAGGGGTCGGACACGACTGAGCGGCTTCACTTTCACTTTTCACTTTCATGCATTGGAGAAGGAAATGGCAACCCACTCCAGTATTCTTGCCTGGAGAATCCCAGGGACGGGGGAGCCCGGTGGGCTGCCGTCTATGGGGTCACACAGAGTCGGACACGACTGAAGCGACTTAGCAGCAGCAGCAAAGGAGAGGTGGAGGGGAAGAGAGAAGGGGGTGAGGGAGGAGGGACAGTTCTGAGTTGGGGCTCAGACCTGCTCAGACCCAGAATCCTGGGCCTCTGATAGGAGTCAGACATCAGAGGTGGTTTTACCCTGTCTTGAAAATGCCTATGGGGAGAGGAATAGGTGTACCTCTGGCCCCAACCCCAACTACAAACAGAGTAGTTCTGGGTCACTTGATCTTATATTTTGGGCTTCAACCTAGGGCTTTATTTGATAAAAGGATCCATGGCTAAAAAACACAAAACTGGTCAACAGCCATCAAAACCAGTCCCATCCTTCCATTCTGCCAAGACCCACAGAGAGGTGGAGGCCACAGAAACAGTCTGAGTAGAGGACTGGAGTTCAGGTCTCCTGGCACCAAGAGCAGGGGGCCTGCAAAACTCTCCCGAGGCTCTGGTGTGGGGGCTGGCACCCTGGCAGGGAAGGGGCGGGCGGGGCCCTGTCTCTGCAGTTTCACATCCTCACTGCAGATCAATGAGAAGCTGACCAGGCTTGGGACGATTTAGAAGGATCCGAAGCATGGCAGCAAATAGCACAGAAGCACGTGCGAGAACCAAAGCCTTTTCAACTTTCTTCACTCCTCTGTGTCCCTCAACGAGGTTTGCATTTTATGCTGCTGTGTTTAAGCACCTTTCTAGTATTTAATTTCCCTTAAATAAAGGGACAGAGGACTCAAGCACAAAGCCGTGATCAGGCAGAAGTATCTAGTTAGAGTTTAACAACACAGTTTTCCCTTTACTGTATTTATTGCTTATAGTTACCTTCTAATTATGACAAATAATAAATGGTTTTCCCATTTACAGGAGAAATCTAAAGTTCCCTTTTAAGTATATTTATTGAGTTTATTTAAACATTTGCTTTCATGACACACACACTAAGGATCTACTGTACAGCACAGGGAACTCTACTCAATACTCCATAATAACCTATATGGGAAAAGAACCTAAAAATGAGTGGATATATATATATGTATATAACTGATACACTTTTCTGTACAACAGAAATTAACAGAACATAGTAAATCAAATATACTCCAATAACAGTTCATCTTTAAAACATAAATTTAAAAAATTCTGCTTTCAAAATATTAGGGAAATAATAGTAGAGCTGGGGCATAGAAATGTTTAAATCATGAGTGGTAGGGGAATGACCTAGATAGGGATACACTGCTGGCAAGGATAAACCTATTCCAGACAGCAGTCCTGGCCAATGGCCAGACGGTGGACTGCAGATTATAGCTTGCATGACTCAAGGTCCATCCTAGGCCCTCAGGGATGCTCCAGCTCCCACTGGGCACCACCTACCTAACCCATTCCCTTCAAACTCACCTGCTGTTTCAGCAATTCGTTCTGCGTGAGCAGCTCCTGTTTCCTTAGCAGGCCTCCAGCTCCTTCTGGGCTCCCAAATGCTGTTGGAGAGGATGGGGAGGCCTGAATGTTCAGTGCTTCCTCCAGGGCCTGGAATCAGGAGGAAAGGAGATGGGCCTGTCAGCAGAAGCCCCGGGAAGTCAGGTCCCATTGAAAGAGTCGGGCCCCACTGAAAGACCGTTTATGATAAGGATAATAATAATAACCACCACTATTTAATAAATGCCATCTTATAGATGAACACTATACACATATCATTTTACTGAATCCTCTCCACAGTCCTATGAAGAAAAATTGTGACCTTCGCTCTCATTTCATGGATGTGAAAACTGAGGTTCAGAGACCCGAAGGGATTTGTCCAAAGTCAGACAGCTAGTAAGTGGCAAAGCAGGTATTCAAAGCTAGTATGTGCTCTTAACCAGCAGCCTAAACTGTGGTCTTTATGTAGAAGGGGGAAACCTCCCTTTCCCTGAGGATAAGTGGCTCAATTCTTAGCACCCAGACCTAGAAAGAACACGAAGTCCTCTGGAGGAAGAAGCTCAATCTCCTGGACCTGCCCAGAGATTCTCCAGCTTCTGTAACCCATTCCCACCAGGCTAACCCCTCCATCCCCAGGTCTTCTGTACTTAGATTAGCCTGGATTTTAATTTTGATGTAATTAATATTTTACCTTTCCAACCCTGAAAATGTGCTGAAACATCACCAAATAACATTTTGAGATTTTCTGTAAAAGCCCTGTTTTAACACCTTCACAGAATACTTTTCCTTGCATAAACGGTGTGCTCACATTCTCTTGAAAGTTATTCATTAACCGGTTTTCTCCTTCAACCCTGTTAACATGTTGCTTGAGAACTTTGGAACACCTCTCAAGACTGGCCATCCTCAATACAGTCTAGACTTCAGTGCCCTGGACAGCAGGGCCTCTGTTGGCCATGTGACAGCACTGCTCACAGTGCCTCCCTGGATCCTGGGGAAAACTTGCCCAACTTGGACTCAGGCCCTTCTTTGTCTCCTTGACTCCCCCCAGAAACAAGAGGAAACTGCAGAACCAAGAGTAAATTCAAGGGACTTTCCTGGTCCAGCAGCTAAGACTCCAAGCTCCCAATGCAGGGGGCCTGAGTTCGATCCCTAGTCAGGAAACTAGATCCCATATGCTGCAACTCAGAGTTCATATGCCACAACTAAAGATCCCGCATGCTGCAATAAGACATGGTGCAGGCAAAGAAAATGAAGTTTATGTACATATATTTAAAGCGTAAATTCAGAATGCTTGCGGGAAGGCTATGACTGCACCTCCCCCTCCGTCTGTCCCATTTTTCTGATGAGCAGACTGAGGTCCAGGGACAGGGAGAGCCTTGCGTTAGTCATCCTTACAAGTTTCCAGCTATACCACAGAAACCTGGAAGGCACTGATCCTGCCTGGGTCATTCTACAACCAGCACCACATATAACATTCTGCCTGATTTAGAGCCCCAAGTCCCCCAGCTTGGGATAGATCATTCTTTTTACTGAGAACAAGTCCCAAGGCCCCACACTTGGCATCATTAATGCTTATCCAACACCAAAAGCAAGCAGAAAGCGTCACCCCAGCAGGGCTGGGACCCAGTGAATACAAACTCACAATAGAGTCTGCTGGGAACAGAAAGAGCAGGCAGACAGTACAGGAGGAAAACCGAGCCTTCGAGAAAGTTTCCTTTCAAAGCCCCTGCATCAGCTCACTCCTTTAATCCCTGCACTGAAAGGTGGGCAGAGCTAGCATGATTCCAGCCAGGGTTCAGATGGCAAAACCGAGGCACAGATAGGTTACAGGGGCTATAACTGGGACTAGAACCATCCCTCAGCCCAGCCCACTGCCCCTCACCTTGGCTCAGAGCAGAGGGGTCCCTTTACCTGGGCTCCCCTAGCCCCAGCCCCACCCCCGCCCCGGGCCACATCTCCTTGGATCCCCCTTCTTGAGGGCAGGAACTCAGGCCACAGCTGATCCACTCCCTTCAGTGAGTTTTTCCTGAACACATGCTTGGTGCCAGGTGCTGGGGGTATGTGCCCTGGTGAAGACACACACCTCCCAACACTGGATGGGAGGATGGGCCGTCACTAATCACAAGAAAATGCCAGAAGGGTTTGAAAGAAGCTGCTGGTGCTTTTTAGCCATAGAACAGGGAGACTCAAGGGAGACTCGGGAAGGCCTTCCTGGGAAGCGGTGTTAGAGCTAAACCTGAACAATGAGTGGGTGGCACTGTGTGAGCAGACAGCACATCCCAGGGCCTGCCCAGCTCATCCAGCCGGGCACTCAGTGTGCGGGGAGCGGGGCAGAGGCAGTAGAAACCCCAGGGCAGCGCCCAGGCCCTCAGCACCCTTATCCTGACCCAGGAGTCACCCCTCCTGAGCTGAGAGTTGGGGGTACCGGCCATGGGGTGGGCTCTGCAGCAGAGCTAAGGGAAGTCCTGCCCAGCCCTGGACCTTGGCCTCACCCACCTTGTTGAGCCGCTGGATCTCCTTTTCCTGGTACTCCCGCTGCCGGGTGAGTGGGCTCAGCTGGTCCTGCAGGTACTTGACCTTCTGGCGCAGCTCCTTGGCCTCTGCTGTCAGGTGCTCCCTGTCAGTCTGCAGGGCACACAGGACTGGTGAGCAGGGAGCCTCTGCAGGAGGCCCAGACCCCATGAACCCCTGCCTCATCCCCAGGTGACCGCACCTCCCCCGCTTGCTCTCACTCCGCAGCCCCACGATGCTCATGCACAAGGCCCTGTGCAAGGCACCTGCGTGAGAGTAGTAATGTCCACATGGCCCTGTCCTCAAGGAAAGGGTGGCTCAGTTGAGTGGAAGGCCCCAGGTTCCAGCACCATCTTCTCCAACAGCGAGGTGAGCCCTCGGGCATTGTCACAGCCTTCTCTGGTCTAAACTCATCTATCTGCCATGGGTAAAGGGTTTGTAACAGGAGTCACAGATGGGTTTCAGGAGGTCCGTGAGCCCCCACACTGAGTGCAAAATTTTGACTGCAATTTATAGAGAAAAGCCACAGTTTCTACCAGGCTCACACAGGGGTCTACTACGATGCACAGAAAGTGATGTCATTGAAAGTCTCCAAAGAACTTTTCAGCTCTTACAGTCTCTAAGTCTAGTGGAGAAAAGACCCTCAAGGAGATAAACACAGCCATGAGGCAGAAAGGGGTCCTCCACAGAGAAACAAAGTCCTGTGAGGTTAAAGAAAGAACACTCCCGCAGAAAAGAAACCAGGGAAGGCTTCAAGGTGGAAGCCATGCTTCCATACGTACTATGGAACAATCCAGGTTCTTTATCCCAGACAGTCACAGCTGGAAAGGCCCTCAGAGAGCATCAAGTCCTAGCCCCTTCATAGGACTATCCAGAGGTGACTTATCCAAGACCACACAGTGAGCTAGAGCTAGACAAGAGTCCAGGTCTCCTAATTCTGGTGCTCTCTGTCCCCTTGCAAGCCAAAGGGAGGGTTTAAAATAGAAGAAGGCAGTATGGTGCAAAGGCCAGGCATACCCACATGAAACTATTTCTGTGTGTTTATGTGTGCTAAGAGGCCTGGAGAGATACACCCAAAGGGAAACAGTGATGACCACGGACCACGGGGGAGGGCCTGGAACTGGGGGATGGGGTGGTAAGGAGAGATGGTCTGGGGAAATGCCCACTGTAACTCTTGTGTGAACATGTCAACATTCTACAAACTAGCTGGTGAGCTGCTTTCAGCCAGAGATGACAGAGAGCAGCCTTGGGTGGATCTTGTGGGAGTTATTACAGGCTCCGTGTAAGAGGCTCTGTGTCTGCACGGCCTCTATGGCCCCACGTCCCTATCCACAGGGCCACGCTTTGTTCTGAAAATTCCACCTTTCCCCCAGCTGACTGGGAAGAGTGTCAGATGCCAGGAACTTAGCCCACCCACTGACGGGAGCCAGGGCTGGGCTGACTGCCCCAGCTGTGACTGTGCTCACGAGAAAAGACTGGCAGTGTCCCCCATAACACACATCCCCACAGACGGGGCGATCACCAGATCAGGCTGACTGCTTGGAGAAGGCCCCTGCTGATGGCAGGGAACTCTGAAATGCAAACCATGTTGGAAATGGCCATTTCTAGATCAGGCAAAAGCAGCCTCTGCCTAGTTCTCAAGAAGGTGAAAACGTGGTGACACAAAATCTCCAGAGAGCCTGGGGGTCAAATGGCTTTTCCTCTTGAAGCTACCCCAGGATCAGGGCCTTGGCTGGTGTCAGTCACACACACGACAGGTCAGATGCTCCTTCTTCAGGGGACCTGTTCCTGCTCCCCCGCCACACGCCCCGAATGAATCTGATCTCCCTTCATGTTCTCTCCCTGTAACTTCTCCTGTGTTGTACTTAACACACGTCTACTCATTTTACTTCTGTAATTAGATGTTCCATGTCTCTTCTCCCAGGGGCGCGGTTGGCCATTCACTGCTGACTCCGTGTACCCAGCGCTGTGCCTGGTGCATCACTGTTGAACAGTGACCGGATGAAGGACTAAAGGAAGCTCTGTCTAATGCTGGAGCCCCTCCCTGACAACAGCCATCACCACTGCGCAGGTTCCACAGCACCCACGCCCATCAAGTGTACTAGAGCTGGCCTGGGGAATCTTTTCACATTTTGTGCTTCCCTGTACAGTTCCGTAGACCATGAGACTTTCAATTAACAAAAAGCTCTCCATATGAAAAAAGAAAAAAATGAAAAACATATCTAATCCAACCTCAATTGTCAGGTGGGAAACTGAGGCAGAAGGCAGGAAAGCGCTTTTGCCTCAGGCCACACAGCCCTTGAGTACCGGAGTCAGAGAGGGAACCGGGTCTCCCAACCCCCACCCCCAGCTCCCAGCTGATGGGGAGGAGAGAGCAGGCCTCCAGAGCTGAGTCTGCGAGAGGCACAGTCACACTTGCCTCCTCCATTTCTATCTTGGACTTGGCCAGGAGCAGCTTGCGGTCAAAGTCGCGCTGCTTCTGCTCCCGCTCAGCCTCCAGGTCAGTCACCTGCTTCTGCAGGTCTGCCAGCTTCTGTCGCAGCTCAGTGACCTGGGTTCAGAGGCAGAGAGAGGGAGCGTGTGAGGGCTGGGACAGACACCCACAGTTCAAGGCTGCGGCGAGGGAAGCAGCATGCATGGCGCTGAGGATGCCCTGAGAGCCCAGCGGAGAAGCAGGGGTGCAGCCTGGAGTTCCCATCACCCTCACAATACCTTCTGCTCGTACTGCTGCTTCATGGACCGGAAATGCTGGTCCCATTGCTTGTTCACTTCCAGCAGCTGCGGAGGAGAGACTGGGGTTAGCAGGAAATAAGCAGAGGAGGACCAAAGAGAGCCAATGCCATCACCACCAGCTTTGCAGGCGCATCGTGCAGCTTGTGTGGGTGGTGGGTCCACACGCTGCCTTGATCCCGTCCTTCTCACAACCTTTCCTCAAAGTGACTCACCTTTATCAACCACCACATTTTACCCTCACCAGGAAAGCAAGACTAATACCAAGACACAGAAACAGTACATAATTCTGGTATAGAATTATGGGACCCACACCCATGCAGAGGGCAATTCGGGACTATGTATTAACTTCAAGTTCTCTTTAACCAAATAATTCCACTCTGAAAGATGTAACCAAAAGAAGCACGTGCACAAGTGTGTAAAAAATATGTGTATTAGTGATCATCTCAACAAGGTTTATACTGCAAAAAGATCAAGGCAAACCTGAGCATCGGAAATAGGTTAAGGAAATGACAGAACTAAACAGAAAATGGAATACTGCACAGCTACTCAGAAAGTTGGGCGCCTGATACATTGCCTCTGTTCTGAAATGATGCTAATTACTTGTCATAATTTTGATATATCAACAAGTCTTCAGTAAAGGAAAACAATCCAACATCGTTAAATTAATAAAACAGTGGAAAGGGCATCCTTTCCAACTTCAAAAACATTAAAATATGATAAAAAATACTCAGAATTAAAGAATCACAGAGTATGCTTTATATATAAATACAATAAATACCCTCAAAGATACAGTTAATTTTAAGAAAAGAAAGGAAAAAATGCAACCTGTAATGTGGTATTTTGATATCATTTTTACAAACATCATACATTAGTAAGTACACAGACTAATGTGCATATTCCTGTACTAAAACTCAGGAATATGCAAAGAACTGTTATCAACTGTGGTCATTTCCAGGAGGTGAGATGCTCCATCTTTTCATAATGAGTATTTTTTTATATTATCTTTGTAATTAAAAAAAAATCTTACAGCAATACAGAAAGAAAACTAAAATGAATATGCACCTAAACAAAAGACCAGTGGAGCCTAACTTTCAAATGTGCTGGAGGACCAGGGAGGGCAGAGAGGCCCAGGAAATGGGACAAGGGCCTGAGCTGTGTGGAGAGGAGCGGCTCAGTCAACAGAGAAGATTAGGCTCCCACCTCTGGTCCAGGAACATCAGGGAAGGAATATGCATGAGACACAAGGCAAGAGCCTCAATTTCTGGAGACTCTTTGCTAATTGGGAGCAGTGCTACAAGCAGGTAGGGGATCTCTCCTTCTGTGACAGACCCTTCCTGAACCAGCTGCGTGGTGACAGCTGAACCCCAGGCTCCCCATTCCTGATGCTGCACTTGCCTCCTATCACAACCTCTCGCCACCATTCAAGGTTCACCATGGGAGCCTTTCTAAACTAACCCCCCCCTCAACAATTATAGGCCATGCCCTGAATGCCATGTCCTCAGAGTGACTCCTATGGGCAGGGGGACTGATCAGGAGACAAGAGCCCAAGGCAAGGCAACATGTCTCATCCTTGGGCAGATGGTTCAGTGGTCACCGTGACAACGCATCACAGAGACCAGTGAGAGCCAGGGGCCAGGAAGAGCCTTTGTCCTGCTGGTCCGGGAAGGGGGGAAGGATCTTCCCTGACCCCCACCAGCCCCTCCAGCCACCTACCTCTGTGCGCTGCTGCTCCAGCATCCTCACCTTCTTCTCAGCCGCACCCAGGGCCCCCACCTCTGGGATTTTACCTGTCGTCACACCAGCCTGGGGAGGAACACAGAGGGGCCTGCAGCAGAGCCTCAAACAGCAATTCTCTCACCCACTCAGTGCTCCTCCAAGGCTACTTACTCACTCCTGAGACCCAGCCCCCTGTCTCTTGCCTCTCTACCCTCTCACCCACACCAGTCCCAGCCATAACTGAGCCTCTTAGGGACGTCCACAGAGACCATCATTCCCCTTCCCTGACCCTCAGTGGCTCCGAGGCCCTTCTTACCCCGGCCCCCTCCCCACGGACACTTCTTTTCCTGTTCAGGCTCTATCCCTATGGCACTGCTAGCTGCCCTCCCCTCCTCCACGCATCAGCCAAAAGTCCTCTGAAGGCAAGAGTTAACTACTTTTAAAAATATTTTATAAAGTGTTTATTTTTTAAATGTTTTATTAAAAGATATACAAATAAAGACATGTGTGCATGTGTGACCAGTACATGTATCTCCTTGCTCTGGCCTCTGAGAGCGCCTAAAGAAGTGTCACTCAGGCAACAATGAGCACAGATCTTGGTTTCTAAATACCATCCTCCAACAAAAAGAAACAGGGCTCCTTGGAGAAGTGGTTAATTTCATGGCTGCGGCAGGGAAAATATAAGGTGAGTATGGAGCAACTTGTGACACTATAGAAAGTAAGGAAGTGTTCAGTCATCATCATCAGAAGAAAGCCATGCCAAATGGGCACAGGAGACAACTTGAAAGAACTTCCTATGACCAAAGCTGGAAGAATTTGAACAAGAAAATAAATCACGACGGTGTTGGGTTATAAGCCAAAGGATAAAATATCCTTGAGTCCATATTAATAGAAAGAAACAGATGAATAAAAAAATAAATGGGGGAGAAGGGACAAGAAGAATTCCAGTTAGTAAGCAGAGAAGGAATGAGGGAAATCCAAAATCACCATTAGAAGGCTGTAGTGATAATCACGGCAGTCAAGATCTGCCAGTGTTTAGTAAAATAAGTATAAAGAGAAACAGCGCAACTTGTCTCAAGTATATCCTTGAAAATAAATATTTATTAATTACAAAAGAAAAATTAGTTCCCTGACAGACAGACCCTTAGCCAAATTATCAAGATTGGGTGTAAATGGACATACTGACATCACGTACCCTTGACGTGTTACAAGATGTCACTCCTGTGGTCTTCTTGTCCAAATTTACAACATCAGTCTAATTATAAGAAAACACCAGAGGAACCCAAACTGACGGACATTCTACAAAATAGCTGAAAGCCTCAAGCTCATGAAAGATAAGAACCACTGGAGCTGTCACAGGCAGAGAAGAGTAAAGAGATGGTACAATTAAATGCAATGTGGGATCCTGGATTTGATCCTGGTACAGAAAAAGGGCATGAATGAGAAACAGGTGAAATCTGAACCAAGTCTGTAGTTTACTTAATAGTATCGTGGCAATGGTCATTTCCTGGTGTTGATCATTGAACCATGGTTACATAAGATGTCAAGGCGATCAGGAGATGGGCACTCTCTGCACTATTCTGCTACTCTTCTGCACATCTACAGTTATACCAAAATAAAAAGTTAAAAAAAATTTTTTTTTAAATATGAAGCATTGAGGTGAAACAGCAGAAGGATGTCATCAATTCAGAAATTGAACACCAAAAAAAAGGAAAGAAAAGAAACTGAACACCAGTTCTACCTCTAAGGCCCTGCATGATGTAGGCCAAGGTCCACACTCTCAGTAAAAGATCAAACAGGACAGGCCCCAACCTCTGACATTCTGTAGGCCTGACAGCATTTGTCCTGGAGTCACTGCCCACATTCTCTCCATTCCCTGCCTTCCCACTCCCTGGCACCACACACACACAGACACAGACACACAGACACACAGACACACACACACACACACAGATTCCCCACAGACATACACAGACACACAGACACACAGACACACACACACACACAGATTCCCCTGTGACTTGGCAGGGTCGGCCGGAATGAACTTGAGGCTCAAGCGCCCCTGCAGGCCAAGGTCTGTAAGTACACCACAGAACCCAGAAGTAAGGGGAGAGGGCTAGGGGAGTCCTCCAGGGATATCACCTCCTTAAAGAAAAGTGAGAGATGGGCCTGCCCTGAGAAGCCTGATGCCTCCTGAAGGGGAGCTCTGCTTAACATTACTGGGGAAGGAGGAAGAGGGGGTGCTCCTGGAGGTGCACCCTTAAGCTCCACAGAGAAGAGTGAGTGAGTGTGAATGAAAGTCGCTCGGTCGTGTCCGACTCTTTGCGACCCCACGGAATGGACTCCAGGCCAGAATACTGTGTGGGTCCCGTTTTGCATGGGATCTTCCCAACCCAGGGATCAAACCCAGGTCTCCAGCATTGCAGGCAGATTCTTTACCAGCTGAGCCACCAGGGAAGCCCCTGTCCACAGAGAAGAGAGACCAGATCTGTCATTTAAAGTGACAGTCAATGTTCAGTTTACCACTTGCCAAGTGTTAAACCTACTTCACAAGCATCACATCACTGAACTCTCTAATCACCCCCTGAGGTAGGTGTTATTATCTCCATCTCACAGAGGAGGAAACTGAGGTCAGAAAGTTCATGTCACCTGTGCAAGGTGGCAGCGCTGACAAGAGGTGGGCTGAGCTTGCATTTAACCCACATGTAACTGCAAGGCACAGGCTTCACCATCACCTGCAATGCAAGCCTCTTACGGGACCTTCCTCCCTGGCAAGTCAGTAAGAGCATCTGGCCTTTCCAGATACCAGTGATGTCAAGGGCTTTGGAAAAGTGAAGAGGGCTGCCCATACACCGCCGTCAATTCAGAGGAGATCAGGAGAATCCATAAGGCACTTCCACAAGAGGGCAGACAAGGCAGGCCCTGACGTGAGGCGTAAACAGAGGAAGAGAGGGGCTTCATGAGCTGCGAATCAGAAAGCCGCTCATCAGCATGTGATCCTGCCACCCCATGTCTGCCTGACAGCAGCAGGCGGATACAGGAATCAAGATGGCATGACATCACACAGCCTCGCCAAACCTCCTGCCATAAACAGCCATGGCAGTCTCATGGAGTAAGAGTCCTTGCCCTGCCTCCCTGACATGTAGAGAGGAAGTCCAAACCAGATAATGAATTTGCAAATCCTGGGTAAACTCTACCTTGTCACACAGTAATAAGGAATTAAGTTATCAGGATAATTATTGCTATTACACAAGTGTGGGGCTTGTTAAAGACACTGATGGCTGTACAGCCATTAAACCTCATTAGAGAGGAAAAATATGTCAGTAAAAATCTGGGACTCAGCTCTGCAGGAAGACACAGACCAGGCGAGGGGCCAGCTAGCTCCCATGCAGGAACTGGATGTGAGCCAGCACCGGGAGCAGCAGTGGGGAGGAGGCAAGTGGGCCCAGGGCATCTGCAGGCCTTGCTGAGTCAGCTCACACCCTCTTCTCTGTATGTCAGAGGCTCCCGGAGCACGACCACAGGAGCTTAACACATTCCCCTCAGGGGCTCTCTCAACCTAACATCATAATTCCACTAGGAGTATCTGAGACATTAAACTGATTCTGGGAGCCACCCTCTAAGAGAGACTGACAAGCTGGAATGAGTTTAGGGGAGATGCCCAGACTGCACAAGTGACTCGACACCGCCTTTATGAGCAATGACTGAAGAAGCTGCAGCTATGCAGCCTGGAGAAGGTGTGGGGACCCCACAGAGCCACGGTCACAGCCCACAGGCTAAGCGTGTGTTCCAGGGAATGGGACGCTCCCTGTGGCTGGCAGCAGAATATGGGCTGAGAAGTGGAAGCCCCAGGGAGGTGGACTGTCAGAACAAGCCAAGGAAATGCTGTCTAACAACTAGAACCTTCCAGCAGTGGGACTGGCTCACTGCCCTGGAGGCTGGGCACTGGCCATCGGGATCTGGGGAAGGAGTTTCTGACCACATACCTGCTGCAGTGCCGCCGCCCCCTTCTTGCCTGCGCCTTCCATCTTTGGTGAGCCTGGCCGCCCAGAGGCACCGTCTTTACTGCTGCTCATCAACAACTTCCTAAGTTCCAGGTTTTCCTCCCTGGGTTGGAGGCAAACAGAGAGGTCATACTGCCGGCCCCGGGTAGAGGAGACAGGGGGTCTCAGACATCTTACTTGTCTGAATTGCAGCTGAGTCCTGGGGAGTAAGGAGAGTCCCTGATACCTGCCTTCAGCTGGAACCACAAATGGCATCCTCACACCACTCTGCACAACCTCTCTGGAATTCTCTGATCCTCACCAACAATCCATCCCCAACTATGGGATGTCTGTATACGTGAGATCTTCAGGACACATCCACACTGCATTAAATAACCCTGGACTGGGACATCCCTGGTGGCCCAGTGGTTAAGACTCCAGATTTCCACCGAGGAGTGTGGGCTTAATCCCTGGTCAGGGAACTTAAGATCCTGCATGCTGTGTGGGGCAGCCAAATATAAGAAATAACCCTGGATCACACGCTGAGAAAGCTCCACCCTTTCCAATTATCCTCAGACAGCCTGCATGGGGTAAGTCTCAGTTTGGGGCTCATAGGTCCTGAGCTCCTCTCTAGTGCTTGCAAGTGTCCCGTGTTGACTGAGAAAGAGCAGCCTTCAAGGCTCAGACCCTTCAGTGGCCAATTCACCAGAATTAATCATCTTTCCATTTTTGTTGTATTTGTTGTTGGATGGAGGCATCTTCTATTTATTCCAAGTGATGCTGTTTTCCGCTTCCTCTAGTGTGAGTTTTCTTTGTAATAATCTTCAGTAAAAACATGATGCAAATTAAATTCTTAAGTAAATAATAAAGTAGCTGATAAAAGATACAAGACAAATGGTGATGTGGATTCACGTATGACTGAAATATGGAAAACATTTCTTTGTATTCTGTTTGCCAGCTGGGTTCCATGTGAAAATAGCCTCAGTTTCCCTCTGCAGGGTGAGGGGTTTGGCCCACGTGATCTCAAAGGGCTGAGCTCTGATGGTCAAGACCAGTGTTTCTCTGGGGTGATCCTGGACCCACTTATACTGTAACCACAGAAAATGTGTTTATGGGCCCACTGGAAAATGCAGACACCTAGGTCTCACCCCAGACCCACTGAATCAAAATCTCAGCACAGGAGAGAGGGTGGAGAGTGCAAACTTGCAATGCCTTTCCTGACCCTCGGTGATTCTGACGCACAACTAAGTCTAAGACCAGGAGCCAGCCCAGAAAGGCATTCCCTGATGGTTCTCAGGAAACAGAGCAGGACAGGATGGTGACCAGCAGAGGGCAGCAAAGTCCAGAGCTCCTTCTCCAACAGCTGGGGAGCTGTTGCTAACAGGCAGGTTCCCAAGGAAGGAGTGCACTTTCGTCCAGACCTTCCGAAGCTCTCAAGGCACTTTATACACAAACACTCCTCACGGTATTAAATGGACCAGAGAGGAAATACTCGAGGAGAAGGACCAAGAGACCTGACATCCAAAGCAGAGCTGGGCACAGGGCTCAGCGCTCTCAACCCAGAAATTAGTGCCACACACCACTGCCCTCCTCTTGCCCACCCGGCTCCTCACGCCTTCTCTGCGGATCCTGAACTTACCGCAGTCTCTCAGCAGCCTGATCCCGCTGTTCCAGGCCCTTATCCAGCTTGGACTTCAGGGCCTCGTTCTCTTTCCGAAGCTGCTCACAGAGCGTCTGCAAGGCAGAGAGAGGGAGATGGGGGCAAAGTAAGGGAAGGGGTGCACCCCAAATGCAGAATGATGCTGGAGGATGGGGGAGGCACTATAACCGCACCACATCCCAACACGATATCCCCATTGCATGGCCTCACCAATTCCTCTTGGGACAACAGGAGTCAAGCCCAAGTCCCACCCAGGCTCCTCTCTGCATCCGCTCCCTCAGGAGCCAGACATGAGGAGGCCTGACCAAGAGTCAGCCACAGGGCCGTCTGGTCCTCCAAGGTCATCCCTCCTCCTCTGTTCTCACAGCCTAAGATGCTCTTCCACACCAGCTGTCCCCTGGCTGACTTCTACTCCTGCTTCCAGTCTTAGCCTAAACGTCAAACCTCCTCCGAGAAGTCCTCCCTGACTCCCACATCTCAGGTAAGCCAGGTCACCTCCGTTATCCTTGCCCACAGTCCCCTGTTCTCACCCTCCTGATACCTGTGACAATTAGAGCTACAGAATCATCAGTGTCATTACTTTCTTTGTGTCCACCCACCTCACTCCCTACTAGTCCACAAGCTTCCAGAAGGCTGGGATCCCCTCACGACTCTCTTGTCCCCTGCAGGACCCCCACCTAGCCCAGGGTCCAGCACAGCTCGACACTTAATTCCGCTGAAGGAACGTACAACCGAATGACTGAACTGCCGAATGAATGAAGGACCATGAAGACCTGAGTCCTCAGAGGCCTAGAGATTAGGCGATTTGGAGAAGGAATGAGGCATCGAAGTGGGGGTGATCATGAGGTTATCAGCTGGCAAGTGGGAAAACAGGGTATCTGGTCAAGATGTCACCAATTCCCAGTGTGGCTCAGGATTCCCTCACTTCTGAGGCACAATTCCCTCCCTTACAAAGCGGGGCAACTGCACCTCTCCTGCCTCCCTTATAGGGCTGCTATGAGGACCTACAAGACCGGGAGAACACAAGGGCCTCGTCAGCTGCCAGGCCCTTGATAACCTTTGAGGATGTGTGTTTGAAGTGCTATAAGGTGGGGGACGTGGAAGATGGGCAGCCAGATTCAGGGCCTCACAGATGGAAGGAAGGGAGTGGCTAACTAGTAACGGTAATGCACCAGGTCAGGACTAAACGACTCAATCTTTCAATAAATATCTAGTGAGCACCTAACTTGTGACCCATACACAGTGGGGTGCTCTTCCACTCACTGCCTCAGTGGAGCCTCACAGCTTTTTCAAAGCTACACAATTCAGCTTGGTTTTCAATGCTGGCCAGGGAATTCCCTGGTGGCCCAGTGGTTAGGACTCTGCACTTCCACTGCCGTGGCCCAAGTTTCAATCCCTGGTTGGGGAATTAAAATCCTACAAGTTGAGGGGTATAGCGAAACGTAGGCTCTCTCTCTCTCTCTTTAGTCCCTAAGACGTGTCCAACTCTTGCGACCTCATGGATTGTAGCCTGACAGGCTCTTCTGTGCACGGTATTCTCCAGGCAAGAACACTAGAGTGGGTTGCCATTTCTTTCTCCAAAACGTAGGCTAGTATAGATTTAAAAAATGTGCATCAGGTTGCATAGCTTGCAAGAATCACCACTGGGCTTAAACACCATATGGCAGATCCTAAATGGTGCCTCTGTCCCCTGTGATGAAAGAGCAGAGAAGGGAGGTGGCACTCTGTGAGTCGGGCTGGAGGCAGAAACAGTGAGTGATATTCACCGGACCTTTCACCCACTCCCTCCTGTTTCCCAGGCTTGTCGTGATCATATGACCAGTTGTGGCCAATGAAAGCTGAGTGGAAGTGACAAGTGTCACCTCTGGGCTGGCTCATGCACAATCCTCTGGTCTCTTTTTCCCTGTGGCTGCCTCATATTCCAAAGGGCACAAGAGAGTGGGGGCCTCGCTTCTGCCACAAAGCAGAAACAAGCCCCTGCCACACAGAACATGAGGGAAAATGTTTACAGTATGCAGAGGGATTTCAGAGCTGCTTGTTTCCACAGCAAAATCCAGCCCCCTCTGGCAGCCTGGAACTCGAGGGTGATCAGACATGAAGGGACAGAAAACCATTATGACTGAGTGCAATGTCCAGCAGAAGCCTCATGCCATGCCTGGCCTTAGAAATGCTGAGGGAACCAACAAACAAATCAATGAAAAATGAGGAGGGACCGGATTTATCTACCTCCACCCACAGGCTGGGAAAATACACAGGATGCCACGGCCCTGGGCAGGGCCTCCAGGGAACAGAACGTCCTGCTTTGGGCACTAAGAGAAGGACAGGACGAGGCCTCACGTGCTGTCCTTCTGGGCAAGAGGCAAATACCCTTGGCACAAAGCAGATGGAGAGAGGTCATCACAAAGGTCACTATCTTCCATCAGAGTGGCTAAGAGAGCTCATGTGTGAGTCCATTTGTTCATTCATTCATTTACCAAATGCACATTCCGCACCTATGAAGTGCCAGACACTGGCGGTGGCGGACATGTCAGACAAGGCACCTGCCCCTTTTGTGAGGCCTACATTCTAGCAGGGAGCATAAGGAAAAAAACAAATACAAAGAAACCACTTAATAAAATTATTACAAACTATGGTAAGAGCTAAGAAGGAAACAAATAGGAACCTGATAGGAAAATAAAGGGTGGGACTTCCTGGAGGCCCAGTGAGTAAGACTCTGTGCTTCCAATGCAGGGGGCATGGGTTCGATAACTGTTCGGGGAACTAAGATCCTGCATATCGCACAGCACAGCCAAAAGAAAAATCTGAAAAAGAATGTGTGTGTGTGTGTGTGTGACAATCACTCTGCTGTATGCCTGGCCTAGGAAGAAAATCTAACTTCATTCTCACAGCACAGGCAGGGTTAAGGGGACGCCTTCTCCACTGGGGAAGCGGGCTGGGACGGGAGTTAAGAGCATGGACTTTGGAACGAGACATAGAGGTTCACATTCTAGCTGCACCATCTATTAAGTGGGGGACCTTAGGCAAAAAAAAAAAAAATCACCTCTCGAGGGCTGTGGCCCCCCCCTGTGAAATGGGGATAACGATGCTCCTGCCTCAGAGGGCAGGGCAGTAACATACGAGGGGCCGGCCTCTGTCCCCTCCCTGTCCACACCTGTATGTGAAGAACAAAGGCAAGGATGCTGCCAACCTGCCACATCCACTGCCTCCAGAGTCACCCCAACCATGAAATTTGCATCACCCACCCCACCATTTCCCAATTTCCTTCCTCGTCCCTTCCCACAAGTTCCTTACCCTGTTCACCACTTCGAACAAGAAGCCCGAGACGGGTCCCCAACCATGCCCTCGGAAGTCCCTGTGGTTCCCTGGACGCCTCAGAAGAGCTGGAGGGAGCAGAGGGGGAACCACACCGCCAATCCCAGGCCAACCGCCCCGGGCCCGGCCTCACCTGTAGGATGGAGGTACGCTGCTCATTCTTGTGCACCTTGGAGGCCAGCCGGTTGAACTCGAGGGCCATGCGGCCCAGGTGCGTGAAGAGCTGGCTGTGGTCGGGCTCCTCAGCGCACACACTCAGGGTGGTCTCCAGGCGCTGCAGGTGCAGCATCAGGTTGCTGTCCTCCTGGGGCAGGGGGCCCAGCTCCTGGGGGTGGAGGGTGGCGGTGGACCGCTCTTTACCATGGTCTGAGTAGCTCTCTCCAGCCTTTCTCCCTCTGCTTCCCCATTCCTCATGACTCAGTTTCCCCTCTGATCCCAGCGCAGCCTGGGGAAATTCTCTAGTTACCCAGGTTCCCTGTCTGGGGCTGACTCACAGGGCAGGCCCCAGGACTCCCGGGCCACTGGCTGTCTCACTAGTAGTGGAGCCGGCTTCCTCCCATACTCTGGGCCTCGCCGAGGGCCTCTGGGTCAGTCACGTGTTTATGGGGCCTCCGAATCCTCATCTGCTGCATGCACACACCCCCTTTCTTCCCTTCTGTCCCACTGGGTTCCCCTGCAGGTGAACTGACGCATGAAAGAGGCAAGCCCAGGAAAAAATATCACTCTATCTACAGCACTGCTTCTTCCACTCAGGAAGTCTCGGCCAGCAGACATCGAAACTATCTATCAGGTCTGTATCTGTGTCTTCTGGGGAATGGTCCAAGCATTCACCAACTTCTCAGAGGACCCAAGACTCAAAACACACTAAGAAGCATAGCTCTAGAACTTCCCTGGTAGTCCAGTGGTTAAGAGTCTGTCTGCCAATACAGACGACTCAGGTTTGGTCCCTGGTCCGGGAAGATACCACATGTTGCAGGGCAACTAAATCCGTGTTCCACAAATACTGAGCCCACGCTCTAGAACCCATGAGCCGCATCTATTGAAGCCTGCATGCTAGAGCCCATCCTCTGCAGCAAGAGAAGCTATAGCAATGAGAAGTCTGTGCACCACAACAAGCGCGTAGTTCCTGCTAACCACAACTAGAGCAAGCCTGTGCACAGCAATGAAGACCCAGCACAGCCAAAAATAATTAATTAATTTAAAAAAGAAAGAATCATAGCTCTATATAGTTCAGAGATACCCAGTCTAGTAGAGAATTACGATAGGAAGCAAACCACGGGCAAGATAGTCCAGTCTCGGAGCCCGTCACTCTCTCTCTCTCCTCTGTCTAGTGCCTTAGCTATGCCAACACCATGTCCAAGGATGCACAGGGGTACCAGACAGCTACCCCCAGCTCCCCAGGCAGGCACCTGAGTGCCCACCTTCCCCTGACTGAGGCCCCAGGCCCCACGTCTCCTTAGCCTTCGTTCCCCTGGTGTCCCCTCTGTCCATCCTTCCTGGCCCTGCCCGCCTGTGAGCAGCTCTAGCAGGCCCTCCATCACATTGATGTGAGTCACAGGACAACAGAGCTACATGAAGCCTCAAGGTTCGGGTCTAGAAACCATAGTGTGGGGAGAAGAAGGCTGCCCAAAGTGGCCCCATGAGTCAGTGGCAGAGCCAGGGCCAGACCTTCCTGATGCTTCCTGATGTGGCGACTTCCCTCGTCTGAGCTCTGCAGCAGTGGAAATGCCCTGATAGCCACAGCATGGTGTCCAGTGAATGGCTCCGTAATACTGTCAGCACCTCATTCTAACACGTACTGCTGCTGCTTCCATTCTGCCTGAGGCGGCCAATGGTGCTCTTTTTAAAGCTGGTGACCTGTGTCATCTCTCTGACCTCTCCGACTGGCCTGCAAGCTCCCAGAGGACAGGGAGGCTGTCTTGTCTTTGCTCGGCACAGACTAAGCTCACAGTGGGGCGAAGGACGAACCTACTGATGAGATGAAGTTCAGGGTCGTAGAGTGAAATGCTTTCAGAGCAGGTGGCGGGGGGCGGGGTGGGAAGGCGGGGTCTTGCCTCCTTGGCCAGCTTCTCAGAACCCTCAGGGAGACAACAGGACCAGGGGCAGACGTTCCCAGGGGATGAAACACAGAACCTTCCCCATACCCAGAGCCGCCCTGTGTCCCCAAAGCCTCGCTAGTGTAAGCTGCGTGGCAGCCTGATGGAGACCTCACCCTGGGGACTGACACACACAAGGGACAATCAGTGAACTAAAAGCAACCTTTTTGTATCTGGTCTTGCTAATTCAATATTTTTAATTTTTATATGTTAATGTATTTTTTGGCTTTTAACTTGAAATTTTAACATTTTAATCAACTGCTCATCGCTTAAAGAGTCAAACTGTTCTCCAAGGTTTGCAATGGGAACCAGTAGTTTCTGCCTCACTTCCCTCCAACTCCCCAGTTCCCACTTCCCAAAGCCTTTCACTATAAAAGAGCAACATTCGTGCCCCAGATAAGGCAGTGGAAACCGAGGCATCAGTGAAGGGTTAGACGACCTACTGCCTGTATAACACTCAAAAAATCTCCAACGGAGGAGGGAAGGAGGAGGAGAGGGTAAGAAGTGGAAGATTTCTGAAGAATGTTCCATGCCTTCCTCAATGGTTCTCCAGTGAGTCTGCCATTTTAAGAGAGAGCAGGGCGACATAGTTGGAATAAAGGCAGCAAAGCAGGGTGAAGTGGGGCCAGGTAGACACCTCAGAGCTGGTGGACTGTGTATGTTTGTGTGTATGTGAGCACAAGGTTTAACCTCCTACCTACATGCCCCAAAGGGGAACCTGGGGGGACCCAAGAGCCTGCACAAAATGCCAATCACCTGTCTCAAGCTGCTCTGGGTTCCTCTGACCCTTTCTACTCTACCCAGGCTACGAGCCCACAGGCCCAAAGGCTGAGTCATAATGTACAGAGGTGCTGAGTGCTTGGCGGAGGCAGCGGGGCTGGCAACGTGCCTGGACTTTCACAATGGTCGGTACTCGTGTGGCCCACGGGGAAGTCACCAGTCACGGATTTGCATATGTGAACGAGAAACACACCCCAGCGCTGGCCCCTCAAGCCTATCCCAAGTGACTCCGGGGTGCCCAGAGGATGTGAGCAGGTCCTGTGCCTCTCACCCGGGGCCAGGTGACTGAAACAGAGAGGAGATGGGGGATGTGCCCAGGGACCTGCCGTCCACTCACCATCGTATTTCTGGGGTGGCCGCTGTTCTCCGGTGAAGAAGGCCCCTCGGCAGGGACCACTTCAAATTCAGAGGAGGTGTTCTGTGCAGATAAAGGGAGTCAGGGGACACCTGGGAGAAAACCCTTCACCCTTCCTCTATGGACCCTATGGCTGAGAGTATGGAGGGGGCAGAGGATGGAGGGACAAAATCCCTTCTCACATCCAAGTCCTCTGGGCAGCCCCTTGTGTGGGAGGAGCCAGCTCAGGGTGAGCTCACAAACCATGAAGCAGGAATAAATCCCAGCAAGTCTGCCGGCAGCCCACTGTGTGACTCGAGGTCACATCCTCCATGACCAGTTTCCTCATCTGTAAAACAGGGATACTGGACTAGCTGACCTTCAGCGTACTTAGCATTTTAGGATCTTATCTTTTTTTAATGGCCTTGCACTTATAAAGTGTTTTCATGAGGACTTCCCTGGTGGTCCAGTGGTCAGGACTCTGTGCAGGGGGCACAGGTTCTTGGGGAACTAACATCCCACATGCTGTGCAGCACAGCCAAAAAAAGAATAAAAATAAAATGTTTTCATGAACTCCATTTTTTCTCCAAGCCACCTGCAGGAGTGGTCAGAAGGTTATATCCCCATTGGACAGAGGAGAAAACTGAGGGCCTCCCACTAATAAAAGTAGGACTGCAAAAGTAGGACTGCATTTCAAGGACCACAAATCCAACATCCCTGTGATGACACCTGAGCCATGTCCCAGACCTGGGAGTCTCCGACTGGTCATCTGGGAAACACAGGCAGGAGTCAGTGTGGCCACGGCCACGGCGGTCCAGTGCCCGCCTTCCCAACCCAGTCCCAGAGATCCCAGGGGAGTGGACTGATCTGGGGTAAGTCTCAATGAGAAACTGGCAAACTTAGAGAGACTTTTTCAGGACACACTCAAATCTAGGGTGAACCAGGACTCCAGACTTTGCCATGTCTCCCAGCCGCTCCAAGTAGCAGATACTGGTTGTGCAAGCAACCAGTGAGCCGCTGGTCCCGCTGGACCAACAACTGGCTCTGGGACTGCTGCTAAACCTAGTTGGACAAAGGTTAATTCAGCCTTCCCTCGTCCCAGGAAAAGGCAGGGATCGAGGGATCTCTGTGCTCAGCTTCTGCTGAGCCCCCCAACTTTCTAGGCCTCAGCACCGCCCCAGAAAGTTTCCCTTTCCCCTCTACTCTTCCTCAGCTGTCCTATATGACCTCGAAAAACATTCTTCTCTCTTTGAATCTCATCTGTGGGATGGAGACTCTAAATGATATGACCACCCTGAGTCCCTTCCAGTCCTAGGATACCAAGTCGACCTTCTCAAGGCAAATCTGCAGAAGACAGTTTTGGAGCCCCTGCTGAGAAGGTGAGCTGCCTGTCACATCCACCTATTTTCCAAGCACTGTGCAGTCCATACGTGCTTAACATCACACAACCTGGCAGATGGGAGGAACTCCTTGTGCATATCAGGGTTTTCCTGGTCAGACTGAACTCTGACCTTCATTTGAAAATGAGGAAACCGAGGCCCCAGAGACTGAGATCAACTCGCCACTATCACCCAGCAAGTCAGGAACCAGGTTTCCTGACCCCAAACATCTCTCTTCCTATTCTGCCAATGGGACCTTGAGATCTAGGCAACTTTCTGTCATGACTCCAAATGCAGCTTACACTGGATGGAGGTTTGGGGACTGGCTCTGGCTTGCCGCTTGGGTGTGCTGGGTCGGCAGGGGCTGCTGGGACAGCTGTGTCCTTTCCTGAGAATTGAGAAAACGTGTGTGAGAAGCAGAGAAAGAGGAAAAGCCCAAATGCCACCCCCTTAAGAATGACCTTGGCCTGGAGAGTTCTCAGAGTTCCCTCCATGAGTCTGGAGAGATGGGAGGTGGTCCCAGGATGACTGGCTCTGGAACAACGGGGCTGAACCTGGGCAGAGACCATCTTCCCTGCTCTCACTGGGAAAATCCCAAGGTGATCATTGCTCCTTGCTACTTTGGACCTACCTCAATAATGACACGGATGACAATCTACAATTAACAAAGTGTTTTTATATTTACTATCTTGGCCAATTCTCAAGACAGCTTTGTATCCCCATTTTAAAGGTAAGAAAACAGGCACAGAAAGGTCACCCATTGGCCCCGCGGGCAACTGCAGAACTGAGCTCTCCCTCCCTGAATTCCTGGGGCTCTTGCCCCAGGGAGCCAGCCCCTTGAGGGTAGCTGCATGCTTCCTTCCTGAGGTGAGCCTGGCATCCATCCAGGACTCAGAAAATACTATTGAATATAGTAGAATTATATGTAACTTTGTTTTGTATTTTCCTAGTCTCCTGTAAATGTGTTATCATCCTTTCTTAATTAAAAAAAAAAAAATACTATTGAATGGACAAGTGGAAGCTGGCAATGCCCGCTGCCTGCAGCACAGCAGACTCTAAGATCATCAGTCTCCTCCATGTGTCAATTCAGTAAATGTCACCAGCAGCCGAATGGACACCGGCCTGGGCTGAGGCCGCAGGTTACCTAACCTGCAGGAACCATCTGAGTCCTCTTCTTCCCTAGTTTCAGACCTTGCCCTGGATGTGGAGACATGCCAGAGGAATGCACGTGATCACACACAGGACTTTAACCCTAAGTCACAGTTGGAGCTTTCCCTTAATAGGTAGTATATGGACCTGACATCTGAAAGGTGCTGCTGCAGGCCAAGATACAAGCCCAATTCTGCCATGGGCCTCAGCCTCCCCAGCTGTAAAATGAAAGCGGGGCAGGGTAGAACAGAGAGCTTCTGACTCAGATGCCAACTCTAGCGACCTAAAGGTATTGCCTGGAGCACGATGCCTGGCACACAGTAACTGCTCATCAAATCTGCACTGAGTAAGTTATATTGATAAAGATTCTGAGCCCACATCCTGGAAGGAGTGGATTGTTGAAATCCATTTCTAATGTCTGCCAGGGTCTCAGGCCTGCTGAGTCACCAGCCATTTTTGGACAAGATTATTTTGAGGTCCTTTCCAAATCTGATCTTCTGGGGGATGCTGTAGCCAGAACATGATTGGGAGGACAGCCTGCAGCCTAAGGATAAACGAAGGAGAGGTAGGTTTCTGACTCAGAAGGGAGTCCTCGGTTAAGGGCCTAGAGAGTGAGGGTATGGGCAGAGGACCGCCTGGGCTCCCCTCATACCTGCGAGCTCAACCAGGTCATTGAAGGGGGTCAAAGAGGGAGACGGTGGTGGGAGTGGCTCACTGTCCTTGACCAGCTCCTCTGCCTTCTGCCGCAGCCTGGACGCTTCCATCTGGGACTCTTCCAAAAGTTCCCCTGGGGAGACAACGGGGGAAGGAGGAGCAAAATTACTCAGTTAAGCATGCTGATTCTCCCACTCCAACCCACTATGCCTGCTTCTGCCTGGGTTTGGTGCTCCAGGTCCTGGGCTTTGCTCCCTGCATCACCTCGTAGGCTCAATGGGACACATATCATTCCAGCCTACGGCCAGAAAAAGCCTGATAAGGAAGAGGCCCTGCAACCGGGGGGAAGGAGCAGAGGGGAATCTGGAGCAAAATTCTGGCCTCCAGCACCTTCTTCCTGCCCCATTCCCCCAACACCTGACTGAGGACTCCACAAAGCCAGGGGCTCTTTCAGGCCCACCATCATGGTCCCAAGAGGGGCTACCCACAGCCTACAGCCTGCAGTCAGGGGCTCCCTGAAGAGAGGAGACCTTCCATAATATCAACCACCCACCACCCCTCTGAGCCTTGTTTGCCTTCTTGTATAAGTGGAGACAGGGAAACACCATCCCTCCTTCGCCAATCTGCCATTCCGAGGAGAGATCTGCTAAGCAGGGAGAAAGCATTTGGGAAACTGGAAGCTACACTCAACTCCCAAAGCCCAAGGCCAGAGAAGGGGGCAGCGAGGGGAAGGAAGAGCTTTAGGAGTCTGGAGGAAAGGGTCCCCTCTGCATGGGGAAATCAGTGAACACCTCGCATGGAGGAAGAGTCAGCATCTGAGTTGGGTGCTGACAGACAGGGACCGGTCAGCCATGTGGAGGGAAGCAGGCTGGTCCTGGGCAGTGGCAACAGCTGAGGTGAGAGCCAGGAATCAAGGGGTCTCCTCCTGCCCTGCTTCAAGCCAAGCTGGACTCCCTGCTCCAACACATGGGGACTGGACCCTGGTTGCCCTGGTGATGCCAGTTCTCCCCATTTTTGGTGCTTCTGGTAGATGGGCTATTCATGGCTATTCCCCATGTCTGCCAACTGGGCCTGCCGGCTCCCTCTCTGCCACCCCACGACTGCTCAGTCCCTCACGGTGTTCTGAGTCTGGTCATCAGGGTTCTGGGGTGCTGGGGACACAGGGCTGGGAAGACAGTCACCTTGCTAGAGGAGTGCACAGAGACACAGCTGTAAGGCAGGAGCCGATGCTGGGCCGGGAGGGAGAGGGGGGACCTGGGCAGAAGCATGCGCCAGTCAGCACTGCAGGCTGAGGGAGGAGCTCTGCAGGGAAAGGGCAGGGTCTGCTTTACCTAACATCTTTATCCCTTGCATTTTTTCCTTCAGTCGGGAATTCTCCTCCACTAGGCGCTCAAAAGCTGCGGACGCCTCTCCCAGAGGCACGCCGCCCCCAGGGTCGTAGATCCGGTATGGTCCTCTCCCTTCCATGAGGGTGGCTCAGCCCCTGCCGTGGTACCCGCCTGGCTGGAAGGACAACAGCAGTAGGTCAGGGGGCTGGCCGAGCCACTGAAGCATCCTAGACAATCAATGCCCTGGAAGGCAGCCCCCAGAACCCAGAAGAGGACACAGCACCACAGGCTCGTCTGCCCACGGTACGGCAGGGCAGGACAGTCACTTCCTTTGATCCGGACACTCTGCCTCTATTCATGTGACCTAAGAACACCATCAGTTTCTTTTAGCAGCCTCACTGCACCACCGGTTCATTTGGAATAACAGTCAATTGTGAGGTGCAATGTGCAGTATAATAAAAAGCATTGGCTTGGGAGTCAAAATACGTGAGCTTCATGTTCTACTGACAGAGTCACGAAGAAGTGGGACCCTGAATCATTGCATCCCCAGCGCTCAGCAGGGTATTAGCTCTAATGGGAATGTCCAGTAAACACTCATCGAATGAATAAATAGTCTAGCTATTAACTCACTGTGGGATCGTGGGCAGTCCCTTCCCCTCTCTGCGGAGGGGAAATGAAAGTCTTACACTAAATCAGTGATCTTTAAAGTGAAATGTTGTGCCCAAAGGGATAAGCAAGTCAATCCAATCCGAAGTTCCATTTATATGTACACTAGCTTTTCTAAAAGAAAGAAGAAAAAGAAAAACCCCTGACTAATATTTAATATACGAATTGACACTGTCACCCTCCTCCTTCCAGTTCTAATGAACAGATGGATTTTCCATCAGAGCACCATCTGCTCGTGCAGCAAGTGCTCTGCATTACTCTGTTCGATTTCACTGGCTTTATTTCACCTGAAACCCCTTTGCAAAGTGATTTCAGGAATCTGACTTCTGTGACTTAGCAGAGAAGGTTCTTTCTTGCATTCATTCATTCAACAATTATTGATTGAGCATCTGTTTTGTGTTAGATGCTAGTCTAGGTGCTAGGTAATTATCAGCAAACAAAATAGATGAAAAAAAATCCTTTTGGAGCTTACATGGTAGTGGTGGAAGAAAACAGATAATGAGAGAGATGAGCACAGTATTGGGGTAATGGAAATATCTACGGACAGAAATTAAGCAGGAATTATGAGGTAGGGCCTTAATTTTAAATGAAGGTGTCAGGAAAGGGCTCACAAGGAAGGAGGGCTCACCTTCAGGGCTCACCTGAAGGAGGTGAGGGAACTAGCCATGCAGATATCTGGGGGAATACTATTTTGGGCAGAGAGAACAGTAAGTGCAAAGGCCCTGAGGCTGAAAAACTGATTCAGCCTCCAGCCCTACAAAGAGCTTACCAACCACAGAAGAGCTCCAAAGGTTTCCACCACCAGGGGCTCCAGAAGGACTTGGAGCCCCATACCTCCCTCTCAAGATCACCACCCCCAGGGTCAAAATGATTTCAGTCACAAGTCCTCAAAGATCCTTTGAGCATCCACAAGTGCTTTGCTAAAAGAAAAGAGTACAAAAAAAAAAAAAGAGTAATAATAACAGCTCATTCATCAACCTACTTGCCAGGCACTGCATTAAATCCTTCAGCTGTATTATCTCAGTTAAGCTGTACAACAGCCCAAAAATATATAGTATTACCCTCACTGTATAACGGAGGCTCAGTGAGGTTAAGAAACTCAGCCAGGATTACACAGCCAGCAAGTGAGGCAAGATACAGATCCAGTTTCCCCTAAGAAAGCTGAGTCAATCCCCTGCTATTCTCACACAGCTCCCTCCAAGACTCAGGCCAGAGGGGCAACAGACAAGTTCAAGCCTGTTTGCAAGATAACATGGAGCTATCTATCCACTCACTCTGGGCTGTTTCCCTTGCTCTGTAGCACAAGAGATAACAAGGATTTTGGCCACAGGGTTCCCATTACCCTAGGATGCCATGAGCCAGAAAGAAAAGCAAAGTTCTGGCGAGTGGGACCCCCGCCCCCCAAAGACTGAAAAACAAGAGAAACACACACTTGCGAGCCACCCACACCCCGCTGAGCCCAAGAAGCACAGGACAGCTGCCCACACACCCAACACAGAAGTCACCGGCTTACGGGGGACTTACCTTTAACTCAAAAGATCAGCGTTACACAGCAGAGCAAGAACGCTCTGAAGTGTTCACTGAATTAGAAGACAGTATGGGTGAGGCACCCGGCACAGTGACAGGCATGTAGCAAGGAGCTCCAAATGCTGGTAGATGTTGGGGGGGGTTCCTATCTCTGTGCTCCCCTTTCTCCTGTGTGCCTCTCCAGCAAGCCCTTACGAACAGAATGGAATATGTATGACTGGGGTAAATCTTTATGTATCTGACTGAAAATCTCCTGGAGGCGGGAGCATGCTCTCCTCATCTGTGGTACCAGCGCAGGCCTGGCACTTGGAAAGTGAGAGGTGACTGACAGCTGAATGGAGTCCACAGATGGGGAGATCGAGACCTGAAAGGAACCCTAAGCACCTCTGGTGATAACTGACAGCAGGTGTCTGGGTTCCTGCTCATCACTCCACACTCACCCTACATGAAACTCACAGTTGACAATATGTGATAATTTGGGAATATTTTTACTCCACATCTGGCTTGCCCAACAGATTAGAAGCTCCAGGAGAGCAGGGGCCGAGTCCATCTGGTCTACCAAGGTATTGTCAGAGTGGTCCAGAACAGAGTCCCGGTAAATCTCTAATCAGAGCAGAGAGATGGAAAGGACCAGAGGAGCCCTTGACCCTACACCTGCCTCCTGAGAAGCCATGTGCAAACATCCTGAGAGCCTGACTGTGACCCATTGACCAGAGACACCGGGACAGCCATACACTTCTAGAATCAAGCCTGGCACAGCCAAGCTCCCTCGGAGATACCCAGATGTAACACCAAGCAACAGAGCAGGATGCAGGAGCCAGGAACTGAAATCCCACCTTCACATTCTCCAAACCATGCATGCTCTCCCTCAGCACTGGGGAGCCTCCAGGGTAGGGGGCTCAGGGGAAGCAGCTGAGGGGCAGGCAGGCTATTCTCTTGACTCCAGCCTGGGTGAGCAGAGCTGGGGGCAGGGGGAGAGTACAGGCTGCGGGTAGAGGGAGCCCAGACCAAATAGCCTACTGTGAGAAAGTCCTCTCTGGAGACCAGAAGAGCTACCCAAAGGACGGCTTGGACTTCTGGAGGCAAGAAACACAAAGAGGGAAACAGGGAATTTCCACATCCCGCTGACCTCATGCCCAGATGGTCAGCGGCAGTTTCAGGATGACTTCCAGGCAGATGGGAACTCTCCTCCTGGTCTCTGTGGTTCTGAGATCTTTCCTAGAGAGGGGACTCATTCCCAGGATGACAGAGCTGAACAGGAATTTCCAAGGACAACGAGGCCAAGTCCATTACCAGGCGCCCCAAGGCTCCTGGAATGAGGGCCTGCGTCATCGTCCTGTCTCCCACGCTGACGGTACATTTCCCTCCATCACAGACCGAGGGATGGGTGTGGACAGGGCAAAGGAGGTGCTGACCCCACCCCCCATGCCTCGCTTGTGGCAGTACTGGAGCTCAGTGCCTAGGCATCCTGGGATATGAGCTCATCTGACCCCCTCTCAGGGTGTGAGGGCAGCAGTCAGGCCCCAGGGCATGAAGACCAAGGTCACACACAACCTCAGGACAAGCTGGAAAGGCCCTGCTCTCTCTCCAGTCTGCCACTGCCCCATCTCCATTTCTGTGCCTGCACTCACTCACTGCTCTGCAGATCCCCCTCTCCGGGTTCTTGCCAAGTCCAGCATGGACTCTGTGTCCACCTGGGCCTGGGTCTAGCAGCTACAGATCAGGTGACCCACCAGCGGGAGACATCAACCCACCGTACAAAAACAGAAACAGCGGCGGGTGAAGACACAGGCAGCTCAGATCTTCCTCCGAAACAATATCCTGGTTCAAGGTGGGGGGAGGGTCCCTACAGCCCACCCTGAAAAACCTAGGGGTGCCCACTGGAACCAGAAAGGCCTAAAGGGCCCCGACAGATGGCAGGCCAGGCAGTGACCACAGAGTGTAGAGATGGAGATGATGCTATTGAAACTGAAGGAGCCAGAAAAGGAGAAAGAGGAGACAGCAACTGAGGGGATGGAGGTGGGGTGAGGAGGGAGGAGTGGGTAGGGGTCGGAGGGTGGGGATGGGGAGGATGGGAAGGAGTCGGGGTCGGGGGTGGGGAGAGGAGGTGGGGCATGGGCCCATATCGCAACCTCCACCCAGGAGGAAGGTTGAAAAAGGCTAGATTCAAAATGAAGTTTTCTTTCCAGCTTCTGTACTGAGACACTTCAGCCCATCAGAAGCTGTCTTTCAATTACCTGTATGCTGGTGCCCGGAGTAGGGGCTCCCAGGGTTCCCAGATGATATGAATTTGCTTAGTTAGTAATATTTGCAAAATCGCTACGATTACTCAAGCATGTTTTTCCACTGGATTGTCATGAGAGCCGTGGGAAGGAGGCAGGGCTGACATCAGTTCCACAGGTGAGGAAACTAAGGCCCACTTGGGAACTTAGCCTGGTCTAACGCCACTGGGCACTGGCTGCCTCCTGAGGCCAGCCGGACTCTGCTGCTCTGGGCGAAGTGAAGTTCTCGCTAGCCCAGGGAGGACAGCCTGAGGAGATCTCTGGCACTGGGAACTGGGAGGACACAGCAGCCAGCAGCAACCTCCCCATGCAATGGCAGGGGCTGCCAGGGATGCTGGTAGGTGGGGGTGACAGTGTAGTGAAGGGAAGGTTCTCCAGAAATAAGGCAAGGACAGAAAGTTAGAAGTCCTGGAATCCACTCTGCTGCACGCTCTGACGGCCATGGGCGAGCTGTCCATTCTGTGCACCTCAACTCCCTCTTAGGCACAGAGAGAGGAGCCTGGACTACAGAGAAACTGGGTGATGTCTTCATGCGGGCCTAAGGATCCACGGAGATCCAAACTTTGGGAGCCAGCCACAAGGCAAGAAAGAGGAGGGGACCCAGCACACACACACAAGATAGTACAGCCCTGGATCAGGGAGAAAGGGTCCCAACAGGGCAGGATCAGAGACAGAAGCAGATGGGGCATGCAGGGTGCAACAAAGAAGGGGGAGCCCAAGTGCACCATGAGACCCTGAGCCGGAACCCTTCTCACACGTTGCCCCAGGGCCTTGCCCTGGTCCCAGCTTTGCCCACCCCTGCAGGCTGGGTGACACTGACCAGCCTCTCACCTTTTTTGAGCCTCATCTGCAAAACAGAAAAAATAACAGAAGCCATGGATGTCAGATTAAAGAAACTAAATAAAACAATATGCATACAATTGGAAGGGGGTTCTCACTTATTTCCTGATTATTTGATTTATTTAACAAAGAAATGTATTCATTTTGTAATAAGATTTCCTAAATAATGATAATTATAATACCTCACGAAGTACCTGGCACTTAGTAGGTTCTTACTAAAAGGCTGAGGCAGCCCCTAACTGTCCAGCTGATAGGTTGTGGCATCCACTTAGTTCTTGTGAATTGCAAAAAACTGTAACCAGGAACACTGGGACAAAACCACAGCTGGTGAAACTGAAGCTATGAGAAGCCCTTGGACCAAGGCCACGTTCACGAAAGATCAGGAATCATCTGAGCCTCAATTTCCTCAGCGGTAAATGGGAATATCCTGCAAGTCCCCCAAGGGCTGACGGGAAGTGAGGCATTATGAAACATCTCACAAACTAAAACAAAAATCTTCCCACTTCTACACTTCACAATGCCCTCCAGACCACCCCACCCATTTCACAATCAGGGAAACTGTGGCTCCAGGTCCATCCATCAAAGAGCGGGCCGAGTCCTCTTGATGACTGTCAGCAGAGACACGGCACCTACTTTAGACGGTGTGCACCCAAGGAGTCCACCCCGGCTTCTCACTAGTGAGAGGCCAAGGATTTAATCAGTCTTTCCAAACAATTCAGTAAGAAAGAGGCTGCAGGCACAGGGTGTAATACGAGGAATGGGCGGGGCTCGGGAATCATGGGATCTAGTGGAGGTTGTGGTTGTTGTAGTCGCTAAGTCATGTCTGACTCTTTGTGAACCCAGGGACTACAGCCCGCCAGGCTCCTCTGTCCATGGGATTTCCCAGGCAAGAATACTGGAGTGGGTTGTGATTTCCTCCTCTAGGGAATCTTCCCGAACCAGGGATCGAACTCACGTCTCCTGCATGGGCAGGTGGATTCTTTACCACTGACCGACCAAGGAAGCCCTCTAGTTTAGATACACCATGGCAAACATCTTCCATCACCTGGCCTCAGTTTTCTAAAAGGAGGGGTTGTTGACAATAGCAATAATACAATATAAGGGGGCAGACCAGACAACTTTTAAGGCCTCTTCTAGTTCTAACATTCCAGAACTTGCAATATATTGCCATCTGTTTCTAAAATCTTCTGATCTTGAAAAGGCTACTCTCCCCAGCTCAGAAGCTTTCCGGGTGGGTCTGTGGTAAAGAATCCACCTGTCAGTGCAGGAGATGCAGGAGACAGGGATTCAATCCCTGGGTTAGGACGATCCCTGGAGTAGGAAATGGCAACCCACTTCAGTATTCTTGCCTGGAAAATCCCATGGACAGAGGAGCCTGCTGGGTTACAGTCCATGGGGTTGCAAAGAGCAGGGCATGACTGAGCACGCACACACAAGCACCCTAGCTCCCATCCCTCCCAACGCCCAAGTGGATGCCCTGCCTCATGAACTCTCCTGCAGCGCTCTCGGGTGTGTCGCCTTCCCAAGAGCAGCTGGAAACCCCCAGATGATGTCTGCAGCCCTTCCCCCGGTCCTGCCCTCCTCCCTGGGCTGCATCCAGGCTCCAGGTCAGCCTGAGTGCCATGTCACTCAAGCACAGCTGGCATCTCCCATGTCCTTCCTCCCTCCTCCCATCCACTGACTCACCCACAGAGAGAGCCCCACTGTCCCTACTTAGCCTCCAAGATCCAAGCTCTACACTATCAGCCTAGGTACAGTGGAGAGAACTGGGCCATTAGTTGGCTGAAAACTCTGCATAAGAGGACCAAGGAGCTTCTAACTAAAGCTGGGATAGGCCCTAACAGCTCTGTGCTCCCATATGCCAGGCACTGCACTGCATCATTATGCACAGTATTCCCTCATTTTCTTCTTACCACACAGAGATGAAAATTCTTATCCCTATTTTCCAGCAAGGAAACCAATCCTCTTGGCTGGATAGCATCATCTCTATTTTTCAGATGAGGAGGCAGACTCAGACAAGTTAAGCCACTTGAGGAAAACACAGCTGGTTAATAGCAGAACAAAGATTCCAGCCCCATTCTATCAGACTCCAACACCAGTGCCCATTTCACTGGACTGCAGTGACAGAGACGCACAGGGCTGAAACTCAGGGGGAGGACACCACTCCTGTTGTCCCACTACCTGAAACACACCCCAGGTTCCCAGCCGCTGCCTCTATGTGTCACTAACTTTGCCTGAGATCAGGTGTCAGTCCGCCCTTGACTGCCAGTAGTCACCAAGGCTTAGAGTCTCAGGTTGAAAGGAAGCTCAGGGGAGATTCAGACCCATGCTTATCCAGTCCCCAGGAGAGCCAGGGGACTCTGGTTGACCATCTTTAGTGACCCAGGCCAACTTCCTCCCCAAGGAGCACCCCCGGGCTGCCAGCACTAACTGCAGTGAAGCTACTCCCAGTTCTGCTTCCACTGTCCCTGCTCTGCCCTCTGGGGTCCCTGAGAATAAGGAACAAGATGCCTCTCTTCTCCATCTCAGCCCTGAGCAGATTTGGAGCCTGCAGCACTCTAGAGGCAGACTAGCCCTTGTTCCCTGCAGAGAACAATGCAGGGCTTCCGGACCCCTCCCCACCCGGCCCCCTCCACCCCCACCCTATCTGTAGCTGACCTTAAAAATGGACACAACACTCCAGATGTGGCTTGCCTGACCAAACAGAGGAACTTTCATTTCCACCTTTTTAGGTATTATGTTTCTACTGCCGTAGCTGTGTGGACATTTGCTTTTCTTATACCTGGGTCACCCATGGTAAAGAATGTCCTTTCTCAATTATGTCAACAATCAGGCTTAGTAAAGCAACTATACTTCAATAAAAATTAATTAAAAAAAAATCAGGTTTGTATGGCTGAGATGAAGTCATCTTATAAAAAAGTATGCTTGAGGAAGTTTCAATTATTTAAAGGGCCAGAGGTAACTCATTCAGTAACCACCTATTTAAGAAGCTAGAAATCTCTGTATCACTGTACACAGAGACTGGACAAAGCTGGGCACTGACACATGGTCTGTAATAGCAAAAATGTCCTGAGTGTTCGTTAAGAGGGGACTAGTTTAATAAACTGTGGTGCATTCATTCAATGGAATAGGACACAGACATCAAAAAGAATGGGCAGACTGCTTCGCAATGACAGAAAGGTGCCTATAAAATACTGTTAAGGAAAAAAGCAAAGTATTGATGTATAAAAGATATTATTTATCCTGTTACACACATTTATACCCACACAACTATGTGTGTAGGTGTGTATGTGTGTATATATGTGTGTATGTGTGTTAGTGTTAGTTGCTCAGTCATGTCCGACTCTTTGCAAACCCATGGACTGTAGCCTGCCAGGCTGCTCTGTCTATGGGATTTCCCAGGCAAGAATAATGGAGTGAGTAGCTATTCTCTTCTCCAGGGGATCTTCCCGACCCAGGGATCAAAACCAGGTCTCCTGCATTGCAGCCAGAGACCTTCACCATTTGAGCCACCAAGGGAAGCCCTGTATGTGTGCATAAACATATACATATACTATAAAATCTTACATGTGCATAAGAAAAGGTCTGGAAAGATACACACCAAACCGCTGCTAGTAGTCAGCCCCAGAAAAGGACTTGGGCTAGGGGACTGGAATCAAAGAAACTTTTATTTTAAAACTTAGATTTTTTAACTCTTTACAAGGGAAACCTAGCCTGTTCTATTTTTAAAATTGATTTTAAAAAACAGGCAGAAGAGATGAAGGATAAAAAAAGACAACTTTCATTTTCTACTTTATACCTTTAGCATCCCGTGAGTTTTTGGAGTTTTTTTCCTCCAATGAGCACTTTATTTTGTAACTCGTTTAAAGGGAGAGTTGACTTTGTTTTTAAGTGGCTTGACAAAGTCAGAACAATAAGGAAGGGCTATTGTTCTGGCACCAAATGAGGCTGGCTGGCGGAGAGCAGGGATGAGAGCCTCCTTATTATGAATCTGCTTCTTATGCACAGACAAGCTATAGGGACTAGTTCACAAATCAGGAAGGACTTCATCACCTGAACCAAAGAACTTATTCATTAGTAAAATCAATATTTCTATGGTCTTTCTCAATTCTAACAGTCTGTGATGTATATTGTTTCATGATAAATAATTTACATATATGCAGGAAATGCCTGTCCTCTAATTTCATTCTGGGAAATATTTGACCAAAGTGAAATTAATAGAGAAAAAAATATAAATGACTAGTTATCATATAAAGACTTAATAAAGCAGCTAACAGAAAGTTAAAAAAAAAAAAAATCAAGAAGGAAAGTCCAGGGTCAAGTTTTCTAGTCAAGGAATTTGGCAGATGGAGAGTTGGCAACTGTAGATTGTTTCAACCTGGAACCTGCCAGAAAGGATCTAGCTTCAGGAAGGTCAAGGTTGGATCTGAGGTGACAAAGGTGGGAAGAAAAGCACCAGACTTTGGTGTGGGAACAAAGGTTGCCATCCACTGCCTGTGGGCCCTCACATGGGGCCTTACACCTGCTTTGCTGGAGAGGAAGCCGAGTCCAGACAGGTGCAGAGCTGGGCTCAAGGTGGCCCAGTTCCCAAGGGACCAAGCAGAATGCCCCCCACTTGATCATCAGTCCCCAGCCTGTACTTACCACTGCCAACAGCCCCTTACGAAGGGCTGAGAAGGCAGCCCAAGCAACTCCAGCCTGCTAGCCTTCGCCTCCTCACAGTTCCTGGGATCCACTGGTGTACCTACTCCGTGCCTAGAAGCCTGGCTTCCCCACCCCCTACCCCCCAATCCAGCAGCTGGCACTGTTGACCTAGGAGGAGCCCCTCACCTATCAGCTATAGCAACCCTGGGCCTAAAGGGAAGGGAGACTCAACTGTCCTCCTGTGTACTTGTGCCCAAAATGCCCAAAGCTGGTTCCAACAAAGGCTTTCTCCAGCCCTGTAACTCCCTTCTCCATGGGGGAAAATGACAACTTTTGAGAATTCCCCACATACCAAATATGGTGAAAAAAGGGTTTCTGTGAAACCAGGGTTCAGATCCTGGTTCTGCTCCCTCACCAAGTGACCCTGAGCAGACCTCACTTTCTTGGTTTTCTCTCCCCAAAGAAATGCTGTGAGGACCAACTAGGAACCACAGAACTCCCCGTAGACCTTGAAGTGCTAACCCAACAGAAGCCATAATGGCTAGGAAGAGAACAGCTTCCAGGGACTACCAACCAGATAAAAGCCAGAGATGTCCTGTTTTAACAGTGAAGACTGGAAATAAGCTAATGAAGAAGAAAATGAATAAAGACATCGGGGCCGTTTCATAACAGCGAATGTTAATACTGTGCTATTTAGTCACTAAGTCGTGTCCAACTCTTTGTGACCCCACGGACTGTAGTCTTCCAGGCTCTTCTGTCCATGAGACTTTTCAGGCAAGAATACTGGAGTGGGTTGCCATTTCCTTCTCCTGGGTATCTTCCCGACCCAGGGATCAAAACATCTCCTGTTTTGGATTGGATGGATTCTTTACCACTGAGCTACTAGGGAAGCCCCTATTAATACTATACAGCAGTGAGAAACAGATAGGCCAGAGCTAAAGAGCCAAACAGGGATGAATCTCTCAAACATAACAAGCAAAACAAGCAAGCTGCAGAAGAATACAGTTGGAAACATTTAAGTAACATCTTAAAACACATAAAACAATATTACATATTATTTAGGGATATATATGTTTATAATATCCATAAAACTGTAGAGAAATACAAGAGAATAAACTCTAAATTTAGAATCCTTGTTACCTCTGGAAGAGTGGGGAAGGAGAGGATCAGGGAGAAATTTCAAGCGAACAGAAAATATGTTATTTCTTAAGCTGAATGGTGGCTCTCCCAAGTGTCTGCCTGTTACCCTGTGTCTAAAGATTCCTTTGCATTTTCTAAAAGTCAATGCTGCCATCCTCAGACCCCTGTTCTTCTTCCCAGAGATTAGGATCGGGGTGGGGGGTGCTGCACCCCAGAGGCAGAAGTGGGGCTGTGGCAAGACCAGGGCTCCTCAGACCACAGAGATGAAGCTGACCAGGATCATGGTCTGCTGGCCCACTGAGAGTGGTGTAAGCTTCCTCCACTGTGGGTGGAGACCAAACCAAGGGCCCCTGACTCATGGGACACCCCCACGCCTGCCCTAAAAATACCAGCTCTGACCGCTGAGTAGGACGCCTTGGTGACATGACTCCCATAGCATTCCCAGCCCTCCCCATTTGCCCCCCTCCCAACACACACACCTGCCTGGGCCACCGGCCTGTCCACCAGCAGGTGCTCAGGGACACAAGGAACAGCCTCAGGGTGAGGTCCCTGGGGAGACAAGAGTTTAGCCCTGCCTGGGGACACCTTGGACAAAGAGCCACCACTCCTCAGCCCAGTCATCCGTTCCTATCAGAAGAGTGACTGACTGTCCTAGGCTGGTCACGGGGAGGGAGATGCAGGTAAAAACTTCCTGCCAGCAGCCAGGCCGTGGTGGCTGTACCTTCCTTCTGGCAACACTTCACAGAGCTGCTGACACTCTCCAAAGAGGAGTAGGATAAAGGAGGGGCAGGCAGAGGGGCAGCAGCAAGAAGCCAGGAGGAGGGGCACACAAAGGCCTGGCCCAGCAGGAGAACTCAGAAACCGCAGGGGCCAGAGAAGGCAGCCCAGTCACTGGGCTACAGTTTTCTGGAAGAGAACGCCCTGAGACACCTGTCAGTGCAATTCCCTCGTTCTCCGGCTGGAACACCAAAGCTGGCCAAGGGAAGGAGACTCGCCCAAGGCTGCAGGGGACAGTGGAGGCAGAGAGGCGAGGAAACCCGGATCCTCTGTTGGCCAGCTGTCCATTCTTTTTACCATACCTCCTACTGTCCTCCCTCTCCCTTCCTTCCTCCCTCCAAGGGGTCAAATGAGCCATGAGCTGAGGGGGAAAAAAGGGGGCAAGAGAGGAGGTGGGCCCACCGCAGCGAGCCACCTGTAACAGCACTGGAAAGGGCCGCCCACAGAGCGCTCCCTGACGCAGTGGTGGGGTCCAGGGGAGACTGGCTCATCACCTGTGAGGTGCTGGGTGCTGTTGAGGAAATCTGGGCCAGATGTCCTCTGCGGCCCTCCCACGTATATACTTCCACTGTTCCAAACTGGGATGGAAGGACGTCTGAGATACCACAAAGGACGATCCATCCAGAGAGGACACAGCATGGTCCAGAGGTGGCAGAGGATGAGGGGCAAGTTATGCCGAAGCCTGGAACATATGACCTTCCTCATCATCTCCTTCTGAAATCCCTTCAACATTCTTAAGATCAGCATTGTTAATAAGACTGAATGGTGTTCAGAAGCTGGCAGCACAGGTCACTTACACCGCGCCAGCCCCACGCCAGCCCTGCGCTGAGTGCTTGACAGGCACTGTCTCATTCATGTGTACCCCTCTGGAGGCAGCACTTACGTCACAGAATCTTACAGATGAGGAAGCAGGCGCAGCCCCCGTCCAGGTGTGCTAACTCTAAATCAGGCACGCCACACCACGGGATCTCAAAGAGCAGCTGGTCTGGCAGCCTCAGCACCGCTGCCACCAGCTGGCTGAGCCGCTCTGGGGACGCAGCCCTGCGGTCTGTCTAACAAGCCACCCAGAGGATTCTGATGCATGCTCAGGTTTACCAACCAGCTGCTCTGTTCACTTCCCAGTGCTGCCGACGGAGTGGGGAAAAACTGATACTTCTCTGCCTGGCAGTCAAGACTTTAGGGTTTTTCCTAGCCCAGCTGGTCAGCTCCCCCAACCCAGGAGAGCCTTACCCAAAATCCTCTGCCCAGTTTCCTAAGTTCCAGAAGGAGCTCAGGCCTAGCTCTGTACCTCATCATCTTGGCTGGGCCTAGCCTTGAAGTCACTTCCCTACAGAAGCCCCCGACCACCTGGTAACCCCCAAATTGCATCACACCCCACTCAGACTCAGTGCCAGGCAACTGCTGACACACTATGCCTTCTAGCTAGCACTCAGGGCACATTTCTGCCCAGTCCACAACATGTTCCTGGAGGACGGAGAACCATGAGCACCATGCCACTCCACACAGGACCATGCCAGAGGACTGTCAGGACCATTTGCTGACTATCAGGAGGAAAAAACAATGTCTTGGGAAGCAACTTCTGGCTCTCATCCCAACTCTGCCACTAATTCTCTGGGACGAAGGCCTTCCCGTCTCTAGGTCTCAATTTTCTTATCTGTGAAATGCACCATTATTCTAGTTTTTTCTACTCTACTCATCTTTTGAACAAACCCAGCAGTCTTACCCCAGACACTCTTATCTAGTAACAGGAATGCACATGTGAAGACTAAAGAGGTCGTTGCTCTCACCCTTCCACTCCAGGAAAAGAAAAAGACAACAAACAAGCAAACACTAAAAATTACTGTTTCCCAGACACATACAGTGTCTCTACACACACTTTCTCATTTGCAAATAAGCACGGTCATTTCAAGCCATGATGAATGTATTAAAAAATATATATAATAGTAATGTGACAGAAAGTGAAAAAATGAGTTACTTTGCATAGAAAGGTCAGAGAAGGCCCCTCTGAGGAGGTGACATTTGAGCCGAGACTTGACAGATAAGGAAGAACCAGCGTGGAAAGAGCTGGGGAAAGGTGTTCTAGGCAGAAGCAACAATATCCACAAAGGCCTCAAGCAAGAATAAACTTGCCATGTTGAATGGGGGAAAAAGCAGGCTGCTGTGGTTAAATCACAGTGAGTGTGAGAGTAAAACAGCACCCAGGAGTACCCAGAGAGGGAGGCCGATAGCCAATCTCCTGCAATTCTGAGGTGTTCAAATCAGGTCGACCAACCCAACCCAGGACATCCGGGGCCCAAGTCATAGGCAGGACTAGGAGGGTAAGGGTATGAGTCAGACCCCATGGCTTCCTGGGGCCCCAAAGGCCCTGGTGTGGGAATAGGGGCAGGCAGCAACCCTCAGCAGGAGTGCCATGCCATACCGACGGATGCCCATGGGTGGGGGAAAACAGATTCACCTAAGTATGTAGAACACAGGACACTCAGGGCTGCTGTCTCCAGAGGGACATGATCAGATGCTTCCATGAAGTGCCAGGCCCTGATCACATTATTTTTCCAGGACACAGCCAGGATAGTGGAAAAGAAATAGTGCTCAGGGTTCAAGGCTTACTAGTCTTGGGCAAGTCTTAACCTTTTGGGGACTCCGTTTCCTCATCTGAAGATTGAGGCTACTAATAGTGACTCTCGCCTAGGGTTGTTGAAAGTTTAAAAGAGATACTAAACGTAAAGCACTGTGCCTGGCACACAATAAGTGCTGATAAATGTAAGCTGTTACTATTACCATTATTGGTTTTTCACTACTTCAGTTCTCTCTGCTGTCAAACAAGAATATTAATACATCATAGGATTGCTATGAGCCTGTGCTAATAAATATTCCAGCCTCCTAATGCAGTATCCATTGTCAGGAATTAAAAAAAAAAGAGAGTCCTCTTGCCGGATCTCTCATCAGGTGCTGAATTCCCCTCCACCATACCACATTGTTTGGAAAATGAGTAAGAGCTGATTAAATTACATTTTGACAATACCGTGAAATAAAAATGATGCATTAGGAATCCACAGATTTCTCTGCACTGTCATTCTGCAAGGGGGTGGGGATAAACATTGCTGATTCTTCTGCATCACCCACAAAAGTCCCCCCCAACCAAAACAGTCTCACTCAGTCACACAAAATTCCCACCCACAAAATTCCCATACAATTAATGAATGTATAATACAATCACTTTCAAGTACACACAACCTCGCACTCTCCTGCAGATAAACATTCTACAGTGGAAAACTCACACGTGTAGAAACTCCACACCCAAAATCGCTCCCCCAAACTCACTACAGCTGCCCTGCAAATGCACCCAAATGTTGCCTCCAACAGAGGGCAAAATATTTTCAACAGAAACAGTACAGAACGAAATCTGGAATCAAACGCTGGAGTTCAAATCCTAATCGTGCAACTCTCTAATTGTATGGCCCCAATCTCCAAATGCCTCAGTTTCCTAAACTGTAAAATACGGATAATAATAATCAAATTCATTTTGAAGGTGACAGTGACAAATGAGTTTAATACATGTAAGAGTTAAGATCAGCACTTGGAAAGCGCCCAATAAGCTATTTTCCTCTTCATTACGTGTGCACACTGCTTCCAAAACTGGTCTCCCATACTGTAAACAGATCCACGCCCGCACACACACATCCCCACCCCGCCGGTCTGCACGCCTTGCACACCAACTGCACGCCAGTCCCAGGCGCGCTCGCCCACTCAGTGCGCACGCGCGCCCACCACCCTCCGCGCGGGCCAGGGATTCCCCACTCAGCCGGACTTCGCCACCCTTGGAGGCGCCGCGTGCCTCGAGGCTAGCCCTTAAGCCAAGAAGCCAGGCCACCAGGCCGGGCCTGACCTCCCCGCGCCACACCCGGTCACTGCCGAGACTCGAGACGGCCCAGTCTCGGATTCCCTTCCGTTCCATCCCCGCTCCGCCCAGCCGGCTTACCTGAGGGTGGGGGCCCTGGGGGACAGCGCCCCGTTCTCCGCGTCCAGTCCCGAGTCCAGGGACAGGGTAGAGGCCCGCGTCAGGCTCTGGCCTCACAGCACTCAGCAGGATCCCTGCTCCGGGCTGGGGGACCTGGCCAGGGACTAGGAAGTGCTGGGGGCCGGGCCGCCCCACCCCTGGGAAAGTCCCCAGCGATTGACAGGCCGCTTGCCCAATCACGCGGCACCGTCTGTGCTGGCCAGCAGCCGCCGGGGTGGGACGCACCGAAGTAAACAGCAGACGCCGGAGATTAGGGGGCCGGAGAGAGTGTGCAGATTGGCCGCAAGAGTCCTGTCCCGCAGGCCGGCCCCTAGGTAGCCTCTGGGCCACCCCTCGCGGCACTCCCAGCTGCGGAAACTCCGGGCGCCAGAAAGGGGCCACCCCGAAAGCCGGAATTTCAGAGCAGAGACGAGCCGCAGAGACCACCCACCCCTTCCTTGGGCCGAGGGGCACGCGGACCGGAGCGCTGGGAGGGGATTTGCCAAAAAGCGGTAACCATTTGTAGCTGAGCCAAAGCTCAGCTCCGAGTCATGGAGTTCGGTCCAGGGCGGTCCCAAGACTTCTTACAGAGCTCACGGAAATTCTGAGCTGAAAGTACCCTTAAAGAATCTTACTGTCACAGCTGACGTTTTTTGCGCCCTTACTGCTCCAGACTTGGTAAGCTTTATTTAATTTGCTCAGCCACCCGAGTGAGATGGTTTTCTATCCCCACCCCCCACTTTTATTTTTAACCATAAATTAAGATTCAAGGGAGAGGGAGATTAGAAGACCTCAGTAAGTGGCTGAACCAAAATTCAAACCCAAGTGGGCAAATCCGGAACCTACCTCCTACCGTCTATCTATACATGGGTCAGATCATGCAAACAGGCTGTGAGAGTCCCCAGACCTGGCAGGAGCAGTAACATGGTGAAGGTTGGGGACATTTGTTTTTTTAAGCCCATCATTTTATTTAAAAGAGGGTAAATTTTAATTTCAAAAAGTGGAAGGGCCTGGCCTTCCCTGGCAGTCGAATGGTTAAGACTCAGCGCTTCCATTGCAGGGGACACAGGTTCCATCCCTGGTAGGGGAATTGAGATCTCACACACTGATTAGCCAAAAAAAGACAAAACAAAAACATTTTTAAGCAAAATTAAATTAAAAAAAAAAAAAGTGGAAAGGCCTTGTAATAAAGAATAGCTTGGATAAAGAACAGCTTTATAACAGGAATAAAGAACAGCTCTTTAAATTGAGGTAATATAGCTTTATGAAAAACTTATTCTAAAAGATACATTTCACTGGAACTATGGAAAATTTAGTGATTGACAGGCCCTCATCCTCGGAAAGGATCTGGGGAGCTATTCCATATAGGCCCTCATTTTACAGGAAAGCTCTGTAAATTAACTGTGAGTGTACGTGAAAACACACACCCCTACCCAAGTACTCTCAGGCTCTGTGACATCCTATGACACTTTTAGTTTCTTCAAAGGGGTTATCAAATTCTCAAAACAACATTAATTCTAGTTCATCTTAATTGTGAAAATAAATTGAAGAGAGGGAGGAAGAGAGGGATGTGAACACCAAACAGAGCACCATTGAGTGAAACCAATTCAGAAGGGTTCCGGGAGATTACAATCTTGGACTGATTCATACTGCAGCTCTCAGGCATCCCCTCACCCATTAGGGTCCCCCAGTCTAGTTTTTGTCCTGCTCGTGTCTGTAATTCCCAATTTGCCTTTTCCTGGAATGCCCAACCCAAGTCTTCTCATGAACACTGAAATTTACTTTAAAAAATGAAGAGTCTCCAATTATTTGCATCTTGTTTCCAAACTACTTCAGCTGTTTTTCTAAATGTCTGACCTTAGAGAATTAGGTGAATTGTTTCATTCCACAAAGTGCAGGATGACTCCTAGAGCTGGGCTTGTTAGACAGGGCTCTAGAATGGCATTAAAAGGTCACACAGTCATCTTTTTGCTTGATTCCCTACTTTTGGATAATTTTCCTTAACATTTACAATGTGTGAGAAGAGTCATCTCTTCAAAATGATGACTACACTCACCCCTTTCGCCTTTTCCAGTCTGTTTGACTTTCAAACATTCCACCATGTTAAAGGCCATAGGAATATTGATCACAATCCCCTGTTTGGCATATCAGTAAACTGCGTCCTCAATGTAGTAAAAGCAGGGGTCCCAAACCTTCAGAATCTAATGTCTAATGATCTGAGGTGGAGCTGATATAATAATAATAGAAATAAATGTAACACTCTTGAATTATCCCAAAACCATCCCTTCCACCCCAGTCCATAGAAAAACTGTTTTCCACGAATCTCGTTCTTGGTGCCAAAGAGGTTGGGGACTGATGTAGTAAAGATTTACTTAAGGCCACACACACTGAATGATACAACCAGGGTTGGAACCCAGGACCTTGGCTCCAAGTCATATATACTCTTTCCACTGCATTATGTGTCCTAGGTTTTCTTACTTTCTTACAGAAACTCAACACTCATGATGATCACAGGCTGTGGACCTAACTAATGGGCTTCTAACCACTCAAACACTGATTTCCTGGGTGGCCTCTCTAAGCCTCTGTTCCTCTCTAAAAAGTGGAGATATGATTACCTACCCCTTAGGTGATCATGATAAATGAGATCATATAAGTCAAGCCCAGAGCTTGGCACACAGTAGGCATTCAAGAAAAGATAGTGGTTTATAGATGTGAATCACATGCGTTGAGTAGAACTTTAGTGTTAAACCCAGGAATGCAGCCTCCCTAGGTTCCATCCCACTATCCACAAACTCTGTGGGACCCTCAACTCTGGGGGCTCGGCAGGGTGGGAGACAGGCCTCCTAGATTGGCACCCTCTGCTCCCTCCAGACCTGAAAGGAACTTGCCAAACTGGGAAGCTGAGCCTGACACTGAGAACTGAGTGACTCAGGCCACTGGGAACCTCTTGCTCTTCCACAGTGAGGACAGGCACCTACGCAAAGCCCTACCTGGGAGGAGAATCAAAAGACCTGTGTGTGGTTTCATTTCGTTTTGTTTTAAGGCATGCAGTTACCCAGTCTCCTTTCTACCACCAGCCCCTTCTACCACCTCCACCAAGGCTGCTCCGAAGTCACATCTAAATCCACATTTGAGAGAAATAAAATACATACCAAAAACTCTCAACCTATAAGTGGTTAAGCTCTAAATCAAATGCCTAAAGAGTGAAGGCTGTGTATTAAAGACATGAGGAGGTAACATCAGTGAAATATTTGCTGTGTGCTAGGTCTGCACTTTTACATAATATATCTCCCAACCAGCCTCTGAGGTCAGAAACATTATAACCCCCACTTCACTGATGAAACTGGGGATCTGAGGTATTAGGTGGCATCCACTGCCGCAAGTCACTGGAACATGAAGATCCTGGCTCTTAAACTCTTAACACTCTTGAGCATTAGGCTGTAGAGTCTTGCCAGCTTGCAGGGCATAGAACTCAACATGCCAGTCCTTAAAGTGTCCTGAGAAAGGGCCCTTTTATATAGGGATGAAGCCACTGAGGGCCAGCATGGGCCAGGGACTTGTCAGAAGTCTTACAGCAAGTTTGGAATAGTACTTAAGTCTCCTGCTGCCAGAGCAATGCTATTTCTACACCTCAGTGATGGGAACAGAGCTGCTAAAGCAAACAGCACCTGCCTCACTCCTGCAGGTTAATTAATGAGTCAGAGCCTTGGATAGGAGTAATGAGCAACCAGTGAACTAAGAAAAGATCAGTCCTGGGTCCGGGTACCTCCTTAGATCCAGTCCCACGTCTCCATAGCCTGGGGGTAATCTCAGGAATGGAAAACCCTGTGATAGATTCTAGGTGCTTTTTGGTGTTGGGTGTGTGCATATGAGAGGGAGATTTCAGTCATAAGTGAGAAATGCATGTCAAGCGCATGGTGTCAGCTGTAGTCATATGAGGTGATCATATTTGGGAGTAAAGACTGAATCAGTGAGCAGAGTCTATGGTCCCTGCTTCCCACCCTCAGCCTGAAAAGGTGTTTTTAATTCCATTTATTTCCCAAATAACCACATGAGAGGATGGATACGACGGTGCTAAGAAAGCCATAACTTTTCACATACATTCAGCACTTTAAGATGAGTTAAACCATTTCATAGTCACAGTTTGCCCCACTTTCAAGAGGCATGTCACGCAAGGGTGAGAAGGTGGGTGCTGGAGTCAGACAGACCTGGCACTTATACTTGGTGAGGACTCTCCCCCAGGGTCCTCATCAATGACAGGAAGGTTAGAACAGTGCACGGAGTAAAAAGAATGAACACCGCAGAGCCTGACATCAGTGAGAGGCGACAATGATAATCATGACCCAGTTCACAGGGCAGGCAGGGATCGTTCATCTCCTTCCAGTGAGGACCTCAGAGCCCAGAGCTGTGGAGGAACTTGCCGTAGACCGCACAAAAGTTTCTCGGAAACATCAGGCCTTAGAAGGCATTTCTCCTGACTGTTCCTCCAGTGTCTTTCCTATTTTTCTTTTTTATTTTTTGTTCCAACTGTTTCCACTGCATCCCTGGGCCTGCCTTTTACTCTAGGTTTTCTGGGGCACTGCTGGAGGAGAGGCAAGGGCAAAGTGACACTGGGGGGAATTCCCAGCCATGGCCTGTAGCAGACGTGGCCAAGCCAGGCCCCTCCCACGGTTCCTAGGAGCCCCAGGCCTCCCCTCCTCCAGCCCCTGTCCCTCTCTCTCCCATATCTGCAGCTCAGAATGTCAAGTGGATCTGGGTTTGGAGCCAAGCTTGCCCCTTGTCATCCTCCTGGAAAACGTTCCAGTGGGAAAACGTCAGCCAGGCTCCTCCCAGCCCCTGAAGGAAGCAGACCCGAGGGAACCAGAGCATTTCCTAATCCTGGGAAGCCCTGACAGGGCCCTGAGAACAATCCTCCTTCAGCCTCACCCCAAGGCCTCTGCTATGCACCCTCTTCTGGGCCACTCCCACTTCTCCCTTCATTCTCCAGCCCAGAAGCCACTGTGACAGTGACTTGGCCTCCACTCCTTGCCCCTCCTAGCCAGGGACTTCCCTGGGCTGGGCCTCTGACCAGCTCTGGAAAATCTGGACTGTTTGTGATCAAAGAGGAGGCTGCATCACCGCTGTCTGCCAGCCGTCACCCACTCCTAGTGCCTTGGGCTCTCTCTGTTACCAGCTCAACCATAGAAAGGGCCAGCTGGCCCTGGAGGGGAGCAGGTAGGGGAGCCCTCTGCAGGCCCTTTTGCCCCCTGTTAAGGAGGGCACCAGCCTTCCACCGTGTTCCCAAGGGAGGCAGGGCAGACTCCCACTTGGTCTCTTCCTGTCTAGCTTAAGATCACTGAAGTGCCTCACACACGCCCACATACCCTCAAAAACTCACTGACACACAATAATGACCCAGACACTCAGAGACACACTCACACAAATACATAAACATGCTCACACGCGCTGCCTCACACAGTCATCCACATAAGCGTCTTGGGAGATCTGACACACGCTCATGAACATAGACACACATTCTCATCCCTGCTTGCACGCGCACACACACACACACACAGACACCTGCCTTCACACTTATGAACCTGCTCCCTTCTCTTGGGAAAAGGATAAGACAAAAGCAGATCTTTCTTTTCCTTCCCTTTGGAAAAACTGCTGGCGACGAGCAAAAACGACTGGCTGAGAAGGCAAGGAGAGGAGGGCAGGAAGAGGAAGTAAGAAATGGAGGGAGAGAGCCAAGAATAGAATGAGGGCAGGCCAGGAGGTAGAGGTGCAGAGCCTAGGCCCTTGGGGGTGGGAGGGGGAGCTGGGCCAGGGCAGCCACAGACACTAGCTGGCAGGAAAACCGGGGGCCAGGTGGCTCGTGGCCCAGCGCCAGAGGCTCTGGTGGCCCCACAGTCTTGTGTGGTAAGCCTTGGCCTGTCCTGGCATACCACCCTGGGCAGGTCACTCACCTGGGGAAGGCCAGGAGAAGATGACGGGGTCTGTGCAGCGGGGGCTGCCGCCTGAGAAGGCGCCTCTGCTCACTGTGCTTCTGCAGGAAGGAGAGCTGGGCTGAGCTGACTTTTAGGCAGGAGGGGAATTCCCCGAGATGGAGGCACAGGCAGCCCCACAAACTCAGCTGAGGCCCCATCCCGCCCCCTGGCAGAGCACAGGGCCCTCCTTTGTCAGTTCCCCACCTGTCACTTCCCAGACTGGCTCTGTCACTTGCTGTGAATTCCAGGCCGGGGAGGGGGCTCCGGGGGAGCCCCGGAAGCCTGGTGATTTTGTGGCTGGGCCAGGAACAGGCACGGGGGCAGAGGCTACCCGGCCAGCCCACCCTGCCCCACCCCTGGGTTCTCCCAAGGACCTCGGTCTCTTCCTTTGCCTAAAATGGGGGATTCCAGTGCCCAGGGTCCTGAGGAAATCACCAGACACCCAGCCCACATCCTCCTACCCACCTCCTACCCCCCCATCATCCCATCTGTTTCCACTTAGTTTCTGTAGCTTCTCCACAGGGAAGGGAAAAGCCCACTCCTTCCCTCTGGGCCAGATCTCACTGGGATACTAAGTGGGGCCTTAGAGATCTACCCACCAAGGAGCAGCCCAGCTCTGCACTCAGTCCTGAGACTCACTTCCCCATCCTGAGCCTCAGTGATCCCCTACTATAAAACAGAATAATGAGTCCTGCTTTGCCAGCCTCCTGCGATGGTAATTAACATGAGAGTTTACAGACATTCTTTGTAAACTACTACTTTACAAACACCACCCTTATGGCAGAAAACAAAGAAGAACTAAAGAGTCTCTTGCTGAAAGTGAAAGAGGAGAGTGAAAAAGTTGGCTTAAAACTCAACATTCAGAAAACTAAGATCATGGCATCTGGTTCCATCACTTCATGGCAAATAGATGGAGAAATAATGGAAACAGTGACAGACTTTATTTTGGGGGGCTCCAAAATCACTGCAGATGGTGACTGCAGCCATGAAATTAAAAGATGCTTGCTCTTCGGAAGAAAAACTGTGACAAACCTAGACAGCATATTAAAAAGCAGAGACATTACTTTGCCAACAAAAGTCTATCTAGTCAAAACTGTGGTTTTTCCAGTAGTCATGTATGGATGTGAGAGATGGACTATAAAGACAGCTGAGCACCAAAGAATTGATGCTTTTGAACTGTGGTTTTGGAGAAGACTCTTGAGAGTCTCTTGGACTACAAGGAGATCCAACCAGTCAATCCTAAAGGAAATCAGTCCTGAATATTCATTGGAAGGACTGATGTTGAAGCTGAAACTCCAATACTTTGGCCACCTGATGTGAAAAACTGACTCATTGGAAAAGACCCTGATGCTGGGAAAGATTGAAGGCGGAAGGAGAAGGGGATGACAGGGGATGAGATGGTTGGATGGCATCACTGACTCAATGGACATGAGTTTGAGTAAGCTCCAGGAGTTGGTGATGGACAGGGAAACCTGGTGTGCTGCAGTCCGTGGGGTCACAAAGAGTCGGACACGACTGAGCGACTGAACTGAACTGAACTTTACAAACAGAAGGTCTCAGCTTGTTATCTACTGAAAAGATGCCTGAGTGGCAGGCTATTGGGACCGTCTGGATGAACTGACCTTTCTCCCAGTTCTAGAGTTTCTTCATTCTTACACAACATTCTAGACCACTGAAGACATAGGAATGGACAAGTCAGACCCACTTCTGCCCACTCAGAGCTCACAGACTCTGGGCTGCCCTGTCCAGCACAATCGCCATTAACCATACATGGCTGTTTAAATATAAATTAGTTGAAATTAATAAAATTAATAATTCAGTTCCTGCAATGTAGCACCAGCCACATTGCAGGTGCTCAGTAGCCATATGTGACTCCCACCTTAGACTGCACATGTATAGGACATTTCCATCATCATACAAAGTTCTACTGGATAGCATTGCTCTGGGGGCTGTAGGCAAATTAATAGGTAATTACAGTCAAGTGTGGTAGAGATGTTATGTTGACAGGAGAAATACAGGGAGCTATAGGAGCCTGGACAAGGGGGCATCTGGTCAGGATTTGGGATCTGGGAGATCTTCTCAAAGGAAGGGACACCTTGGCTGGGACCTAGAAGGAACCAAGCAAGAGTATAAGGAAGAGTGTTCTCAGCAAAGGGAACAGAATATGCAAAAAAAAGAAAGAGAGTACATTCAGGGAACTAAAAATGGTTCACTCTCAGTGGAGTGAACCATTGTTGAAACCTTGGAGTCTGAAGCATGCAAGGGGAATGTCACAGAGATGGGTCTGGAGAAACACATGGGGCTGGATATTAAGGGGCCATGTCAGCCCGGGGCAGGGCACTGGGAGATGGTGGGGACAGGGTGTGATGGAGTGGAGAGTCCACTGACTCTGATCCTCTACTGCTTCTGTGCCCTTCAGATTGGGACTGCCCGGGGAATGCCAGAGAGAACTCCTGGCCCAACAGCCTCACTTTACAGATGTGGAAGTAAAGAACAGACAGGGGGAAGTGATTTTCCATGTGAGTAAATCGAGGGACTTCCTGACTCCTAGTCCAGAGCTCTTTCCCACACCACACTCAGGCCCCCACTTGCACAGGCCCCGTTTTAAATATTTCAATAGCCACAGGTGGCAAGCAGCTACACTGCCAAACCTCACAGAAAGTTCTACAGAATGAATGACACCAGTCCTTGAGCTAGGCCAGGTGCAAAGGATAATACGCTTCTTTGCATGTGAACTCTTTTCTCTTCGGGGAATAGAAATATACCTTCTCATGCCCTCGCTGTCAGATGCTCCATCTTTTCCCTCGATACCAGATGGCAAGGCCTCCGTTATGTCCCCAACAGCTCAGGAACAGGCATTTGCGATGGTGGCAGGACTCAACATCAGGGAGAGAGATCTCCCTCCTGGCCCCCTTTATAAAGCCTGCTAGAGGCCCCGCATAAGCCCCCTGAGTCAGCGAGAGCCTTCTGGGAACTTAAGGAATGTCCTTTCATCAAGGAAACGGAGTTTCAGATTCCTCATCAGGAGAGTGTGTAATCCAGCCCTGATTCCTGGATTCTGATACTTCCCCAATACATGGGATGTCCTCTCCCGAGGCCACAAAAATCATAGATCGTCTATGAATTCGTCCACCCAGGACTGGTTGGAGGGAACTTAAAGAGCTAACAAGGCTCAAGGAGCTAGACCCACCTGAGCTAGAATCTCCAATTTGAACACTTGGTTTGCACACCCTGTGGGAAGATTAGCTCTTGGCTTTCCCTGCCAAAATGCTGAAAGCAATCAGCTCCTCTCACCTTCTCTTCCCCATCTGCCTTCTTCCAGCCGTAGATGTCCTGAAATTGCCTTCTCTGTTTGGGTCAAGGGATAGACATTAAGGATGTAGAGGCCCTGGGACTGGGCATCAGAAAGACTTGAGTTTGAGTCCTGGCTCTGCTGTGTGGCCTTGGGAAAATTCCATCACCTCTCTGGTCCTCAGCTTCCCCTTTCATAACAGGAAGGAATCAGATAGATGATCACTAAGGGATCTTCCATTCTGATACTGTAAGGAAAGCTAAAAGTTCAGAGGAAGGAGAAATCAGAGCAGTCCAAGATGGTCAGGGAATAATAACATTAATTGCTAATACCTCAGATTAATGTGTACAGGCATGGTACTAAGTTTTCTTAAATGCATTCCTCATCAGAACCCTGTGAGACTGGTGCTGCTGTTTTACAAATGAGGAAACTGAGGCTTACAGTGATCTAAGCCAACAGCTACTACATGGGATAGCTGGAGTTCAAACCCAGGTAATGAACGTCTCCAGAGCACACCTGAGGGAAATGAGACCTTTGCTGAACTTCAAAAGATGACTGAAATGTGGATATACAGGGGAAAGTTCTCACAGACTAGGACGAACGACTTTGCTACTTAATTATCCCTCGCCTCCCTCCTTAATTTCCTCTCCCACCCTGTCGTCTCTGGTCTTGTTGCTAATGTTGTGGGAATAGCATTGAGTCAGCCTCATACTAGTCAATCAGTATTTATTTAGCGAATGAATGGATTTGACTCTGTGGGTTTCCTGATTCACCAATTCTGTTGAAAGCTACCCCAATGCCATTGGAACCTAGCCCTGGACTTGGGGCAGATTTCTGGATCCCACCATAGACCTAAGATATCAGCCTCTCTGGGGGCTAGGGCCCTAGAGATGGCACTTTAAATAAACTTTCAGGGGTGATCTTGGAACTTAGTGGAGTTTGAGAAGCCCAAGTTCCCTAAACTGGATCCTCCAACTCTGAAATGAGAATTGCCTGCTCAGATACAGGCAGCCAAGGAGAACTCACTGTCACTAACTAGTGGGAGGTACCAACTGTGCAAGCACTTCTCTGGGTCACCCAGATGTCAAATCCATGACTTCTGCAAAAATGCTTTGAGTCCAGGGGTGCTAGGCATGGGCCTAGGATGCCAGGGGTGCTAGGCACCCACTAGGTGCTAGGCCCATTGCTGTTGCTGACTCACTGTGTGACCTCAGCAGACATTTCCTCTGTCTCTCACCTTCCTCGTTTGTGAAAAGGAATCAATTCTCTTTGTCCACCTGTAACCCTGGGAAGAGCTGTGTGTATAGAAGGGATGTCCATTAGGAGGATTTCATAAAGAATATCATAGGTCAGAGGTTCGTCAACTTCAGTGCCCGTCAGAATTATTTGGCCCGTTTGGTCTTGGGTGGGGGCCTCAGATCAGTGACTCTCAATCCAGGCAGCACATCAGAATCACCTTAGGAGCTTTGCAGAAATACAGATGTCCAGGCCCCACTTCATAGTAATAATAATAGAATCTCAGGGGGCAGGGTATGGCCTGGGATTGGTATTTTAAAAGCTCCCCAGGTTAATCAAAGTCACAAGTGTGCCCACTGCTTTCAAGGGTCTTTTTTTTTTTTTTAATATTCATTTATTTGGCTGCACCAGGTCTTAGTTGCAGCAGGCAGGATCTTCGATCTTTGTTGCAGCATGTGAGACCTAGTTCCTTGACCAGGGATCAAACCCAGGCCCCCTGCATTGGGAGCATGGAGTCTTAGCCACTGGACCACCAGGGAAGTCCCTCAAAATTCCTTTCTAATGGTTGGTTCTGATGCAGGTGGTCGCAGGACCTCACTGTTCCCCTTTCATGTATCAGGGAAGGTGTCTTCTCAGTGCCAGGGGCAGAGACCATGAGAAGGACGGATCTGGAAGCTCTATTCCACTTTTGTGGGTCACAGGACGTCCTACATGGTGAATGTGAAAAGAAACATTAAAACTCAAGCCAAGTCGGGGGAAGGAGGTACGTAGAATTCTGTAAACGTCTGAAAAATGGAATTTAGGGGTGTGTTTTGCAAAATTGTGTTTCCCAAGGAAACAGATACAGGGCAGAGTGTTGCAAGATTCAGGTCAAAGGAGCAAGATCCAAGGACAAATGTTGCAAGACTGTGCTGCTAAAGGAAGTGGCTTCTTAGCCTATCAACTCTGGAACGAAGCTCTGAGATTATTCAGACCAACCCCCTGGCCGGACAGAAGGAGAAACTAAGGCCCAGGTAGGGGAAGGCTTATCCCCAAAGTCACATTAGCATTACAGACCAGGTTTCCAGAATACCTCCTGCCTGTGGCCTTTTCCTGTATCCCTTGTAACTTGTTTTCATTCCAGATTCCCAGCCCACCCTCTGCCCTCACACCCTCTTGGACACCACCCAGGATGAAAGGATGGGACTAAATCTGTGAGTCTGGATCTACAGCAGCCAGATGGAAGGGAGCAAAGCCAGCAGGAGGCTTGGGGGAGCTGGAGACGAAGGAGCGGGGGTCTGATGATGCGGCCTGACCTCAGAAAGGAAGCCTGGTCACCAGGGGGAATTTCCCCGGTGTGAGGTCTCATGTCTATGCAAATATTGCACTCCCATTAACCTGGACCCTGGGATGGGAGAAGGCCAGGGGGACAGAAGGGACCCTGGGAGAGGCAGGGAATTGGGAAGGCAGGTAATTGGGCCTGACCGTCCTGGGTACCTAGGCATTGTGCTAGGATCTGTGTGTGCTTAATCTCATTTAGTTCCTGAAACATCCTCCTGAGTAGGAAGGTCAGGAGCCTGAGACCCAGTAGGGGAAGGCACAAGCGCACATTCCAACCCCAGGAGGAGAGCAGGCGTCAGGCAGAAGCCACGATCAGATCATGGTGGATCTGGTACTGCAGCTGCTGACAAGGGTGACAGTAATGGGGCCCCAGGCCGGGAAGTCTGGCAAAGTTTCATTTTAGGTTTCCATCTCACTCACCTGGGGAGTTTTATCCTGGGAACAGCGAAAAGGCATCAGGGCAAATCCCAGTGCTCAGGTTTTCCCAAACCCAAGAGAAGAAGGTTGGGGAAGGGGGCACGGGGCAGGTGGTGCTGTTAACCCTTTCACCACCAGCTTCTTCTAGAGCAGGCTAAGAAAAGTGAAGAACAGGATGGAGACTTTTAAAGGAAAATCTTTCTCTCTTCCTCCTGCAGCTTTATATTTCACTCACCTTGAGCCTCACTTCCTCTGGGAAACCTTCCCTGGGGATTCTCCTCCATTGCAAGGCTGATCCCGCTCCTCCAGGGAGCTCATCTTGCCTCCCCAGAGCTCAAGGCAGGGTGCAGTTAGGCCCAAAATCTGTCCCCCAGACAGCCTGGTTGTTTCTCCTCCTATGGAGGAACGGAACAAAGAACATACCCAGGAACAAGCAGGTCACAGGTTCCTGGAGTTGTGTGCTCCACAGCCAGGGTGGGTGCCAAGAAAAGTGTGAATTCACCTGTGCCCTAGCGAGTGTGTGTGAAAAGCTGTGTGTGAAAAGCACGTGTGCCTATATGCGTGAGGCCCTTCCTGTGTGGCCACCAGTGCATCTATGGGCAGTGATGTCTGTCTTTCTGTTTGTGACCCTCTGTGTATTTGAGACCTAATCATTTTTCTGTGGTCCAGAATATGTATTTCTGAGTCTGGGTATACAGAGTGTGTATATCATGCGGCTATGCGTGGCTGTGGTTTGGAATTGTGTGTGGGGTGGTTAGTAGTACTTATGAGCTTTGAGTAGACGCCAGATGTAAGGGCACGTGGAAATGGAGATGGCTGGCCCAGCACAGGCTGTGTCAGCCCCCACCCTCCTTGCTCTCCTGTCAGGCCCTCCCCTCCCCGCCCATGGCTGTCTCCAGGTCAAGGTCCATGGCCATCTTAGTGGAGTAGCCCCTCAGGGGTTCTGGTTACAGCTGGCAGCGTTGAGGGCAGGTGGTAGCTGGAGGAAGGAGAGGGACTATCCCACAGATGGAAGGAAGGGCGCATTCCCAGAAGAACCTGGTCGAGGGCTTCCTTGGGCCTCACCTAGCTGAGCAGAGGATGAAGGGATGGCCTGCACCAGGGTCCTTGGCTCTTCTTGCCTTTAAAACACTTCTGCAGCCTCTGGCTCCCAGGTGATGATGCCTGGCTTCACCTTGGCCTCCTTCTCTTGCTCCCCATAGCAGTTAGGGCAATTTGCTCCCCTGTGCATCCTTCTTCTCTTTTCTCCATCTCTGCTTCACCTACCCCGGCTTGCATCCTCATCCCTCCACATCTGGGGAATAATTGCAAGCCTGTCCAATGGTCTCCCAGCTGCCGTCTGGTCTCCTCCTCCACGCTGATCCCCAGAAACAGCTTTCTAAGGATGTCTCTGATGTTACTACTCCCCAGCACCTTCAGGGCCTGGCCAGGGCCCAGAGGGTAAAGGCCAGACTCCAACCTAGACTCTCCATGACCCTCCTGAATGGTGTCCTCGTGCTGGCTGTGGGGCCCAGGGCCCTCAGGAGCACACCCCACTGCCTCCACTTCCCACCTCTGTATCTTATCTTACCTCCTTCAATATCTTTTCTACCCATCTCTCCCTCTCACCCCCCTACCCCCAGACATGCTACTTGGCTTTTGGGATGTTAGTTCCCTGACCAGGGATCAAAGCCGCATCCCTTGCAGTGAAAGCTCAGCATCTGTATCACTGAACGGCCAGGGAATTCCCTCTCTACCGATCTTTTGAGGTGCTTCTCACATATCCACTTTCCAGGGAGTCTTTTTCTGGCCTGTGGTTCATCTGTGGCCTTTTCGTATCCCTTGCTACTGTGTGCTTGGTTGAATTCTTCTTATAACATTTTCCCACTTAGCTTTCTCTGAGAGTAAGGAGCACAGTTGCAGGGACTCAGTGAATCATCAGAGGCTCTTGAAAGAGACTCCTTCTCTGTCTTTCTCTGCTCTGAAATGGAATCCAGCCTATTGATTAACAACAAAGAGCTGATATTTATTGAGTCCTTGCTGTGTCCCAGACAGTGTGCTCAGAGATAGACATGCATTGCCTTATTTCATCTTCACAACCCCCATGTGAGATAGAAGTCTTGGTCGTTCCCATTTTACAGATGAGGACGTCAAGGCAGAGAGGCCAAATGACCTATCTACTTCCCAGTGGTTGGCTGGCATTCGAATCCAGGCTGAACTGCCTGCCTCCCTCCATAGATCTGACTACTGAGTGGTTGACTCGGTGCAGAAGCAGCATTTCTGACTCGTCTCAGTGCTGCTGTGAAGTGGGGGAAGTCTGCCCTGGGAAACCTGAGGTCTGCAGGGAGCAGAGAGGCCCATTGGAGTGGTGATCTACCGCTCTGGGTTCTGAACTGTGGGCCAGTCAACTCGACACTTTTCCCTCTTGTTCTCAGCTCTGCTGTCAGCAGGAAGGGGAGTATGTCAGCCGAAGAGAAGAGCCGGAATCAGGACACCTGGGCACTGGTCACAAGGGTCACACCAGGGCCACAGTCCAGCTCTGGGGCCTCCATTTCCCAACTTGGGAAATAGGAGGGTTGGTTCAGATGATCGCTCAGACCATTTCCAGTTCAGTCCATCTGTGACGTGCTGCCTCTGTCTTCAGGTGGTTTGCATCAGCACTTGGACTCCCGGTTAGTAGCATAGTTAGTCAGAGGACGACCCAGGAGGGGCTTCTCCAGTGGGATCACTCTGGCGGTGACTTGGCTCTCAGCAAAGCTGGGCACAGCAAACATCGGGGTCTTGTAATAGCTCACACTTCCCACGGAGCTCCCCAACAGCAGGAAATAGGACGGTGGCAATCCCCGAGTCGTCACTCTCGGCTCAGGTCGAAAGGGCAATCTCCTGCCAACCAGCCACTTCCTTCACACACTTCCTCGGCTGTAAAGACCCGAGTGCACCCCAGACCAGAGCTGCTGGGAAGTGTTTTTCTTGAGGGAAAAGGCAGGGCTCAGGGCTGGAGGGAGGCTGACTTTGAGCTGAAGCCCTCTAGGGAAGACTGAAGGAAGTGGAAGGACCTGTGGGGGTGTTGATAAGTGCTGGCCTGGGGTCAGGACCGCACGCTTCTGGTTGTGTCTGCCACGGAAAGGCTCTGTGACCCTGGGCCTGTGAAGTGTCAGTTGTCTGTCTGGCTGAGAGGGAGGTGAGAATTTCTGAGGGCCCCTCCCACACTTAGGGTGTCATGACCATCCTCCCGTGCTCCCACTTTGAGACAGCAGCGGTCTGGGTTCCGCTTTCTCTTTCCTTTCGTTTTTAATTTAGACCCCACCACTTCTCTCTGTTGAACTTTGGCCACAGAGACAAGCTCCAGTGTCGTATGATACTATGTTTTGGAGAGAGGTGGGTGGGAGGGACACTCGAACAGAATCTCTTAAGGATGAGGACCACGAAGGTCTAACTTTTTAAAATATCTTTAGCATCTTGCACGTGGCATGGCACGTAGGAGGCATTCAGTAAGCACAAGCTGCATGAGTGGATGGTGGTATAAACGAGGTATCTTGGATTCAGAACAGTGGTGACTCCTTCCTCCGTCACAGCTCCAAGGAAAAAGCATGGTTTCTTCTGCAGGCACCTGGGACTTAGTGGGACTATTTTAATAGCCTTCCAACTGGTCTCTCTTCCTTCATAGCCTCTCCTTTTTTTAAAAAAAAATATTTTGGGGCATGCTGCATGACATGTGGGATCTTAGTTTCCTGAGCAGGGATCGAACCCCTGCCCTCGACAGTGGAAGCACGGAGTCTTAACCACTGGACTGCTGGAGAAGTCCCCCATAGGTTTTCCCAAGAACAGCCAAAGGCTACCCCTGGGTTATGAGATACAATCCTGATTTATAAGCTCCTCTAATTGGATGCCAATTCCCATTTCTAATATTGTCTACCTGCCCTCAAAACTCAAAACGCTGAGGGGACTTTACCGGTGGTCCAGTGGCTAACTCTCCGAAATCCCAATGCAGGGGGCCCGGGTTCTATTCCTGATCAGGGAACTAGCCCCCTGCTACTGCTGCTACTGCTGCTAAGTCGCTTCAGTCGTGTCCGACTCTGTGCGACCCCATAGAAGGCAGCCCACCAGGCTCCGCCGTCCCTGGGATTCTCCAGGCAAGAACACTGGAGTGGGTTGCCATTTCCTTCTCCAATGCATGAAAGGGAAAAGTGAAAGTGAAGCCACTCAGTCATGTCCGACTCTTAGCGACCCCATGGACTGCAGCCTACCAGGCTCCTCCGTCCATGGGATTTTCCAGGCAAGAGTACTGGACTGGGGTGCCATTGCCTTCTCCGAACTAGCCCCCACATGCTGCCAAATAAATAAAACAAAAACAGCTGAGGGTCTCCCTCCTACTGCCAACCAACCTCAGAAGGCAACATCCCTTAACTGAGAAAACCGCCTGTCGAGGGGTTAGTGGTGTCTAGTACACAGGCAGGACTCCGTGTGAGCTCTCCTTCTTCCTGATTTCTAGGAATTCTAGAAATTCCTGGTTTCTCCGCTTCTGTGTTCCCCCGGGCTTATGAGGCCTTCCCAAATCTATTCCCTCAGATTCCATCACTTCCCCTTCCACCCCCAACCTATTCTTCCCTCGGTGCGTATTTTTAAGACACTGTCATATTTGTCTTGGAATGCCTCTGTGATCCACTGCTGACAACTTGAAAGCAAAGCTCAAGGAAACATCTTGGGAGCCACCTCTCAGCTCCGACAGTGGCGCCTGGCTCAGGGTGGGTGGTCCCAGCCCCTCAATCTGGGCCAGGCAGCCCTGAACTTCCACGAACTATCTCATTTACTCCACAAAGGCTGTGCCAGAGGTGGGACTGGGCCCTGTCTTAGAGACGAGGAAACTGAGGCTCAGAGAGATAACATGCTCACAGTTAGTCAGTGGCAAAGGTCTGACTCCACAGCTCTGAATCACCGTGTTAATTTGTCTATGGTAACAATTAAGTTGGGCAAATACCCAGACAAGTCTCAACTGACCCTCACAGGGTTTGGGCTCACAGCCTGGTGGAGGGAAGGAAGGGGGGAAGACACAAGGTAACTACCTGACTTTCAGACTCATTATGTTCAGATGAAGAGAGGGCTCTTCAAAACTGTTAGGTCCAACCCCTCACTGCACACATGAAGACATTGAGACCCAGGGAGGGCAGGGGCTGGTCCAAGGTCACACACGACCAGACTTGGGACTTCCCTGCTGGTCCAGAGGTTAAGACTCTAAGCTTCTGCTGCTGGGGGCACAGGTTCAATCCCTGATGACTGAACTAAGATTCCCCCACGCCACACACAGTGCAGCTAGGGAGAAAAAAAAGACCAGACCAGCATGTTTCCCAACACCCCTCACCCCGTTCCCTGATCAGTGAATAAACACACACTGAGCTGCAGGAGAGGGCAGGTCAGCCGGGACAGGGAGCAGAGCCCTCCAGCCCCCAGGCACCCACATGCCGCGGTGCTGGGCAATTTGAGGTCTGAGTCCCAGGGCAGAACCAGAGCTGAGGTAAGGGAGATGGAGAAAGTGCAGCTGACCTGTTGCTCACTGATCGTCACCAAGTGGAAGTTTTCCCCAGGCCTCCCCAGTTCACGATCACATCTGGTGCCCCTGAAGAGTGCAAAAGAGGAAGTCTGGGCTCAGAGGTTAAAAGATGAAGAGCTCACAGAGAAACATCCAGGCAGCAGAGGGGAGAGAAGGGACCTTAAACCTAGAGCCAGCTGGGCCAGCCTTCCCAGTCTGGACCCAAGCTCTGACCCTTGTTCGGGATTCCCAGGCAAGGGTGGGAAGACAGAAGCCACTCCTGGGCAGCTTAACACCTTGGCTCTAATGGCAACAACTCAGGCTGCAGGTTCTATATCACAATTACAGATCCCTCTTGGAAATGCATTTATGCGCCTGTATGTCTCTGTTTATTTAAAGAGAGAAGAAATGGAAAGGGAACGATTTGGAGGCATATCCTAGAATGTCAGTGTTAGAAGAATAAGCCAAGATCTTTTTGTTGAACCCCTATTTTGTGGATAAGAAAATAGAGACTCAGAGAGGGAAAGAGACTGGCGTAAGATCACAAAGCAGGTGTGTGGCGGGTGCAAACTTGAACCCAGGTCTCTGTGCTCCTGGCTCAGGGCTCTAGCACAACAATCGGGATGAGGTGGCAGTGAAACAGCAGGAGGACTGTCAGCTGGCTCGACACAGTTCCTCCTCCCTCCCCTCCCCTAGAACTGGCACCTGACACCACACCCCACCGTAAAAGCACACACACATCACTCACTTCACAGACAGAGGCTCAGTATGTTTTTGGCTTCGATAAAGCCCAGACCAGGGCAGGGGCTGTGACAAGGGATGGAAGCTGGGAAGGCATGAGGAGGAGGAGGACGGGGAGTGGAAGTGGATGGGATCGATGGCTCCGGTTCTTCGGCTGCTTAGACATGAGCAGGGGTAACCATGCCGGGCTGTCAGTGGCTCATGGGAGTGGGAGTTTTTCCTAAACCCCAGCTGAAGACAAGCGCCCACCCTGACCCCTCCCCCCACCCTGTTCCTTCTTTAGTCTCTAAAGCTGGAGCATCAGGCTGGGTCGTGGCAGGTGGTGCTGCTGACCGTCTCTCAGCAGAGGTGCCCGCGAACACCAGGGGCCTCAGTCCTCGCCTCCACAGATGGCCAGCAAGGCCTTCAGGAAGTACCCAGAGGTGTCACCCTGGCAGGGTCAGAGGGAGAGCAGAGTGAGTGGGACAATACTCATGATCTCAAGGCCCCTTCCTCCCAGCTGCCCTCAGCCTGGATATCACCTCCAACACATAAATGCCCCCATGTCCCTTCTGTGGCTCCCTGTTATCCTTAGGGAAGATGTCCAAGCTCTTAGCCTGGCCTCAAGGCCTTGTGTGGTCTGACCCTCATGAAGCTCTGTGGCTTTACCTCCCTCCTTTCCTTCTGGAAGCATCTTGAGCATCTTACTACCTAAATGCCTACCATTCCTCCATCCAGCATGCCCTCTGCACTGCCCCCAAATCCTGTCTGCCATCAGGTGCCCCCTCGGCTGTGAAGCCCTCTGTTCTGGCCTCTTCCCTCGTACTCTGCTAATACTCTCCCCCCAAGATCATTAATACATGTGTTATGGGATACCTTATTTGAACAAACATTATCGAGCACTTGCTGGGTACCAGCCCTTGCAGAAATTTATGTGAACATCATTAGGTTGATGTTGTATGTCTGGCATGTTAGGGAAACGGAAATGGAGGTAGCCTTATTTAGGCTTCAGAAGCAGGCTTCCGACTGACTCTGACCTTGCCTAGACTACGTGTCTGCCTGCAAGCACACAAACAGCACTTTGGGTAAGAAAGGGGGTAGGTCTTGGAGGTTCTTGAGCCCCTGGAGGCCTGGCCAGCCCCCTAGTATCAAAGAAGTCTTAATTGATTCACAACGTAAAACAAACAGCATTGTAAAAGTTACAGGAAAACCAGAGCTACATTTTTGTGCACAAACTGATGATGATATGAGGCTCTGGCCTGGATTATAATTGGGAGCCCCCAGAGCTCACACGTGGGGTGGATGCACCACCAGAGACCTTTTTCCCATTGAGACTCCAGACTGCTTTTCCTTGGAACTTCCCAGCGCTATTCAAGTCTGAATGTGGGTTTTGGCTCAGTTTGGTGATATATATGCTATTACCTTTCTCTATTGTTTCTACTTCTTTTCTTTTAATGACTGTGCATTAAATTAAGTCAAAAATAGTCCTCTATTAAATATTAAAATTGTTTATCGTGTGTGTAATGAGTAGTTTCTTTTGTTAATGAATCCTTCAAACCTAAAATGAAAGTAAAATTTTCAGCCAAGCAGGCCACTATGGAAAAAGTACGGAGATCCCTCAAAAAAATTAAAAATAGAACTACCATATGTTTCAGCAATTTCACTCCTGGGAGTTTATCCAAAGAAAACAAACATTATTTAGAAAAGATATAGGCACCCCTATGCTCATAGCAGCATTATTTTCAATAGCTAAGATGTGGAAGCAGCCAAAGTGCCCATCAACTGATGAACAGATGAAGAAGATGCAGTACATACACGCAATGGAATATTACTCAGCCATAAAAATGAAATCTTACCATTTGTAAGAACATAAATGGCCCTAGAGATTATTATGCTAAGTGAAATGTTTCATTTATAGTCAGAATTTAACAAAATAAATGAACAAATGTAACAAAAAAGAAAGAGTTATAGATAGAGAGAAAATAGCAATTGCCAGAGGAGAGGGGATAGAGGGAGGAAAGAAAAAGGTGAGGGAGATTGGAGGTCCAAACTTCTAGTTGCCAAATAAAATGAGTCATGGTTATGAAATGTACAGTGTGGTAAATACAGTCAATAACTAATGTTTTTGTACGGTGACACATCGTAACTAGACTTACTGTGATGGTCATTTTGAAAAGTATAGAAAAAAAATCACTACATTGTATAATAGGAAATAACCCAGGGTTTTAGATCAATTATAATTCAAAAACAAACTCATAGAAACAGTTCAGATTTGTGGGTGGCGGGAGGAGGCACTGGATGAATGTAGTCAAGAAGTACAAACTTCCAGGTATAAGTGCTAGGGATGCAGTGTACAACATGACACATGTAATTAACACTGCTGTAATATATAATATATAAATTATATAATAATATACAAAAGTTGAGAGTAAATCCTAAAAGTTTTCATTACGCACACAAAAAATTTTTCTACTTCTTTAATCTTGTTTCTATATAACATGATGGATGTTCACTAAAGTTATTGTGATAAGCATTTCATGATATATACAAGTCAAATCTTTTTTTTTTTTTACAAGTCAAATCTTTATGTTGCACCCTTAAACTTATATAGTGTTATATGTCAATTATACCTCAATAAAACTGGAAGAAAAAATAATAAAGATGTTCTACCAATTCACATCTCCACCAAGTCTGTATAAGACTGCCTGTGAGCTTCCCCATGGTCCTGTCAACCAAGGACAGCATCAAGCTTTAAGATCTTGGTCAATCTTAATGTCAAAGAAGTGGGCTTTGTAAATGAAAAAAGTAGACATATTATACCAGATTCCATTTACATGAGATAAGCAGAAAAGGCAAATTTTTAGAGAGAGAAAGTCACTTGAAAGTGGTCTAGAGCCGGCAGTGGAAAGACACAGGGACGACAGTGGGGTGATAAAAACACTGAATTGTGGAGAAGACTGTACAATTTGTTCCATTTACTAAAAATTACTGACTTAGGCCCTTAAAACAGGTGAATTTTGTGGTCTATTAATTATGTTTCAATAAAATTGCTTTTAAAAAGCAAGAAAAGGGGCTCTTGTTTTATTTGGAAATCCTAAATTATAAGCCTTTGATCCATCTGGAATTTATTCTGGTATGAACAGTAAGTAAGGCAGATCTCTCATTTAGCAATGTCTTGGTTGTTCTAAGAGGTGACACTCTGGGAATAAAAAGAACTTCTATGCTGGAGCATCTGACACTCCCCCCTACCCCCTGACCTCTCATCCTGCTTGCCCCTCACCTCAATGGCTTGGTGGAGAGACTTGTCATATTTCTCGATGAACTCCCGCCGGATGTTAAGCAGGTCGATCTCACTCCGGGAGACCATGATCCTGGTGAGGGTCTTCTCATCCGTGCCAGCACCCTGGTGGAGTCAGGTGACAGGGAGACACAGGGCAGGAGAAGGAAGGGGGCTAGGTCAGGTAGGAGCTCGTGGGTGTCCATCTGCTCCTCTCCCTTTCCCCTTCAACCTGCGGTGGGACATCCTGCCTCTGTCTTCCATACAGTCCTGACTCCAACTCCCCTGTGCCTAGGACTGGCCAGACAGAGGCAACACTTGCCTATATGAGCTGAATAGCATGCTCCCCGAATTCATGTCCACCTGGAGCTTTACAAGGTGACCTACTTTGGAAATAGGGTCTTCACACATGAAATTAGTAGAGGACATACTGCATTGGGGTGAGCCCGAGATCCAATGTCTGGTGTCCTTACATGAAGGACACGTGGACATACACACAGATAAAGGCAGAGACTGGAGGGACTCAGCCACAAGCCAGGAAACATGAGGGTTCCAGGCAACCATCGGAAGCTGGGGGAGAGGCATGGGAGAGCTTCTCCCTTAGGGCCTCCAGGAGGAACCCATCCTACCAATACTTTCATTTTGGGCTTCTGGCCTCCAGAATCGTGAAAGAATACACTGTTGTCACTCAATTTGTGACAGCAGCCCTGGGAAATTAATACAGGATCCAAGGAGCAGACACAGAACATGAAATATATGGGCAGCCAAGGCCCACCTCTGCCCCCCAGGTAGCTCAGAACACCAGCTGAGGAGTCAGGGCTGCACATGGCCAGGGCTCAAGAGATGGTTTTCATGTTTGGGGACAGTAGGCTAAGAGGGGTCTCAGGCTGGCTCCCACTAAACAAAATGTCCAGGCTCTGTCAGCCCCTGGGACTCCACTGTTGGGTTGGGAGGCTGGCCAGAGTGGCCTGGGTGTTCAGGAAGCCAGAGCTAGTCCCAGAGCTGAGCACTCGCTTCCTTTTGTGATCATTTGTCACAGGAGACATTGTTTCACTTGCTAGAATGGGAGGGCCAAGCGGGCAGAGACTGTCCTTTTCAAGTTCCCAGAATAAGCTTGTCAACCCTGGCATCCAGGACCAGACCTTTCTCTGCTGTGGGGGTTGTGTGTGCATTGGAGGATGTTTAGCAGCATCCCTGCTCTCTACCCACCAGATGCGAAAAGCAACACTCCCCAAGTTGTGACAACCAAATGCATCTGAACATTGTCCAGTGTTCCCCAGGGGGCAACGTAACCCCTGGATGAGAACTGCTATCTTAGAACCAGACCTGTGACAAAGGCTGACAAACATCAACCAGGAGAAAGCAACCACAATTCCTGACCCAGCGGGTGGTACCCATCTGTGCTTATGGGGATGGAAGTGCTCAAAGGGAAAGGAATGCACAAGTAAGTTTTCTTACCTTCATGGATTTGTAAAGGTTGTCAGCAAAGAAGAGAGGCTTGTTCTTGACACTTTGAACTGGTAGGAAGAGGAAAGAGATGCAGGGCACTTGGTCAGAGGAGGTGTGACCAGACCATGGGCTGCTGATGTTGCTACTGAAGTAGCATATCCTCTCCCTGCAACCTGAGCCCAGGGTCGTGGCCAACCTAGGGTCACCCCCAGGACTGACACCTTCACTCCCCCTTCCTGACACCTCCTCCTCTGTCTCATCCACGGACCTGGCTCTCACTCAGTTGCATCTCGTTTCCTGCTGAGGTGCTTGTAGCTAACCAAGGCTAGCAGAGGACTCAAAGGGAAGAAACCACTCGCGAAGCCACGGTACAGGGCCTCAGACTTCTAAGTGCAACAGAATCAAAGAACTTGAGTAAAACTCAGGTTTTAGGCTCTACCCTAGAGACTCAGATTCAAGAAATATTTCAAGCAGAGGTTCTCAAAGTTCCTGGAAGTTGTCTGCCTCATCTGAGAACCTGGTAGAAAGGTACATTCTCATGTCCCACCCCTGGGATGTGCTCAATCTGTACCTCGGAAGGTGGGTGACCAGCTCACCCCACTTTGCCTGGGGCATTCCTGGTGTTAGCACAAACCTGGCTGGTTGCACACCTCACTGTGGTACAGCCTAATGTTTGAGAACTCCTGATTGAGAGAAACACTATGCCAAAGAAAGACTGTCAGTGTAATTTAGGGCACTGCCAATCCCTGGGGCTGAGTGTTTCCCCAGAGTCTGCACATGTTTGCATCAACCTACCTAGTGCCACCCCAAATACTGCTTGCCAGATGTAACAACCACCCACCCTCCAAGGCTGGGGGTGGGGGGTGGGTCTCTAGCCCTCAACAGCTGCTGAATTCCAAGGCCTCAGAGCTCATTGGGATCAGAAGGGGTGTGTCAGGTAGCTTAAGGAGGAGGATTCAGATGCCAGAACCAGAACACTAGAATGACTCTGGATGTAAAAGTATCTCTATGAGGAGGGCAGGGGCCGAGAGGCTGGAGCCTTGCATCCCAAAGGCACACTCATGCAGGAGACAGGCATGTACCCTTCCCTACAGCAGGTTGGGGATCCTGTGGGAAAGACCACATTATATACTGACCTTCCTGGGTCCTTATGTAGTTCCCTACCACCTCCTAAACAAAATCCAAGCTCCTCGACCTGAAAATCAAAGCTCCTGTCTCCCATTGTTCTCTCATTTCCTCTGTTTCCCCCAGGTAAGGAGAAGTTTCCTGTTTGCCCTCCACTACTTTACCTCCCCAAATCCACATCCCCAGTCCTGTCACCTCCTCCAAGGAGCCTGCCCTGACTGCAAGCATGGGCTCAGTCAGTGTGGTTAAGGAGACTGGGCAGAAAGAAACTTCCATCCTCTACAACCAACCTGGAAAGCCTTCCCCGGAACCTGAAGCCCACCCCCCTGCCTCAGAGGACCCCGGGGCCTGCCTTGGGATGGAGTGAAGTGGAGCAGAACATCTATGCACACACATGCACATACACGTGTTCTAGGTGGGAAAAGAGGAAAGTGGGAGCAACATGAGGAGAGCAAGGTCTAGATGTGTCTCCATAGACCAGTTACTCTGGGATTAATACAAGCCTGTGCTTTGGGCTCAGATGGCCTCTGGTTCCAGCCCTGCTTCCACTACTGATATGTAACCTCGCTGAACCCCAGCATCCCACTTTGTAAAATAAGCAGATAAAAGCACTTTGTGAGGATTCAAACAAAGCTGTGTGCAACTAACTTCACATAGGGCCTGACAGGAAATAACAATAGAAGCTAATATTTATCCAGTGCCTTTTATGTGCCAGGAGGCTGTGTTTTTAAGTGTCATATAATTAACTCCTTTAAATCTGGTACTATTATCACACCCACCTTACAGAGGAGGACAACTGAGGCACAGGGTTTTCATGACCTGCTAAAGGATATAACTGCACAGCTAATAAGTGGCACAGATGGGACTCTACCTGGATTTACTATGCTATTCTGTCTCCTAAGTGTTGCTCCCAGCTGGTAAAGATCCACTATAAATTAAATAATAACATCATGACAATAACACCTCTGCTTCCTATGTTCTAAAATGACTTTTACTCCACATTTGAAGTCCCTAAAATAAAGAGGCATCCTGTAATTGATGGCAATTATGTGAAAACCTTCCACTGATACTTCAAGGTAAGATTAAAAAAAAAAAAAGTGCATCAATACAATGCATTGTATTGTAGTCATAAAATAAGATACTGCTAATCACTAATGCTAATAAAAATAAATCTGACCTTTGCTCATATCTACTCAGTCATTTGTATACATGGAGAATTGAGATCCAAAAGGAGAAAGACTTTTCAAAGGCAAGAACTAATATTATGAAATAAGAGAATAACCAAAGAGATCCAGGTGCTGGGAGGAGGAAAAGGTGTGTGTGCATATACACACCCTAGACCTGCAGGACACTGCACCCCTATCCAGCCCAGCCATCACCCTCCCAGCCACGTCCCCAGAGAGAGCTCTTTCCTTACCCTGCCCTGCCGCCTAGAACAAGTCCTCATGTTACCCCGCCAATCACACATCGACAGACCCCAAGAAGTGGCAGTGCTTATTTTCTGGAACTAGTAGTTTAAGAAGTTGCAAAGGCCACACTCATCCAGGGACTCTGGACATGCTTCCTGTCCCTCCCCAGCCCTTGCCCTTGGTCCCTGCCAGTTACCAATGGCCACAAACACGTCTCGGACATCCCCGGACATCTCCTTCTTGATGGTGTGCTCCACGTCATAGTTGGTCATCTTGACGAACTCCTGGAAGACTGGCCCCAAGAGAAGCCCCCGAGGTGGGAGGTGAGCTCTGATGCGGGGTTTGGGAGGACATCATCCTTTCCCCCACCACCCAGCAGCAGCAGGCATGGCTGCAGCCCAGACCTAAATCCACTGGGCAGGGCTGTTGTGGAAGGGACATTCTGACCTCAAGGCTGCCTTGAGCTCTCTGCCAAACCTGTCTCTATCAAGTCAGATACTGCCCCAGAGCTTCAGGCAAGTTTCAGAACTCAGGTTGGGGTAATAGAAGGAGCATACATGCTATTCACAGCTGTCCCCCAAGCTCACCAAAGGACCTTGGGTGAACCCCTCCCCCTTTCTGGGCCCCCCTTTCCTCCCGAGTCAAGTTGGGATAAAGATTAATGCAAGTAATCACAATGATAACACTAAGGAAGTTATCAGGTACCAAGCACTTTGGTGCATTAATAATTATTTTTTGCATCCTCACAACAGTCATGTGAGGTAGAATTAAAATCCTGTATTTATAGGTAAGGGAACAAAGGCACAGATATTCAGTAACTTGCCCATGGCCACATGACTGATAAGTGGGAGATTCGAATCAAGCCAGTCCAGCTCCCAAGTCCATTCTTTTAGTCACTGTGCTGAAGCCCCTTAAGTATTTTACTGCAAAGTACCAGGCACGTGCACATTAAAATGTCACTGTCTTAGTAGTAAGGGCACCTCACAACCACCTAATGTCAGGGTCGGCGCATCCAGTGGTGTGTGTGGCAGCCTGTGTATGTCTCTAAGACACTTACATGGTCTCTGTGTCATCACCACCCTTTACTGCCTTGTTCCTGGCTGATATCACCAAAGAACCGTGACACAGAACCTTCAAATCCTTCTCAACACAGCATTCTAGGCAGCCACCATCAACCCCCTAGAGTTGGCCTTGGAGGCAAAAGCCACCAGCCATCCTTTATCCCAGGCATCCCACATGTTTCCCTAAGGAGGTGAGGAGAGTTGGCCTGAGGCTCAATGATGCTGTTAGCAGCACAGCCAGGACCAGACCCCGGGGCTCCTGAGTCCCAGTCAGCCAACAAACTCCCTTCCTGGGGTAAGGGGAGGGTGGGTGGGCAGCTGGCTCCTCTTGTCAAGGGTTGGGGACCTACCCGCTGCCTTGGGAGGGGAGGGAGTTGGGTCTTACCTCTCCGGAGGTGCGGATAGCTCCGTGTGCAGAGGATCATCATGAATCGTGTCTCCAGGGAAGATTTGTCCCCACTGGATGTGTCTGCTATTTCCTGCAGAGCCCAGGTGTGGGTAAGAATGGGGAGGGGAGACACAAGAAAGCCTTGGTTGTTTTTCACTTTCATGTCTGCCTGGGTCGAGGGCGGTGAGAAGCTGGGCTAACTCAGCCACCCAAGGAGGCCCTTCCTCAGTCTCCACATCCCCTCTCTAGCTCCCAGGCACCGTGTGGACTCACCCAGAGGAGCTGAGCACAGAGCACTTCCGCCTTAGCCTTGGGGACACAGGACTGGGCCCGGGGGAGGGGCAAGCAGGGACTGGGCATGGAGACTCAGATGCTCCTTCCATCTTTACACCCCTCTGAAAGCCTCTCTGGGGAAGTGTGTCTGTGCACGTGTGCAAGGAAAAATGGCCTAGCCAATGTTTCCCCAAGTGTGGTAAACAGGCAAACATGTTTACCCACCACATATTTATTTCCACAGTGATCTTCAGGTCAGTTTCATTTACATCGATACGAAATTTCTTTTAAAGTAACTCAATTTGGGGACTTTCCTGGTGGTTCAGCAATCAAGACTCTGCGCTCCCACTGCAGGGGATGAGGGTTTGATCCCTGGCCAAGGAACTAGGATCCCACAGGCCACATGGTGCATCCAGAAAGTAAAAAATAAAACAACTCATTTGGGGTTAAAATGAGAGTCCATTTAAAGCACTATTCACAGCTGGTGGTATATAGCACCATTCTGGCGAGTGGTTGAGTGGTGAAGTTTGGGAAACACTTGCTCAGCCCATTTTTCATGCAGTGGGGTTCTTTGGAGGTCCTGAAGGGGAGAGAGAGAACCTGGGGGGCAGCCCCCAAATCATGCCTGACTCTGCCCGCTCAGCCCCACCCAGAGGCACAGCCAGACTCAGACCATTAAAACCCACGTGAACAACAGGGCACTCACCAAGATCTCAGCAGCCACCTGAGAGCAGGGAGGAGAGAGAAGGGAGAGAGGGGAAGGCGAGAGTCAGAGGAGGCCCAGAGAGGGGGCCCTGGGGTGCAGGTAAGGGAGCCTGGCTCGGCATGGGGGGGCAGGGAGGGGCTGGGGGGACACCTTTCCCTGATCATTGAGCTGGACTCAAAACGAGGACAGATCTGAGAATTAACGATGGATGTGCTGACCAGAGGGGTAACCAGAGGGCACAGGACAGGACACCCTGCCCCTCACGCCTGCCACCGAGAAGTTAATGTGAGAAGTGCCCTGTTCCCTACACCCTTTACCACATCGGGGTTGAAGGGTCCTCCAGAGACCTGTCACACACCCTCTCATGTCACAGACAGGACACAGGAAAGCTGAGGCCTGGGAGGTGGGGACATGCAGCCGATCAGGTGGGAAAATGCCAGCTGCTGCAGTCATCTTACAAGGGTAAACTTCCATCATTGCATCATGCTGAGCACAAAGTTCTGAGGTTAGGACACTATTTTGTTAGCCAAATGGCTGCAACTCGCAGGGCCTGGGAATGAAATACAGTCAGCCCTGTGCAACCCCTGGATGGAGTTTTGCTTTTGCCTGTTTACCCAAAACTCTGCTGACTACTTATTCTGTTGGGCAGACTGAAATCATCCTCTTCATAAACTTCTCAATAGCCTTACTCTTTAGAAACCTTTTTTGTTACATAAATTTATAATGTCTATCAAAATTCAAAATGCACATGCCTTTGATCAAGCAACTATGTTGCTAGGAATTTCTCTTGCAAATAAACTAGCCAACTATATCTTTGGAGATATACTACAAGGGTGCCCACTGGTAATACAGAAAAACTGGAAAGCATTACCAGACTGCTTGTTAATCGAGCTATGGTTTATTTAGCAATGGAAATCTACTCAGCTAGCAAACAGAATGGGACTGGTCTACAGGGCTGCTAAGGAGAGAGCTTCTATTTAAATTAAGCAAGAAAGTAAAGTACAGCATGTTGCATATAAGTGTTTCTTTTACCTCAATAAGAAGAGATAAAGTATGCTCACTCTTACATATTTACTGGGAAGTTGTGCTAGAGGGATAGTCAAGATACTGTTGACAGTGATTACCTTTAAAGAGAAGGACTGGGGGAAGAACTTTGGCATTGTATTTTTCCTGAAATTTAATGTTTATATTTTCTCAACATGCAAATACATTATTTTAATTTTTTAGAAAAAAGTCAAATAGGAGCTATCAGAGATACTAGGATTATGGGATGTTTCTGAGTTTTTGTTGTTGTTGTTTTGTTTGCTTTTTAAATTTATTTAGATGCACCTTATCTTAGTTGTGGCGTGTGGGATCTAGTTCCTTGACCAGGGATGGAACCCTGGCCTCCTGCATTGGGAGCATGGAGTCTTAGCCACTGGACCACCAGGAAAGTCCCTGCTTCTGGTTTTTATTTACACTTTTCCATATTAAAAACAACCTGGTTGGGACTTCCCTGACAGTCCAGTGGTTAGGACTCCTCTCTTCTACTGGAAGGAGCATGGGTCTGATCCCTAGTTGGGGAACTAGATCCTACATGTGGAGCAGTACAGCCAAAATAAATAAATACATAAAAGCTCTTAAAGAAAAAGATCTATTAAAAAAAAAACCTGGTTGAACCTTGAAGACATTATGCTAAGTGAAATTAGTTAGAAAAGGACAAATACTACATGATTTCAAACATGTTAGGTACCTAGAGTAGTCAACATCATGGAGATAAAAAGGTAGAACGGAGCCCGCGGGGGCTGGCGGAAGAGAGGTGGGTGGTTACTGCTGCATGAGTATAGACTTTTAGTTTTGTAGGATGGAGGTCAGTGGATAGATGGTGGAGATGGCTGCACAACAGCGTGAATGCACTTAATGCCGACGAACTACACTTTGAAAAGGTTAAGATGGTAAATTGTAAGATGTGTTAACTGTATTTTACCACCGTTTTTTCAAACGTTATGCTAAAAAGTCTAGGGTTGCTATTTTAAAAAGAGGGAGAAGTTTAAAAAGATTAAACAAAAAGGAACCTAAAGTACCAAAGATTCTTCACTTATTTAGATCAGAGAACCGCCAGATATATTTGTTTTTTCAAAGCATGTTTAAGATCATAATATTTGTAATATGAAAAATGCAGTGGGTTACTATAATAATTTTCCAGATAGTCAACACAAGAGGTTTTCCTTATTAGTTCAGCTACTTCATGCCAAAATTAGTCTGGGCGATTCCTCCAAAAGTTAAACAAAGAGTTATCACATGACCCAGCAATGCTACTCCTCTATAACCAAGGGAAATGACAATATTCATGCACATAAAGCTTGTACACAAAAATTTATAGTAGTATTCATAATCGTGAAGAAAGTAGAAACAACCCAAATATCTATTAGCTAATGGAGGTAATATATATATATATATATATCTCTCCAAGAAATGAAATATTATTTGGCAATGGAAAGGAATGAAGTATTGATATATGATATGATATGGGTGAAAACATATAAAAATATTACAATAAAGTAAAAGAAGCTACCCCCAAAAAGCCACATATTGTAGGATTCCACTTTTATGAAATGTCCAGAATAGGCAAACCTATATAAACTGACAGTAGATTAGTGGTTGCATAGGGCTGGGGGGTTGGGAGGAAATGAAGAGGAACACAATATGTACAGGGTTTCTTTTTAGGGTGATGAAATGTTCTAAAATTACCACAGTGATGACTGCACAAGTCTGTGAAGATACAATCACTTAACTGTATACTTTAAATGGGGCAATAGTATGGTATGCAAATTATATTTCAATAAAGCTGTTATATTAAAAAATAATCTGGAGATTGAATTATCTAAAAATGGTCACAACTCTTTATTTCACTCTGGGTCTATAATAATGAGATCATTTACATGATTTATTGCTCCCATGGGAACATTAAGAGTAAAGAGGAAGCTATTTGCAATACCGTGGGGCAACAGGTAAACACCGGACATCTGTCACCTGATCGTAACAGACCCAGACTCCAAGAGCTTAGGGTGGGAAGGAAGAGGTATAAAACCATCAAGCACTAACGTCATTTTCCGGGGAACCTTGGCTCTGTATATCTGCTGCTGCTGCTGCTGAGTCGCTTCAGTCGTGTCCGATTCTGTGTGACCCCATAGACGGCAGCCCACCAGGCTCCGCTGTCCCTAGGATTCTCCAGGCAAGAACACTGGAGTGAGTTGCCATTTCCTTCTCCAGTGCATGAAAGGGAAAAGTGAAAGTGAAGTCGCTCAGTCGTGTCCGACTCTTAGCGACCCCATGGACTGTAGCCTACCAGGCTCCTCCGTCCATGGGATTTTCCAGGTAAGAGTACTGGAGTGGGGTGCCATTGCCTTCTCCGGCTCTGTATATCAAATGCATTCAATTTTTGTATACATTTTCCTCCAGTATTCCCAACTCACCTCTAGAAATCTATTCTAAGGAAAAAAAAATAATCATGGACATGATGAGAGTTAGTTACTAGGGAAAGGGCTGGTTAAACAGTTTGGGAGATTCTTAGATGGAATAGTATTTAGCCATTAAATGATGCTGTTGATTTTTAAAAAATGATATGTGGGATTTTCCTGACGGTCCAGTGGCTGAGATTCTGCACTTCCATTGCACGGGGTGTAGGTTTGATACCTGGTCAAGGAACTAAGATCCCACATGCTGTGTGGTGCAGCCAAAAAAAACAAAAAATGTAACCGTATTCACAGAATATTCATTTTTAACTGTCATAAGCCAGGAATCTATTTCTATAAATACATAAAGACAACTAGAATGATATACTCCATTAACAATAGTTATTACTAGTAGCAGGTTATGGGGTTTTGTTTTTGGTATTTTCTAAAGTTTCTACAAAAGAATATGTATTATTTGAGAAACCAGTGTTTCTAGCTGTCAGACAATGAGTCCACCCTAAGATCAGGGTCTAGCATCTGTGAATCTGGAGCAGCAGCTGAGCTGGACAGGGCCTGGCTCTGGCTCCCTCAGTTGACTCCACCCGGGTTCTCTCTCCCTGCTTTTCTCCTGAAAAGTGGCTGCCGGCAAGGGCCACTATTGCCCCCTGCTGGTAGCAACTAGAAGCACAACCTCCCAGGGAGACCCAAACACCAAGCAGAATTCCCTTGAGGATGAATTTTGGGATGGAGGATGGATCCGCGGTGAGCTTTAATGAGGAAGGGCTTTCCTGGTGGCTCAGATGGTAAAGAATTTGCTTGCAATGCAGAAGGCCTGGGTTGGATCCCTGGGTCGGGAAGATCCCCTGGAGAAGGGAATAGCTACCCACTTCAGTATTCTTGCCGCGAGAATTCCATGGACAGAGAAGCCTGGCAAGCTACAGTCCATGGGGTTGCAAGAAGTTGGACACGACTGAGCAGCTAACACGTTAAGGAGGAAACCAGGTTCAAAGACCCTTACTAGCACAAAGGGGGCTGCTCACAGTTGTACTTTATATCTGCTGAATGAGGGAATGAAATGCGGCCATCTCTGACTCTTTTTGACTCCATGGACTGTAGCCTGACAGACTCCTCTGTCCATGGGATTTTCCAGGCAAGAATACTGAGTGGGTTGGAGGATATTAAATGGTATTAAGTACAGGCTTTGGAGTTAGGCAGACCTGAGTTCAAATCATACCATGGCCACTTGGAAACTGTACCCTTAGAGAAATAAGGGGCTTCAGTTTCCCTCCAGTAAGAAAAAGGGTCAAAGTTATAAAACAGCCTCAGTATCGTGATCAGTACAAATTCTAATAGTTTTGTAGTTGTCAGGTAACAGCTTAGGATCCTTCTCAGATGATGCTGTACATTCCACCCCTCTGTTGGTGGAACAGAACAGGGCTGGTACCCAGAATCCCAGCCCATTAGGGCTCTTTCCAACCCACCAACTTAAGAGAAGGGGCTGGATCCGCCGGCTATGGTATCCATGCCTGACCCCTGGACCTGAACCAGGCCAGAGGGTGCTGGGAGCAAGGCACAGGTGAGTGGTGACAGGCAGAAGGCCTCAGCAGGGATCCCCAGCCACAGGGACCTACAAGGACAATGGATTTGGGGTTGTCCAACCTCCATGAGAAGCCATCTCCAGACCTCAAGCTCATGAGCCTTAGGAGCAGGGTAGCAGCAGAACAGCCAAGAGACCCCAAAGTGCCCCCTACCACTCAACAACAGATGTATACTGAGTACCAGCCATGTGCCACTTTGGATCCACCAGTGAGCAAAACAAAGACCCAGCCCTCAATGAACTCCCTTTGGAGGGCTCCTAGGACATTCCCTTCAACCTGGATCCCATTTCATAAATAATGACCCAAGACCCTTAGCACTCGGGCCTCCTTCCCAGTAAGCTCCAAGACCTGCTCAATCAGTGGCCCAACTCCACTTGGGCCACTGATTTGCTGTGTGAGTTTCAGGGGTCATTCACCCTCTCTGGGCCTCCATCTTCCAGTTATAATATGAGGAGTCTGACTCTGAGACAATCCTTAAGTCCCTTCCAGATCTGAGGATCTAGGGTTCGAGTCCTACTCTTCACACAGGAAAATGTCAGTAGAATCAGCACCACCCTCCCAAGTCTCTCTCTGAAAATTCTGGAAACTGTCACAGTCTTACTTCTACGGGTGGAGAATTGCAAGGGGCCAAAAGTCACAGTGTCAGCCAGTCATGCCAGCGATGCCCGGCCAAGCACCTTCCTCACTCCTGGACAGCCAGGGCTGGCATGGACAGAAGTCAGCTGGAGTCACTGGGCAGGGGGGAAGGGGATGGTGGGATGGAGTGTCTCACCTGGGCATCTTCCCGGGCCCGTTCCCGATCTTCTCCTCCCTCCTCACGGTTCCCCTGCAGCAGGACCAGAAAGAAAGGTCAGCCTCCAAACATCCACCCTCTCCATCCCTCAGCAGCCAGAGGGCGGTACTCAGCCACTCACCTCTCTGAACGCTCTCCCGCATCTGTAACATGGGAACAGTGATCCTGCCTTTCCAGGGGGGCAGTCTTGAGCATAAACATGAACACTGGGAAGTCTCTCAGCCCAAGGCCTGACTCACACACAGTGAGCTTGCCATAACTATGCCTCAGGGTGTGGTACCCGGGTTGCGAGAATTCAAGAGATGATAACAGCTCTTTTTTTCCCCTTTATATATTTACTTTAAATTAATTTTTATTGGAGTATGGTGGCTTAGTTTCTACTGCACAGCAAAGTGAATTAGCTCTACGTATACATGTATCCCTTTTTTTGGATTTCCTTCCCATTTAGGTCACCACAGAGCACCAAGTAGAGTTCCCTGAGCTACACAGTAGGTCCTCGGTAACAGAAGCTCTGGGATGATGACACAGGGAAAGGTCACCCACAATGGCTTTGTCCTGTCAGCTGGGGGCCCAACAAGCCAGGTTGAGAGCAATCAGGGAGGGCTGCCTGGAGAAGGGGGCACTAAGTCAGCTTTGAAAAGTGAACAGTGGAGCAGGGATTGCACAAGTAGCAACTGCCTCAGTGGTAAGAATCTGAGGAGGCAGCAGGGGAAGACATCCTCTCTTCATCAGGAGTGAACCCCCTGCCTCTCGCTGTAGCAACCCTTCCCCCACCTAGAGGGCCAAGCAGGTCTGGAGCCATGAATTCACCCACCGTGGCCAGAGAGATGAGGATCCTCTTGAAGTGGCCGGACGTGTCTGAGCTCAGAGCATCCTCCAGGGACTTGCGATAGTCTGAGACAGGAAAAGAAGGTGTGAGCGCCTGCTGGCCAAGGGTGGAGGAGGGGTCCAAGAAGCACAGATTTAAGCCAGAGCAGTGCTGGTGGAGTGGTGGGGATGAAGGAGCTTGTTGTTGGCTCCTGGGGGCTGCCAGCCACCCTGCTATTGATTTGCCGTGGGTCCATCACCTCACTCTGCCCCTGTCCCTGCTGAGCGCTCAGTGCATCTCCCCTCCCCCAGACAACAGCCTCCCCGTCTTCACTCTCTCCTACCTTCCCCCCCGCAAGTCAGTGGCTCAACTCAAAAGCACAGCTCTGATCAGGTCACTGCCCTGCTCAAAGATTCTACCATTTTAAAGCTGCTTAGAAGACAAAAGGCTTAAACATTTTTGACTGATACTCAAGGTTCTTTGGAATAATATGGAATTACTTATTAAAAAGTTATGAAGAATTGCAAGACGGTGATAGTAAAGCATGCAAACAGACACAGGGCCTTCTGAACACGGGGCCCTGTGTGAGTGCACAGGCCATACACCCGTGAAGCTGCCCTTCCCTCTCCAGGGGCCTGGGTGCTCTCTCTCCCACTCCCAGTCAAAACCCTCCTCTACCTCCAGGCCTTTGTTCTGCTGGGACTCTCTCTGGGGCACCCTTCCCCCAGATACAGGGCTGGGCGCACCCAAGGGGCTTATCACAGCCTTGTGGCCTGAGGTGGGGAGGCAGGGCAGGGCTGGAGGGTGAGGTCAGGAGCTGGGTGGCCCGGCTCTTCCCCGGGGCCTCCCCGCAATACTCGGCCACAGGTCTCCTGCACTCACCCTCCTTGTAGGCCTTATTGATGGCCTGGATTTCAGCGTTGGTCCGAGTGGCCAGGATCTCGATGAGAGCCTTTTCATCTGTGCCAGCTCCCTAGAAGGTCAAGGCAAAGAGGATCTGAAGCACAGCCCTGGCCCCTGTGCAGAGGCCCAAGGGGCCCAAGTCAAAGAGACTCCTGTTCCAGGACATTGTGCAGGAGGTCAACACTCAGATCAAGCCTCCCTCATTTTCTCTTTACCCCTTGACCAGACCTTTGCACAATCAAAGGACTACACCAGCTTGTAAAGATTTCCAGAACCTCCCATGAGAATTGCTTTGGACCAAAAACTTTAAAAAGCAAAGAATATAGCGTATACGGGTGTGTGTGAATAAAAACGCTTATATGCACATATCTTAATATAAATATTTATATATAAATACATAAAAGGACAGAGGAAATGCACCACAGTGTAACAGTGACCGTGGTCTCTGGGGGGTGAGGGAACCACAGATGATTTCAGTATTCTTTTTTGCTCTGCTATGTCTTCTCAAGTTTTCATGGTAAACACATATTTGTCAGAAGGAAAAAAGATGTTCTGTGCTTTAAGGAAAACAACAAGCAATATTTGTGTACATCTGGATTGGATGGGTGATACATGGACTGAGGCAGCTGGGGAGCCCATTATGCTAAGGTCCTCACTTTAGGGGAGAGGAGGAAGCAGACAAGACAGGTCGACTGACTGATGAGTTCAAATATCTGTTAAATATCTGCACACCCATTATGTGCCAGTCACTGTGTAAGCTGCTGGGGCAATGACTATAAAAAATGTAAGACAAGTCCCTGTCTTGGGAGGTTACTGCCCAGGGGTCAACCTGTCCCTGAGTCCTCTGACCTGAAGGGTGTCTTCATCAGTCTATTTAAAATTGGTGTGGGGACTTTCCTGGCTGTTCAGTTAAGACTCCACACTTCCAAGACAAAGGGCGTGGGTTCGATCCCTGGTTGGGCAACTAAGATCCTACACACTCTTGCAGTGTGGACAAAAAGTTAAGAAATAATGAAAATAAAAGCTGATATGTGGTGGGGACAGCCTGATCCTCAGTGTCCTAAGATCCACAGTGTAGCCCTATCCTTCTCCTCATTTTGTGTTTTAAAGTCATCCACTTTACTGTCCAGGAATTTTCAAGACAATAATCTTAATTGGCTTTGCCCAGGGAAAGTCTGTTCTTCTCTTTATCTTTAAGGAGTCTAAAATTCTAGTGAATTGATTCACACGGTTCTCAAATCAGGCTCTTGAGACAGACAGACCTGATCTGAATTCCAGCTCTGCTACTTTCTAGTGCTTTGACTCTGACCGAGTAACTTAAGCTCTGAGCCTTAGCGTCCTCATCTCTAAAAATGGGGACAAAAGCAAAGCCTCGCCTCATGGGCTGACAAGACAAGGAACTGCTAGCTAAGACACTGAGCCCAGGACAGGTGTGGGAGGGGCTCTACCAACGAGTTACACCCAACCCACTTGGGCTCAGGAGGAGTGCCCATGTCCCCTCATCACCCACTGACTGGACCCCGTCCCTTTGGTGCCCACACCTTACCTCCATGGCTTTCTTCAACTGCTTGGCATCATAATGGGCTGGTGGCATCATGAGCCCCAGAATGAGCCTTGCCAGGTCTCCAGAGAGCTCAGACTTCAGGTCAGCCATCAAGTCCTGCAGAGGGCAGGGCCAAGGTCACATCAACATCAGCAGTGGCCCATATGTGACTCAGGACAGGGAGGAGACACGGGAGGAGGAAGCAGGGCTCCATGGGATGTAGGAATCATGGGCATCTGTGTCTGCCTTGGCTGATGTTGGGTTCAAAAGCACCACCACCACCACCACAAAGAGGGTGGAGAAAACACCATGCAGGAGGGGGACCTGCCCACTCTCCTTGGAGGCAGGAGATAGGGAAGGAAAGGGGGCGGTACCATTTCCATCCTGGGAGAAACCAGTCTGCCAAAGCTAGATGCCACCAACACAGCTCATATCCCTGATTGAAGTCCTAAGGGGAGCCAGTCACACACATGCTGCTGATCACAGGGAATGCGGGGTGCAGTGGGAAGGAGAGGTGTGTGTGCCCGCCGAGCTCCATCAGAGGAGGAGCGTGGATGCAGGGCCCGGGGTCCAGGCTGAGGCCCTTACCCGGCCAAAGTGAGACTTGAAGGTCTGCCGGATCTGCTGCCGCTGGGCGTTGCTGCGGTGCGCGATGATGTCGATGATGGTGTCCTCGTCAGTTCCTGAGACCCCAAACCACAGATCAGAGGAAGGCCTTGGCCTGGCTCCCCCACGTCCCCCAGCAACGGGCCCCATTCGTCTTTGCCGGGGGAGAGGCCAGGCTAGCCAGCTTTATGCCCCTGCAGGAGCCTTGCTTCTGGCCCAGTCACTAACTTCCCGTGGATTCCTTCTGTACTTTTCTGCTGGGTCACTAGTCAAGATAAAAGAGAGCCCTGGGTTGAGGGTCAGGGCCTCTGAGTTCTAGTCCTGGCTCTGGCCATGGCTGACCCCTTGGGCAGGTCCCCTTCCCTTCTGGGACCTGACTTCCACACCTGCATCATGAAGAGCTAGAGGATTACTAAGGGATCCTTTCAACTGACAACCAGAGTCCTGCTGGGGACCCTATGTCTTTTCTCTGTGACTCCCTGAAAGCTGGACCCCAAGTCCCTCTAACTGTAGCAGGTTGACTCAGGAAGGCATCAGGGTACTGCTTCCTGCCTCTCAGGCCAATTCCATCAACCTTAGACCCTGCACAGGACTCTGTCTTTCAAAAGCATTTTTAGCTCTGTCATCTTACTAGACATGCTTGGTAGATATTATTCTCATGAAACAAATGAAAATGAGGCCCGGAAGGTAAAAGGTTTAGCCCAAGACCCCCTGGGAGATGCTGTTAGACAGATGGGGGAGAGAGGGCAAAAGAAGACAAACCCAGATGCTCGCTCTGTCCCTGTTGGCCTTCCTGAGGACCTGCCATTCACCCACAGGTGCTTCTTCCCATTGGGACCAAATGGAGGCCTGCACATGGGTGACCAGCAGGGGGTGTCCCTACCCCACAACTGGCCTCAGGTTACAGGGTCCACATTGCTTATTTTATGCATGGGATACTGAGACCCCTAGATGAGTTATGGGACTTGCTCAAAGTCACATGGTGAGTTAGCAATAAAGCCAGAGCAAAAACCCCACCTCATCCCCTAGCACTTATATACCAGGACCTGGGAGCACCTTGGTCTCTGGGAAGGTTCCTGAAAAACTCCCTCACTACACTTCTCTCTATACTTAAGGGAGCTGGAGGCTCCAGGGGGCTGGAGACTCAAGGCAAATAAAGTCCTCATCACCCTGAAGACTCCAGTCTGAAGCCTCAGCTCTTGCCCCCACCAGTCCCATTGCAGACCCGGTACCCTCCAATGCCCCAGAGGCTAACCCAACCCCTTTCAGGTGCCCCTTACCAAGCCCCTTCATGGCTTTCCGCAAGGCTTTGGCATCTGCATCAGGGTTGAAGTCACCAGCTGGGCGCACAGTTCCTTTAAGCTACAAGGGCAGAATGTGAGTCAGCAGGTGTCTGGAGGCCCCCCAGTGGCCAGGCTAGGAAAGGAGCATGCGAGGGAGGAGAGGCTTTCCCCAAGAGCCCCAAACCAAGCAGCTTGGGGGAAAAAGGCAGGGGTGAAGGCACAGCAGACAGACCCCTGCCTTAGAGCTGAGAGAGGGAAGAGGAGAGAGACAGACCCAGGCTTAGGAGCAGGGCAAGTGCTGTTCAGGGCAGAGGGGCCGGGCCCCTGCCCCAGGAGCCAGCTCTGGCCCTGCCCCACTGGAAACCAGGCTCTCACAACCCAGCCCTGCTCCCAGGGTCCTCTCGTTTCATAGAGCAATGCTCTCCCTGAAAAGGTAACCGAAATGTTCTGAAATACTGGAACAGAGCTGCCCAGATTTCACTCACCCCCGAATGACCTTCACGATGTTTTCTGTATCTGAGCACACTCTATGCTATCTTAATATTTTAACTTAATTCAGCTACTTTTCTGTTTTACTTAAATGCATTCATTTTGAAGTGCACTGAATACTCCTAAAGGGCAAGGATTTTGGTCCATTTTGTTCTTTGATATAACCCAAGTACCTGACACAGGGGTAAGCACTCAAAAAATATCTGCTCAATGAATTAATGAATGAGAACAATTTCATATCACCATTATGAATAGAAGGTTGGTGTCATGTGTCATAATCAGATAACCCACAGAAGTAAATGCCATAAAAACAAAAATATATGCTTTCAAATACCACCAAATTTAACAAGATACCATGGCTCGCCAAGAGCTCTGAACGTGAAGCTAGCTCTCTCAGCTCTGCATGAAAAGGGAACATCAGCGACTGTGGCAAGGATGTGGCACCAAACTGAGACGTCCTCCTTGACATTAACAATAATTGATTACTGATTTAAATATTGATTAAAGTGGAGTAGCTTTCACACTGCATGAGGGTCAGTGTTATTTAATGCCATGCAGGTCTCTCTCCCACAAAATAACACTCAATTCATTTCTCATATGACTTAAGATCATCTTGAATGACAGCTCTTGCCTTACAATCTGGGAAACACTGTCCTAGAGCATCAGCGCACAGGAGCCCTTGGAGGGCACCTGGACCACCATGTCCAACAGCCTCTTTTTGGAGATGGAGACAGAGAGAGGTGGGGGCCTGCCAAAGGTAGCTAGCAAGTGAGCAATAGAGTCCAAGGTTCCAAATATTTTTGTAGGGGCCAAGTGCTACCTCAGGGCTGGTTTGCCCTGAGGACTTCTATGAAACTTTTTATTTTTGTCCTGTGTAGACCCTGGGTCTGAGGATGCTCAGGACAACCAAGAATCCCCTAGTACACCCAGGGATGCCCATCTGTTCTCAGCTTCCATGCCTCCAAAACCCAGCTATTGGACCCAGGATGGGATAGGCCCCTCCAAAGAACCAACCAAGTCTCCATTCAGCAAGGTCTGTACCTAGTTAGTGGGCCAGAAGGCTCCCCAGTGTTAGAGGTGAATGCAGGAATCAGATGCCAACACCAGAGTGCCCGCCCCCCTATCCATCACTCTGCAGAGAACAGGAAGCTTCAAGACGCGAGACTCAGTGTCTCTGGTTGGCCACCAGGGGGCAGCTGGGTGCCAACCAGAGCAGCAGGAAGGTGCGAGCAGAAGAGTGGAAGCTGTGGTCAAGAGGTCAAGCAGGAGGTGGGGAGGGTCTGACCTCTACTCGGGCCACTGCACTAAGTTCCCACATCTGATAGGCCACCTGCGCTGCCTCCGGGAAGAACTGGCCAGCAGCACTGGAATGGAGGGTGTTAGGGAGAGGACAGGAGGGAAGGTCATCACGGGCACATTTCACATGTACAGTGCACACACACACACTTCAAGTAAACCCATCCGGATTTACCTTCTCTCCAGCCTAGGCCTCACCCACTCACCAGAGCCCTCCCTCCACTTCTGAGGACTTTCTACCCTGTTTCGACTCCCGACAATGCTATCTCTGACCAGAAGCCTTCCTGGCCCCCAGTCCCAGGCAGGAGAAGATTTCTCGAATCCCTCATCCTCCCCTTTCCTATCTAAGTCTCCCCTCTCAAACATGTCCACGGCCAGCTTCGAGCCATGTCATCTCTACCTCTCCTTCTGCCAAGCACCTTGGTTTATCTGCTGCCAGGTAAATATCTGCTGAACTGAACCAGCTCCTAAGGCACCTACCAAAGGTAAACAGGACGCTCTCGTATTCCCTGTTTAACTGGATCCTTAGAAGTCCCAGAGAAGAGAAATCAGAGTACCTGTAGTTCCCTTCCCAGCAACCCAAATCTGGTCAAGTCATGCCCCAGTTTAATCCTCCTCCAGTGGCTGGTTCTCTGCTATCCTTAGGGGAGATTCATGTGCCAGGAAGAAGTCCCAGGCCCTGTCCACCTCTCAACCTCCTATCTCCACAGCGTGATACATAAGTGTGACCTCAGCTACATAAATGAGCCAGGCAGCACCTTCGTATCTCCAGGCTCTCTCTCCACCCCAAACACTCTCCCTCCAGGCCCTGTCTTTACCTCATTACCCCTCTCCTTGGATCTCAGCCTCATTATCTCCAGGAGCCTTCCCACCCCCATCTGGAGAGTGCACACAGACAGGTACACTTCCCCCCCATGTAAACATGCCCAGGTCAGAGGCTTAATCAGAGCTTCCCCGCAAGGCCTGCACATGGAGAGTGCTTAATGCATAGATGCTGAATAAACGAGTAGCCAGGGCAGGCATCTGTACTTTTCCCATTTAACAGATGATGAAACAGAGAAGCAGCTGAGAAGTTAGTAGCAGGGCCTAGACTATCATATTCTGATTGCTGATGCACATCCCTAGACTGCTTTCCAAGTTCACATTAGCAGACGTCTTCATGTGTGGGAGACCACACTCATGTGCGCATACATGGACGCTTAGACTTTCACCTGTGCGGTGTTCTGACCTTCAAGGAGTTCCCAAGTCTATCTAATCCATCCATCCATCCATCCATCCATCCATCCATCCATCAGGATGAGGCCAGGAGAATCCTGACCAGCCACACCTGAGGCCACACCCTCCAGCCTGGGGTCCGGAGGCCACTTACTCATCATCTCCCCCACACAGCTTCAGCAGAGTCTTCTTGTATTCACCAGAGGTGTCATTCTGGGGAGACGGACAGAGAGAAAGGTCACCTCTCACTCAGCCCTGGGATCCTCTCAGATAAGAAGGGGAGGTTCTGCATAGCCCCAAACAGGGGCAGGCTGACCATGTATTTACAGCAGCCCTCACTCTCAGCCTGTCTGGAGGTGACTGAGACCAAATAGTGGTGTGATGGTAAGCACTTACCAACTGGCTCTTTGGGTAAAAGAGAAAAAGTCCTGATTTGTAGCGTTTGCTAATTTCTTCTAATGGACAATTGCAAGCTACCAGTATGACTTCACTGCACATGGAGTTAAGAATAGATGCTTTGGGGACTTCATTGGTAGTCCATTGGCTAAGACTCTGCACTTCCAATGCAGGGGGGCCTGGGTTCTATCCCTGGTAAGGGAACTAGATCCTACACGCCTCAACTAAAGATCTCACATACCACAACAAAGACCTGGAGTGCTGCAGCTAAGACTTGGTGCAGCCAAATAAATAAATATTTTTAAAAATTAGAAAAAGAAGAAGAGATGCTTCCCAAGCCAGTGTGAGCTGGCCCCAGCACACCCCTGCCACCAGATAACCCTAGCCCAGCCCTCCTATGTGAAATAGTCCATAAAATGGACTGAGCAAAAACACTGGGAAATGCCAAAGCCAAACAAATGTATATTTGATAGACACGGCATATTCTACATCCCTCTTGGGGCCTCATAGTGAACAAACTATAGTGAAGGCTGTGAAAAGTTCTTTGGTAAAGAAGCAGACTTATTTTGCTTATTCTAGTTTTTCCCAAACATTTCCCATGAGCTATTTTTGCACACAATGCCTATATAATCCTTCTTTAGAAACACACTTTAGGGAGCACAGCTTGAACTCAGAAAGCTTTATCCCACTCACCCAAAACAAGGAGAAACCATTCAGTTTTACATCTGTCTCCTGAGCAAGTCTCATGGGCTGGACAGCCCAGAGTCATCACCTGGCCCAGGGCCTACGAGTCCCAAATAAACCCTCCTCTGTGTTCACCTGGGACACCTGCCTTTGTCCTCCCACCTTGCGCTGCCTCTAGGAGGCTGATCTCTCACCGCCCTAGTGATGGAGGCTTCATCCCAGATTCAGCTTTGGCCCCATCATGACCCAGTCCTGCCTTCCTCTAAAGAGCTGCCTCACGTCTTACAAGCACCTTGCTCGTAAGGTAACACTTGCTTCTCTGTAGTTGCCTTCAACTCCCTGAAGGTGGCACAGGCAGGGCTCCTGCAATTCCCACGAGATTCCAGCTTTCTAGGATGACACCTTTTCTCCTGGGAGAGAACCCCAGCCCTCTCTGGAGCCCCATGAGCACTTCACCTTGATCATGCTGTACAGGGACTTCTCGTACTTGGTCCGGAATATCTCCCGGATATCGAGCATGTCCAGCTCACTGCGGGAGACCATGATGCGGATCAGGGTGTTGTCCCGAGTCCCCAGGCCCTGCAAGATGAGTGGGTTTGGGGGATGGGGAATTGAGAGGAGGCTAGACTGCTAAGAGTCCCCTGCTCAACTGAAAATACAATGTTTGTAATAAAACGTTAAAATTAAGAAGGAAAGAAGCCGAATGTTGCCATTCCCTCTGAAGCTCCCTGACGTCCCTCCTGCTTTTATCGTCTTCTTCCCCCACCTCGTGTCATTCCCGTCTTTGATATCCTCATAACTCTAAGCAAGATATGGTTTAGATTTGCACATTTTGGAGCTCTGTAAATACACTACTATGCATTTATTTGTCCATCTACTCCTGACAGGCAATGGGTGGTTTCTAGTTTTTTCATGACATGAACCATACTGCTATGAATGTTTTTATGAACACATCACACAGGCGAACATCTCTGGACATCTGGAACAACAAAAATGACTGTGTTCATCCACCCTGGTGCACTATGAAGATATCACCACCTTCTGTGTTGTATGTGTAAAGTCTTGGGAAAATCTGTTCTCTCTACTTGCCAGGACCAAAATCTCTGAGTCCCTGGGATGAACATAACAAGTCTTGGCAGGCAATGTCAAAGTGTCTTTCACTTCCCATGTATGTTACAAATAAACATTCTAGTTAATTAGTGTTTAGAATAAGGAATGAGCTTCCAACCCAGCTGGCTGGCTGGTCTGGGGGCACGATGTCACTGCACCCCGTGAACAATCCGAGAACAGGATAGGTATCTGGGTGGGAAGGTGTATGATAGGCAGCACCCCAGGCTCTGGAGCTCACCTGGGACAAAGTGCCATCACTCAGTTTTATGGCCAATGCCTTGAATGCTCTCTTTGGCCAATGGACTCCCAAGGATTTGCCAGAGTCCCAACAATCTTGCGGGGGTTCACAGAGCCCCTCTTCCCAACCTTGGACGCATCAACCCCACCACGCACCTTCATGGCCTTGAACAGCCTCTCAGCAAAATATTCTGCGGTGCTCCGGATACACTTCACTGAGAAGAGGAAAGAAGAGGTAGTTATTCTGGCTGCCTTGGAAGGGCGATGGGCTGGCCTGAGCCCTTCTTTGTTTCCATTCTTTGGGAGCCACCAAGTTCAAACCTGAGAAGAATCCTGATTCCTGATAATCTGAAATCCCTAAGGACCCCAGACCCACAACTTTTATCACAAACCCAGGGGATAGAGAAATCAGAACATGGGCCTGTTGTAACGTGGGGAGTGCAGAGACCCTCTTCATCTTTCTGGTCCTTTGATGTTTCAAGGGCACTGCGTTGGGTGGGGAGGACCTGAGGTGGGGCTAGGCAAGGTGGTTCTTTAGAGCCTGCTATGATAGAACACTACTGGCCAAACCTCTGGATCTTGCTGGCAGAGCAGGCCACAACCTGACTACCTGAGACAGGGTTGGTAGGGGACAGCTCTGGTCAAAAGGATGAGTGCTGGGCCTTAGCTCATTCCCAAGAAACACACTCATGCAGCCTACTCCAGGCTCAGACACAGTGACTCTCAGAACATCTGGCTGGCAAACTGACATTCTGGTTTTCTCCTTCCCACCTCCATACCATACAGTTCTCCTTTCCATTCTGAGCCCCGTGTTCCTGGGCCAGAATCCCAGAATGCCCTGGGAATGCGGTGTCAGGATGTGCCCACAGCCTCTGGGTCAGGCGGCTCACTCCCCACTCCCATTTACCAGATGAGGAAACTGAGGCCCTTTGAGCATAAGCGACTTTCTCCAAGTCAACAGCAGACTGAGAAGAAGCCTGAGTTTTGAATCTTGACCCCACCATTGACTGGTCAGCTCCTGGCTTCCCGCATGCCCAGAGTACCCCAATTCATTACAAAACTACCCCTTGGCAAGAGAGGCAGCCTCTGTGAGCTGCGGTTTTCTCATCTGTGAAATGGAGATGATGACAGTGTCCATTCCTGGGTCATTTTTAAAGAGTAAACGCTCAGTGGAGCACCAGGCACACAGCAGATGCTCCACAAAACCCACTCTCCTGATCATGACTTCCTGACCCCTGATCCCACGTGCTTTTCGGCCCCGTTACAAACATGGGAGGAAGGAGTGGGAGGCAGCAGTGTCCAAGGCTTGACTCCCAGCCCCCAGGCCTTGGCCACACTGCCCTGGCTAAACCTTTAGAATTCACCACCTGTCTGGTTTTCTCCTTCCCATCTCCATACCATACAAGCCCCATGTCCCTGGGCCAGAGTCCCTGAATCCCTCAAAGGCCCTGGGAATGTAACCTCGGACATACCCACAGCCAGCATCAGCTTCTCAAAGTCCCCGGACAGCTCCCCTCGGATGCTGGCTTCAATCGGCTTCCCTGTGGTCTTCAGATACTCATCAAACACTGAGTCAGACAGAGAGACGGGGTGTCAAAGTTACACTCATAACACTGGAAGCAACAGGGACTTCAGAAGGAGAGACGCAGTGGCCAGGACCAGAGCGCCACTGTGAAGGCAGGGCTGGCACTTAGGGAGGTGGCAGGAAGGTCGTGTACATCACCAGCCACCATGCAGCCTCGCTGTGTCTGCTGTGAGGGACTGTGTACATCTTCCACTCCAACATGAAGACAGGGACTGTACTGAGATAGAGGGGCTGAACACCCTGTTAAGACCTCTCTTGAGGGACCATAGAAGCCACTGTCTTAAAATCAGGACTAGTGTTTGGGTTGTGGGTGAAGCACTATCATGCTCCTTAGCAGAAAAGGAAATGAGAAAGGAAATCTTGGCACAACCGCCCGGGGACAGCTATAAGTCTTCTCTGGAGCTCACCCAACCGAAGATGCTGCTTGCTGCGATTTCCCAAAATGTAAATGAACTGGGCTTCATCTGTTCCCCATTTCAGTTCCCCTGCCTCGTACAGGTCCTGGCGGGGAAGAAATGGGACTTAACTAAGAGAAGAGACCTCAGGAAACAGAACTTACCAGCCAAGCCACTCAGAACCACTGCCAGATCCTTGAACATGCTAGTAATTGCATACACCTCTTAGCTTCCTTCCTTTCTTTCTGGGGAAACTCCTATTCAAACTTCAGGGCCCAGATTAAACATCCCATTTGTTTTCAAAGCACTTCCTAATCTCCCCAGGCAGAGTTCTCTTTCCCTCACTCCCTTTTCTAGACTTTTGTGTCTTTATAGCTTTGATTCACTGTATATTATAATATATAACATTTATATATCTGGCTTCCCACTACAGCATGGACTCCTCAAGAATAGGAATTAAGTCCTACATTCTCTGTATCTACCTACAGTATTACTGGCATATAGTGGGAACTCAAAACACCTGGAATATATGGTATATCCAAACAGAATGTGACTGGGTGATTAACACATGTCCGTCTCCCCAGTACTGTTTGACTTTGCTCATTTGCAATTCTCCAATGCTTGGCATTCAGAATGACTGGCATATAGTAAGTGTTCAATAAATATTAATTAACTGAATGAAAAAATGAGCAAATAATGAAAGCTCCAAAATACATCCCACCAGCTTTACATATGCTATGTACCTTTGAAAGCTAACTTCAACCCTTCCTTCAGCAAAGCACTGTATAATGATGGCTGTGAGTCAGTTATTTCTGGTATCTGATGCAAATTACTTTGCCTCCATCCCTCCCCCTTCTCGGGCTGCCTGGCTGTGCCCAGCAGTCTCCACTGGTGCTTATTTACCTGAACGTCCTGCTGCACCAAGTCCTCGCTCACTACGTCATCCTCCTCCCTGGTACCCTGGGAAGAAAGACAAGGGACACTGGTTCAAATACCAGAGCTGGGAGAAAGCCTGGATGCCAGTGGTGGAGACAGGGAGGACTAGGAAAACCGTGGTGGCCCAGGATGTCCAGGAGAAGAGACTGACAGCTGCCACCGGAACAAGACCACAGCACCTGGGAATTCCCTGGTGGTTCAGTGGTTAGGACTCTGCACTCTCACTGCCTCAGGCCCGGGTTCAATCCTTGGTCGGGGAACAAAAATCCCACAAGCTGCAGGGTGTGGCCACATACACACATAGAGGACCACAGCACCTCTTTTGCAGGGAATCACAGGATCCCTACCATTGGATTCTCCCTTCATCCTTGGAGTGTGGACCAAACAGGGCAGTCCTGCGAATAAGCAGGCCTGCTGTTTCCAGAACTTTTCGATTATTCAAAAGAATCCAGAGATCTGATTTTGGAACAAAATCTCCCTAGTTTTAAATGTTAGCAACTAACTCAAAGTGTAAAAAAAAAAAACACACGCGAAGGAAAACTAACAAAGGAAAAAACACAGCTTGAGCAGGTAGAATTCAGCTGTGGACACTACCGTGCAGCCTCTTTATGCTCTTTTTTATGTTTTTATGTCATCCTTGGTTGGGAGGGAGCAGCAGGGCTGGGCTGTGGGGGATGCCACTCAGGTGGCCCCAGAGAGGCCACGTCCCTGCTGGCGCCCCTGCTGGGGAGGCCATGGCAAGAGAGAGGCTGGAGCATAGAGGTGGGGGTACTTGTGGAGAGAAAAAGGAGAACAGAGAAGCACAAGAAAGACAGGGTGTGTGAAAAGAAATGCAGGTCACCTGCCTGTGCAAACCACGGGGGACAGAACAGACCCTGGACGCTCAGCTTCTACACCCAGGCAAGCCAAAGAGACCATCTCAAGTTTGAGGATAAGATGGAGAGAGAGGGAGAGGTGGCCAGAAAACAGGAGGAGGACTTTACACCTGAGGAGCCACCAAGGAGCCTCTCACGAGCCACACTGTCTAGGGGAACAGGGACAAGGTGCTCCAAGCCCTCTGTACCCCGGGGGAGAGCTCGGGGAGGGCCCCAAGGTAGACCAACCTGCAGCAGGACCACGAGCATCTTCCGGAAGTGGCCAGAGGTGTCCCCAGTGATGTCAGCCTCCAGGTCTCGCTCGTAGGCTGCCAGGAAGGAACACAAGCTCTAGGCCCATCCCCAGGACATCCCGGGGAACCAGGATAGAGGTCCCCGCTGCTCCTAAAATACTCAGATATTTGTTACAAATCCCCAAATCCACTCTCCACGCTGGCCGTGCAAGACCTAGGCTGTATTTTCACAATTCTTTGTACTGACTCATGACGAGTGAGATGGTGAGATGGAATCTGCACACATCTCTCTATCCTTATCTGTGGTGTCCTACTATAGACACCACTGTCGCTCACCTGGACAGCGGCTACAGCCTTCTGACTGTTCTTTCTGCTTCTCTGATCCATAGCAACATGGGTGACTGTCTTAAAACCCACACTCATCATGGGCTCCTCTGCTTCCCACTGCTGCTGCTGCTGCTAAGTCGTTTCAGTCGTGTCCGACTCTGTGCGACCCCATAGACGGCAGCTCACCAGGCTCCCCCATCCCTGGGATTCTCCAGGCAAGAACACTGGAGTGGGTTGCCATTTCCTTCGCCAACACATGAAAGTGAAAGGTGAAAGTGAAGTCGCTCAGTCGTGTCCGACACTTTGCGACCCCATGGACCGCAGCCTACCAGGCTCCTCCATCCATGGGATTTTCCAGGCAAGAATAGGAGGTTTGGAATAAACATCGTCTCTTTCCCTTGGCCTACACGGCCCTGTGTGATCCTGTCCCCGACTCTGCTATTCTAGCCTTGCGCTGGACACCAGGCTTATTCTTCTTGGGGGCCTTTGGACTTGTCATTCTCTCTCCTGCCAGGGTCTTCCCCCCACTCTGTGTACAACCGGCTCCTGCTTGTCTCCTCCCAAGACAGGCTTCCTCAACCATCTATCTGAAGCATGTCCTCTACGGTTAAAGTTGGATGCTTGTTTTCTGTTTGTGTCCTTCATAACTCTTTACCATGTGTCATCATCACATTTGTTTACCTGTTTATTATCTATATCCCTCATTATCTCTAGTACATAAGCTCTCAGGCAGGAACGGTATGGATGCCCACCACCATATGCTGAGAACCCAGCAGAAAGTAGGTACTTACTAAATGGGTAGATGGATGGACAGACAGATCAGAGGGAAGGAGGAAAAAAGGTGGATGGGTCCCTACTCTTGTCAGCACCTTCATTACACATCTGAAAAACCTTGAATGGCCCCTCTTGCCCATCTCACCATCTTTGTACGCTGCCACTAGTTGGTGGATCTGCTTGTTGGTCCGAGAAGCCAAGATCTCAATGAGGCACTTCTCATCGGTTCCAATGCCCTGGGAGAAGAGAAGGGGCATGTGAGTCAAGGGCTGAGATGGGAGGCCACCAGCCCCAAGTTGGGAACCTGGGATGGTCAGAGCTGGGAAACCCCTCAGCACTCAGGGTGCTCCTAACACAGGTCTTAGGCACTGATCCGGAGCTGTGGTCCTGAGAATCTAAAGACAGGGGTTCTAGTGCCACCTCTAGCTGCAGCTTGCTTTGTGATGGCTCATTAAAAAAACCTCATCTTCCTGGGCCTTACTTTTCTCATCTTTAAAATGGAAACGATACTAGTTGCTCTGCTAAACTCACAGAAAGAATGAGAAGGTGATAATCTCTTATACTGCTAAGTTTATTAGCTTATGAAAACAAGTTCATATAGCTCATCTGAGGCAAAGATCATAGTACTTTATAAACTGTAACATGCCAAGTACACTCAAGGGCCTTTGATCTCTCCCTGCTTTGTAGGGAGAAACCTTCCACCTCCAGTAGACTGGGCTGCCCCTCATATCCTGAACACACTTCCACAACCACTTCCTCTCCAGTCTAGAATGATCTGCCCATTCTGGTCAACCAAACCCTCTCCAGGCTTCAGGCCCAACTTGATCCTCTCATCTTCTGTGATGCCCTCTCCAGCCACCCCAAGCCCAGGGCCTGCCTGTCCTCTGGTGATGCCCCTGGCCTTTGGGGGTTGGACACAATCTATTTCCACATCCCTATGTCTTGCTTCCTCAGGACTGTAAGCGATTGGGGTGGGGTGTCGGCCCAGGGACCCCTTTCACAGGGTGGGCTTCACACCAACATCTATGCCACCTCCATCCATCTGGAGGACTGCGGCACCCTCTGGGACAGGACTTGGGCTGCCGCCTCAAAGCAGGGCATATGTGTGGGGTGGGTGCAGGGCTCACTGAATACCTGCTGTAGAAGCTGCACTTTCCCATGAATCACACCCCCAACCCTCACACATGCACAGACCCTGCTTCTTACCGAGATAGCATCTTTAATTTCTTTGGCATCAGCATAGGGAGGTGGCCTCATAAGACCCACAATCAGCCGTTCAAACTTCCCCGTCAACTCATACTTCAAGTCTGCAATGAGGTCCTGGTTGGGAGGTGTGGAGAGAGGAAGAGATGGAAGAAGATGGGGAAGAGCAGTTATAATGATAAGAACTACACTGAATGAGCACTTACTCTGTACAGGCACTGAGCGAAGTAATTCAACTTAATCGTCACTCTTGGGGGTACATACTATCACTGGCCTTCAGAAATGGGCTTAGAGATATCAGGTAACCTGCCCAGAGGCACGCAGCTAGCAGACGGCAAGATTCCTGTCCATAGCACGGTGCCTCCTCCCTGCCGCTATGTGTTTACATGCTCACTGTGTCTCTCCCACTGTGAGTCTGCAGATTGACCCTCGAGTCTTGTTTATCTGGGTAGCCCTAACCCCTAGCACAGTGCCTAGCAGGTACTCTAGGTGCAATTATGGTTGAATGATCCCTGCCTGAGAGAAGAAAAAAGGAGGGCAGAAGTGCCAGCATAGAAGCTGAGCTGGAGTAAAATACTCAGGAAAGGCCCTGGATGAATCAAAGCATGCCTCCCCCCACCCAACCCTCTGGTTGTCATGGTTACCTTGCCATAGAGGGACTTGTAGTTCTGGCAGATCTCCTGCCTCTGCCTGTTGCTCCGGGAAGTAATCAACTCCAGGATGGCCTCCTTGTCACTGCCTAGAAGAGGGGAGGCACCTGTCACCCTACCCAACCTGCCTCCAGGAAGCCCAACAGGGGTGCTCCCTGCAGTCCTGGGTATCAGCCTTCTGCTCACAAGAGGCAGTGGCATCAGAGGGGGGCTCTGTGGGGACCTGATGAGCCCCCCTGAGAGAGATGCTAGCACATGTAGTATCTAAGTTCAGATGGCCCATGATCTAGCTTCTCGTCACACACACAAGGAAACTGGGGCCCAGAGAGGAGCATGGAGTCCCCCACGGTCTCCCAGTGAGCTTGGCTTAGAAAAACCCAGGTGTCCTAACGTCCAGGATGGGTTCTTTCAATGACGGGAAAAATAAAAGAAAATAATAAGCTGCAAATTGAGGGTAGTGCTTACCCGTAAGACAAAAGGCAAAGTGATGTTATCAGGAGGGGGACCTACCATGATGTTTCAGCTACATGAGCAAGCAAGTGCCAGTTCTCAAGCTGGCTGGAAGGTTTACTGGTAAAGCTTCTTCTACTCATTAGACAGTTTTATTGGCCTGGAGTGTGCATGTGTTGCTGCTAAGTCGCTTCAGTCGTGTCTGACTCTGTGCGACCCTGTGGATCGTAGCCCGCCAGGCACCTCTGTCCATGGGATTCCCCAGGCAAGAGTACTGGAGTGGGTTGTCATGTCCTTCTCCAGGGGATCTTCCTGGGCCAGGGATTGAACCTGCATCTCTCATATTTCCTGCATTGGCAGGCGGGTTCTTTACCACTAGTGTCATTGGAAGAGTCCATTATAAAATTATAAAAAATAATAAAAAGAAGAGACAAGAGAATGCCCTGGGAGTCCAGTGGTTAGGATTCTGCACTTCCACTGCAGGGGCCCAGGTTCAATCCCTGGTTGGGGAACTTAGATCCCTCATGCCATGTATCATGGACAAAAAAAAAAAAAGACAAAAGAATGACTGAATAGCCAAAAGGGCTGTCCCTCCAGTAGGGGGACACCCCCAAGCCTAGGTGAATCCTGTTTCCTTTCCTGTGAGTCCCTTTCCCAGCAGCTGAGCACCCACCAAAGCCCTTCATGGCATTGTACAGAGTCTCGGCATCCTGGCTGGGGTCGAAGTTGGGGAAGTCATGAATGGAGCCCCGATACTTAGCACCCTGTGGAGAGACAAACAGAGAGTGAGCTGCTGACCTGGTCCTGAACGGGGCTCCCAGCCCCAACCCCAGCTTACCTCCCAACCCTGGCCGTGGGATAAAAGTCCCTGCTGCTCCTAAAATGCTCAGATATTCGTTACAAATCCCCAAACTCAGTCTCCATAATGGCCATGGCAAGAGCCAGGGTGTATTTACACTGAACAAAGACGATGAGACAGACTCGTCACATCTTTCCATCTTCACCTGCACTGCCTCACCCTAGACCGCCACCGGTCACCTGGACAGTGGCTGAGCTCCCTGCCCCTAAAGTGGAGCGCCAGCTACAGAAAGCTGCAACAAGGGTAGGGAGGACTCTCCCCGTACCTCCTGCCACCACCTGCCCCAAGGACAGTGCCTTCTCCCCGTGGCAAGAAGGCTCAGCCAAGCCCCCAGCTCTGCACCACTTTCCCAGAACCTGGGAGAGATAAGAGCCCAGACTTAGTGCAGCGGGTGGGAATGGTTTCTGCAAAACAAACAAGAGCCCCTCATGTGTTTATGTCTCTTTGCAGTGTACAAACCCCTTTCACCTTTATAAATGTGATTATTATAGCACTTTGTAGAAGCACTTAAGATGATCTCTGTCACAGAAACAAAGAAACCGAGCCCCACAAAGGGGGTCACACAGAACCCACATCTCTGTCCAGGGACCCTTTGTTCTCTAGCTCCAGAAACCATGCAGCTGCCAGCTTCCACGGGGGAGAAGGGTGCATTGGCCCAGAGCGGGAGGCCCAGAGTCACCCTCAGAATCTGCCCAGATGAGGTGCCGCTCCTCTGGGCCCAGTAAACTGAGCCGTGAGCTGGCATCTGAGGACAAGCTGGCTGGGTTTTGGGGCAAAGGTGGGGAGAGAATCTTAGACGTTAAACCTGAATGCACAAAGGGCTGTTCACAGAGAAGTCAGACGTGGGTCAGACACACAGCCCTGAGAACCACGGGGCCCAGAGAGCAACCAAGAGCTGAGAGAGCGAAGGATGCCAGAGCCGGGGCACTAAGCACACTGCGTGGTGACTGGGCACTTAGCCTGTGCCAGGCGCAACATGAAGGGCTGAAGATTATGGGAGAAAGAAGACCCCAGCCTGACTTTCATGAGCTTCCAATCCCGCGGAGGAGAGAGACTAGCCTACAAATTAGCATAGAGCTAGTAATAAATACTCCACTACAGAGGCAAAGGAATGCAGGAAGACAGTGGAGGGCGATTCAAGCTGGATGAGGGGACCGGGACAGGTGGGGTGGCTCACATAATCCTGCCTGAAGGAGTAAGAAGTGCATGGGAGCCAGTGAGCCTCCGGACCATCTCCTGTGTCTCCCAGCGCCTGCACTGCAGGCCCTGGCCAGGCGTTCAGGGGCCCTGTGGCTTATGCTGCCATTGCTGGCTCCTCCGAGGTATGCACGAGAGGGCACAGAAGTGCTATTTAAAGTTCTGGCAGGATGGACGACCAGAAAGGGACACGGCTCCCTTCCCGCCACCCGTGAATCCCCTGCAACCTAATCGCACTGCTGGGCACAAAAGGAAAGAGTAACACATGCCAACTACCCGGACCAGAAAAGAGACACACCCTTTAGAAAGCTCCACGAGTCTGTCTTGCCCACTTATGTCACCCCAGCACCTAGCTCAGGGCTTGGCACAACTAGGCACTCTCTACTGGTTTCCTACGTAGACAGGTGTGCGGGCGGATATGTGACTGTGAATACACCCAGAGCAGATCAAAGAAGACTTCCTGGAAGGGAAGTCTCAGCCGAGCAGAGCGCTAAAGAATGAGCAACAGCTGGCCCAAGGGGTGGGGGAGGGAAGGAAAGGCTTCACCCAGAGAAGCAGCATGGCCGAGGTCCGGAGCTAAGAGCAAGCAAGAGCACCCAGGGAGGCAGGCCTGGATTCCTCAGTGCTTACACGGACTTCCAAAGCTGCCAAGATGGTGGGATTGTAAATGGCCAGGAAGGAAGGAGAAGCGGGCAAGACGGCAGCGGAGCCCCCAGGAGGAAGGGCAGAGGTCCCGGCAGCAAGTTGCCACCTTCCCTCCGGCCCCTGCCCCTCCTCACCCCGGGGTGGGGTTGAGGTGGCGTTTGGGACAGAGGCTGCAGCTGAAAGACGAGGCTGTATGGAGCAGAGGAAGTCTAACTGCTGACACAAGGCCCAATCAAAAGGCTCTCTTAGCGGCGGGCTTGGCCTGCAGCATGGCAGTCTTTCTCCCTCTGTGGGTCTTTGCACAATGATAATAAATAGCCTGCCAACAGGATCACAGCCACTGGGAAAGGGGGGCTCCAGGGACCCCAGCACCGGTCACATTTAGACACACAGGAACAGTCCTTCGGATCGCCCAGGGTTCCCCCCGTCAGTCATTCTCACACCAACCTGGTGAATCTGCCATTTCCAAGCGCCACCTGTGTGGCCAGCACCGCTCCTTCACTTCACCCTGCCTGCCACTTCCCCAGCAGACAGTTTCCTGGCCCTGTACCCCGCAAAGGGAGGGGAGAGAGGAAGAGAAAGGACTTTCCACCCTGAAATATTCAGCAGGCCCTGAGGCCAGCTGGTGAGCAGCTGGGACCCCAGGCTGCACACAGGCTGCTGCTCGGGCAGGCGTCCTGAGGCCTCTCGGGAGCTGAAGCGACGTGACTCAGAGAGATGGCTGTGTGGCGGGAACTCCACCTGAGAGCCGCCTGGACTGGGCCTGCCCAGCCCTCCCTCTGCAGCTCTGGAGTTGCAGGACCAGCCCCCTTGCCCTGTCCTCAGACTGCTCTTATTGCCACCTTCACGTTCAAACCAGAACACTTCTGCAAAACGGAGGCCACAGGACCATGCTTCTGGGACTCTGTGACATCACACTGTTTCTTCATGAGTTTGGGCCTCTAGGTCCCTCCTTCTGGAAGGAAAGATGGGGGGAATGGCACAAGGATTACAGCAGAAGTAACTGGGAGTGACCTGAACCAGAGAAAAGATGGAGTGGCTTGTTCTGTGCCTGTGTGTGTACATGTGTGAGCACGCATGTGTGCTGGGAAAGGGGCACATCAGGAGCAGATCTGGGGTGCTAAGAATTAGGAGCATTAGACACAAACTACAGCTCAGTGGAGGGAAGATCATTCTCACTCTTCTCTAGCACAGGAAGTTCTTGACTAATCTGACTTTGCTTTTTTTCAAAAGTGGTTCAGTAGAAACTGTTATTTCAAATTAGAGAGCTTGACCTTTTCCTGGGTAGGTCCTTTTCTGTGATTCCGAGCAGGGCAGCTCCCAGTTAGCCTTGTAACCACGATGGTGAACAACTAACACACTGACAGCTGTTCTACACCTACACAACCGTTCTGTTTTTCACTTTCAGTATTCAATACATCACATGAGACATTCAACACTTGATTATGAAATAGCCTGTGTATTAGATGATTTAGCCCAACAGCAGCCTTATATAAGTGTTCTCAGCACAGTTAAGGTAGGCGAGGCTAAGCACTGATGTTCAGTGGGGTAGGTGAGTTAGATGCATTTTCAACTCACCACGGGTTTATTGGGAGGTAACCCCATTGCAAGTCAAGGAGGACCTGTCCTGTCTTCAGCTCCCTCCTCCCTCCCCCAGCCCTCACATTCCAAGCATCCAAATTGCTTGCACCCTGCACACACAACATTCTCTCCCCTCTGGTCCAGGATCCCCTCTATCCTCAGCCCCCTTGCTCTTCCCAAGTAGCTCTCTCCAGTTCCTAGTTCCTCAACCTGCATGCCCCCAGAGCACCCATCAGAACATCAGCGCCATACATGAGCATAGAGGGGCTTCAACTCATCCCACAGGACAAGGGACTCCTAGAGCTTCGCCCTCCTGGAATTCTTGCTTGCAGGATGTCTGTGGCTGCTGGTCCATGGTAACAAGAAAGCACAGGTCAGCCAGGCAGACAGTAGGGTCTTGGAGCAGTGGATCAGGAGTCCAAAAATGCATGTCCTAGGTCCTGGTCACTCAGCTCCCAGGGCCTGATCTGTCCACTAGGGTCATCTGGAATCCTGCAATTCGAGTATCTCTCTGGAAGTAACTCTAGGATGACATAGGATGTGGGGAGCAGCAAGAATTATGCCTTGGATCATAGTCTATAACCACTAGCACCCTCTCCGGGTCATAGAGGCCACTTGGGCAAAGTGTGCTCCTCAGAGGCTGATAGGGAGGCCATGGCTAAGATTCTTGAGCACTGATCTCACATCATACAACACACTGTGCTCTTCAAGAATTGTGAATAGATATCCTTAAGACCTCTGTGCACTGGGTGGCAAGTCATGAAGATGAGGACAATGTTTAGTTATCACTGAGCTCAATCACCTCATAATGGAAACTGGGGCCCCAGAGAAGGTAAGGAACTCACCCAAGATTATGCAGCTCCTGTATTATGTCTGTGGCCAATAGCTCTATGATCAACGTGAAGGACCAAAGGGGCCAAGTCAGGGGTCTCTTTGTTTTATTCTTCCTTTTCAACCCCATCATTACAGTGACCATGACTTTTTCTCTAAGGCCAGCTGACAGGGATCACTCTCAGGTAAACCCTGGCACAGAGCAATACCTCTGACCAGGGTAGGAACGTAATCTTGGCTACACACAGGAGTAACACCTCTGATACACCTCAAATTCTACAGCCCAGCAAAGTGCTCAGATGGCATGAAAGACTGGGGCCTCCCAAGCCACGGAAACTTCATCCTAAATGCCAGTGACAGGGAACACTTTCACCTTCAGAGCAGAGAGCATCGTTAATGTTTTTGCCCATCCAGTATCCATCTCCCTGCCAGGGGCAACTGCTCTTGGGCCATGCAGTTCAGGAAGGAGCAGCTCCACCACCTGGATCCAAGTTACCCAGGCCCAGCCAATAAAAACCCAGGACTTCCCCTGGAATCATGTGGTATAAACTATGTTGTTTCCTGCATGTTGCTCAAGAAGCAGAAGGGAAGCCTAGAGCTGCTGGTAGCTAGTACAAGAAATCAAGAAAGAATCTGTCCAAGAATGAAGCCACCCAGATGAGACCCAGTTCATGGAGGCAGAATCCTGACAATATCAGGTGGGCCCCTGGATCTAGCCAGACCTGAAGCCCTGGGCTTCTCGGTCATGTGAGCCAATATACATACTTTGTGTTTAGGATGTTGTGTGTTCTCATTGGTCACTTGCATCGGAAAGAGCTGTGACTCATAACACGAGCAAGAAAGCCTGAGACCCTCTTTAGCTGCTTTCAAAACTGAAGGTACCAGGGATCTGTGTTACAGGCCCAGTGACTCCAGGAGAAGCCCAGGCCCAGGGAAAGTACTACAGAAAAGGGAGAATCTCCTTACCTGTGCTGGTTTGGCCATGGTCTCAGATTTTGCAGCAGAAAACACTGTGGAGAGAAAAGAAATGGCATGAGATGTCTCTGCACATTGACTCCCTCTATTCTTTCACCCAGATTTCCCCACCTGTCCTTCCTCCCAAGGGAGAGTGTGCTCCACCTGCTCTTTTTCAACTGCTTCCAGCCCTTCAGGTTAAATCACACCCGAAGATGCGGCTCAGGGAGGGAGGGAGGGAGTGAAGTCACTTAGTCATGTCCGACTCTTTGTGACCCCATGGATTGTAGCCTAACAGGCTCCTCTGTCCATGGGATTTTCCAGGCAAGAGTACTGGAGTGGGCTGCCATTTCCTTCTCCAGGGGATCTTCCCGACCCAGGGATCAAACCCGGGTCTCCCACATTGTAGGCAGATGCTTTACCGTCTGAGCCACCAGGGAAGCCACCTGCGGCTCAGTGACAGGCACATTTTTGGGAGGATAATAGATGGACTTTTCAGGATCCAGGTGCTCACACCATGATGGGAAAGACTCCTAGAACTGGGAGAATTTGGAAGCTGAAGAGAGGACATTACCACTGACCAGGATGGTTCCTCCAGGCCAGGAAGGGCACTTCCACAGAATCTATCTCACGTAACCCTTCCAGCAATCCTTTCTGGCATCAAATTCCCTTTTCTCATAGAGGAGGGAACTGAGGACGGGGAGGTTAAACAATTTGCCCAAGATCATACAGTTTAAAGCTGAATCACTACATACAAAACAGATAAACAACAAGGACCTACTATATAGTTAATATCTTGTGATAACACATGATGGAAAAGAATTTGAAAAAGAATATATACATATGTAACTGAGTCACTTTGCTATACAGCTGAAACTAACACAACATTGTAAATTAACTCTACTCCAAAAAAACCTGAATCCAACAAAGTTAGATCCCAGGGTCCAGGCCATCTGCACCATGCATGCTCTCTTCCCACATCACCAAGAATAGTCCAGAATACAGGGCTTAACAGGCTGCAGATGAGCACACTCAAGGGCACTGGGTCACCTGCTGCGAATATCTGAGGGGCTGTGGTTTCTTTAGCATCTACTCCGACTAGGCACTGCTCTAGATGCTGAGGATACAGCAGGAAACAAGAGAATTTCTAAAACCTGTGCTTTTCGGGAGCCCCCTCTATAATGGGGAAGAATACCAGATGCATATGATAAAAACTAATGAGAAAAGCTGAAGTTTGGTCGGGAGAGTGAGACACGGGGTGTGATCACAGGTGGGGCGTTCAGAGGTATCATGAACAATGTTGCGACCTGAGGGCAGTGAGGTCAAGGAGCTCAGTGTGGCTAGTATGGTGGCAGGGAGTGGGGTGGGGGCACTGGTAGGATGTGGCATCAAGGGACCAGTGCTTGAGGCCACTATAAAGACTTTGAGTTTTTCTCTGATGGGGCAGATCATGGGTGAGGGTGGAGGCTGCACAAACAGGACACACAATCTCATCAAAAGGGGTGTCAGGACACAGAATCTACAGTGAAGGAATAAGAAACAAACATATCTTACCTAAAAAGAAATACAAAACGAAATGTTACTGCTTTGGAAAGGGGAAGAGAAGGGTGGAGGGGCTGGGCTATGAAGCCCTCTTGGCAGGTGGGCAGAGATGGAAGAGATGCAATCTTGGGATTAGAGGAGAAAGAAGGACCAGTGCTTTCTATTTAATCAGGATTGTACAATTTGATCTTTTTAAACTAGGTCTATGTATTACTTTTTAAAAGTAAAAGTAACAAACTCTTATCAGACTTAAATTCAGTAAGACCCCACAGGGAGCTGAACCAGAACAGAGGGTATGAACAAAGGAGATGCTTAACCTGGATGCTTTCCAGGTCTTCACATACCATCACCCCCGGCCTACACCCCCACACATTAAGGGGAAATCAGCCCCTTATCTCAGCTCATAATCCTGCTCTCACTCGGGGGCCACTGGAGACCCGTAACAGAGTGGGAACACAGGTTTGGAGTCAGACAGACAGACCTAGGCTCAAGTCCGTTTTGTCACTTACTCGCTATGTGACCTTGGGCACATTGCTCATCTCTGAATTCAAGGTTATCTTAAGTACAAAACTGGGGCTTTCCCCTTCCTGCCTTGGAGAGTGGGAGGATGAGACTCAACTTACATCAAGGCCAGGCAGAGATGTGTTCTCAGTAAGTGGTGGCCTTCAGTGTGCTGGGTGATATTCTAAGGACAGGGCTCTGTCGTGTTTATCTATGTGTCGCTACCGCCTGAATTCAAGTCTCCAAAACCACAGTTAGCAGACAGACTTGAGTGAAAAGCAGAGGGCAGCGATTTGCCTGTAACCACAGAGAGAGCTCAGAGCAGAGCTTGAGGAAACCCTGCTGTTTCCCTGACAACCAGGGGCCCTCTGGTACAGACTAGAGCTCACCTCAGGAAATGGAAACTCCCCGGGGGGGTAGGGAGCCCATAACTACCCTGAGGTTCGACCAGGAGCCAGCTCTGGGTTTCCCCAAGCCAAGTGGACGGTATGGGCAAAGTGAGGGAGCACCAAGGCCAGCAGAGTAAAGGGACTGCAGGAGGGGCATGAAGTCACCTGCATTTCCGGCTTCAAAGCATTTTCCTTTGGCCTTGTTGCTGGAAACTTTAGCAGCTGGCGGCAGCCCAGGCCCATCTGGATGGCTCAGAGGAGGGCCTCCGAGTCTTTGGGAAAATGCTCTGGGTTTTGAGAGAAGTTTGTGTGTGCCTCTTGCGAGTGCATGTCTTGTGTATACATAGAAAGCAAACATTGTCCAGAACTGCATGTTCTGAGTGCAGTTCAAGGGAGCTGAGCTTCGACAGCCCCTGCTTTGAGGGCTGGGGGAAGCTGTGGAGCTAATCACAGAGGCACCATCAAGGCTTTACGAGGGGCTCTGATCCCTCCCAGGGTGACCTAGACCACACTTCTCAAGTTGCCTGAATAAACGTTTTACATCCAGGGTTTCAGAATCCCAGATGTAACAACCCACTGCTCCAAGTCCCTCACTTTCTAGACAGAGATAAAGGCATGTCAGGCCCAGACAATGGCCAACATCTCCACCTCCCACACAGGTCACCACAAGCCTCCACACAGCACTGAGCCCTCACTGCAATAGGACGTGAGGAAGAGGCCAAAGGGAAAGACCCAGGTTCGGTTCCCAGCCTGCCCCTCTATTCAGACAAGCCAGGTTGCCTCTCTCAAACTCCGTTTCTTCATCAGCAAAGTGTGGATGTTACTCTATCTTTGGAAAAACCCAGAGAGGGTGTGAGACTTTTGCAGATACCAACCAGGGATTCTCACAGCAAAATCTCAGAATATCAGTCCTGGGAGAGTTCTCCCCCAAGGCCACAGGACTCCTCTCTTTTCCCACCCCATCCCCAATATGCAAGTTTCATCATCTTGGTTGAAATAGCTTATCAAGACTGGCAGGTATGGCCACTCTACGCTGGTGCCTCTCTCCTCCCAGAAACTCTGAATCTCTTCAGACATGGATTTCCAGGAAGGTTCATCAGGACAGATCATTCCAGAAACCCATTCAAGGCAGAGTGGCCTCCTGGCCTTGTGCTGCTGTGACTACCTCCTGCCTTAGTTCTCAGGCTATCAGCAAACAGGACTGACTCCAGGAGGAACACTCCAGGGTACAGAATACCAGGGCTGGCTCGACCGCCAATGCCCAACTATAGCATTGCAGAAACCGAGAACCAAACAGAAGACATCGTCCAAGTCCTGCAAAAGGCATGGGCTTGGAGTCAGACTCAGTCACAGCTTTACCCCCTAGCAATTTGTAATTTTGTAAGTTACCTAAACATGAATCTCAATTTCCACATCTACAAAATAAAGTCCCAAACATTTACAAAAGACAGCGTGGCATTTTGTAATTAAGACTGCAGGCTTTGCAGTCACAGCCTAAATTCAGATTCTAACTGCTCGTGGCCATGGGTGAATTGCATCATTTCTCTCTTATTCAGTTTCTTCATCTCTAAAATGATAATCTCACAAGGTTTTTGTGAATATTCAATAAAGTAAGGAAGGTAAAATACTTAGCATGGTGAAGTGCAGAGTAAATGTTGAATTAGTGGTGCTGCTGCTGCTAAGTCGCTTCAGTCGTGTCCGACTCTGTGCGACCCCATAGACGGCAGCCCATCAGGCTCCGCCGTCCCTGGGATTCTCCAGGCAAGAATACTGGAGTGGGTTGCCATTTCCTTCTCCAGTGCATGAAAGGAAAAAGTGAAAGTGAAGTCGCTCAGTCGTGTCCGACTCTTAGCGACCCCATGGACTGTAGCCTACCAGGCTCCTCCGTCCATGGGATTTTCCAGGCAAGAGTACTGGAGTGGGGTGCCATTGCCTTCTCCGATTAGTGGTGCTAGCTTCTGTTAAAACAATCATTGTCATTAGAGCAGTGGTCTCCAAAGTGGGGTACCAGACACAATGATCCACTGGGGTGCAGGATGAGAATACTACAACTTACAACTTTCTAAACTGATCTTGGGACTTCCCTGGTGGTCCAGTGTCTAAGAATATGAGCTCCCAATGCAGGGGGCCCAGGTTTAATCCCTGGTCAGGGAACTAGAGTCCACACGCTACAACTGAGAGTTCATAAGATGCAACTAAAGATCCCGAATGCCTCATCTAAGATCTGGCACAACTAGATAGACAGATAAAAAGAATAAATTGATCTTGTCCTTTCATGTTCCATTTTTATGTCTGCTCAGTTCAGTTCAGTCGCTCAGTCGTGTCTGACTCTTTGCAACCCCATGAATTGCAGCACGCCAGGCCTCCCTGTCCATCACCAACTCCCAGAGTTTACCCAAACCCATGTCCATCAAGTCGGTGATGCCATCCAACCATCTCATCCTCTGTCGTCCCTTTCTCCTCCTGCCCCCAATCCTTCCCAGCATTAGGGTCTTTTCCAATGAGTCAACCCTTCGCATGAGGTGGCCAAAGTATTGGAGTTTCAGCTTCAACATCAGTCCTTCCAATGAACACCCAGGATTGATCTCCTTTAGGATGGATTGATTGGATCTCCTTGCAGTCCAAGGGACTCTCAAGAGTCTTCTCCAACACCAGAGTTCAATAGCATCAATTCTGCGTTGCTCAGCTTTCTTCACCGTCCAACTCTCATATCCATACATGACCACTGGAAAAACCATAGCCTTGACTAGACGGACTTTTGTTGGCAAAGTAATGTCTCTGCTTTTAAATATGCTATCTAGGTTGGCCATAACCTTCCTTCCAAGGAGTAAGCGTCTTTTAATTTCATGGCTGCAAGCACCATCAGCAGTAAAGTTGAAGATGCATATTAGGGGTTCAGGCTGACAGAAGTACTCAATCAAGAATATAGACTCAATGGAATGAAGCTGAGGAAGGAGAAGAAAGAGGGGAGAAGAAGCACCAGCATAAGGAAATGCACTTCTGTTTTCAAAACGCAGCCTGCCGGCTTTGGAGGAATTGAGTGCACTTTTGGGAGGACAGAGATGTTGAGTATTAGGGTATGAGATCAGGTGTGGAGGGTAAGGGCAAATTGAGGAAAATTTTATAAATAATCTGGAAAATCATGCAAAAAAAATCACCCAAACCTCTGTGCCCCAGGAGTGCCCAAGGGACTGCCCACTCATCTCCAAAGGCCCCCTTTCAACGTAGGCCCTCTGAGCTCGGCATTCAAGGCCCTTGACATCCTTCCTGATTTGCCTGCCCTCCTTTTCCTGCTCTTCACCCACCACCACACCCTCTTTCCCCCTAAACCAGGAATCTCTTCCACTAGCACTTTCTAACCAGTCTTCCAGCATCAAAATCAGTGCTTTTTCAATTCTGGCTTCATTAATAACCACCTGGGGAGTTTTTCAAACTTAGCAAAGCATAGGGCAACCTCCAGAGACTCAACAGACCACAAATGAGGCCTGGGCTTTTGTAATTTTTGAAAACTCTCCTAAGTGACTCTAACTCTTCTAGGAAGCCAGGAGGGACTTCTCCCATCTTTGAACCACAGCGTGACTCTGAAACCATCTACTCGTGAGAGGCCTGGGTCAACCACCGTGGATTTATCATTCCTCAGTTACATGCAGGCTGTTTGTCTTCACGGTATTACAAGGGAATAAAAATCTATGAAAACACAATTCTTAGAGACATGCTCATTCTGTCCTATCTGATTAAAAAGTTGGGTGGATTTCCCTCCCTTTTCCCTCCCCCACCTCTGGTGGAAAAACCAGTTTGCCTCCATTTGTACATTCCTTTTGATATAAAAGTAACTACTGATTCTCTTCTGAGCTGGTTCTAACATCTGCCTGGTCCAGTCATGGATTATTGAATAGAATAAAATCTTTAGCACATGATCATTTTTATATCTGTGTGAGTGATATAAAGGTAGAATCACTTTACCTTTTTACCTTTTCCTGAAAATCATTGTGTGTGTTTCCTTAATGCACCCCCTACTACCAAGTGTAGTTTATAAGGATTTTTGAGTGAAAGATACTGAGTAATTGTCATGTCATTCTTTAGTGACTCCTTTGAAAAAAATCATAGAATAAAAAGAAATCATCTTGCCAACTAGTTTTCAAACTCATTATACAGCCAGGAGAGGAAATTACTTGAGGGGTTAAGTAACTTTCCCTGCTCATACAAAACATTAGTGATTAAGCAGGGCCTCATTTTTCAAAACCTATTTATTGAGTGCCTCCTGCATGCCAATTGGCAGGAGCTGGGGGTAGAAAAGACGATAAGACAGGTGAATCTCCTGCCTCAATGAAGTTGACAAATTTTTGTGCAGTGACTTGCATTTTTTTTTTTATACCATATACTACTGGTAACAAACGAAAAAAAAAATCATTCATTACGATAAACAAACATACTTTTTAAGCATGAGATTAAAAGCATATACAGTAAGAGGTCTAACAGTTTCTTCTGGCATTCCAGTAAATCATCTTTAGTGCTTCCCAGGGTGGGTGCACCCCTCTTTGGAGGCCCCTGGGCTACAAAATCTAGATCCTTCCCTTTCTCCTTTCCTGATGGCTCCTCCCCACCACAGTCTGCAGGAAGACACCAAGGGACAGCCCCTTCCCCTGCCAGGACCTGCCTTAAAGAAGCCAGAGTAAATGCCTTTCCTGGCCCTGTGCCCGGGCACATCCCCTAGCTCACAGCACTCGGATTTCTTAGAGAGCAGTGTCTTCCCCTCTCCTGCCCCAGAACCACTGATCCTCAGGCAGGATAAGGCCCCAGGAGACAATCTTGGATGCCCCAGGTTTGGAGTTGGACTGGCCTGGGTCTGAATCCCAGTTCAGGCCACTTTTGTGAGCAACAACAAAACACAGTGTCTCCCAGCACACAGGCAGGAGCCAGACTGCCTGAGACTGAAGCCCGATCTGCTGTTTAGGAGCTGAGTGGCCTAGGACATGTATTTAGCTTCAAATGTAAAATAGGGGACAAAATAGTGCCTACCTCAGAGGAGTTGTGGTGAGCATGAAAAAAATTAAGACATATCTGGTGCTTAGAAGGGGGCTTCCCAGGCAGCTCAGAGGTAAAGAATCCACCTGCCAAAGCAGGAGACACGGGTTTGATCCCTGGATTGGGAAGTCCCCTGGAGAAGGGAATGGCTACCCACTGCAGTATTCTTGCCTGTGAAACCCAATGGACAGAGGAGCCTGGTGGGCTACAGTCCATAGGGTCACAAAAGAGTCGGACACAACTTAGTGACTAAAGAACGACAACAGTGCTTAGAAGACATCCTGGAACACAGGACACCCTATGTAAATGTTAGTGTTCTTTCTACCCTAAACATTTGATAACTGAGTTTCCACATTTGCAGGAAGGGCATGGTAACAGCATCCAACATTCAAGGGTTCAGCCAAGACCTGGTAAGTTAGAAGGTTCAATAAATAAAAGAAGTTACTATTTTATTATTATTTACAAAGACATCCGTTTTGTAGATGAGGAACCCGAGGCTCAGGTCCTCTGCTTCCTCAAGCACCACACCCTTCTGAGATTCTAGCAGTAGCACCTGATTCTCTGGGCAGGGTGCTCTCAGTTTACAAAACACTTTTTCACATCTGCCATTTTATAATTGGAGAAGGAAATGGCAACCCACTCCAGTGTTCTTGCCTGGAGAATCCCAGGGATGGGGGAGCCTGGTGGGCTGCCGTCTATGGGGTTGCACAGAGTTGGACACAACCAAAGTGACTCAGCAGCAGCAGCAGCAGCCATTTTATAATCTCGTGACGGTGAATATCAACCTCATCCTCATTTTACAGATGGGGGATCTGAAGCTCAGAGAACCCAAGGACAGGCATTCCTCCTTAGCCAGTCTCTGGGGAGAGCTTCTCAACCCCAGAAGGAAAGGGAGTGTGGCTGGATTCCAAACCAACACGTTTCAAAGGATGAATAAAGGCACTCTAACCCAAGACTTCCTCTCCTCTTTTGAGATGGCGCTAGAGGAACAGGCAAGTTGAAAATCAGGGTCGAGACCACACCCCGTGCTTTGTCCCCACCCAGGAAGTATCTTGGAGGGGTTGGGTGGGGTGAGGCTGGGGACCCGACTGGACCTCTGTGGAAAATTCTAGAATGGTGCATGAAGAGCCAGCAGCCCCAAACCATTTGACCAGCTGGGCCCTCTGCGCACAGCTCTTATCCTTCTAAAGAGGAAGGCATTAAGGCCCAGAGGGGTAGTAGTGTGCCCGGGGGCCCAGCTGGCTAGTGCAAGGCCGAGGCTGGGGCTGGGTGTGGCTGGAGCTCCTCTGGATGCTGCAGTGCAGATGTTCCAGACGCTGGCAGGTACCCAACACTGCAGAGCTCCCCGATCCCATCTTAGGAACGAGCCCAACAGGCCAGGTCCCTGGTTTCCCAGGGGCAGCCCCCTCCTCTGCACACTCCAAGACAGAGTCTGCTCCAGTAACAGCTGTGGCCCTTACCCAGAAACCACAAATATTTTCTGTATCCCAGCAGCCTGGGCCTCAGGAACAAAGAGTGGAAGGCAAAGAAAAATGGATGAGTGACTGTCACAGCTGCCCAGGGGGATGGGTGCCTCTGCCCCACCCTGTTCCCCACAATCCTAAACCTCAGAACAGTTGAATCCTAGACCACCAGTGCAGCAAGAGGCAGTCAGTCAGTTCGGCAGACTTTCCTATAGAAGGGTTACTAAGGCACAGAGCAGGAAGGGGTTTGCCCAAGGACCCCGGCACCTGGAACTGTGACCCAACTTTTCACTAACCCCTAGGCCAGTGCCCTCTGCATTGGTGCAGAGCTTGTCAGCCAGAAGGGCAGGGTCCATGACAACTGAAACTGGGCGGCCATTCACCTCCAAAGTGGGGGCTAAGCAGGTCATGATAACAGGTTGGGTCAGTGGGGCCGGCAATTTAAGGTGTGCTTTGGGTAGGGGAGGAAGGGGAAGTGAGGGGAAAGGGCGGGCCAGGGAAACCAGAGCTCTTTGACAAACTCTGGGGCCTATGTCCAAATTTGGAATTGTCAGTGAAGACCCACCAAGGTTGAGAGGAAAGGAAGGGGAGGGAGGAAGCAAAGGACCACCCCCAGCCCTTCCCCTTGCAAGGGTGAGCTGGGTAGGCCAGGCTTCCCAAGCCTGTAATCAAGACTTCCCAAATCTGTCATCATTCTCTGCAGCTGACAAATAAATCGATTTTCACAGCCATTGCTTCCTCTGAGAGGGGCTGGGTTTATCATTTCTGGACTTGGAGAAGGAAACTGAGGCTCAGAAAGGGAACACTAGGGATTCAAGGTCACACTGCAGGCTGCTGGGGGAGCCATGATTGGACTCAGGGAATATCACACACGTGCTATTATCTGAGGTGTCATCTGAGGCCCCCAAGCTTTGGCTGACCCTGGACTGAGGGGATCAGGAGGAAGGGTGGGGCCTCCACGCCATCACAAGGCCCCTGGAGCCCAACTGGGAGTCTCCTTTAGAAGAGAGGAGTGGTCCCTAGAGGGCGGGAGGGTCCATGGGGCCCTGAGGTGTGGACAGCCGGCCCCTCGTCGGTCAGCATACAAAGGGCCCTCCCTTGGGGACACACACAAGCCATTTCAGGTGCAGCCCCAGGGTCTGATTCTTTTTGCCCAGTCTTCGGCTCCAGCCACGCCCTTCCCTGCGGGCCCTTAAACCCCCACCCAGGTGCCTCCAACCAGGGGCCTTCAAAGTCTCTCAAGCCCCGCACGGCAGGGGTCCCACGGGCCCCCCGCCCCTCCTCCATACCCTCTGCAGAGCAGCACCCCCTGTCCCCTCCCTCCTCCTCTCCTTCTTTTCTCCTTTCCAAACCGCAGCCCGCGCGCCCTCCACCTCCGCTTCCCCGCCTGCGGCCGTGGATTTGCTCCACTGCGCTGCCCCAAACACTCGCTGCCGGCGACCCTCTCGGGTTACCGCACCCTCGAGTTCCCGGTCCCCGCGCCCCTCCCCGGAGCCGGCGGCAGGCGTGGGTCAGCGATGACTGGGCGTTTACGGCTCTCCCTTCAGGTCCCTACAACCCCCCTTCGTGTGGGGTGGGGGGGTCCCCTGGAGCGATTCCGTCTCCAGCTTCAAGCTACTCACCGCGCGGTGGAAGCCTCCCTAGCGGACGGACAGAGGAGCAGAGACGGACACGCGGACGCGGAGCTCGCAGGGTCAGAGCCCGTTATTAGGGCGGTAGCAGCCGCAGCGCAGGGGCGGGCCAGAAGGACAGTCTTCGGCTCCGGGGCCGGACACGTGGCGCGCGGGGGCCAATCGGGCTCTCCCCACCTCCCCCACCCCCACCCTTCCCCCTATCCCCAAACTCTTTCGCTCCTGGAATCTTAGAATGTCACCAGACGGGAGGGGCCTCTCCAGGAGAACCTCCGTCCAAGCTCAGTCCCCGGACCCTCGCGACCTGGAGGGGAGGCGGACTTGACCAAGGTCATTCGGCCATTCAGGACCAAAAGTCAGAGCTCCCGACTCCAGTTCTGTACACTTTCCCCCAAATCCCTACTGCTCTCCCTAGCTTTGTTGAGAAACAGGACGTTGAAGCTTAACAAAGTTAAAGCCAAGCATTTAATCTGCCTGATCAGATTCTATCCCTCAACAGCCCCATCAGGTCTGTAACATGACTTAGCCACTTCCCAGAGGAAAGCCCAGAGAAGCCCAGTTTTTAGGCGAAGGTCACACAGCTAGTAAGTTGTGGAGCGGGGATTCCAACGCTCTTCTGGAGGGGCGCTTGCTCCAGCTTTGCTCTGGGGAGCGCACAGTCCCCAGGAAAGGGAGACAGACCAGCAGCTATAACTCGGGGCTGTGGGGGAAAACCATATAATAATTCGAAAGGGATAAACTTTGGGAATCCAGAGGAACTGAGAATGACTGCCCCCAGGGGATTTGTAAAGACTTCCTGCAGGAGGTGATACTGCAGTAAAATCAGAAGTACTTCCCACCCTCCACCCACCCCTTAGAAATTCTGCTTTGATGGAAAGATGGCAACCCTAGGCTGCTGAGTCTTCACAGGCAAGACTCTTAGATGCTCTGATTTTCAATTTGCTCAACCAAAATATAGGGATCATCAAAGCTTCTTCCAAATGTTGTCTTCAATCTGTAACTAGTTTAGAGAACTCTAAGCCCCTAGCAAGGAGTATGTTCATCTACTGATTCCCTCAACATTTACTGAGCACCTGTTTCATGCTGGGCACTGAGCTGGGAGACCAGTGAGCAAATAGTAAATGAAGCCCAGACCTGCCCTCAGGGAGCTTCTACTCTTATGGAAGACAGATGGCTAGGTCTTTGTTAAAATAAAGATTATGTAGTTATAATCTGGCAACAATAAAAGATGCTTTAATGGCAGATGGATCCCGTCTAACCTACATCTTTGAATGAGAGTGGTGTTAAATTGTGACCAAAATATGAATGGAATCTAGTAGGAGACTAAGAAGAAATTAAAATAATTAATGGTTTAAATAAGTAAATTAATTATGTGATTAACTTAAGATGACATCTGCTGTTAGCAGAAGTGTTACCGGACACGGGTTCCTGCAGAATAACTCAGAGGTATTGCTATGTATATTCATTCAGGAGGACCAGGACCCTGCCTCAAGACTGCACTATTTTCTCTTCACTGCTCCTCCTTTGTTTGTACATCCCCTCCCTTCCCTGATTAGCAACTGTTTGAACCTACCCCCTTGGAACTCAGGGAAGGTCACGGAGGCTGATGAAAGCCTGTTTTTCTACAAACAAGAAATGGGAATGCAGAAAGGATTTGTATGTGGGAGCCCCACAGGGATGCTTGGCTTCAGAAGCAACACCTTCGGAGATAGACTTTGAGGAGGCTGGCCCAAGCAAGGATGGAGGTGAGGTCTCCTCAAGCATCATAACGGTATCTGCTATTTATTGAGAATTTTGTATGAGCCAGGCACCATTATAAATGCTTTACTTGCAATGCCACATTGAATCCTCACAATTCATTAGTAAATATTTATTCAGCACCTCCTCTGTACCAGGCACTATTTTAGAAACTTTATCAGCAAACACAATGATCTCTGCCCTCATGGAATCTGCATTCCAGAAGAGGGAAGATAGATACACAACAAGTAAACATGACAGTATGTTAGCATGTGATAAGTGCTTTGGACAAAAAGAAGAAAAAGCAGATGAAGTGTCCCGGGCTGATGGGGGAAGTTGCAATGTTACATAGGGTTTTCAGCAGAGGAAACAGCTGGAACAAATGCTCCAGGGCTGGAGCAAGCCTGAAATGTTGAAGGAACAGCAAGGAAGCCAGTGGAGTGGAGTGAGCCAGAGGGAGGGAGGGGGCGGGAAGGTAGGGACAGGGATGGGCAGGGAGATGAGAAGATACAGCTTCTGACATCTATAAAGGCAGGAACAGAGATTTTTCCAGCTCAAGAAGAGACAGTGAATTTGCCCTTCATTTGCCTTTTGTTCTATTAGGTCCCTCAATGGGTTGGATGATTTCCACCCTATTGGTGAGGGCAAGCCTCTGCACTTAGTCTACTGAATCAAACACTTATCTCTTAGCTTATCAAATATTAACCCCAAAATAATGTTTTACTTAGCTCTCTGGGCAGCCCCCTTGTGAAAAGAAAATCCAAATGGACTTGGTATTTGTTAGAGCTCTCCCCAGCCGAGAGGACCTAGGCTGGGCCAGGGGCCGGGGGCCGGGGGCCTGGGGTGGCGGCGAGAGGAGTTACCCCAGGCCCAAGGAGCAGTGGCTGCGTGGGCACAGGAGGGCCAAGAGGAGTTACCCCACATTCAAGGTCAGGAGGGGCCATCGTGAGTAGATACCCCTTGTCCAAGGTAAGGAGCAACGGCTGCACTTTGCTGGAGCAGCTGTGAAGAAATACCCCACGTCCAAGGTAAGAGAAACCCAAGTAAGACGGTAGGTGTTGTGAGAGAGCATCAGAGGGCAGACACACTGAAACTAACATTATAGAAAACTAGCTAATCTGATCACACAGACCACAGCCTTGTCTATCTCAGTGAAACTAAGCCATGCTGTGTGGGGCCACCCAAGACAGATGGGTCATGGTGGAGAGGTCTGACAGAATGTGGTCGACTGGAGAAGGGCATGGCAAACCACTTCAGTATTCTTGCCTTGAGAACCCCATGAACAGTATGAAAAGGCAAAAAGATAGGACACTGAAAGATGAACTCCCCAGGTTAGTAAGTGCGCAATATGCTACTGGAGATCAGTGGAGAAATAGCTTCAGAAGGAATGATGGGATGGAGCCAAAGCAAAAACGATACCCAGCTGTGGATGTGACTGGTGATAGAAGCAAAGTCCGATGCTGTAAAGAGCAATATTGCATAGGAACCTGGAATGTTAGGTCCATGAATCAAGGCAAATTGGAAGTGGTCAGACAGGAGATGGCAAGAGTGAATGTCGACATTCTAGGCATCAGCGAACTAAGATGGACTGGAATGGGTGAATTTAACTCAGATGACCATTATATCTACTACTGTGGTCAAGAATTCCTTAGAAGAAATGGAGTAGCCATTATGGTCAACAAAAGAGTCCGAAAGGCAGTACTTAGATGCAATCTCAAAAACGATAGAATGATCTCTGTTTGTTTCCAAGGCAAACCATTCAATATCACAGTAATCCAAGTCTATGCCCCGACCAGTAACGCTGAAGAAGCTGAAGTTGAACGGTTCTCTGAAGACCTACAAGACCTTCTAGAACTAACACCCAAAAAAGATGTCCTTTTCATTATAGGGGACTGGAATGCAAAAGTAGGAAGTCAAGAAACATCTGGAGTAACAGGCAAATTTGGCCTTGGAGTACAGAATGAAGCAGGGCAAAGGCTAATAGAGTTTTGCCAAGAGAAGGCACTGGTCATAGCAAACACCCTCTTCCAACAACACAAGAGAAGACTCTACATATGGACATCACCAGATGGTCAACACCGAAATCAGATTGATTATATTCTTTGCAACCAAAGATGGAGAAGCTCTATACAGTCAGCAAAAACAAGACTGGGAGCAGACTGTGGCTCACATCATGAACTCCTTATTGCCAAATTCAGACTTAAATTGAAGAAAGTAGGGAAAACCACTAGTCCATTCAGGTATGACTTAGATCAAATCCCTTATGAGTATACAGTAGAAGTGACAAATAGATTTAAAGGAGTAGATCTGATAGACAGAGTGCCTGATGAACTATGGACAGAGGTTTGTGACATTGTACGGGAGATAGGGATCAAGACAATCCCCATGGAAAAGAAATGCAAAAAAGCAAAACGGCTGTCTGAGGAGGCCTTACAAATAGCTGGGAAGAGAAGCAAAAAGCAAAGGAGAAAAGGAAAGATATTCCCATCTGAATGAAGAGTTCCAAAGAATAGCAAAGAGAGATAAGAAAGCCTTCCTCAGCGATCAGTGCAAAGAAATAGAGGAAAACAACAGATTGGGAAAGACTAGAGATCTCTTCAAGAAAATTGGAGATACCAAGGGAACATTTCATGCAAAGGTGGGCTCAATAAAGGACAGAAATGGTATGGACCTAACAGAAGCAGAAGATATTAAGAAGAGGTGGCAAGAATACACAGAAGAACTGTACAAAAAAGATCTTCACGACCCAGATAATCACAATGGTGTGCTCACTCACCTAGAGCCAGACATCCTGGAATGTGAAGTCAAGTGGGCCTTAGGAAGCATCACTACGAACAAAGCTAGTGGAGGGGATGGAATTCCAGTTGAGCTATTTCAAATCCTAAAAGATGATGCTGTGAAAGTGCTGCACTCGATATGCCAGCAAATTTGGAAAACTCAGTAGTGTCCACAGGACTGGAAAAGGTCAGTTTTCATTCCAATCCCAAAGAAAGGCAATGCCAAAGAATGCTCAAACTACCGCACAATTGCACTCATCTCACATGCTGGTAAAGTAATGCTCAAAAATCTCCAAGCCAGGCTTCAGCAATACGTGAACCATGAACTTCCAGATGTTCAAGCTGGTTTTAGAAAAGGCAGAGGAACCAGAGATCAAATTGCCAATATCCGCTGGATGACCGAAAAAGCAAGAGAGTTCCAGAAAAACATCTTTTTCTGCTTTATTGATTATGCCAAAGCCTTTGACTGTGTGGATCACAATAAACTGTGGAAAATTCTGAAAGAGATGGGAATACCAGACCATCTGACCTGTCTCTTGAGAAACCTGTATGCAGGTCAGGAAGCAACAGTTGGAACTGGACATGGAACAACAGACTGGTTCCAAATAGGAAAAGGAATATGTCAAGGCTGTATATTGTCACCCTGCTTATTTAACTTATATGCAGAGTACATCATGAGAAACGCTGGGCTGGAAGAAACACAAGCTGGAATCAAGATTGCCGGGAGAAATATCAATAACCTCAGATATGCAGATGACATCACCCTTATGGCAGAAAGAGAAGAAGAACTAAAGAGCCTCTTGATGAAAATGAAAGAGGAGGGCGAAAAAGTTGGCTTAAAGCTCAACATTCAGAAAACTAAGATCATGGCATCTGGTCCCATCACTTCATGGGAAATAGATGGGGAAACAGTGGAAACAGTGTCAGACTTTATTTTTTTGGGCTCCAAAATCACTGCTGATGGTGATTGAAGCCATGAAATTAAAAGACGCTTACTCCTTGGAAGGAAGGTTATGGCCAACCTAGATAGCATATTTGAAAGCAGAGACATTACTTCGCCAACAAAAGTCCGTCTAGTCAAGGCTATGGTTTTTCCAGTGGTCATGTATGGATATGAGAGTTGGACGGTGAAGAAAGCTGAGCAACGCAGAATTGATGCTTTTGAACTGTGGTGCTGGAGAAGACTCTTGAGAGTCCCTTGGACTGCAAGGAGATCCAATCAATCCATCCTAAAGGAGATCAATCCTGGGTGTTCATTGGAAGGACTGATGTTGAAGCTGAAACTCCAATACTTTGGCCACCTCATGCGAAGAGTTGACTCATTGGAAAAGACCCTAATGCTGGGTAGGATTGGGGGCAGGATGAGAAGGGACAACAGAGGATGAGATGGTTGGATGGCATCACCGACTCGATGGACGTGGGTTTGGGTAGACTCCGGGAGTTGGTGATGGACAGAGAGGCCTTGCGTGCTGCAATTCATGGGGTCGCAAAGAGTCGAACACAACTGAGTGACTGAACTGAACTGAACTGAACTGAGAGCTCTCTAAATATGGAGCCTGGATCCCATTGAGGAAGTGTGACTTATGCTTGTCTTAGCCTAGATGGAATCTGATGGAATTTGTTGTTGTCCAAAACATCTATTTTCATCCAGAGGCTAATACTCAGGTACTCATCAAACCCTTACCCTAAAAGAACTTGAAACAGCCATCCCTTAAGGACAAATACTTTCTTACATTAGAGTCCAGCCTCAAGGCTTTTTAATACAAGTGCAGTTTTTCTTTAATTTTTTTTTTTCTTTTTTTGCCACACTGCACAGCTTGGAGGATGTTAGTTCCCTAACCAGGAATTGATCTTGGCAGTGAAAACACACAGTCCTAACCATTGGACTACCAGGGAATTCCCAGCTTCATGGCTTTTGCCTATAATTATAAGCCCTTGACTCTTTCTCTTCTTTGGAACACTATTTCAGTTTTACTGGACTCGGTGTCTCCCAAATCGCAATTCTTGAGACCAAATAAACTCTTTTATTATTTGCAGCCTTCTGCACTTCTTTCTTTGACCTGCTCAGACAAATGGGATACAGAGTGACCTGCCTCTTCCCTCACTCCAGCATCACCATGGATTGGAGTAAAGCATCTACCAGAGTCCACTGTGCTCTGCTGTTTTCTTAGGTGGTCCTGGCTTGTGGTGCTAAGTCCTGTACCTGAACCTCCCACCTTAGAAGAAGTTATTCTATTTGAGTGTCCTCAGTGCCGGTTTTCAGGACTTTGTTTCCCACTTTGGTGTGGTGAGTAATCACCCTTGGAAAAATGAAAATTTTCCTCTCTAAAGGTAAGGCTCCAGTATTTTTGCGTAGAGAATCCCATGGACAGAGGAGCCTGGTGGGCTATAGTCATGGGGTCGCAAGAGTCGGACATGACTTAGTGACTAAACCACCACCACCAAAGGTAAGGCTGGAGAGCAGCCCCCCTGGAGCTCCTGTGTAAAAACTATGTACTCCAGTCCTGCAAGCGTTTATCTTGCTGGACTATAATTACCTGGGATGATTTACAATTAAATTGGCCAGCTTGGGGCTTATTGGAAATTCCCAGATTAGTTTATCTACACAGTTAATTAGAAAAAGGATGTAAGACAACAAATAACAGGAAGCCTATTTCAATTGGTATTGGGAGCCTCCAAATATAATGAACCCACAACTGCTTCCCTGGGAGAAACACAAGTATCTCAGAGCATTTCCACATTGGAAAAATCCTCTGAGGCTCCTGAGAGTGCTCTCTCTAGCTCCCTCTGCTCCTTCCTGTTCCTCTGAATGTCCACCACAATGTTCTCCTACCTGCTATCCATCTATCTCTGAACTTCCTTTTTGTAACATTGAGATTTATCCCCTGCAGAAGACTATCTATACTGCCCTGTCTGTTATGACAACCCCCTTTAAAACCAGATATTATGCAGCTGGATGGGTGGATCAACCTACAATGTCATTTAAGTAACATTTTACAAATTTTTGCACAATTGTAAATGCAGCTCTAGAGGCAGTTCAAATTCTACCCATTCCTTTTCATGGATCCCAAAACCATCGCTATTTATCTCAAAAGGCTTGTAACCTCTCTGGAAACTCTTACCTAAGCCATCTCCAATTCCCAAGACTGGAGAAAAATATTTTAAAAAAGGAAAAGAGGTATTTTTAAAGTCAAATTGCCTAAAGGACTCTGTTCTCAAATTACCTCCTTAAAATTGCTTGTCAAACGCATATATACCTATGGCTGATTCATGTTGAGGTTTGACAGAAAACAACAAAATTCTGTAAAGCAATTATCCTTCAATTAAAAAAATAAATAAATTTTTAAAAATTGCTTGTCAAGGGCAAATACAGGTCTTAAAGATATTCTCCACAAGTAATGAAAGACTTTATTTAGTCATCTGAGTGACTAGACAATTTATTTCAACTGTTATTTATAAACTAGTGAGGGTTTTTTTTTTTGTCTTTTTTATTGATGTATAGTTGATTTACCATTAGTTTCAAGTATATAGCAAAGTGATTCAGTTATATATTCTTTTTCAGATTCTTTTCCTTGATAGGTTATTACAAGTTATTGAATATAGTCCCTATGCTATACGTAGGTTCTTGTTGCTTCTTTGTACCCATCTACCTACATATCATTTGACTGTGCTGAGCGTGTGGGATCTTAGATCCCCAACCAAAGATTGAAAGTCTTAACCACTGGATTGCCAGGGAAGTCCCACTTACCAACTTTGTATATAGTAGTGTGTGTATGTTAATCCCCAGCTCCTAATTTATCTCCCCCCTTTACCCTTTGGTAACAATAAGATTATTTTTTCTGTTTGTGAGTCTGTTTCTGTTTTTCAAATAAGTTCATTTGTATCCTTTTTTTAGATTCTGCAAATAAGCAATATCATATATTTGCCTTCCTCTGACTTACTTCACTTGGTATAATAATCTCTATAAACTAGTGAGTTTTGTATTATACCTGATTAAGGACTTAAGTTTTAAAATGAAAACTGTGAGATCTTTGTGTCTATTTGTGTAGATATCTATGTATGTGCATTATAAATATAGATATGGTATTTTTTTCTACGTTCAGATGGTGTTGCTAAAACTAATTTGTAAAAGAGCTCTATTTAATTGGCTTGAAACAAAAAAGCACTATGTAAATTGAGTATATTCCCCGAAATATAACAGAAACTGAGCCAAATGTTTTTCAGGTTCACATGATCTAGGATTAATCCACAGTAAATAAAGCTAATATGTTTATTGGCTTATTCCTATTGGTCTGCTCTTGATAATAAGTGACTGTAAAAGGTAGAGCTTGTTTTGCCAAAATTACACCTTATTTTCTACATTGTCTTTATCAGGTCTTTAGTCCTCCAGATATTAAAAGAGCTAAATTTTGCTTAGAACTATATAACCTTCTATGTTTGCCTATGAAGTCATTGTTATTATTATTTAAATGGATAACTAAGTATATTTTCGCAGTGACCTATGATCCTGTTTGACCATGTATTTTGAAAACTTTTGACATTTTGACAAACTTTCCAAAATGAAATTCTCAACAAAGTCTTTTTGACTTAGAACTAACTCTGAGCTTTGAAATATTTAATAGGGTCTCTCAAATGTACCAAAGATTTGTTTTCTCTCCTTGTAAAAAGGGAGATGTTAAACTAATTAGGCTTATTTGATATGTTACGTTACATAGGAAGCACTGTTTCCTATGCTGTGAAGAGCAGACTCCGTGGATTGTTGTGGGTACAGACTTGATTGGAATGGGCTAAGAATTACAAACATCAGCTACTTATTCCAGGAGCTTTGCTGTAAAAGCCAGCAAAGATATGTGGCAGTTTCTGGCAGGAGGATGGGGTCAAGAGGAGGGTTTTGGGTGTTTTTTTTTTTTTAATGATTGGAGGCATCACAGCATATTCATGTGCTGATGGGAATGATCAGATAGAGAGGGACAGCACAGATGATGGACAAAGAGTGGGAACTAGGGGACTTCCTTAGTGGTTCAGTAGTTAAGACTTCAAGCTCCCAATGCAGGGGGCCTGGGTTTGATCCCTGGTCAGGGAATTAGAGCCCACGTGCTGCAACTATGATTTTGCATGCTGCAACTAAAGTTCCCACATGCAACAACTAAGACCTTTATTTACTTGGTGCAGTCAAACAATTTTTTAAAAAGAGTGGAATCTAGTGTACAGGTGTAGGGATTTGCAGTAAGGTTAACTGAAGTTCAGAGAAATTATGGCCTTTGCCCAAAGTCAGCCCAAGGGACTGAGAGTAGGACTGAAAGCCAGGTCCCCTTAACTGCAGAGCCCAGGGCCTTATTCCAGGAGCTACAGAAAAAAGTCCAATATATCATTCTTTTTTTTTGATCCGATCATCTCATTTCTGGGAATTAATCCTAAGAAATTTTAGTCCAAAGAAAATAGTTTGAAATACAGAGAAAGCTTTTTTAGGGCCAACAGTGTGTTTCTTAACTGCAAAAAAAGGAAACAACCTAAACATCCAGGGACTGTGGGATAGCACACGTCACACAGCCTCACTGGCTGGTGGAACCAAAGCCTGAAAGGAGACAAACAAAGGATGTCTGTGTTAGGGAGAACGGGCAGGCTAAGATGACTTCATCTCTTTGGCACTGACCCAAGCCCGCTCCTCCACGGAGTGGCCCTTCCAAAAGTGTTAAGAGACAGTGTGGTGTTGTGACACGGGTCAGAACAAGGGACTGGGATTCCAGACTTTCTCATTTCCCTTCGCTGCACTGTGGTTTCTCTGATTTAAGATGAGACAAGTTCAAGATCTGGTTGGTGACGCTAGTTGTAAAGAACTCGCCTGCCGATGCAGGAGAGGTAAGAGATGCAGGTTCAATCCCTGGGTGGTGAAGACCCCCTGTAGGAGGGCGTGGCCACCGACTCCAGACACTGACTGAAGGAATACAGGCATGCACGCCCCCTGGGGAAGCTTGAGACAGTCAGACACTGCCACCTACTGGCAGTTCCTAGTTCTACCGGCCTCCATCCAGAGAGGTTACCCATCGTTGGGTGGTCCCAGAGATGGGACTCATTTTATTTTTAAAAAAATTTTTGGCCCTACTACATGGCTTGTGGGGTCCTAGTTCCCCGACCAGGGATTTGACTTGGGCTCTCAGGGGTGGAAGTGTGGAGTCCTAACTACTGGACCACCAGAGAATTTCTGGGTCTATCTTATTATTTTTTATTTATATTTTTAGGCCACACTGCACTGCATGTGGGATATTAGTTCCCTGACCAGGGATCAAACCGGTGCCCCCTGCATTGAAAGCACAGAGTCTTAACCACTGGAACACCACGGAGGTCCCCCCAGCTCTCACTTTAAATTCATTTGAGAAAGGGGCCCCAGACTGCTCACATGGCCAGCAGGAAGACCCTTTTTCCTCCACCACTCCTCTAAAGGCCTGTTTCAGTGCCTGGCATTTCTCCATAAGAATTGAGGGTCACTTCTGTCTAAGGAAGAGCACATAAGGAGTTTCACTTGGCACAATGCAGATTGTTTTCTGCTCTGGGGTCTTACGAGGACAATTAGTTTTAGGCAGGCAGGTCACTTAGAGGATAAAGAGATGGGAAAGCAGTGTACTAAAGGAAGACAGGCTTAAAAATCACAGACCCACTTTTCTCATTGTTTTGTTTCTCATTATAAAAATAATGGGTGTTCATTATAGATAATCAAAAGATGAAAAAAAAATTAAAGCCGTGATTTTACAATCCAAAGATAGCCTACATCATCACATCATTCTTTATCATAACAACAACAGCAATAATAGCAACACTTATGGAAAACTTACGTGCCACTGGAGAAGGGAATGGCAAACCACTTCACTATTCTGCCTTGAGAACCCCATGAACAGTATGAAAAGGCAAAAAGATAGGACACTGAAAGATGAACTCCCCAGGTCGGTAGGTGCCCAATATGCTACTGGAGAAGAATGGAGGAATAACTTGAGAAAGAATGAAGAGACAGAGCCAAAGCAAAAACAGCACCAGTTGTGAATTTAACTGGTGATTGAAGCAAGGTCTGATGCTGTAAAGAGCAATGTTGCATAGGAACCTGGAATGTTAGGTCCATGAATCAAGGCAAATTGGAAGTGGTCAGACAGGAGATGGCAAGAGTGAACATTGACATTTTAGGAATCAGCGAACTAAAATGGACGAATTTAACTCAGATGACCATTATATCTACTACTGTGGGCAAGAATCCCTTAGAAGAAATGGAGTAGACATCATAGTCAGCAAGAGTCTGAAATGCAGTACTTGGATGAAGTCTCAAAAACGACAGAATGATCTCTGTTCATTTCCAAGGCAAACCATTCAATATCATGGTAATCCAAGTCTATGCCCCAAACAGTAATGCTGAAGAAACTGAAGTTGAACGGTTCTACAAAGACCTACAAGAACTTTTAGAACTAACACCCAAAAAAGACGTCCTTTTCATTACAGGGAACTGGAATGCAAGAGTGGGAAGTCAAGAAACACCTGGAGTAACAGGCAAATTTGGCCTTAGACTACAGAATGAAGCAGGGCAAAGGCTAATAGAGTTTTGCCAAGAGAACCCATTGGTCATAGCAAACACCCTCTTCCAACAACACAAGAGAAGACTCTACATATGGACATCACCATATGATCAATATCAAAAAACAGATTGCTTATATTCTTTGCAACCAAAGATGGAGAAGCTCTATACAGTCAGCAAAAACAAGACCAGGAGATGACTATGGCTCAGATCGAGAACTCCTTATTGCCAAATTCAGGCTTAAATTGAAGAAAGTAGGGAAAACCACTAGACCATTCAGGTATGACCTAAATCAAATCCCTTATGATAATACAGTAGAAGTGAGAAATAGATTTAAGGGACTAGATCTGATAGACAGAGTGCTTGATGAACTATGGACGGAGGTTCGTGACATTGTACAGGAGACAGGGATCAAGACTATCCCCAAGAAAAAGAATTGCAAAAAAGCAAAATCGCTGTCTGAGGAGGCCTTACAAATAACTGTGAAAAGCAGAGAAGCAAAAAGCAAAGGAGAAAAGGAAAGATATACCCATTTGACTACAGAGTTCCAAAGAATAGCAAGGAGAGATAAGAAAGCCTTCCTCAGTGGTCAGTGCAAAGAAATAGAGGAAAACAATAGAATGGGAAAGACTAGAGATCTCTTCAAGAAAATTGGAGATACCAAGGGAACATTTCATGCAAAGGTGGGCTCAATAAAGGACAGAAATGGTATGGACCTAACAGAAGCAGAAGATATTAAGAAGAGGTGGCAAGAATACACAGAAGAACGGTACAAAAAAGATCTTCACAACCCAGATTATCATGATGGTGTGATCACTCACCTAGAGCCAGACATCTTGGAATGTGAAGTCAAGTGGGCCTTAGGAAGCATCACTATGAACAAAGCTAGTGGAGGGGATGGAACTCCAGTTGAGCTATTTCAAATCCTAAAAGATGATGCTGTGAAAGTGCTGCACTCGATATGCCAGCAAATTTGGAAAACTCAGCAGTGGCCACAGGACTGGAAAAGGTCAGTTTTCATTCCAATCCCAAAGAAAGGCAATGCCAAAGAATGCTCAAACTACCACACAATTTCACTCATCTCACATGCAAGTAATGCTCAAAATTCTCCAACCCAGGCTTCAACAATAGGTGAACCATGAACTTCCAGATGTTCAAGCTCATTTTAGAAAAGGCAGAGGAACCAGAGATCAAATTGCCAACATCCACTGGATCATCGAAAAAGCAAGAGAGTTCCAGAAAAACATCTACTTCCGCTTTATTGACTATGCCAAAGCCTTTGACTGTGTGGATCACAATAAACTGTGGAAAATTCTGAAAGAGATGGGAATACTAGACCACCTGACCTGCTTCTTGAGAAATCTGTATGCAGGTCAGGAAGCAACAGTTAGAACTGGACATGGAACAACAGACTGGTTCCAACTCAGAAAAGGAGTACATCAAGGCTGCATATTGTCACCCTGTTTGTTTAACTGATATGCAGAGCACATCATGAGAAACGCTGGGCTGGATGAAGCAGAAGCGAGAATCAAGACTGCCGGGAGAAATATCAATAACCTCAGATATGCAGATGACACCACCCTTATGGCAGAAAGCGAAGAAGAACTCAAGAGCCTCTTGATGAAGGTGAAAGAGGAGAGTGAAAAAGTTGGCTTAAAGCTCAACATTCAGAAAATTAAGATCATGGCATCTGGTCCCATCACTTCATGGCAAATAGATGGGGAAACAGTGGCAGACTTTACTTTTGGGGGCTGCAAAATCACTGCAGATGGTGACTGCAGCCATGAAATTAAAAGACACTTACTCCTTGGAATAAAAGTTATGACCAACCTAGACAACATATTAAAAAGCAGAGACATTACTTTGCCAACAAAGATCTGTCTAGTCAAGGATATGGTTTTTCCAGGAGTCATGTATGGATGTGAGAGTTGGACTATAAAGAAAGCTGAAAGGTGAAGAATTTGATGCTTTTGAACTGTGGTGTTGGAGAAGATTCTGGAGAGTCCCTTGGACTGCAAGGAGATCCAGCCGGTTTATCCTAAAGGAAATCAGTCCTGAATATTCATTGGAAGGACTGATGTTGAAGCTGAAACTCCATTACTTTGGCCACCTGATGCAAAGAGCTGACTCATTTGAAAAGACCCTGATGCGGGAAAGATTGAGGGCAGGAGGAGAAGGGGACGACAGAGGATGAGATGGTTGGATGGTGTCACTGACTCAATGGACATGAGTTTGAGTAAACTCTGGGAGTTGGTGATGGACAGGGAAGCCTGGTGTGCTGCAGTCCATGGGGTCACAAAGAATCGGACACAACTGAGCGACTGAACTGAACTGAACTATGTGCCACACATAGACTTTTCTTTGCAAAAAATTGTAACATGTTACAAATATTAGTACTTTTCAATAAGTTGATTTTTATTTTTTTCACAAGTAACTTGTTTTTTAAAGTCGTATTTATTTATTTATTTTTAGCTGTGCCATGAAGCCTGTGGGATCCTATTTCCCTCACCAGGAATAGAACCCTAACCCTCTGCAAAGTCTTAACTGGTGGACCACCAGGAAAGTCTCCCAAATATTATTTTATTCTCCATAAATCTTTATTTTGAACATTTTCTCATGTGATTGAATAGTTATTCAAAACATTTAAGTAGCTGGATCAAATTCCTTTCCATGATGATAATATAATTTACTTATCTAATTGCCTAATGTTGAATGTTTAGGTTGATTCTGTTCTTTTCAGCACACTTTTGAGATTATTTTCTAAAACTTGAATTCCAAATAAAAAGAGTAATGAATATTTTTTGAGGCTTCTGATAAATATTACCAAATTACCCTCCATTTAGAGGAAATCAGTGTACACTGTCAAGAGAAACCTCTGAAATTTAGAATCATTACTTGTATTTCATACATTAAGAAACATGTTTGCCTCCATTATCTCAGCACAGCTGAGGCAGACAGAGCAGGCGCTATAATCCCATCTAATGGACATGGAACCTGGGACCCTAGGAAGCTCTGTGACTTAGTCACATAACACAGCTAGTTAGTGCCCAAACTCAGATTTGAACTCAGGTTCTCTCACGGTGTCTCTTGAGTCTCATAAACAAACTCACTTCTTTTAGGTTTGACACCACATCTAGGTCTTCACTTCCTTTCCCTCCCCAGCCCCATCTATTTGCCTTGAAGTGATGGGACCGGATGCCATGATCTTGGTTTTTTGAATGTTGAGTTTAAGCAGCTTTTCTTAAAGCCAGCTTTTCAACTGAGTGACTCAACAACAACAACAGCTACGTCTTCAGAAGGCTTCTTTGACTGGAGAGTGTACCATGGACCCTCCAGACAGCTCATCACCCCACAGTAAAGCTGAACTAAGAGATTCCTTTAACCCCTAAGGAGAAAGTCACAGCAAAGCTGGGGTCATGGTAAGAAGGGCAGGCTTGAAAGCCACCATAATTAGAAAAGGCTGCATAGTACAGTGCTTTAGAGCACAGTCTGTTTTTTTTTTAAGTTGCCCTGAGGCATGTGGAGCTCAGTTCCCCAACCAGGGATCGAACCCTCCTGCCGTGCACTGGAAGGCGGATTCTTAACCACTGGACCACCAGGGAAGTCTCTAGAGCATAGTCTTTAAATTAAAAAGCAAATAACCTTAAAAGTCCTAGGCGTCTGGTTCCACCCGCCTTGAGTGGTTCCCCCACGCTCACTATCTGGGACACATGGCTGCTCTCCTGGTGAAATTGCTGCCCTAGGGCATGGTCAGTGAAAGCTTGAGTATGAAGTAGTGACTTGCCCAGCATCTAGCACCTCTATGAAGAGCACCGTGCCTGTGAAACTGGGAGCTAAACTGTCCCCTCTCAGAGCCCTGCCCCTCCTCGCAGGACTCAGTCACTGAACAGAGGGTACTGAAGCCCTGGGAGGATGGCGCTCTAGGTGTCTGTCGCCCTCTTGGAACTGACGGGGAAACTGAGGCCCAAAGGGAAGAGGCTCCTCAAGGTCACACAGAAAGTGGCAAAGTGAGAACCAGACCCCAAGCCCCTCAGACCCCCATGCTCTGCTACCTCCTCCCTCTACACACTACTTCCCTCCTTCCAAGAATGACTGTCAACCAAGAGACAGGAGGGTTTCTACCAGCTCACAAACCACAGTTAGGATGCTGACCAAACTTTGCAGGAGAGTAAGGGCCCCACCAGGCTCCGTTTAGAAAGATTTGCATGGTTTGTGTTCATGTAGGTCACAAACATACATGAATGAAAACCCATCCATGACATACCTGTGTTCAATACATTCTTTTCACTTAACAAACATTTTCTTGGAGTAAATGTAGCTATGTGAGCCTTGAAATGCTAATTCCTGCTCACTGCAGCATGGTTTCCTGTAGCAAAAAAATGGAAACAACTGCTATTGAAACAGCCCGGTTAACCTCCCTTGCTAAGGTAACAGATGAATGGTGGTAGAAACAAGGCATCAGACACTCTGTAGCACTTTAAAAGGATAGAGACAAGTCTATACTGGGGGCTACTGCTCATTGTTGAGTTAAAAAAAAGAAAAAGCAAGTTTAAGAAAAACATCTACAGTGTAAAACCACATACAGAAAACAAAAGAACTCATGAAACAATCCTGTATCTTTCTGTGGATACACATGTACTTATATAAATGCAGAAACAAAATCTGGAAAAACACACACCAAGTTAATAAATTACCTCAGAGGCAAGGAGTGGGGGCCATTTATTGGGGGAAGAGGCTATGTTTTAGGGGAGGGGCTGGTCAAATGGAACCTCATCAGTAATTTTTTTTTTTTAGAATAAATTTTATTTGCCTATTATTTACTGAAACTATTTAAAATTATTTATTTATTTATCAGTATTTATTTTTTGGCCACGCTGTGTGGCATGTGGGATCTTTGTTCCCCAACAAGGGATCAAAGCTTTGTCCCCTGCAATGGAAATGCAGAGTCTTAACCACTGGACTACCAGGGAAGTCTCAAGTTACAGTCGTTTATAGAAATACTATACTTCATTTTTATGTTGAAGTATAGTTGATTTACAGTGTTGTATAGTTTCAGGTGTACAGCAAAGTGATTCAGTTATACATATTCATATACTATTTTTTTTTTTACAGATTCTTTTCCCATTTAGGTTATTACAAAGTATTATATACTGAGTAGAATTCCCTGTGCTTTGGGCTTCCCAGGTGGTTCAAGTGGTAAAGAATTCTCCTGCCAATGCAGGAGCTGCAGGAGATGTGGATTTGATCCCTGGATCGGGAAGGTCCCCTGCAGGAGGAAATGGCAACCTACTCCAGCATTCTTGCTGGGAAATCCCATGGACAGGGGAGGAGCCTGGTGGGCTATGGAGTCACAGAGTCCATGGAGTCCATGGAGTCACAGAATCATACAGGACTGAGCAACTGAGCATATATGCACCCTGTGCTAAACAGTAGGTCCTTGATGCTTATGTATTTTATATACAGTACACTGTGGTATGTATAATCTCAAACTCCTAATTTATCCCTTGCCCCACCTTTGCCCTTTGGTAGCCATAAATTTGTTTTCTAAGTCTGTGAGTCTTTGTAAATAAATTCATTTGTATTGAGCTTTTTTTTTTTTTTTAGATTTCACATATAAGTGATATCATATGATATTTGTCTTTCTCTGTCTGACTTACTTCACTTAGTATGATAATCTCTAGCTCCATCCATGTTGCTGCAAATACCTTTAGAGCAAGGGCTGACAAAGTTTTCCTGTCAGTAAAGTGAAGTGAAAGTCTCTCAGTCATGTCCGACTCATTGCAACCCATGGACTATAGACTGTCAGGCTCCTCTGTCCATGGAATTCTCCCTGTAAGAACACTGGAGTGGGTAGCTGTTCCCTTCTCCAGGGGATCTTCCCAACCCAGGGATCAAACCCAGGTCTCCTGCATTGCAGGTGGATTCTTTTACTGTTGGAGCTACCAGAGAAGCCCAGAGGTAGCAGTAAATATTTTAGGCTCTGTGGGCTGCTGTCGTAAGTGCAAATGCAGCCCTGGACAGTACATACAAGAATGAGTATGGCCGTTTTCAAATACGACTTTATTTATGGACACTAAAATGTGAATTTCACATATTTTCATGTGTCATCAAATATTTTCTCTAACCATTTTAAAATCTTAAAACTATTCTCAGGTCACTGGCTCTCTTGAGGCAGGCAGCAGGAGATCTGGCACCAAGGCAGTAGCCAGACCCTGCTGGTCTGCCTGCTCTAAGTCCAGTCAAACTAGCCACACACATTTTTTTTGTCCTCAAATATTCCTGTCCTTCAGACCCCCTCATGACCCTCCAGTGACCTGCAGTGGCCCCTCCAGCTGCCTCCTAGGTCCACCTGTCTGCCCTTGGGGACCCACCTTGCAGAGCTGCAGGGCTGTTTTTCACTGAGCCAGGCTCCAAACAGCTCCATTCACCTTAGCAGGGGGAACCCAGAGAAAATAATTGCGTGTGGAGCCTACTGGAGGAACCATAACTTTGATTTGCCTTTGAAATTAGCCCTCTCCTCCCCTCCTGTTCCCAGGGATCCCTCTCACTTCCCTAATCACACCTTGCTGGTGCCATCTCTCCCCTGCAGGCCCACAGCTGCATCAGCATTTCAGTTCCAGGTGGCTCCACCATGGACCTCAGAGCCTCTTGCTTCCTGTCCTGGTGTCTGCTCCTCTGAGTCATGTCAGGTATGGACGACTTCTTCCATCTCAGCAAATCTCTTTCCTCCCCAGGGACTCTTGAGGACTCCCTGCCTCCCCCAACCTCGCCTCTTCTTTCCCAGGAGTGTCTGTTGACAGCACTGGAGTGACGCTGGAACAGAGCACTCAGCCCAGCTCCTCCTTCACTGTCTGTGCCCCACTGTCTGTGCTGGGTCCTGTCACCTCTTTGAGCTCAGCTTCCTTATTTCATAATGACAAGGACGGACTGTGTGCATTATCTCCCATGTCTCTTCCAGACCCAACAAGCCTATCTGGTTTGAAAGTCAGAAACTATGAAGTCTGGTAATCTGGGGTTCACCTGTGGTTCAGTGTGTGGAACTCTGAAATCTGACAGAATAAAACCCGGCTCCTGTGATCACTGGCAAGATTTTACAAAACCAAGGCTCAGTTTATTCAGGAGTAGAGGGGGGGTAACAGTTAATCATAAAATTATAGGGTATTTTCAATGATTAATTGATGTAATGTACACAAACATCTTTCTTCAGCGCTCAGCTTTCTTCATAGTCCAACTCTCACATCCATACGTGACTGCTAGAAAAACCAAAGCTTTGACTAGATGGACCTTTGTTGGCAAAGTAACGTCTCTGCTTTTAAATATGCTATCTAGGTTGGTCATATAAATAAAGCTGAGCGACGAAGAATTGATGCTTTTGAATTGTGGTGTTGGAGAAGACAATCTTGAGAGTCCCTTGGACTGCAAGGAGATCCAACCAGTCCATCCTAAAGGAAATCAGTCCTGAATATTCATTGGAAGGACTGATGCTGAAGCTGAAACTCCAATATCTTGGCCATCTGATGCAAAGAACTGACTCATTGGAAAAGACCCTGATGCTGGGAATGATTGAAGGCGGGAGGAGAAGGGGGCGACAGAGGAAGAGATGGTTGGGTGGCATCACTGACTCAATGGACATGAGCTTGAGTAAACTCCAGGAGTTGGTAATGGACAGAGAAGCGTGGTATGCTGCAGTTCATGGTGTTGCAAAGAGTCAGACACAACTGAGTGACTGAACTGAATTGATACAAACATCTGGCCTGAAGCCTAACACGTAAACACTCAATAAGTGGTAGTAGTATTAATTTAAAGAAATCTGATTATACTTGATCATACCAAGATTATGTAATTCTAAGAGTCTAGAATTTTAGACTAGACTTATTTTATTTCTAGATAAAATAAGTGTTTATTTCTAGATTCTCTGACTCTATTAGTTGCTAAGTCATGTCCAACTCTTTGCAACTCCATGGACTATAGCCTGCCGGGCTCCTCTGTCCATGGATTTCTCTAGGCGAGAACACTGGAGTGGATAGCCATTCCCTTCTCCAGGGGATCTTCCCAACCCAGGGATTGAACCCGGGTCTCCTGCATTACAGGCAGATTCTTTACCATCTGATCCACCAAGGAAGCCCCTCTCTAAGAATCTATGATTTTTCTCACAGAGATCAACAGTTGTAGGGCTCCATCAGGGGTACAGCCTGAAGGATTTCTAGCTCAGAACCTGACAGTCAGTAAATCCTCAGGGGAGGCTGAGTCCCCAGGGAGACGTTCCTCTATCTCTCTGCTTCCAACCTTACCAGGAAGATGCTAGAGCTGTAACAATCTCTATGAGAGAATAACTGTGACTAAAATAGGATTTAGAGAGCTGGCATCATCCCAGATGTCCTCTCCCAGATCTGTCTGGTCATTGGCACTAGATATTCCCATGTGGTGCTATCAGATGCTTTTCAGAGAGCCTCAGATGGAAGGGAAGGGCAGGCACCCTCTTGATAAGAAGGCAGAAGTTTAAGAAAAGATAAATGGTTGAGACTGGAGGGTTTATCTGAAGGAGAAGGAGTTGGAGGATGGGGTACTGGAGGTGACATGGTCATACATTTAGAACATGGGCACTGAGAATAATCCTTAAGAGCTCATCCAGACCAGAAATGTAAAAACTATGCTTGAAGGAATTCATTCTATTGCCTTACTGCCTACTTTGGGGTCAGGACAAGAGATGGGGAGAGTAGTGTTTGAAAAGCTGGTTGGGTGAGTCTACAGCACCCCCAAATTCTTCAATCAGAAAAGTCCTTTTTTTTCTAACATATCTAGAGAAGGTTCTGTTATCTAGAGTGTGTCTGTTCATTGGCTTGCTTTTTAAACTTGAAAATCTTGGTTTAGTCCAACCTCTTCATTTTATAAGTACAAAAATTGAGGTCCAGAGATAGCAAGATGAGGAATACAAAGAGGTAGCATCTAAGAATCTCCATCCTGGGAGGTGGGACCTCTGCTAGTGAAGTGGTTGCCGCCACCCTGTAATCAGGGCTTGCTCTGGGTCCTGGCTGAATCTGGTCAGGACAGCCCCAGCTCTGGGGGCTGCTCTAACCCAGCCAGTGGTCAGATTTCAGTCAGTTCAGTTCAGTCGCTCAGTAGTGTCCAACTGTTTGTGACCCCATGGACTGCAGCAGGCCAGGCCTCCCTGTCCATCACCAACTCACAGAGTTTACTCAAACTCATGCCCATTGGGTCAGTGATGCCAACCAACCATCTCTTCCTCTGTTGTCCCCTTCTCCTCCTGCCTTCAATCTTTCCCAGCATCAGGGTCTTTTCAAATGGGTCAGATTTGAAAAGGGTCAGATCTCAACTCCAGACAAAATAGGGTTTCAGACCCAAGTCCTAGAGATACCCCCAGCTGGTTGCCCTGACAAGATCTTCTCAATTCGGGCAATCAAAGAACCAGCCAGTGTTCCTGACCCCTCTTTTATCCTGCCCACTGATTCATTGCTTCTATTTCACTGAAGCCTCCTATCCATAGAGATTTGGCTATTAAAACATTAGTTTTAAAAAATATGCTGTGGCCTCCCCAAAATGTCCACATCTTCATCCCCAGATGGCAGAGGCATTAAGCCCACAGATGGAGTTAAGGTTGCCAATCAACTGACTTAAGGAGTATGCTAGGTTATTCATTCAGGTGGGCCCAGTGTAATCACAGGGATCCTTAAACATGGAAGAAAGGAAACTTTGAGTTAAATCTGTTTCACCTACCTTCACTAATCCAGGTTGTTTTAAGACTTGCATGTTCTCCAAGCAGCATGGAGCCTAAAGGGTAAGATGTTTGCCCAAGTTATTTTCCAGGACTTGGCATCAGTCATGTCTAGTTTGAGCTGAGCTGGTGAAGACCGGGTGGGACCACAGACCTTTCAACTGGGCAATCGTTAGTGACCTTTGGACATCAGAGGGTGGAAAATGCCATGTTCAGAACATGTGGCCTAGTTACGCCTGCGTGGAATAATACTTACTGAACCTTTTTCGAATAACCTTTCCCCATGCCTCAGACCAAGCTGCTTCTTTATTTTTCACCCTGCAGACACTCCGAGCCCCTGGCCTTTGGGGATGCAAATTTGAGACTTGATCTTCCTGTTCTCAAACTCCAGTGGCGTCACAGCGTTTTGACTGTCTATTCACCGAAAAAAAAACAAACCTGGTTCTGTAACAAACGGACTCACATGAGAGAATCAGAGAGGTGGCACCATGATGAAGACTTGGTCCAACGAGGCTGGCTCTGAAGACAGAGAAAAGGGGAGTGTAAGCCAAGGAATATGGGCAGCCTCTAGAAATTGGAAAAGACAAAGAAACATCTTCCAAGAGGCCCTGCTAACACCTCAGTTTTAGCCCCATGAGAACCTTTTCAGGCTTTTGACCTCCAGAACTATAAGATAATAAATTTATGTCATTCTAAGCCACTGAGTTTGTTACAGCACCAATAAGAAATGAATAAACTATTCATGATAACTGTTTATTGAACTTCTATCATATTTCAGGCATTGTGCTGTTTCACATTTATTATTTAATACACATAATAGTTCTATAAAACAGGGGTTCTAAATTTAGAAAATGGGACTCAGGGAAATTTAGTGACTTGGCCAAGGTCATACAGCTAGTGTGTAGCAGAGCAGAGATTCAAAGTCCAGCACCTCTAGCTTTAAAGGCCATGTGCCATCAGCTTGTCCAGGCACACCTCTGCTTATCTGGAGTGGCTAAGAGAATACCTCCTCAGGGAACCTTTGTTTTCAGATACCAGACCTAAGTGTTCTAGGCCAGGGGTCCCCAGTCTCTGGGCTGTGGACCAGTACCTCCTGTCGGATTGGCAGCATCATTAGATTAAAGTGCACTATAAATGTAATGTGCTTGAATCACCCTGAACCCATCCCCCACCACTTCCCAGTCTGTGAAAAAATTTCTTCCATGAAACTGGTCACTAGGCCAAAAAGGTTGGGGACCACTGTTCTAGGCCACCTCTTCAGTATTTTGAGTCCAGCTGTTCTCTCAGAGGCTTAGTTTCTTGTAAAAAGAGGATCATAATGCTCATTGGGTGCTATTTTGGGCTATGGCAAGGATTAAACCAGAATGTGGGTGGTAAAATTCTCTGAACTGTTAAGTGTTCTCCATGTAAGAAATACAGAATAAACCTCTTCAAACTACCAAGACTTCCCCAAACCATTGCAACATCCTTTCCCTCCAAGGCTAGGTGCAGCTTCCAGGATACTTAACCCCACCATGGACACCAGGGAGACCTTTTACACTGTAGTGAAATAACAGAAAAAAATATATATACATCTGTCCCCAGTTCCTGACACCAGCTTCTAAAAACCCTTGGAATTTCCTAAGTGATAGGCACACTAGAAGCATCTTAAAATGTTTGGTCTTTGACCTCAGTTCCCAACACAGAGCTCCTAGAGCTCTTTCAATTTCCCAGGTGACAGGAGTGTCTTTTGAGGTGACTAGTGAGGTGACTCTTGTGGGCTCCTGGATGAGGGCTGGTTACCAGAAAGAGCAAACCATGGTTAGAAGCTTGGAACTTTCAGCTCTACCCGTGTCCTCTGGGAAGGAGAGAGGGGCTAGAGATTGAGTTGATGGAGGATGTCTACATGAAGAAGCCTCCATAAAAAATTTTTAAATTGAAGTATAGTTGATTTACAATGTTGTGTAAGTTTCAGGTGTATAGCAGAGTGAATCTGTTATACAAATACATATATCCATTCTTTTTCAGACTTTTCCCATATAGGTCATCACAGAGTATTGAGTAGAGTTCCTCTTGCTGTAAGGAGGTCCTCAATAGTTATCTATTTTTATATAGTAGTGTGTATGTGTCAATCCCAATCTTCCAATTTATCCCTCCCCAACCCCAGTAACATTAAGTTTATTTTCTGTATCTGTAACTTTATTTCAGTTTTATAGATAAGTTCATTTGTAGCTTTTATTTTAGATTCCACATATAAGCAATATCATATATTTGTCTTTATCTGACTTACTTCACCTAGTGTGATAATCTCCAGATCCATCCGTGTTGTACAAATGGCATTATTTCATTCCTTTTATTGACTGAGTAATATTCCATTACCTCTCATATCTTCTTTATCCATTGCTCTGTCCACGGCCACTTAGGTGCTTCCATATCTTGGCTATTGAAAATATTGCTGCTATGAATGTTGAGGGTACATGTATCTTTTTGGATTAGAATTTTGTCTAAATGTATGCTCAAGAGTGGGATTGCTGGGACTTCCCTGGTGGGCCAGTGGCTTAGACTGCATTCCCAATGCAGGGGGCCTGGGTTCGATCCCTGGTCAGGGAACTAGATCCCGCATGCCACAACTGAGAGTTCCACATGTCACAACTAAGACCCAGTGCAGCCAGATAAATTAAAAAAAAAAAAAGAGTGGGATTGCTGGATCATATGGTAGCTCTATTTTTAGTTTTTTTAAGGAACCTCCATACTGTTTTCCATAGTGGCTGCATCAATTTACCTTCCCACCAGCACTGTAGAACGGTTCTCTTTTCTCCATACCCTCTCCAGCATTTGTTTGTAGACTTTTTGATGATGGCCATTCTGACTGGTGTGAGGTGATTTCTCATTATAGTTTTGATTTGCATTTCTCTAATAATTAGTGATGTTGAGCATCTTTTCATGTGCTCTTTGGCCATTTATATGTCTTCTTTGGAGAAATGTCTGTTTATATCTTCTTCCCATTTTTTGATTTTTAAAAAAATATAATTATAACATTACTGAGCTGCATGAGCTGTTTGTAAATTTTGGAGAGTAATCCCTTGTTGGTCCCATTGTTTGCAAATATTTTCTCCCATCTTGTGGGTTGTCTTTGCATTTTGTTTATATTTTCCTTTACTGTGCAAAAGCTTTTGAGTTTAATTAGGTCCCATTTGTTTTTGTTTTTCTGTTACTCTAGGAGACAGATCAAAAAAGATCTTGCTGTGATTTATCTCAAAGAGTGTTCTGCCTATGTTTTCCTCTAAGAGTTTTTTATAGTTTTGGTCTTATATTTAGATCTTTAATCCATCTGAGTTTATTTTTGTGTACGGTGTTAGAGAATGTCCTAATTTCATCCTTTTACATGTAGCTGTCCAGTGCAACCAGCAGCACTTACTGAAGTGACTATCTTTTCCTCATTGTATAATCTTACCTCCTTTGTCATGGATTAATTGACCACAGGTGCATGGACTTCTTTTGAGGCTTTATATCCTGCAAGGGCTTTTTTCTAGTTCCAGAGAGCTGGGGCTACTCTCTAGTTTCTGTGTACACATGGTAATTCCACCAACAGTGTATCTGCTGGAGGCAGCAAATACTGCCTGTAGGGAGAAATGTGGCAGTGGTAAGGCCAAAAAGAATGACCTGTTGATGCGTGGATGTCAGGCTGGAGACATCTTTCTGTCAAGGATTCCATCACAGGGAAGGCAGGAATAAAGGCAAAATTGGTCCCACAGTGTTGCCCCTTTGAGTCCAGGAGAAAATTGGGCAGAGGCTGGGATATAAAAAACGAGTTCAGATTTGTCCTCTCTCAGTTGAGTCTCTTAAAATAAGATTTCCTGGGACTCTGCCTCTTCTGGCAGATGGAGGTACTCAGAGGGCATTTGCTGGCCCGAACAAAGGGACACAAGCAAGAAGCCAAGAAGGGCAAAGGGATTTGTGAGATTCCATTTGCAAAGTGTGGGCAAGGTCAGTAGTGGTGGTGGGGAGGGGAGTGGTAGGTGGACCATTTAGAAGTTGCACTGAGGCCAGTGGGATAGGAGAGCTGATCAAACTGTGGGTGGGGAGAGTTTCCTGGCCGTCCAGTGGTTAGGACACTGTGCGTGTCGGGTTCAATCTCCAGCCGGGAAATTAAGATCTCGCAAGCCATGGTGGGTAGGGCCAGAGACCAATACAAATCCCGCAAGCTTGACTGGGGACGAGGGGAAGACTGGGTGGGTGGAGTGATAAAAGCTAGGGAAGGGGACTGTCAGCTGAACAAACGCTGCTCACTAGGTGTCTCAGCTCTTGCCCAGCTCCTGCCCACCCCAGCTGGTACCCTAGAATGAAGCTAGCACAGTCAGTTCAGCTGAGAGACTCCGTGGGTGCAGACACAGGGAAATACAGCTGCTGGGCTCGCCACTGCCAGGACAGCACGAATGCAGAAGGAGAGGACCACCAGGGGAAGACCTGCATCTTCACAGGTGCCCTGGAGTCAGGGTCTCCAAGAACCTCAACTCAGAAAGTCCTTCAAACCTGCCTTAAGTATCTCTTCTTAGACCCACCTGTAAAATGAGGGGACTGCACTAGTGGTTCTCTAAGGTCCTTCTCATGACAGTCTGGGATTTTATGGCTAGTTCCACATAGAATGGGGGAGTCAGAGTCTACCTTTGTGGAACAGAGGAAAGAGATGACTCTTCTAGACTCAGCAGTGTCTCTCCCTTACTCAATTCCAACCGCAACAGTAATGATGATCCAATCTAGAAGGTCTTGACCATGACTATCAGCATCACTTGGGAGGCTGCTAGAAACAGTTTCTTAGACCCCCCTGCCATTAAGTCTGGACAGATTCTAGAAACTTAACAAGTCCTATAGGTGATTCCAATCTTCAGGAAGATTTGATAAGCAGTGTGTCTCAAATATAGCTGCACATTAGGGTCACCTGGGGAGCTTTTTTTAAAAAATACTTTTTATTGATTTATTATTTGGCTGCGCCAGGTCCTAGTTGCAGCCCACAGCATTTTCTATCTTCATTACTGCATGTGAACTCTTAGTTGCAGCATGCAGGATCAAGTTCCCTGAGCAGAGATCAAACCTGGGCTCCTGCATTGGGAGCACGGAGTCTTAGCCACTGGACCACTAGGGAAGTCCCCAACTGGGGAACTTTAAAACTACTGGCACTAAATCTTCACCTCAAGCCATGTTCCAATGGGTTTGGTCTGGGGGTGGGGCCCAGGAATTGGTTATCTTACAAGCACCTCAGTGACTCTACTGTGCAGCCAAAGTTAAGAAATCTATGCATTTGTCTACCTCTGAGCTGCTTCACCCAATACAGAAGGCTTTTAACAGATGTGGCTATTTAAATCCAAATTAACTAAAAGCTTAAAATTCTGTTCCCAAGTTGCACTAGCTACATTTGAAGAGCCCTATAGCTACATATGACTAGTGGTTACATATTCAGCAACACAGAAGCCAGTACAGAAAGTTCTAATGGTAGCACTGCTCTAGGAAACTGGTCCCCAGATATTCATAATTCCTACTCACTGCACCATGATGTACCGAAGAATCTGATTTGAGATTGTGTTGCTCAAAGTACCATGAAAGAGTTTGATGAATGTTTGCCTCCCACAGGCCTGGCGTCTCATATCCAGTATCTCATTTGCTTCTTATCAGCTCTGCAAAATAGGCCAGAGTAGGATTATTGCTTCCACTTGATAAACAACCAAGGCTCACAGGAAGAAAGGGATTTTTTTAAGGTCCCACAGCTAGTGGGTGGCAAGGTTAGGAATCAAATCAGAAACCTGGACTTCTAGTTCAGTACTTCCGTGATGTTTTTCACAAAGGGCCCTTTAGAGACCAGCTGGTGTGAGTACCCTCATTGTACAAATGAAGACACTAAGATCAGAAAGGGAGGGAAAGAGATTGCAGATGCACAGCAAACTGATGACAAACTGAAACTAGAAAACTGGTGTTTAGTCTTCAGTGCAGGACCCCATATAAGAGAGCAAGGAGCATGGAGAATGGGGATGGGAGAAAAAGTGGGATTTCAAGTCCCCACCAGGGACCTCCTGCTTGTAGGTAGTGGTAGAATATCAGGAAGCTAGAAGTCGGGCAAGCTCCTTCTCTCCTTCCAGACCCAGAGGAGCTCTTCTTTGTCCTCAGGGAGGATTGTGTGAGATGGTACAGCTGTGCAGCTATCAGCCAGTTCTGCTTCCCTGTCAGGTGACCAATCCCCTGGCCTAGGGGACACTGCATTGGGGGTTCCCAACCGAAGAGGTCCCAGTGGATGGGACCAACGTCTTCCTCTTTTAAAGTTTCATTTTTATAATTTTAATTGAAGTATAGTTAGTATACGATATGTTAAAAGTGTACAACATAGTGAATCAAAACTTTTACATATTATACTCCATTTACAGCTCTTATAAAATACTATGTGGTGCTGTTAGAGCAAGTGCCACCAATGGCCACTGCTGCCCCACCTGGACCACACACACTCCAGGCCCCCAGGTCACCTCTGCATCCCTAGATGCTCTCTTCCCAGAGCATTCTGTGCTGGCTGTCCTAGACCCCGTGCCAGGCTGTGGTGTGGACTGAGTAGGGCTGGGCGTTCGCTCAGATGGGGGATTGTGGTGAAGTGGTTGTTGCTAGGGCAGACCTCTCTGCCCTGTCTGTTGACAGGCCACCACCCGTGTACTCCTCATGAGTGGAGTCTGGGCTCTGCCAGCATTTCTGTCAGTCCCACTGGTTATCCAGGCAGCCATAAGGGCTTGTCCCTTCTGTGTGGGACCCTAGGACTGGAACGTCCAGCCTGTGGCTCCACCCACTCACTCCCCAGGATGAGTGTCCCCTCGTGTGATCAGTTTTCCTTCTCAGTCACAGGTGCTGACCCAGTGCTTTTCTTCCCATCCTACCTGATTCTACGGGAATCTTTTCGTAGCCTTGGTTACACAGGAACTCTTCCAGTTTCCAGATAGTATTCTGAGAGACTTATTGCACACGTAGATGTGTTTCTGGTGCGTTTGTAGGGGAAGGTGAGCTCCACGTCCTCATACTCAGCCATTTAGTTCAGGCTCCAACTCAGATCTTTATTCCAACCATTCTAGCAATCAGTTCAACACGTGTGTAACCATGTCTCTCCCCTTCTCTCCATGACAGACCCTTATTTCTCCCCTAAACCCACCATCTAAGCTTCAGCGACCTTGGTATAGAAGAGTGCGACAAAACCCATTCCAGGAAGTACCGAGTTACCTTATGCCTCTCCTCCAGAGGGGAGGAGCCCTCAGCTTCTCTCCAGGGACCTGGACAGCTTATCTTTGTCCATAAAAACCTGGCCTTTCAGGTGCTCTGATACTGATGTGTAACCGTGGCCAAGTCACTCTGCTTTCACTGTGCCTCTTACCCGCCCACCGTGCCCCAGTCAGAGATAGCACCTGGGGCAGCTGATAGTAAAATTTTGCCCCTGCAGCTGGGCCCACCCCCTGATGTCAGCGCCAGGCCCACAGTGATGTGGACATGATGTGCTAGGAGAGCCAGGTAGGCTGCAGGGAACACCCTCTGTGTGGAAAAGACCTGGGCCAGGGATGCTGCCATTGATACCTGCCAGGCCAGGAACCTTCAGGGTGTAGGGACAGCTACCACCCATGTCCTTGTGTCCCCCTGCACCCTGACCCTTGGCATCCAGGTGTAGAGCAGCGGATAGAAGCAGGGGTAGGTAACTGTGTGAACCTTGGTGGTTTTGATGCTGAAGAGGTGCTCCCTAAAAAGCAGAAAGAACCTTCACAGTCACCCTTACACTCTGCCAGCCCATCAGTGCTTTCACGTCTTGTTTCAGCCTCAGGGCCTCACTCCAAGCCTTGACCTATTCTGACAGGCAGCATTTGAGCCAGACTTTACTCCAGCCCCAGCCCCCACACCAAGCCTGGGCAAGACCAGGGCCCATGGGGTGCCAGTTCCTGAGAAGTCCAGACCTGCTGGTGAGTCCCTCAGCTCCAGGACTTACTCCACAAGGAACCCTGCCCCCAGCAGAGGCCTTGTGTAAAGACCCACTTCCTCTCTCTCCCAGGAAAGCAGGGGCCAAATGAGTGCAGTATCAGGTGTTCTTTTTATTTTCCATAGCTTGCTTGCCCCAGGGTGAAGGTAATACCACAGTTCACCTCTTCACAGCCACCACAGGCTACACGAGGGAAACCCCACCTCCCTCAACCTGCCCCTTCTCCAGCCCGGCCCTTCTCAATTAGAACAATGTTTTCTAATTTGCATTCTGCAGCCTGAAGTGCGCAGGTTGGGGGAGAAACTTGGTTAAAGATGTTTAAGAGATGCTGGACTCTTTGCTCCTTCCTTGTGAGTTTGCTATGCACATTAGCATATTAAAGGCTCTGAGAAGTCCTGCAGTTTGCAGAGCTGTGTAACTTGGTTGAACCTGTGTGGTTAGTTGCTCAGTCATGTCTGACTCTTTGCAAACCCATGGACTCTAGTCTGCCAGGCTCCTCTCTATGGGATTCTCCAGGCAAGAATACTGGAGTGGGTTGCCATGCCCTCCTCCAGGGGATCTTCCCAGCCCAAGGATTGAACCCAGGTCTCCCGCATTGTGGGGGGATTCTTTGCCGTCTGAGCCAACAGCAGAGCTGTGTAACTTGAGTGAACTTGGAGTTTCCCAAATTACTTGGCCACCCCTTCTTTTCTTGGTTGTGACCATTCACATCCAGAGCTGTCCCCAAGCCTCCTGGATAATGTGTTTGCACAGGTTTGGAGAAGCAGAGTCACATCTGAACACCTAGCAGGAGAAATGGACAAAGCCCAGATTGAGGGGAATGAAGAAAGCGGTCTGGGTTGATGGAGGAAACCTCTGTTCCCATGAGTTGACCTTTCCTACATGCTGGCCCCCGGGAGCTGGGGGACCTCAGGCAGGGCCCACTGGATTTTGAGATCTCAGTGTGCTCTCTGCTAAAGCTTGGAAAGAATCTGCTTTGAGGATCTTTCACAGATGGGGAGCGAGGTGTATGTGAAGGCATTTAATCAAAATGCTTATACAGAGACAGGATTGTTACTGTCTGCAGATGACCCAACGCTTCCTGAGAAGAATCTTGAATCCACAGATGGTTAGGACTGGACAGGCCTGCCGAGGTTAGTTATTCCAGCCACCCCTCTGCATTGATGGGGAAGCTGAGGGCCAGGATCTACAGGCCTGGGGTCAGGGTGCTAGAAGGGACTGGGTGGAAGGCAGGAGTGAGAGACTAGACAGGGTGGGGCAAACAGAGCAAGGAGAAAGACCACGTCTTACACACGACCTCCTAGACTTCAGGAGGAAGACAAAGTATGCTAAGATGACAGATGAGCCCCAGTCCTGGGTCTGGGTCCCTCTCCCCGCCTTGGTTTCCTCATCTGCACGGGGATGAGGTTCCAGCTCTGGCTGTTGAGGGTACTTAGATCCACTAGGGGGCACCCGAGTTCTGATGGTGCTGATGCTGAGGGAGCAGGAGGGTGGCAAGTGAACCCTGCCTGGTCCAGGAGGAGTAGCTCTGGCCTTAGCCCTTGGATGGACCAGACGCTGGACCTGGGGCCGGCGGTGTGCCCGATGCTCTGACCAGTGGGTAAGGGACTCCGATGCCTCCCCACTTTGATTCACAGCATGTGGCCCCCACCCTCCCCTGCTGACCCCCAGCCCCTGGTCTGATCTTCAGACAAGTCTAGAATGGAACAGTGAGTGACTCAAGGGCAGTCTGGTTCAGTTGCTCTAACTGGTTTAGAGGCTGAGGAAAGGCCAGGCGGGGTGAGGTGGCTGGGGCCAGTTAGGTCACTGAGGAGCTGGCAGCAAAGCTGACAAATTAGGACCAGGGATGTGTTCCCTCTTGGTCAGATGCCCAGTGTGGCATGGTTGCCCCTGGGGAAAGCCTCAGCGCTCCCTGACAGAGAGAAGGGTAGGAGGGGGGAACAAAAGGGTTCCTCTCGCTTGTCCCCTGCACCAGCTCGATGGAGGGCGGGCCTGCTCGGGGCCTAGGCAGCCCCCAGGTGATTCTGTGTGGCCCAAACCCCCAGGGCTCTCTGGGCACACGCCCTGGCTCCCCGTTTCACTCCTGCCCTCATCCCCTCCTGGGAAAGGACAAGAGGCCCCTGCTGCCTTCTCTACCTGGTCCTTGAGAGGAAGCTGTGACCGCAGGCATCCTGGTGGCTCAGGCCCTATGTGGCCAGGAAGGAGACCTCAGTGGGGGTGACAGAGGCCAGTGGGAAGGCAGGGGAGGCGTCAGCCCCGAGGACCCGGTACAGCAGCTCCTCCTTCTCCTGCTGGAGCTGCCGCCGTGATTGCGACTCCTTCTCCAGGGCCTCACGGGCAAGAAACAGGTCCTCCGAGAGCTGCCTGTGGACACAGAGCCAGCGCTGCCTGAGGGGACCACCTCTCGGGGCCTCTAGCAACTGCAAAGACCAGTCCATTCCTCCAGGAAGCCTGCCCGGTGGCCCCACTTGGAAAGGCAACTCTAGCTGTTGACCAAGGTGGCCCTCAGCTCTGGGTTCAGATCTGCTCCACTACTAAGAAGTGTGATTCTGCACCAGGTATTCACTCTGGGCAAATTTGTAAAATGGGAATGCTAACAGGACCGGCTCTTAGAGTCATTATAATGATTAGGATTAGATGAGATAATATGTTGTCAACAAATTACATCTGACACATGATCTGAGCTCTCATTGACGGACCCCTTACCACTGATTCATTCATTCTTTTGGCCTCTTGAACCCTAAGCTTCCTGTTCCTTCTTCCTGAACTGGGCTTTCCCATGGAGCCCACTCAGCTGGGATGGGGACAAACAGATATTACTCAGTCCTGCTACTTTTGTTTTCCGGCAGAGCTGGTCCTTTGGGATTCCTGACCCCCAAGCAAAGAGGAGCCAACCTCCTCCCCCAGACAGGCCTGGGCCTCCTGGAGACTCTCCCAGCTGGAGATTCACAAAAAATAAGCGGTGGGGATGGGAGGAGCAGGGTGTGGGAGCAGCTACCTTGACACAACCATCTGGTTGCGGCCTCGGGCGTGGAGGTCCTCATTCTCCTGCTGTAGGGTGGTGATCTTCTCCTCCAACAGCAGATATTTTTCTTTCTGTAACAAATCAGAGTGAGCTCAGTGCTATCACCTCCCTCTTATCCATGGCCACCAAAAACACTGATTCACTCTAGACCAAATGTTACATTTCATGAGGCACTAAGATTACTTGGAACAATGCAACTAAAGCGTGAACACAGGACTGCCAACTTTTCACTTCGCCAGATGAGTATTAAAAAAAGAAGACAGCCACTACCATCTAAAATCTCCATCAGTTCCCAAGAGAAAAAATATAGTTTGGTTCTCCAAAAGAAAGAAGTATATAATGTATATAAATGTAAGTGTATCTGTTACGCTATTCCACAAAAAATGGTTGAACAAAATGAACAAGGAACCACTGAAATGGTCTGGCTTAAAATTTAGGTTGTGTGGCACACAAGAGTCCAGGGAACTTCTTCCAGTTCAATGTAACATAATCTGTTTGGATTCAGTCCTAAGTCCCCCAAGGCCTTCCTTCTGGAGACAAAGCCACTGGTGTCCCCAACGCCCACCACTGCCCAGGCCCGTCCTTGCTGACTCTGGTTTCCCATATCTGTCTGACTTTTTTTTGTTTCTTTTCCGGTATTGACTCCTTCCTCAACCCCTGCCTGACCTGTGACATCTGCCAGCCCCTCCTGGTTAGCCAGGCTACTTGACCTGGTGTCACTCAAGTGACAGCAACACGCATAATCAAAAAGTACTGGACCAGGCTGAGAAGGAGCCACTGCTGGGCCCAGACCAGCCCCAGTGACTCAAGGGCCAGCACGGGTGGCATGATACGGACCAGGCTGGGCCCCCTTCAAAGTGTAATTAATACCTACCTTCTGCACACATGACAGAGGAAATACCCAGAAAGTGGAAGCGTAAGGCTGCCTCCCCCAGTCCCCTTTCCCCATGCCTCCATTCGAGCTGCTGCCAGCCACGGACCACTGTCTCCATGAGGATCAGCCGCTTGTCCAGCTCATGGATTCGCTCATTCTTCATCTCGATGACAAAGTGTAAGCTCTCCAGCTCCCGCTCCCAGAACTGGCTGAGGCTCCCGTGCTCCTAGACAGGAACACAGAGTGACCTCAGACCAGCCAGCGTGGGAAGGGGAAGGAGGATGGGGAGAGTGGGCTACCGCCCTCCTCCCCATTCTGCCCCCAACTGTGTTTGACAAGTCACCTCCCCCTCTTGGCCCATGGCAAGTACTTAACATGCTTTATCTTACTCTATTCCAACAGTGCATGCTGCGCTCGCACCATCACGGATGAGGAAACCGTGGTTCACAGAGGTTAAGTTGTTCTGCTAAGTGGTAGGTCTGCTCTTGGCACTTCATTCTGAGTCCAGAGTGTGAGTACTTGACCACCCATGTGCCTCTGTCTGATCTTTACGTTCCCCCTCAGTGACATGGGGACACTGTTTTTTCCAGACCCTTGTGAAGGTAAGAGCATCAGGTTGAGCCCCAACCTTGAAGAGAGACTGGCCTTTCCTGTTGCCCAGACCTGGACCTTCCTGGAGACTGAAGGAGGACAGGCTGTGGGGACTGCCACCTACCTGGATGTGCTTCTTGTAGTCTTGGCTCAGGATGGACTCCTCTGCCCTCTTCATCTTGGCCTGGAAGGCCTCCAGCTGTGCCGTCAGTCTGTCAATGGTCTCCTGGAGCGGGGAGCAGGCAGGAGATGATGCAAGCCTGGCTCATAAGGCTGGAGGCGGACTTCTCCACCCCCCGGGGAGGGGTCAGTGTTGGCTTCTTCAGTCTGTCTCCGCTCTACCCTAGCACTGCAGGCTTAAGCTACTTCAACCGCTGTTCAAAACATACAACCCCACCTCTCCATACCCTTGGGGACGATGTCAGGGTATTCAAGGCTGGTGGCAGACTGGCATTCAAAATACATGCAAACCAGGCTCAGTGTCCTTGCCCTGTCTCTTCTCTCACTGCTCCCTCTACATGCCTTCTTCTGCAGCCAACATCACATCACTCTTGCAGCTGCCAGGTACATGCCTGTCTCCCTACTGCTCCCCTGTCAAGGATTTTCCTCCACCTAAACTTTGTCCATTGCCTCTAGGATAGGGCACCCCCTTACTAGGGCTCACAGACTCCCATCATTTGGTCCCTGCCTCCCTCTCTGGCCTCCACTGTTTCCCCCTCATACTCTATACTGAGGCCTCCTGGACTTATTTCAGTTCCATAGATATTCTGTATTTTTTCCCCTTTCCTCCATACATTTAAACATGTGTTTTATTTTTTTTTCTGCTAAGGTATTCTTCCTACACTTCTTCATCTGAAAAATTCTAACCCACCTTCAGATTCCAGCTTAGACCTCACTCTCTCTAGGAAATCCCTGACCAGCCAATCTGGGTCAGAGGCCTTCCTTCATGCTTCCATGGCTCACTGTGCAGCCACCCACCGCTCTAATCACACCGTGGCCCCAGGCCCACGATGTCTCCAAGATGCTCCCAACCATCCCTGAAAAAGAGGCCAACCCTCATCTCAGACCAAGACCTCCTGAGCTGACAGCAGTGTCTCCACATCACAGAGACTCACATGGCCCAACCCTTCTCACCTGCAGGGCCGCCTTGGCCTCCTGGAAGGAGTGGGTAAGGGCTTCCTTGTCCTGCTCGTAGGAGGCCTGGACGACTGGAGGGAAAGGGGACGCAGTGAGCTCAGACCCCTGACACTTCACCCCACAAGGGCCAGAGAGCCCAGGTGACCCCTTGGGACCATAGGGGTCAGGAGGCTGAGAATGCTTTTATTCATCTTTCTGTCTCATGGGCTTGGGGCTGAACTAGAACTATAGTAGATATTTAACAGAAGCTCATGGAAAGGGAAACAAATGAGATTCTGGGACGGTCTTGCATCCTGCCTCCTCTACAAAGTTCCTTTCGGAAAATTCCAACCTTGTCTCAGTTGAAAGAAGACAAGACGGAAATGACTAGTCACTGGGTGGGATGGGAAACAGAGAACAGGAAAGTGTGATATAGCCAAAAGCCCAGGTATGCAAGGGGCCTGTGTCATAGGGGCAGGACACAAGGAAAGGAATGCTCAGTAATACAAATGTGATAGAGCTGTCAAAATTGATAAGGTCAGCTCTATAAACACTATATAAATTGTTATAAAAACTAATTTAAAACTTTTTGGTAAATTATGGGACAGGTAATTTACCAAGACAGGTTCGGTTCCAAGTAAGATGGAGGAAGCACATGCCATCCAGTCTCCTGAATTTAGCTAGAAAACCAGGACAGAATGAATGGCACAACTATTTTCAGACTCTGAACAGTAAATGGTGGCAGGCAGACTGGGCAAGATCAGAATTCAAAGCACTGCTCAACCAATATATTTATTTAATTTAAATAAGACCCAGAATCTAATGTGAAGAAGGCAATGGCACCCCACTCCAGTACTCTTGCCTGGAAAATCCCATGGACGGAGGAGCCTGGTAGGCTGCAGTCCATGGGGTCGCTAAGAGTCGGACACGACTGAGCGACTTCACTTTCACTTTTCACTTTCATGCATTGGAGAAGGAAATGGCAACCCACTCCAGTGTTCTTGCTTGGAGAATCCCAGGGACAGGGGAGCCTGGTGGGCTGCCTCTATGGGGTCACACAGAGTCGGACATGACTGAAGCGACTCAGCAGCAGCAAGCAGCAGCAGAATCTAATGTATTCAAATATTCAAAATGTTCAGAATGCAATACAAAATTGCTCAGCATACAAATCCAAAATTCCTCAGGTGACAAGTTTAAATATTCAGCACACAAAGTGGGAAAATTACATCTCTCCTGAGAAAAGACATTGAACAGATGCCAACACTGAAATGCCACAGATTTCATTCTCTAGGGGATCTCCCTGACCCAGGAATCGAACCCAGGTCTTCTACATTGCAGGCAGATTCTTTACTGACTGAGGGGAAGCCGGTTGGAATTATGAAGGGACCTTAAGGAAGCCACTATAGTACTCTGAAATAAACGTTAGTGCTTTTCCAAAGAGTGAAAAATCAGAAAGTGTAACCAAACATTAAAACCAGGAGGGAATTTTAGAACAACAACAACAAAATGAAGTAAAAACTCACTTGGTGGGCTCAATAGAGGAACAGAGATGACATAAAAAAGAGTGTTTTGGTGATGAATTCTTTTAGTATTTCTTCATCTAGAATGTCTGTATTTCACCTTCTTCCCTGAAGAACATTTTTTTCTGAAGATAGGATTCTTGATTTACAGTTCTTTTATTTTAGCAGTTTTAAAATGTTCTATTCCTTCTAGCCTCCAAGCTTTCTAATGAGAAATCCACAATTCATTCAAACTTATTTCCTCTATGTAATGCACCATTTTTCTTTGGTTCTGTTCCAGATTTTTTTGTCATTAGTTTAAAAAAAGAGATGTTTGAGTGTGGATTTTGCTGGGCTTGCTTTGGTGTTCAACGCGCATCTTTCATCTGTAGGATTATTTTTTTGCCAAATTTGGGAAGCATCCAACCATTCCTTCTTCAAATAGTTTTTCTGCACTGCATCTTTCCTGAGTCTTTGACACAAATGTCAGACATCCTAGGATTACTTTATGGATACCCGAGGCTCTGTCCATTTTTTTCCAATATTTTTTTTGGCTTTTGTTCAGATTTATGGTAATTTCTATGGATCTTCAAAAGTTCACTAACTCTTTTTAATCCCTAGAAGATACCTACATTAAATATGTCACAGGTAGGTTAAAAGTAAAAGAATGAAAAAGCAACATTTAAGAATAAGGAAGATTCTCAGGGATGAAGAAGTACATTACATCATGATAAAGGGGTCCATTCTCCAGGAAGACATAACAACCTTAAATATCTATACAAGTATAGTTATTCTTCAAATTACATGAAGCAAAAACTGACAAAACTGAAAGGAGAAACAGACAAATACACAATTACAGTTGAAGACTTTAACATTCCTCAATACTTGATAGAAAACATAGGCAGACAATCAATAAGAATATAGACCTGAACAATACTGCCAACTTGTTTTAACTGACTAATTTATAAAGTACTCAACAACAGAATACACATTCTCTCTGAGTGCACATGACGCATTCCTAAGATAGACCATACCTTGAATCATAAAATAAGCTGTAACAAGTTAAGAAAGGAATGAACTATAAACTATGTTCTCTGACTGCAAAGGAATCAAACTGGATACCAGTAACAAAAAGAGAACTGGAAAATGTCTGAACACTTAGAAGGAAATACCCTTCTAAATTGCCAATGAGCTAAAGAGGAAGTCTTGAGGGAGATTGAAAAACATTTTGAACTGAACAAAAAATATAAAACATCAATTTCTAGGATGCAGATAATGTAGTGCTTAGGGGGAACTTTTTAGCATTAAGGGCTTACGTTAGAAAAGAAAGTGAAAGTCGCTCAGTCATGTCCAACTCTTTGTGACCCCATGGACTATACAATCCATGGAATTCTCCAGGCTAGAATACTGGAGTGGGTAGCGTTTCCATTCTCCAGGGATCTTCCCAATCCAGGGATCAAACCCAGGTCTCCTGCATTGCAGGCAGATTCTTTACCAGCTGACCCACCAGGGAAGCCCATTGAAGTTAAGTTTGTACTGAAATACTGCCTGGAAAAGAAATAGCCCAGCATGTCTTTTCTTGTGTTTATCTAGTGTCTGTGTATCCTCCATGGTCAAATATCTGTTTAAATCTTTAGGTTTCTCTGACAAATTCTACTGAATATTTTTAAATGATATAGTACAACTCTCTACAATCTCTTGTAGATAGAGAAGAAGGGACATTTCCCAGCTCATTCCATGAGGCAAGCTTTGACCTGATACTACAACCAGACAGATGGTACAAGAAAACTATAGACCAATAGCCCTTATAAACACAGACAAAAATTTTCAATAAAATATTAGCAAATCAAGTTCAGCAACATATAAAAAGACCAAGAGAGGTTTTGTTAATGCAAGTTCAAAAACTGAAAGCTCAGATTAATGTAATCTACCATGTTAACAGTATAAAAAAGAGAAATCACATGATTATATGGATCATAGATCTAAATGTAAAACTTAAAGCCATATAATTTTTGGAAGAAAAGAGAGAAGATCTTTGTTACTGAGAGTTCAGCAAAGAGTTCTTAGACATGACACCAACAGCATAATTGATAACAGAAAAAATGACCTAGAATTTATCAAAATTAAATGTTTTGCTTTGTGAAAACCATTAATGAGAGAATGAAAAAAAAAAAACCACCTTAAACACACACAGGAGAAAAATATTTGTAAATACAAAGTGCCTGTATCCAAAATATATAAAGATCTCTCAAAACTCAACAGTAAGAACAAAACAAGCTAGTTAGATACATAGGACCTGAACAGACATTCTGCCAAAGAGGTTATACAGACAGCAAATAAACCCAAGAAAAGATGTTCAACATGATTAATCATTACCGAGATGCAAATTATACCCACAATGAGATATCACTACCTATTTATTAGAGCAGCAAAAAAATAAAGTCTTGACAAGTGTTAGTGAAAAGGAACAGTGGAACTCATTCATCACTGATGGGAATGTAAAATGATGGTCCCTTAGGAAAGCAGTTTAGTCAATTCTCATAAAGTTGAATATACATGTACCATGTGACTTATCCACCCCACTCCTAGATCTTTACCCAAGAAACTTAAGAACACACAGAAACCTTACACAAATGTTGAGAAGAGCACTATTCATAATTATCTCAAGTTGGAAATGACCTGTCCCCACTTGGACAAGGGGATGAGTGAACAATGATCACAATTCAGCCTTGAAAAAGAAGGCACTCCTAATATACCCAGCCACTTAGATGACTCTCAAATGCATCATGATGGGGAAAAGAAGCCAATGTTAAATATTATATTGTATTATTTTGTTTCTATAATAATCTTAAAAAGACAAAACCACGTGTGGAGAACAGATCAGTGTTTCCCAGGGGTTAGGGTGGGAGAGGATGTGAATACAAATAGGCAGCCTGAGAGAGTGTTTTGGGGGTGATGGGACTGTTTTATATTGGATTATGGTGGTGGCTGCATGAATCTATACATGTGTTAAAGTTTATGAAACTACATAAGAAAGCCCATTTTAATTTATAATAATTAAAAAACAAAAATAGAAAATAAAAGACAATAAAGTGTCATCAAGTGTAAAAGAAAAACCACCACTAGCCTTTCCCAGTTACACTTCCCCCGTGGTATATTTCTAGTCATTTATTTAATGTGCACTTTGTTATTGTTATTCAGTCACTAAGTTGTGTCTGACTGTTTTGCAACCCCATGGACTATAGCCCACCAGGCTCCTGTGTCTGTGGGATTTCCCAGGCAAGAATATTAGAGTGGGATGCCATTTCTTTCTCCAGGGGAATTCTTCTAACCCAGGGATCGAACGGCATCTCCTGCATTGGCAGGTGAATTCTCTACCACTGAGCCACCAGGCAAGCCTTAAGCAGCACCTAACAGGTGCCAAGCAACTGAAAAATAACTATGAAAGAATTATGACTGTTGGGAAGAACTCAAGACAGGCAGTCCCTTCCCCTCTGGGTTTTTACAATAGGAAAATTGTCTTATTAATATCTTTATAATGCTAAAACTAGTATCAAATCAATGCTCTGCTTGGAGAAGAAAGCTGTTTTCCCATAACACCTTTGAGAAGAAGGGAAGGACTTTAGAGATATAGATACTGAAATGAGATTCAAGGTAAGTTTCAGAAATACTGTAGAAAGTGAACTAAGGTCAACTGACAGGCCCAGTAGTACATTAGTAAAATAAACATTTGGTAAGATACATTTGGTAAAATAAATATAAAATTTCACAGGGTACATTAGTACCCTTCAAATTCCCAGGGCAAAGGCTTCAATTCTATTTCAAAACATTTTATGCTAATGTTGCAATATGTTTCAAGATTCTTAAAATTGTTCAGACCTCTGTTCTAGTTATTCCATTTCTGGAAACCTAAGGATATAATGTTAAATATGGGTACATCTTTAGGCAAAACACATTTAGTGCAGTATTACTTAAACACTAGTTAAAATCTTTATGTCTAGACTCACAGGAAATAAGGAAAACCATGTGTGCAGTGGTCTAGACTTTACAAACATTTTAGCAGCAGATGAATTACTTGCAAACATGTTTGACACAATGTTAAATAAAAGGAACGTTATATAAAATTTTACATATAAAATAATCTCAACTGTGTTTTTAAAAGATAAAAAATTCCGGGGGAAAGTCATAAAAATACAGATGATGAAAAAAAATTGGTATCACTTTTTTGAGGTCAATTTCAATAGCATCAAAAATCTAGATAAACTTCCCCAAAGAAGCTATACAAATAACCAACATGCACATGAAAAGCTGCTCAGCAAAATTAGTCATTAGGGAAATACAAGTCAAAACTACAGCGAGATACTATATAAAAGTCAACAGGACAATGTACTTCATTGGTGTATATCATTTACTTTTTACCTGGCTACACTTTAGGAACAATAAATTCATCAAAACTCTGAAAAAAAAAAAAAAAAAAAAAAAAAAAAAAAAAAAAAAAAACTACAGCGAGATACCACTTTGCACTCACTAGGATGGCAATAATAATAAGAACAACGATAGAAACTAACAAGTATTGGCAAGGATGTGGTACAAATGGAACTCTTGTGCATTGTTGTTGGAACAGAAAAACGGTACAGCTACTATGGAAAACAGTTCGGTGGATTCTCAAAAAGTTAAGCATAGAATTACCATATGACCCAGCAGTTCTGCTCCTGGGGGTACACCCAGGGGAACTGAAAGCAGGTGATCAACCAGGTGCTTGTACTGATGGTACTTGTTCACAGCCCATCCATCAACAGATGAATGGATGAATGGATAAAAGAGAGTGTGGGGTGCCTAGGCAATGGAATATTATATGCCACAAAAAGGAATGGAATAATTTTTTAAATGGGGGTGGGGAAAGGAGTGGGTGCCCACGCACTGCAGCATGGATGAGCTTTATGTTGGGTGAAGGGAGCCAGCTGTGGGGGCTGTGGGATTCCATTCACACGAGTGTCTGGAGTGGACAAAGTCATGAGACTCAGCAGATTAGTAGTTGCTGAGGGGCTGGAAGGGTGAGTGTGGGGTTGGGGAGTGACTGCTTAGTGGGTATGGAGTTTGCTTTTAGGATGAGCGAGTTCTGGAAGGGTGCAGTGGTGATGGGTTCAGGGGACTGTGACTAGATAAAATGTCACTAATGTAAGTTTTATGTTTATTTTACCAAAATAAAAGATATATGTACATAAACTTTGTCATACCAACCCTACTAGAATGTTTTTCTAATGATAAAATCATGAATGTGGCAAACATTTTACAAAATGGGGTTCACTGTGTATCACTGATGTTATAAACAATGGCAAAAGTTTGAACTTGCTGAAATGCCTAACCCAAGGGGCTGGTTAAAAGAACAGGGAACACACTGTGATGCTACGCAGTTACTAAAAGTTGTGCTACAGGAGTTTAAAGACAAGATGTTAATACAGTGCAAAGTGAAAAATTAATTTATCTCCTCCCCCCAAAGCAAGTGTGTGTATAGATGTATATTCTAGGTAAATACACACTAAAGAAATACAAGGGATCTATATCGAAGGGGTAACAGTGACTAATTCTGGGTGGAATTATACACAATTTTAATTTTCTCAGTCATAAAATAATAAGTGTTAATAAATACTTGCTAAGTATCTTGCAAAGTATCAGGGACTGTTCTAGATTCCTTCATCTATCTGCCTGTCTGTCTATCTATCCATCTGTAAATTAAATTGTTTGACTCTCTAAAAGACCCTATGAATAAGGGTTAACTGACTTCTTCAAGGTTACACAGGTGATAAGTGGTGAAGCTGGGATTCAAACCCTGAGACCATGGCTGCAGAGCCTGAGCTCCAACCATTACAAGATCATTTTTTTAATCCATACATTCTAAATTTTCTATGATAAGCATTATCACTTATAAAAGGAAAGAAAGGTATTTGGAAAAAAAATCAACCTAAGCATAGAGCTGTCGTCATTGTGGGGAAGAAAAATGGGTATTTAAATATTCTTCTATTTGTCTGGGTTTTCCAAATTTCCTATAATGAATACAGACTGTTTTTTAAAATGGAAAGGAAAAACACCTCTCAACTAAGGTAAAACAAAGCATGGGGTCAAATATTATATGCCCGAAAGGACAAGTCTTAGGACCCTGCAGACTCCAGTCCTGAAGTGACAACTGCTCAGGGACCAGAGGTGGGTGGGAAGGGGAAACAGGAGTCCCATGTGAGCTCCGCAGGTGGAACAGAAGGAGTCTGGTCCACAGCCTTCCAAGTGCACCTCATTCTTACCTCGCAGTGCCTCTGCATGCTCTCCCTCTAGGATTCTTCGCTGTTCATTCAGTTTCTCTCCAAGTTCTAGCTCCGTCTCCTTCTCCACCTGGGGGCAGAGGGTCCCGAGCAGAATGAGATTCAGTAGGTTCAGGGCAGCCTCACTTATCCACTCACCAGCCCTGGAGCCTTTTGGAGGTTGGTGATCAGAGTCCCACCCGCTGATCTGAGTGATGGAAATGACGTGTACATTCCCATGAGGGCGCAGAGAGGGCGCAAGGCCTCCAAAACATAGCTGATGTGACTGACTTCACCCTCTTTAGAGCTTAAGAGGGGGCTTCCAGATTTACCACGTGGAAAGAGATTTTGGAGTCTTCTAATCCTGATGCCATTGAAGGCAGAAAGCCCTTTGCTATGTTGGTTGTTCCTCACTTTTATTGCATAGAATAAATAAAATGAATTATATGCCCACAGTTACAAATATTTGTTCAACAGATACAGGACTTTTTTCTGGGCTAAAGGAGTAAGAGATACTTGGAACAAAGGTAAAACCAAAAGTTGGCCTTGCTCTGGAATTTAATGAGGCTAGTGGAGAAGGAGGAAAAGAAAGGGGTTGGGACTTACCTGCTGTGCCCATTTCTTCTTGTCCTCTTCATGCTGCTGGAGGATTCTGGTGATAGCCTTCTGATGCTGCTCAGCCCCCTCAGATGCACATACATGGTCAGTTGTGGCTATAGGTGAGGGAGAAAAAAAATCACAGAGTGGAGGTTGGGTCCAGGCCCAATGGAGAGGGTGTGGGAGGCTGGAGCTACGGTGTGGGGAGCCTGGTCTCCCCCTCAAAAATGGTTTCAGCTGGGGGATAAACTTCTAGAGGCAGCTCCTTAAATTTCCATGACTTTGGAGACCCTCCTTCATGAAGTGGAGGAGCCAGAGGTCTCATTTTGCCCCTAGGATCTACAGGAGATCAGGTAACTCACAGAACACATTCAGCCTGTAAAGGTGCTGTTTGCTCCATCCAATGTCTAAATAAAAAAACAGTGGCTGACTTAATAGCTGGGCAGCTTTTACTTAATACTAAAGATTTCCAACTTTTTATAAAAGTCCTTATTTAAACTTTTATTTGTTTATTTATGGTCTTTGTTGCTGTGTGGGCTTTCTCTAGCTGCGGCGAGTAGGGGCTAATGTCTAGTCACAGTGCATGGGCCTCTCATTGTGGTGGCTTCTCTTGTTGTGGAGAGGGGCTCAGGGCACATGGGTTTCAGCAGTTGCGGCATATGGGATCTTAGTTCCCAGAACAGGGATCGAACCTGTGTCCCCTATATTGGCAGGTTGATTATTAACCACTGGACCACCAGGGAAGTCCGCCAACTCTTCTTGAAGAAGCCAAAGAAGTAGCAGTGTGTGATTCAGTGTCCAGCAGGAGCTGGCCTGAGGAACACCAGCCTCCCCCTCCATCCAGGATGTGGTTCTGCCATTCCCCACTGTCCTCACCTCTCCCCTCCTCACTAGGGGGCTAGTTGGTCACGTGCTTTATCTGTTGGGCTTTGTGTCTGAGCAGAAAGGCTGCTGTGAGCAGGAAGGAGACTTCGCAAACAGGAAGTCTAGCCATTGCTGAGGGAAACCGCAAAACAGGCCTGGTGATGTCACTCTGGTGAGTCCAACAGGCTCTGGGGCTCACCTAAGGCGGGGATCCACCCTCTCCGGGCCTCTGTTACCTAATACATTAAATCAGGATAATAATACCTACCTCATAGGGCTATTGAGATGATTAAGTCAGAAAACAATGGCAATGAAAACAACAACAGCACGTAAAGAATATGCAGACTAAACAACAGCAACAAAGAATACCAAGAGCTTACTATGCTCAGAAACGTGCCCAGCTCTGCCCCAAGTGTCTCACAGGCATTACTCACTGAACCCTCACGGCTACCCAGAGTGGTGGGTACTATGATTATTCCCATTTCACAGATGAGGAAGCTGAGGGACAAAGAAATTATGCAACCTGTCCAAGTTGCAACACGGGTAAGGGGCTGTGAACCTACACAAGTTGACTCCACAGCAAACACTCTGAACTACCATGTTGTTCTGTCTGCTCGCGCATAAAAAGCAGTAAGTGTGCCAACACGTGGAAGCAACCTAAGTATCTTTTAACATATGAATGAATAAATAAGATGTACAACAACAAAAGTCTATACATACAAAGGAGCATTATTCAGCCATAGAAAAGAATTAAATTCTGCTATTTGCAACATCGTGGATGGACCTAGAGGGTATTATGCTTAGAACACTAAGTCAGAGAAAAACTAATACTGTAGGTAATCACCTATTTGTGGAATCTAAAAACTACAACAAACAAATGAATAAAAAACAAAAGCAGTAGGTGTAGTACCAGGCATCTGGAGGTGCTCAATAAGTGCTCTTTAGGACTTCCCTGGTGGTCCAGTGGTTAAGCTTTCATACCTCCACTGCAGGGGGCACAGGTTTGATCCCTAGTCAGGGAACTAAGATCCTGAGTGCTGCGTGATGTGGCCAAAAAATGCTCTTCATTATTCACTAAATGTTCTCTAAATGTTTCTCAGGGCTCATGACAGCATTGGAGGCTTATGTTAGCATTGTTATAAATGTAGTAATAATATTATTACAGAATTTCATAGGCCAGGTTGGGTACAAGGTATAATGAGAAGCGTGAGGAAAGAGGCTGTGGTCAGTTCATCAGATAGGAACCCTGGGTCTGGGGGAGGGGGGTGAGAGGAGGCAGTGGTGATGATCGTAGAGTTCCAGGCTCTCATAAATCATTTGGCTGAAGGTCTCAAATGTTGGTCAGCAGTACCAAACTGGTCCCAACTTGTGTGTGGGGGGTGCTACTTATTACATGGATTTACTATCATTAACAATGCAGACTGTGTGGCTCAGATCATGAACTCCTTATTGCCAAATTCAGACTTACATTGAAGAAAGTAGGGAAAACCACTAGACCATTCAGGTATGACCTAAATCAAATCTCTTATGATTATACAGTGGAAGTGAGAAATAAATTTAAGAGATTAGATCTGATAGACAGAGTGCCTGATGAACTATGGACAGAGGTTCATGACATTGTACAGGAACAGGGATCAAGACCATCCCCGAGAAAGAGAAATGCAAAAAAAGTAAAATGGCTGTCTGAGGAGGCCTTACAAATAAAATAGCTGTGAAAAGAAGAGAAGTGAAAAGCAAAGGAGAAATGGAAAGATATACCCATTTGACTACAAAGTTCCAAAGAATAGCAAGGAGAGATAGGAAAGCCTTCCTCAGTGATCAGTGCAAAGAAATAGAGGGAAACAAGAGAATGGGAAAGACTTGAGATCTCTTCAAGAAAATTAGAGATACCAAGGGAACATTTCATGCAAAGATGGGCTCAATAAAGGACAGAAATGGTATGGACCTAACAGAAGCAGAAGATATTAAGAAGAGGTGGCAAGAATACACAGAAGAAAGGTACAAAAAAGATCTTCACGACCCAGATAATCACGATGGTGTGGTCACTCACCTAGAGCCAGACATCCTGGAATGTGAAGTCAAGTAGTCCTTAGGAAGCATCACTATGAAAAAAGCTAGTGGAGGTGATGGAATTCCAGTTGAGCTCTTTCAAATCCTCAAAGATGATGCTGTGAAAGTGCTGCACACAATATGCCAGCAAATTTGGAAAACTCAGCCAGTGTCCACAGGACTGGAAAAGGTCAGTTTTCATTCCAGTCCCAAAGAAAAGCAACGCCAAAAAATGTTCAAACTACCGCACAATTGCACTCATCTCACACGCTAGTAAAGTAATGCTCAAAATTCTCCAAGCCAGGCTTCAACAATACGTGAACCATGAACTTCCAGATGTTCAAGCTGGTTTTAGAAAAGGCAGAGGAACCAGAGATCAAATTGCCAACATCCACTGGATCATCGAAAAAGCGAGAGAGTTCCAGAAAAACATTGATTTCTGCTTTATTGACTATGCCAAAGCCTTTGACTGTGGATCACAATAAACTGTGGAAAATTCTGAAAGAGATAAGAATACCAGACCACCTGACCTGCCTCTTGAGAAATCTGTATGCAGGTCAGGAAGCAACAATTAGAACTGGACATGGAACAACAGACTGCTTCCAAATAGGAAAAGGAGTAGGTCAAGGCTGTATATTGTCACCTTGCTTATTTAACTTATATGCAGAATGCATCATGAGAAATACTGGGCTAGATGAAGCAAAAGTTGGAATCAAGATTGACAAGAGAAATATCAATAACCTCAGATATGCAGATGACACCACCCTTATGGCAGAAAGTGAAGAAGAACTAAAGAGCCTCTTGATGAAAGTGAAAGAGGAGAGTGAAAAAGTTGGCTTAAAGCTCAACATTCAGAAAACTAAGATCATGGCATCCGGTCCCATCACTTCATGGCAAAGAGATGGGGAAACAGTGGAAGACTTTATTTTGGGGGACTCCAAAATCACTGCAGATGGTGACTGCAGCCATGAAATTAAAAGACGCTTACTCCTTGGAAGGAAAGTTATGACCAACCTAGACAGCATATTAAAAAGCAGAGACATTACTTTGTCAACAAAGGTCCATCTAGTCAAGGCTATGGTTTTTCCAGGAGTCATGTATGGATGTGAGAGTTGGACTATAAAGAAAGCTGAGCACTGAAGAATTGATGCTTTTGAACCGTGGTGTTGGAGAAAACTCTTGAGAGTCCCTTGCACAGCAAGGAGATCCAACCAGTCTATCCTAAAGGAAATCAGTCCTGAATACTCATTGGAAGGACTGATGTTGAGGCTGAAACTCCAATACTTTGGCCACCTGATGCAAAGAACTGACTCATTGGAAAAGACCCTAATGCTGGGAAAGATTGAAGGCAGGAGGAGAAGGGGATGACAGAGGATGAGATAGTTAGATGGCATCACCGACGTGATAGACATGAGTTTGAGTAAACTGCGGGAGTTGGTGATGGACAGGGAAACCTGGCGTGCAGGTTTCCATGGGTCGCAAAGAGTTGGACATGACTGAGCGACTGAACTAGCTAACTAACAGTGCAGAGTCTTCAGCCCCACTCCTAGAGATCCTAATTTAGTTGGTCTGTGGTGGGGCCTCAGAATTGGTATTTTTGAAAATCCACCCCAGGTAATTCTTATGTATAGTCAGATTGGAGAACATCTTAATTCTGACCCAGTTGCTTATCTGGTACTTTAACTTCATCTAAAATATCCTGATAGTCTCCAGGTGGTAATTAAACACTTTCAGAGATGGGGAGCTCATTCTATCAGTAGCTCTGATGATTTTAAACCATCAACGAGACAAAAAAAATTCCTTTGAGACTGAACTAAATTCTGCCAGTCTGTTTTGGCTACATTCAGGCCCTGGTACTGATCTCTGGGTCACACTGAACAAGGCTCATCTTTCTTCTCTGTGAGGGCACTTCAGTCACTTGGAGAGAACTGTTGTGTTTTATTGCAACATCTTCTGTTTCTTTAACTGTTCCTTAAAGGACATGGTTTCCAGATTCCTCATCAACCTGATTCTTCTCCACTGTACTCTCTCCATTTTTTTCTGGATTTCTCTGAAAATGTGCTTTTCAGAAATAAACTCAGCACTCCAGGTGTGGTAGCAATACCCAGGATCAGGGAAGAACTATCACCTCCCTGATTTTAGAAATGATACTCCTATTAAAGTAACCTAACTAAAATCTCAGGAGATAATTAAATAGCCATATCATGTTTGTTGATTATAAAGTAGGAAACCTCACAGATGTCAGAGAGGGTATTTATAGGGCTGACTACTCACCTGTGTCACCATTGAGGGGACCCAGTTCCTGAGGCTCTGGTTTGGGAGGCTGATCTGGTCTTTGGCGCCTCTGGAAGAAATGAGATAACAGTGAGGATGAAGGTAGGAGGTTAATGTGAAGATAGATGCTATGGTAATTCTTCCAAAGGTAAGATAGGAATTCCAGTTGTGCCAACCCCTGCATTATGCCCAGTTCCCTTAGGCTTTCTTCCTCACAGTCCCAAGGCAGCACCCCCTCTGTGGGGAAGGGGTCTCAGAGTAGGATTTCATCTTGGCCAGGGAAACCCTCAGCAGGGAGCTTGACGCTGGTTGACGTCTCCTTAGATATTTGTACTTTGGCTTGGCTACCAACCATGGGCCCCTCCCTGCCCTTATCTTCCTTCTCCATGGACTTGGCCAGACCTTATGCTATTACCCTCATCCCATTTATGGCCTTTAAGTGTCTTAAAACTTCCCAGCCCCCAGTTTAGAGACAATTCCCCTTCCTCCTCAGGGCCCTTGGCTACCACAACTTTCAGCAAGTTCCCTGTATTGAAGGCAGAGCATCAAACTTCAAGCCATGGTTTTGCTATGTTTCTTCTCTGCTAGAAGGGCTGTTTCCCCAACTATATGGAAGTGGCAGTATATAATGTGACAGTTGGAGGTGAAATACTGCAGCCAGGTCATACCAAGTACTATCTCAGCTACTCTTCAGAAGAACCTGGGAAATATGTATGTTCCCCAATTTAAAAATGAGAAGGCTGAGGCAAAAAAGGATTCCATCAAGGCAGATCAGGGGACATCTGGCAGAGTCAAGTATTTGACCCATACCTAGTGGCCACTTTAACTAACCTTGGTCAGTGGGGGTTGAATCAGAGGAGATAACTGATGCAAAAGGGCTTTCTATAATAACTTTTAAAAAATATTTGTTTATTTAATATTTATTTACTTGACTATGCTGGGTCTTAGTTACAGCACACAGGATCTTTAATTGTGGCATGTGAACTCTTAGTTGTGGCATATGGGATCTAGTTCTCCGACCAGAAATCAAACCTAAGCCCGCTGAACTGGGAACGCAGAGTCTTAGCCACTGGCCACCAGGGAAGTCCCAAAAGGGTTTTCTGTACCACAAAACAGTGTCAGTGGCTCTAAGATTTCAGTTTTCATAAATAATATTCTCAAATAGGAGATTTGGTATGGGTTGACAAGCAAGAATGCTGAAAAAAAAAATAATTTGCAGACTACCATTATCATTTCATAAAATAGAAGACATTTTAACTTTTCAAAATATACTAAGGAAAGCTCGAGATAGTTCTTTCAGGAAAGGAGAAATAACATTTTACTCAAAGTTACACACAATGAACACCTTTAATTTTCTCATTTCACCCCAGAGAGGGGAAAAGTTGGTCAAAGTCTAGCACTGGTCACTGGACCAAGATGTGGGGTAGAAAAAAATTTAAGCCACTTGTATACTTTTCAAAATGTTCTAAAATGTTAGCTATACTTACTGTGATCATTTCACAATGTGTACAAATATTGAATCATTCAGTTGAAATTAATATGTTATTTTTCAATTGTACCTCAAAAAAGTTTTCTGATTTAAAAAAAAGATAGTCTAAGCCCCATTTTAGAAAACACTTAAATAAGTCAGCTCATGAAAAACCTATGAAAGTGTTCAATTGTGAATCATCACTGTAAAAGAAAAACTTTACTTTTTACTGTGATAATAGATTAAGTGATTAATAGAATAAAAATTATTAACAATTTCCTGAACTCAAGAATGAATGAAATGCTGCTGGAAAGCATAGTTCTGGTTGGGGAGGGATGAGAAGGGAAGGCTTCTAGAACCTTCTGCTCCTGCCCCACAGTGCCCACCACAGAGCCTGGTGCAAACTGAGCAAGAAACAATCTCCCCCAGGTCCTGGTCCCCAGGATCTGCTCAGAGGTGGGCATGCCAGCACCCTCCCTCACCCTGTGAAGTCTCGTCCGTTCCCGCCCAGGGGAGAGGAGACGCTTGGCCCAGGAACAAGCTGTCAACACAGGACTCTGGGGTAATGACAGGAGCCAGCCTCTCCCCCTAGACTGGGGGAAGGAGGCAGACAAACACCAACGGTTGATTGTCTTGTCCCTGTTGCCACCCCTGGTTACACTTAATCTGGTCAATGTTTTTAGGGGAGTGAGATTTCCAGAATTCCAGTCTCAGCTCTTCTACAAACTCAGACAAACCTCTTCCCTCCTCCGGGCTCCCGCTTTCTCCTTTGCAGAGGAAGTGGAGGTGTGAGGTGTTCTTACTTTCACTCAACAATGCCCACGGTATTCAAACTCTGAGTGTCTGATCTCAGCTCTTCTCAACTGCACTGAGAGATAAGGGTTATTACGTGGGAGGACACTGGAGGTCAGGGAGGTGAGACACAGTCATATGTGGCCTGGATGTCAAAATCAGCAGGAGAACCAGGTCTCAGAAGAGTAGAGACCAGAACGGTATTGTTAAGGACTCTGGGATTCTAGGGACTTCCCTGGTGGCCCAGTGGTTAAGACTCCATGCTTCCAATGCAGGGGGCATGGGTTTCATCCCTTGTTGGAGAACTAAGATCCCACATGCCACACAACACAGCCAAGGAAAAGAAAATAAAACAACTCGGATTCTAAAATCACCCAGATCTGGATTCAAACCCTAAATCCAACACTGTGACCACATGGCCTCTCCAAGCCTTGATTTCCTCAGCAGGTTATTTTAAGGATTAGCTGAGATAAAGCACCTATAACTCCACAATTCTAACAGCTCAAACACAGCATGATGACATTTATCACTTTATGCCTGAAAAAGCATGGCAGGAGCTAAGACCACAGTGCTTTGCTAGACCGCTTAGGCTGCCATTGGCCTCAGGTTGCCTGAAGTAAGATCATAAAACTCAGGAGAAACTGTCTTCTCCTAAACAACCACCATGGAAGGTGAAAAACTCTTCTCCACTAACAGCTTCCAGACCTTAGGCAGGACATGGCCTTGTGCTTGAGTCTCCAGATCCTGACAGCACCTCTGCTCCCAGGATAACCCTCCAGAATCAAGGCATTCAAGACTCATCTTAGGACATCCCTGGGGGTCCAGGTCCCTGCAATGTGAGGGACGTGGGACACCCCAGCTGGAGAGCTCAAGCCCCGCAATGATTCTACAGGCCACACCTAGGGCCCAACTCCACCGAATAAATAACTATTTGAAAAACAAAATAAATATTTTAAAAATATTTTTTTTAAAAAAAGACTCATTATAATAGTCCTCATGTTACTGTTCTCTCTATTAACATTTAAATATTGGTAAACATCTTTTTCCAAATATAGTGGTAATAAAGAATACACATTTATTCACTTTTGGAATTTATATATATTCCCTTACATCTCACTTTTTCATATATAAGCATTTACTACATGGCATTAAGTGTTTTATACTTAATTTTAATGACTTCAGTATATCTTATAGATGAATTTAATCATTTAATCAATAATCCACTGTTGAATGGACTTCCCTGGTGGCTCGGACGATAAAGAATCCATCTGCAATGTAGGAGACCTGGGTCTGATCCCTGAGTAGGGAAGATACCCTGGAGAAGGGCATGGCAACCCAATCCAGTATTCTTGCCTGGAGAATCCCATGGACAGAGGAGCCTGTGGAATCTGTGGGGTTGCAAAGAGTTGGACACAACTGAGCGATTAACATTTTCACTTTTCACTACTGAATATTTACATTATTTCCATTTTTAAATTTTCAAATAATGCCTTAGGGAACATAGTGATCATAAGACTTTTACACATCTAAAGTTACTGTCTCTACACTTCAGAAAGGCTTTACCAATTAACTAACCCACTAGTAGCATACAGAAAGTCAGTTTTACTGTAACTTTGCCAACATGGACTAGTGTCTCTTTTTTTTTTAATGTTGATCAGTTTGCTAGGCCAAAACCAAACCAAAATCAACCTACTGTACTCCTGGCCCCAACACATACAAGCGTGTGTTCAACACCATCCCAAGTTGCTCAAGACCATCCCAGCATGACATATGGTTGATAATTTCTCAGGCCTCCAGGCCCAGATCATATATAATTTCTACTTGGTCTCTCCCCAGGGCTGAGTTAGTTCCTGTCAGCAGGCCTGTTCAAACACCCATGCGATTAGTTCCCCACTTATCCGTGCTTCTCCTGTTAATCCAAGAGGGCTCCTTGAGGACAGGGACCAATTTTGAAACTGACTTTGGATTTGATGTCTGTTACGATGCCCAGATGATATTTCTAGGGATTTCAAGGCCTAATAGAGGGTCTCCCGTTTCAGGACCACCTGAAGCACTTGCTTAATGTAGTTCCCAGGCCCAGTTCTGGACCTACAGAATCTGAGGTTGGTATGTGCCGTCTAGGAAGCTCCGATCTACCACTCCATCCAGGTGATTCTGAGGCTCCTGAGGACACACAGCCCAGAGCTGAGCAGGAATCGATAAGCAACTACTGCATGGAAAATTCCCATGGTGGGGCCTTGGCTGCTCTCTCCTCAGAGGTCATGGAGCAGAGTTCACCCTGCAGTGGGCCAGGATGGGAGCTGGGAGGGGGCCACAAGGATTTCCCCTTCCAAAAGCAGAGTGGGGCAGGCCTCGGGCTGGGAGGGCCATCCAGCTGAGCTCTGGAAGAGGGCTGGAGGCAAACTGTGTCAATGGAAACTTGGGAGAAGGACACTATGAGGTGGCTGCTAGCAGCACAGGATGGAGGGAGAACCCAGGACCTGGGAGGAGGGGGAAGGCCAGCACACCCAAGTCTCAGCTTCACTGTGTGACTTTAGGGAAGTGCTGTCCTCTCTGGACCCTCTGTGATGGGTCGGGGTTGGAACAGAGGTTCTCACTCCTTCTGGGCTCCAGGGCAGCCCTTTGACCAGGAGGGCTGGAAACAGGGCCTCTCCGTCTTGGGAACGTGCACAGTTCTGGGGCCCAGCTCCTTGCTGTCAAGCAGACCAGAGCCCTGCTCTGGGGTCAACCAGAAGTAAACCTGGTCTGTGGTAGAACATGGCTCCGAACACCGAGTCCAGGCAGAGCAAAAGGACAGCACCCAGAGTGGCAGGCAGAGCAGCAAGCTTGGACTGGTCCTGGCAAGACCCCCTCAAATTTTCTTGCATTTTGGAGGGCAAATTGACAGGAGGGTCTAGTAACGGTTGATCAACCTTGAGAAATAAAAAAACGCAAAAAACAAAGACTTTGTCTCTGGCTTCAAATCTCTGCAGGACCACCATGAGGTAAAGGCTGCTAGTGTGCGGTCCACAACCTCAGAGGACAGGATGGTGACCAGGAACTAGAAGTTTCAAGAAGTTTTAGTGCAACATGAAGAATCTCAGAATGGTCCCAGAGATAGGCTGTCGTCTTGGAGGGTGGAGTAGGGTGGTGGTAGTGAGCTCTCTATCACTGGTAGCATGCAAGAAGCAAACTTCATTTTGCAGGTTGGACTGACTGATCTCAGAGGCCCCTCAACTCCAACAATCAACTCCAACAATCCAATTCTGTAAGATACCCCTGATGTTTAAAAAGTAAATATCTCTGGTAAGCAAAGTGTTTAGCTAGTGCAGGTGGTATGAAAAACCCACCAATGTTAGCAGAGTCTCAGTGGGCTCTGTTGAGTATTGTTCAAGTTGAATTCAGGGTGAATTTTCTTTCTTTCTTTTTTTTTTTTTTTTGGGTGAATTTTCATAGTCTTATATTAAAGTGTCAGGGATAGACTCCTCAACTTCTCTCAGACTGGAGCTGGGAATTTCTTTCACCATGAAAAACTGAGGAAGGCAGAAGCAACTTGGATAGAAGCTGCCCAGCTATTCTCTCCCTCGGGGATCCTACCAGGATGGAAGTTGAACCCTGAGGATGGCACAGCCTTTGCTGAAGACACTTGGTCTCACCTTGCTTTAGGGACCATCATGCCATCCTTTTCATGGCCCATCAGGCATTGTGTTTCTGATTGAGTGGTGTGATTTATGGCCTTATTATCCCTGACTAGCTTAGAGAATTTAGTAATCAAAGGACCCTTTAGAGTTCACCAGGCTCCTCCACTGTCCCCATAAACTGCAGACCTGGCTTCCATTGGCCGTGTAGTTCTGTCACACCCTCCTTGGCTGTGGAAGGCTTACTGGGACCCAGAAGATAGGGTTGGAAGGGACCCTGGAAACAGTTTATCCAATCCCCACCTCCTATTTCCAGATGGAAAAACTGAGGCCCAGAGGTGGAGTGGGCAGGGCCTGTCAGAGGCCACAAAGCAGGATCAGAGCCTCCTGGGAGTCCAGACTCAAGGCAGAGCCCTTCCCCTTCCTTTGTGCATATGCCAGATTGATCCAAGCAGTCCAATATTTAGGGAATTCTGAGCCTCAAGGGACTCAGGTCACACTCCTTTGCAACATCACAGCTGCCTTTCCGGTGTCAGGACTCGTGCATGGGTGGGGCCCCAGCACCACTGGTTTCGGGATCTGAACAACCACAGGCAGAGCCCATTGGCTGAGGGTAGAGGCAGGAAGGAGGTGGGGGCGGAGACCCAAGGGGCTCCCTCCAGGGCCCGGGGTGGAGGAAAGGCGGGGCCTAAATGTTCTGGGCTGTTGAGAAATGTTAGCCTTCACACCGAGACTTACAGAGGCTCAGAGGTAAGACCACCACAATCACTGGCCTCAGTTTCCACATCTCTAAGATGAGCAGAAGTATTTTGCCAAGCAGTGCCTGAACGTGATTTCATTTTCACACAGCCAGGACAACTAAAGATTGACTTTGACTCATTCATTTTACACATTACAGTGTCAAGCACTACCCAGTGCCTGCCTGGGGACACACCAACGTGATCATATAGCCCAATGAAAGGCAGGAGCAACCGCAGGTTCCTCCAGGCTGCGTCAGGAGGCCCTGCCTATTCTCCAAACACCTGCAATGCCCCCAGAACACTCTGAGTCAGGAGCGGATGTGGTCTCCATCCCTCCTATCTGACCAGCTGATGAAAGGTCTCAGGGGAAGACAGAACCACTTCCCCCCAAGCACCTGCTGAGACTGCCCACACCAGACAGTGAGCACAGGGCCCAGCCCCTCCTGTACAGATGAGAGGCTGAGGGCTAGGGAAGGGTTTCCGATATACCATAGCCCTTCCTTCCTCCCTAGAGCACACCTTCTCCTGTCCTGTATCAGCCTCCCATGGTTCTGCCTGCTCTGATCTCCTGAGAGGGGCCAGAGCTGGCAGAAGCACTCAGCACCATTTCTGGCATTTGGGTCAGCCGATCAGGGAGAAGGACCCAGAAGGAGCAGGACAGAAAATGGTGTTAGTGGCCACCATGGGAGAAGAGACAGGCTGAGGACACAGACACATGGCCAAATATTCACCTGTCTCGCCAACCCAATGGCAAACCCCACAGTAGGAGTCCAGAGTCAGGGCCCTGACTTGGTACTTGCTTGCTGTGTGACCTTGGGGGAGCACCCTCCCCTCTCTGGGCTTCTGTTTCCTCCTCTCTCTGGCATAGAGTTGGGCAATGGGATACATCATGGCCCTTCTGGCCTTGATATGCTATGGACGCAAAAGAAGCGGCAGAGTGAGGTCATTCTGACACCTCGCCCTCTATCAGTCCTGTCACGCTTGCTGGTTCCCAACACAGCAGGGCTAGTGGCTGCACACACTCAGCTGTCAGCCCCCTCATGCAGAGGGCTTCTCTGCAGGACAAGGCAGGAGGGGTACTTGCTCAGGAGGACCTGCGGGGGAGTGTCCTGAACCCTTCAGACCACCCTCTGTTCTTGAGCAGCCCCTGTGGGGAAGCTGTAAAAGAGGGGACTGGAGTGCCTAAAGAAGAGGATGACATAGCCCGGCAGCCAACACGCAAAGTCCAGGCAGCAAGCGCCCTGCCACAGAACTGCCAGCCGAGAGAGAGGCACCTGTTAGTGAGGATGACGGCCCTTGCAGGGTGCTTGGGGCAGGGTCACTTGTAACAGGGAAACGCTGGAAACCAGTCTCACATCCACAACGGAGCATTGGCTCCACACACTAAGGTTTCATGGCTCCATGACACTATGCAATGCCACTCATCTCTTTTAAAAAACAAAGCAGGTATTTACCAACAAAGGTGGCAAGTCATTTGGTAGAATATCAATAGCAAAATAAACTATTTCTACTGTATGAACATGCACAGGGAAAACTACCTAGAAAAGCACACACCAAGGGCAGTTAGTCATCATCTCTGGAGAAAAGACTAGAGTTATTGTGGTCAAGGAGGGGGAGCTGCAGTTTTGCCTAAGTTCTTAGAATTTTTAAAACAACAGTGTATTCAAATTTGACTCATGTACAAAGAAATGAACAGCAGACAGAATTAATACCTCTGTTGGAACCTAAAAGCAGCCAAGGGGGTCATTTTACAGGTGGGGAGGTCAAGGCCTGGGTAGCGATCACACGGCAAGTTAGTGAAAGAGGTAGACCTAGGACCCACTCTTGACTCCCAGCACTGTGCTCTTTCCTCTGCAGATGCTGCAGCTGGTGTCCATAAGCACTGGGGCCGTGTTCAAGCACCTCCTCTTGTGCAGTGCTCCCTACCCTGCTGCCAAAGGAGAGGCACTGGGTCTCCCCTGCCCATTTCGACTGGTGGCCAGGTCGGGGAGGGGTGAGAGAGGGTGGGGAATCATTAAAATATATACATCCCCTAGGGCTGTTGTAACAAATGACCATGCAGTTGGTGACTTCAAACAACAGAAATTTCTTCTCTTGCAGTTCTGGAGGTGAGAAGCCCAGAGTCAAGGTGTCAGGTGGATTGGGTCAGTCTGGAGGCTCTGAGGGAATTTCTGTTCCATCCGTCCTTCCTAGCTTCTGGTGGTCGCAGCAACCCTTGGCGTTCCCTGGCTTGCAGATGCATCACTACCATCTCTGCTTCTGTCAACACATGGCCTCCTCTCCGTGCTTCGCTGTCCACATTCCCTTCTTCTCACAAGGACATCAGTCCTTGGACCGAAGCCCACTATCCCCCAGTATGACCTCATCTTGACGGATTACATCTGCAAAAGCCCTGTTTCTAATAAGGTCATACTCACAGGTCCCGGGTGTACATGAATTTGGTGGGGGGACACTATTTAGCCCATTACAGGTAGCTTTTCTGATGTCACAGCTGTTTCCTCAAGGAGAGGACAGTGGGTAGGGTTGCACAGGGTGGAGGAGGAATGACAAAGTTCATTGTACACTCTGAAAAAGAACTTCACTCCCGGGGAGGAAGGAGAACTGGAAGTAGATCAGTCTGTACATAGCTTATCTGGGGGAAAGCATGAGATGTGGGATGTGTGGGATGGATGTTTTATGAGGTGTTAGGCCTAGATGTTACGGAAGATTCAGTCTTGAAAATAAAGTGACACAAGATAAATGATTTTTAGGGATTCACACTCACTTGGTGAGAGAAGTCGGATGGCTTGTCTGCAGGTGATGGATAGATTTAGATCTATCTGTACTAGAGATGGATGGATTTTTTCATTTTTTTTCATTCTTTCTCTCTGCCTGCAGTGGGCTCCTGGTTGGTCCCTCTGTCAGACCTACATATGTCACAGTACATATGTACGGAAGCTTGTATTGGCTTTAACTGGGATGCTGCTGCTGCTAAGTCGCTTCAGTCGTGTCCGACTCTGTGCGACCCCATGGACTGTAGCCTACCAGGCTCCTCTGTCCATGGGATTTTCCAGGCAAGAGTACTGGAGTGGGGTGCCACTGCCTTCTCCTAACTGGGATGAGAGGGCATTATATTGTGGGTTGGGCAAAACCCAGGAATCTTCCTGCAATGAGGGAGACCTGGCTTCGATTCCTGGGCTGGGAAGATCCCCTAGAGAAGGGAAAGTCTAACCACTCCAGTATTCTAGCCTGGAGAATTCCATGGATTGTATAGCCCATGGGGTAACAAAGAGTTGGACACGACTGAGCGACTTTCACTTCACTTCATACCTAGATAAAGGTCTAAATTACTGAAGCTACATAAAAGATCATGGCATCTGGTCCCATCACTTCATGGCAAATAGATGGGGAAACAGTGAGAGATTTTATTTTTTTGGGCTCCCAAGTCACTGCAGATGGTGACTGCAACCATGAAATTGAAAGACGCTTGCTCCTTGGAAGAAAAGCTATGACCAACCTACACAGCATATTAAAAAGCAGAGAGATTACTTTGCCAACAAAGGTCCGTCTAGTCAAAGCTATGGTTTTTTTCAGTAGTCATGTATGGATGTGAGAGTTGGACTATAAAGAAAGCCGAGCATCAAAGAATTGATGCTTCTGAACTGTGGTGTTGGAGAAGACTCTTGAGAGTCCCTTGGACTGCAAGGAGTCATTCCTAAAGGAAATTAGTCCTGAATATTCATTGGAAGGACTGATGCTGAAGCTGAAACTCCAATACTTTGGCCACCTCATGCAAAGAGCGGACTCATTGGAAAAGACCCTGATGCTGGGAAAGATTGAAGGCAGGAGGAGAAGAGGATAACAGAGGATGAGATGGTTGGATGGCATCACCAACTCAATGGACATGAGTTTGAGTAAGCTCTGGGAGTAGGTGATGGACAGGGAAGCCTGGCGTGCTGCAGTCCATGTGTTGCAATGAGTCGGACATGACTGAGAGACTGAACTGAACTGGGCAAAACCCACTAGCTCAGAAGCCACATACACACCAGTGTCCCCACAGTGTTTGGGATGGGGGCTCAGTTCCTGGCAAAGGCCATTTCCTTTCACAGACCTTCCATCCAAAATGAGTTAAAAAGTCAAGTTTGCCCTACTCCCACAGATCAGGTGTCAGGGACCCTGCATCTTGTGTACCTCAGTCACCCTGACACAAGTGTTTGGCTCCCACCCACCTTCAGAACCCAGACAAGATGTCATCTCTTCTCTGGAGGGCTTCCCTCCCCCCACCTATTCCCTCCAACAAAAAGGCACACTCTCCCAGGATTAGGATGAAAACACAAGGATGCCCATGAATAACAAGGGTAGGAGTGGAGAGTGTAAATAACCAAGTGTCCAAACTGGTTAAAAAAGCCACAGAACATCCACAGAACCTTAGATGGGTATTAAAAATCACATTTCCATAGACTTTTAACATGGGAGAATGCCCCCAGCAAAATATTAGGTATAGGGTTGGTCACAAAGTTTGACCAGGTTTCTCTGTAAGATGTTACAAACTTTTTAGTCACCCCAATAACTACTAATAGAATATACTCCTTTAAAATATATCCGTAATTCTGCAAAAATAGTCACACTCACATATAGCACACAAGTGAGGAAAACAGAAGAAAGAATGACACTGAAGTGTACACAGAGGCTCTCTCTTTATGGTGGGATTAAAAGCTATTTTAAAATTTCTTTATATTTTACCAAATTGTAAATTTTGCCTCAAACATTATGAATAATCACGATAATTAGGTGTCGAGTGGAATCTTAGTATTTCCTAGACCTAGGTTTGCAACACCTCTTCTATCCTCCCCCCTTTCTATTTCTGTCACAATCACATCTGACCTCTGCTTGAACTCCTCCAGGATGGGGAACTCACTACCCTTCTTCCTGGTGAGAAGTAGAATCTGGCTCCCCTTGGCTTCCCCTCACTGGCCACAATCTGCCTTCTGGGGTCAACAGAGAACCAGGCTGCACCCCATGCCGCTTGACAACACTTCAAAGGCTGGAAAGCAGTGACCAGGCTCTAAACTTTATCTTCCCAACCCCAAATGGCCTTCCAAGTACATTCATAGCCCCCTTCTCCCGCATCCATGTTTGCTTTCCTTGGGTACAATCCAGGTGGTGATGCCCCTCACCTACAGTCCCTGCTAACCAGTCAGTGTATCAGGGACTCTATCACATGCATTCTTTCATCTAATCTCAGAACCCTATGACTCAGGAGCTACCATCATGTCTATTTTACAGATGAGGAAATTGAGGCATGGAAAACCCAAATCCCCTCCAGGGTCACTTAATGGATCCACAATGGCACCAGGACTGAAGTGGCACCTGGCACAGTCTGGAGAGCAGAGTTAGTAAATGAATGTGCTCAGTTGCTCAGTTGTGTCCAACTCTTGGCAATCCTATGGACTGTAGCCCACCAGGCTCCTCTGTCCGTGGGATTTTTTAGGCAAGAATACTGGAGTGGGTTGCCATTTCCTCCTCCAGGGGATCTTCCTGACTGCGTCTCCTGCACTGGCAGGCATTCTTTACCACTGAGCCACCAGGTGTGCTCCGAAAAATGCATATGTGGACTCAGTTCTAAAGCCCATGCTCTTAGTGTCTACGGTTTTGCTTTAGTTGTGCCCATCCCAGACTCTTCCATGTCTTCCACGTCTGTATCTCTGCCTCTCTCACCTGGCCTGCTACCTGGAAGCGCTCATGAAGGGCTGCTGACGCCAGAACACCTGTTGCCTGAGGCCCTGCTGTGGGAGCAGTACTGAGCCAGGGTCTCAGGTGTGGTGCTCAGGGCTGTGGCATGGGGGCCAGAGCCAAAGCTCTGAACCCTGGGTCACACGAGGCACACACACAGAGGGTTGACCATGAGGCGCTAGGGTTCCCTTCCCAGCTTGGCCCAGATGGGCCTGGTAACTTTTTGGGGATGGAAGGGCCCTAAAAACCCCCATGTCATCCTATAGGCAAGTCCACGGAGGGCTTGTTTCCTTGGCCCCGCCCCTCTCTGTCTGGCCTTCTCCCACATCCTCTTAATGTGGCCACAACAGCCATGGTCTTTGTCAAAAAGGGTTTAGGGAGGACCACATCACACAGATGATTCTTCAGTATCTACACCCAGCCTGCTAGGGATCTCCACTCATTTTTTCACCAGGGTTTCAACTTGTCACCAAAAGTCCCAGTAACACTTAGCCCCAGGTCAGGCCTCTCAGTGGGGTCTAGGACAGCTGGTCAGCTAAGGCTACTGGCACTGCCAACCACAGGACTCAGCAAATCCTTAGGGTCTGGCCCCTGGCAGGGACCTTGAGAAGCCCTAGTGGTCAAGGCCCTATCTGTAGCTGGGGAAGTTCCCGCTGAAAGCCCTGGCCTCATTCCTCATGGCTGGCCACTCCCACTCTCCACAACCAGCACCATCACCCTGCTTCTTCGGCTCAACCTCCACTCAGGCCGTCCTCTCTGCCTCAACTGGGTCATTCCTACCAAACCTTCATCACCCAGCCAAGGCATGCCCAGCGCTCAGCCAAGAAGCTGTCCTGTATCTCTCAAGGCTAGATGAGATACTCCTGCTGCACTCTGGGTTAACTTCTAGTCCAGCTCTGATGTGGCCCTCATTCACACTCAGATATTTAGGAGGCACCAGCTCTGGGCTCTGTGCAAGGCAGTAAGTACCAACGGGGAGGGCAGAAAAGCCAGGCTCCACTGCATGGTTTGGCCACCAACCTACTGAATGACATCACTCCTCCCTGAACCTCAGTCTCCTCATCTATAAAGTGGAGAAGATCCCACAGCTCAGCCTGACTTCCAGGCTTTAGTGAGGTCGGCAGGATGTGAAAGTACGCTGTAAACTGCCACTCACAATGAGTCATTGTTGTCGTGACCTGAGCCTCCTGGGGTCTGAGCTCATTTTTCTACACCCCATCCTCAGAGGTTCCCTCTCTCCTAGGGGGCTGGCAACCTGCTGGGGGTAAGCTTGGAAGTTCAGGCCTTTTAGGGGTTGGCACCTGGATGAGAAACCGGGCAGGAGCATAGCACAGAGAGATGGAAACTAGCATGAACTTTAAACAAAATCTGCTTATAAATCCTGCCACTCAGGGGCAGGAGCCTGGCACTGCCAGGGTAGAAAGGCAAGCCAGGCTGCTCTGAGGCAACAGGGCAAAGGCTTTAATGCCAAAGGGCTTTGGAATCAACAAGAAGCCACTGGAAGCACTGAGTAGGGGCAGAGACAAAGGACGCTGGGCTTGGGGACTGGTTATCTGGGTTCTGCTCTAAGTTGTTCTCTGACCTCAGTCAAGACCCTTCCCCCTCCAGGCTTTAACCTCCCAGCTGCATGCTGCGTGCATCAACATAGGTTGTACCCAAGGTCCTTTCCCACTGGGATAGTCTCTGCTGACTGTACTTGCCCTTCACAGCTTGGGACAGGGGGTCCAGTTCAGGCTGTGCCAGGGATGGACAGGGACAGCTGGCAAGGCTGTCAGACAGGCAGGGGAATCCTTGCTCACTGTGGGGTCCTTTTCCAGACTACGGAAGAGTCAAGGCCTGGATCAGGGCTAATCCAGTCTCTTCCCGACACCAAGTAGGTGGAATTCACCTTTGGCCTTCTTTGCAAGCTGAGTGGTTAACACAGGTGCGGAGAACACAGGCTCTCCGACTCCTAGAAATCATCCTGCTCAAAGCCCTCCCTGTCCATATAGAGGGAGAAACTGAGGCACAGAGAGCACTACAGACATGTTTGTGGCAGAGCCAGGATTAACACTGAGAATCGATCACCAGCTTTGTTATAAGTCTCAGGTAGGACTCAGGTTTATCTGTTCATCATCCCATCAGCCAGACTTCTGCTTCCATGGATGGAGGCAAGCCTCAGTTTCCCTCTTGGAGCCAGGAAGACAGGAAGGTTTCTGGGTCGGAGCTCCATGAGTTATTTTGAACTGGGAATTAAGGAGGAGCAAGGATGGGGGAAGGCACTATACTTGGGACAAAAGTCCTTCTCCCTGGACGAGGCACGGAGCAGAAATAGAATCATCCAGGTTCGGGACAGTACTGCCTGCTCAACAGGCAGGGAAGCTCGTGCTCAGGCGCAAGCAAAGCAGCAGAGGCTCAAGTTCAGTGAACACTTACTGAATAGTGTCCCAGTGTGGGGCCTCTCGGGGCCTCAGGGGGCTGATCATCAAGTTCATAGGACCACCTCTTCCCACCTGACTGGAGGGCAGGCAGAAGTAGGAAGAAGGCTCTGGACTTGAGGGTCCGCCCTTCCCTCTCTGTGCCTCAGGTTGTCCTCTGGCTCCAGGCTCTGACCTTCTGGGCTTGTCAGAACCCAAGGGGCAGCTGGTCCCACTGCCAGAAACCCGAGTAGTGTCTCCTGGGCCCTAACCCAGCTCGGAGGCCCCTTGGGGGAGCGACAGGAAGGGAGGGAAGGGCAGCAGAAGGCCGCAAATCTCCTCCCTGGTTGGCCCCTCCCAGCTCCCCCGAGGACAACCCACACTCACCGTCTCTAGGGTCTGAAGAGGCTCTAGACCAGCGCTTCTCAAACTTTAAAGCATATTGTAGTCACCTGGGCATCTTATTAAAAGACAAGTTCTATTTTAGCACGTCTGGAACACAGCCCGACATTCTGCAAGTCCTAGGTGATGTCGATGATGTAAATCTGTGGGCCATTCTGCTGTGCAAGTAGCGGCCCTAGAGAGAATCTGCCTCTTAATGGTAAGAAAGCCAAAGGCCCAGAGAGGTCAAGTCACACGTCCATGGCCACACAGCGAGCAGCCCTTGACCAACGGAAAAGGGCACCTGCTACAGCTACTACTAGCTATTTCCCACCTCCGCCAGCTGGAATCAGTCGCCTGTCCCGGCCCTGGGGCTGTGTTTGTAAACTCGGCTGCCCCGCGTGGCTCAGCCCTGGGTCAGGGAGAGAGAGCCGCCCGGCCGAGCCTTACCCGCCTTCCTGCCTGCCGGCCTCTAAGTGTTCACCGCCCGGCATCCCCAGTAGACCTGGGGCGCCCTGGGTCCCCAGCGGCGGAGCGGTTCCGCACCCGCCTTCCTTTCCGAAGGCAAACTTCTCCGCCGGCGCCCTTTACCTTTTTGGGGGGTTTGCAGCAGCTCAGTCTGCTGTGTCCGCAGCCCATCCTCCTCCGGGGGCTCCAGGACTCCGCCTCCCAACTCTGGGGCCCCCAGAGAACCCTGCCGTCCGAGCCCCGCTGCCCGCTCGGCGCCCGCCGGCCGGGGCAGCCGGCGAGACCCTGAAACTGAACCTGGAAGCGCAGACTTGAGCCGGAGCTGGGGCGGCCGCGCGCCGTAAATACCCGAAAAGCAGGGCCTCAGGGAAGCCCGTGGGGCTCGCCGCGCTGCCGCCTGAGACAGGTGATCAGAAACTTAGTAAATGACAGAAAACTCGGGTCAGGGCCAGAAAGGTCCCAATGAACAATGGATTATCTTTCCAGACTCGCAGCAGAGAAAAGGCTAGGAAAAAAATTAAAACAACTATTTAGTAAACACAACAGCTGTCATTTATCAAGAGTTGTTTCTGTCCTGGCTTCCTTGCACATATTATTTCTATTTCTTGCCATCTCCTTGCCACAAAGGTATTATTAGTTCCTCCACTTTACAGGTGAGGAAAACGAGACTCAGCTGTGTGATCTGCTTACGCTCACCTAGCTAGTCAGGATCAAAGCCCAGATAAAAACCAGTTCTAACTCCAGAACCTAAGCTTTCAGCCATTTCCCTACAAACACATAATAATGTGAAAAGTAATTGTAATGATCTTTCACTCTGGGTCCATAACTCTTTCCAGCTCACACGCATCTGTAATATTCTACTGTATCCATTTTTAATAGAGGTTACCAATTACAACAACTCTGTGAGGTAGATAGGCAGATGCAGGGAGAATAAGGGACATACAATGTCAGAGCCTAGGAAAAAGAACTTTTGTTTACCCTTGTTATTAGCTGAGGTTTCTGGGAGTGGCAATGCAGGACAACTTTGAAAGTCAGGATGAGTGGTATGTTAGAAAATGATGCACAGCCCAGAGACACTTAGAAAGATGTGTTGATGAAAGGGACTTACGGTCAGGAATGGCAAAAGTATGTGAGACTGCAAAAGAACTTCCCTTCCACAGAGTAGACCAGTCACAGTAGATTCCAAGAAAGGAAACTGAGGACACAGGTGATATTAGGTCCTTGGAAAGAAGAATAATAGAAGACGGTGATTCACAAAATGTGGCCCCCAAGTCAATTGCATCAGCACTACCAGAGATCTTTGTGAGAAACACAAATCCTCAGGACTTCCCAGTGGTCCAGTGGCTAAGACTCTACACTCCCAGTGCAGGGGGCTCTGGTTTGATCCCTGTTCATGGAGCTAGATCCCACATGCCAAAACTGAGTTTGTATGCTGCAACTAAAGATCCTGTGTGCCGTAACTGGCTGCAGCTAAATAAATAAATAGAAATAAATATTTACAAAAAGAAATACAAATGCTCAGACCCCACCCAGACCTACATATTCTGAACTTGAGATGGGGCTCAGCAACCTCTAGCTTCCCAAGCCCTGCCAGTGATTCTGAGCCATGCTCAAGTGTGAGAACCACTGCTGCACACGTGCTGAACAGGTAATGAGGAAAGGGTGTCTACTCAAATTATCAGTGACTGTGAAACAATGCTCATGATTTACTAAAAATCCAAACCAACAAACAAGCAAAAGACTAGAACAATCTAAATATCCAAGAAAAGGAGCTTGGTTATTATGATATATCCATGAAGATAGAATATCATGTAACCTGCTAACATACTGATAAGGATAACGTTTTAAAATGTCATAAAATGTAAAAAATTCATTCTTATAAAAAAAAAAAGTTGGATTTCTGTGGTGGTCTAGTGCCAATGCAGGGGACAACACTTCAATCCCTGGTCGAAGATTCCACATGTCACAGGCAACTAAGCTGGCGAGTCTCGAGTACTGAGCCCACACACAGCAACCACTGAAGATTGCAAGCCCTAAAGCCCCACTCTGCAACAAGAGAAGCCACCGCAAAGAGAAGCCCGTGTACTGCAACTAGAGAAAGCCCATGGGCAGCAACTAAGACCCAGTGCAGCCAAAAATAAATAAATAAATGTATATATATTTTAAAAAGTGTTAATAGTGATTACCTCTAGATGAGGGTGAGATTTTGATTACTCGCTTTCTTATATTTAAAAAAATGAGTATACACTTACTATAATAAAACATTTTATTGTGATAAGAAAAAGTTTTCTAAAAACTATGTTTTTAAACCCAGGCATAAGGTTGAGACTAGTTTTCCACCAGCAAATGGTAAGTATAAATATGTGAAATCCCAGAGAAATAGACAATGATTGTGAATGAATTAGGTAGAAAAACCATGTAAAGGGCTAACAGGGCCAAAAATGTGTAGGGAGATCATAACTAGCAATGCCCTGTGTGATCCTGAACCTCTTGTTTCTCCTTTGGGAGAGTTTCCCATCTGAACATCAAAGAATTGAGCTTTGTAAAATGGATCTCCAATTTTAATATCAGGAGTTGAAATCAATAACTTGGGCTGGGGGGTAGGAACCAGGAAGGCAAATTCTGTTTCTGAAGCCTCTGTTCTCAGGAGCTCTTGCCTCCAGCTTCTTTAAGCTTCTTGGGAGACCAGGCTCAAATTTCCCACTTTCACACAACCAGCTTTTTGGCTACACGCTTTGAAGTTTCCCCTTGAGAAAGAAGCCCTAAGGATTTTTTTTTTTTGCTTTAGGAATTTGAGTTTGAATAAGTTGCTAATGAGATTTTTAGAAGTTGTTGAGCCAGTCAGGTTAGGTTAGGTTTTGCTGCAGTGATGAAAAACATACAAGTTTCAGCAACTTATCGTGAGTGAAGTTAAGTTTTGCTCATACCATGTGAATCCAGTTTGGGGAGGCTGAGGGCTCTGCTTCACAGAGACATTCAACAGCATCCTAGGATGCAGCCATCCCAACACCATGGCTGCATGGTTTTTCAGGTCAAGAGAAGACAATATATGGGGTCTTAAATCTTTCCACTCAGGAGTGACACACATTAAGTCCTCTCACATTTTATTGACTAAAGCAAGTCCATGGGTAACTTCAAGGGGATGGAAAAGTGTAATGTGTGCCCCTAGGGATAGGAGAACCAAAAATACTGGTGAACAGCAGAGATGTCTATCATAGACAGCAATCAACAAGCAAATATTATGATGTGCCCATTTCTTGGGCAAGTAGGGTGACTAACTCATCTTGGTCTGCTCAGGATTTCCCACCTGTAGCACTGAAAGTCCCACAACCCAGGAAACTCCTCAGTACTAGGTACCCTGGAATGGTTGGTCACCCTATGGCAAGACATAGAGAAGACTCAGTTTTTGTCTTGAATTAGTTATAATCTATTTTCTTGATATTAGACCTATACATAGCAAAAGATGGAAAATATAAAAACAGGTTATAAAGCAAATGTAAAGTTGCATAGTCCATGTGGGCAGTATTAGAATTAAAAGGAGATAAGAGACCATGGTGGATGGGGATGGGGAAGGAGGATTTCCTGGAGAAACACTAAAGCCAAAGGGCATTCATGGCAAAAGGAATCCTAGAGTCTCATGTTGAGATGGAATCTGATGCTTTGCTTTCGTTGCTTGCAACTCAGATAAATCTTTTTTATAGTTTCTCTTCTATAATTACCTGTGTTTGTGAAGTCTATGTTAAAATACTTCCAGTGATTACCTATTTTCCATATCTAGGGGGAAGGGGAGAAGCAAGAAGGAGTAATTACAAGAGGGAGGATCAGCTTATAGTCTTTGGGAACATGAATAGAATTTGTATCCTACCGTTGTGTGAAAACTGTATAATTCTTAATTATGGTGAATTGGTTCACAGTGCTTTTCAGGTCTACTACATCCTTCTACTTTTCTGTATATTCATTCTATTAATTTTTTGGAGTTTGATATCAAAACTCCAACTAAAAATCTTAATTTATCTACTTAAAAATAACTGTAATATACAGTGGAACTATAAATAACTCTGTTCTGTATTTTCCAAACCTCCTGTAAATGTGTTGTCATACTGTCATAATTTAAAAAATAAAAAAGCAAGAGGAAAAAAGGGGGAGGATCAAGAGCATGGGTCAAATCAGGATAAATGTGGAGGCTGGGTAGCTGGAGAAGGAGGAGTGTGTTGGTGACTAAGTTGGTGTAAAGGAACAAAAGTTGAGGATGGGGTGAACAATTTTGGGGAAAGACTGGAAAGACCGATATGGGAATTATCTTGAACATCTTTCATGTGAAACTTACAGTATACTCACACATAAAAAGTTTTGCCTAGAATTTCAAGAAGCTCAGGGCTCCCTGCAGCCCACACACAGTGGGGCTATGTGTGGATACTAGGTTAAGTACCTCTCAATGCAGTGATGGCTAAACACATTCTAGCCCTGAAAGTTTTCTCTGTGTGGGTCCCGACTGGGCCCAGTAGTTTCCCAAACATGTTGTCTGCTGGGAGTGACTTTCTTCACCAACTATCTGTGTGGTTATCATTCTACCTGCATATCACGAAGCAGCTCAAATCCCTGCTTCTTCCAAAAGCCCTACAGCTCCTGTCCTACAACTCTCTTGTTTGTGTGCTTTGTGAGTCCTCCCTAATGGACTACAGGTTACACAGCTCTGCCTCCTCCCTCCTCACACCCCCTGGTCCTTAGTAGGTCGTGGCAGAGACTTCTAGTCACCTTGCTCAACTTCCATTCTTCCTTCTTCCTTAGTGACGGAATCCTGATATTCTCTGGGTCAGCGGTATGCTGGGGGAACATGCTACTTACTCAGCTAGTCAGTGATACGTAAGGGGACATTACTGGTTGGAGCTTCCAGGAAAACGTGTAATAGAAGAATGACTCAGCTGGGAGCAGGACTTCCCTTTCCTTGCCCTGCTTTTCCTGCCTGGAATACAGACATGATGGCTGAATTACAGAAGCCATTTTATTACCCTGAGCAAAAAGGTGGAAGGATCCTTGATCTCTGAATTGATGCAGTCTCAGGATCAGCTTTGATCAACTCCTTCCTAATATTATCACATAATAGAATAAATAGCATATTTGTTTAAGCTACTGCCACTGAGATTCTGCAGTAGAATGCCATTTCTAATCAGTTCATAAGTCACTAATTAAAGTTTGTTACATTGAATTTAATTACAATAATTTACTCTTGGAGATACTGCATGTACCCCAGCTTCAGTTCTAGGGGCAGAACAGGAGGCTCTGCTGAGAAAGGTATCCTGGATTTGCCACTCTTGACAGAAATGTTAGTTCTGACAGCTTCCTCTTGGAAATATATGTAAGAGAAATAAATCAGAGGGGTCCTAAAATGGTTGAATTCTTAGGCTTCTATTGAAGTGTTTCTCAAGGCGTGGGCAGATTGGTGTGCTACAGAATCATCTGGATCTTTTTGCTGTCTATTCAGTCAGGCCCTGCAGGGCTGAGTCTGAGGAATTTTCACACTAAAATTTGAACCTTATTGCTCCAGTGGTTGTGCTGGGTCATCTCTCCTGGGAATCAAATTGCTACATTAATCATATTGAGTTGGGTTGAACTGAATTAATGGGGAGGTCCTTGGAAAGGAGAAGTGAGCCTGAGTAATGATAATTAGCAAGAAGCCATCCCTGCCTATTTTCCCAGAAGACCAGTGGTTTGGGACTTGGGGCTTCCTTGGCAGAGGCAACAAGATTCATTTTACCACTTCTTTTAAACCAAAAATGATTTCATGCCACAATCATTGTTTAGGGGCTTCCCTGGTGGCTCAGTGGTAAAGAATCCGCCTGCCAATGCAAGAGAAGCAAGTTTGATCCCTGGGGTGGGAAGATGCCCTGGAGAAGGAAATGGCAACCCACTCCAGTATTCTTGCCTGGGAAGTCCTATGGGCAGAGGAGCTGGAGGGCTACACTCCACGGGTTTGCAAAAGATTGGACATAACTTAGTAACTAAAAAACAGCAATCATCATTGGTTACCGCTTTCTCTGTTTGATGAAGTTCGGATGGAGGTTCTCAAGGGATTTCAAGGAGCTTCTTTGGTGATGCAGAGTAGGAGGGTACAGAGTATCGCCAAGGGATTCTAGGGAAAATTATTAATATACATCACCTCTTTAAGTGGGCTCTAGGGTCTAGAGGCTGCTAGTAATGAACAGTAGCAAACACTTTTTTTTTTTTGCATCAGTGGTTCTCAAATGTGGTCTGGGGATCAGAAGCATCAGCATTTCTTGGGAAATGGTTAGAAATGCAAATTTGGGGGCTCCAGCCCAGACCAGCTGCCTCAGAAATTCTGGGTAGGGGACCCAGGAATCTGTGTTTTATGAATCCTCCAGATAATTCTGATGTGGGCTTATGTTTGAACTGCTTTCAACCTTATGTCTTCCTAACATCCATTTTTTAATGGGCTCAGAGATGAGAGATTGAATGGGGTCCAGGGCTGAGTCCAAGAGTGTGTCCCACTTTCCATATTTTGTCATCTATGTCACCTGCTATGTAATCAAAATTTAAGCAATCCTTTTCTAACAGATAACTTGTCCTAAATTCCTCCTTCCTGGGAAATCTGGTGTTTCCTGCCCTGATGCCTCCTTCCTTGCTCAACTCCAACGGAAGCATCTTCCTCACAGGGAACTAACAGGAGAGAGAATTGGAAGATGATGAAGCAGGGACTGTTTTCTAGTCAAAAATTGGAACACATGATTTAGCAAAGGAATTTGTGACATGTACATTTTTTATTTACCTGATTCTATTCACTTACTCTTTGCCAACATACTGGAATTTCTAGGGTGTCCAAATGGCTTATGGGGACAAGGAGACAGAATATTTTGTAAACAGGAGTAACCCAGAACATATGAGAGGTGTGATCCAGCTCCAAGGCTTAAAACTTGTCTACGAGACTGGGAAGGTACATAAATTAGGAGAGGCATAAGACGGGGATGGCGTGTAAACCGGGGACCATATACCCCTCTAAAAGAAGCACAAGTGGATGTGTAGTGGTGGACGGCGTTAGAAGGAAATGAAACCCCAAGCTGGCCTGACCTTCCAACTTTCCAAGAGAAACTAGAAATCTTGGGGAATTTTTAAAATCTGGTTTTCCTTTCCTCTCTCTCACACACATATCATCACGCAAACTAAAGAAAATATTTGCAGGTGGTTACATCTCCTCTAGTCTAGGTAGGCAGATAATGTAACAAGGGGTATGGAAAAATACCATGGAAGCAAAAGGAGTAACCAACACTATCTGGGAGGAAAAGGAAGGGCAGGCTTCCCCAGGGATGCCACATTTGACCTGAGCTATGTAGACTAAGCAGGGATTCTTCTTATCAAGAAAGTGGGAAAGTATAGCTCTGTGAGGGGACGGCTGTGTTAACTGACCTTGTTGTGCTGATTATTTTGCAATCTATACATGTATAAAATGAAAAGAAAGTGGGGAAGAACACGTGTGCCCAGTGCTGGGTGGGTTTTCAGAGGGGCTCAGCTGCTCTGCGTGGGTCCAGCGAGAGCAAGGAGGGTGGGGGACAGAGAGAGACCGGAGAACATCGAAATCTTGGCCAAGACGTTCTTACTTAATCATGTGGGCAGTGGGAGTGGCGCAGTCGGATTGGTGTTATTATTCACAGTCACTCTCAGGGCTTAGGTGGAGAGCGGACAGAAAGTGCTCTTCCGAAGCTCTCAAACATCTCCTGGAACTGTTCAGGAAGGAATGGGGACGGTTCTCAAAGGCAGTTGGGTCTAGAAGGCCTGAAGCCCCCAGGTCTGGCTCAGGTCCCGCCCCCGCTGAGCTTCCAGGCAGAGATAATATGGTAGGGAGGCGGGAGCTGCACTGAGGCTGAACAGGATTGTCTGCCCCGGAGTAGGCGGGTAGGCGGGGAGCAGTTTCCTCTCCTCTCGCCTAGGAGGCGGCTGTAGCAGCCGGCAGTGTTGTGGTTACCAGGGCCTTGGGTTACAGCACATATTTGTTTTTTTTTTTAAACCGTTGCAATACCTTTTAAATCAGGGCCCTGGACAGGATCCAAGGACAGTAGCAGGACCAGTTCCTATGATGCTTCTTAAAGAAGCAGCTGCTGAGGGAGGGAGCTGGAACCTGGACTGCTGGGGGAGCCCGAGGTCAGGAAGGCCTTGGAAGTTGGGCAAGGTGGGAAGATCAGATCTTCAGGTCACCCCACTGCCACTGTGCCTTTTTCAAGGCACTTTTGCATCTCAAGCACTTGAAAAAGATCAGTGCTCCTGGAAAACTAAAAGCAGTGGGTAGAGCAATCGGGGATTGTTGGGGGTCCAGCTTCTTGCTTCCCAAAGACCTTCCAGCTGGTCTAAGATTCAGGGGTCCAGCATGGCAGGGAGTTTGAGGTCCTCACTGAGGGAGGCTAACACCGGGAGGTAAAGCATGTTGGAGAAAGCACGCAAGGACTTGCTGGGGTAGGGGTCTTGAGGGAATGTACGCTCAGATCCATTGTGACTGTGACTGGGTCCCCTTTCAGACGTGGTCCCCTTTCAGACATGGGGACACTGTCTGATGGCTCAGACAGTTAAGAATCTATCAGCCTGCAATGCAGGAGACCTACGTTCGATCCCTGGGTTGGGAAGATTCCCTGGAGAAGGAAAGGCTACCTATTCCAGTATTCTTGCCTGAAGAATTCCATGGACAGAGGAGCCTGATGGGCTACAAGTCCATGGAGTTTCAAAGAGTTAGACAAGACTGAGCGGCTAATTTTTTTTTTTTTTCAGACACAGAAATTCTTCCTCAAAGGAACCAAGATTGGCATACAAGAGACTTGCATTCTGGTACATGTTGGTGGGAATATAAAATGGTACAGTCGCTATGAAAAACAGTATGGAGGGTTCTCAAAAAATTAAAAAATATGGTAATATAATCACGTAATCTCACTTCTGGGTATATATTCAAAATAATTGAAATCAGGATGGTGAAGAATTATTTGCACTCCTAATGTCCACTGTAACATTATTAACAAAAGCCAAGATATGGAATCAGCCAAAGGTCTGATGACAGATAAATGATCGTATGCATACAATCAAAGTTTAGCTAGCCTTTAAAAAGAAATTCTGCCACTTGGGACAACATGGCTGAACCTGGAAAATATTGTGCTAAGCAAAAAGAACTAGTCACAGAAGGACAAATATTGCATGAATCCACTTATATGAGGTATCTCAAATAGTGTCTTAGAAGCAGAGAGGAGTTCGGTGGCGCCAGAGATTCTGGGGAACAATACAGTGTCTGGAGTTAACAGTAGTATTGTGCACTTGAAAGTTTGTTAAGAGAGTGGATCTCATGGTAAGTGTTCTTGCCACAAAAACAAAACCAACAAAAACAAAAACAAAGGGGAGCAAGGAAAATTTTAGAAGTGATGGACATGTCTATTACCTTGATTGTGGTGATGGTTTCAGGGGTGCATGCATATGACCAAACTCATTCGGTCATATAGATTAAATATGTACAGGGTTTTTTTATTTTGCATATAAAGTACACCCTAAGAAAGTTCTTTCAAAAAAGAGACAGACTTTCATTCTAATCTTTAACTTGATATTGGTTTCCATTTTGACCCTGGATAATTCACATACATTCCCTTCTCAGGCCTCACATCCCCCCACCCGACACTTTACCCAGTGCCAGGCATGGAGTAAGCTCTAGCAAAATCTGTTGAACAAATGTATGAATGGTTGAATTAGCTGAATTGGATCCGAAGTTGGACTGGGATCAGCAGGCTTCAGAGGCTACCTGAACCTCCTGAAATTACATTCACAACTGTACATGTATGAGCAATTCTGTTTTTTCTGGGTAGAAGGTCTGTAGCTTTAATCACTCTTGCCATAATTTACTGAGGATTTGTTATGACAGGCTAAGGTCTGTATATATTTTATCACATTTAATCTTCAGGAACCATGATGGAGGTTGCAGGTGGGGACAGGTGGGGGTTACTATTTCCACTTTACTGAAGTGGAAACTCAGGTTTGGGAAGTGTAAGGACTTGCTTAGGGTCCTGTGCTGGAGTTGAACTCAGGTCCATCACACTCCACAACATAAGCTCTAAACCACCGTGGTAAATTACTACACCTTCTCAAAGAGATCTGTGACCCCAGAAGATGAAGAAAAAACATTCCAGGATCCTGGAATTCTATTTCTCTGCAGGACTGTGGGGAATGGGGAAAAGGGTGGAGGTGGAGGAGGAAGCCAGCCAGCCAGCCAGAGCAGGACAGCACCCACGCCAGCAAGGGCTGCTATTTAGAGCAGCCCCAGAGCCCCCAGAAAGGATGATAAGGGGCAGGGCAGAGAAGAGCAGTTGTAAGAGGAGCCCAGGGAGGGGGGGCTCTCTCCTCCCCCGCCCCTGCTGCCTCCAGCTCACTCTGTCGCCTGATGTCTAAATAAGGCGTAGAGGCACATTCTAGGCAGCTAAAAATAAACTCCGGCTCCCCCTCCTGCCCTTGGGCTCTGGCGACCTCCCCGGTCCCATCAGGACTCCCCTGGTCAGGACCAGCTCTCGGAGCATGGACCCCAGGGTTCTGGTGGGAATGCTTCCCACGGCAATATGACCTGGACCAGAAGTCAGGACCCTGCGCACCAACTCTTGGCTCTGCCCTAACAAACCTGGGCAAGTCTCTCTTTTTCTCTGAACCTCAGTCTCCCCACATGTCAAAAGCAAGCATTAGATGAATGATGTGAAGCCCTGGCATTATTGAATGAATTTCGGGATCCCACACTTTGGGTCAACTTCAGGGTGTGCCCACTGAGGTTATTTAGGGATATCTGTCTTACAGACTTATTTTTAACTTACACAGTTTTTTATTACGATCTGAATTCTCTGCCCATCCTTAACGATTTGAAACATTCACATAAAAATCTGGATTTCCAGCTTCCCTTGAAAAACCAGGTCTGTCCACACTGCGCCAGTGTGTCAGGTAACAAAGATCCCGAATTGGGTAGCGGTCTCCCCCTACTGGCGTCATGAATGTACTACAGGTGGTTGCTGACGGTTACTCATTTCCGCCCAACCCTGCAGGGGGTGACGTGCCTGAAGCAATAGAAGTGAGTACACTGATTGCTGGCGGATTGCATCCCAGGGTTGGGACACTGGCATTGCTCTGCCCAGCAAATGCTTGTTGAATGAATGAATGAATTAGATAGCTCATAGAAATCTTTGGAAACTGTTATTAATATTACCAAACCAACTCAGATCTGCTCCTCCAATGCGCAGGAAAGCCAATATACTGACACGGTGTGGTAGTGAAGAAAAGAACAGCACTTACTGCAGGGTGCCATCGTCGGGAACTGGGAGACAGGCCTCAGAGGTCCACTCCAGTACAGTCACTGACTAGGGGTTTCTGTAAGGGGAGGAACAAAGAGGTTGGAATTAATTATCCTTGTGACATTTCTGTGATATTTCTTAATCGTAATTTCAGGAGGTCAGGATATCTATCTCTGGTTTATGATTCTCGAGCCAGGTGATCCATGGCTCGGGGGTCTATTAGCTCATCTTGCCTCTCGAAAAACAACCTGAGTGTGTACATTAATAATATCTACAATTGGGCTAGTAATTTTGGTACATTAACATGTTATTGACAACAGCAATTTTAGTTATCTGACTCTAGTTGATTAGTGTTCAGTTAGTACAGGCTTGAGGTCAGAGAGGACAAGAAAGAGAATAAAGTTTTGGATAGAGAGGGAATTCAGTTTTAGGGGGACTCAATTTCAATTGCAAAGGCAGACATGAAGGAGTTTTGACCAAGGTGCTGCCCAACTGAAATCTGTTGCATTGTGACCCTGTCCCTGAGTCCATGTCCCGAGCCCTTAGAAGGGACAAAGTTCCTAATACTCTCCCTCTCAATTAGGCATTGCCCTCCTTCCTCATAAGTCAGTGGGGCTGTCCTTGGTTGGAAGGTTACCGGCAAAAACAGCCAAGGTCTGTTTGATTCATACTATCTTGAGAGCCACTTTGGAGGCTAGTGAAGGGCCAAGGGGAGGAGTCAGGAGGAAGGGTAGGAAAGGTTGAGGAGAGCTGTTCAAAGAACAGGCTTTAGGCCAGACTGCCTGGATCCACCCAGCTCCCCTTGGGCAGCTCACTGGAGCCAGATACTTCACAGAACCAAAGGCTGCTGCATCTGCATTGACTTTCAGACATCGTGGAATCCATCCTGCTTCGACATGTAGCAGGGCAATGAGGTGTAGAGTGAGAACCTGGCAACAGCTGAGGCTTTGTCCTTTCTGCTCTGTTTCAGTAAACAGAGGAGGAGGAAATAAGTTCACCAGACGCCTTTCTTGGGAGGAAATAGAGATTCCATCTGTATTCTACCCCTACAACTCAGGGGTGGAGAGAGTGTCTGGTCCTGACCCTGGCTACCCTGTGGTCTCCTGGATAACCCTGGCCTTATTAGCAGCTTCTTAGAAACACAGATTCTTGGACTCTACCCAGACCTGCTGAAGCATAATCTGCATTTTAATGAGATCCCAGGTATTGTGCATGTTTATTACCATTAGAGAAAAGCTGCTTTGTCCAGTAGTTCTCCAAGTTGGCTGCACCTAGGAATCATCTGGGCATTACTTTAAAAAATTGTTGCTGCTTGGGTCCCACCCTGGGGTGCAGCCTGGGCCTGGGCTCGTAGGTGGTTTGCTTAAGGCGCTCCTGGTGATTCCAGTATATAGCCACCACTGAGAATCACAGCTCTAGGCAAAGGCTCTAATGAGATGAAAATTTGGGGGAATGAAAGCAATGCAAATTTGAAAGGGGCGTCCCACCCTGGGCACTCCTGTGGCACCTTCCACAGCCCTGCCGGGCCTGCCTGAGTAGTCCACCCTCTGCTCCCCAAGGCCCTGTCAGGCCTCCAACTGCTTTCATGATTCAGAAGGGTGAAGTGAGAAAGGGGCTGTGCTTTTGCAATGCCAGAGGTATGACCCTGAGTGAGAGGCCAGAAACCTGTATTATCATCCCATTTCTGCTGGGTAGCCTTGGGCAAGGTCTGTCCCTCTCTGGGCTTCAATTTCTTGATCTCTAAAATGGGCTAGCCAAAGGGGATTGAAATGACTTCCAGAGCATTCCTACCAGTTTTCTACAGGTATGTATGTATGTGTTTTTAAAAATTTATTTGTTTTTAATCGAAGGATAATTGGTTTACAGTATTGTGTTGGCTTCTACCAATCATCAACATGAACCAGCTATAGGTCCACCTATGTGTATGTGTGTTTAGTTGCTCAGTCAAGTCCAACTCTTTGCAACCCTTTGGACTGGACTGTTGCCCACCAGGCTTCTCTGTCCATGGGATTTTTCAGGCAAGAATACTGGAGTGGGCCACAATTTCCTCTTCCAGAGGATCTTCCAGACTCGGGGATCAAACCTGTGTCTCCTATATTGCAGGCAGATTCTTTACCAGCTGAGCCATTAGGGAAGCTCAATCTACATGTATAGACAGACTCTCAAAGTTGAAAGGGACCTTGGGGATCATCTAGCTTGATCTTACTTTCTAACAAATGGGGAAACTGAGGCCCAGTAAGGTTAAGGGCATCAGGAAGCTTGCACAAACCTCTCATCCTCATCCATCAGAGGGCAGACAGAATGAAAACCACAATCACAGAAAACTAATCAAAATGATTACATGGATCACAGCTTTGTGTAACTTAATGAAACTATGAGCCATGCCATGTTGGACCACCCAAGATGGACAGGTCATGGTGGAGAGTTCTGACAAAACGTGGCCCACTGGAAAAGGGAATGGCAAACTACTTCAGTATTCTTGCCTTGAGATCCCCATGAACAGTATGAAAAGGCAAAAAGATAGGACACTGAAAGATGAACTCCCCAGGTCGGTAGGTGCCCAATATGCTACTGGAAATCAATGGAGAAATAACTCAAGAAAGAATGAAGAGGCTGAGCCAAAGTGGAAACAAGGCCCAGTTGTGGGTGTGTCTAGTGGCAGAAGTCAAGTCCGATACTGTAATGAGCAATACTGCATAGGAACCTGGAATGTTAGGTCCATGAATCAAAGTAAATTGGAAGTGGTCAAACAGGAGATGGCAAGAGTGAACACTGGCATTTTAGGAACCAGTGAACTAAAATGGATGGGAATGGGCAAATTTAATTCAGATGACCATTCTATCTACTACTGTGGGCAAGAATCCCTTAGAAGAATTGGAGTAGCCATCATAGTCAACAAAAGAGTGTGAAATGCGGTACTGGGGTGCAATCTCGAAAATGACAGAATGATCTCTGTTCATTTCCAAGGCAAACCATTCAATATCACAGTAATCCAAGGCTATGCACCAGCCACTAATGCCAAAGATGAAGAAGTTGAACAGTTCTATGAAGACCCACAAGACCTTCTAGAACTAACACCAAAAAAAGATGTCCTTTTCATCACTGGGAACTGGAATGCAAAAATAGGAAGTCAAGAGATACGCGGAGTAATAGGCAAGTTTGGCCTTGGAGTACAAAATGAAGTAGGAAAAAGGCTAACAGAGTTTTGCCAAGAGAAGGCACTGGTCATAGCAAACATCCTCTTCCAACAACACAAGAGATGACTCTACATATGGGCATCACCAGATGGTCAATACTGAAAACTGATTGATTATATTCTTTGCAGCCTAAGATGGAGAAGCTCTATACAGTCAGCAAAACAAGACTGGGAGCTGACTGTGGCTCAGATCACGAACTCCTTAATGTAAAATTCAGACTTAAATTGAAGAACATAGAGAAAACCACTAGGCCATTCAGGTATGACCTAAATCAAATCCCTTATGATGATACAGTGGAAATGACAAATAGATTCAAGGGATTAGATCTGATAGAATGCCTGAAGAACTATGGATGGAGGTTTGTAACATTTTATAGGAGGCCATGATCAAAACCATCCCCAAGAAAAATAAATGCAAAAAAGGCAAAGTGGTTGTCTGAGAAAGCCTTACAAATAGCTGAGAAAAGAAGAGAAATGAAAGGCAAAGGAGAAAAGGAAAGATATATCCATCTGAATGCAGAGTTCCAAAGAATAGAGGGGAGAGAAGAAAGCTTTCCTAAGTGAATAATGCAAAGAAATAGAGGAAAACAATAGAATGGGAAAGACTAGAGATCTCTTCAAGAAAATTAGAGATACCAAGGGAACATTTCATGCAAAGATGGGCTCAATAAAGGACAGAAATGGTATGGACCTAACAGAAGCAGAAGATATTAAGAAGAGGTGGCAAGAATACACAGAAAAACTGTACAAAAAAGATCTTCATGACCCAGATAACCACAATGGTGTGATCACTCACCTAGAGCCAAACATCCTGGAGTGTGAAGTCAAGTCGTCCTTAGGAAGCATCATTATGAACAAAGCTAGTGGAGGTGGTGGAATTCCAGCTGTGTTATTTCAAATCCTAAAGGATTATGCTGTTAAAGTGCTGTAGTCAATATGCCAGCAAATTTGGAAAACTCAGCAGTGGCCACAGGACTGGAAAAGGTCAGTTTTCATTCCAATCCCAAAAAAGGGCAATGCGGAAGAAAGTTCAAAGTACCACACAAGGGCACTCATTTCACATGCTAGCAAAGTAACGTTCAAAATTCTCCTAGCTAGGCTTCAACAGTACATGAACTGAGAACTTTCAGATGTACAAGCTGGATTTAGGAAAGGCAGAGGAACCAGAGGTCAAATTGCCAACATCTGCTGGATCATAGAAAAAGCAAAAGAATTCCAAAAAGATATCTACTTCTTCTTCATTCATGCTAAAGCCTTTGACACTGTGGATCACAATAAACTGTGGAAAATTCTTAAAGAGATGGGAATACCAGACCACATTATCTGCCTTCTGAGAAACCTGTATTCAGGTCAAGAAGCAACAGTTGGAACTGGAAATGGAACAGACTGGTTCCAAATCAGGAAAGGAGTATGTTAAGGCGGCATATTGTCACCCTGCTTATTTAACTTATATGTGAAGTACATCATGTGAAATGCCAAGGTAGATAAAGCACAATCTGGAGTCAAGATTGCCGGGAGAAATATCAATAACCTCAGATGTGCAGATGACACCACCTTTATGGCAGAAAGCAAAGAAGAATTAAAAAGCCTCTTGATGAAAGTGAAAGAGGAGAGTGAAAAAGCTGGCTTAAAACTCAACATTCAAAAAATTAAGATCATGGCATCTGATCCCATCACTTCATGGCAAATAGGTGGGGAAACAATGGAAACAGTGACAGACTATTTGGGGGGGGGGCTCCAAAATCACTGTGGATAGTGATGGAAACCATGAAATTAAAAGATGTTTGCTCCTTGGAAGAAAAACTATGACAAACTTGGACAGCGTATTAAGAAGCATCACTTTGCTGACAAAGGTCCATATAGTAAAATCTATAGTAGTCATGTTTGGATGTGAGAGTGGATGTGAGAGCTGACTGAAGATGTAGGTAACCCAGAGCAACGGAAAATAATCTTTGCCTATAGACAGTCATTTTTTGTCCTGTGAATTGTTAAATTGACTTCTCTCCCCCACTATGGAAGAGGCTAATTTTGCCTCCATGTGTACTTTTATCTCAATTCGTGATCCATACTTAGGGATACTCATACTCTCAAAAGTATGAGAGTTATGATTTTACCTTTTTAAAAATTTAAAAAGAATAATAAGAATAGTCAAGATTTAAAACCAGTTCAGCTCAGTTCAGTCGCTCAGTCGTGTCTGACTCTTTGCAACCGCATGGACTGCAGCATGCCAGGCCTCCCTGTCCCTCACTATTTCCTGGTGTTTGCCCAAATTCAAGTTCATTGAATCGGTGATGCCATCCAACCATCTTATCCTCTGTCGCCCTCTTCTTCTGCCTTCAATCTTTCCCAGCATCAGAGTCTTTTCTAATGAGTCAGCTCTTTGCATCAGGTAGTCAAAGTACTGGAGCTTCAGCTTTAATATCAGTCCTTCCAATGAATATTCAGGGTTGATTTCCTTTATGATTAACTGGTTTGATCTCCTTGCTATCCAAGGAACTCTCAAGAGTCTTCTACAGCAGCACAGTTACAAAGCATCAGTTCTTTGGCTCTCTGCTTTCTTTATGGTCCAACTCTCACATCCATACATGACTACTGGAAAGACAATAATAGCTTTGACTAGACAGACCTTTGCTTTTTAATACACTGTCTAGGTTTGTCATAGCTTTCCTTCCAAGAAGCAAATGTGTTCTAATTTCATGGCTGCAGTCACCATCTGCCATGATTTTAGAGCCCAAGCGGAGAAAATCTGTCACTGCTTCCACTTTTTCCCCTTCTATTAGCCATGACATGATGGGACCAAATGCCATGATCTTAGTTTTTTTTCGACAATGAGTTTTAAGCCAGATTTTTCACACTCCTCTTCTTGTATCTCCTCACATCTAGAAAAGCACTAAAATCCTTCATGGTGATGACTGTTCCTTATGACGAGCAAAAGCTTCAGGAGACTAGCAGAAATCTTCTGGAAAGATATGTGCATGACTGCATGTATTCCCCCTTCACCAAAATCTCATACATACTGACCTTCCCTGCTGCTTCTTTGGAGCAGTTTCTCAGAGCTATCTGAGGTGCTGCAGTCCTTGGGCTGCAGTCCTCATTTTGCCCCCAATAAAGCTTAACTTGAAACTCTCAAATTATGCACTTTTCCTTTTAAGTAGACACCTTCAAGTTGTTCTACAGGAAGCAAGGTTTGCTTTGTTTCCAGTCACTGTGTCTCTGGCCTTCCACAATTGCATCCAAAGCCCTTCAGTTGGAGATGTCAGGTACTCTAATCCCCAAGGAATGTGCCTGTTCATTGAGAGGTTCTTCTAGGTGGCCAGGAGATTTGGCCTTTAATTGCCCAAGACCCCACTGACATCTAACAAGCTGTGGAAAATTCTTAAAGAGATGGAAATACCAGACCACCTTACCTGCCTCCTGAGAAATTTGTACGCAGGTCAAGAAGCAACAGTTAGAACCGGACATGGAATAACAGACTCGTTCCAAATTGGGAAAGGAGTAAGTCAAAGCTGTATATCATCACTCACCTTATTTAACTTATATGTGGAGTAAATCATGTGAAATGCTGGGCTGGATGAAGCACAAGCTGGAATCAAGATTGCTGGGAGAAATATCAATAACTTCAGATGTGCAGATGACACAACATTTATGGCAGAGATCGAAGAGGAACTAAAGAGTCTCTTGAACAAAGTGAAAGAGGAGAGTGAGAAAGTTGACTTAAAACTCAACATTCAAAAAGCTAAGATCATGGCATCTGGTCCCATCACTTCATGGCAAATAGATGCGGAAGAAATGGAAACAGTGACAGACTTTATTTTCTTGGGCTCCAAAATCACTGCAGGTGGTGACTGCAGCCATGAAATTAAAAGACACTTGTTCCTTGGAAGAAAAGCTATGACCAACCTAGACAGCATATTAAAAAGCAGAGACATTACTTTGCCAAAAGAGATCTGTCTAGTCAAAGCTATGGTTTTTCCAGTAGTCATGTACGGATGTGAAAGTTGGACTATAAAGAAAGCTGAGCGCCAAAGATTTGATGCTTTTGAACTGTTGTGTTGGAGAAGACTCTTGAGAGTCCCTTGGACTGCAAGGAGATCAAACCAGTTAATCATAAAGGAAATCAGTCCTGAATATTCATTGGAAGGACTGATGCTGAAGCTGAAACTCCAGTACTTTGGCCACCTGATGTGAAGAACTGACTCATTAGAAAAGATCCTGTTTCTGGGAAAGATTGAAGGCGGGAGGAGAAGGGGATGACAGAGGATGAGGTGGTTGGATGGCATCACTGAGTCGATGGAAATGAGTTTGAGCAAGCTCCAGGAGTTGGTTATGGACAGGGAGGCCTGGAGTGCTGCAGTCCATGAGGTCGCAAAGAGTCAGACATGACTAAATGACTGAACGGAACTGATTGACGTCTTGTGTGAAGGAGTGTGCCTGAGGCTGAGGGAACGGAGTCTTGAGGAGCTGGAAGGACATAGTGTAGGGCTGCACTCTGCAGTCCTGCAATCCTTGCCATTGCCTAGCTCTGAGACTGAAGAAGGAACCCTGAAGGAGTCAGAGACACAGACATCAATTATTGGATAAGGAATCTTATAAATCAGAGGCAAAGGACCTGGAACGATCCCTCACTGAGTACCAATGGCAAAAGGCATGACACAGCTGCAATCTCCACTACACAGGGGAGGAGGAGGCTATTAGTTGCAGTGGACATGATGTCAAAAGGGCTCCTTGGATGCCAAGGGGACTTGTAACTCACCTCTCCCACAGCTCTTTGGGTAGGCAATCCTTGCAGGCAGTCACTGTTTCCTGTGGATGATTGAACATGCTGGAGCTGTTCTGGTTAGAGGACTAGAAAATTATTAGCTTGATCACGAAGGCTTCTTAGGTGGCTCATTGGTAAGGACTCTGCCTGCCAATGCAGGAGAGGAAGGAGACGTGGGTTTGAACCCACTCCAGTATTCTTGCCTGGAAAATCCCATGGACAGAGAAGCCTGGTGGGCTACAGTCCATGGGGTTGCAAAGAGTCGGACACAACTGAGCACGAACATGCACACCAGCTGATCATGCAGGTAACTGCTGATTAAAATTTCACCTTATACATATATATAAGGGAATATTAACCATTAAAAAACAACCATTTGCAGCAACATGAATGAACCTAGAGACTGTAATACTGAGTGAAGTAAGTCAGCCAGAAAAAGAGAAATATCTCATGATATCCCTTATATGCAAAATCTAAAAAAAATATGATACAAATGAACTTATTTACCAAACAGAAACAGACTCATTGACTTAGAGAAAGAACTTATTGTTACAGGGACTGGGGTGGATAGTTTGGAACTTACATGTACACACTGCTATATTTAAAATGGATAATCAACAAGGACCTACTGTATAGTGCAGGGGAACTCTGCTTAATACTCTGTTATAATCTAAATGGGAAAAGAATTTGAAAAGGAGTGGATACAATATATGTATAACTGAATCACTCTGCTTTACTCCTGAAGCTATCAAAATACTGTTAATCAACTTTACTCCAATATAAAATTAAAAACTTTTAAAATAAAATAACTTTCACTTTAGGAAGGGGAGATAATCATGCAGGTAATGTAAGGGTGAGGCAGGGCCAGATTGGGCAGGGGATATACAGAAGCAAGAGAGGAGCCATCATATGGGGCCTGACCATTCAAGTGGATAATAGGGTAGTGGGGCCTTGACAGGTGCAAAGAGGAAGCAGGAATGATGCTGGAAGAGAGTTGTGCAGCCCCTTTCTGGCTTCCTGGTGAGGCTCCAGGGCATCCACCACCTACACATCCACCAAGGAGCACAGTCCCAAGGACACCTCTGATACCTCTTTGAGAACAGCTTCGGGAGAAGTGTATTCTAGTTTTGTTCCTGCTATGTGACATTGGGAGCTTCCCCAGTGGCTCAGTGGTTAAGAATCTGTCTGCAATGCAGGAGCTGCAGGAGACTTGGGTTCGATCCTTGGGTTGGGAAGATCCCCTGGAGGAGGCATGGCATGACATTGCATATCTTGGTATGGCAACCCACTCCAGTATTCTTGCCTGGAAAATCCCATGGACAGAGGAGCCTGGTGGGCTACATACAGTCTACAGGGTCGCAAAAAGTCGGACGCAACTGAAGTGACTTAGAATGCATGCATGTGACATTAGACAAGGTCTCTCACTCAAGGGGCCTGAAATTTCACTTGTGTATTATGAAGAGGTTGTGCTAGATGAGAGAGGGAAGGAGTTATCAGAATGGGAGGAAGGTGTGCAATTACAAAAGCATACTAAAAGATCAGGTGAAATCTGGAGCTTAGTTAATACATCAATGTGGGTTCTTAGTTTTTATAAAAAATACCCTGTATCTTAATGTTAACAATGGGGGAAACTAGGAGAGAGTTTTGTGCTATTTTGGCAACTTTTCTGTAATGTAAAATTAATTCCAAAATAAAATATTTCTTTTAAAAGATGATTAGGTTGTTTTAAATTCTATTCATGCCTTCATTTATTCAATAAAGATAGATTGCCTATTATGTGTCAGACACTGGGTACACATTACCAGTGACCATAAGCCATGGTTTTACCCCCTGTGGGGTTTACAATCTAGTGGTAATTTGGCAGGAATAGTATACCTACTGCTTTTTTAAAAAATCGAACCTGAACTACAAAGTGTAATAGCTTAAGGAAATCTTGGCTGATGAGATATATATAAGCAGAATCCCTGCTCTATCAGTTCTTAGTCGTGTGACTTTGGCAAAGCTAACTTACCTTATCGTGTATGTTTCTTCAGTGGTAAAATGGAGCAAAAAAATAGAGTCCCTATTTTACCGTGCTTGGTATGCATTAAAGCACTTAATAATTGCTATTTATCATTATAATAATTATTAAAAAAACAGTGATTTGTAACGCGGCTATGGGGAAGAGTAGTATAGACAGGGAGCAAGACATTTTTGTCAAGAAAGACTTGGATGTGAAAATATGATGGTGCTTCAGGTAGTGACGGTAACAGCGGTGAGTTCAGAAGCAACAGCCCCGCCCCTCCCTCGCACTCTGGCCCACCCCGAGTCAAGTTCCGCCCCTCCTCGCCCCGCCCCGCCCCTTTCCTCCTCAGGAAGGCGGGGCCTGACGCCCATGCATAAACCGAGGGCCTAAACGAGGAACCTCTAGGGGGCGGGGCCGGGAGAGTTCTGTCCAATCCCCGGCCCCGAAATCTCAGATCCGGAGGGGGCGGGGCACATTGGGAAGTGGCCGCATTCAGCTTTGCATAGCAATACACATCTTTCCATAACTAATACTGGCAGGTATTTAACAGAGTCGTCGCCTCCAAGAACCTGCAGTTAACCAGGCGAGGACCCACCCTTTACAATGACCCCCCTGTTGCAGGCTCCCTTCCTGATCTCCCTGGGCTTGCTTCTTGCCGGCCCAGCGCTTCCTGCACGCATTCTCCAGAACCGGGTGAGTGCTCTCTCCTTTAGGAGGCTGCTGCCAGCATCCCTGCCTAGCTCGGGCTGTGCGGCTTAGGGTGGGATAAGGAGGTGGCCTCTCCGGTCTCTAAAATTACTTTTTTGCAGTAGAACTTCCCAAGGTCACTAATCGTGGGACTCTGAGTGGGTCCTTTTCTCTCTGCGCGTTTCAGTTGGGTTTCGTTTTCCCTATCTGGCCGTGCTCTGCTCCAGGCTGTTTTGGAAGGATTAATCTCACTCCCTCCTGTACTCTCCTGTCCCCTTTCCAAATGTCTGAGTGAAATTTTGCAGAATTGCAAGACCAATTCTCTACTCCCAGGCTCAAGAGACTTAGCCCCATTTACATGTCCCCTCTTTTACCCCATGAGAAGGCCTGGCACCCAACTGCTCCCCTCTGTACTTCTCTGAGGCTGCCTGTTCTGGTGGGTGGGTGGTTCTGAGAGGCTCTTCAGGCCAGAAGGTCCAGACTTGCCCCTCTGGCAACAAAGCTGCAGCCCTGCTCCTGGGTGTGAGTCATGGAGAGACTCCAGCTTACAAATTTCCCCCTTGTCTTCTCAGTCACTGTGCTCCAGACCCTTGGGAAAGGGAAGTTCTATCATTCTGAGAAGTCGAGAAGCCTAATTCCATGGCCTCTGCTGCACAGCTAGGGGTCAGACACTTGATATCTCTGGCAGCAAAGAGAGAGGCCCAGCCTAGGTACCCTCCCTCCAACCAGCTTGGAAATGTTTGTCAGAGCCAGGAATAGGGCGGTATGGGGGAAAGAGGAATAGGACTAGGAGGCTTGGCTTCTGATCCCTCCTCTATCTCTAATCCATGGGCGTGGCATTTGGACTCCTTAAGCCTTGGTCTCCTGGTCTGTAAAATGGGCTTGATAATACCAGCTTGCCTTTCTCAGTGGTTGTGGATGAAGGGAAATGCTTCCCTGGATAGAAAAGCTCTTAAACCTTAAACTCAGAAAGTGATAGAAGCCAGTGTGCTCAGTCTCACCCTCCCCAGGGGCAAAGAGTCTATTTTGCCAATTGAATGGAGGAGGAAAGAGCTCTTGGCTTTATTGTCCCAGAGAATTCACAGTTAGTCGCTGAGTGTAGGTTGAGAATGTTTCTCTGGGCTCCAGATCTGACCACTATGGGGTGGAATCCAGCTAAGGCTGGAACTTTCCCTGTGTCCCCACTCTCCTTCATATCTTGGCTGTGGTTGCCATCCCAGACCCGAGTGTCTTAGGTTGGCAGTTTTGGAGAGGCCATGAGACATCAGGGAGTTAACCCACCTTACCCAGCCCCAGGGAGGATGGTGCTCATCTGAGATTCCACAGTAAGGGGTACTTCTTTCCATCCTTATCTTCTATCATTTGGGTTTTCTCTGGGCTCATGTGATTTGGAACCCTGACCCTGAGGCCCTGGGCCACATGAAGGCTTGGGGTGACAGTAAGCAGTGAGCATCAGGAAACCAGTTTGAGTTCCAGTTCCTCTTCTAGCATTAACTGGGTCTCATGGCCCTAGGCTATGGTGAGCCTTAGATAACAGGGGAGAATGTCTTGCCCCAGGCTGGGCATACAATAGGTGCTTAATAGACAATCTGATACTGTCTGATATCATTTACTATGCACACACTATATGCTGTGTGTTGAGCCACGTGTTTTTTTTCCCCTAATAAGCTCATTTTAGGGGAATAATTCTAGACTTACAGAAAAGTTGCAAATAAAGTATAGAGTTCCCACATACCCCTCACTTGGTTTCCCCTGCTAACATCTTGTATTACCATGGTGGGGCTTCCCCGGTGGCTCAGTGGTAAAGAAACCACCCATCAATGCCGGAGACACAGGTTTGATCCCTGGGTCAGGAAGGTCCCCTGAAGGAGAGCATGGCAACCCACTCCAGTATTCTTGCCTGGAGAATCCCATGGACAGGGGAGCCTGGCAGGCTACAGTCCATGGGGTCGCAGAGGCGGACACAACTGAAGCAATTTAGCACGCACGTACACTTGCATTACCATGGTACGTTTGTCAAGACTGAGAAACCAACAGAGGTACGTTACCACTAGCTAAGCTCTTAGACTTACATTTGGATTTTACCAGTTTTCCCGCTGATGTCCTCTTTCAGTTCTAGGATCTAGGCTGGGGCACCACGTGTTGTCCTGTTGCTCCAGCCTCCTCTGGTCTGTGACAGTTTCTCAGTCGTGTGTTTTCACGGCTGTGACAGTGTTGAGGAGTTGGGACCTCAAAAATTTGTATACTTTATGTTTACAAACGTCTCACTTACCGTAGTAGCCCTGTGAGAAGATGTAATTATGCCCACTTATTAGATGAGAAAATAGAGCCTCAAGAGGGGTCACCTGACCCCTGTTCTCAGCTAGTAAGAGTGGCTGCAGTGTGGTTTTAATCCAGGTCTGTGACTTGGATCCATATTTCTGCATCCACCGCTGTACCTTTGCCCTCTTCCATATGCTGCTTCTTCCCATATGTTAGCCTGGGCTGGGATGACAGATATCTGGTGCCAGGTCTGCCCTTAGTGGGCACTGCTAAAGCATCATACCTCCTTCTCCTAGTGAGCCTGGACTTGGCTGCAGAATTCATTATGACAGAAGCCTCTAGTCAGTCATCGAGAAATCACTTTGTTAAGTCTCCCCAGGGACTGGGGGAAGGAAAAGCAGGATATTTTGGACACTTCAACCTGGAATCAATCCTCATGGTGAGTCAGGATGCCTTGGCATCTGTGAAAGCGGCTCTAGGAAATGGTCAGTCCGCCTACCTCCCCTCGAGCCCAACCCTTAATCCCAGGCACTCTCTCATTTGATATTGGCCTCCTAACTGGTCTCCCCTTTCCAAACAGGGCCCTCTGCAATCCATTCTCAACCATAAACCAGAGCAGGGCACTCTCCTGCAATGGCATTCCATTGCATTTATAGGAAATCCAGCCTCCTGATGATGACCTATGAGGGCTTGCATTTATTAAACGACCCTGCCGCCACTCAACCCTTATCTAGGTGCCTTGTCCATTATATCTAGCCCACTGGCCTTGTAGGGCCCAGAGCAGTTGAGTGTCTTCCCAACGCAGGGCGCATGTTCCTTTGCTCCTGTTCCCTCTGCCTGAACATTCTTTCAGTACATGCATGGCTGGCTCCTCATCTTGCAGGATTATCCCTTCTCAGCACCCTATTTAAGTGAGTCCTTTGTTACTCTTAACATGACCCTCTGTTTGTTTCATTTATGGCACCCAGAGATCATAGTGGGTAATATTTATTTACATTAGACTGTAAGCTCCTCACTGCAGCGCAGGCACATCTCTAATTGTTTACCTCTATGAATAGCGCTTGGCCCCGGACCTGTGAACATTGCTCCATAAATATCTGTGGAATAAACACTGAAGGAAACATTTGTTGGTACCTACCCTTAGGGGCTGTGGGGAACACAGGGATGAATCAGGCCTTTCTTAGTCATGGTCTGATGCTTCATTCCAAGGAACTGAAGCCCATTCCAAGAAGCTCAGGTAAAGGGAAGTTTATTCCAGGTATACAAGGAATCTGATGGAACTAATGGCAGGAAGCAGGGGCTGGGATGTCTAATGGCTATCATTTAGGGAGCCAGCTCATGCTTTGTGTCTGGCATTCAGTTGTGAGCTTTATGTATTACATGCTGTCACCCTCGCAACAAGTCTGAGAGGAAAGCAGAAATGACTCCACTTAAAAGATGAGGAAACTGCAGCTCCAAAGGGGAAACTGGCCTACAGAATCACATGATTTGGTGGTCAAGCTAGGATTTCAAGCCATGTCTACTGACTAAAGCCTTGATGTACCCCATGTCTCACTCCAAAACCAGGCTCTTGCCCACTCTCCTGCACTGCCTATTTAGATAGGGGGCAGGGGAAGGGGCGACTCTATCTGTTCTCTTTTCCACAGACCAGCAGAGCCCTTAGTTCTTGACCTTTTGACTTGGTCATGAGTCTGTGTTCTGGCTCCATCTTAAAGTTTATGACCCCAGGACTGCTCAAAGCCCAAAATCCTCTGAGTGATTTTGCCTCTGTCTTACTTCCCAAATTGGAGGCAGAGAGAATCTGTCAGCCTAGTCTGTGTTAGGTATTGTCTTCTGGTCCACCTACCTGTGGCTGTGTTGATGATGGAGGTTGACTTGGGGATGTGGGGACTGGCAGGTTTTCCTTCTAAGATAGGATGTGCATGGGGGAACTACTGAAAGTCTCTCACAGATGGCCTTCAGATGAGATGTGTGTGGGGGAAATACTGAAAGTCTCTCATAGATGGCCTTCAGGGGGCTGGGAAAAGTGCGAGTGGGTGGGCAGAGCCTGCCGGGTGTGGGGAGTGTGGTCACAGACAGGGTTCTGTGGGAGTGGGGAGGTAGTGGTCATTTGTAGTTGGACATGATGGTGGAGTCAGGAATCAGGAGACCTCTTGGGGGATGTGGAGGAGGAGGAGGATATGGCTCAGCAGAGGGGAGGGGGATGACTTGGGGTGTGGTACCAGGCAGGGCCTGAGCAGTGGGATGGGAGTAAGAATGCACAAGTTAGGATTGGGAAGTTTGCTCTCTAGGGATTGTTCATCAACAAGTGGCCCCCTGGGGATCTTTTCATGTGCGTCCTAGTCCCTCCCTGAGTTAACTGTCCCTCCTTGAGGGTGCGGTGTTCCATGCTGTTATGTTCCCCATTGTTTTGTGTTCCTTATTGTTCCTGGTCCTGGATTGGGCCCGAGGTGTGACGTGAATCAGGTTCTGGGCATGGGCTGTAAAGGTGAATCTTCCAAAAACTTCCCTCGGAGAAGATGCCAAGACTAGCAGGAGAGGTGGGTGGAGCAGGGGGGTGAGGGATCAGAGAAAGTGGATATGGCTAGTCTCCTATTCTGAAGTTCAGGGTCTGTGATATTGTCCTCTATAGTTCATGGCACACATTTGGGAGATTGTCTTTTAAGTCTTTTAGTTGAGTCCTGCCTACAAAATGGTAGGACCAGAGTTATCGTAGCTTTACAGATGTGGCATTGCAGATGAAGCTCAGAGCCAGCAGGTACCTCATCCATGGGCACACGGTCAGTAACCGCTCTGTTAATTCTTCTAACCTTTTGTCAACGCTTCTTTTCTTTCCTTGCTGCTATATCGTCCTTGGCTCTCCCAGCTGGGTAGCTTTTCCTGGGATAATTGCGATGCAGGGAAGGACCCTGCGATGATCAACAGCCTGACTCTGGAACCTGACCCCATTGCCATTCCGGGGAACTTGACCATCACTGCTGAGGCCAAGACCAGTGCTGTCCTCAGTGATCCTCTGAAGGTGAGCCCAGGGTCAAGGAGGCACTGGAAGGAAGGTGCTGTGGGCCAAGGGCGGCCTAGTGAGGCATGTACACTCAGGGAACTTAATACTTTTGGAATCCTGGAATCCCAGAGCAGCAAAAACAACATAGATTTGTTTAAATGTCCTTTCATAAGTTTGCCTTTTGTATTTTTGTTTCAGAGTAACCAGTTCATTCATTCCTGCTGCCTGTTTTGGGGGTGGATATTTGTTTTTATACAAAACAACAGAGGCTTTCTGTGTATCCATGGCAATTATACATATCATAGTCCTTTCCTCATTGCTACCTTTATACCATATGCTTATATGCCTTCAGCCTGTCCTGGTGCAGATCTATTCTGGCACCAGTTTCCACTGGACTCTTTAAAAGGTTTTCTGATTTGGAATCTGTGTCCCTGAAACTGCCCTTTGACTTCGTTAATCACAGCCCCTACCTCATATGTTTCTGAGCTATTATTGAATTAGTAACATGGAGAGTGCTTTGCACAGGGCCTGGCAAACAAGGCCAGCTCAGTACACATTCAGTCAGTTCAGTTCAGTCACTCAGTCGTGTCCGCTCTTTGCGACCCCATGGACTGCAGCATGCCAGGCCTCCCTGTCCATCACCAACTCCCGGAGTTTACCCAAACTCATGTCCATAGTTAGCCAATTAGCAGTTACATGACAAGTGCATTTCACCTTCAACCAATGGATAGTGAATACCTAAAGAATGCTAGGACGGTGTGTTCAGTGCAGGGGGAAAGCAAAGTCACATCTGATTATTAATGGTCTGCCGTGAGCACAGGAAAGGATAATATTGGGGCATGTGCCACAATATTGTCATTTCTGGATCAGAGTATTGCCAAGATCCCATCCAATTAAAAACCTGTGTTAAAAGAAAATGCTGACCTTTGAAAGAGGCAGGGGAACTGGTTTGTCTGCCTTGGAATTGTACATTTTTCCCAATTCTCTTCACCAGGTGGAATTAACTGTGGAGAAGCACATAGCCGGCTTCTGGGTCAAAATCCCATGTGTGGACAACATTGGTAGCTGCACCTATGACAACTTCTGTAATATACTTGAAATGTTAATTCCCATTGAGGAACCCTGCCCAGAACCACTGCACACCTATGGGCTTCCCTGTCACTGTCCCTTCAAAGAAGTAAGTACAGGGAGGGGAGAGCATTTCCCAATGACTGGAGTAGAGACGTGGCATTGGGAGACATTCTCTTGCAGACCTGGACATCTGTGGGTGTAATTTGACCCGATCTATCCTGAATCACTTACCTTTGGGGGGCCTTGGTTTATCCATCTGTGAAACGGGAGACTTGATGCTCGATCTGACCTCCAGTGCCCTTCTGCTATCACATTCCATGCTCCACATGACTCTTAGGAGAGTGGGAAGAGGGGCAGTTCTCAGCTGCAAACTTAGAGGTCACTCCAGGAGAGAGTCCCGTCTGTAGGCTCCCACTGACCTGTAGTCCACTGGCTTTCCCACAGGGTGCCTACTCACTGCCCAAGTCTGACTTCATGCTGCCCGACCTGGAGTTGCCCAGCTGGCTCAGCACGGGGAACTACCGCCTGCAGACCATCCTGAGCAACAGCGGGAAGCGGCTGGCTTGTGTCAATATCACCGCCTCCCTTAAAGGCAAATAAGTTGGCACCTGCCACTGCAGAATGAAGAGGGTGTGAGGAAGGCATCCTTTTCCTCTGTCTTACGTTGGCCAAGGCCAGATTCTACTCTCTGTCCTTTCTCAAGCCCTTTTCTACAATGATGATGTCCCCCCGCTGAAAGTCATCTTACGCCACCTACTGAGTTTTTAACTGTGGGCCAGCAGCCCTGACCTAAGGAAGGATGAGCCTGGTGGTTTCTGACAGCCCAGGACACCTACTGGGGTGGCTGCTGCACTTTCAGCCTCACCCCCATGGCTTTCTCTTTAAGAGCTTAACTCATTTTCTAAGGAGGCTAACATGTTTTAGGACCCCCACGTTCAGAGTGACCCAATCTTGGTCTCCTGAAGTACCTTTATGATTTTTCTCATTGATTTTTTTATGTGTGTCACTGACCTAAAAGCAGAGTGAAAGTACTAACAGTTTTCATTTTACTCCCACTCCCTCTTACAAGGAAGGGTCTGAAGGAGTTTATCTAAATCTATTCCTCTGTTAACTTCTATAATGTAGTGTTCTTTTTCTAGACTTGCCCAATTAACAGTGGGGCGTAGCGTATCCTGGAGAGGCAGGGCATGTGAGAGAACAACTGAGAATGCTCTGTGTATTTAAGATAGTCTGCAAATTCAGGTGCTTTCAGGGCAAAGCGCGGGACATCCGTGAGTGACGAGGACCACGAGAAGCATGTTGTTTCCAGGCATATCTTGCCTTTGTACAATAGCACTGATCCAAGGCAGGTGCTGCCCCATCTTGAGCTGGGGCTCTAATCAGGGATGTGGAGACTGGGCTGAGTTGGAAAGGGTACTTCCAGTCTGTAGGGGCAGTTGCTGTCCAGCTATTGCCAGTGAGTTAACAGGAGACTGTGGGCCCAGCAATACCAAATATTCTCAACATTTTTCCCCTCAAGAGGCCAGAAATCCAGACTTTTATATGACATCCATTTTTAAATATTGAGAGTGAATTTTTTTTTTTAAACACTGCACAGGCAGAAGGGGCCAAACAGACTTGTCAGTAGGGAAATCTGGCTCTTGGGAGGCCAGTTCGTGGCCTTGGATGTAAGAACACGCATGCCTTGTCCTTTTAATCTTGAGACAACTCTAGCATTGTTTCTCCTTCTGTGGGGCTGAATCCATACTGCCTGACCTGGCAGGCTCCTCAGATGCTGGGGGAGTGGAGTGGCCTCAGAGTTAAGAGCTCAGGGCCTCCTGCCCTGGCCCAGAGTGCTGTCAGGGTGAGGGAGGCAGAGCCTGAAGAGGTGGCCCCACCAGCAGCCATTCTGTGGAGCAGGAATCCAGTGATGAGAGGTGGACTTACATCAGGTGCCTGGGTTTATTCATCGTCCTGTCCTCCTATGACCAGCCCCAGGTTCCGGGCTCACACAAAGCCTGGAATGGTAATAAATCTTTTTGACTTGCTGAGAATTCCTCCTTTGTTGTGGCTGCATATTTTCTTCCACTGATCACATCTCAGGATTTCCAGAGCTCGTTTACTGGGTTGTTCCTGCTGGAAGAGTTTATAGCAGCAGGACGAGAGCTGAAGCAATGCCAGGGACTGACTTCTGTTTCTGTCTTGTGTGCTGCTTAGTATCTCTGCTTCATTCTGTCCCAGCACCATTCAGCTTCCTTGTTTTTTTTTTTTTTTTTTTTTTACCTTCCGCCTCACAGTATGGCCTCTCCAACCTTTATTTCCCCTCCTGGATCTTTGGGCATTATTCTCACAGACATATTTTAGTTCACATCCTTGCACAGAAGGACGTTCAGTAGTTCGGTTAGTCTTTGTGTATGCTGTGCTTTCGGCTCAGATGCTCCTCCAAGTCTTGTTGAGGGGTGGCGAATGGTGAGAATCTCAAATCACAGAGCAAAGTGAACTTTTTAACAAATGGTGCTGAGCCAAATGGAAAGCCGTTTGAAAAAAAGTTGAAATTGGATCCATACTTAATGCCATAGGAAAGAATAAACTTCAAATGAGTCCAGGGTCTAAGTATTAAAAATGAAACCATACAAATACTAAAAAGAAACATGGGTGAAATGTCCAGAGAAAATAAACACTGATAAAGTTGACTGCATGAGAAATAATGTGCTTGGCAAGAGACACAGTCAAAAGACTGGAAGAAAATATTTATAGCACATATCATAGACAAAAGGTTAATAATATTCCTACTATAAAGAATGAAGTATCAAGGGATCAAAAACCTGATAGAAAAATTGGGAAAATAAACGAACAGATAAACTCTCACATAAAGATATAAAAATGACCCTTAAACATAATAAGATGTTGAAACTCACTTCAAAATCAGAAAAATGTAAATTGAAACAATATTAACATAACATTTGTCATTTCTTGGGTTGGTAAGAAAATAAGCACACTACCACAAACCACTAGGCAACGCTGTGTGGAAAAAGGTCCCCTCAAACATAACTGATAGGAATACAGACTGGTTCAGTCCTTCATGAGGGAATTTGTCAGTGTTACTGTTCATGTAGGCTTCCCTGGTGGCTCAGAAGGTGAAGAACCCACCTGCAATGCAGGAAAACCAGGTTCACTCGCTGGGTCAGGAAAATCCCCTGGAGAAGGGAATGGTAACCCACTCTAGTATTCTTGCCTGGAGAATCCCATGAACAGAGGAGCTTGACGGGCTACAGTCCAAGGGTTGCAAAGAGTTGGACACGACTGAGTGACTAAACACACACACACTGTTCATGTAAGAAAAATATACATGTGTCTGCTCATAGGTACATAAAGAAAAATGAGCTGGAAACTAATGAACTGGTTATTTACAGAGAGTGGAAAGAAGAGGGAAATGATAACAGGGTATAAAGGATGAAGAGGATGGGATGCTTCTGAGTACATCTTGTTGTACATCTAACTCTTGAGAACCATAATAATGTTTCTGAGTCCCAATAAATCAAGCAGGAGATAAGGGAAATTCAACATGGAATATAAACAGTAACAATATATTTCAAATAAATAATACAACAACACTGAAGTGGGTGGGAAAACAAAGTTACAGGTTTGATGGGGTACTATAAAGCAACAGGAAAAAGGAACTGCACACAAATACTGCATATACTCTAGTTTGTTTTTCACAGGAATAGTGTTAGCAATTCTGAAAGTATTTCCTGTGTATATTAGGACTGAGAAAATAAATATGGATAATGAGAGCATGGGGGCATACTGAAAGGACACAGGAACCAACTGGAAGGAGCTCTCAGTGGCCAAGTCTTGAACAACTTGAGCAAGAAAAGAAACAATGACAGCAATAGGTTATAATCCTTTGAATGAAAACAAACATCCATGAGTCTGTACACAACAGAATCCCAATTAAATGTAGAAGGAATGGTATTAATAGGAAAAAAAAAATCTTCAGGTAAATGCCACTGTCAGAATTGTTGCCAATAAGGAGCATCTATGGATGCTAAAATTATTGGATAAATGTATGAGAAACAGGATTTTGCACAGTCTCAAGATATCTCCTCACAGGATACAATTACAAAGGGGGAAATGTAATGGTGGAGAAACCTGGCAGACAACACTTACAAGTGATCCAAGCTAACATCACCAGTAAGCAATAAGACAGACTGACATCACGCACCTCCCAATACGTTGCACTGATAAAGGACAGTGACACTTCTCTGGCATTGCCCAAAATGTGTAATCTCAACTTTATCACAAGAATTATCACACACACCTAAACGGAGAAACATTACAAAAGAACTGGCCAGTCCTCTTCAAAACTCTCAGGGCCATGACCAGTAAGGAAAGACTGAGGAACAGTCACAGATCGGAAGAGAATAGGAATTGTGAGACCTTGGCTTAGGTGCTGGATTAAAAAAAGAATCAGAAATAGGATTTCACCAGGGTTAACTATTTAGGTTTAATAATTGTGCTATGTTTGGGTAAGATGTTAACATTAGTGAAAGCTATGTGATTTAAAGTTCTTTCAAAATAAAAAAGCTATGACAAACCTAGACAGCATATTAAAAATCAGAGACATCACTTTGCCGACAAAGGTCCATATAGTTAAAGCTATGGTTTTTCCAGTAGTCATGTATGAATGTGAGAGTTGGATCATAAAGAAGGCTGAGTGCCAAGGAACTGATGCTTTCAAACTGTGGTGTTGGAGAAGACTTTTGAGAGTCCCTTGAACAGGAAGGAGATCAAACCAGTCAATCCTAAAAGAAATCAACCCTGAATATTCATTGGAAGGACTGATGCTGAAGCTGAAACTCCAATACTTCGGCCACCTGATGCGAAGAGCCAACTAATTGGAAAAGACCCTGATGCTGGGAAAGATTGAGGGGAAGAGAAGAGGGTGACAGAAGATGAGGTGGTGTGATGGCATCATCGACTCAGTGGACATGAGTTTGAGCAAACTCTGAGAGATAGTGAAGGACAGGGAAGCCTGGCGTGCTGCAGTTCATGGGGTCACAAAGAGACACAACTTAGTGACTGAACAACAATAACAACAATAAGATAAAAAGTTGTAAAAATATATTGCAGAAGTTTCTCCATGACAACTGAGAAGTGTTACAAAATAGAAGCTTATCAGGGCGTGCAGAGTCTGGGTCACTGGGTGAAGTCAGGGAGGATTTTCCTGAGGAAGTGATAACAGATCTGACAAATGAATAGAAGTTAAGCAGGTAGAGACAGGAGGAAAGAGTTCCAAGTGGAGGAAACAGTATATGTGTAGGCCCTGCAGCAAGGTGAAGCTGCTTTTTGGAGACTGGACAGAGGCAGGTGCAGCTGGAGGGAAAAGGTGCCAGGAGAAGCGAGAGAGGTAGGGGAAGAGCAGATCACAGGGCCTGTGGTTCACGTGTGAGTCTCCCTGACCAGCAAGTCCAACTTTCTAAGTTATGGTCCACTTGAATATGTTTCCTTAAGAGGGTCATATCACTGTAATTTCACTTCCAAGAAGTGTCAGCATGCCAGAGGTTCTGCTCTCCCCACTGCCCCAGCTTTTTTTTAACCTTTAATCTTAGATCAGGGAATTGCTTGAGGGGCTCCTATGTGGGTTTGAGTTAGGCACTGTGTCTAGATGCTGTTTGCTAGTAACAAATCTCGTGACTCCTTAGAGTGTTGCCTGTCAGTTTCATTCCCATGGTCACAGTGGCTTATAAATCACTCATGTCACTTCTGTTGACTTGGGAGCCAACTATTGATGCTTCAGCTTCTGATGGACAACTTCCACTGCCACCCCCATGCAGGGCTCGTGTTGCTTAGCAATCTCAATCTGTGTTCTATAGCCATCTCAACCCTCTCATTCCTCTTTCTTTCTTTCAGTGGGCTTGTTGAAGATCCAAATTCAGCCTCTCCTTGAAATGGTTCTGTGTAACATTCCCTTCAAAGCCCCCACCACAGTTCATCTCAGTCATGTTAAGACGAATCACGTTCTTAGAGACAAGAAATGCAGTGGGAAATGATTCTGAAGGTTCTGGGGGTCAGGAATCCTCCTATAGCCTTTGTATCCTCCTAAATATCTCTATTCCAACGACCAGGTCCCAGTTTTTGCCAAGGAAGCATATGGCAGCAGAAAATTCACTACACATTGCTGAAACTAGAAAGGCCAATTTTGGGTCCTAACAGTGATCTCAGAGTGCTGGCTGCAATCAGAAACTGTTCTGTCATATGGTGGCCTGAGTCTCGTTATCTGTTAACTTACTTCCCTAATCTGAGTTTGCATATCATTCTATTCTACACTCAAACCTTAGTGCCAGAGTTGGCTACCCACCATCTGCAGACTGTTCAGTGCTACAAGGAGCAGAAATTCTTGCATTCATTTTTCCAGAGGTGCTTTTGCAACCCAGAGTCTATTAGTTTCATGGGGTTTGCGATTGCTCCTAAAGTTGCATGCAAAATTTAGTATGTATATATGTGAGTTGTATGGAAGGGGGATCCATAGCTTTCATTAGCTTCAACAAGTTGTATGACCCCTCCAAAAGTTATAAACCACTGTCTAATTTGCAATTTATTGTTCTATATTCTATAGTAAGTCTTCTATATATGCCATAAAACCTCACCTGCTCTAGGCTCATGGTCTGGGTCCCCAAAGAGCAAAGATTTTATTCTTGGCCTATATTAATAGCTTTCTTACATCTTGATAGGATGCTCCTCCCTATGTCCTCTTCCTTCATGCTGCCATAGCTACTTCACATCTCCAAGAGGTTGTTCCTTGACATCTGACCATTGCTAAATGAATGACGGCGCATTGCAGGGTGAGAACTCTGCCAACTCCAGCTGGGATTCCTGTTATTTAGGCCATAGACCCAATTATCAAATGGAAGGCAATGCTGAAAAGTGATGTTACCTAGAAATACTCATTATTCTATAGATTTATGCTTTTCATACTTTTCCATACAATAATACAGTTCGCTATAAAATGTTTTTAAGAAGTGGTGCTTCCATTAGAGTGAAACAGATCATTAACAGTTTCCCTCACATGAAGTTTCTTTAGTTATAAAATCAACACATTATTGTTAAAAATGTAACAACACAGGTAAGAAAAAGAAAAAACATAGGACTCCCCTGGTGGTCCAGTGGTTAAGAATCCAACTTGCAATGCAGAGAACATAGGTTCGATCCCTGGTCCAGGAACTGAGATCCCACGTGCCACAGGGCAGCTAAACCCATGTGCCGCAACTACTGAAGCCCATGCGCCCGTGCTCTGCAACAAGAGAAGCTACCACGATGAGAAGCCTGCACACAGCAACCAGAGAGTGTCTCCCGCTCGCCACAACTAGAGAAAGCCCATGCATGCAGCAATGAAGACCCAGAGCAGCCAAAAATAAATAAATAAATTTACATCCCCCCCAAAACCCACCACAAACAACAAAAACCGATAAAATTTCACTCATAATTGAACCCACCTGGAGAAAACTCCTGTAACATTTTACTGGGTTGGCCACAAAGTTGGTTCAGGTTTTCCTATAACATCTTCAGAAAAATAGGAATGAATTATTTTGCAAACCCAATATGTTGCACATATCCTTCAAAACTATTTGACTATATGCATACATGCTTTTTAAAAAAGAACCAAAATGGCATCAGGTTTCACATTCTAGTTTTAACAGATATATAATGAAACATATATTGTACAACTGAATAAAATTTGACATATATACACACGTGGGAAACCATCCTCACAGTCAAAATAGTGAACGTATTATCCATCACTTCTGAAAGTTTCCTCATGCCCATGCTCACCTCTCTAACCTTCAAGGAACATGATTTTCTTTCTGTCCCTACAGGTTGGGTTGCCTTTTTTTTTTTTTTTTTTATGACTAGAATGATACAATTTGCCACCAGCCAATGCAGGGAATACAGGTTCAATCCCTGATCCCGTAAGATCCCACATACTGTGGACCAGCTAAGCCTGTGCTCCACAACTACTGAAGCCTGTGCACTCTAGAGCCTGTGCTACACAAGAGAAGTCACCAAAATGAGAAGCCCAAGTGCACCACAAAAAAGAGCAGCCCCTGCTCACCACAGCTAGAGAAAGCCTGCGAACTAATGAAGACCCAGCACAGCCAAAAATAAAAAAAGATTCACCTATGTTATTGTGTGAATTGATAGTTTGTTCCTATTTATCACGGAATTGTACTACATGGCTTGGATACACCACAGTTTATCCATTCACTTGTTGATGGACATTTGGGTTGTTTCCTTTTTGCTACTGTAAATACAGTTACCGTAAACATGTGGGTACAAGTGTTTTTGTTTTTTGTTTTTGACTGTGCCGTACAGCTTGCAGGATCTTACTCCTCAACCAGGGATTGAACCTGTGCCATTGGCAGTGAAAGCATGGAGTCCTAATCACTAGACTGCCAGGAAATTCCTTTTACAAGTCTTTTTATAGGTAGAAAATCCCTTTCCTTTCAGGTAAATATCTTGAGGTAGAACAGTTGGATTATATAGTTAATCCATATAACCATATGTGTTGAACTTTTTAAGAAACTACCAAACTGTTTGCCAAAGTGGTTGCACCATGTCCATCCACAATAGCAGCATATGGGAGTTCCAGTTCCTCTACATCCTTGATGAGTATGGTCAGTCTTAAAAATTTTAGTCATTCTAATAAGTATACATGTACAGTTTTAATTTGAATTTCCCTAATTATTGATGATGTTGGGACATCTCTTCAATGCTTATTTATCATCCATGTATACTTTTTTGGTGAAGAATGCATTCATATTCTTTGTCCATTAAAAAAAAAGTTGTTTCCTAATTGTTCAGCTTTAAGAGTTCTTTATGTATTCTGAATATGAGTATCTCATTAAACACAAGCTTCTCAAAGATCTTCTCCCAGATGGTGACTTTTCCTCCTATCCTCTTAACAGCACCTTTTGAAGAATAAAGATTTCAGCTTTGATGGAGTTCACTTTAGCAATTTCTTGTTTTATGGATTGTGCTTTTGGTGTTATATCTAAGAAAGATCTTAGCCCAAGGGTCACAACATTTTTCTCTCCTATATTTTCTTCTAACAATTTTTAGGTTTTACATTTACATTTAGATCTAAGATACATTTTAAGTTGATTTTTTTATATGTGATGTATGGATCCAAGTTTTGTTACTTTTTTTTTTGGTGGAGGGGATCATAAAGATTTCCAATTCTTGCACACAACTTCCTTGAAAAGGTGATCCTTTTTCTACTACTTTGTCTTTTGTCAGAAATAAGTTGCCCACATATGTGTAGAATTATTTCTGGACTCTATTCTTTCCACCGAACTATTTGTCAGTTTTGGTGCCAACACTATGCAGTTGTTTTTGGCCACATTGCATGGCATGTGGGATCTCTGTCCCTTGACCAGGAATTGAACGTATGTCCCCTGCATTGGAAGCACAGAGTCATAACCACTGGACCAACAGGGAAGTCCCAACACCACGCAGTTTCGATTACAGTAGCTCTGCTATCATTTTTGAAATCAAACAATGTTAGCTCTTCAACCTTTCTCTTTTTCAAGAAACATTTTGGCAATTCTATATGTCTCTGCATTTCCATGTGAATTTCAGAATCAGCTTGCTAATTTATAAAATATTAAAATACCTCGCTGAATTTGATGAGAATTGATATCTTAACTATAATGTGTCTTCTGAGCTATGAATGAGGTGTATTTCTTCATTTTTTTGCTGTTCAGTCACTAAGTCATGTCTGACTCTTTGAGACCCCATGGAGCATGCCAGGACTCCCTGTCCTTCACCATCTCCCCGAGTTTGCTCAAACTCATCTCCATTGAGTCAGTGATGCCATCCAACCATCTCATCCTCTGTTGCCCTCTTCTCTTGCCCTCAATCTTTCCCAGCATCAGGGTCTTTTGCAAAGAGTCAGCTCTTCTCATCAGGTGGCCGAAGTACTGGAGCCTCAGCTTCAGCATCAGTCCTTCCAATGAATATTCAGGACTGATTTCCTTTAGGATTGACTGGTTTGATTTCTTTCCTGTCCAAGGGACCCTTCAAGAGTCTTCTCCAGCACCACAGTTTGAAAGCATCAATTCTTCAGCACTCAGCCTTCTTTATGGTCCAGCTCTCACATCCATACATGACTACTGGAAAAACTATAGCCTTGACTATATGGATCTTTGTCGGCAAAGTGACGTCTGTGCTTTTGAATATGCTGTCTAGGTTTGTCATAGCTTTTCTTCCAAGGAGCAAGTGTCTTTTAATTTCGTGGCTGCAGTCACCATCCACAATGATTTTGGAACCCAAGAAAATAAAATCTGTCACTGTTTCCACTTTTTCCCTATCTATTTGCCATGAAGTAATGGGACTGAATGGGTCTTAATTTCTTTTAGCAGTATTTTATAGATTTTAGTGTACATATGTTTCACATCTTTCATCAGAATTAACCCAGACTATTGCATGGTTTTGGTGCTTTTGTAAGTGCAGTTTCTAATTGTTCCCAGTCACAAATTTCCAAATATTAAACCAATCCTCTATTCCTAGGATAAACCCCACTTGGTCATGATGTATTATTCTTTTAATATATTGCTGAATTTGATTTACTAAAATTTTGTTTAGCATTTTCACATCTATGTTCATGAATAATTTTGTTCTGTAGCTTTATTTTCTTGCAATGTCTTTGCCTAGTTTTGGTTCACATAGTGTTTTAAACCAGCTTTTAAAAACTGATAAGTCACAAACATATTATAGGCATTTTAATGTTGTATTTTGCAATGTTTGGGGGGCATCACAGCACTTTATCTTGGATGAATCATAGTTTAACCTAATGTTGGATATTTGTTTCCAACTCTTTACTGTTATAAACAATGCACCCAGGGACTTTTGGTGGTCCAGTGATTAAGAGTAAGCCTGCTAATGCAGGGGATATGGGTTCAATCCCTAGTCCAGGAAGATTCCACATGCCGTACGACAACTAAAGCCATGTGCCACAAATATTGAGCCTGCACTCTGGAAAACGTGAGCTGCAACTGCTGAGTCTGTATGCACAACTACAGAAGCCCATGTGCCTTTAGAGCCTGTGCTCTGCAACAAGAGAAGCTACTACAATGAGAAGCTTGCACACCACAACTAGAGAAAGCCCGTGTACAACAACAAAGACTCAGTGCAGTTAAAAATAAAATAATAAAATTAAAAAAAAATTTTTTTTAATGCATACATTTTTGAAGACATAAAAGATTCTTAAGATAAACCCCTGGAAGTGAAATTAGTGGGTCAGAGGGCTATGCGTTTTAAGACATATATTGTAAAACTTCCCTCCAGAAAAGTCATAAAAATGTATTCTGCCATCTTCAGAATATAAGATTGTCTGTTTTTCCAAACCCTTACCAAAAGTAAGTATTATTTTTAAAAGGTCAGTAGTCCTTGCACATGATGAAATCCTTTCCATCACACAAACTGCTCAGTCCCTTTAGCCTAAATCAGCTCTAAGTGGTCTTAAGGTATCTAAGAAGGTAGGATGGGTGGGGGAGGGAGAGGGGGGCAGAGAGAGAGGGAAGAGGGAGAGAAAGAGCTGATATCCTTCTAAGTAGGAAAGTCATTTGTAATGAAAGAGTGCTAAGAAATGTTTTTATCCCTTAATTTACTTCTGGGATCCCATATCTCCAGGGCAACAGGGTAACTTGCTGATGGAGAGCCCTTCAATTTTCACACATGTGGTTAAAGGGTAAGTTCATTTCTTTTTTTTTTTTCTTTCAGAATGTCAGAGCTGGAAGAGCCCTTAATAGCCAATCAGTCCAATCCTTCATTTCAAAGAATGTGAAGATGAGATAGAGAGGGGGAGAAAGTTGCTCAAGATCCCACAGGAAATCAGTGGCAGAGCCAATGGCTGGACAAAAATCACTGCTAAGTTCTGTTTTTGTTCTGTGACTCGTCATTTAGAACCACATCTAGAAACCACAGAAACTCGTCTTCACCCAACATACTTTTCTAAACCTGATACTTCAAGGGCAGAATAGAGAGAATAACTGCTTTTGCATTTATATTTATGCTTGGTCTGTTTCAAGGACGTGGGCACATGGCATCATTTTTCCCATTAAATGAGGCAGATAATACGAGTAGTTGAATGTGGTTTTGGTTCAGAGGTACAAAAGGCCTCCAGAGAAATCCAAAAACCAGAAAAGACATAGCCTGAGAGGTACCAGTACTGACTTGTATCATCTACATTTCTCTTGGAAAGATAAAGAAACCACTAATTAATATAGAGATGCTGGGGTTTGATGAATGTATATAACATCCACAACAGAAGTCAAACTGGGAATGGGAATATGGGAGAACTATAAGAATAAAAATAGATAATTATGCATAGACACCTGTGGAGTTGGCTACGGAATGGTTGATGCGTTGGGTCAATTCATAGAGGGCTTGGTATGTTCCAAATACACACCCCAAAAGGCCCAGGATGCTGATCATGATGTCCTTCACGATGGTGATACAGTTCATGTCTTCAGGGTAAAAGGTGATGAGCTCCAGGAAGGGAGGGATGATGAGGGCCAGGGCACTGCTGCTCACGGAGCCTACCAGGGAGATGACCAGGTCCAGGCGGGGGATGAGGATGGCTGAGACACCTGTGGGGGAGAAGAGGTTTAGGATCATGGAATGTTCCTTCAGGAAGGGAGCCCAGAAACAAACCCTTTGTTTGGAGCCTTATAATTCCCCGATGCCTGAGACACCATCTGGAGAGGTGGCAAAGGAGCTCATTGTGAACTTGAGTAGCAGATCAAGCACTGTGGCTCTGGACTTCCACATCTGTTTAAACACCAATATACATGCTCCCCTTTCATGCTTTATCTATTGAGTTTTTCCACATATAATGTTTATTGATAAGGATTCTCTATCACCCATCTGTAATGATCTTCTCATTGCAGAGATGAGGAAGTCTAGAACTCTAGAGGGAATGGGTCATGCCCAAGGTCACATAGAGCTGAGACGAGAATCCAATGATATGCCCAATATAAGGCCCTTTCTACCCTACTAGACTGCCTCTAACGTATGTGAAAGAACTTGGTACACTGTAGGTGTTTGACAAATGCTTGACCCATACTCAGACACCGCATATACAGTCAAGTTGTACTGATTGACCCAATACAGTCCCTGTCTAGAAGCAAGGATGGATAAGTGATAAGAGATGGCTCTGCTGCTGTCAGGATCTCAACCACTGGTTTTCCTACTCTTAGAAGGAACCTGATAATAAAGGAAGACATAGAACATGCAGACAGCATTAGGTGGCTCACTCACTTTCTCTTCTCTTCCCATTAACACTCTTAGATATCCATATTTTATAAATACAATGAACATGTATCATGGATTTTGGGGAGGGTGTCCAATTTTGATAATATTTGATTGAACAAATATATATATTAATAATTTATGTGATTTAACTTTACACAGCCATGTGATTCTCCTACGAATAAATTAAGAAAAACCTCTTATGGAAAGCACTCAGACTAGCTTGCTGGTTCTTGAAGAAAATAACACCTCTTTTTGAAGCTGCTCCAGCACATCTAATCCAAGAACGAGACAGACTCATAGACTCTTACGGTTGAGAATCCATCAGCTCTCTGATGGGATGATCTTTGTCCACAGCGCTCCTTCATTAGATATTTAATAAATTGCTTACTGGAGGAGGTACAGAGAAAAGTCAGTGTCTGTTCTTTAGAAGAGCTCATGCAGATAGCGCAGAGAGAAGGCATGCTCACAGAAAGCTATTATGCAAGGTGCAGTGAAGGAGTGCTCTAGAAGGGTCAGATCTGGTCATGCTAACCCGTTGCTCAGGGCCCTTCCATGGCTCCCCACTGCCTGATCTCCTTAGCACAAGGTCCCTTAGGACTTGGATCTGCTTTATGTCTTATCCTCCCCTATGCTTTCAGTTCTCCAAGAGGCCATACATAAGTACTGGTCTCCAGTCTTTGCATACCCTGCTCCCTATACGTGGTACATTCTCTACTCCTCCCTGTTTCTTAATTATTTTTAGGTCTTAACTGAAATATTGTTTCAGTGGAGAGGACTTTCTGATCTGGCTCAGGCTAAGTTATAGGACCTTCTCAGGTGCTCTTAGAGCAGCCTTCTCTTACAGTCTTAACTATCATCTGGTCCATCACTGTGTACCATCTTCATGTACACCGCAATATGCTATAATTATTTCCCTGCATATATTTCCCACTCAAATTCTAAGCCTCATGAGGGCAGGAACCATGTCTTTTTCATGATTCATTATTGTATCCCTAGCACCTAGCACCATGTCAGGCACATAGTAGGTAATTATGATTGCTGAATGAGTGAAGGATAACGGAATTGACAGAGGAGTAAGCGAGGAAGAAGAGGTCTTTCAGTGCAGAACAGAAGCAGCACATGTCATTGAAAGTCATCTGTCTCCAGTGATGCTCTTTCCCTGATATCAAGTGGCCTGAACTACTCACTGCTCCTCTTCAATGGACACCTTTCCTACTGGGAATGATCTCAATACAATACACTTACAGGTTCCTGATGTCTTGGTACAGACTGGGAACCTTCTGTAACACCTTTAAGCCAAGCAGGTGTGCCGTTTCTGCTTCTAGAACTATAGTTACAGGGAGTATAGCATCTGGCAGTGTACTATTCTGTTGGTCTGCTCCAAGCCTTACAAACTTTCTTCTGACCATGAACTGAGACGAGATTCCCTCAAGTGTAAACACAGAGTCCTGGAGACTTTAAGACGAAATTTACTCTCTCTCTTACACAATAATTCTACAGTTGTTTGAGAACAGATACAGAATTTTCCCAAGCCTTTGTTTCTCCAGGCAAAACCTCCCTAGTTCTTTCCTTAATTACTCACAGGCCACCATTTTAAATTTTCTTAGGGAAAGTATTTCTCAGCCCTATTCACAATGTTTCCCAAACATCTACAATGGCACCTGATATAAAATGAATGAGGAAATGAATGAATGAATGAATAGAAGGAAGAAAGGGAGAGATGGGGGAAGGGAGGAGAAAATGACTTCCAAGAATGTAACACATCAACCCTTTGAGGTTCTTCCTATAGTTAAACATCACCTTAAGAGGACTTCACATTAATTTTTGATAGGAAGGAATATGGCTCAGTGGAAAACACAGACTTTGGTGCCACACAACCTGCATTCAAATACCAACTCTGTCACTTAGCAGCTATATGATGTGAGCTTGTTACTTCATCTCCTGGGTCACAGTTCCTTCAGCTGGTAATATTACATAGTTAGGCTGTCCTGAGTATTGCATAATCTCAGTGTTGTGCCTGACATATAGGAGGCATATAGGAATGAATAAATGACACTTCTTTCTCCCACAAACCAGCCAATGTATTCTATGTGTAGATAGTAGAGATTACTGTAACATTTACTCTGTGACAATTCTGTTAACCCATTTTTCAGCTGGAAACTTGAGGCTCAGGGAGGTAAAATATGTTGCTTGGCTGGTGGCTGAGCCAGCGATAGTGGGGTAGCTGTCAGTGTGGCTCCAAACCACAACTTTGGGCAAAGAGAGCCCTTTCGTCCTACTCACAGGTCAGACAGACCAAGGCTGTGCGGACAGACAGGTCTGCAAACAGCGCCCAGCTCTCTGACACCTGGGAGATGACGACGGGGATGATGATCTCAGCCGGGACGTGGAACTGGAGGGCATAGGTGAAGAAGATGCCGATGGAGTACGTCAGCTTGACTGACTGGTACAACCTGTAGAGAGAGAGGGACAGCACATGAAATTCGATGTGGCTCCAGGGCAGGGCCATGCGGGATTTGCTCACTGCTTGGAAGCTGGGACTTGTTAAGTTATATCACCACCTAACTTCCACTGACTCAGCCTGACTTGCCATTAGAGCCACTTGGGAAGTTTATTAAAAGTGTACATTCTTGGAGATTCTCATTTAATAGGCTCGCAGCTCAGGAATCTGTGCCTTTTTTTTCCTTCTTTTTTTTTTTTTTTTTAAGGTATATCTGCATAGAGGAAAGTTCACAGTATAAAGAGATCATATTCCCTCCCACCTTTGATTCCCAGTGTCCAGTTCCTCCCTCCACAGGCAACTCCTCTAACAATTTTCTTGAAGCCCCTCCAGAAATACTGTAGACACAAACTTATACAGAATGTAGGTACACATACAGAAGCATCCTTTATGTACCACTGATTTGTTTTTGTTCATTAAATATTTCTTAGATATTGTTCCCCATCAGTACACATAGATCTGGCTCTTCTATTTAATAGCTGCTGATATTCCAATTGCATAGATATACTATAATTTGTTTAATTTTAAAGAAATTTTTATTGGAGTATAGTTGATTTACACTGTTGTTTTAGTTTCAGTTATATAGCAAAATGGATCATGTATATATATATATATATATGTATACACACATATCCCCTCTTTTTTTTAGATTCTTTTCCCATATAGGCCATTACAGAGTACTGAATTGAGTTCTCTGTGCTATAAAGCAGGTTCTTACTAGTTATCTATTTTTATAATTTTTAACTGCTCCCCAATTAATAGACATTTAGATTATTCCTAGTCTTCTGTCAGTAAACTACACAGCAAAGAATATGCTTGTACATATACCTATGCACATACAGTATACACCCCCAGATATAAAAACGCTGGGTAAAAGTATATGTGATTTAACATTTTGATAGCTCTCATAAAATGGAACACATTGTTGTAAATTAGTGCAGCTAATGTGGAAAGCAATATACCAGTTCCTTAAAAAATTAAAAACAGAACTACCATATGACTCAGTAATTCCACTCCTGGGTTCAGTTCAGTTCAGTCACTCAGTCGTGTCCGACTCTTTGCGACCCCATGAACTGCAGCATGCCAGGCCTCCCTGTCCATCACCAACTCCCGGAGCCCACCCAAACCCATGTCCATTGAGTCGGTGATGCCATCCAACCATCTTATCCTCTGTCATCCCCTTCTCCTCCTGCCCTCAATCTTTCCCAGCATCAGGGTCTTTTCCAATGAGTCAGCATGTAACTGAAAAAACTTAAAACTCTAATTCAAAAAGATACATGCACTCCTATGTTTGTGTGAAAGTTGCTCAGTCGTGTCCAGCTCTTTGCAACCCCATGGACTCTACAGGCCAGAAAACCGGAGTGGGTAGACTTCCCCTTCCCAAACCAGGGATCGAACCCAGGTCTCTTGCATTGCTGGCAGATTCTTTACCAGCTGAGCCACAAGGAAAACCCTTATGTTTATCACAGCATTATTTACAATTGCCAAGATATGGAAGCACCAGATGAAAAGATAAAGAAGACATGGTATATGTGTATAATGGAATGCTGTGCTGTGCTTAGCTGCTGAGTCGTGTCTGACTCTTTGTGACCCCATGGACTGTAGCCTGTCAGGGACCTCTGTCCATGGGATTCTCCAGGCAAGAATACTGGAGTGGGTTGCCATGCTCTCCTCCAGTGGATCTTCCCAAACCAGGGATTGAATCCAGGTCTTCTGCACTGCAGGTGGATCTGAGCCACCAGGGAAGCCCAACAATACTGGAGTGGGTAGCCTATCTGTTCTCCAGGGGATCTTCTGACCCAGGAATCCATCCAGGGCCTCCTGCATTGCAGGTGGATTCTTTACCAGCTGAGCTACCAGGGAAGCCCATAATGGAATGCTACTCAGCCATAAAGAAGAATGAAATTTTGCCATTTGCAACAGTGTGGATGGACTTGGAGGGTATTATGCTAAACTGAAATAAGTTAGACGGAGAAAGACAAATACCGTATAGCATCACTTATATGTCAAATCTCAAAAATAAACTAGTGAATATAACAAAAAAGAAGCACATTCACAGATATAGAGAACCAACTAGTGGTTACCAGTGAGGAGAGGGGTGGAGGGAAGGGCAAGATAGGAGTAGGGAACTAATAGGTACAAACTACTATGTATAAAATAAGTGAGCTACAGAATATATGGTACAACACAGGGAATATAGCCAATATTATATACTAACTATAAATGGTACATAACATGTATTAATAAAAATTGTGACTCACTATGTTATACACTGGAAACTTATGTAACATTGTACATCAACTATACCTCAATAAAAAGAAATAAAAAATAAAATTTTGATAGCTCTTGACATATTGCCCATTTGTTGTCTGAGCACAGTGGAGTGCTTGCTACCCTCCATCCTTGGAAAAACACAGTGTGTGAACACACGCTGGTTTGTGTCATTGTGTTTTGTAAAACTGACATTTCTATTATTAGGAGAGAGACAGAGCAGCTTTTCAAATATATAAATTGTCATTTTTGTTTTAATTTGCCTGTGAACTATTTGTTCACATCCATTTCTTCTTGGTCTTTTGCTTATTCCTTCTTTAAGGCTCTTCTGGAGAATCTCATCACTAGCCAGGCTCAGAGAAGGTGTGAGGTCCTTATGGCAGCTGATGCCCATTTTTTTCCAGCTGATATCCCAGAAGGAAAGTGCCATGTGCAATGTGGTGGCAACCCAAATTGCCCAGAATAAGAACAGCATATTAAGTTGATATCTTACTGGTATAAAATAAGTCACAATTTCAAGGAAATTCCACATTAATTATCTCATCTGGTCATTACCACAACACAGTGAAATGGGTAGGACTGGTGATATTTTTCTCATTTTACAGCTGTGGCTTCATGGGAAATGCACACCCTCCCCCACCCGCCCCTCCACCTCCCCGCCTCCCGCCCCCCCCACCTCACCTCAGTCTACTGATGTCCAAAAGACCAAGGCTGTGTCGGAGACTAACAATGATTATAGCTAATACTCAGTGAGCACTTACTGCATACCAGACACTTTTCTAAGCATTTTATGTATTTGAAGCCAATTTGCCCTCACAGTCACTCCCTAAGAGACAGTGTGGCAGTCATTTGTGCCGCTCAGCTGCTCACCAAATACCCCCAAGTCTTCCAGACATGTGGCAGAATTTCATTTCTGTGTTCTCTGGAGTGAGGCATGGTCACTTGCTTTGACTGATGGTGTGAACAGAAGAGACAGGTCACTTCTCAGAAAAACTTTAGGGCCTTCATGGTTAAGGGTGTGATTCAATGTGCTCTTTGCCGTGGCAACCAATGAAGTTTCAGGGAGTGGCTGGCCGATCAGTCTGGGTCTTGGAAGTGGGGATGGTGCAGAGCTGAGCCCCAGCTATCCCATAATGGACATGTAGCATGAGCATACAATTAAACATTTGTGTGTGTTCAGCCACTGAGATTCTGGAGTGGCTTATTTTGTTTATTACCAGAGCATAACCTATCCTGACTGATACAAATAGGCAAGAGTATTATCCTTATTTTACCGAGGATGGAAATGATGTCTGCAAGATTAGGTAACTTGTCCAAGGTCACACGAGAACCAGGATCAAATCCCATTGCTCAGAGGTAGAATCTGTGCTCTTACATACTTGGTTCTACTGACAGCTTAGTCATTCTGCACCTACTACCGCCAGAATAAGGACAATGGCTAATACTCGATGAATGCTGTATGTCAGTTCCCCAAATGTTTCCTGGATGAACGAATGGATGAGTAAATGAATGAATGATTAATGCAAGAACTTCAGTCAAAGTTCCAGGTGGGGCACAGCAATGGCAGTCTAGGCCCATTTCTGGAATTGGGGACCTGAGTAGTTGTCCATACGCAGGACCCTCAATCATTACTTCAGAGTTATACTTTTTGTTGTTGCTGTTTCTGTTCCCTAAGCCCTCCCAGATCATTCCTGTTTGAAAGCCTTTGAACCACAGAGTCAGAGAGAATTCAGTTTCAACTTCTCATGAACAGCATGAACTGGGAAAGTTACTTACAGCTTTTTCACATATCAACTTCCTCATCTAATTCAATGGAGTTGATAATAATAATGCTAACCCATAAGGCTGTTGAGAGAATTAAATGAGATGATACACAATGCCTGGGTTATTAAATGTACCTGTTATTATAATACAGATACTAGCAGTCAATATTTTGTTGTTGATAATGACTCAAGGATGCCACATTCTGCTGCTGAGGCTCAGACTCTGTGACTCCCCTCCTCTTCCCCCCAGCCCCAGATGGGCAGGGACGTACCAGCAATTGGGCAAGTTGAGGGTGATGCTGGCCTGAGTGTTCGACCCAAACTTCATGTAGCCCAGTGTCCCCAGGCAGATGTAGAGGACGATGACAAGGGACATCCCCAAGTACAGAACAAAGGAAAACTGCTGTGGATGCTTCATCTGGTTTTTGAGAGGTAGAACCTGGAGGTGAAAGGAGGTTAAGAAAGAAAAGGTAGAAGGAGAGAAAGCAGGTTTCCTCTCAAGGACAGACATCCTTCTCCAGGTGGCCCAGAGTCAGGACGGGTCCACATGCCCTTTCATCTCCTCCCACATTTTCTATAGCTAAGAGTACCCCATCTTCAAGGCTTGGTGTGGTGTACAGAGCAGATGGCATCCTGCAAATGGGGAATGACTTTCCCTTCTGCCACGAGATCATATTCTGCATTTTTCATAAGTACTGCTATTTAGGCCCCTGGAACAAAGACTGGCTTCCACAGAGAGAACTGGGGACTCTCAAATCCCACACCCATCTTACCATGCCGACACCTTCAAATGTGAAGATGGCTGTACCGAAGAACAGTAAGAAGGTCTTCCAGCCTGCCATCAAGGGTAGGTTCCTGGGATCTGGAATCTCCTAAAAGGAAGAAGAAGAAGGGCATTGGTTTTTCCAAGGCACAGAAGTCACCCCAAATCTGGTAGAGAGTTAGGCTTGCCTGACGTCAACAGGGACAGTATTAGAAGCACCCATGAGAGAGCTACAGCTGAGTTAGCCTTCTCAACTTTTAAAAAAGTTACTTCTTTTACACACAGCATACAATTTACCATTTTAAACATCTTGAGTGTACAATTCAGTGGCATTAAGAACATTCACATTGTTGTACAATCATCACCAATTCCATCTCCAGAACATTATCACCATTCCCAGTTGAAACTGTGCAGCCATTATATAATAACTCCCTATTACCCAGCCCCTCTGGAAACGCCTATTTGACTTTCTGTCTCTATGAATTTGATTGTTCTAGGTACCTCATATAAAAGAACTCATATAATATTTCTCTTTTTGTGATTGACTTATTTCACTAAGCATAGTGTCCTCAAGGTTCATCCATGTTGTAACACGGATCAGAATTTTATTCCTTTGCAAGGAATACATTATATATGTTTAATTTCGATTTACCACATCTTTACATGGAAAATGGAACCCAGGGAGGAGAAAGAATTGCCCAAGGCCCCTCTTCCAGTCAGTGGCACAGCCAAGATATGAATTCAGGTCTTGTGTGTTCCAGTTCTCTAACACCTCTTTCCCATCACTTCTCTCAGAGCTGTGGAGTACTGGCACAGCAGCTACCACCGATCTAGAAGGAATGATTCTCTTAATAAGATTCCTGTGGGCAGAATAATGTCCACATCATAGTCCCTGGAACCTTGAGTATGTTACATTACTTGGCAAGGGAGAATTAAGTTTCTAGGCTGAATTAAGGTAGCTAATCAGCTAAATTTAGTAGGAGATTACCCTGGATTATCTAGGTGGGTTTGGTGTCATCACAAGGGTCTTTTAAAGTGGAAGAGGGAATCAGGAGAGAGAACCAGAGAGATGGCAGCATGAGAAAGACATGGCCTGACACTGCTGGCTTTGAAGAGGGAAGTGGGCCATGAGCCAAGGCCTGCGGGTGGCTTCTAGAAGCTGGAAAAGGCAAAGAAACAGATTCTCCCCACAAGCTTCCAGAAAGAAATGCAGCCCTGACCAGTGAGACCTCAAGAGTTCTGAGATAATTCTGTGTTGTTTTAAGTTACTAGATTTGTGGTCATTTGTCACAGCAGCAGCAGAAAACTAATACAACCCCAGAGACTTTCAAAGAAATGAAACTGTAGTAGGGAATTTCAGGGCCTATAACGATAGCAAAGCATGGGCTTGTGAGGCAAAATGACTGTATTTAGGGGAAAAATTACTGTTTATCAGTTTCCTTGTCTGTGAACTGGGGATAAAGCAGCACTACTTCCATAACAGCATCATTGTGAAGATTTAGTGAGTTAAATTGGTTACTTGACTGAGGTTTATCTCCCCGAGTGATTGTAGCCTCCATGAGAGCAGACAGCTCGTCAGTTTTACTTATCACTGAATCTCTGTCCTCTGTACATTGCTTGGATCACAGAAGTTATCAATAATTATTTGTTGAAAGACCCATTGCTATATAATGTGACGACGACAATGATGATGATGGTGAGTAGCTTTTATAGCCTGTGGGGCAGAAGAGTTCACAGCTATTACTTGAGCAGGAGGTCACCTTTCCTGCTCTCATCTGCCCATAATGACAGTGTCTCAGAAGCCCTGGACCCTGACCCTCCTGCAGTGGTTTTGGGCACAGACCTGCATGATATACTCAAAGATCAGAGCCATGCTCCCCAGGGTGATGATGTTGGCCAGCATGGAGAAGATGGACAGCACCCTGACGTTCTGGATAAACACCAGCAGGATCAGGAAGGGCAGGATCGTCAGCATGTAGAAGCGAATGTCCATGTTGGGGGTCAGCACCAGGATCTTCCTGGGTTCGCAGGTTTTGGAGGTCACGTGGGCTTCTTCCACCATCTGATGTGAAGCACAATGAAAGGCAGTATAGTTACAGCTGCTACATTAACAAAGGAAACCCAGTTAAGTTTCAATTTCAGACAATTAACAGATAACTTTTTAGTAAAAGTATGTCCCAAATATTATACAAAGATACACTTGTAGTAAAAAAAAATTGCTGCTTATCTGAAATTTCAACTTAATTGGGTTTCCTATACTTTTATTTGTCACATTTGGTAATCCTAAACTGTAGTACCCATGATTGTGACAACCAGAAATCCTCAGAGTCATCAAATCTCAAGGCTGAAGCATCATTCTGTCATCTAGCCCAACTTCTTCTTATGTACCAAATAGTTTTCTTTCATATATCCAGAGAACAGGAATTGATTATACAGGAGTATCTTCAACTTTAGATAGTTCTAAAAGTTAGAAAGCTAAGAATTTGAGCAAAATCTGTCTGCTTGAATATTCTATCCATAAAGGCTGTCATAGTTTTGACTATTTGAATGCACAAAAACAAGTATACTTCTATTTCATGAAGCCAAGAAAGAATGCTATGATTGACTTGTAATGCCTGTTAGGAATGCAATGAGGGAAAGATTGCAACTTGTTTGCTTTAGTTATCTTCTACATGACAACCTTGAGATACCTAAAGAAAATCTCATCAACACTTCTAGGCTAAAAATTCTCAATTATTTCTGATTGGACATGACTATAAGCTATCCTGGCTGCATTCCTCAGATGTTGCTTTGGCTTCATTATGATCTGTTTAAAGAGTGATTCCCAGGACAGAAAGAACTCCCAACTGAAGCCTGATTAGGGAGTAGAAATAAAGCCTCTCCTATCATGATCCAAAAACTTCACTTTTGCTAAAACAACCCTAGCAGCAGGAGGTCTGCTTTCCCTCACTCTGCCCAGAAGAGGCCTCTTTACCTGTTGTAAATTGTCTGCCATAAACATAAAATAAACACTGCAGAAGCCCAGTTGGGTGATGATTAATAAGAAGCTGACAGTGTACCTGAGAAAGAAAAGAAGAGGCAGACAGAAGGAGAAATGAATTATTTTTAATGCATTTATTTTTATTTTTTGAGACAATTATTTCTTTTGTTATTATTTTTACTATTTCCCCATTTTTTAACTTTCAAGTTTAAATTTCAAGTCCACAGTAAAAGTTGAAAGACTAGTATAATTAACATTATATATCCTTTCACTAGATATACTTATTGTTAACTTTTAGGTCTAACTGCATTATGTATAGATGGAAGAATGTGTTCATACACACACACACACACACACGTGTGTGTGTGTGTGCATTTTTTAAGAACTATTTTAAAATTAACTGCAGATATTATAACATGTCAACCTTAAAGACTGTAATATCTTCCTTAGGACTATGATATCCAACTTCAATATCCTCAAATATATAGTCTATGTTTTAGTTCAGTTCAGTTCAGTCGCTCAGTCGTGTCCGACTCTTTGCGACCCCATGAACTGCAGCACGCCAGGCCTCCTTGTCCATCACCAACTCCTGGAGTCCACCCAAACCCATGTTCATCGAGTCGGTGACGCCATCCAACCATCTCATCCTCTGTCGTCCCCTTCTCCTCCCGCCCCCAATCCTACCCAGCATTAGGGACTTTTCCAATGAGTCAACCCTTCGCATGAGGTGGCCAAAGTATTGGAGTTTCAGCTTCAACATCAGACCTTCCAATGAACACCCAGGATTAATCTCTTTTGGGATGGATTAATTGGATCTTCTTGTTTTACTTTATTTTTATTTATTTTTACTTCTTTTTTTGGCTGTGCTGTTGGGCTTGTAGGATCTTGGTTCCCTGACTAGAGACTGAACCTGGGTCCTCAGGAGTGAAAGCTCTGAATCCTAACCACCAGACCACCAGGGAATTCCCAAATATTTTAAATAACCCAATTCTCTCCAAAATATCTTTTATAGCTGTTTTAAAAATTTCTTTGATTCAGGATCTAATTACATTTCATATATTGCATTTGCCTATGTTTCTTTAGTCTTTTTTTTCAGGTAGAGCAGTCCTATACATAGCTACCCTTTTTGTTTCCCATGACATTGGCTTTTTGGGAAGAGTCTAGGCCATCTGTCTTGTAGAATGTCCCACAGTGTGGACTTACATGACTGTTTCCTGGTGATTCAGATAAGCAAGCCTACCACATAGGTGATACTTTGTACTTATATTTCATAATATTGGGAGGCACAGGATGTCTTGTGGTTCTACTGTGATGTGAATTCTAGGCCTCTCCATTATAAGTACACATTTCCTGCTTTGCAACCTGTAGGTAAAATTTTGAGATGGCATGAATAGCCTGTCTTCCTCAAGCCAAAGGTTTTAACATTCATTCATAATCTTTGCTGAATCAATTATTTCATTGGTTGGTTGCAAGGTGTTCTGTCATTTTATCTAAGTTTATTAGCTAGCATCTAAGAAAAATACATTCTCTCCCTCTTTTTTTATCACAATAAATTCACATTAATTATTCTTTATTTAGTATATTATATTCTGCTATTGCCATTATTCTTCTGGATTCTTACATTGTCCTGAATTTGAAGATATATTTATCTACTTTTTTGTGAGAATATTTTGAGAGTTCTACATTTAAAAAATTTTTTAATTGGAGGATAATTGCTTAACAATGTTGTGTTGGTTTCTGATGTGTAACATCATGAATCAACCATAAGTATACACATATCTCCTCCTCTTAAGCCTCCCTCCCACCAACCCCTCCATCCCACCATTCATTTTTTTCAAAAGAACAAAAATATGTTCCTCTACTTAGGTTCTAATGTTTAGATCCACGTTTTTCAAGACTGGGTTGTAGTAACCAATGCATCAGAATCATCTGAGGTTGGTGATTCCTGGCTCTCATATCAGCCTACTGAGTCAGAAGCTTGGCAGTGTCATATGAGACTTCAGAAGAGAGATTTTTTTCTCTTTATAATGGAAATTTTCAAACATACAAGAAAGCAATGATAATAATTCAATGACTCCTCATGCGCTCATCCCAGCTTCAACAATTAACTTTTAGGGAATCCTCTTCCATCTATTCCTTCACCCCTACTGCACACAAGCTTCTTCTGTTGGAGTATTTGAAGTTAAGGGAAAAAAATCAGCAAGGCGAGGGGAATATAGAAAATTAAAGTATTTGAAGTATTCCGCCTGTAAATAACTCAGTATGCAGTTCTAGTGGACAAGACCTTAAATAAAATATAACCACCAAGCCCTTAATCACCCCTTACAAAATTAACAATAATTTCTTTCTTTTAAAAAATATTTACTCATTTATTTGGCTGTACCTGGTCTTAGCTGCAGTATGAGGTATATTCAATCTTAGTTGTGGCATGTGGGAACTAGATCCCACATCTGATCTAGGGATCGAACTGACCAGGGATCGAACCTGGATCCCCTGAATGGGGAGCATGAAGCCTAAGCTACTGGACCACCAGTGAAGTCCCACAATAATTTCTTATATCATTTAATATTCCACCATAGTCAAACTTTTCCAATTTTTTTCAAAAATATCTATTTCAGAGTTGTTTTCTAAACAAGTCTCTACGTTGCATTTTGTTATTAAGTCTCAAGTTTTTTAATCTGCTATATTCCCCTTGCCTTATTTATTTTTTTCCCTTGCAATTTAAAATTTTTTCATTGGTGTTGAAGATACCAGAAAATTTCCCTGTAGTATGTTTAACTTTCTAGATTCAGTTGATGAATTCATAATGTCATTTACCTTGTTCTTCTATCCCCTGTATTTCCTATAAGCTGATATTAGATCTAGTGGTGTGATAAGACTGAGGTTCTTCCTTTCTGTTTCGGGCAAGGGTATTTCAGAGGTGGCTCTCTGTACTCCCTATTGAATCCTATTGTAAGACACATTATGTCTGGTTGCCCAATGTCCAAACACGAGACGACTAGAAGGGGTCAGGTGAGGCCTGTGTATTCTTCTTTTATAATTTTCCAATGACCTTTCACAATGAGGATTGTTGCTTACATGGAATAGATAGTTTTTAATCAAACTCCCCAGGTATCTCTTAGCACACTAAAGATGACAAATTATTGGTTTAAATAAAATAGTTTCCTAATTCTTTTTCAGTTACTGGCATTCTTTCTCATTGCCCCAGAGAAATGGCATAGTGTAGTGGGTGAGAGCTGAATGTTCTAGATTTCAGTCTGTGCTCTGCCATTAGATCCCTGGGTAACTTAAACCAAACTTATGGCTCTATCTGGTCTTAATTTTCTTCCATTTGAATAGACATAGATATTAGTGATCTTCAAGGAGCCTTCTTGCCTGAAAGTTTTATTCAGGGTGCATCAGAAGTTGATAACTTGGTGAGAAAGGATGGACAATTGTGAGATCTCTGTTATTACTGCCCCGTGCCTCTCCGATCTGACAATCAGAGTGATTCCTGACATTCTCAAGAGAGGAGTTGCAGGAGGGGTCTTGGCAGATGAGGGACTGACTACTTCTTGAGGGCTCTGTTGGGAAAGGCTAACATATTAGGTGCTTGCTTGAAACTCTGCTTCTCCACTATCTGTGTCTTTGACCCTAGACATGTTATTCTATCTCTGTGAGCCTTGGTCACCATATTTCTTCCCAATAAAGATGCACCCACCTACCTCACAAGGTCATTGAAATGATCAGAGGCAATCAGATACAGGAAAGCATTTTGCATATCATAGAGTTTTTATCCAATGAGTGAACAAGCTAAATTGTAATGTTCACTATTAGGAGGATTAAATAAAACCACAGGATCCATCTATATGGTTGGGGAACATTGTGAGCCTTACAAAACAATGAAGTCAATTTGTATGTCTCAATGTGGAAAGAAACTAGAGACATAATGTTAGGTGAAATAGCAAATTTTCAATAAATATTCCAATTAATATACAAGAAAATACAAAATATGTATTTCCACTTGCACACATATATCCTGTTCATGCAGAAAGTCTAAAGGAATATTTACTAACTAGATATCAGTGACTTCATTTTATTTACTTATTTTTGGCCACACTGCACAGCTTGTGGGATCTTACTTCCCTGACCAGGGATTGAACCTGGGCCCTTGGCAGTGAGAGCTCAGAGTCCTAACCACTGAACCTCCAGGGAAGTCCCAGAGATTACTTCTTGAATGAAGAGTGGGATAGGGGATGGAGCTATCAGAGGAGATTCTCTATACTGGTCAATAGTTTTCAATAAAAACATATTCATTTAAAACTTTTGTTACTCAGGTGGTGTGGTGGTAAAGACTCCACCTGACAATGCAGGAGACGAAAGAGACACAGGTTCAATCCTGGGTTGGCAAGATCCCCTGGAGAAGGAAATGGCAACACGTTCCAGTATTCTTGCCGTGGAAATCCCATAGACATAGGAGCCTGGTGGGCTACAGCCCATGGGGTCAAAAAGAAGCTGGACACAACTGAGCATGCACATGCAATGTACTAGCAGTAAAGGAAGAACAGGTGAGCATTATTATCACTGCTGTTGTTATTGTTACTACTACTCCTGTGATAGCTGGGCTTCCCTTGTGGCTCAGCTGGTAAAGAATCCACCTGCAATGCTGGAGACCTGGGTTCAATCCCTGGGATGGGAACATCCCCTGGAGAAGGGAAAGGTTACCCACTCTAGTATTCTGGCCTGGAGAATTCCATGGACTGTATAGTCCATGGGGTTGCAAAGAGTCGGAAACGACTGAGCGACTTTCATTCATTCATTCATTTCTGATGTCTATGACTACTACCTTCCCCACACTGAGTGTGTCCTCAGCCAGGCATTTGGGCAGGTTTCGAGGCTGTACATCATGGCTTCTCCATAGTTCACAAAAGTCTTCTGCAGCCTAAAGAACGGACAAACAATGCATACCTTAATTTTTTTAAGTATAATTTATTCCCAAAGGGAGTAATTACTATATGTTCATGTATTAATATGGAACATTTTGGTAATTTTCTAGCAATGGTATCATTGAGTTATTTTATAATGGTACGCTTTTAAAAGTTTTAGAATTCTGCCTCTTATTTTTTGTAGTTGTCTTTTTTAACACTAATCTTTAAGTGGATAGTATTATTTTTATTATTTAGGTGGACAGTAGCTTGGAATTGATTAGGTCAGCAAACAAGGACAGTGAGGATGTGGAAGCTGTGAGGTGTGCAGACCTAGTTAGGGGGAGGGGGAGAGAGGGGAATGAGGTGTAAGTATGGCCAAGAGAGTGGATCTACCTTTTCTGGCCTGACATTCCCTTCTTCACTTCTGAGGGTGCTGGAACATTTAAGATGCTTGTCCTGGACCAGATCCCATGCAAAGGTGATCTTTAGCCTCCTGCTCAGCACCCCTGTCAGATGTGACACCCCAGTTCTAGCCCATCCCTCTTCCCCATCCCTCTTTCGCCAGGCTGCCCTTCCTAAGGGAGACGGAGGCCCTCTGGAGCACTCCTGACAAAGCAAGTGGGAGTAAGTTGCCTAAGTCCCTGGAGTTAATTGCATGACTGAGGGGAGTAACTTGGAGGGAGAAAGAGACCCAGACTTGTCAGGAAACCAGCATTTAAGTATCAACACGTGCCCCTCTGATGGCTAGGAGACCATGAGCAAGTCTCTTTATACTTTGGGGCTTCAGTTTTTTTCTTCACATGCAGTCTGGGTTTTGGGGAGAAGACAGTGAGAGATGGATATGGTGATGCACTGGGAACATGGCATGATGCTTCTCTTTTTACTATTATTCAATGTACCTGGCATTTGAAATACAGATGAGGTTACATTGCATAGGACTGGCAAGTATATTAGTCTGAGGATTGCAAATTCAACAGCAATGGGGACCAGAAAGGTATCAGTATTGTGGTGAGAATGACTGGGTGTGAGACAAAACAGGGAATCGTGGAGACACAGATCAAGGTTCTGGTACATGTCCTGTTTCAAAAGGAGTTGATCAGGATGTGGCTCTAGCTGAATGATGCAGGAATGAAGCCACAGAGGTAGCAGAATGTCTATCTGGCAAGAAGGTGCACTTTTTTTTTTTTTAATGTGAAATCTCCAGGTTTTTAAATGTTGGCTAAAAACAAAAGGCCAAAAAAACTGTAGAAGTCCTCCACAATATATCTAAAAGCTATACGAGTCTGTAACCCTATATTAGAAAAAGAAAAGAAAAACCAAATCAACAAAAACAAAAGTCAGGGAAAGACTATAATAAATGACATATATTAAAAGGCTGTATGGTGGTAAAATGGTCCCAGCAGGCTTGAGGGAAGAAAAAGATTTGCAGATAGGTTAAGGGGTAGAGTCAGACAGGTATTGGAATACCAGCTCTGCCACTTCCTAGCTGTGTGACATTCAGCAAGGCATTTAACTCTCCCAAGCCTCAGTTTACTCATGTGTAAAATGGGAATAATGGTGCCTACCATAAAATTTTACTGTAAGGAATAAATAAAAGAAGGCTTGCAAAGTTCTTGTCATGTACCTGGAACAATGTAATTGTGCAATAAATTTAATTGCTAAATGAGTAAATGCTCTTAACAGTGTTTCATGAGCTGGAAAGTACCACACAAGTTAGGTGTGACTGATACATACTCCAGGTGCACTTATTTGGGTTATGATAATTTGACTTTATGAGGAGCTTCATTTAACATCTCTACTTTGACTCACAAGGCTTTTCTGCACAATTATGAGGACATATTTAGATCTGCCTGCCTTGGGAGCAGCTGAGTCCTGTGGAGAGAAAATCTCCAGGCTGTGGCTGTAAGGAATTGTTAATTTCTGTGAGTTGCTAGTTTATACATATGAAATTCTCAGCATTGTTTGCTTTTACTGCATTTGCCTTTTTTTCTGGAATTTTGTTTTATATTAAAGTTTCAAATATATAAACATTGTGTTGTATATATGCCTTATTGAAGCATATATACATGTGGCAGAGGTTGAAATCACTGTGAATTATTCATCTCATTGCTAACTGTGCTTTTTTACTATTATTAAATTGTCCCCAAAAGGACTTACTTGGAATAAATTTCCCTTCCAAGGTGTGTGTATTGGAGCTGGGGTAAGACCAGGAGGTGGGAGGTGGAGAGATTAAGAGGAAGTATCTCAAATACACATGGGTGTGTATAGAGCAAATCTGCATTTCTTATTACTTCTGATCTTTCTAGGAATGGATACTTGGGCTCATAGGAGCTTGGCAAAGTGCTCCAACTAGTCAACAGCAGAGCTGTGCCTGGAACTTGGAGTTTCCAGTGGGATTTTAATCACTCCCTTCACTGCCTCAGAGCAGCAGGGGTGGTGGCTTGGAGAAGTGGCCAGCTAATTGGGAATTGGGTCAGTGATCCAGGGAAACTTAGCACACCCTCAGATGGAACCTGGTGCCATTTGGTGATAGAGATGATAGAGATAGAGAAGCAGAACTCTCACCTCTGACTTAGGTGATGAGCACAATTCAACAGGATGACCATGCAATGCACGGTGAGGATCCCGATGGCCAGCAGGCTGAAAGGACCGACCTGGAGGGCAATGGAGAGGTGGGCACAGTGAACCACAAATGGACGCTCCCATACGTGGTCCTCTCCCTGCTGAGGTGCTGGGGTCTCTCTTATAACAGAGATTTTGGGATGAGAACCCTAGGATGACAGCCCCTGCCTGAATGTCCGTGTACCCCTAGATGCTCTGGCTTGAATGCTCTTCTTAGCATCACTGCAAAGTGGCTGTCCAGCCTGTGCTAGAATACTTCTGATAACAGAGAGCTCATTACCTCCCAGACAGCCCATGCCTTTCCTCATCTGCCTTCAGTTCCACTTGAGAACCCTCATTCCTTTTCATATCCCAGCCCTTACCTCCTCCAAGATGCTTGAAGACCAAGGTTTCTCTTAAGGATTAGTTTTCTTCTCCTAGTACGGGGTTATCAAAAGAGGCACTATTGATATTTTGGGCCAGCTGATGTTTTTGTTGCAGGGGGCTGTCTTGTACATTGTGGGTTATTTAGCAACATCTCTGGCCTCTACTCACTGGATTTCAGAAGCACTCCCTCTCTCTCCACCCCAATTTGTGACAACCAAGACTGGCTCTAGATATTGTAAATGTCTTAGGGTATATTAGTCACTCAGTTGGGTCCAGCTCTGTGCAACCTCGTGGACTGTAGCTTGCCAGGTTCCTCTGTCCATGGGATTCTCCAGGCAAGAACACTAGAGTGGGTTGCCATTCCCTTCTCCAGGAGATCTTCCTGACCCAGGGATCGAATCTGTGTCTCTTGCATATTTTTAAAGTATTTATACTTATTTATTTATTTAGCTGCTCCAGGTCCTAGTTTCAGCATACAAACTCTCAGTTGCAGCATGTGGGGTCTAGTTTCCCAAACAGGATCGAACCTGTGCCCCCTGCATTGGGAGTGCAGAGTCTTAGCCAATGGACCACCAAGGAATTCCTTTCGTTTCATTTTTTTAACTAAAAATTGTAAGTACTTAAAGTGAACAACATGATTTGATATACATACACACAGAAATGATTACTAGAATCAAGCTAATGAACAAGTCTTCTCCTCACATGGTCTCCATTTTTTAAATATGTGATGAAATTATAAAGTAGGGTTCTCTGGTGGCTCAGACACACAAGATTAAAAAATAGGACTGATTATTATTATATTTTGGCCATGCTGCACGTGGGATCTTAGTTCCCCGACCAGGGATCAAACCTGTGCCCCCTACAGTGTGGAAGCTTAGAGTCTTAACCACTGGACCACCAGGGAAGTCCAAGCAGGCCTCATTATTAATCATTATCTCCCAAGTGTGATAACAGGGCAGAGAGCAAAGAGGGACTCTCTCACCCTCTTTGTGCTGGACACCTGTGCCTTTATAGATGCGACCTCTGCTAACAGTATCATGAAGAAACAAATGAGAGATGAAGAGCACCACTAGAGTTCACCAGGATGTAGCCTCCATATAGCAGAAGACTGTTTTTTGGTCTTGTATACATCTATATTCCCAGAGCTTAAGAATAATAGATGCTCAACATATACTTCTCAAATGAATCATGACTAGAGGTTCTGATGGGGCTTGGAGGATAAAGAAATCACCTAATAACTCTTAGGAAGCAAAAATCAAAGGATAAAGGAGTTGTCTTAAAAAGCAAAGACTGCACCGGCAAAGAGAGCCTGGCTTAGGGCCATGTGCTCTTCAAAAGTTCTAGAAGCCTGAGAATTTTAAAGGGGGAAACATCCCATCTCTGTTGGAACTGATACAGATTTGAAGTCATGTCAGAAGCCAGGGTCTCAAGTGCCTTTTTTAGACACGAGGGCCATTTACCAGGCTTGGAGAGAAGGAGAAATTTGCTTCAACTAAATTGAAATCATCGATCTATTCAATTCTGTAGAACAAACTGGAACTTTCAGCGTGCCAGTATCTACAGCAGGTATTGTGTAAAGGAGGGTGTGAAGATGAATCAGAGGGTCCCTGCCCCCAGAGATTTCAGGTAAGTGAGGAAGGTGGGAACGTAAAAAAATGAGCATGTTCCATCTTTGTAAGTGCTGTAAGAATTCCAGGTTAGATAGCGACAAGTCCTAGAAAAACACAAGGTGAAGGAATTTTAATAGGATACAGAGGAAGGGGATTTCAGAGGACTTCAGAAAGGGAAACCAAGGAGCGGGACTTTTAAAATTTTACAGAGGAGGGGGATTTCAAAAGACGGAAATAAGGGAGATGGGAACAGCATAAGATAGAGGACAGAGGCGGGACGGCACAGGAAGTGTCACGGGATTGGTGGAGCCTTTGTCACCCTCATCTTCCAAAATTACTTTCTCACAATCAAATGGATGGAAACAAGAGTTACACATTGAAATGCCTGGCGGTGCCAGGCTGCTGATATCAATGAACGAAATGGCAAGGATATGATCCTAGGGAGTTGGGAGAACTGTGGCAAAGTAGATTCTGAATTAGTATGTGAGTTATGGTGAGTTTTTAAGAATAGTGGTGGGGAGGGGGAACTGGATGAAGGTGGTCAAAAGTAACAAACTTCCAAATATGAGATAAATAGGTACTGGGGATGTAATGTACAACATGACAACTGTAGTAAACACTGCTATATGGTATATTTGAAGGATGCAAAGAGAGTAGATCCTAAAAGTTCTCATCATAAGGAAAAACAATACCTATTTCTATAATCATATGAGGAGACAGATATTAACTAAACTTATTGTGGTAATAATTTTACAGTATCTACAGTATGTGTGGTAAGTCACTTCAGTCATGTCAGACTCTGTGTGACCCTGTGGACAACCATAGAGGCAGCCAGGCTCCTCTGTCCATGGGGTTTCCCACGCAAGAATACTGGAGTGGGTTGCCATGCCCTCCTCCAGGATATGCAGTATACCATAAATTAATATAGAGGTGGTTGTCAATTATATCTCAATAAAATTGGGGAAAATATGGCCTGTCCCCTCCAGGCATGTTCCATTTAGCTCCAGGTTGGCTCCAGAGGATTGATGCCAACAGGTTCATTTCCCATTGCAAAGAGTGCTCCCAAATTGCCCATTGATAAACAATGCTAAGGCTGTAGGAGCCTGCCAACCCTTTCCCCTAAATGGGGAGATGTGGTTCCCATCCCACAGGTCCATCTTACCAATAATCCGGCATTTTTCATGGCCAGAGGAAGTCCCAGGAGCCCTGTGCCAATGTTGCATTTCAGTAAGTGAATCAAAGTTTGCATCATCCTGTAGGGGGAGCACAGCGCAACAAAAGGCTATGTTAGTGGAAGAAAACGTAACCCAGCGCTTAGGCTTCTTTCAGTCTCTCCAGCACCCTCTGGTGGGAAGATGGACAATATCAGATGAAATGGACTCTCAGTTTTTACTCAGTTCCCAGGATCTGTTCTGCAACCTCTGATCCAGAGCTGGTGCTAGTTCAGGTGACTCAACAAATATGTACCACACACTGTGCTGTGCTTAGCCGCTCAGTCGTGTCCGACTCGTTGTGACCCCATGGACTGCAGCCCGCCAGGCTCCTCTGTCCATGGGATTTCCCAGGCAAGAATACTGGAATGGGCTGCCATTCCCTTCTCCAGGGGATCTTCCCGACCCAGGGATTGAACCTGCATCTCTTGGGTCTCCTGTATTGGCAGGTGAATTCTTTACCACTAGCACCACCTGGAAGGCCCCTCCAAACCCTTATGTTATCATACTTTATTTAAATAATCACTCATTGCGTCTGAACTATCAATATCACAACCAGATCTGAAGTCAAGATCTGGCTTCAATAAAATTATCACGCATACCTGTGTTATTATCTCATTAGGAAAAATTCCTGGAATGGTATTATTGATCAAAGGACTTATTTATTTATAGTTACTTATACTTAAAAAACCCTAAGTAACATAGTATGAAGTTAAAAAGGTAAAACAAACAAAAGAACCAAAAAAAACCTTATATAGTGAACATAAATGTCTCTTCTATCTGCATCTCAGTCTCCCAATTCTCTTAGCCAGAAGCAGCCACTATGGCCAGTTGTGTGTGTGTGTATTTAAAAAAAAAAAGCGTATGCCAAATGCTTGTATGTTTTATATAAATATGTGTTAGGACTTGACATACATTACAGCATTGCCATCTAGAAAGCTACCAATTTAATTCTTCCCAAAACAACATGAAAGTGGGCATTTCCTGACATCCTTACCAACACTGGGTATTGTCATTTACAATCTCTTTATGCCATGGATATTATCTGATCTGATTACTAAATAATAGTCTAATTGGCAATAAAGCCCTAAGGAAAAGAGCCACGTGTCTGAGTTTATGGCAGTAAAAGTAGGGACATGAGGCTAGGAGGTGAACTTTTATTTTCTGGATGGGTTTGTATGAGGAAGGGAGGGGGCGGTGGGGAGAGAGAGAAGAAGGGAGAGAGAATATGAATAATAGCAGTTGTCAAAGGAGTGGAAAGCAGCCAGCCTGAGATAGAAACTGCTGAAGAAAGGGCAGTCAGCCTGATATAGAAAACTGTTCCTGGAATCAAGAAGTTCATGTTGGGGATGACTACCTGTGGTTTTTGCAAAACCTGTGAAAAAGTTTGACATGGGTCAAACTTTTTAGTTTCTGAAGGTTTCATCTTTAATCTATGTGTCTCCTGTTCAGTGGGGTTAAATGTGGCCCAGCGCTGTGAAGTCAGGAGTGCCTGACCTCAGATGGGGAAGGTCAGTGTGGCCACTTACGACAATCCATTGGCTTCCTCAGCAGGATGGATCCTCTCTGAAGTAACACTACTACTTCTCTCCGGGAGTGACTTGGACCCGTCATCCAAGGACTTGGGCTTGCTGTTGTTGTCCCTTGCAAGCAATGAGATCTTCAACATGGTGGGTGGGTGGTGATGGCTGAGGGTTAAGGCCTGTAACAGCCTTGAACCAGTCTCCCATGGGTTTTTCTCCAGAGAAACCGAGGCTGCAGGCCTGAGAAGCTGGCTCCCAATTCCTGAGCTGGTCCTGGCGCTGGTCCTGGGAAGCTGATGGTGATTACAGACCTTGCCTGGCTTTGGGGACTTATGAAACTCTCATCTCAGGATGGTCCTCAGAGCCCCTTGTGACTGCCCAGCCACACACAAGGACTTGCCTGGATTTTCAGCTGCTGCCAGTTCAGCCCTTAGTGCTTTAGGGCAAAGTGAACCGTGTGGCTGGGAGGAAGAAGACACCATTGGACTGGAGGTCCTGGTGCCTGGATGTGGGGCCAGGCTCAGGACTTGTCTCTCTTTGGTAAGGGGGAAATCAGAGCTACCTCACAATGGAGGCTGCCCAGCCAACAAGGTGCTGCTCAATTGCAGAATGCAGGTGTGGCCCTACAGAGGGTCCTATCATCTTCCCTGTGTGGGGATGGAGTGGCTTTGTTTTTAAATTGATGTATAGTTGATTTACAATATTATATTAGTTTTATGTGTACAACATAGTGATTCAAAAGTTCTATAGATTATCCTCTAACTAAAGTTACTATAAAGTATTGGCTATATTCCCAGTGCTGTACAATATGTCCTTGTAGCTTATTTATCATATACATAGTAGTGTGTACCTCTTAGTCCCCCATCCCTATCTTGTCCTTCCTCCTCCCCCCACTGGTATCCGTTAGTTTGTCCTCTGTATCTTTGAATCTGTTTCCTCAGAGCTTGTTATATTCATTCCTTTGTTTCATCTTTTAGATTTCACATATAAGTGATAACATACAGTATTTGTCTTTCTCTGTCTGACATTGCACCTTATAAGCATAATAACCTACAGGTTCATCCACGCTGTTGCAAATTTTCATCCTTTTTTATGACCAATAATCCATTGTATATATATAACACACACACACATTTTCTTTATCCATTCATCTGTTGATGTACACTTAAGTTGCTTCCATTTACAATTGCTTCCTTGGCAATTGTAAATAATGCTGCTGTGAATATTGGGGTGTACGTATCCTTTCAAATTAGTGTTTTGTTTTCTTTGGATATATACTCAGGAGTAGAACTGCTGAATCATATGGTAGTTCTTTTTTTTAGTTTTTTGAGGAACCTCCATACTGTCTTCTATAGTGGCTACAACAGTTTTACATTCCCACCAACAGTGTACAAGGGTTCCCTCTCCTCCACATTGTTCCAACATTTGTTTTCGGCAGTCTTTTTGATGATAGCCATTCTGACAGGTGTGAGGTGATATATCTCATTGTGGTTTTGATCTGCATTTGTCTGATGATTAGTGATGTTGAACATATTTTCACGTGCCTGTTGGCCATCTCTATGTCTTCTTTGAAAAAGAAATGCATTTTTAATGGTTATCAATTTTTGCCTTTAAATATTTAATTTTTAACTCAATAGAATCCTGGCTTTATCACTGACTAGCTGTGTAGCTTGGCCAAGTCACTTAACCTTTCTGTATCTTATTTTCCTCATCTGTAAATTGAGTAGAATAGTACTACCAATGTCAGAAGATTTTTAGAAAGATTAAATGAGTTAATACGTGTACAGCATTTAGAACAGTGCTTAGTATTTGGTCAGCACCAAAAATTTATTACCATTAATACATTTTCAGAATGACTAGCTAGTTTTTCCAACACCATATATTGAATAACATTTTCCCCATTTTATTTGAAACGTTTCTCTTATCACATTAATCAAATTTGTCTTTAGTCTGATCTGTTTTTGTATTCTTCTTTCCATTGGTCTTTTCTAATGCTAGTACCAAATTGTCTTAATTATGTAATATATTTAATACTTGATAAGAAAGGGCCTCTCATTTTACCTTTTTCTTATTTAAATTTTCCCCCCTCTGCATTAATTCTTCTAGATAACTTTAAGAATCTTCTAACTCCCCACCCCAATGCTGAAATGTAGTTGGGCATTTTACTGAGATTAAGTCAGATTGATAGATTATATTGGGCAAAATGGTCATATTTACAATCTGAGTTTTCCAATCTAAAGCATGCATTATAACTGTTGATGCAAGTCTTAATCTATGCTTCTTAGCAGACTTTATTTTTCTTCACAGATATAGCACATTTAAAAAGCTTCTTTCTAGGTGCTTTTGTTTCCTATTGCTGTTTATAGGATTTCTAATAACCTCTTTTATTTACTATTATTATTTTTAAATTGAGGTAACATGATTTAAAACATTATATAAGTTTCATGTGTACAAGAGTGTTTCTTCTCTATACACTACAGCATGCTCGCCACCAAAAGTTTAGTTTTCTTCCTAACACAGTTGTAGCCGTTTATCCATTTGGCCCTCCCCCACCCCCCACCCCGCAACTGGAAGCTACTAATCTTTTCCCTGTATCTATGCATTTGTTTTTTTTGTCCAGTTTGGTTTGTTCACTTATTTTGTTTTTGTTTATTAGTTTTTTATATTCCACATATTAAGTGAAATCATAGGGTATTTGTCTTTCTCTGTCTCATTTCACTTAGGATAATATCAAGGTCCATCCATTTTGTCACAAATAGCAAGGTTTCATATTTTTTGGTGGCTTAGTAGTATTCCGTTGTATATGCATACATGTGTACTAACTCGCTTCAGTTGTGTCTGACTTTTTGCGACCCTATGGACTGTAGCCTGCCAGGCTCCTCTGTCTGGGGGATTCTTCAGGCAAGAATATTGGAGTGGGTAGCCATTCCCTTCTCCAGGGGATCTTCCTGACCAAGGGATGGAACCACATCTCTCATATCTCCTGCACTGGCAGGCAGGTTTCTTTACCACCAGCACCGCTTGGGAAGCCCTCTACTGTGTATTTGTACCACTTATTCTTCATCCACTCGCTTAGTTGCCGTATCTTGGCTATTGTAAATAACAACACAATGAACACAAGGGTTCATTTATCTTTTCAAATTAGTGTTTTTATATTGTTTGGATAAATGCCCAGAAGTGGGAAGGATGAATCATACGGTAGTTCTATTCTTAATTTGCTGAAGAATCCCCGTGATGTTTTCCAAAGTGGCTGTAGCAATTCAATTCCCACCAATAATGCACAAAGATTTCCTTTGCTCTACTTCCTTGCCAACACGTGTTACTTCTCGTCTTTTTTTATAATATTCTTTTTAAAATAATTTTTATTTATTTATTTATTTTTGGCTATGCTGGATCTTCGTTGCTGCATGGGCTTTATTCTAGTTGCAGAGAGTGGGGGCTACTCTTGGTTGCAGTGTGGGGGCTTCTCATTGCGGTGGCTTCTCCTGTAGCAGAACATAGGCTCTAGGGCACGTGGGCTCAGTAGTTGTGGTTCTTGGGCCCTAGATCATTGGCTCAGTAGTTGTGGCCCACAGGCTTAGCTGCTCCGGGGCATGTGGGATCTTTCTGGACCAGGGATTGAACTCATGTCTCCTGCTTTGGCAGGCAGACTCTTTACCACTAAGCTACCAGAGAAACCCCTATAATAGTCATTATGACCAGTGTGGTGATATCTCATTGAGGTTTTGATTTGCATTTTCCTAATAATTAGTGATGTTGAGCATCTTTTCATGTACCTACTGGTCACCTGTATATCTTTTTTGGAAAATATCTATCTAGATTTTTTGCCCATTTTTAAATGGGTTGTTTGTGTTTTGTTGTTGTAGTTTAAGTCGTATGAGTTCTTTATATATTTTGGATATTAACCTCTATTGGATATATCATTTGCAAATATTTTCTCCCATTCAATTGCTTTTCTTTTTGCTGATAGTTTCCTTTGTTGTGCACAAGCTTCTTAATATTTGTAGTACCAATTATTTTTGCTTTTGTTTTCCTTGCCCGAAGAGACATATATAGAAAGATGTTGCTAACACTGATGTCAAGAAATGTACTGCCTATGTTTTATTTTAGGAATTTTGTAGTTTAAGATCTTATATTCAAGTCTTTAAATCACTTTGAGTTGATTTTTATGTAAGACAAAGGTCTAGTTTTATTTCTTTGCACATAACTGCTTATGGAACTCTATTAAACAGCTATCTTTTCTCTACTGTATGTTTTTTGCTCTTTGCTATAAGTTAATTGCCTATGTATGTGTGAGTTTACTTCTGGGCTCTGAATTCTGTTTCATTACTCTATGTATCTGCTTTTCTGCCATACCATACTCTTTAGATCACTATAACTTTGACACATAATTTGAAATCAGTGAGTGTAATATCTCTAGCTTTATTCTTTTTTTCTCAGGATCGTTTTGGCTATTCAGTGTTTCTGGTTCCATACAAATTTTAGAATTTTTTCTTTTTCTGTGAAAAATGTTGAAATTTTGATAGAGATTACATTGAATCTGTGGATTGCTTTAGGTAATATGGACATTTTAACAATGTTACTTCTGCCAATCCATGAGTATGGAATATTTTCCCACTTATTTGTATTTTCAATTTAATAATGTATGATAGTTTTCAATGCACAGGTCTTTCACCTCTTTGTTTAAATTTATTCCCAGGAATTTTTTCATTTTTGTTGAGATTGTAAATGGGATTGTTTTCTTAATTTTTCTTTCTGTTAGCTCTTTTTTAGTGTATAGAAATATAACAGGCTTTTGTATACTGGTTTTGTATCCTTCAACTTTATTGTATTTGTTATTTCTAACAGTTTCTGGTGAAGCCTTTAGGGTTTATATATATATAATTATGTCATCTGCAAATATTGACAATTTTACTTCTTCCTTTCCAATTTGGTTGCTTTTTTTCTTGCCTAATTGCTCTGGTTAGGACTTCCAACCCTCTGCTGAATAAGAATGGTGCATCTGGGAATCCTTGTTTTGTTCCTGGTCTTAGAGGGGTGTTTTTCAGGTTTTTAATCATTGAATTTGGTATTAGCTGTGGGCTTGTCATATACGGCTTTTATTATGTTTAGGTACATCCCTTCTCTACCCACTTTATTGAGAGTTTTTTTTTAATCACAAATGGGTGTTGAATATTGTTGAATGCTTTTTCTACATCTATTGAGACGATCATATGGTTTTTAATCCTCCATTTTGTCAATGTGATGTAGCATGCTGATTGATTTGCAGGCATTGAATCTTCCTTGCATTCCTGGAATAAATCCCACTTGATTATGGTGTATAATCCTTTTGATATATTGCTATTATGTGTCCTGGAAAAGCTCTTTTTGCATTAAAGTAAGTAGGTTTTCTCTTTACCTCATGGACTTATATATCGACCTCCTTCCCCAGGTTTGGCATTGGCATTCTTTGGCATTGCCTTGCCAAAGAATGCTCAAACTACCGCACAATTGCACTCATCTCACACGCTAGCAAAGTAATGCTCAAAATTCTCCAGGCAAGGCTTCAACAATACGTGAACCATGAACTACCAGATGTTCAAGCTGGTTTTAGAAAAGGCAGAGGAATCAGAGATCAAATTGCCAACATCCCCTGGATCATTGGAAAAGCAAGAGAATTCCAGAAAACATCTATTTCTGCTTTATTGACTATGCCAAAGCCTTTGTGTGGATCACAATAAACTGTGGAAAATTCTGAAACAGATGGGAATACCAGACCACCTGACCTGCCTCTTGAGAAACCTGTATGCAGGTCAGGAAGCAACAGTTAGAACTGGACATGGAACAACAGACTGGTTCCAAATAGGTAAAGGAGTCCATCTAGGCTGTATATTGTCACCCTGCTTATTTAACTTATATGCAGAGTACATCATGAGAAACGCTGGACTGGATGAAGCACAAGCTGGAATCAAGATTGCTGGGAGAAATATCAATAACCTCAAACATGCAGATGACCCCACCCTTATGGCAGAAAGTGAAGAAGACCTAAAGAGCCTCTTGGTGAAAGTGAAAGAGGAGAGTGAAAAAGTTGGCTCAAAGCTCAGCATTCAGAAAACTAAGATCATGGCATCTGGTCCCATCACTTCATGGCAGATAGATGGGGAAACAGTGGAAACAGTGGCAGACTTTATTTTTCTGGGCTCCAAAATCACTGCAGATGGTGACTGCAGCCATGAAATTAAAAGATGCTTACTCCTTGGAAGGAAAGTAATGACCAACTTAGACAGCATATTAAAAAGCAGAGACATTACTTTGCCAACAAAGGTCCATCTAGTCAAGGCTATGGTTTTTCCAGTAGTCATGTATGGATGTGAGAGCTGGACTATAAAGAAAGCTGAAAGGTGAAGAATTGATGCTTTTGAACTGTGGTGTTGGAGAAGATTCTTGAGAGTCCTTTGGACTGCAAGGAGATCCAACCAGTCCATCCTAAAGGAAATCAGTCCTGAATATTCATTGGAAGGACTGATGTTGAAGCTGAAACTCCAATACTTTGGCCACCTCATGCGAAGAACTGACTTATTTGAAAAGATCCTGATGCTGGGAAAGATTGAAGGCGGGAGGAGAAAGGGACGACAGAGGTTGAGATGGTTGGATGACATCACCGACTCATTGGACATGAATTTGAGTAAGCTCCAGGAGTTGGTGATGGACAGGGAGGCCTGGCGTGCTGCAGTCCACGGGGTCGCAAAGAGTCGGACACGACTGAGCAACTGAACTGAACTCTCCATGTTTGGGGAGTTCTCAGCTATCATTTGCTTAATAAACTCTGCTCCCTTCTCCTCCCAGGATATCCATTATTCTAATACCAACCTTCCTGAAAAGCACTAGAGAGTTCTTATAGAATTGCTTCATTTTAAATATCTTATTTCCCTTTCCTCTTCTACAGGTATCATTTCTAGATTTCTCTCTTCAAGCTAACTTTCTCTTCCATAAGGTCTATTTCCAATGCTTTTTAATGCATTTTTAATTTCATTTACTATGTTCCTCAGCTCTAGAATTTCTATGTGATTCTTTTTTGGAGTTCCAATCTCTTTGGTAAAGTACTCCTTCTGAGTTCATTAAACTACCTTTCTGTGTTTTCCTGTAGCTTGTCGAGTTTCTTCATGACAGCTATTTATCAATTAGATTGCAATATCCCATCACTTGTCTATGAGAATTATCTTTCTCTCTCTTTTTGGTGGTATAATGTTATCGTGGTTCCTTATGGTTCTTGATGAACTGTCCCTCTACCTGCACACTGAAGCTAACATTAGAAGTTAAGAGCCCTTTCTTTTGTTTTCAGGTAGGTGGCACCATAACGCAAGTTTTTGGTCTCTCTTAACTTGAGCTGCCCCTGGTTATATTTGAGAGTTGGCACTTCCCAATTTTTGCTAAGAGGTGTGGCTCTCGACCTTTGTTATTATTCTTGTGGCTCTGGTGTCCTTACTGCCTTGCTTCTGCCAGAGCCACTGTTGTCACCAGGATGGTGGGCTCTTCCCTAGCATGTGTGATCCCGAGTTGCAGGCTCTGCTGCCGTGGTGGTGGGTGTGGAGGAGGGGGGGCGCAGTGAGCTGGGGTCTTGCAGGGGCCTCTACTCTGTCTGGTGTTGTAAGGTTTGAGGGCTCCACCACTGCAGATGAAGTAGAAGACAGGCCTCCTGACCACAGCTGTACTTGCAGGCATAGGTAACTGGATAACAGTTACAATGGGGCCTGGGACCCTATCCCTCAAGCTACTGAGGCATGCATGACTCCAGCTCATTGCCTTCATCTGCAGATACACCTCCCCTTCTGCTATTGGGTTCTCTGAAGATGTGGACTTAGCTGCCATGGTCAAAAGACCGGGATTGCGGGCACCAACTCTGCTGTTCCCTTGGTTCTGCCTCTTCTTTGTGTTTCTGTCTACCCACCTTTAGGTATACAGATGTGTAGAATTCTCCCTTGTCTTGTGTGTTGGGCAGAGGCACCTTTATTAAGTTGTGGATGTTTGACTGGTTGTAGAGTGAAGGGAAGGGAGGGTATCTCCCCACTCCTCCATGTTGCTGATATCACTCTACTCATTTCATTTTTTGATGACAATCAGTATTCAGGAAAGGTAATGATTTTGCAGATTTTGTTTCATTACTTCTATTTTACTGATTCCTTTTGTGTCTAACAGCATTCAGTTAATTTTTCTGAGCTTTCCAGTTAATTGTACTGCAAATATTTCTTTCTTTCCAAAACTTATACCTTATATTACTTTTTTGTGTTAATAACATACTGCATCAAACATCCTTTTCTAATTTCACTTTGCTGAAACTGCTTTTAGTGCTTCACTGTTAATTATGATGCTGCCTTGGAAATCACCTTCCTCCTTCTTCTTAGATCATGTTGTTTCTTATCTTTTTATAATACTGAGTTTTCTTTGAAAGTCAGAATTACATCATGAAATTCTATTATTTTATCTTCCCTGATCTCTAGAGCTACCTACTGTAATAGATTTATTAATGTCAAATCATTTTTGCATTCATAGGAAAAGCTCCATGGTATACTGTTCTTTTAATATGTTCCTAGATTCTATCTGCTATTTTTTTAAAGATGCTTGTATTTATGTTTATATTTGGTCATGTTTTTTATGTGTGTTTTGTCAGATTTTGATATCAGAATCAGGATATTTTTGTATAAAAAGCAGGGAAGACTTTCTTCTCTCTCTAGGTCTGAAAAGAGTTTAAATAGCATCAGGTAGGATTGAAGGGTGGCTGGGAAATCCTGCTTTGCTCCTGATTCACCATACAGTCTCTAGAAACTCCTCCTCAGTTCATAGCTGATTTATTACTTATAAGGAGAGGCTGGGGGGGGGGGTTCTAATTTTTCAAAATGTGTAATCCACTGGACACATTTTTCCAATTTTTACTTTAACTACCATCATTCAAAGGTCTCTCCTGGGGTCTACAAAGCAGTGAGGAGTGTTGGGGTGCAAAGGTTTCAGTCCTGATCCATTTGTTACTACATGTTTGATTGTCAGCAAGTTACTCAGTATTTCAAAGCCTATTTTCATTACTAGGAAATAAGAACAATGACACTACACACCTCAGAGTTTCAGTGTAAGGATTACATGAGATAATCACATGCAAAACACTTAAGACGTGCTCACTGAGGGATGGAAGAATTTTCTCTGATCCTTGATTCAAAAGCAAGCTCCAAAAATTAAAGAATCAGTAGGGTGGTAGGAAGGGGGAAGGCTGTGTGTATGTGTTGTGTGTGTAAAAGACCCAGTATTGAACAATTAAAAAAATTTAATACCTCCAACACACACAATTCTAATAGTTGGTATCATTAGTATTGTTGACAATTACTAATAAGTCTCCCCAGATTGCTTTTATTGCTCATTTCAGTGTCGCTAAATTTATTTTTTCTTTCCAAGATTTAATTTTAGCCAAGATTAACCTGATTCTCTTACACAGTAGGGGCTTGTCCTTGGAGAATGGGAATGACCATTTTTTAACAACAGAGAAAACAATCTTTAACTTAGCAAGGTTGGGAAGGGTAATAGTTGAGCAGAGTGGAAGAGACAAGTTCGGAAAGAAGACCATTATGCAAAGGCTTTGAACCAATCAGTGGCAGTACTCTGGGTCTTCTACATTTCTGATGTAGATATGACACCCAGCTCTCTGGCCAGGTGGGCTGTGGACCACTGCATAGACAATAAGTGTTCATCTCCCAGCAGGTACTCTGCAGATTATGGGATCTGGGTGGGGAGCTTGTGTTCATGAAGCACTTTCTGGAATTTAGCAGGTAGAAAGTAACACACAGAAAGAGGAGACCAGGACTTGGGAACTGGGGTAGACAGTCCCCTTAGCCCTCCATACCTTCCCTCGACTGCAAAGGTAGGATGATGGATAAAAATAAATAGGAAAGGGCTTTTGAAAATGTTCTCTTAAAACTGAGGCTGAAATAAGCATGGGTCACTTTCCAAAACCACAGAGACTGTAATGAGAAACATTCTTACCCCTCACTGAACTACAAATCTGCCTACAACATGTCATTTATCTAGATGCCTTTCCTCAATTTAGATTTTAGGGGGAGGGAGGGAGCAGTCACCAACAGGAAGGTTGAAGTGATGTGTTGGGTTGATGGGCCCTTGGTTGCCAGCCAATGTCAGACATGAGAAAAGGCATGGGAATGTTGAGGCAGCAGGACCGAGTGGAAGAAGGGTCAGATTCAGTGCTGGGAGACCCAAGTTCTACTCAAAATCCAGCTCTAATGGTGTCACTGATGGAAAGTTATGCTCAGTACTCCAGAGCAGTTAGTGTCCCTCTGCCCTTAAAAGGACCTATATAGTACTAACCCACTTGATGATCTGTCACTATTCCCCAGTGGAGAGCAGACTAGCTTGAGAATGGAGATTCTTCTCTCACTTATTAGTGTTTCCCCTTTAGAGTAATGTATCAGTTAGCTTTAGCTGCATAAAACCTTCCACACCTTATGGCTTAAAACTATTTATTATTTCTCATAATTCTGTGGCTCATCTGAGTAATACTTATGGTCGGGGCCAACGTGACTAAGGCTGGATATAGTCTAGGATACTTCACTCACGTGTCTAGGACATCGGTGGGCTGGCTGTTCTGGGAGATGGAACTCAACTGGGATTTCTGCTCCACACAGTCTGTCATCCTTCAATAGGCTAGCCCTGGCTTCTTCACCTGGTGCTCTTGGCTCCACAGAGCATCATGATGAAAGTTCCAATGCATGAGCCATCACCAGTCCTCTGCTTGCATCACATTCACTAATGTCCCATTGGCCAAAGCAAGTTACAAGGCCATAACAGGATTTAAAGGGCAGAGATACAGATTTTATTTCTTGGTGGGAGGAGCTGCAACATCACATTGTCAAGAGGAATTTGTGGCCATTTTTGCAATCTATTACAAGAACCTTGAACTTTGCTTGGTGTGCGGTGGGTAAGCAAGAATGCTTGTTGCAAGAATTAAGAGGTTAAGAAAAACAAGAATCAAGAGGTAAATAATGAAATAGTGTCATTGTTTAGCTCCTGTCTACCCCCACCCCCCACCCCCGCCATTGGCACATATACTTTCATGAGGACTGCTTTGTTGAGATCTTTGAACTGGGCCAAAACTTTATCCAGCTCTTGAGGTTTATTGCCCTTGATTTAAATATGATGGCTCCTTTCTGTCTGACAGCTGCAGTTCGCACTGGACCTCTGGATCCTACCCACTCTGATGCTGGAGCTATTCACACTTTGCTGGATTATGGATTATGTCCACTGGAAAAGAGGACACCCTTTGTCTACCAATCACCACAGCCTTAGCAGGCTGCCCCTCCTTCTGTCAGTCGCTGCCTCTTGGATCCCCCCAGTGGCTTCCTCTTGCATAGCCCCACTCAAGGTAAGAAATTCATGATGTGAACTGCCAAAAAGTTGGATGGAATCAAGAGACTTCAGAGGGAGAGCTCTCAGTGTAGGGGAAAGCTAGAGATGGAAAGAAAAGAAATAAACACGCAAAAAATTTTAAATTACCACCTAGACCTTGTCTTGGTAAGTCTGTGCTTGTTTCACTGTGACTTAGCCCAGAGAAAGGTAAAGCCTCAAAATACAGATAACGCACATAAAAGAGATTTGTGTCATTAAACGTCAAGGTGCTGGTGGGAAGAAGCAGTGCCATATTCACTGAATAAAAATAGTGGAGTTGGAAAAGGTGAGAGAGTCTCCTGACTGGATCAGCTCATCTAGGGCCTGGTAGGTCCCCATCACAAAGCCCACGAAGCCCAGGATGCTGATCAGGGCGTCCTTGACGATGGTGACGGGGCTCATGCCCTCTGAGTAGTAGGTGGTGATCTCCAGGAGGGGTGGGATGATGAGGGCCAGGGCACTGCCACTCAGGCAGCCCACCAGGGAGAGGACCAGGTCCAGGCGGGGGATGAGGATAGCCAAGACGCCTGCAGGAGATGATACAGGATAGATGGAACTTTCTGGGCTTAGCCAAAGTCTTAAAGTCTGCTTTAAAAATCCTCTAATTAAAACATATACCAGTTGTTTCTTACACATACAGCTACATAAAGAAAAGCTGAAACTCCTATAATACCGCCAGCCACATTCACTAAAGGTTACACATTAAAATTTTAGTGTGTCTCCTTTCAATCATCTTTCAAATATAGACATTAATATTATTGAAAAGAAACTTTACCTCTTCCCATTTAGGTTCAGTGTTTGGGGGGTCTGTGAATTTAACTGACAACAAGCAGATTAACAGGAGGAAAGACAAGGTTGATTTAGGGCTTAGGAAGCCTTCATATGGGGTTTCCTAGGCCACGCAGTGGTAAAGAGTCCGTCTGCCAATGCAGGGGATGCAAGAGATATTTGATCCCTGGGTCAGGAAGATCCCCTGGAGGAGGAAATGGCAACCCACTCCAGTATTCTTGCTTGGAAAATTCCATGGACAGAGGAGTCTGGTGGGCTGCAGTCTATGGGGTCACAAAGAGTCGGACATGACTGAGCAAATGAGCACATACACACACACACAGCCTTCATATGAACTGGGTCCCTAAACAAAGAGGTTTACACACCCGCTTCAAAAGAGGAATTAAAGTGGGGGAGAGCTTCCATGTTATTTAATTAAATTACTTAGTCTGTGATGATGGTTAGTCTCTCTGATTGAAAATCTCCCAGAAAAGGGATTTTGGTGCCTGTATTTTTCAGAATATTCTGCATAATTCACAAAGAACATTTAGATAAGGTTTTTTCCCCATGGCTGCTTGCTTTTAGTTTAAGATAATTTTCATGCCACAGAGGTACATTTCAAATCGCTACCTGTTTAACGATTAAGCTCTTACTTAATAAATAACACTAAATAACAGTGCTGGGAACTGTCCCAGCTGTTTGGAATACATCAATGTACAAAACAGACAAAGAAACCCCTTGCTTTTGTGGAACTAACGTTAATGATTAACAGGACTACAAACACCTCTTACTTGCAAACAATTAGAATGTGTAATTACTCACAGGAGAATTACTCAGTGGGAACAAGATCACAGGGTTCCTTTAAAGGAGTATCTTCTCCAAGTTTTACATACATGTTATAAAATGTCTAACAAACAAACACTAAAAGCTAAAGATCTTGAAATTATATGATTTATAATATATATAAGTTTTTTGTATGATGTTCTAGAGGCCTGGGCTTTTACATTTTTTATTTCACTCGATGGACAATCTTCCTGATTACAAACACAGAAGCCTCCCCCAGGTCTGCTAGGATGGAGTGTGGTATAACAGCACAAATCAGGACTGGAAGACAGGATTCTCCATGTGGCCTTGGGTTAAGTCTCCAACTGTTTCTCAGCTTTTTTCCTCATCTGCCAAATGGGGATGGTGTCTATCCTGTTAGATATTATTGTTCATACTGCAAATGGTGTTAAAGTCTTAAAGAAGTTAATTCATGCAAAGCACTCAGAAAAATTATTTTTATTATTACTTCACTATTACTTTATTATTTGTTTTTCTTTTTCCTTTTGGCCATGCTGTGTGGCATGCAGCATCTTAGTTCCCTGATCAGGGATTGAAATGGGCAAACTCTGGGAGATGGTGAGGAAAAGGGAGGCCTGATGTACTGCAGTCCATGGGGTCACAGAGTCGGACAACAACAGGGATTGAACCTACAGTGGAAGCATGAATTCTTAACCATTGGACTGCCAGGGAAGTCCCTACTTTATTATTTTTACTTGTTTGCAAATAATTGTTTGCATACGTACTGACTGAAAAGAAAGTGAAAGCATTAGTCATTCAGTCGTATCGGACTCTTTGAGACCCCACGGACCGCAGCCCGCCAGGCTCCTCTGTCCATAGAACTCTCCAGACAGGAATGCTGGAGTGGGTTGCCATGCCCTTCTCCAGGGGATCTTCCCAACCCAGGGATCAAACCTGGGTCTCCCGCTTTGCAGGCAGATTCTTTCCTGTACTGATTGGGGCAAATGCAAAAGCTTAAGGAATTGTTATCTTCATATCTAAGGCAAATTCACTGATCTTTCTGGAGTCTCTAATATTCTGTATGGTGGTGTCCCTGCCTCCGAGGACAAACTGGGAATAAATGATTTCAAAGGAAGAAAATCAGTGTCCCATGATTTATATGGGCTGGTCTAGCACAACAAGAATCACAATTAAAAGGAGCCTTAGAGCCAGGGGGGCCAGGGCACACACAATGCAGGAATCTCTATCATCTTCACCCCCACTAAAATACTAAAGGTGAGGGGCACCCTGGATCATAGGGCCTAGAGCACAAGGAGGGTTGCCACTGGCGACCATTTTCAACCTCTGTCCTGGAGGTAAACTGTGATGGGTCTGGACTGAGATGACTTGGGTTCAAACCCCACCTCTGGCACTTTCTGCCCAATTGCTTCTCACTCCCTGCTTCAGCTTTCTCATTTATAAAGTAGAGTTTATCACAGTCCTACCTCATAAGAGTTCCTGCAAAGACTGAAGAAAATATTATGAAATATAGGAGAGAAAGAGCTTAGCTGAGAGGATAGCATACAGTAGGTGTTTAATGAAAGCCAGTTCTTTTGTAATTATTATTTGATAAGTTGTTATTCCCTCAAGCTGGACACCAGTAAATTTATCTAATTAGGTAGATGTAAGAATGAAGTTATTCCTCAAGCTTAAATAAAATGAATTACTACTTGGAAAGCTTAAAATGGCCCCAGAAATACAGTTATAGTACGCAATTAATGCTGGTTATTGTGACTATCGTATACCGTGTGGCTGATTCCTGATAGCCCTCTGGAAAAGGGCAACCAGGCGCTCTGCCTTCCACTCACATGTCAGGCTGACCATGGCGAGGCGAATGAACAAGTCCAGAGGCAGTGCCCAGCGCTTCGACACGTGGGAGGTGGCGAAGGGAATGATGATTTCCGCAGGGACGTAGAACTGCAGGGCATAGGTGCACAGGATGCCAATGATGTAGAGGATCTTGACTGACTGGTACAGCCTGCAGAACAAACCAGAGCAGTGCTCTCAAGGCCAACGTGCTCTGACACTTGGAATCTTTGTACATTAACCTCTGATCTTGGAACAGTCCTGTGGGCAAATGTTTCCTTGTCTGAAAATGATGGGGAGGGACCACCTACAAGAGGAAGTCACAGCAGAGCATGCAGTGGTGAGAGATTGAATCATCACAGATTCAAATAGAAGCAGTTGAGAGGGTTACCTCTTAAAAGAATCTCGGGTATGGGTATAAATAACACCTTCACAAACCATTATCACTTGATGCTGGATTTTAGATTTTAGGAAAGAGAAGTTCAGGCCAGGTACCTTGCTCACGGAGATACAAGTGATAAGTAGTGAAGACCTGGGTCTAAAAGATCTGGTCCTTTGTAATCTCTGTCTGTTCTTAGGAATTCTCTGGATCCCTCAAAACTGTTGGCATATCAACAAATACTTCAAGTAGGCTGAAAGAACTGCAGAATCCCAAATCCTTGGGGGAAGAGGTAGTTTACAAAGAGGGTTGTGTGGGGTTGAGGGATAAAAGAAGAGACAGGGTTACTTAGAGGCCTCAGGCTAGGGGCAGAGAGACCACATGATGGGGGGTGTTGAGTGCTACTGATGCCTTTTATGACCTACGGAGGTAAGGCTTCTCCCCCTTAGTTCAATAATGTGGTAGATGCATCTGGCCTGTTTAGCAAACCTGTGTATACTCAGTCCATTCCTTACAAAGACTAACTTTCATATTTCTGGGTTTCCTGCTTACACTAGTTCTGTTGTCTGAAGCACCCTCTCTACTCCCTTTCCATCTGTGCAGTCCCCACATGTTTTTTTGAAATTCCCAAGGAAGCACTACATGCCAGATACCTTTAGACATATCCAACTTGATCCACATGATAACTCTGTTTTTTAGAAGAGGAAAATGAGGGTCAGAGAAGTTAAATAAATCACCCATGACCACAAGCTAGGGGTTGGTGTAACTGGGACCTGGATCCAGGGGTGCTGCAGTTGTCCTTGTTTGGATGGAGCCATCTCGTTGGACAGGACGATCCCCTGTACTCCCACTCCAATGTACTTTCTCTCCTGGGGAGTCCTCAAGGCCTCTCCACTATTCTGGAGGGCTTCTTTTTCTGTTCCTAAGTTACATTTGTGTATATACATTATCCCTTCCCCATTTCCATTGGATCACGAGCTGAAAAGATCATGAAGCTCAAAATTATAGTCTACTTACATCAATAACCTCCACATCCCCATGTGTCTACACTGGCATCAGCATGTAATTGGGATACAGTAATTGCTTGATGAATGATATTGATCAGCTTGGGAAAGGAGCACCATTTAGATAACTTAAGCCTCCAAGTGACCCTTCAAAAGACAGGTATCTTGTAATGAATGACATGCCTCAGTGTGGGAGAAAATGATGCACAATGTGATAGGGGTTCATCTATCTATTGAGATATTGCATTATTGAAGTCTGAGTCAGCTAATTGTTGTATGAATTGGGTCACTTAAATATAAACATTTTCCAGACTCCAATGGTCTTCCCTCATTAGTTCTTGTTTTACTACTTTTTCATCCTAGCTACTCTGCAAGACTTTGTGGTACAGCCTTAGTAAATGTAATTGGAGCTGCCCACTGGCTCCTCTCTCTGCCTCTTGGCCTCTGTGCCCCTCCTTTCTTTCCTTAGGTGACCAACGACTCTGACTTTTCCCCTATCTTCCTAAATCATGTCCTTCCTCACACTAAGCTATCAAGGCCTCACTCAACATGGGAGACTGTTGTTGAAGAAGAGCTCCCTGGACAGAGAATCTGGAGACCAAGGTTCTAGTGACAGCTCTGCTTCTCCTTGTGGATGCCCTCCAGACCTCAGTTTGCCCTCTGTGGAAGGAGGAGAAGGTGACCTATATATTCCTGAGCCCACTGGCCCTGAGTCCCCACCTCCTGAGACCCATGGAGTTACCAGCAGTTGGGCAGGTTAAGGGTTATGCTGGCCTTGACATCATCTCCAAACCGCAGGTAGCCCAGAGTCCCGACACTGATGTAGAGGGCAGTAATGATGGACATTCCCAAAGACAGGATGACTGGGAAGCGGCGGGCATCCTTCATCTTGTTTTCCAGGGGCAGAACCTACAGAAATATCACAATGTAAGAAGAGAGGAGGAGAAAGAGGAACATGGGCATCAAGAGGAAGGCATACCATTTCTGGGAGTATGTACACAAAATCAGAAGTAGGAACATGCACAGAAATTTGTACACCTACATTCATAGCAGCATTATTCATAGTAGCCACAAGTTCAAGGCACCCCAGATGTCCACTGATGAAGGAATGGATAAACAAAGTGTGGTCCATATACAAAATGGAATATTATTCAGCCTTTAAAGAAAGGAAATTCTGATATATGCCCCAACATGCACAACTCTTGAAGACATAAGCTAAATGAACTAAGCCAGTCACAAAATGACAGATACTGTGTGATCCCACTCATTGAGGTAACTGAAGTAGTCAGACTCAGAGTCAGAAAGTAGACTAATGATTCCCACAGGCCAGGGAAGGGAGGAGTTATTGTTTAGTGGGTACACAGTTTTGGTTTTGCAAGATGAAAAGAGATGGATGGTGATGATGGTTGTACAACGATACGAATATAGTTTATGTCACTGAACTGTACACTTATGGCTCAGAAAACTCAAACAGGGGCTCTGTATCAACCTAGAGAGGTGGGATGGGGAGGGAAATGGGAGGGAGTTTCAAAAGGGAGCGGATATATGTATACCTATGGCCGATTCATGTTGAGGTTTGACAGAAAACACCAAAATTCTGTAAAGCGATTATTCTTCAATAAAAAATAAATTAATTTTAAAAAAAGTTAAGATGGTAAATTTTAGGTACATTTTACCACCATTAAAGGAAAAAAAGGAAAGGCAGGCCTGGAGTCACAAAATGATCCCAGGACCATTCAGACCTGGAAGAGCCCTGCCGGTTGACCAGACCAAGGAGATCAACTCCCTGGGGTGGCCCAACTTGGCCAGCAAGTGTGCTTTGTTTGTCCACTGTTCACAGTTTCATTAAGATGCTGTAAGCATACTGTGTCATCTCTCTCTCACTGATTAAGACTAAAAGCTCTGGACAGAATATATTAAGCAACTAGCCATGGACTCTGAAAAATATATAATAGAAGGTGAATTGCTAAAAACCAGTAAAAATGGCCATTATGGCAATGAGTTTCCTGATTTTTTCTCCTTCTTGTATCTCCTAGTTAAGGACAGCCCAAATCCTAGAACTATGTTGTGGATGCAGACGGAAAAAAAATCAAGCAGAAACCCTCTTCCTGGCTGGAAGACCTAAAATAGGGGACCCTGTGGGATGGAGAGCATGGAGAGAATTCCTATTATTCCTGCTTCCTTTTTACTCTCCAAGCCATGCCCCCAAGGCAAGTCTCAGGCACAGAGCAACAATCTGCTATACCAGTGATTGCAGTGGTTACAGAGGCACCTAAAAATCTGAGACACACTAATTCTCTTGGAGCAGAGGAACAGGGAAAAGGTGCTTTGAGAGTCCAAAGAGTAAGAGGGGAATTGGATTGGCTACATAATTTGTGGGGCTCAGTGCAGAGTGACAATGAAGAACCACTTGGTCAAAGGTCAAGAATTTCAGTATGATGAATGCAGGGCATTAAACCAAGAGTGGGATCCTTCTAAAAGGCAGGGCCCCATGTGACCATACAGGCTGCACACCCATGGAAGGAATCCCTATTACTCTTTCCTCCTCTCTTTACTCTTGATACTCACCCTTGAGTGAGGTCCAGTCACAAGAACCGGATAGACATGTAGGGAGGCTGAAACCCTGACTTTCTAGCCAGAGGACCAGAAAAAGAAGCTGCTGGATGAGTGTGCAGCACACTGGTGAGTGTGCAGGAAAACATGGAAAGGAGGGAGCCAGAGAAAGTGACCCTCTAAATCTGTGAATGAAGTTTGGGCTCAGCCCTGAGCTATACATGGGCAACTGATGTGAAGCATCAAAGGAAAGCTTTTGAGAACTAAACTATCATGGGGACCACCATCTGGTCTCTGGGTAGTATAAAGGCAAGGTGAAGCCAAGTATCAGTTTAAAGTCTGAAAACTGCTGCTGCTGCTGCTAAGTCGCTTCAGTCATGTCTGACTCTGTGCGACCCCATAGACGGCAGCCCACCAGGCTCCGCCGTCCCTGGGATTCTCCAGGCAAGAATACTGGAGAGGGTTGCCATTTCCTTCTCCAATGCATGAAAGGGAAAAGTGAAAGTGAAGTCGCTCAGTCGTGTCTGACTCTTAGCGACCCCATGGACTGTAACCTACCAGGCTCCTCCGCCCATGGGATTTTCCAGGCAAGAGTACTGGAGTGAGGTGCCATTGCCTTCTCCTTTGAAAACTAGTCTGATATTAAAACCATGGTTTAAGCTGTGACATGCTTATTGAACACTGAGGTTAATACAAAACCAGTGTGAGAAGCAAACTGATCACAGATTTATACTAAAGAAAGTACAGCTGAAGCTACCTCTGTTCTATATCTTGCATCCTTGTCAAATCTGTAAATAAAAACTATGTATGAACAAATAAATAAATAAAACCATGATCTCCTGAAGATGGATCAGGACTTGTGGTCTGAATCTAATCAGATTGATTGCTTGCTAAAATAAAAGATCAATATTCTTCAGAGGATTTTAACATGCTCCAGAGTCTCATAAAACAATATTCAAAATGTATAGGATACAGTCTATAATTAATCAACATACAAAGAACCCGGAAAATCTCAGCACTTCTCAAGGGAAAAGTTAACAGATGTCAATCCTAAGATGATTCAAATTGTGGAAATATCAAAGACATTAAAGCAATTATTATAACCAACTTCTGGGAAGTAAGGGAGAACACTATTGAAACAACTCAACAGATAAAAGTTCTCAGGAAAGAAGCTGAAAGAATAAGAACCAAAGAACCAAGCTGAAATTTTAGAACTGAGAGCCCCTATTGAAGGGGCCCAATGTAAATGACGGAACACAGTCAGTGACTTCTCCCCTCTCTTGAAAATACATCAACAGGAACTATTGAATTGGAACATAAAAGAGAAAAAAATGATTTTAAAAAATGAATAGGGCCTCAGAAACTAGTGGGACATATATCAAAGTGTCTAACATTCAGGTCACTGGAGTCCCAGAAGGGAAGGAGACAGAGCTTGGTACAGAAAAAAATTTTGGAAAAGATAATAGCTGAAACTTCCCATATTAGGTAAATGACATGTATTTACAGATTTAAGAAACTAAGTGAAAATTAAATAGGACAAACTCAACACTTATCCAGACAATATAATACAACTGCTGAAAACCAAAGATTTCTAGAAAAGTATCTTGAAAGTAACTGGATAAAACATCACAAAAGAGAAAATAGGAAAGATAAAACAGAAAGCAAATAACAAAATGCAGACCTTTAAACATGACAATTACATTAATTGCAAATGGTCTAACCATACCAATTAAAAGACAAAGATTGTGGTTGCCAGGGCTGGGAGAAGAGGGGAATGGAGTGTGACTGCTTAATGGGCAATAGGGTCTCTCTTTGGGGTGATAAAAATGTTTCAGAATTAGGCAGTGGTGATGACTGCACAATATTGTGAAGGCACTAAAAGTCACTAAATTATATACTTCAAAATGGTTAAAATGGTGAATTTTATCTTGATAAAAAATTAAGGGGATGGAAAAAAGATACATCACACAAATACCAATTAGGACAAAGCTGGAGCTCTATTATGACATGATTTTAAGATAAAGCTTGTGCTATCAAGGTATTTTGGTATTCATGAAAGGATAGACACATTAATCAATGAATCAGTATAGAAAGTCCAGAAACTGACCTATACTTATATACCAATTAGCTTTTTACAAAGATGCAAAGGTAATTCAAATGGAGAGCAGTCTATTCAACAAATGATGCAGGAATAATTGGGCATCCTTTAAAAACTGAACTTCAACATATAAACACTTGTAATGAAAATTAACTCAGAATGGATCATAGATCTAAATGTACAATGAAAACAAAATATTTAGAAGAAATACTTAGAAAATATTTAGAAGAAAGCTCTTTGGGAAGAAAAATCATTGTGACCTTAGATTAGGCAATGCATTTTAGAGAAAACATGGAAAGTAAGATCCATAAATGAAAATTTTCGATATGTTGAACTTTATCAAAATTAAAACTTTTTCTCTAGAGAAGACACTGTTAAGAGAATGAAAAGATAAGCTACAGACTAGAGAAAATATTTACAAATTACATGTCTAATAAAGGATTTGCATTTGAAATATACAAAGAATTTTTAAAGCTCAACAATAAAAGACAAAAATTCAGTTTTTTAAAAATTCACAAAATATCTGAACAGGAACTATACTGAAGACAATATACAACTATTAAATAAGCCCATAAAAAGAGACTCAACATCACTGGTCATCAGTAAAGTGCAAATGAAATTACAAATACCACCACACACGTATTAGACTGGCTTAAATTTAGAAAAACATTACAAATACAGATAAGAACCAGCAAAGATACAAAGGAACTCTTAACTCTTGTACATCTGGTGGTAATGCAAAAATGGTACAGCCATTCTGGAAACCTGTTTGGCAATTTTCTATAAAGTTAAACATACATTAGCATGTGACCTAACAAACCTATTCCTAAAGAAATGAAAACATATGTTTACACAAAACCCTGTATACAAATGCTTACAGTAGCATTACTCATAATCATCAGAAACAACTTAAATGTCCTTCAGCAGGCGATAGATAAACAAATCATGGTACTGCTCATACAGTGGATGCTCAGGGGTAGAAAGCAATGAGCTCCTGATGCATGCAACCATGTGGATGACCTTACATGCAGCTAAGTGAAAGAAGCCAGGCTTAAAAAGTTACATACTATCTGATTCCATATGGATGGCATTCTGGAAAAAAATAAAACAAGAGAGACAGAGAACAGAAGGTAAATGCCAGGGGTTAATGGGAGTGGGGGTAAGTGGACTACAAAAGGGGCAACACAAGGAAGCTTTTCATGGTGGGAGGATTGTTCTGTGTCCTGACTGTGACCTAGGACTCTGCATTTCTTGAAACTTATAGCAATGTACATCAAATAAAAGTGAATTGTACTGTATATAAATTAATAGTAAATGTAAAAAGCATAGAGGCACAAAGAGACACAAGCTACTTGTTGCAAAATAAATGAGTCACAGGTAAGAAATGTATAGTACAGAGAATACAGTCAATAACTATGTAATATCTTTGAAGGGGAATATAGTCAGTAACTAAGTGATATCTTTGTACTGTGACATTATCATAACTAGATTTATCATGGTGATCATTTTGAAACCCACAGAAATATCAAATTTGTTGTAAGTAACAGGAACTAACAGTGCTGTAGGTCAAATATAATTAACACTATATATGAAGGTTAAAGTGAATCATAAGTTCTCATCACAAGGGAAAATTTTTTTCTATTTGATTAATTTTATATCTACATGAGATGATATATGTTCACTAATCTTACTATGATAATCACTTCATTATCTACATAAGTCAAATCATTATGCCATACACCTTTAAACTTAAACAGCACTATATGTCAACTATATCTCAAAAAACTGGAAGAAAAAAATTATACACAGCACTCTCCTTTTTCAAGTGTGGAAGTATAGACTGTACAACATTCCACTGTAAATATACTATACTTTCCATTTTAAACCTTTTTTATGTTTCATAAAAATCCTGTAACTTAAATTGTATACCTCCATTTATCTTGATTTTTAAAGATTAGGAAATGTATGTTGATATGAAGATAAATGTTTAATAAATGTATTAGGACAGTAATAAAACTATATCCTGACCATTTTAACCTCTCTGCTATAATAATCTACTTTCTCCTGCTGGTGAAAACTGACACAAGTGAAGACAGAGGTTAGTTTCTCTTGTGCACACAGAAATCCAGAGCTCCTAGCTCCTGTTCAGAAGGCCACCCACAGCACCTGGGAAAGTCTACCTCAATTCAAACCTTACCACACCAATGCTTTCAAATGAAAAAATGGCTGTTCCAAAGAAGAGCGAGTAGGTCTTCCAATTTGCTACCAGTGGCAACTGGTGTGGGTCTGGAATTTCCTATGAGAGAGAGAAATACGATAAGACATTTACTCTTAAAGCATGTTTGGGCTCCTTTAAGAGGGAGAGTATTCTGAGAGTATACCTGAATTATAAGAACAAAAAGTTGAATGTCAAGAAATTCATAAAACTTCAAAAGGAAGTAGGCGACAATCAAAGTTGATTTTAACACTGCCCAATACCAAAGAGCCAGAGGAAAGAAAGATTGAGGTATTATGAGAGTACTGAAGTATCAGGATCTCATGGAGGGTGTCTAATTTATCAGAATTCTCCAGAAGAAAATCTTATACAACACAGGTTAGTACTAGTCTAAAGTGCCCAAGAACACTTTGCATGTACCAGTGGATACAGATGTTGGAAATCACTGTGACTACAGTTACAGTGATATTCTAGGGAGCCCAAACTATAGTAAGTTAGCTAAGTATTAAAATTCCCTTTTCTTCTTCAGTGAGGTATAAATAGAAGGAAAGTGCGTGGAATAAATAGTTTATTAAAGTACCTTGTGATCTACTATGACAGATCGAAATGACAGAACCATTTCTCTAACTGAGCAACCTCTGGAATAGTCCAAAAATTATTCAGAAGTAGCTGTTTCATTGGGAAATTCAATCTTGTAGAATCTATCAATTTGCTTTAAGACTTATCTGTGTTTATCCTAAAATATTTGGCTAATCTGTTACCGTTACTAAATTCTATGGACAATATTACTTTTTTTCTGACTTCTGAAAGAAGGAAACATCTGAAAGGTATTAGGCATAATACCTTTCAGATGTTTTACAGATTATACTACCTGGGTCTTTTGGGTTTAAGTTTCTACGTAGTCTTGTCTATTATAAAACAAAAATTAGAAAGGATAAAAAAGTAGGAAATTAATGGAAAATCAACATCCATAACTCAACTTCAAAGATGTGTGATTTACCTCATGATAACTTCATTTGTGGTCTTTTAAGGCTTTCTATACCTCTACAACTAAATATTAGTTGTCATTGTTTTCTCTTGAACTTTCCAGGGATAATTTTGGAATTACTTGAAACTGCAGCTTAGAGGATGTAAGACTAGTTCAATAAAGTTTAGCTCTGGTAGAAAATCATGCTTTTTATTTGCCTTCTGCTGCTCTCCAACTGTTATAGAAATGGTCTGTAGTTCACCAATCAAGATATTTTCCTTGCAAAGTACAGTTTTTCTCCTAAAACCAGGATTTGACATAAAACGAGTATTGGAGAAGCTACATGAAAGAAGAGATATCCTGAAGAATGAGAGTGCACAGAGACATCTTTGTGGAAGAAATCCTACAATAAAGTGAGTTCTAAGCTGCAGACTGAAGTGCATACATACCTACCCTTAGGGATGGCCCCAAGTATCAGTCTATCATTGATAAAATGCTCTGCTCATTGGGGGAGTTGGAGTATGGTATGCTAACCTGGACGATGTATTGGACGATGATGATCAAGCTGATCAGCATGGTGATGTTGGCCAATAGGGAGAAGACAGTCAGGACCCTGAGGTTCCGGATGAGAACTATCAGTACCAGGAAGGGCAGGAAGGTGAGCATGTAGAGTCGAGAGTCCATGGTGGGCGTCAGAATCACTGTCTCGTTGTAATGGCAGTTGTTGGTTGTGCTATTAACTGCTTCCACTACCTGGGAGAGGAATGGGAAGAGCAATGGCCACATGATTAGCTCAGTGCCTGGCCCATCATCAGACTCCCTCGCAAACAGCTGGCATGTCTCACATGCCTGGGTCTTACAGTGAGTTAGAGCGACTTTAGGACTTCTTATTGCAAATCTTTTGCATCATACTTCTTCAAAAGAAGCTGCAGAAATAACTTTAATAAGCACAAATGCCTAAACTTAGAGTGGCTCTTTCTTGGCTTTTGACAACCTGGAATCCATTCCTCTTGATTTTGATTTATTTTTGGTGCATTCTCTCTCACCTGAATATAGCCTTGGTGGACTGTAAATCACAATCATGTGGCAGAGCCAAAGGACTGGCCCTTGACTCAAGCAGGGGCACTCACATCTCTCCCTGGAATCTGAATCTATAGCAAAATGACAAAAGGCAGAACTAGAAAAGGGCAAACATTACTTCTGAGAGGGAATCCCTGAGGCAGCTCCTCATCAGTTCTACTATCAATATCTCCCTTGATGGCCTGGTTCCTGTTCCTGTCCTTTTCTGAGACCCATTTTTTTTTTTTAAGTTTTCTCTGTCATTTTGGATGTTAGCCAATCTTGTTCCACTAAACTTATTTTCTGCTTAAGTTCCACTGAATCTTTTTCTTTTGCTTGTAACCAAAAAAGCTCATCGTTGTTTCTTAATTAGACTAACACTGACATTTTGAGTGAGAGAACTCTTCCTTGTGAGCATTGGACTATTCGTTGCAGGACATTTAGCATCCTTGAATGACACCCAACAGAAGCTATTAGCATCCCATAGTCATTGTGGCAAACATGGAACAGCCTCTGTACACTGTACAAACAGCCCCCTGGCAAAGTGAGGGTAGGTGGGAGGGTACCACCCTCCTTTGGAATCAGCATGACTCAATGGATACAGTTTTATTGTGCAAGCAACACAATCCACTGCAGAACAATTAGAAACTGGAGTTAGGCAAGAAGAAAATGAAGAAGCAATGGTAATCTCAGTACCCATGGGTAGTATGGTAATGCTTTGCAATATATTCATCTATACATGTTCTACGCAATATCACAGATTACATATATTACACATATCCTTTTTATTTTACAAGACTGTAATTATAACATATACTCTTATTTTGAAATCTCCTTTTCATTTAACAAATCATGAATACGTAAATCGATTGTCAAATCTTGTTTTTTTTGGATTCCTCACTACAATAGGAAAAATAGTTGGAAAATTAGCCAGGTATTCAAAGCCCGCCATAAATGGACCCATTCAACTGTGAAGGCTCTTCCTCTCCTAAAGCCCACACCTTCTTCTATAACCACTTGTACTGCCCTTCCTGAGAAAGTCCCATACATTCCTGCCTCCAGGTGTTTATTCCTCCTCCTACCTTGGTTGCCAGCACTTCTCCAACCTACCTTTCAATGCCCAGCTCAGATGCATCTTCTCAAGGGAAACTTCCCTTGCTCCAACAATTTTTCTTGCTCCCATACATTTCTGCACCTTAGTCCACAATTAAGCATGCCCAACCTCAAGGTATTAATGGAGTCCTGATCCAGCACCAAAATATTACATTGATATTTAGCTTTATTTATATGCCTGGACCTAACAGAAGCAGAAGATATTAAGAAGAGGTGGCAAGAATACACAGAAGAACTGTACAAAAAAGATCTTCACAACCCAGATAATCACGATGGTGTGATCCCTCACCTAGAGCCAGACATCCTGGAATGTGAAGTCAAGTGGGCCTTAGAAAGCATCACTATGAACAAAGCTAGTGGAGGTGATGGAATTCCAGTTGAGCTATTTCAAATCCTCAAAGGTGATGCTGCGAAAGTGCTGCACTTGATATGCCAGCAAATCTGGAAAACTCAGCAGTGGCCACAGGACTGGAAAAGGTCAGTTTTCATTCACATCCCAAAGAAAGGCAATGCCAAAGAATGTTCAAACTACTGCACAATTGCACTCATCTCACATGCTAGTAAAGTAATGCTCAAAATTCTCCAAGCCAGGCTTCAGCAATACGTGAACTGTGAACTTCCAGATGTTCAAGCTGGTTTTAGAAAAGGCAGAGGAACCAGAGATCAAATTGCCAATATCCGCTGGATCATTGAAAAACCAAGAGAGTTCCAGAAAAACATCTATTTCTGCTTTATTGACTATGCCAAAGCCTTTGACTGTGTGGATCACAATAAACTGTGGAAAATTCTGAAAGAGATGGGAATACCAGACCATCTGACCTGTCTCTTGAGAAACCTGTATGCAGGTCAGGAAGCAACAGTTAGAACTGGACATGGAACAACAGACTGGTTCCAAATAGGTAAAGGAGTACGTCAAGGCTGTATATTGTCACCCTGCTTATTTAACTTATATGCAGAGTACATCATGAGAAACGCTGGGCTGGAAGAAACACAAGCTGGAATGAAGATTGCCGGGAGAAATATCAATAACCTCAGATATGTGGATGACACCACCCTTATGGCAGAAAGTGAAGAACTAAAGAGCCTCTTGATGAAGGTGAAAGAGGAGAGTGAAAAAGTTGGCTTAAAGCTCAACGTCCAGAAAACTAAGATCATGGCATCTGGTCCCATCACTTCATGGGAAATAGATGGGGAAACAGTGGAAACAGTGTCAGACTTTACTTTTTTGGGCTCCAGAATCACTGCTGATGGTGACTGCAGCCATGAAATTAAAAGACACTTACTCCTTGGAAGGAAGGTTATGGCCAACCTAGATAGCATATTTAAAAGCAGAGACATTACTTTGCCAACGAAATTCCATCTAGTCAAGGCTATGGTTTTTCCAGTGGTCATGTATGGATGTGAGAGTTGGACGGTGAAGAAAGCTGAGTGCCGAAGAATTGATGCTTTTGAACTGTGGTGTTGGAGAAGACTCTTGAGAGTCCCTTGGACTGCAAGGAGATCCAATCAATCCATCCTGAAAGAGATCGGTCCTGGGTGTTCATTGGAAGGTCTGATGTTGAAGTTGAAACTCCAATACTTTGGCCACCTCATGCAAAGGGTTGACTCATTGGAAAAGACCCTAATGCTGGGTAGGATTGGGGGCGGGAGGAGAAGGGGACGACAGAGGATGAGATGGTTGGATGGCATCACCGACTCGATGGACATGGGTTTCGGTAGACTCCGGGAGTTGATGATGGACAGAGAGGCCTGGCGTGCTACAATTCATGGGGTCGCAAAGAGTCGGACATGACTGAGCGACTGAACTGAACTGAACTGATATGTCTCAGAGCACATCCCCACTTAGCCTGCAAAGTCCTTGAGACAATGCTCACTTTGTCTCTAGGCAGATGACTGACAAAGTTCTGCTAATGTCAGACTGATTTCTGAGCAGCAATGTGGCAATTAAGAGCCTTCAAATCAAAGTCCCTGATCCAGTGATTTTACTTAAATTATACATTTACTAAAGAAATAAACAGGTATACAAAGATTTGTATAGATTATAGTAGAAAAACAAAGGGAAACAAAATATCAGATGATAAAAGATTAAGTCGTCAGTGTGATGGAAAATTATAAAACTATTAAAAATTATCCTAGGGACTTTCCTGGTGGTCCAGTGGCTAAGACTCCTGGCTCCTAATGCAGGAGGCTTGGGTTCCATCCCTGGCCAAGGAACTAGATCCCACATGCTGCAATGAAGATCAAAGATCCTATGTGCCACAACTAAGACTCTGTGCAGCCAAATAAATAAAAATTTAAAAATTATACAAAAATTTTTAAGAACATTGAAAAATGCTAATCAGTGAACACTCATTTTATACAACAACAGGACTTCCCTGGTGGTACAGTGGATAAGAATCTGCCTGCCAACGCAGGGGACATGGGTTTGATGCCTGGTCCAGGAAAATCCCACTTGCCATGGAGCAACTAAGCCCGTGTGCCACAACTACTCAGTCTGCAGGCTGCATGCGCTGAGCCTGTGCTCTAGCGCCTGAGCACTGCAACAAGAAGAGCCACCGCAATGAGAAGCCTGTGCTCTGCAACAAAGATTAGCCCCTGCTTTCCACAACTAGAGAAAACCTGCATGCAGCAACAAAGACCTAGCACAGCCAAAAAAAAAAGAAGGAAGAAAAATACAAACTGACAATAAATATGTTAAAAGATTCTCGAACTCCCTAGTAATAAATAAACATAATAAAGGCCAACCAAAATGTCATTAAAAATAAAACAATACTAATAAGTGTTAGATTAAGAATACTTTTGTTTTACTTTGAGAAGCAGTATAGCATAGTGTTTAAAAAATAGAGCTGTGATGTTAAAAGGCCTGTGTTTTTAACCTTTTCTCTGTGACCCTATTTATATAAATTATAGAGTTCATAACATCAGTTTTCTCACCTGCAAGATGGGAATAACTGCAGTACCTACTCTGATAAGACCATGTGTGCTTAGTCGTTCAGTCGTGTCCAACTCTTTGCAACCCCATGAACTGTAGCGCGCCAGGCTTCTCTGTCCATGGGGATTCTCCAGGCAAGAATACTGGAGTGGGTTGCCATCCCTCCTCCAGGGTATCTTCCCAACCCAGGGATTAAACCCAGGTATCCCACATTGCAGGCAGATTCTTTACCATCTGAGCCACCAGGGAAGCCCCTGATAAGACCATGGAGAGAACTAAATGAGGGAAAGCTTATGAAATGATCAGCATTATACCTGACACGTAATAGAAGCTAACTTTGATTTCTTACTTTTTCCTTCTATTTAATTTTGTTTTTATATTTCCAAATTTCTGATACTACATTAAGCACACACCCCCCCAAAAAAGGCCTAAAGAACAGTGTTCTTTGTTAAGTTTATTTATTGACTAAGGATGATCTCTGTTATTACCCATATTATTTTGTTCAAATTGCTACGAGATAACTTCTGGATCAGATTGAAAAAATTTCTTGGGGACAAAAACTGTTAAACCATAGAGATGAAGCAATTAAAGGTAATAAAGATGACCCAAAGATTAGGCATCATTTGAAAAGACCTGTTATCAGTTTAAGAAGAGCTAAGGATGATTAAGACAACTCTTGGACAAAAGGTACTGTGGAAAAGTAACCACTTACAGAAATCTGCAGATATGTGAACTGGAGGAAGTCTGTGTTCACTGATAACATCTAGTTTACCTTCCTTTGTATGATGAGGATATGCGTGTGCATGCATGCTCAGTCATGTCTAACTCTGCAACCCCATGGCCTATAGCCTTCATTGTATGATGAGAATATGTGTGTGCATGCATGCTCGGTCATATCTAACTCTGGAACCCCATGGACTATAGCCTACCAGGCTCCTCCGTCCATGGGATTTCCCAGGCAAGAATACTGGAGTGGGTTGCCATTTCCTTCTCCAGGGGATCTTACTGACGCAGGGATTGAACTCTCATTTCTTGTGTTTCCTGCATTGGCAGACGGATTCTTTACCACTGTGCCACCTGGGAAGCCCCATGATAAGGACACTAGGGCCCAAAGAGAAGAAGCCATTTGTTGAACAACTAAAAAGAGAGGACCCTCCTTTTGCAGATCTTTTTCCCTCTCACCTTCTCTAGAAGACTCTACCTGTTTTAAATTATCAGCCAGAAACACAATGTATACGCAGCAGAAGCCCATCTGGGTGACTATAAGAAAGAAGCTCACGATACACCTGAAAGAGAGCAGAGAGAAAGAAAAATTTGTTATAAAAGAAGAATTGACTTGTCATTACCACTTCTGTCCTCAGGGGCTGGTGACCCTTGACCAGCACCCTCGGTCCTGCCACCACAATCAACAATGGGGTAGTAAGAAGGGATGTAACAATAGTTCTTTTAAAAACATGTTTCTCAATCACCCCCACACTCTCAGCTCAGCAAGTGGTAAAATTCTTCATCGTCAGAAACTTTGCCTCATACCCAGCTCTGTGTTGATACTAACTGACACAAGGCAGTAGGCTCAACTTATAAGTGATCATTAAAACTTTTTCCTACTGGTGCCAGACACCATATTAGGCACTGAGGATACACAGACAAATAACACATGGCCCTTTCCTCTACTGGTTGAGAGGTTAGTGGATGAGATAGACAAAAAAAATAACATGGTCCTAAGGGCCATGGTAAAAAGGGCAATTTACCTGAATTAGGGAGCAAACAGCTTTTTTAGAAAAACCATTATCTGAGCAGAGTCTCTTGGGAAGAGGAAGAAAGAGAAAGAGAGAGAGACAAAGAAAAGGAATAAAGAGGAGGAGCAGATGGTGAGGAAGAAGTGATGAAAAAGCGTTTCAGCAGAGGGATTAGGCAGAGTTCTCCAGCACCCATGTGGAGAGTCCACTGGAGGGGCCAAGACTGAGGATGGGAAGACCTGATAATGGAGGTGAAAGATGGCAGCCACCTGGACAAAGCCATGGTCATTAGGATGAGAAAACAGAAAGCATTTTAAGAGATACTAGGTAACAATAAGTTACAGAACCTGCTGACCACCTACATCCAGGGAAAGGAAAAAGGAAATGACCTAAGGTAAGTGCCAAGTTTTTTGGCCTGGACAACAAAATGAACAGGGAAACTCAGAAGGAATAAGAGGTTTTAGGGAAGGGGAGGAATGGCACATTCAGTACTTGAATTGTTGAGCTTGAGGTTCCTACAAGAGACATTCAGCCATATACTGGAATCTGAAAATGCTGATTTGTCCAGGAAATAGACAAATTCTTTATCCAGGTAATGGACAAAGGACAAAATACCTTTATCCAGGTAATGGATAAATCCTTGAGAAGGTGAATCAGTGTTGGAAAGTGTACAGAGAAAGAAGAAAAGGCAATGTTCCAAACCCTAGAGAACACCAACACTTAAAAGGATAGAAACAAAAAAGCCTGCAAAGTAATGGCCAGAGAGGTAGGTGGGGAAACTAGGGTGAAAAGGGGCTTAACAGAAGTCAAGCGTAGAGAAAACGTTCAAAGAAGAGAACAGTCAGTTGTCCCTACTGCCTCTGAGAGGTTCTCTGGGGCAAATAAGGTGTATTAGGGATTTCTTTAAGGACACTGGTGGAAAGGACTTTGGTAGAAGTATATGACAGGAGAGCCAGGGGACCCATGAAGGAGGTGTGATGGTGTGTGTGGAAGTAAAGTCAGAGGGTGAGCTTTTCTTTCATGAAGTTAGGGTGTGAGTCCAGTGTTGAAAGTGCCCCTTTTGTTCATCACTGTAAACCCACTGATTAAAGCACTTCCTAATGCACTGCAGGTATTTAGTAGTAGATATCTGCTGAATAATCAGATAATGAATATGAGATAGAGGGTGGTATATGGTCCAGGAGGCTTTATTAATTAATTTATTTTTAAGATGGAGATATAGGAACACATTTCAACATTGAGAGGAAGAATTAATAGTTCAAAAAGAAGTTCAGGTTATAGGAGAGGGAATAATTAATGGAGTGGAGTTCCTAAATAGAGCAGGAAAATCTACCTTATATGATCAACAATGGTCGAAGGATCTGAGGGGTTGCGACAGACAAAAGCCTCCTGTTGGGTTACACAGTTGGGAAAATCCTGGCAATTATCCCATAGCCTTTCTAGTCTGCTCATAGACTGAATTTATAATGCATTGTGTGAAGGGGCTTTGGGTCAAGAGAGGCACCAGACCCATGATGCTCACAGGCAAGGTACACCTCAGGTAGTGAAGTTTGGAGTATCACAGTTCAAAAGAGACTTTGATAATCTAGAGATGTGCAGAAAAGAGTAGAGAAGGTGGGGAGAGGTCTGAAAATAAAGACAAAAGAGTAGATCTAGTCCCAAGTACCAGGGAACAGAGGCTTCCCAGGTGGCTCAGCAGTAAAGAATCCACCTGCAATGCAGGAGACATGGGTTTAATCCCAGGCAAGATCCCCTGGAGGAGGGCATGGCAACCCACTCCAGTATTCTTGCCTGGGAAATCCCACGGACAGAGGAGCCTGGTGGGCTACAGTCCATGGAGTTGCAAAGAATTGGACACGACTTAGTGACTAAACAACAAAAACCAGGGGACAGAAGGTACTGATTTTCTACCATCTCTGAAAGTGGAAAAAGTGGGAGTTGCAGGAGGGAGACTTGAGCTCACCAAGGAATCAATGTCTTGGTTTTTTTGTTTATTTTCTTCCCATTATATACTTTTTCCCTAAGAGACCTTTTCTGTCCCATGGCTTCATAGCTAATGACTTCAATTCAGTGTCTCCTGCATGAAGATAGGTTCAAACCTATACACATAACTACCCACTTGATGCAACTGCTCATATATCAAAGCAGAAGTCATCAGAAATCTACCCTGGCACTTTCCTTTCCCCACAACCCCGGGATGCAAATAATGACCAAATTTGCTTTTCTCCATTCCCACTGCCACCAGCCTGGACCCAGCCTTCACTGTTACCTGCCACCAGCATGTTGTCAACAGCCCCTTCATGGGCCTAAGGATATTTTTGCTTCCTTACAATTTATTCTCCTTACAGAAACCAGATAGATCTTCAGATAATGCAAATATGATTAAAACAGGAAAGCCTCTGATTAAAACCCTCCAAATGTTTCTTGGTTGCTTTTAAGAAAAGAACAAGAACTCAAAGAGAGTCTAAAACGTAGAGCTTGAACAGGGCCCTGGATTTTCAGCATCATCTCCCTATCTGCCATCAAGCCACCTGGTCTTTCTTTACCCTGAAACTATCTTATTCTCCCTCTTGCTTTGGGACCTTCATATTTTGGTCCTCTTCCTGGAAGGCCCCTCAGACTCCTGCCCACTTTTCCCTAGGTAATTCCTTATTCCTAAGAATGCCTTTTATCAGACCTAATCTCAACTGTTTCATCCTAGGAAGTCTACCTGAACCCATGTACCTCTTCTTACCTGCTTGGGAGCAACTAGTACTTCCTTCCTTCATGGTACTTGTCCCAGTGACTATTAAGTAACTTGTGTCTTAAACTGTTTAAGGTCTGTGTTTCCCATTGGACTATGGATTCTGCAAGGGTAAAGCTTTGTTTGCCTGGTTCTCCACAGTATTTCTGGGGCCTGGTAGGCAGCTGGAACTAAATAAATGTGGTTTAATAAAAAGATGAATGAAATTAAAGTTGGACAGCAAAGGAATGAGCACTCTGTACATATAAGGAATAAGGCTGGATCAGGGAGATTGCCACTGAACTCCTTTCATGTGAAGTCCACTGTTCTGTATCACATGAGCCAACTTTGCAGGGAAGAGGGCAGCCCTGACAGCCACATGTTCTTCATACTTTGGGCAAAGCAAGAATAAGATACCTTCCCCAGTGTGCGTGGTTCTGGAGCCAGGCGCTGGGGTTGGCTTCTAGTCCATGCATCACTGTATCCCCATAGTCCATAAAGGGCTTATTGAACCTGCAGAAGAAAGTGCATACAGTTACCAGGAGGCAGTTTAACCTAAGATCACATACTGAAAAGTCAGGAGACACATAGCAAGGCAGAACCCAGCTGGAATGGAAAGAACACTGGGGTAGGCACCCAAGTTCTAGTTCAGACTTTTGACACCTGGTGGTATTTCCCTGATGGCTTATTTTCCTTACCTGTCAGTTAGGGCGGTGACTACATAACAAGGGTAATAACACACATATTGCATGGGTACAGGTGTTCTCATATCCATGATTCTATTGGATCCTCATGACAATTATCTGAGGCACGGTTAGGCATGGATTGTTTACGTCCAATTTACAGATGAGCCAAGTGGATAAGCACAATGGTCTGATTGAGATCAGCTAATGAGTCACATGGCAGAGCCTCCTTAGGCCCCTGCCCCAAATGCTCTTCTCTTTTTCTGGGCCTTGTTGAAGGAAATTAAGAAGTGAAATCTTATTATATGGGATGTTTCTGGGATGTCCCTGAGAACCAAGTACTGAGGGAGTTGACAAGATGCTGTTTTCCTCACCTGTGGCAGAAGCGCCGGGCACACCTGATCAGGATGTGCATACAGTGGCAGGAGATGAGGCCCATGGCCAGCAAACTGAGTGGGCCCATCTGGAGGACGGGCCAAGGGGCAGGGGAAGAGAGGAGAAAATGAGTATTTGAATAACATGGAGAGGAGAGATTTGGTAGCACAGATATTATTCAGGAATCAGAGAACTTTCTAGCAAACTGGTTTGCAAGCCCTTTTTAGCAGTAACATTTATTCTTTCTTTTTCCTTTCTTGAAGTATAGTTGGCTTACAGTATTATGTATTCTTTCAAATAGTACTCCAATAGAGTACTCAAGTAGTACTCAAATAAAGTGCAAAAAGCAATTACAATGAGGTGCTGTGGTGGGAGTAAGGGACTCAGAATTCTGATCCTTGTGGGTTCTGAGTGTCCCTGAGAGCTAGTGCTCTATAGAGCACAGTTGGAAAACAAGCTATGGTCCAACCCTAGCATTGCACAAGGGAGGAAACTGAAACCTGGGCTGCGGACAACTGACTTGCTAAGGCCACTCAAAGTCTGTGGCACACCCAGGTTAGATGTCTAGACTCCAAGTTGCTTTTCAGAAAGATTGCTCACTGTAGGCCACTGTAAACCCTGTCCTCCTACTCCCAGCTCCCATCCAGTTGTACTGGACCCACCTTCAGCAGCCCCTCTTACCAGGATGCCTGCATTCTTCATAGCCAGCGGGAGTCCCAGGACCCCTGTGCCTATGTTACCTTTCACCAGGTGAACCAAGGTCTGGAACGCTCTGAAGGAGAGGAAAAAGACATGAGCATGTGGGTGCGCAGAGGTGAGGAGATCCAACAGGCATCCCATCCCAGCATGCCATGCCTGAGTTGAGCTGGTCTAAAAGTAGACTCCTGTCTGTATCTCAGTCCCCATGGCCTTTTCTGGCACTCTGGATCTCATGTAGGGTGACCAAGCATCCCAGTTTGCCCTGAACTATCCTGGTTTTAGGGGCTTCTCTGGTGGCTCAGACAGTAAAGTGTCTGCCTAAAATGTGGGAGACCCGGGTTCAATCCCTGGGTTGGGAAGATCTCCTGGAGAAGGAAATGGAAACTCATTCCAGTATTCTTGCCTAGAAAATCCCATGGACGGAGGAACCTGGTAGGTTACAGTCCATGGGGTTGCAAAGAGTCGGACATGACTGAGTGACTTCACTTTCTTTCTTTCTGGTGGCTCAGTGGTAAAGAATCTGCCTGCAGTGCAGGAGACATGGGTTTGATCCCTGGGTTGGGAAGATCCCCTGGAGGAAGGCATGGCAACCCACTCCAACATTGCTGCCTGGAGAATCCCATGGACAGAGGAGCCTGGTGGGCTACAGTCCATGGAGTCCCAGAATCAGACATGACTGAAGTGACTTAGCATGCACGCATTGGTTTTAACAGCTCACACTTAATATATGCCATTAGAACACTTACTATAATATATAACAGACATTATGCTAAGGATTTCATGCATTATCTCATTTAATCTTCTTGTGATGATGAGGAAGTAGGTTATTACTTTTATTTTGCAAATGAAGAAACTGAGGAATAGAGATTTTTTTTTAATAGACTTATCTAAGGATGTCTGTGTGCTAAGTCTTTTCAGTTGTGTCCAACTCTTTGTGACCCCATGGACTATCTAAGGATATTCTGGGTATATATACCCAGAAACTGTCTCAGAGTCTCTCTTCTTAACCCCACTTCTACTGGGCTGTCTCCAGGAAAGGAGTTCAGATAGATGAGTTAAAGAGACAGCCCCATTTCATAATCGAGGGAGCTAACGCTCAGAGAGGGCCCATGGTCATGGTACCGTTAGCAGATACAGAACTGAACTCAGAGGAAAGGGGAAAGGGGGGGCAGCAAAGAGACATCATGTGACTTCTGGCAAAGAAATCAAGTGACTTGGGCCCCCAGGTGGGTATCTGCTGCGACAGGGTAACTTACTCCAGAGGGATTTTTTTTTTCCCCTCAAGCCAGGACATCAAACTGGGGAATGGCAATTCTCCTCCCACCTCCAACAAAAACAAAACCCAAATTTCATAACTTTCTTTAAGACAGCTGTGAAGGTGGTCCAGAAGACAAGGTCTAAACAATCAGGGAGAAACATATACTCTCTTTGATGGTGAATTAACAACCTACCTTCACACCTCTTTGTACCTAGACCAGGTTAAACTGAGTATCAGGTTTACAAGTTAAGAAACTTTGGCACTTTCCCATGAGAGCCTTCCAGTGAGGAGACTTACTGCGCAAAACAGCAGAGGTACTCTGGAAAAAGCCTGGTCTCTGGGGTTGGACAAATCTGAGATTAAAACCGAAGGCTGGACTTTCGCAGTAGTCCAGTGGTTAAGACTCCATGCTTCCACTGGAAGGGGCTTGGGTTCAATCCCTGGTTGGGGAACCAAGATCCCAACCAGATCTTGGTGTACATAGCTTAGCCAAAAACAAACAAACAAACAAAAACAAAAACCCCAAGGCTACTATTTAACTAGCTGTGTTATTGTGGGCAACATGTCTGCTTTGCTAAGCCACTGTAAATATTAGGAGGAATGGTATTTTTGAAAGACCTATCCCAAACACCTGTATCTTTATATTAATCCCTGAATCCTCTAGCTTTCTGAGGAACTGCCCATTGACTTGTTAAGGGTTAAAGAGAAAAACTGCAGGGGGAAAGAGGGTAGGAGAGTCTTTGCATGCTTTTCTCTCACTCTGTGGGTGTCAACATCGCTGACAGAGCACTGCACCCCACGGTTCTCCAATGATGGGTTTGTTTGGCAACCACGGTCAATGGGTCACTTGGAAATTTCTATCTAAAGGACTTAGGAAATCAGAATTTAACTTTAGACCACTCAGGCAACTTAATAATGTGGTGAACTGTGCAAAGCACTGGGCTGGGAGGCAGGAGACCTGAGTGCTAGTCCTAACTCCTTCGGTGACTCTGGAACATCATTATAGTTGTGGCAGTCAGCTTGCAGGCACTGCACTTGAGGGCTTCCTCCGCGATGTCCTTTGCAGCCAACCTGGGAGGAGCTGACTGTTATTTCACAGGGGAGAGTCTAGAGTACTGAGAAGTTCTATCACTTGCTCCAGCTGGTAAGTAGCTAAAGTGGGAATTCAAACCCAGGTGAATGTACTCCACAGGTACCATACTTACTTGACCTGCTTATTACCTCCCTCCAAACTAGGACCAAGTTCTGACTTGCTTTATATTTTTGATTCTTACATAGCTAAAACTACCATTAAACTATGTTTTAGCTCAGGAGATAACAGCTAACTGGTTCCCTCAGGGTCTCTGATTGAGAAATACCCCACCTCAGGGACTTCCAACCAGTCCATCCTAAAGGAGATCAGTCCTGTGTGTTCATTGGAAGGACTGATGTTGAAGCTGAAACTCCAATACTTTGGCCACCTGATGCAAAGAGCTGACTCATTTGAAAAGACCTTGATGCTGGGAAAGATTGAAGGCAGGAGGAGAAGGGGACAACAGAGGATGAGATGGTTGGATGGCATCACTGACTCAATGTACTGGGTTTGGGTAGACTCTGGCAGTTGGTGACGGATAGGGAGGCCTGACATGCTGCGGTTCATGGAGTCTCAAGGAGTCGGACACGACTGAGCGACTGAACTGAACTGAACAGGGACTCCCCTGGTGGTCCATTGGTTTAAGACTCTTTGCTTCCAATTAGAGGCTTGCAGGTTCAATTCCTGGTTGAGGAACTAAGGTTTCATATGTCCCGTTGTGTCGAAAAAAAATTTTTTTTAATAATAAAAACTCTGAAATACCCCACCTCAGCAGTGGATGGTCCCAAGGCCTGAAGGGCTCACTTTCAGGATTGTGAATTCTTAGCAATTCCCAGGACTAGTTCCGGGGCAAGTGAACCATGCCATAATGTCAGTCATTGTGTCCATCCCTGAATCGTCCTGCAGGGTGGCATGGGAGCAGCTTTGCGTTCTCCTTTATCATAACTTCTCCCTCTTTGCTGTACACTGTCCCCCTACCCCTACAACATTCAACCTTTCAGATTTAATTTCCACAGCCACCCTCCTCAAATTCACATTGCCACCAACGTATCCCTGTTTTGCATATGGGGATAAACTGAGGCTTAGAAAAAGAAGTAGCAGACCTTCTTGGATGCATATGTCCTTTCTACTATACCAACAGGGTCAACATTTTCTTCATAAAGCTGCCGGATCTTTACCACCATGCCCATCAGCCACTAGCCACGCTGCTTGAAGGGTGGAGAGGAAGGGAGCTGGAGCCTGTAGGCTTCCCTGCTTTGAATACATCCCTTCTTGTCATGGTTTGAAAGCCTCGCCAGAGATCCCCCCCCCCCCCCCCCGCCACAGACCCAGGAAGGTGGAATAAACTAGACTCTTCTACATACTGTGTTTCTGATGTTGTCACTGCAGCTCTCAATTGAAATAGAGGCGGGGTAACTGCAGGGAGGAGGCAATGCTTGGTTGTCTGTGGTTTTAGCTCAAGCGTCACCTTCTACACCAAGAAGCTGGGGATTCTGCCTGTCTCCCAGACATTATCAGGGCCAGCCAGAAGCAAAACTGACTCTAGGGCTACACTTCGGTAAAAATAAAATAAACTGACTTTAGGGCTGTACTTCAATTAAAAACAAACAAACAGACTCTAGGGCCAGCACTGGATTCCAGCCCCATCCTAACCAATGAGCCAGGGCGTGGCCTGGGGTAAGGTGCCTTAGTTTCCCCATGTGCACGTATTGGGGGCTTTCTGACAGTCTCCCCTCCTGCCCCTTTAAGTTCTCAAGCTGATTCAGCCTCCAGCTGTATTTCTTGCAGCCTTGGTCTCCCCATGTGCACAATGGGCTGGGGGTCAACACTCCTCTTGGGGTTCTTGCCACTGCAAGCTTCCAGACTGGAAGGCAGAAATGGAGATGGCAGTAAAGAGCACTCACGTTATGCCCTTGGTCGTCTCCAAGCCGGGTGACTCGGAAGGGCTTCCATCCAAGAAACTGGAGTCCTTGTTCGGCAGCTTCTTGGCACTTTCAGGAGGGGACCTGAGGTCCAGATTGAGTTCAACAGCTCCCTGGAGACCCCTGGCACTCTTTGCCATGGACATGGCTGTTGAGAAAGAGAGGGCTCCCGGTGATGGAGGGGGTCTGCTCTGAGCAGGAAGGTGTCCAGTCAGGTGCAAAACCCCAGCTCTGCGGCTTGTGCCTTTTTGCAGGCTCTGGCCAAGCGGGAAAGAGGCCCCGCCCACTTCCCCCGGAGGGTGTGCCTCCTGCCTGAAGAAGCCCCAGGAAGAGGAACAATCCCCAGACTGAGAAGGAAAGGACGGGAGGGGAGGGGTCTGGGAAGGGAGTCATCCCTGCTTACCTAACAACAGTAGTGGCAACAGCAACTACGATACTGATCATTTTGATGACTAATATTTATTAAGCTTTTCACTAAGGGACAGATGATCTAAGCGCTTTCTCTATATTTTCTCACTTAGTCCTATAAATTAAATAGTGAGAAATCAGGCTCTGAACTAAAAGGACCTGCCTAAGGTCACATAGCTAAATAAGGGACAGAGTAGTGATGAGAGCTCAACGCATCCATCCAGTTTTTTAGCCAATAACCTATGTCTACCTCCAAGAGAACACCTACCCTCCTCCACCTCCACAGGGGCAGGGGCCCCACTTCTCATTGGCTGCGTATCTGCTGTAAGGCATCCTTCTAGGCGCTCCCCTTTATTAAGTTGGAAAAAAAAAAGGAGCCCCACTTACTCACCTCTAACTGCTTCTTAGCTTTTTTGAGGCTTCAGGGAGAGAGGAGGATCCTTTCAGAAAGGGTCAGAGAGGCAGAGATTCCTCAACCCCTAACCCAGCCCCATTTCACTGGATAGGACGCTGGCCTCAGCAGAGGGTGTGAGTTGCTTAAGGTCACATGTGACCATTAAAACAGAACTGTGTAGCTAAAGAAGGGTTTGGAGGTTTCTCTAGTGTTCCATTCTCTGTCATTATCTCTGCTTCAGTGACAGGAGAATGGGCCAAAATTTCCTCCTCCCTCAAAATTACAGCACTTTACTCCAGCCATACCATTCCCTACATCATTATCTCATGTGCCATGAGCTTTATTTAGGTGGTCTTACAGCCAACTGGTAGCATCTGAAACAGATTTGTCTGGGTCCCTCCCTTACATGGGACCCTTTCCAAAGTCCTACATGCAATTTTGAATTGTAATTTTGTGTTCTTTGTCTTAAAGAGGCTCTCTCCACTGGTAACTGCTACCTCAACCCCCCTCCCAGTGGTATAAACTTCAGATTCCACAAAGCCTATCTACTTCTCCGGGTAGCACTGTTATCTTGTTTTTACAGATGTGGAAACCGAGGCACGGGGAAGTAAAGAATAGCTTGCCCGTGGCCACGGCAAATCCTTAGCAGACCCCAAACTCTACCCTAGTCAGATCTTTCTACCTCTGAAGTCTGAGGCTTTGACCACTACACTGAACCTTTTGGATTGAATCCTGGCCCCACCCCTTCAAGTTTCTTACCCTGAATCAACAGAAACACTCACCATGGTTTGAGAAACATCCTCTGTTCACTCATCTGGCACCATTACATGGCAGTGTTCCTGGCCTGCGTGCAGGCAGGATGCACCCTCTGGTCTGCTCATTGTTGTTGTTCAGTCACCCCAGTCATGTCTGACTCTTCATGACCCCATGGACTGCAGCATGCCAGGCCTTCCTGTCCCTCATCATCTCCTGGAGTTTGCCCATGTTCATGTCCATTGCATTGGTGATGCCATCCAGCCATCTCATCCTTCTGTCTTCAATCTTCCCCATCATCAGGGTCTTTTCCAGTGAGTTGGCTGTTTGCATCAGGGTACCAAAGTATTGGAGCATCAGCATCAGTCCTTCCAATGAATATTCAGGGTTGATTTCCTTTAGGATTGACTGGTTTGATCTCCCTGCTGTCCAAGGGACTCTCAAGTCTTCTCCAGCACCACGGTTCGAAAGCATCAATTCTAAGGCACTCTGCCTTGTTTATTGATCCAGCTCTCACAACCGTAAGGAAAGACCATAGCCTTGACTATATGGACCTTTGTTGGCAAAGGAATGTCTTTGCTTTTTAACACATTGTCTAGGCTTGTCATAGATTTCCTGCCAAGAAGCAATTATCCCTAATTTCATGGCTGCAGTCACCATCCATAGTGATTTTACAGCCCAAGACAGCATTGAGATTCCATAATGCGACTCTAATCTCAGATCTCATCCACCCATAGACCTTTGTTCTTGCTCAGGCCACAGGATCAGTAAGACTGTCAAGAACTTGAGATGTTCAGATATAAGACTAGTTCCAGGGATTTCCCTGGTGGTCCAGTGGTGAGGACTCCATGCTTTCACTGCGCTGGCCCCCATGTTCAATTTCTGGTCATCGGCAAAGTAAGATCCCACAAGTTGTGCTGAGGCAAAAAAAAAAAAAGACTAGTTCTTGCTTTCCTTTCCAGGTTGTGAGAAGAACCCTGAGTTAATCTTCAAACTACTGAGAACAGGGCTGACTGAATAATCAGAATTTGGCTAGGCCCCTTCCCAGATATCATCGCCTAAAAGAAAACTTGCAGGGCACTGCCTGCAGACTTTCAACTTGTTGTACTAGCCATCAGCAGGCAAGAGGGACTCTTCTAGGATGAGAGCCTCCAAAATATACCTTTCTAACACTGGCCCAGGCATGTGTAGCTTTGGCCTCCACTACAGCTCTACCATAAAGTTGTTGCCATCCTGGGAAAGGTACTGCTCCTCTTTTCCCCTTGGAGAAATAGGTACTAGATTAGAGAGGACCTCCAAGGGACTGAGGACCCCAGGGTCTGGGCTTTTCATTTCCATTGGATGCTGAGATGCAAGCCCAGCTTCCCTTGGGTTGGGACCCACACAATTTAAGTGAGGACAGTCTAAACTGCTTGATGTCACCATAGAGGGTGGAACAAATGAGATTTAAATAGTGAAAATCTTTTATGACCCTTTAGAGTAAACAGATGATGCTGTGAAAGTGCTGCACTCAATATGTCCGCAAATTTGGAAAACTCAGCAGTGGCCACAGGACTGGAAAAGGTCAGTTTTCATTCCAATCCCAAAGAATGCTCAAACTACCACACAATTGCACTCATCTCACACGCTAGTAAAGTAATGCTCAAAATTCTCCAAGCCAGGCTTCAGCAATACGTGAACTGTGAACTTCCAGATGTTCAAGCTGGTTTTAGAAAAGGCAGAGGAACCAGAGATCAAATTGCCAACATCCGCTGGATCATCGAAAAAGCAAGAGAGTTCCAGAAAAACATCTATTTCTGCTTTATTGACTATGCCAAAGCCTTTGACTGTGTGGATCACAATAAACTGTGGAAAATTCTGAAAGAGATGGGAATACCAGACCACCCGACCTGCCTCTTGAGAAACCTGTATGCAGGTAAGGAAGCAACAGTTAGAACTCGACATGGAACAACAGACTGGTTCCAAATAGGTAAAGGAGTACGTCAAGGCTGTATATTGTCACCCTGCTTATTTAACTTATATGCAGAGTACATCATGAAAAATGCTGGGCTGGATGAAGCACAAGCTGGAATCAAGATTGCTGGGAGGAATATCAATAACCTCAGATATGCAGATAACCCCACCCTTATGGCAGAAAGTGAAGAAGAACTAAAGAGTCTCTTGATGAAAGTGAAAGAGGAGAGTGAAAAAGTTGGCTCAAAGCTCAGCATTCAGAAAACTAAGATCATGGCATCCGGTCCCATTACTTCATGGCAAATAGATGGGGAAACAGTGGAAACAGTGACAGACTTTATTTTTCTGGGCTCCAAAATCACTGCAGATGGTGACTGCAGCCATGAAGTTAAAAGACACTTACTCCTTGGAAGGAAGGTTATGACCAACCTAGACAGCATGTTAAAAAGCAGAGACATTACTTTGCCAACAAAGGTCCGTCTAGCCAAGGCTATGGTTTTCCCAGTGGTCATGTACGGATGTGAGAGTTGGAGTATAAAGTAAGCTGAGCGCCGAAGAATTGATGCTTTTGAACTGTGGTGTTGGAGAAGACTGTTGAGAGTCCCTTGGACTGCAAGGAGATCCAACCAGTCCATCTTAAAGGAGATCAATCCTGGGTGTTCATTGGAAGGACTGATGTTGAAGCTGAAACTCCAATACTTTGGCTACCTGATGCAAAGAGGTGACTCGTTGGAAAAGACCCTGATGCTGGGAAAGATTGAGGGCAGGAGGAGAAGGAGACGACAGAGGTTGAGATGGTTGGATGGCATCACCGACTCAATGGACATGGGTTTGGGTGGACTCTGGCAGTTGGTGAGGGACAGGGAGGCCTGGCGTGCTGTAGCTCATGGGGTCGCAGAGAGTCGGACACGACTGAGTGACTGAACTGACGTAAGAGTAAACAGAGAACCTTTTTTCAGTTTTTATGGGCAGCTTGGAAACTTGGAGTGTTATCAGAATCATCTGGGGAGATAATAAAGCACACAGAGACCCAGACTTATTGAAATAGGGAGAATTTGGGCCTTTGTATTTTTACCAAGTTCCCCAGGTGGTTCTGATACTGGCCAGAGTTTGAGTTCCATTCAGGTGATGCAGTGGTAAAGAATCTTCCTGCCAATGCAGGAGATGCAAGAGACGTGGGTTCAATTCCTGGATCGGAAAGATCGCCTGTAGTAGGAAATGGTAACTCACTCCAGGATTCATGGAAAAATCCCATGGACAGAAGAGCCTGTCGGGCTATAGTTCATTGGGTTACAAAAGAGTCAGACATGACTTAGTGACTAAACAACTGTGCATAGTAGAAACTCCAAAATTAAACAAACAAACAAAAAATATTTTTCCCCTTACATAGTTTATGTGTTTCAAGACTTTGGGGTTTCTTATGTCAAACAAATTTCCACATTAATTTTCAGGCCTGCCATTCCAGTTCTACCAGGATTAGGCCATTAGCCAGTGCAGTCGCCCACTGACAGTGCACCTTGAAGGAAATTCAGGAAGCATTCTGTGCTTTGACTTGGGTCTAGATACTTAAGATGCATATCTAAAGAATAATTTCAATGAACTCAGGTTCTTATATCTTCCCATCCAGAGAAAAATAGTAAATTTTTTAACTTGGAATGTGTATTTTTTGTGATTAGCAGTAGTCTTTTGATGTTTGAGTATGTTTTTTTCCAGCAGAAAAACTCATACATCTTGGCTCCTCCTCCCTTATCTCTTTGGAGTAGTTCCTCAGATGTATCTGAGAGGCTGTCTCCTGGGCTATAGTCCTCAGTAAGGTCCCAGAATAAAAATTAACTCACAACTTTGACGTTGCACATTTTTCTTTCAGTCAGTTGCGGTGACCATGAAAGGATTCAGAGAAGGCTTTTCTCCTTGGACTGAACTCTATGAGGGTCCAGAGTCTTGGTACCAGCAGAGGCCCCTCATGCCTGTCTGCCTCTTTGGTGTGTCCAGACAATTTGGGTAAAACTCTCCTGGATCTTGGATCTCGCATTATTGGCTGGTGATCCTGTTTTATTTGGTGGTGGATAAATTCCTTGCTGTGGGGAGTAGGTTTTGCTTGATCTTAGTTTTGGAAGAGAACCTGGGTTGCCTCAGTTGAAAAATGCTGAGTAGGTTTAGACTGAATGATTAGGTAGGAGATTGGCCTGTTGTTTTCCCTTGAATTGGCTACTTTAATTGAGTTTGTCAGAATAAAAGTCAAATGTTACACAAGAGTTTTCAGCTCTGAAGAAGAAAAAGGACATCTCCTTCTGGCCAGCAATGACTTTCTCAGGCAGGAGTGGTGGAGGCAAGTCCTCATACCATGTAGCAGTCCTATAGGGAAACCCAGTTATTTGGTTTTAAAAAAAGAACTTGTTCCTTTGGGGAACCACATTGAATGATCTGAGCACCTACCGTGGTTTCAGACTGCCAGAGGGAAAAATCAAGACAGGTAAAGGAGCTGCAGGAGCTCTACAGTGACACCTAGAGGAGTTAAGCTCACAGACAGCACACTGGCCCACCACATAATTAGTACATAATTAGTAGCAGGTTTATCCTGACAAACCAACAAATAGGAAACAAAGCTTTCAAAAAAAAAAAAAAAAAAGAGCAACAGATTGCCAGTTTCCAACTATCCATCCAACTAACACCCCAGCCTGGTTCACTATGTTACCTATGGAAATTTCCTTTCAAATGCTTAATACAGACAATTGTTATTCAGTCACTCAGTTGTATCCAACTCTGTGATCCCATGGACTGCAGCACACCAGGCTTCCTTGTCCTTCACTGTCTCCTGGGGTTTGCTCAAACTCATGTCCATTGAGTCAATGATGCCATTCAACCGTCTTATTCTCTGTAGGCCTCTTCTCCTCCTACCCTCAATCTTTCCCAGCATCAGGGTCTTTTCCAATGAGTCAGTTCTTTGCACCAGGTGGCCAAAGTATTGGAACTTCAGCTTCAGCATCAGTCCTTCCAATGAATATTCAGGACTGATTTCCTTTAGGATTGACTGGTTTGACCTCCTTGCTGTCCAAGGGATTCTCAAGAGTCTTCTCCAACACCACAGTTCAAAAGCATTAATTCTTCGTCCAACTCTCTCCTTGTTAAAGAAACTGAAATATATCTGTATATGCTAATATGGAGGCATGTTCAGGAAATATTATTGTTAAATATGAAATGCTCAACACATTAAATATATCATTTTTCTAAAAATAGGAAAGAAACCACATATACACAGAACCACAGACTAACATGCAAACATAGAAAATACATATACAAACATACACACTGCTATGTTTGTATCCCTTTGAAATTCATATATTAAAATCCTAATGCCCAATGTGATGATTCTAGCATATATGGCCTTTAGGAGATGATTAGGTTATGAAGGCAGAGGCTTCATGAATGAGATTAATACTTCTGGAAAAGTAGCCCAAGACAAAATGAGAAATCGCAATCCACAAGAAGGTCCTCACCTGACCAAGCTACTACTCTGATCTTGGTCTTCCAGCCTCTAGAACTATGAGAAATACAATTCTGTTATTATAAGCCACCTCATCTGTGGCATTTCACGTAGCAGAGTGAATGGACAAAGACATACACATGTTATATCCATGTTTGTATATTCTCAAAAAAGGTCTGAAAGAATTTATAATAGTTCCTCCTATACTGTAGAAGTATAAGTAGAGACCTATGGGTGGAAACAGGAGTTGGAATTTTAATTTTAAATGTTTTGATTTTCAAAGACATACATGCTATTTTTGCAGCAAAAATCAAATACTTTGAAAGAATATGTTAAGAATGAAAGTGAAAGTGTTAGTGGCTCAGTCCTGTCCAACTCTTTGTGACTCCATGGACTGTAGCCCACCAGGCTCTTCTGTCTATGGAATTCTCCAGGCAAGAATAGTGGGTAGCCATTCCCTTCTCCAGGAGATCTTCCCGACCTAGGGGTTGAACTTGGGTCTCCGGCATTGCAGGCAGATTTTCTACCATATGAGCCAGGGTGTTATAGGCCAATATCTTTGATGAATATAGATGTAAAATGTTTCAATAAGATATTAGCAAACTCAATCCAATAACACATAAAAAAGATCATGTACCTGACCAAGTTGGAGTCATCCCAGGGTCACAAGGATGGTTCAGTATACACAAATCAATTGTTGTGATGTACCACATTAAAAAAAAAAAAGATGACAAAAACCACATGATAATCTCAATAGATGCAGAAAAAGCATTTGCTAAAATTCAACATCCATTCACGATAAAAACTCTTACCAAAGTGGGTATAGAGGGAACATATCTCAATATAATAAAAGCTATTTATGACAAACCCACAACAAATATAATACTCAATAGTGAAAAACTGAAAACCTTCCTACTAAAATCTGGGGCCACACAAAGATGCCCACTCTCACCATTTCTATTCAACATAGTATCTGAAGTCATAGCCATAGCAATCAGGCAAGAAAAAGAAATAAAATGTATCAAATAGGAAGAGAAGAGGTAAAATTGTTATTATATACAGATGACATGATACCACATATAGAAAACTCTAAAAATTTCACAGGAAAGTTACTAGAACTGATAAATGAATTCAGCAAAGTAGTAGGATACAAAATTAACATACAGAAATCTGTTGTACTTCTTTAAACTAACAATAAAATATCAAAAAGGAATATAAAAAAGAAAACAAACCCCTTTAAAACTGCATAAAAAAATACTTAGGAATAAACCTGACCAAGGAGATGAAAGGCTTATATGCTAATAACCATAAAACATTAATAAAGGGAATCAAAGATGATTCAAGGAAATGGATGGAAAGATATCCCATGTTCTTGGAATGGAAGAATTAATATTGTTAAAATGGACATACTATTTAAAGCAATCTAAAGATTTAATGTGATCCCTATCAAATTGCCCATGACATTTTTTACGGAACTAGAAGAAATAATTCTAAAATTTACATGGAACCATAAAAGACCCAAAATTGCCAAAGCAATCCTGAGGAAAAAGAACAAAGCAGGAGGCATAATCCCCCCAGACTTTAGATAATACCGAAAGCTACAGTAATAAAAAAAACATGATACTGGTACAAAAAACAGATCTATGGATCAATGGGACAGAACAGAGAGTCCAGAAATAAACCCACACATCTTGAGTCATTTAATTTTTGACAGAAGAGGCAAGAATATATAATGGAGAAAAGACAGTCTCTTTAGCAAGTGATGTTGGGAAAGCTGGACAGCCACATGTAAATTAATGAAGTTAGAACACACCCTCATACCATACACAAAAACAAACTCAAAATGGCTTAAAGACTTAAATATAAGACATTATACCACAGAACTCTAGAACATAGGCAAAATATTCTCTGACATAAATTATACCAATGTTTTCTTAAGCTGCTCTCCCAAGGCAATAGAGATTAAATGCAAAAATAAACAAATGGGACCTAATCAAACTTACAAGCTTTTGCACAGCAAAGAAAAACATAAACAAACAAAAAGATAACCTACGGACTGGGAGAAAATATTTGCAAATGATGTGACTGACAAAGGCTTAATTTACAAATTTCCAAACAGCTCAAACAACTCACTAACAAAAAGACCAAGCGACCCAATCAAAAAATGGGCAGAATATCTAAATAGACATTTCTCCAAAGAAGACATACAGATGGCCAAGAGGCATATCTGGAACAAGATCTGACACTCAGTAAGTAAGTGTTGAATGAATAAGTCTGGAGGACTCCAGTTACTCATAAGCTTTGAGGAACTCTCTTCTGTCACGTCATCAATTCATCATCTTCTGGAATTGTAATACTAGATGGAGACTGAGCCATCATGCCTTGCAAACCGCTTCAGCAGGAAACGTGTAGGAAAGCACAGAGCCTAGCCCTCAGCAAACGTTTGTTGTATAAATGAAGGAAGCAACAGAAGTTCTCTACATTTATGAAGACTTCTCCTAGCTTTTGTTTCCTCCTCTCAGATGTCAAATACTCACAAGTATGTAAATACAAATCAGGCACAGACAGACAAGGAAGTCTAGATAGGCAATAAACATATGAAGAGATGATCAATTGTATGAAAACAATGAAATGAATTTTCTTTTTCTTAAAAGTCAGATTGGTAAGCATAAAATGTAAAACACAAAAGAAGTTTAACAATAGCAGGTGCTGGCAAAGGTGTGAGGAAAGAAGTCCTTTCATACTCTGTTAGAAATATACATTTACAAAGCCACTTTGGAGGACAATGCAGCAGTAAATTTTTTTTCAATCACTCAGAAGTTCGAGTGTCAAAGATTGAGTTAATCATATTTTCAGGAAACTCTTATTCTGCCATCATGGGTCTGTGCAAGGCCCTACCTGGGTTTACTCACTCATCTTACCCCTTTATTTATACAAGTGGTTTGAACTGAGGGCAGTTTTGCACCTCCTAAGAATTTCTGGCAACGTCTACAGACATTTTTGCTTATCACAATTGCTACTAGCATCTAGTGGGTAGAGGTCAGGGAGACTGCTAACATTCATACAATGCACACAACAGTTTCCCACAACAAAGAATTACACAGCTGAAGATAACAATAATGTAGAAGTAGAGAAATGCTGATTTACACCACTCCTTTCCTCACCATAAACAACAATTCTGATTTATTTACTGTATACTGTTTCATACTTACTCTTCTAATGCGTGTATTGTTGCTTTGTTCCTGTGTATGCTAAATGTAAATGGTATTATGTGAAAATCTTATTCTGTTTCCTGCTTTTTAAAGTTAGCCTCTATTTTTATACTTCATTCACACTCCTAGGTTTACAGATACTGTTAAAACTAAGAACGGATGTGCCTGTTGGCCCAGCTACTCCACTCCTTATGATATACCTTGAAGAACCCTCCCTATGCTTCCTAAGAATGCATATGCAATAATATTCTTTGTAGCATTGTTTGTAACAGCAGAATATTGTAAACAAATGTTTTAGAAACCCAAGATTGGTTAAATAGAGTAAATATGACATTTGTACTTTCTTACTCAATATCAACTTTCTTGAGGCCAGTATCTGATTTAGATTTCTTCTAAGTGGTGAGCTGTCCTGTGTACTGTAAGATGTTTAGCAGCATTTCTAGCCTCTACCCTCTAGGTGCCGGTAGTATCATAAAACCTAGTTGTGATCATCAAACAATGTCTCCAGTCATTGTCAAATGTTCCCCTGGGAAACGGAGTAAGGAATGCCTCCAGGTGAGAACCACTGCTGTAAGTGAAGAGGAAGGTAAATAAATAAATTTGAGGGACAATGACAATCATTCCTTATATTGATACAGAACTTGGGAGATTTTCTATAATCTGGTGTTCTAAAAATGATATCCAATGTATACAAATTAAAAATATACATTAGCAAATAGGAAATGAAAATATTTACAATTCTACTAAGATCAACTGTTATTTCCTCTTCTAGACACACAAAATACACATAGACACTCTCACACACACATTCTTTTTTTTTTTTTACCAATAATACTGCATAAAACATATTTTCCTACTACCTGCCATTCTTAATTAATATGTCATTAGCAGTTCTGGATGTTACATTACAGCATTTTAAAGTCTAAAGGGAAACAGAACAGAAACTGACCCCATTTTAGAGTGAGATCATTGAGGTTTAGAAAACTTAAAAAACCTCCAGTTTATAATAATAATAATCTGTTTTATTATCAGCTCCAACTATCAACAAAGATTTAGGAAAAAAACGTTCAAGAAGCTAGGGCATAGTCTTATTTTTTTAACCCTTACTTTTATGCAAAAAAATTAAGACTCTATATCCAGTAACATCCCATAACACTTTAGAGAAGACAAGTGCGTACTGATCTTCTTGGGTTTTCCTTTTCTGATCAGTGGTGTATTACTCCTGGTTTATGTGGAGGTTGAGAACAAGAGAAGGGAAATCCTGCTTTTATTGTGACTGAGACACAATGAACAGGGACTCCCTCTAGTGGTGCTTCAACATCACCATCCTACTTGAAGCAAGATAGCTTCTTACCTTTGGCCTTACCTTCTACTTTGTGAGTCAGTAAATTCATGTTCCTGAAGGTGTTCAAGCTCTTAAGTTCAACTCTAAAATGTTATGAATGTTTTTAACTCAAGGCTCCTAGATGACAAGCTTCTAGAATTCTGAGATTCTATGACTTTAGTGGAGAATCTTGAGGTTGTTATCCTGATGTCCTCTACAAAAGACTGATATCACAGACAAATATCTATACATGTGGGTAAGCATGTGTGTGTATGTATCTCACATTTTCTATATCCTTTTATCTGTTGACGGACACTTAGGTTGCTTCCGTCCTTTAGCAATTATAAATAATGCTGCAATGAACACTGGAATGCATATATTTTTTTCTTATTCATGTTTTTGGTTTTTCTGGATATATACCCAGGAGTGGAATTCTTGGAACTAGGCTGGATGAAGCACAAGCTGGACTCAAGATTTCCAGGAGAAATATCAATAACCTCAGATATGCAGATGACACCACTCTTATGGCAGAAAGCGAAGAAGAACTAAAGAGCCTCTTAATGAAAGTGAAAGAGGAGAGTGAAAAAGTTGGCTTAAAACTCAACATTCAGAAAACTAAAATCATGGCATCTGGTTCCATCACTTCACAGCAAATAGATGGGGAAACAATGGAAACAGTGACAGACTTTATTTTGGGGGGCTCCAAAATCACAGCAGATGGTGACTGCAGCCATGAAATAAAAAGATGCTTACTCCTTGGAAGAAAAGTTAGGACCAACCTAGACAGCATATTAAAAAGCAGAGACATTACTTTGCCAACAAGGTCCATCTAGTCAAAGCTATGGTTTTTCCAGTAGTCATGTACAGATGTGAGAGTTGGACTATAAAGAAAGCTGAGCACTGAAGAATTGATGTTTTTGAACTGTGGTGTTGGAGAAGACTCTTGAGAGTCCCTTGGACTGCAAGAAGATCCAACTAGTCTATCCTAAAGGAAATCAGTCCTGGTGTTCATTGGAAGGACTGGTTGTGAAGCTGAAACTCCAATATTTTGGGCACCTGATGGGAAGAACTGACTCATTTGAAAAGACCCTGATGCTGGGAAAGATTGAAGGCAGGAGGAGAAGGGGACGACAGAGGTTGAGATGGTTGGATGGCATCACTGATTCAATGGACATGAGCTTGAGTAAACTCCCAGAGTTGGTGATGGACAGGGAGGCCTGGCGTGCTGCAGTCCATGGGATCACAAAGAGTCGGACACGAATGAGCGACTGAACTGAACTGAACAGTCCTGTTTATGGTTCAAGTCTCAGCGGCTTCGGTGATGCCTCTCTCTTTCCTGGTAAGAATTAATTCTCCTTCTTTTGAGTTCCTTTTTGAGGACTTATCTAAGGACCAAATGAAGAGAATAGTGTTTATTTAATGCTGTTCTTTCTTCTCTTTCTTATAAATGATGAGTATGAATTACTGAGAAAATTAAGTCCGAGTGAACAGATTATATTTTTCTAAACATTGGTAGCTCAGCTGGTAAAGAATCTGCTGCCTGCAATGTGCATGACCTGGGTTCGATCCCTGGGTTGGGAAGATCCCCTGGAGAAGGGAACAACTACCCACTCCAGTATTCTGGCCTGGAGAATTCCACGGACTATGTATAGTCCTCGCGGTTGCAAAGGGTCAGTCACTACTGAATGACTTTCACAAACATTATTTATATATTAGATTAAGAATGTGAATTTCTGTTCTTTAGGGCCATACTTAGAGTAGCCAAAAATCAACTAGGGGGGCTTCCCAGGTAGCTCAGATGGTAAAGAATCTGCCTGCAATGCAGGAGACGCCAGTTCGATTCCTGGGTTGGGAAGATCCCCTGAAGAAGGGAAAGTCTACCCATTCCAATATTCTGGCCTGGAGAATTCCATGGGGTCGTATTGAGTTGGACAAGACTGAGCGACTTTCACTTTCACACAAGAAAAAAGATGTGTCTTGGTTTAGATTTTCTTTTTTTTAAGAAAGAGGGATGACATGTATGGGGTTGCATTTTCAGGGGTCCACTTCTTTCCATGGTGCAGCTTGCTGGCATCTCTTCTCTATGCAGAAGAAATTCTCAGTCATGCCATTACTAATCTCCTCTGTTGAGGGGAATCCAGCCACACCCTGTACACCATCATTCTGTCTCTGGGGACTGAACTAACTCACTAGCAGTTGGGGAAGTTGAGGATGATGCTCACCTGGGTGGTGGCCCCAAACTTGTGGTAGGTTGAGGCCCAGAGCCTTCTGTATGCTCTAGTGATCACCAACATCCCTCCATATAGGATGAGTGGATGAGTGGTCTTGGCATGGTCCCATATTTTGCTTTCCAAAGGCAAAACCTGTGAATGGAAGGGCCATAATTACTCAGTGGTCCCCATTTATGTAGGGATCCCATTTACCCACTGTTTATCATTCTATATTCATTCATTTCAGCCAACAAAAAGCTCAATACAGAAAAACAAACAAACAAAACAGTACAGGTTCCCTGGTTTCCTAGTGGTTAGGATTCCGGGCTTTCACTGCTGTGGTCCACGTTCAATCCCTGGTCAAGGAACTGAGATTCTGAAAGCCTCGAGGTACAGCCAAAAAAAAAGAAAAAAGAGAAAAAAAAAGCCAAACTCCAATACATGACACCACTAGGTTCAAGAAACTATTGAACTATAACAGTAGCAATGACTAAAAAGGCCTTAAGGGTCTCCTACTCCAGCCAGGATGCAGATTGCACTGGTACCAGGAAGAAGAAAACTTTTTCCTTATTTGTGGTATGAGTTTGTTGTCTAGAAAACTCTCTACGTGTTAATCCTTTATTCCAGCTGACTAACCTTCCATGTTCAGTGAAGGCTCTACTTCTGAGCAGTTCTGTGGTCCATGGATTATGATTATGATGATAGCGGTTAGAGAAAATCACTGTTAAAGTGTATTAATGTAAGTTGGTGTCTTTGTAGGAGATGTGCTTCTAGGCTCAGACCACCTGGGGGAGCACCATCCCTAATTTTAGGTCTGGAAAGTGACCTAGCAGCACCGATTTGCAGTGCAAGGTATAATTTTGGATTCCTTTTCCGTGGGGAGAGAGGGAGAGGCTCTTACATGCCAGAATATGCAGTGGATCTTGTCCAAAGGACGAAAAGAGAATGCAGATTGCACTGGCACCAGGACTGAAGAAGCCTTTTTCCTTATTTGTGGTATGAGTTAGTTGTCTAGAAAACTCTCTACATGTTCCTTTACTCCAGTTTCAGCTCTCTGAGACCTATACTTCTGAGTCTCAGAGTCGGAATGTGGGAGCATCAGCTCTGAATAATGGTTCAGACAGGCTTGCTCGTGTGTGTGTGTGTGTGTGTGTGTGTGTGTGTGTGTGTGTGTGTGTGTGTGTGTGTGTGTGTGTGGAGAGAGAGAGAGGGAGCAGTGGGGGAGCTGGTGGTGAGGAGATCCAGAGACAGTCCTGTCAAAGGAGAACTAAAAAGGAAATTGAAGATAAAAGAAGGAGACCAGAAGCAGAAGTTGAGAAGGAAACTTTGGTCTGAGAGCTGAGAGACAGGAGCTTAAGCCTTGGCTTTAGAATTTAACAGCCCTTTGCTCTCTGACAAGCTACATGGCTTCTAGCCTTTGTTTTCATTATCTGTGAGTGGCTGTGAGCACATACATTTAGTGCTGATTTTTTTCCAATAATTTTTCTCTTGCTGGACTAGATCTAGCACTCAAATGTGTCAATTAAGACCATACCAAAGTAAATAGATTTTTAATATGATGTTTAATAGGTTGTTTAAATAGGCTGACTTGTTGGCAGGAATTGTCACAGAAGTCTTTATTTCTCCCATTTTATAGCTGGATAAAATGAGGCCTACTGAAAAGAGAAGATTTAATGTTCCACATTTTCTGTCAGATATTTTCCCCTGGCATGTTAGAGGATGAGGGAGCTGGATGGCCAGAGATGGTTAGCCTTCTCATCTGATGCCTTCACGTTGCATATGGGGAGCATGAGGCTCAGAGAGACTATCAGTGATCATATTAATAAGGTTTCTCATCTAATACTGATAATATGAGCAGCTAACATTTCTTAGGTATGTATGACGGGCCAGGCAATGTACAAAGTGCTGTAAATGAACTGTTTAGTTCTCACCACAATCCTACCAAGTAGGGCTAATTATCTTTATTTTAAGGATAAGAAAATTGAGACTCAGGGCCTCTCTTGCTTTAGTTTCTCCATCCATAAAAAAAGGAAACTGAACTGAAACAGCATGTCTGGAACTTAAGTAATTTATCACATATGTGTTCTACTTATATTATTTTCCCCATCAAGTCAATAACTTAAAATTAAATTTTAAAAAGAAGTATTATAACACGATTCTAAGCCACCATGGTTGAACATATTAACACAAATACATTATTATGAAAGTAAATAGGGGCTTCCCTGATGGTCCGGTGGTTAAGAATCTCCCTTGCAATTAAGAGGACACTGGTTTGATCCCTGATGCAGAAAGATCCCACATGCCATGGGGCAACTAAGCCCGTGGGCCACAATTACCAAGACTAAGGGCCAAAGCTACTGAAGCCCGCACACCTAGAGCCCATGCTCTGCAACAAGAGAAGCTACTGCAATAAGAAGCCTGCGCACCGTGACTAGAGAGTAGCCCTTGCTCGCCATGACTAGAGAAAGCCCATGTGAAGCAACAAAGACCCAGTGCAGCCGTAAATATATATATATATATATATATATATAAGAAAGCAAACAAACATTACCCATCTCCCCACTAAGTTCATCACACACATGTGTCAGAGACACACTGAAAAACCACTGAATTAAAGAGCTTCCAGGTGCAGTCCTATCTCTGACTCTCTGTGAACACAGACTCCTGGAGGCTGGTGGGGCCTGACACTGAAGAACAATACTCTTTTAAGAGACATCAGCCATGAAAAGGAACAAATTGACTTCCAGGTCAATTCCACTGTAAACAAAATGACTTCCAGGTAATTTACAACAAATGGGACTCCAGAAGCCTCCAAAGGTTCTTTATTCTTTCTGGCTAAGGGGATATACTTTTGCAGCCAGGCAAGTAGTAAGTGGACGGCCTTCTCCTGGGGGAGTTTCCATCGCGGCTCAGGTTGGGGGGGGGGTCCCCAGGAGATAAAAGCTATCTAAAGCATTCCCACATAGCTTCCTTTCCTTACTTTGTTTTTAGTTCTTGGGAAGGAGAAACAGTGGCAGCTATTCCAACTCAACCTTGTGGCACTCAATAGGCTTTGGGTCCAGCAGCATTATTGGGGGTGTGGAATCCATAACATGCAGGTATAAAGTATTTTGGAGTGTTGGGACTCAGAGTACTGTTGGAGGACCAGCTGTGTTGTTCTCACTTGGAGGCTTGTCAGGAAAGCAGAAACTCAGGTGGCACCCAGACTGCTGAACCAGAACCTGACTTGTAACAAGTCCCCCATGTGATTTGTGTGCACACTGGAGTTTGCTCTGAGTTGCTGCTGGTCTGAAAACCACACTCTGCATAGCAAGGCTTCACCCCCATACTTGGCTGATCATCCAAATCAACTGGGGAACTCTAAACTCCCCATATTCCTGCATTCCAAATTCCAAAGATTCAGATCCAGTACAACTAGGGAAGGTTCCTGGGAGTCTATTATTAGACAAGGTCTCAAAGTGATTCTGAAGCTTAGCCAAGTTTGGAGAAAGTAACAGCTTACATTTAGGGAGAACTACGTACCAGGCAGGGGCACAAACTCTTTACATATATTAATCCATTTGGTCCTCACAATAGGCCTAGGAGATAGTTTGTAGTATTAGTCCCAGATGGGACTTTCCAGATGGGAAAACTGAGGTATAGAAAAGTAAGGTAATTTACCAAATTTTGAAGTGATGGAGATATAAATAGAATCAGAAAATTTGGCTCTAGAGCGTGGTTTCTCAGCTTGAGCACTCTTGACATCTGAGGCTGTCCTATGCATCACAGGATGTTTAACTGCATCTCTAGCTTCTATCCAGTAGTTGTACCCCCTCCTACTTGTGACAACCAAAAATGAATTCACACATTGCCAAATGACTCCTGGGGGCAAACTCACTCCTGGCTGAGGACACTGTTCCAGAGTTTATACTTGTGTTCACTGAACTCACTCCACTGCCTCTCTAAGAACCACTGGTTTCTCACCAGTAGTTTTTCACAACAGCCTAGAAAAAGAGAAATTATTAGCCCCATTCTAAAAGCATGACTTATCCAAGGCAATATTGCTTGTGAGCTGCAAAGCTAGGACTCATATCCACATAGAGATCCAGACATGGTGGATATACTGGTTAAGTTTTTGTGACTCTTTAATGAGCAAAACTGAAGGCTAGGGATGGAATCTGTCCAATTTTTATTCCTGTTTTATTTTTTCTTTCTTCAAACCTTGTCATGGATGTCTATGGGCTTATCTGCTCAGATACTCTCCCCTCTTACCTGAAGTGACCTAACCCCACTTCTGAATCAGCTGTGGTTTCTACCATCACTTTCCTAACTACAGCTGATTTGTTCGGGGGTGGTACCTGACCCAAGCTGAACCACTAAATCAATTCCTTCCCTGGATTACTGGAACCAGACAGATCATCAGATTAGTCTCCTTCTGGTGCCTGGAGAATCCCGGGGACGGGGGAGCCTGGTGGGCTGCCGTCTATGGGGTCGCACAGAGTCGGACACGACTGAAGTGACTTAGCAGCAGGTGCCTAAAATGGTAAAAGGTAAAACTCAAGAGCTGTGGACAGAGCTTGTTCACATCAAAAGTAAGGAATGAAGCCAATACTCAGAGCTAACCTCAGCAGGGGCGCTAGAAGCCCTAATGTGACTTGACTTCTGGGTGTGTCTGCTCCCATGCCTGACTGCCTCAGGATACTTCTTGGGGCCTGACTGCTCCATGAGAGTTCCCAAGACCTTTCTCATACAGTCTCCTTTTGTTCCCCAGTTACTTTAGGTTGAGTTGAATGAGAGTCCTTATTACAGCTTTTTCCCTAAAACCAAAATAACTACTTGTTGTTGGGAGGCGGGGGGGAAGCCCTTCTTAATATCAGTAATCTCCTAAAATTTTGATCTGTGCAAGAATGCCTGATAATCTAGTTCCTGTTATTTTCAATTGGAAAGATTATGTCACATGACACATCAACCCTAAACACACAGCCAATTTTTGTTGTTGTCTTCTTTTTTGGTATTTTACTTATTTATTTATTTATTGAAGTTGTATTTTGAATAAGTAAAATAATTTGGGGAATCTGAATCAACACAGTAGATAGAAGGGTGATAACTATGGGGGCAGTCCCCGTAGTGTACAGAGAATGACCTTTGCTGATGAGTACCATGCAAATTTGCCTTCTATGCAAAGATAGTTAGATATGCTGCTGCTGCTAAGTCGCTTCAGTCGTGTCCGACTCTGTGCGACCCCATAGACGGCAGCCCACCAGGCTCCCCCGTCCCTGGGATTCTCCAGGCAAGAATACTGGAGTAGGTTGCCATTTCCTTCTCCAATGCATGAAAGTGAAAAGTGGAAGTGAAGTTGCTCAGTCGTGTCCGACTCTTCAAGACCCCGTGGACTGCAGCCTACCAGGCTCCTCTGTCCATGAGATTTCCCAGGCACATATGTATATACACACATGCAAACATGTATATCTATAAAAGTGAGACCTAAGTGTACTTGGTGCTTTGTAGCCTGCCTTGTATGGCCTATACTGCTTGAGTTTCTTCCAGCACAAGGGTTTGAAGACCTATTTGCTGAAAATAGACACCTAACAAATATCTGTTGAGCAGCTATTTTAATAGTTCAAGAGGAAATTTTCTAGTCTCAGTGAGTTCACAGGATATTTAAAGAGAAGAAATATAGACACGTCTATATTCAAGAGAAACTATACATTAAAGAAAATAGGATTGAATTATCAACAGCTATTCACCAACAACTTGGACAATCAAGAAGAAATGGACAGTGAATTTCCTGGCTGTTCAGTGGTTAGGACTCTGCACTTCCACTGCTGGAGGTATGGGTCCGATCCATGGTTGGGAAACTAAGATCCTGGATGTTGTGTGGCATCGCCAACCAACCAAACAAGAATCTCACCTGTGTAAATCAACTGTAATGGTTAGTCTCTCAGTCATGTTCAACTCTTTGCAACCTCGTGAACTGTAGCCCACCAGGCTCTGTCCACGGAACTCTCCAGGCAAAAACACTGGAGTGGGTAGCCATCCCCTTCTCCAGGGGATCTTCCTGACACAGGGATCGAATCCAGGTCTCCTGCACTGCATGCAACAGTTTTTTTTTTAAATCTGGGAGCACTAGAGAACACAGATGTTTTAGAGTATAGCACACATACAGAAGACAAGCTATATTATAGGTGGGGGTCAGGTGAGCTGGATGGTAGGTGGGGACCACATTATCCAGGGTCTTATGAGCCAGATTAGAATATATCCTGTTCAATAGGGAGAACTTGAAGATTCTAAAGTAGTACTGCTTTGAGATAAGGACTGAATTTTTTAGGCTTTCAAAAGCAAAGGCTCATAGTTTAGGCTTTCACTAACTTGAAATTTATTCAAATTGGTTGATTGGGAAAGAATTGCTCAAAGCTCATGGAGGGCTTCCCTGGTGGCTCAGATGGTAAAGAATCTGCCTGCCATTGCAGGAGACCCAGGTTTGATCCCTGGGTCAGGAAGATCCCCTGGAGAAGAAAATGGCAACCCACTCCAGTATTCTTGCCTGGAGAATTCCAAGGACAGAGGATTCTGGAGGGTTATAGTCCATGGGGTCACAAAGAGTCGGACATGACTGAGTGACTAACACTTTCACGGTGGGATAATTCCTGCCACCTTGCATTTCTGCTCCAGGGCTTTGCCTATCTGTTTACAGAGATCTAGCACAAAGGTAAAGAACATACAGAAGAATCCCAGCTGGTCCACAAACAGGAGAAAAAACATGATTGTACCTGAGTGTTGGGAGGAGAAGATTATTTGTTATGAAAAGAGGGAATATGGGGCCACCCACTGTGCTGGAGTTATTAACTTCTGCCTCACCTGTCTTGCCTGGGTCCCCCTGCTACTTACAGCCACAGGCAGGAAGCCTTGGGGAGGCCTCAGACCTCCTGCTGCTCAGGGAAAGGCAGGAATGCCCTGGCAGGCTCTTTTTACCTGTGTCCAGGCAGTTATGGAGCCAAGGGCCTGCCTTGGCCTCCCTACCCCATTATCTGTTGCCCAATTTCACCCGCTTGGAGAAGGAAGGCTCTGACCCCTGTAAATTCTGATTTGACTTGGACACTGAAATCTCTGCTTGGTCTTGGTCATCCCTTTCCCCACAGAATGACTCTGTTTCTTCTCTCGGCTCTCCAATCAATGATCCATGCAGCAGCTGAGTGATCTTTTAAAATTTATTGATTATATTATGACCTTTCTCTGCTTACAACCCTTATGGGGCCTTCCTCTACTCCTAGAGTAACATTCTAGCACATGACTGGTTCCTGCCTACCTCTCCCTTCTCTCCTTCTGTATCTCTTACCCCTCACTCAGCATGCTTCACCAGCTTCTGGAGGACTCTGAGCCCATCCCACTCTATGGCCTTTGACTGATACTATTCCCACACCTCTTCCATCGGTCAACTCTTGTTCTTCAGATCTTGACTTAAACTTCATGCCTTCAGACAGATTTTCCCCACCCTCCCTGTAACTCTTATCTTAGTTCAGAATTATACATTTGCTTCTTTTCTTATTTACTCTGTCTCTACTGCTAGGGCATGAAACTCCATCAAGGTAGGGATCACGCCTACTTCATTTACCCTTATCACCCTAACACCTAGAAAGCCTGGTCTATAGTCAATACTCAGCTGTTCAGTAAGTGGATGGATGAACTGATAACTGAATGAGATGCTGGTTTCTCAGTGAGTCGACTGATCTTTTAGGAAGTATACACAGGATCCTCTTGACTCTTAGTTACTACATCCTGCTCTAGGTCATGAATCATTTTGAACTGCCCTGGGGCCTCCTTAGCCTGGCCCCTCTTCCCTTCATGCTTACCTGAACATTCTAGTTTCTTGGCCCTGGCTGCTGAAGTCAGTGGAGCTGAAGGACCTCCATCATCTACATTTTGGCCTCAAAATGCCTTGGCCCTAGGCTCTTTCTGTTTAGGCTGGTCCACAATTAACAGAGTTAATAAGGGTGAGTAAAGATGCTTGCAGAGTACCTCAGATCACATGACTGATTCAAGACCTGATCTCAGGTCTCCTGGCTCCACAACAGCGATTTCCCTATCACACGCTGAGCTTCCCAGACACCACACAATTTGCTGGTCTTTGTGCTAGTGATGAAGATTATCACACACACTACCCCTTGATACAGTGGTTTTTACCAGCAGTGCAGGAGTTCATACTTCTAAGGGCACATCAGAATTTCAAGGAAATGACAAGTTATGTGACTTTTTTTCCATTTAGTTAAAAAAATATAGCAGTGATAAATGCTTGTTATAAAATGATTGAATGGTACAGAAGTATATATGTAAAAGGGGAAAATCTCTATCTATACCCCCTTCCCACCTCATCCCAATGTAATTCTCCTTCCCACTTCTTTCCTCAAAGTATGTACTTTTAACAGTGTAGTGTAATTAAGTCCAGACATTTTAAATATATTTATAAACATTAGGTATAATAATTTATATACAGATATAAATAGTTTTTTTTAAATCCTGTAGTTTTAAAAACATATTCAATATTATTTTTAAAATTGCATATGTTGAAAGTGAAAAAAGGACACCAACTTTGTGATGGAACATACCCTTGGCTGAAGGAGCAAGGGGCCTTGTTCTGGTACGCGTATAAGGAGAAATAGCAGGAGACACGGCAAAACCTGGCAGGAGAACTAACGCAAAGGAAGTCTTGTTCGTGAGATGGCTCGAAGACTCTCACCAGCAGTGGAAGTGGTGGGCATGGCTCACTAGGACACCCGTGTGGGGCACGGCCACAGACTACCATCTACAGGCTGCCAGGATGTGGGTGTGGACAGAAGGAAAGGAGCTGAGTAGGTATGTTAGGATGAAAAACATAGGACAAAAATGGATTTGTGAAGACAAGTCATAGACTAAGAGAAAATATTTGCAAATGACATATCTGAAAAAGGACGATTATCTCCCTTAAAACTGTTGAGTTTTAAGAAACAACAGTAAGAAAATGAACAATCCAATTAAAAAAATAGGCAAAAGACATGAACAGACCTCTCACCAAGGAAGTATGGTGGTGGTGGTGGTTTAGTCACTAAGTCATGTCCTACTATTGCGACCCTATGGACTGTAGCCCACCAGGATCCTCTGTCCATGTGATTTCCCAGGCAAGAATATGGAATGGGTTGCGATTTCTTTCTCCAGGGGATCTCCCCAACCCAGGGATCAAAGCCAGGTCTCCTGCATTGTAGGTGGTCTCCATTGGAGGTGGATTCTTTACCGACTGAGCCACCAGGGAAGCCACCAAAGGAAATATACAGAAAGCAAAAAAAACATATGAAAAGATGCTTCATATCATATGTCATCAGGGAAATGCAAATTACAATAACATGGAGATGGGGCTTCCCTGGTGGTCCAGTGGCTAAGACCCGTGCTCCTAATGCAGGGAGTCCGAGTTTGATCCCTGATCAGTGAACTAGATTCCACATGCCACACTAAAAGATCCTGCATGTTGCAACAAAGACTGAAGATCCCTAGTGCTGCAACTAAGACCTGATGCAGGCAAAAAAAAAAAATAATAAAAAAACCCCAAGAAACAAACAAAAAACCACGGACGGGCTTCTCTGGTGGCTCAGTGGTAAAGAATCCGCCTGTCAATACAGAAGACATGGGTTCAATCTCTGATCCAGGAAGATCCCACAAGTTGTGGAGCAACTAAGCCCGTGTACCACAGCTATGTACTCTAGAGTTCGGGAGCCTCAACTACTAAGCCCATGTGCCGCAACTATTGAAGCCTGTGCACCCTCGAGCCCGTGCCCCACAAGAGAAGCCACGGCAGTGAGGCACTTGCACATCACAACTAGAGAGAAGCCTCCTCTCACCGCAACCAGAGGGAAGCCTCCTCTCACCGCAACCAGAGGGAAGCCTCCTCTCACCGCAACCAGAGGGAAGCCTCCTCTCATCGCAACCAGAGGGAAGCCTCCTCTCACCGCAACCAGAGAAGCCTCCTCTCACCGCAACCAGAGAGAAGCCTCCTCTCACCGCAACCAGAGAGAAGCCTCCTCTCACCGCAACTAGAGAGAAGCCTGTGCAGCAATGAAGACCCAGCGCAGCCCCTCCCAGCACGGAAATATCACTACACATGTATTGCTGCTGCTGCTGCTGCTGCTGCTGCTAAGTCGCTTCAGTCGTGTCCGACTCTGTGCGACCCCATAGACGGCAGCCCACCAGGCTCCCCCGTCCCTGGGATTCTCTAGGCAAGAACACTGGAGTGGGTTGCCATTTCCTTCTCCAATGCATGAAAGTGAAAAGTGAAAGTGAAGTCGCTCAGTCATATCCAACTCTTCGCGACCTCATGGACTGCAGCCTACCAGGCTCTTCTGTCCATGGGATTTTCCAGGCAAGAGTACTGGAGTGGGGTGCCATTGCCTTCTCCGACACATGTATTAGAAAGGTCAAAATGAACACTGACAACATCAAATGCTAGTGACAATGTGGAGCAACAGAAACACTCACATTGCCAGTGGGAATACACAGTAGTATGCAACAGTCACTTTGGAAGACAATTTGATGGTACCTCACAAAACTAAATGGATTCTTACCATACAATTCAGCAATTGCATTCCTTAGTATTTTCTCAAACGAGTTGAAAACTTTTGGCAACACAAGACCATACATGAATGTTTATAGCAGCTTTGTTCATAAAGGCAAAAACTTGGAAGCTACCAAGATATCCTTCAGTAGGTGGACAAAATACACTGTGGTATATTCAGATAGTGCAAAAGAAAAAAATGAGCTGTCAAGCCACAAAAAGACACTGGGGGAAAATTAAATGCATATAACTAAGTGAAAGAAGCAATTTGAAAAGGCTACATACTGTATGATTTCAACTACATAACATTCTGGAAAAGGCAAAACTATGGAGACAGAAAAAAGATCAGTAGCGGCCCGGGGTGAGGGGAGGAAGAGTTCAGAGAGCACAGAGGATTTCTAAGGCAATGAAATTATTCTACATGATAAATGATGGTGGATATCTGTTATACCACACAATCGCACTTACCTCACACACTAGCAAAGTAATGCTCAAAATTCTCTAAGCCAGGCTTCAACACAGTACATGAACCAAGAACTTCCAGATGTTCAAGCTGGATTTAGAAAAGGCAGAGGAACCAGACATCAAATTGTCAACATCTGTGGGATCATCGAAAAAGCAAGAGAAGTCCAGAAAAACATCTACTTCTGCTTTATTGACTACGCCAAAGCCTTTCACTGTGTGGATCACAACAAACTGTGGCAAATTCTTCAAGAGATGGGAATACCAGACCACCCGACCTGCCTCCTTAGAAATCTGTATCCAGGTCAGGAAGCAACAGTTAGAACTGGACATGGAACAACAGACTGGTTCCGAATTGGGAAAGGAGTATGTCAAGGCTGTATATTGTCACTCTGCTTATTTAACTTACATGCAGAGTACATCATGTGAAATGCTGGGCTGGATGAAGCACAAGCTGTAATCAAGATTGCTGGGAGAAACATCAATAACCTCAGACAGGCAGATGACACCATACTTATGGCAGAAAGTGAAGAGGAACAGAGCCTCTTGATGAAGGTGAAAGAGAAGAGTGAAAAAGCTGGCTTAAAACTCAACATTCAAAAAAGGAAGATCATGGCATCTAGTCCTGTCACTTTATGGCAAATAGATGGGGAAACAATGGCAACAGTAACAGACATTATTTTTCTGCGCTCCAAAATCACTGCAGATGGTGACTGCAGTCATAAAATTAAAAGACGTTTGCTCCTTGGAAGAAAAGCTATGACCAACTTAGACACCATATTAAAAAGCAGAGACATTACTTTGCCGACAAAGGTCCTTCTAGCCAAAGCTATGGTTTTTCCAGTAGTTATGTATGGATGTGAGAGCTGGACTATAAAGAAAGCTGAACACCGAAGAACTGATGCTTTTGAACTGTAGTGTTGGAGAAGATTCTTGAGAGTCCCTTGAACTGCAAGGAGATCCAACCAGTCCATCCTAAAGGAAATCAGTCCTGAATATTCACTGGAAGGACTGATGCTGAAGCTGAAACTCCAATACTTTGGGCACCTGATGGGAAGAACTGACTCATTGAAAAGACCATGATGCTGGGAAAGATTGAAGGCAGGAGGAGAAGGGGACAACAGAGGATGAGATGGTTGGATGGCATCATCAACTCGATGGACATGAGTTTCAGCAAGCTCTGGGAGTTGGTGATGGACAGGGAGGCCTGGTGTGCTGCACTCCATGGAGTTGCAAAGAGTTGGACATGGCTGAGCAACTGAACTGAGCTGATCTGTCATACATGTGTTCAAATCTATAGAACCCAAGAGAGAACGCTAATGTAAAGTATGGATTCTGGATGGTAATGATGAGTCAATGAAGGATCATCACTTGTAACACATGGGGCTTATGAAGCAGTGGAACAAGCCCTGCTCTGGGAGCTCCAGCCCAGTTTTTACCTTGGCATTGCCTCTGGTTTGCTGTGCAACCTGGAATAAGTCCGCTCCCCTCTCTCGGCTCATTTTCTCTTTGTGTGAAGTGGGCTTGCAGGTCTCAAGGGTCTCTTATTTCTTAAGGTTTTATGCATTATTTCCTGGCAGCAGAACTTTTGAACATTTCCTAAGATAAGGGTAATTAGAGTAACCATTGAGGGTGTTTACTAAGTGCTACGGTCTCATTTAATCTAGAGAACAGCTCTCTACTATTAGACCCATTTTACAGATGGAGTGGCTGAGGCTTAGGGAAATTGACCAATGCCACAGAGCTGGTCAGCGGTGACACCAGTATTCAAAGAAGGTAGACTCCTCTGCCCTCCCTCTCCACCACACTGAAGGAAGAGCCTCTAGGCTCTGCTGCCTGCAAGAGGGGAACAGAGAATATAAAATAAAAGCACTTTATGTTAGACAGGAAATGGGTCTGACCATGGACACTCTCCCCAGTCACCTCTATAGCATCACAGAGAGCCAAGACAGAACCCCAAGGGCACAGCAAATTTCAGAGGATGGAGGGTATGCAGATTTCAACATCACTGGAAAAGGAAAGATAGAAGACAGGCTCTTGGGGCTAATTTCTGGAGATATGAATGCTTTTAGGGGAAGATAGAATGGACTTCTAAGTTAAAGGAAAAATTCAGGGGTTATCACTCCATTACTATTCAGAAAATCTGTAACTTTTCTTCTTTTTTTGAATCAAAAATTTATTTTTCTATGAGATGAAGAATTGATCCTCTCAGAGAAAAAGCAAACCGTAATTATTAAATTTTACCTACTATTTCATGAAGTTTGTGGAATTCCTACAAAGACTCTGGCCTAGGGAGACTCATAGGATGAGAGTAATCGTTAATCAGTAATTATGCTAAAAATAATAGTGGCAGTATTATTAAGTGTCAAGTACTCTAACATTTACAAAACAACTGCATACACTACTTAAACTTTCCAATAAACAGGCTGTCAACCTCCTCCCCCTTTCTCGGCTACACCATGCAGCATAAGGGATCTTAGTTCCCCGACTGATAGGGATACAGAGGATAGTTACACAGGTAGTTGTAGCAGTCTCAGTAGGGCATTATAGGTAGAGATGGAAACCGAGGGAACTTTGGGGGACCACTGTAAGTTAATGATCACTCAAGAAACCCATCAGAAAGTCGTGGAATGAAGCAAGCTTGCTTAACGATAAAGCCATAAATAAAAGCAAGAGATATATCCCAGGTAATTAAGTGAAAGAAAAAAAATGAGGCTTGTATTCTGCTGGCCATGGTCAGCAAGACAGTGATCCTTAAGACCAAAGACAGGAATTTAAGGGAAAGGTGGCATTCCAAAGTTGGAGACTCTCATTATACATACACCTGAGATGATTCAACACATTTTAGTAACATATGTTACCACCTTTCTGCTGATTTGGGTAAGTGCCATGACAGTCCCAGTTTGACCTCATAAGGTCAAATACTCTCCTATCTAATATGAAGGAGGAGCTGGTGATGTAAGCCTAATGTCTACTCAAAGAATGAGGAAGAGGGAGGCCTTTCCCCTCTTCCCCACTTTACTTTGATGATAAAAATGTAGCCTGCTTAACCCTCGGGGCAGAGCTCCGTCGCCTGCCTGCCTGCATCCCTCACAAGCATCCTACATTAACAAATCTACTTCTCGTCTATCGCTTTGCCTCTCACTGAATCTCTTCTGCACTTAGACACAGAGAACCTGAGCCTCAGCAAATCCAGACACCAGGTGAGTGACTCTAATTGAAAGACTGTGGGTTCAAGTCCCAATCAGAGGTGCATGGTTTCACAACTAGGGATCAAACCCGTGCCCACTGCAGTGGAAGTGCGGAGTCTTAACCACTGGACCATCAGGGAAGTCCTTCAATACCCGTTTCTATAGGTGAGAAAACTGAGGTTCAAAAGAGCCAGGGAAGGGAGTGACTGTACTTGGGCAGGTTTCTTTCAGGAAGGTCACGGGATACATACACACACCTACACACCTTTATAGCAGTATTAAGCCCACTTCTACCTTTGTGTTTTTAAAAAAGAAGACTGTGCCTATACGTGCATAATAGATATGGCTCATTCTTCATTCTTTTCCCAACTGTCTACTATTTTGCGAAAGGCTATATTATAGTTTATTTAACCAGTTTGGTTGTTTCTCGTCTTTTGCCATTCCAAAGTGAACTGAAATGGGTAACTGTGCACATATGATTTCCTATACGTATAAGAACTTGCCTGTTGGTTACGTTCTCAGAAGTGGGTTCAGTAGGTCAAGGGCATGTACTTTTAAAGTTCTGACAGTGACAAACGACCCTCCAAGGGGTAGTACTCATTTGCTTTTCACAAGCAGAGAATGAGAGGGGCTGTTTCTGCCTACTCCGGCAGGCACTGGGTGCCCACTTCTGGACCTGGATCAGTCTGTGAGGAGTGCAGCTGTCAGCTCCCTATGAAGGGCTACATTCCTAGACTCGGTTCCTTACTCCTTACTTTATTAAGGATCTTGTCAAACTGGAATCTGTCTTAAGGTGAGAGCTAAGGGCCCAGGAAGCTATATCTTGGAGAAGAGTTTCAAAGGACATGGAAGTTAGGACAACCAGACTCATGCCCTGTCTTTTCTTGAAGAGCTGCCATTAAAATAAGGGAGCAGATGGTGCTGAGCATCCGGGTGGGGAGAAGGTCAACAGAAGTGGATGGTACCATGAGCAGCTTTCATATGCATCGAAGAGACCCCTCAAGGACACTAAAACTAGACTGGTGGTCGCCAAGAGGTGTGGGTCGGGTTGGGAGAAAGTTGGATTGGGAGCTCGGGATCAGCAGATGTAAACTGGTATATAGAGAATGGATAAACCACAAGGTCCTACTGTACACCTCAGGGAACCATATTCAATATCCTGTGATAAACCATAATGGAAAAGAATAGGAAAACAAATACACACACACACACACACACACACACACATATATATATAACTGAGTCAGTTATTAACACAACACTGTAATTCAGCTAGCTGTGTCTGACTCTGTGCGGTCCTGTGGCCTGCAGCCTGCCAGGCTCCTCTGTCCATGGGATTCCCCAGGCAAGAATACTGGAGTGGGTTTCTGTGCCCTCCTCCAGGGGATCTTCCTGACTTAGGGATAGAACCCGTGTCTCTTACATCTATCTGCATTGGCAGGTGGTTTCTTTATTGATAGTGCCACCTAGTCTTCACTTAAAAAAATTAAAAAAAAAAACAAACAAACAACCTCAGATCTCTCCAACATCATCCTTAGAAGACTTCTGGGGGGTAGTAAGCTCCTTGTCAGTAAGGGTATTCAAGGAGAGATCAAGGTATGCAGGAGAGGGTTAACTGGTAGTTTTTATTCCCACATCTTTTTGGTGCGTCTTCCTCTAATGCAGAGGGAAAGGGAAGTTAGTTATATCTCCTACACTCTTGGAAGTCTGTTCTTTCCTTTCTGGCCAAAAACACTGATGGAGTACCCCTGTGGTGGCCCCTCAGCTAATGCAGAGGGAAAGGGAAGTTAGTTATATCTCCTACACTCTTGGAAGTCTGTTCTTTCCTTTCTGGCCAAAAACACTGATGGAGTACCCCTGTGGTGGCCCCTCAGCTGGGTGCTAGGGACCCACTGCTACCAGGATGCAGAAGCTGCCTTCCATGAGCTTAGTTGGAAGTCATGAATATCAATCAGGGTTTCCCATACAGAAGTAAAAAAAAATTTCAACTGTGATAAGCACTCTGAAGGAAAATTTCAAAAGGCTGAGTGTGTGTAATAAACAGGAAGGTTTCCCCGAAAAAGAGGTTAAGTCTCCTGCACAGCAATGTTCTTTTCACCTCCTTGCTCTAACTACATTCAGCGTCCCCCTAAGGTCACTGCTTCCTCTGCAGGCCTCTGAGAGAGGCTCCCCTCTCCTCATGTGGCCAGGAGCCAGGGAGGATCCTTGTTCCTGTTGCTTTCCTCCTTCCTCTCTAAGACAGTTGGCTCCTCGGGAACATGGGCCAGCAGACCACAGCACCTCTACTTGCTTCGGCATGCACAACCCTCAGGCCCGCCCCCTCTTCCACCTAGCACCTTTTCTCTCTCTCTCTCTCTCTCTGTTTTATCTCTCTCTTGCCATATCTCTTTTCCTCCACCATTTCCCTATGATCATTCTTTTTTTTAAAAAAGTTTATTCATTCAGCTGTGCTGGGTCTTAGTTGCAGCATGTGGGATCTAGTTCCTTGACCAGGGATCAAACCTGGGCCCCCTGCAATGGAAGTGTGGAGTCTTAGCCACTGAACCACCAAGGAAGTCCCTTGCTGTGATCATTCTTGATAAGTTCATCCATATAAAAGAATCACTTGTGCTCCAGTCTCTTAAATCCTTGACCCCTTTTGCTTCCAAATAGCTTGTTCTCCACCCTACCCCACACATTCCCTTCTACCATCACACCCTAGACCTTGTCAATTATCAAAACGTTTACCACTTAAAAAAAAAAGTTTTACTGGAGTATAGTTGATTTATAGTGTTGCGTTCCTGCATCACCTTCAAAGTCTCTGTTTCAAGCACCCTATTTTCTGGGTGCCGCACCAACTCCTGCTGGTCTGTTTCACATCCACCAGTGTGTAGACCCTACCAGATTGTGACCATATCAGCATTTCTAGTCTCCTAATGCTAGTCTGTGACCCAGCCACTGCTCTTCATCCCCACATAGCTTCAATACCTTTTTCACCCAGGGACTGGTCAATTGTGCAGGCTCCCTGCTACACACACTCATCCTCTTGTCCCTCTCCTTGTTTTGTAGCCATCCTCCAATGCCACAACACTGTCCCAATGCACCTTTGCCTCTGCTTTAAGACTACACCCAAGCCACTGAATGTGGCTAGAGAGCAAAAGGCAGGTTTGTCAACCAGTCACACGTTCAATTCATGAAAACCTCAGGTGGTACATATATACAATGGAATATTACTCAGCCACAAAAAGGAATTAAATTCGGTCACTTGTAGTGATGTGGGTGAACCTAGAATCTGTCACACAGAGTGAAGTAAGTCAAAAAGAGAAAAACAAACATCATATATTAACACATATATATGGAATCTAGAAAAAAAATGGTACTGATGAACCTATTTGCAGGGCAGGAATGAGACATAGACATAGCGAACGAACTTGTGGACACAGTAGGGGAAGGATAGGGTGGGACAAATTGAGAGAGTAGAATTGACATATACACTACATATGTAAAATAGATAGCTAGTGGGAAGCTGCCATATAGCACAGGGAGCCCAGCCCCATGCTCTGTGATGACCTAGACAGGTGGGATGGAGTGGGTGGGAGGAAGGCACAGGAGGGAGAGTTTATATGTATACATATGGCTAATTCACACTGTTGTATAGCAGAAACTAACACAACATTGTAAAGCAATTATCCTCCAATTAAAAAAACAAAAACGAAACCTCAGGTGAGTCCTAGCACTGTGGGGCAAACCTATTTGTCTTATTTACACTGCTCTTCCACTCTTTAAGAGTCTATTTCCTGAATTCAAACCTCCATTACTCTCCCTCTTTTCACTGTCAGCTGATGACATTGTTCTTATTTCACTGAGAAAACAGAAGCAATCATAAGAGAACTTCCTTATCCTCCAGCCACTAAATCTACACACTGACATGTGTCTGAATACACAGACTAACTAGGCTTTTTCTGCTTCGAGAATAGCTGAGTCATCCTCATCCTGCCCTAAGTCCCTTTATCTTGTGCACTGGATCTCATCCCCTTTCCCTCACCTACTCAAGAGCCTTCCTCCTGCAAAGATCCTGCAAAGATCTCTCTTGCATCATCAAACCTTTACTTCCCATTGCATCATTCCCATGAACATATAAACATACCACAGGACCTTTCATCTATCATCTCTGTTCCCTTTCACAGTAAAACTCCTTAAAAGAGTCATCCCTACTCACTCCAATTTCTCTCTTTCCATTCTGTTGGATTTACTTCAGCTGACTTCATCCATATTACTTCACCGAAACTGCTCTTGCCAATGGCAACGATGCCTCCCATTGCCAAATCCAAAGGCTAAACCTCAGCCCTCTTCTCACTTGTCTTGACAGGAGTAGAAATTTTGGTCCTTTCTACACACATAATTTTTACCGTTGTGGTGATAGACTCTAACATGCTGCCTCCTTTGATATGTATGGCATTCATGCCGTTGTTAATCTTCTCCTCTTGAGTGTGAGTGGGACCTGTGCTTGCTTCTAACCAATAGAATGTGGCAAAGATGATGTAATGTCACTTTCATGATTACATCATGTCATATGAGATTTTGTTTTACCAGCAAACTGTAGAGACTTCAAAGTCTAGTGGGCTTTTTTTCAAAGGTAACAGCTTATTTCTTGAGTGGTGGGCATATAGATATTTATTATAATATCACTGTTTAAACTAGACATATATATTTTATAAACCTTTCTTTATATATGCCATATTTCACAAGATAAAATTTAAGACCTGCAATAAAGGAGATATTCTACAAACAAACAAAAAGTCCAGTTGGCTTTAAAGAAGTAAGTGGTCATGTTAGGAAGCCCACATGGTTAGGAGCTGAGGGTCAGCAAAGAGCTGAGGGTCAGCAAGAAGCTGGGGCCCTCAGTCCTACAACAGCAAAGGAATTAATTGTGCCAAAAACCTGAGCTTGGAGAACTATTATTTTCCATTTGTGTCTCCAGATGAGACTAGAGCTCAGCCAACACCTGGTTGCACCCAGTGAGCCCCTGTAAGCATAGGACCCAGTTAAGCCATGCCTGAACTCCTGACCCACAGAAACTGAGAGACAATAAATGTAAGTCATTTTAAGCCACAAAGTTTATGGTAATTTATTAGATAGCAATTCGCAGAGTCAGACACAACTGAGCAATGAACACAATAGGAAACTAATATAGCCACTCATCTTTTTTATACAGTTTTTTGGTGCATAATAGCATCTTACATTGTATTAAAAAAAAACACAGTCACAATGTATTTTTATATTAAACAGGTACCATTCAATACCTTCACATGGCGAATTGTGACCATCCAGGGTCGAAGTGAGGGTTCAGAGGAGAACCCAGACGCTTTCATACTTCTTATAAAGTGTGACCCTGACCAAATACCTTTGTCTCTCTGAGGTCCAGTTTCCCATATAAAAAATGAATTGGGGGAGGTGGCTTCCCTGGTGATCCAGTGGTTAGGACTCAGTGCTTCCACTGCAGGGAGATGGGTTCAATCCCTGGTTGGGGATTTAAGATCACGAAAGCCACGAGGGGTGGCCCCCACCAAAAAAAAAAAACAAGAATGAATGGGTTGTAGCAGACCATGTTAAAGAAACTCTAAAGTGTGATAAATAATGATTCTGTGGCTGACTGACTGAGGGCCCATCCAGTCATCTTTGGAGGAAGGAGTGTTGCTGAAGTATGAAAAAGAAGGACTCACAGAGCTGAAAGATGTGGGAGATGAATTTCCTCCCCTATTAACTTCATTGGTGAGAAACTGAAGCCCGGATGAAAGGGACTTGCTAGGACACGGCAGAGTCAGCCTCAGCCCTTCCCTTTGGGCTCCTACATCAGTGTTTCTTCAGTGGCAACCAGGAGGCACTTCTCTCTTCTAAGGTCTCCCAGGTTCTTTGTCACCATTGTGAGGTAATCCCAAGGTCTGCCCACCCACTCCTCAGATGGGACCTAGTGGGTTTGCTCCAGATCTCTTAAGAGTTTGGGCCCAGTCCTAGGAATATTCCTCATCCAGTGTGGCCTTTTTGTGCCTCATTTCAGGAAGACCTACCAGTTGGTGTTGTCATGTGCTGAGACTGAGATCAAGGAAGCTCTTGGCTGAGTCAGAGGTAGGGGAGGATGTGTGGGTGAGATGGAAGCTGTATGCTGTTTTCAGGTAGATTGGAAGCTAGAGTTTTAGAGAACTTGAGACCAGTAAGCTCTTGGAGGCTCCCCAACACACACTCTAAAAATTAATATTCATATTCTAAGAAAGATGTCCATAGTTAAATCCTTAATTTTTTTTAACCAAGAGATTTTATTTATTTATTTATTTATTTTTAAATTATTTATTTATTGGCTGCTCCATGCAACATGTGGGATCTTAGTTTCCTGACCAGGGATCGATCTGCGCCCCTGGCATTGGAAGCACAGAGTCTTAATTACCGGACCACCAGGGAAGTCCCTAACCAAGAGATTTTAGAGTCTCCAGCAGAGTCTCTATCTGATTGTCTCCATTCCTCTTCCTGGGGCAATTCTTTTTTTTAATTGTTTTTGTTTGTTTGTTTGTTTTAGTTCTTTAGTTCTCCATTTCTTTGTATAATACACCTCAATGACATTTCTCAACTAATCAACATGATGTTAGATAAAAATTTACACCTGTCAACCTCCCCTACTCCTCCTCTCAATACAATTATTTCATTTTAGTTCCTTTTAACATATGTTTGTACTTTTAAAAATTATGTAAGCATAAAGATAAACTTATTATAAACAGTTATTTGTGTTAGTTTCCTATTGCTGCTTTAGAAAATTACACAATTTGTGGATAAGACAACACAAATTTGTTACCTGGTGGTGTTGGAGGTCAGAAGTCTTAAAATCAAGATGCTGGCAGGGCTGTGTTCTTTCTGAGGCTCTAGGAAGAATCTGCTTCCTTGTTTTTCCAGTTTCTAAAGGCTCCTTGTACTCCCTTGGCTTGCGGCCCCTTCCTCCATCTTCAAAGCCAGCACAGTAGCACCTTTTCCCTTCTCTGACCTTCCTGCTTCCGTCCTGTAAGAACACTTGTGATTACATTAGGCCCAACAGAGACAATCTAGGATAACCTCCTCTCATCAAGAGCTTTAACTTACATCTGCAAAGTCTCTTTCCCATCTAAGGTAACATATTCACAGGCTGTGGGAATTAGGACCTAGACATCTTTGGGGACCATCATTCTGTATACTCCACCATACATCCTGGTTTTCTTGGAACAATCCTACTATATGCCTGGTGTTCTGGTGTAAATATGAATACAGCTCCTTTCATTCTCAAAAGTATCTCCACCTGAACAAAACAATTATACAAACACAAAACTTACCCAGTGGTTCCCAATCTCTTTTATACCATAACACGTGGAAAATGCTAAAATTTTATACATTGTCAGGATAAAAGAATGGCTCATGACTATAGGTAACTGTATCAGAAGCTCCAGCCACCTGGTTGCCCCTGGGGGAAAAGTACCAAAATCAGCATCCCTATAACCCATTTATGGTTATCACATAATGCACATCCCACTAAGGCAATATAATATGTTTTAAAGCCTGTTCTTTGGATGTGCTCCTGTGAGAGCAGCATTTGATTCTAAGCAGTGTACTCGGGTTCTCACACACATGCACTGACAATGCTCCTGTCATTGCGATCCTGCCTGCAGGTTAGCTTAGGTTGACAGACAATTGGCATCTTTTCACATATGCCCTCTGGTTCTGTGTCCCTGCAGAATTTCCCATCCCTTGAGCATTCTCCCATACATCAGAGTGTTGTATTTATGGTAGAGTGGTCCTACTGGATTCTCTGGATAGGCTTTTGGACAGTCTGCAAAATTTTTCCCTGGGTCTGCGGAATGCATAAAATCTCTTAACTTTGTAACACATTTTTTGTCCTTTAAACATACTTCATTCACCACAAAGACACTAGTGATAAAACATTTTATCATCATTACTCCCTTTCTAATTATCAAAAGTCACAAGAGCCTGGCTCAGAGGCACATTATAGTGTGTTGATATAGCACCAGCACTTTTCCTAGTATCTGCGTTGCTGTTTGTTCCCATAGTGAGGTCCTTGCTTTAAAGGCTGCTTTTCATTTCAACCATGTTGCTAGTTTACTAAATGGGATGCACTCTCCTTTGTCACCTGCATGTTATATCTTGATGTGTTTGGCTGTCTTTCTCATTTCTATAGCAATTTATGATTTCCATTCCCAAACTAAGAATTTTTAAGTTAACTTTCCAGCACTTGTGCCACTGAAAATTCTCAAATTATACTGTTATGGCTTATAGAATATTTTAAATTACACTAACAATAAATGCTCACACTATGGCTAATAAATAACTCAATCCGCCCACAGAAGTTCCATGTGAACAAAGGTATTTTTCTCTGGCTTCTGATAAAATTGGGCAGGCACTTCTGTGTCCCAGCCAAAGTGCAGCACAGTTTACAGTTAACTGTTTTGAACATCACAAGTGTGCTATCACGGGATACCCTGTGAAACTATAAATTTGACTGGGATTCTAAGTACCCTAAATTCTGCCTATGAAGTAGAACTTAAACATTTTTATACCACACCATCTTAAATTCATGTAATCCAGATATGTATACAGAGACTGCATTGTGCACCCTGGGTGTTTTTTCTCCTTAACCAAATATGCTCATTCTACTTGTGCTATTTGGTAACCTCTGTATGATGTGGGACCAAGGGCTTGGAAGCGAGAGCGAAGAAACATATGATGTGTGTGACTCTGGGAATACTGCCCCTTATCTCTAGGCCTCCACTGAGAATGACAGGTTGGGCTCACTGACCCAACGGGGGCCTTCCAGCTCTGAAAATCTAGAGTTAAAGGAGGCTCCCTGGAAGAATCCCTCATTCTCTTTATGTCTAGGGGTGTAAAAAAGAAGAAAAAGAAAACAAAGTGGAAAGAAGAGAAACAACTACAAGAAAAAAACAGAAGGAGCAGAAACCTGTTGATAAAAGAAGAGGAAGAAAGCAAAAAGATGCCTCAATTCACAAAGTGTGAGTATGGATTTCATTTATTAACAAGTAGGTTTCAACCCATGATATTTGGAGTTATGCAGAGCTTGTCTCCTGGCTTCAACACTTATATTCTTGTGTGACTTTGGGCATAGTTTTTCTGTCTTCTTGCCTCAGTTTGACCTATTAAGTGGAATTAAAAATAATGATCTCATAAGATTTTAGGTAGGGAGTAAATCGGTTGTAAAGCACATGGCAAGCACCCAATGCATCTAAGATCTTACTATCAATACGATCACTTTCCTGGGGTCACTCTGAGATACTGGGGGCAGGATTCTCCTTCTTTTAAGGTGTCTGTAAGTTGCTCTGCTCTTTCCCATCCTCACGAGGCCAAACAACTCCAATTCCTGACTGAAGAACCCAGAGAGGCAAAGTAGGCATATTATCCTCATGCTGACCAAGTCTGAGGAGGACAGTGAGAAAAATCAAAATCGCTTCTTGTGTTGGTGGGCTGATCTACAGTGTGCCAAATGCTCTGACGCCCATCAGACCCTTTTCTGGCTGATAGATGAGGAGGCAGAGGCTCAGGGAGATTAAGCCCCAAGAGGTAATGTCACCTGCCCAGAGATATAGAAGGTTGGGAGGCTGTATCTCAACAGTTTTGACATAATAGCCTGCTCAATTTCTCTGAGGATGCTGGGGTCCTGCATGTTCTCAGCCCTTCAATGACATTCTCCACTCTCCTGCTTCATTAACTTTGGATGCTGCTGAGTGGAGTGTTATGAGATGATTAAGTATGTGGTCACTGGAATTCTGGCTTCAGCACTTATTAGCCATGTGAACATGAGTGAGTGTTTTTAATCTTTCTAAAGTCTACTTTTGGACTTGTGGGGGAAGGAAAGAGTGGAGTGAAGAGAGTAAGTAGCATCGACATATATATATACTACCATGGGTGAACCAGATAGCTGATGAGAAGCTGCTGTATATCATAGGGAGCCCAGCCTGGTGCTGTGTGATGACTTAGGGGGGTTGGATGCAGGGAGGGGAGGGAGGCTCAAGAGAGAAGTGATATATGTATAATTGTGGCTGATTTGTGTTGCCGTATGGCAGAAACCAATACAACATTGTAAAGCAATTTCCCTCCATTTAAAAAATAAATAAAATGAATAAAGTCTACTTTTCCTCATCAGTAAAGTGAGGATGATGCCTTATGCTTAGAATAAGAAGCTGAGATAGGGTTTCTTGAGCAAGTGATTTACTGAGGGAGTATTCTCAGGAGAAGGGATGAGAGGGAAGCAGAAGTGAAGAAAAAGGGAAAGGCTAAGTGAGGATGCAGTCTCAGCTGGAGACTCGCTTTAGCCAGATCCCACGGGGACCGCTGGAGCACAACTTGCATCACTGAGCTGGTCCCACCTAAAGGTCAGGGGACTGATCTTTGGATCCCATCCCCCTTAAGTAATTGGCTGTGAATGCCACTTTCCCCATCTGTCATCGAGTGTAAAGGAAATGGATCGGGAACTCAAGGAGTCCTGAAAGGAGAGACGGAGAGATAAAGGAGAAACTGAGGAGGACTCATAAGACACACACAATCTCACCATTCTTCTTATTTTTTCCTGTAGGGATATAACTGGAATTTGCTTCAAAATAATTCAGGGTACAGGGGCATTGGATGTGGTGGTGTTTGATTGGGATACAGATAAATAATATTAGCCAAGAACTCCCTCCAAACAGAGTTGGGTTCACTCCCAGCACCCAGTCAAATCTGCTCTTTTGAGCATCATCAATGGTTATTCTTTTGGGGGGAGGGAGCTGTTCTGGGTCTTTTTTGTTTTGCATTGGCTTTCTCTAGTCGCGGTGAATGGGGATTACTCTTCCTTGTGCACAGGCTCTAGGTATGTGGGCTTCAGTAGCCGCAGCTCATAGGCTCTAGAGCGCTGGCTCAGTAGTTGTAGTGCATGGGCTTAGTTGCCCCGCAGCATGTGGGATCCTCCTGAACCAGGGATCGAACCCACGTCCCCTACCTTGGCAGTGGGACTCTCAACCACTAGAGAAGTCCCCATCAGTGGTTATTCTTTACTAGATACAATGGTCTGTTTTCAGTCCTCTGTCTACATGACCAAGCAGTAGCATTTGACATAGGCAGTCCTTTCCCTCCTAGAACAACTTTCTTCAGTTGGCTTCCAGGACAACACCACTCCTGGTTTTCCTCCTAGCTCAATGACCATGCCTTCGTGGTCACTTTTGCTCATTCATAATCATCTTTTTGTCCTCCCCTATACTTGATTTTTGGGTTTTCTCTCATCTTTATTTGCACTCACTTCCTTGATGATCTCATCTAGTCTCTCTGCTTAACTACCATTGATTTTCTGACAATGGTGACATTTTTATCTCTAGGCTGGATCTCTCTCCTCTCCACAATCATTCCAATGCCTACCTAACCTTTTTCCTTGGATGGCTAATAGGGGCTTCACACACAATAATCTCAAACTGCTCCCCACTCAAACCTATTCCTGCCATTGTCTTTCTGATCTAGTTAAAAGCAATTCTCTTTCCTGTTGCTCAGACCAAAATATTTGTCTCCTCTGTCTCATACTCCACTTCCAGTCCATCAACATATCCAACCTATTATAAAAATGTTTTCAGAAAGTGACCACATTCACTGCTGTCACTCTTGTCAAATCATCACAATCTTATTCTGACTTACTGTAAACTGCCTCCCAACAGATCTCACTGTTTCTGTCTTTGCCAATATCAACCCAACAGACAAAGTATCCTTTTAAAACCCAAGTCAGATCATGGCACTCCTCTGCTGAAACTCCTCAAATCTCTTCCCATCTCATTCACACACACACACACACAAGTCCCTTAAAGTGGCTCACAGAGCACTAGACAATTTCCACCCTCGGTGTTGCTCCGACCTATCTGCTTCTCTTTCACTAACTTTCTCTGCTCCAGCCACAGTGACTTCCTTGTCATTCTTCAAACAGGTGAGGCACACTCCCACCCCAAGGCCATATACTATTTCCTCTGCCCAGAATGCTCTCCCTAAAAGAAGTCCACATGGCCTGTTTCTTCACCTACTTCAGGTCTTTGTTTACGTTTTGCCTTCTAAGTGAGACCTTTCTTGACTCTTTTAAAAGGTTGTAGGGACTTCCCTCGGAGAAGGCAATGGCAACCCACTCCAGTGTTCTTGCTTGGAGAATCCCAGGGACGGGGGGAGCCTGGTGGGCTGCCGTCTATGGGGTCGCACAGAGTCGGACACGACTGAAGTGACTTAGCAGCAGCAGCAGCAGCAGCAGCAGGGACTTCCCTGGTGGTCCAGTAGTTAAGACTCCAAGCTTCCACTGTAGGAGGCACAAGTTCGATCTCTGGTAGGGAAACTTATTAAGATCCCATATGCGGCGAGGCACAGCCAAAAATAAATAAATAAATAAATAAAGATAAAGAGGTTGCAATCCCTTCCCTCTGCCTCTAGACTCCCTCTTCCACTTTCCACTCTCCATAGCAGATACACCTGCTGACTTGATATGTATATTACTTAGCTGTATGTGTGCATGTGCTCAGTTGCTCAGTCATGTCCAAATCTTTTGTGGCCCCAATGGACTATAGTCCACCAGGCTCCTCCGTCCATGGGATTTCCCTGGCAAGAATACTGGAATGGGTTGCCATTTCTTTCTTCAGGGGATTTTCCCAACCCAGAGACCGAATCCTGAGACTGCATTGGAGGCATATTCTTTACCACTGAGCCACCAGGAAAATCCACTCTATAAATATTTACTGATAAGAAAATGAACATACTTTCTCATCCTTACTTTCTTACTATTCAATTTGATTCTTGATTTCTCTAACTGTATTTAAATTTCCAAATTTTTACTTAACTAAAAATTTTAAAATATAAAATTTATAGTTTTTCTCAGAGTATTCTTTTTTAATATTAATTTATCTATTTTTGGTTGTCCTGGGTCTTAATTGCTGTGTGCAGGCTTTCTCTCACTATAGCAAAGGCTATTCTCCAGTTTCAGTGTGCAGCTTTCTCATTGGGGTGGCTTCTCTTCTGTGGAGCATGGGCTCTAGGGTAGGCAGGCATCAGTAGTTGTGGTGCATGGGCTTAGCTGCCCCACGACATGTGAAATCTTCCTAGACCAGGAAGATTCCTTCCTCTGCACTGGCACAAGGATTCTTAACCAGTGGACCACCAAAGAAGTCCAGAATATTCTTTTTTAAAGCACATTATCACATTATTTTTATTTTTTTACTTTAAAAAAATTTATTTGTTTTAATTGGAGGCTAATTACTTTACAATATTGTAGTGGTTTTTGCCATACATTGACATGAATCAGCCACGGGTGTACATATGTTCCCCACCCTGAACCCCCCTCCCACAACTCTCTCCCTCCCATCCCTCAGGGTCATCCCAGTGCACCAGCCCTGAGCACCCTGTCTCATGCATCGAACCTGGACTGGCTGGCAGTCTATTTCACATATGATAATATACATGTTACGATGCTATTCTCTCAAATCATCCCACCCTCACCTTATCCCACAGAGTCCAAAAGTCTGTTCTTTACATCTGTGTCTCTTTCGGTGTCTAGCATATAGGGTCATCGTTACCATCTTTCTAAATTCCATATATATGCGTTAATATACTGTATTGGTGTTTTTCTTTCTGACTTACTTCGCTCTGTATAATAGGCTCCATTTCATCCACCTCATTAGAACTGATTCAAGTGCATTCTTTTTAATAGCTAAGTAATATTCCATGGTGTATATGTACCACAGCTTTCTTATCCATTCGCCTGCCAATGGACATCTAGGTTGCTTCCATGTCCTGGCTATTTTAAACAGAAGCACATTGTTTTCAATTTCATGATTGCAACATCTCATCTGAGGATTTTTTAGGGTAGTGTTTCTCCAACTTGAGGAAGCACAAGAATCACCTGCAGGGCTGATTGAAACATAGATTGCTGGGTCTCACCCCTGGAGTCTGTGATATAGTAAGTGTGGAGTAGGACCCCAGAATTTACATTTCCATTTAGTTCCCAGATGATGCTGATACTACTGGTTCAGGGACCACAGTTTGTGCTTTTATGTTTTGCACAGTTTCTTCAAAGGTTCTTTCATATGTTGGTGTATTTGAATATGCTTCTTAGAGGCTTTTCTCAGGTACCTGGTAATCTCTTTAAAATTTTAAAATTAACCTTTTAAATACAAAAAGGTAACATATTTTAATTGTCTAGGTAATGGCTTTTGACAAATGTATAAGACTTTGCAGCCATCATCCCAATCAAGATGCAGAATTTTAGCACTGTGCCAGAAAGCTCTTGTGTCCCTTTGCTGTCAGTCCCTACCCCACAAATCCCAAGCAACCACTCATTAGCTTTCTGCCACTAGATTAGTTTTTGCTCATTCTATATATTTATATAAATGGATCATGTAGCATGTAGTCTTTTGTGCCTGACTTCTTTCACTTGGCATAATGAGATTCACATTTTTACATATATCGGTAGTTCCTTCCTGCTATATATGCTACAATTTACAATTGTTAAATTCATCTGTTGATAAATATTTGAGTTGATACTAATTTAGTTTTATTAAGCTGTTTCTGTGAACATGTGAGTACAAGTTCTCTGTGTGGATCACAGCCAGGACTAGAGTGAGGCAAGCCAGAAAACCTAGGTCACAAAATTTAAGGAGGCCCTCACTCTTATGTACATGTAAGTGCCAACTCTGCACTTGCACCACCCTGGGAGTGAGTCCCTCCTTAAATTTTCCATCCAAGGCACCAGGCCCCAGTCCCAGAATGGATGTTTCTAATTTTCGTGGGTAAATATCTAAGAGTGAAACTGCTCCATCATGGGATAGGTATGTATTTTTTAACTTAATTTTTTAAAAAACTGCAAAAGAGTTTTCCAAAGTGGTTGTATTATTGTATATTCCCACCAGCAATGGATGAGAGTCCCAGTTGCTCCACATCCTTGTCAACGCATGTATTTCCAGCCTTTTCTTCTTTGTTGCTGCAGACGGACTGCTGAAAATCTGGCTCATCTGTGCAATTCTTTCTGTTGTCCTCATCTTCTTTGCCTTCCCCATCCAAACGAAGTTTAGGGGGCTTTTTGTTGTTAGTTTTGCTAAACTGTCCATGCATGTTGTTTCAGACAAAAGGGATATAGCTGTGCAACTGTGAGTGAGCCTTTCGCCTTCAGGAAGTTTTTACTGATGCTTTCCTAAGATCTACCCCCATTCCCAAACCCCATCAGTCCCTTCACTTCTGAGTTTCTTTTCCTTTCTCCTGCACAGTTTCTGTCTAGTCTCAGATGCTTTTACATGCCCTTACATGCATTTTGGTATCTGTGGATTCTGTTTCTCTTCTGGTTTTGTTCAAAAAGAATTTGCAAAGTTTTTTTTTTCCTTTTTGCTTTTAAAATAGTTTGTAAGAGTCAAAACAGTTATTTACACATCCATTTTGCATTGGAAATCTTTATTTTTTGAGTAAACAGTGGGAGCAGAGGTCGAGATTTGTATAGATTGGGGAAAAGTTACCCGACAAAGATAAGGGTTATCTGGCAAAGATACAGAGATATGCTGTTGTGTGCTGGTTTCTCTCTTTCTTTCATTTTATTTTTGGTTGCACTCAGTCTTCTTTGTGGCACATGGGCTCTTCCTTGCTAACCACAGGCTTTCTCTATTTGCACTGAGAGGGGGCTACTCTCTAGTTGTGGTACATAGGTTTTTCATTGCAATGGCTTCTCTTGTTGCAGAGCAGGGGCTTTAGGAAGTGCAGGCTCAGTAGTTGTGACTCATGGGCTTAGCTGCCCGAAGCATGTGGGATCTTAGTCCCTGGTCCAGGGATCAAACCCATATCCCTTGCATTGGCAGGTGGATTCTTATCCATTGGACACCACAGAAGTCTCTAATTTCTAATTAGGGCTTCATAATGATAAGGTTGGGCTTCCCAGGTGGCGCTAGTGGTAAAGAACCCAGCTGCCAATGCAGGAGACATAAGTGATGTGGGTTCAATCCTTGGGTCCGGAAGACCCTCTGGAGAAGGAAATGGCACCCCATTCCACTATTCTTGCTGGAGAATTCCATTGACAGAGGAGCCTGGTGAGCTACAGTCCACGGAGTCGCAAAGAGTTAGACACGACTGAAGTGACTTAGCATGCACACAGTAATAAGGTTGGGCTTCTCTGATGGCTCAGTTGTTAAAGAATGTGCTTGCAATGCACAGGCATGAGACCCATATTTGATCCCTGATCTGGGAAGATCCCTTGGAGAAGGAAAGGGCAACACGCTCCAGTATTCTTGCCTAGGCAATCCCAAGGACAGAGGAGACTGGCAGGCTACAGTCCATGGGGGTCACAAAAGTTGGACAGACTCAGTGACCAAACCACCACCAATGATAAGGCTGATAGAGTCCTAACAGTCTGAAAATTGTGTACACTTTTTTCAAGAGTCTCTCTAATAGGGGTGTAGTAGTCATCATGGGAGGAAGAATCTTATCTACAGTCAAGGCCTCCCGGGTGCAGATGGGGAAGGCAAATTTCTACTTGCATCAGTAATTCCAATAAGTTCTGTCTTTCTGGATAAAATATTAGGAGGAGCCCTAGAATCAATGAAATTTGAGGCCCGGAGGTGACCTAAAAGAGGCATTCTGGACTTGGGCTCAGCATCATTTCAAGCATAGCTCCTGGCACTGAGCAGTCAATGAACTGGGGAGTTCTACCAGGGATGGGATGAACTCATTCATCCTCTTATTTTGACTGGGAATGAATCTACATTCTTTTTCTCTGGCTAAATGAACCAACCAGAGTAGATTTTTTAAAACATATAAATAGGTTATAGAACACATAGAGGTTTTGAACATAGATATGCAAAGTAGTATATGTTTATGAAATAATTTAAACAGTGCAAACAGTGAAGAGTGAAAATCTTAAGCAAAACAGTAGCACTGGTATTCATGATTCTAAATTTTAACACCACGATCTGTACATGCCTATACATAGATATTTCTATAAATACATAGCATAATGTTTAGAAAACAACAGTAACATGATGGTAACTGTAAATCTTTGGAGAGGAGAGCGAATTTGGGAGAAGAGGAATTTTCACTGTTTACAGAGTCATATATTGTCTAACATTTCTAATAAGAACATGTTACTGTATTACTTGTTTTTGCTGATGTATAGAGCTTCTCCATCTTTGACTGCAAAGAATATAATCAATCTGATTTCAGTATTGACCATCTGGTGATGTCCATGTGTAGAGTCCTCTCTTGCGTGGTTAGAAGAGGTGTTTGCTATGACCAGTGCATTCTCTAGGCAAAACTCGGTTAGCCTTTGCCCTGCTTCATTTTTGTATTTGAAGGCCAAACTTGCCTGGTACTCCAGGTATCTCTTGACTTCCTACTTTTGCATTCCAGTCCCCTATGATGGGGCTTCCCCAGTGGCTCAAATGGTAAAGAATCTGCCTGCAATGTGGGAGACCCAGGTTCAATCCCTGGGTTGAGAAGATCCTGTGGAGAAGGAAACGGCAACCCACTCCAGTATTCTTGCCTGGAAAATCCCTTGGACAGGGGAGCCTGGTGGGCTACAGTCCATGGGGTCAGAAAGAGTTGGACATGCTGAGAGACTAACACTTTCTCTATGATGAAAAGGACATCTTTTTTGGCATTAGTTCTAGAAGGTGCTGTAGGTCTTCAAAGAGTCATTCAACTTCAGCTTCTTCTACATCAGTGGTTGGATTACTGTGATGCTGAATGGTTTGCCTTGGAAAGGAGCCAAGATTATTCTGTCCTTTTTGAGACTGAACACAACTACTGCACTTTGGACTCTTTTGTTGACTATGAGGGTTATTCCATTTCTTCTAGGGAATTCTTGTCCACAGTAGTAGATATAATGGTCATCTGAATTAAATTTGCCCATTCCCATACATTTTAGTTTACTGATTCCTAAAATGTCAATGTTCACTCTTGCCATCTCCTGTTTGACCACTTCTAATTTACCTTGATTCATATTCCAGGTTCCTATGCAATATTGTTCTTTACAGCATCGGACTTTACTTCCCTCACCAGTCACATCCACAACTGGGCATTTTTTTTCGCTTTGGCTCTGTCTCTTCATTGTTTCTGGAGCTTCTCCATTGTTTCTCCATTCTTCTCCAGCAGCATATTGGGCACCTACCCACCTGGGGAGTTCATCTCCCGGGATCCTAACTTTTTGCCTTTTCCTTGTGTTCATGGGGCTCTTGAGGCAAGAACACTGAAATGGTTTGCCATTCCCTCTTCCAGTGGCCCAGACCAGCATGGGCATGCCCTCAGCCACTCCACACAACTGGACGACATGCCCAGCGCCCTGGTTGTCCCACTGCTCATCCTTGTTGAGCCTGTAAACAAACCTTCACTGGCCACCAGGTGTTGGTCAACGTACTGCCAAGGCCGGAGCAAAGGCCTTGCTGGAATCCCTGGAAAAAGAGTCTGGGGCCCTGGAGCCGAGGTCGGAGGCCACCAGGAGTGGAGGGCTCCCCAGCCTAGCTTCTGCCGCCCTGGGGCCTTTCTGCTGTCTGCATGGTCCACTGCCGGCCAGGCTCTGGTCCCCGCCTTTCCTCTCCTCTGGCTCCTCGGCTTTATTGTCCTGGTCCAGGAAGCGCAGCCGCCGCAAGAGGGGCGCGCAGTGCTTCCCAGCTTTCCTCAGTGCTGCCACAGGAACTCGGGGGTGCCGGTCACCATCCGGCTACCGCCTCCGCCATGGTCTCTGTGAAGCTGCTTTCCTGCCATAAGTCCCCTCCTCAGGCCCCGCCACTCTACTTATAATTTTTACTGAATATTTTATCAGCTTTATTGCGGTATTATTTACATACAATAAACTGCACATATTTAAAGTGTATAACTTGATAACTTTCAACATGTATATTCACCAGTGACACTATTACCACAGTCAAGATAATGGACGTATATGTCACCTGGAAAGTTTCCTTATGTCCCTTTATAATCACTTTCTTCTCTCCTGACCTCAACAACCATTCCCAGGCAAACACTGATGTGTTTTCTGTCAGTGTGCTAAGTCGCTTCAGTCATCTCCGACTCTGTGCGACCCCATAGACTACAGCCCACTAGCCTCCGCCGTCCCTGGGATTCTCCAGGCAAGAACACTGGAGTGGGTTGCCATTTCCTTCTCCAGTGCATGAAAGTGAAAAGGGAAAGTGAAATCGCTCAGTCGTGTCTGACTCTAAGCGACCCCATGGACGGCAGCCTAGCAGGCTCCTCCGTCCATGGGATTTTCCAGGCAAGAGTACTGGAGTGGGGTGCCATTGCCTTCTCTGTCTGTCAGTGTAGATTATTTTAAAATTTCTAGATTATATAAACACAATATTTTTTTTCTGACTTCTTTCAGTATAATTAAGATTTATCCATTTTGTAGCTGTATCAATAGTTTGTGGGTTTGTTTCCCTGAGTAGTTAATCTTTTTAAAGTTAAATCTTTAACTTTTTAAGTTTAAAGTAAAAATTAAAAAATCTTTAAATTTTTAAAGTAAAAGAGAAGTGTAGATAAGACATACACCTCAAACATACTGAAAAGTTGTCATTCAAAAATGTTACTTAAATTTTTAAAATATATTCAAAAGATAGTATTGGCCTTACCTCAGAGTCCCACTTCCGGTTGCCACCACATGTTTGGTAAAAGTTTAAAAATATGACTAAAGTTTTGAAAAAATGTATTATTTCTCACTCATAAAAGCAACATGTGCTCATTGAGACGTCTTAAAGAAAGTCCGGCGGGTGGAAAACTGAGCCACCTTCCACAAGTCCACAGCTCAGGTGACTGCGCTCTGCGACGCTGGGCTCGCGGATGGTGCCCGTATGTTAGACGCCCGGCTCAGTCCCACCTACCCGAGTACCGTCGTTCTCGCAGTTGCAGCTCCCCGTCGCCAGGTGGTGCTGCGAAGCCGAGCCCCGGAGCCCACGAGAAGGGAGGAGTAGCCGCGCGCGGGACCACGTGACCCGGGTCTCGGATTTGGGCGCCTGGGTCACGTGACGGGCCCGGAAGCGGCTGCTTGGGCAGCGGAGGGTGGGGATGGCTAAGGCTTCGAGCTGAGGCAGGAACTGGTGGGCTGCTGCACCGAAGTGGGAGCCAGAGCTGGAGTCGGAACCCGAGCGGTAAGTCCGCGCTCTGATGGGCTGGGGCTGGCGGCGGGTGGTCGCCTTCTGCTGGACCCAAGTCGCCTTCCCCCGGCTTCAGCAGATGCTCCGGGTCTAGCACCCACCGGCCTGGGCTACGAGTCCTAGTCTCCTCGGCTCCCCGGTGGCAGCTGCGGTGAGTTGTGGGCACCCCTCCCGGATGAGGAGTGTTCTTCGCGCTGTCTCCTTTGACCTCCCCATCCTGTTTGACAGGTGTGGGAACAGGTCCCGAGATGGGAAGGATCACCGAAACGACTAGCTAGGGCTGCTGCTGCGCTTCCTACAGTGGTTTAGACATCGCGGGGAGGTGACCCGGCAATTGCGGGAGCCCTGCTGGGAGATTGCTGGTAGCCGGTCTTTGGGTCATAGAATGCCGGAACTACCAGGACTCTGGGAAATTATCTTTTGCAATCACTTTCTAGAGCTTTTGAGGAAATCGAGGTCCAAGAAAAGGTAGGGGTTGCCTAAGGTCATCCAGTGAGTTAGTCGCAGCCCTGCGACTAGAACCCAAGTCTCCCTGAACTCCAGCGGCTTTTTGCTTTTCACCACACTGACTCCTGCAGAAAATTTGACAGGTGAAAAGAAAAACGGAACACCCTTTTCCTTCGTTCGTTCTTCTCCTCTTTCCAGCTTTGCATTCTCGATTGCCGCTAGATCGGCTTGGCTCTGGGCGTGGTTCCCTCATTCACTGTTCCCCAATTTTTCTGCAAACTCATCATTCTGTAGGTTTTGTTTTTAACCATCCTGCAATTTTGTGTAAGTCATCCCAAAATATGAAATAAGAAGCAGAGTATGCTCTTGGGAGGGTAGGCGGCTCCCAGCTGAGGTTGTGGAGATCGCTAGCATTAACTTGAAGAATGTCAAGACCTTTGCTTTGTTTTTAATGCTTGTCATATTTGGGGAATGCTGGTTATTCTGATGAATGTTTTGCAGTTGTTTGAGGCTTGCTGAAAGAAGATAGCTTGGTGTAATGGAAAGAACCGAGATTAGGGAATTAGGAGATTTTGTTCTAGTTCTGACACTTGCTTTGCAACCTGGGATGACTCCCATCATTGCTTGGGTTTAGGTTTCCCAGTCTGTACAGTGATGGGGTGGAATCCCTAAGGTCTCCTTCTGCTCTGACATTCTCTGTATCTCAGTCTGTTTTCTAACCAGAGAGATCCTACCTCCCCCCTCTGTTTGTTTCTTAACACAGTTGTCCAGGAAGCAGTTTCCCTACTTGTTTGTAGGTTGCCATGAAATCCACCTTCCTTTTTCTTCCTGTTTATAAGCTAAATGTAAGCTAAATGCTGACAGCTGAAAATGATTTTGACTTTTATTATTCTAAGTATAATCAAGGGCCTCTTTGATTCTTGTTGAGAGCCTATTTTACAGTAATTAACATGATTGTATGTTTAGAGTGGTTTTTTAAAAGATCTTCTTGAAGTCAAGAGGACACCAAAGGCTTGATCATTTGCTCTGAGTTTTGAGACTGGGGTGGAGGCTTTATGCAACAGAGCCTACTCTGATGATGATATTAAGTCCCTCTCCTTTTGTTTTCTGATTGTGCCATTTATAATTGTCTGCTCTTGAGTCCTTGTTTTCCCTTTGAAGCATGTATCTATTCATTTGTCCTCATCCCTGTGGCAGCTTGAAGTGCTCAGAACTTTGTCTATTTTAAAGGCAGCATAAGGAGGCGGATTCCATTTCTTTTGTAGTGTTCCAGAGATGACAACTGGGACCAGTGGATGGAAATACCATAAGGGAAGTGGTTTTTGGGTGAGAATGCTGCTGCTGCTAAGTCGCTTCAGTCGTGTCTGACTCTGTGCGACCCCATGGACAGCAGCCCACCAGGCTCCTCTGTCCACAGGATTCTCCAGGCAAGCATACTGGAGTGGGTTACCATTTCCTTCCCTGTTGGGTGAGAATAAGAACTTTAAAAGAAGTGGTGCTCTAGCATGTTGCAACACAGAGTATGGCAGTCCCTGTCACTAGAGGTCATTGTCACTGGGCAATTACTTTTGGGAATGTGGTAGGTAGAGCATCAGACTAGATAAAATTTTCAGTTTTCTTCTAACTCGGAGGTTATATGAAATTCTAGGACTGGACTTGTTAGCGGATGGGATGTGACGTAGAGTTAGTGGAGCAGCGGGTCCACTTTTGTGCATGCTTTATTTTTCTCTTTGCTTAGATAACAATTCTCATGTTAAATGCTTCTGCTTTTTTTTTTTTTCCTCTCCCTCCTCCCTTCCCCACTGAGTGTCTCAGTTCTTTAAGTTCTTGATACCTCTTCCAGGATCAGATACTGAGGAGACATTACTGTTAATGATATATTTCTTCTTTCCACCCTGACTTGGAGTGAGATCCTAGAACTGGGCTGAGTGAGTGGACTTTGGTTTCTACTTTTGCTGACTAGCCCTCATAATTTCTTCCAGAAGTATGTGACTACCCCTTAAGTCCTAGGCTAGCATTTCTCTTTTTCCCAAAGAGGGAGTTCACACTGAGTCTTAACTCAAATCTTGGAGGAATCCTGTACCTCCTTCCTTTGGCCAGGCCTAACTGGGTCTGAGCACACAAAACTAGCTTCTATTTAATGAGTGTGGGGTTCCATTGGATAGGACATTCTGCATATACTAAAAAGAGTAAGCTCCTGATGCTATATTTGGTGCTATCTCTGCTCTTTTCTCCCAGACATTTCTCTTGGAATCCTTGACACCCAGGGCCAGTTCTCAATGATCCTATCTAGCAGGAAAGATTCCTCTGTGCTTCCCTTTTCCATGAAGTTCAGCATTCTGTCTCCATGGGTTACTGGGATGCTCTCGGCAGATAGATCACTGTTTCTGAGATGGGGACCTGGCTCAGCTCTCCAGAGTGATAGGATGGAGGAAGTCCTGTGGCACTCTATTTGTGTAGTGACTCCCCGCCTTGAACTTCTTTCTCTCTAGTAATAACATAGTTGCTACCATTAATAAGGGTCCATTATGCACCAAGCAACGTATTTAACATCTTTTACTTCTATATTCGTAACAATATTGTGATGTAAGTGTTATTAATAACATTTTTCAGATGAGGAAACTAAGACAAAGGGAGATTAAGGTCACATAACTAGGCTCTGAACTCATGTACTTTTTGTTATGTGGGATTCCCCCGGTAGACTTAATCCTGCCCGAGTTCTGTTCCCAGGGAGATTTTAGGGAGAGTGGGTGGTGTGTTAGAAAGAACACTGGCCTAGGAATCTGGTATGCTGGATTCTGATCCCAAACTGTTAACCAGCCGAGGCCTTGGTGTTCTCATCTATAACTGGGAAGCTGGAGCTTGGTCACCTGTCAGTCACGCCTGGTGCTAACGTTTAGAGATTTTTATGATGATGAGTAACAAGTCAGTGTGTTTGCTCATTCAGCTGCTCCTGTGCAGAGCCTGCTGAGGTCAGCTGCTGTTTTGTGGTTGCCCATGCACCAGACTCTCAGGCAGGAGTCTCAAGTCAGGGGATGTGATTCTGTGGTAGATCAGATGGAGTACTATCCCATGTCCTTGAAAACAAATCATATAGATGTCAGACATTTTCACTTCCCTCCCTGTAGACCACATATAGGAGCACAGTCTATGTCCTTATTCATGTTTTTGGAATTCCAGCAATGGAGAAGAGAACGAATATCTAGAGAATTCACTGCTTCTCTGTGTTCTAGAAAATGTAATTGTTTTATAATGTTAGTAGTACCTTTAATCTGCGTATATCACCAATCCATAAACTTTGGTAGGAGATGAGGCCTGGGGTGTACCTGTTATAATAAGATTATATATATATATATATATATATTTTTTTTTTTTTTTGGAGAGCTTTATATAAATCTGCCTATAGTCAGGATTAGACGTCTGAGAAGCCTGTTAAATGCTGAGGCTGAATCAGATTGGGCCCAGAGATCGGTTTGTTTGTTTTAGCAGTTTTATTGAGATATAATTCACATAGCATACTATTCAACCATTTAAAGCTTACACTTCAGCAGCTTTTCTATTGAATTCACAAGAGTTGTGCAACAGTCATTTTCAGAACATTTCATCACCCCAAAGAAACTCTGAACCCTTTAGCCGTCACCCCTTAATCCCTCCCAACTCCCTACCCCAAACTCTAGGTAACTACTAATCTACATTTTATTTATAGGTTTCCCTATCCTGGACTTCCATATGAATGAAATCATACAGCAAATGTTCCTCTGTGACTGACTTCTTTCCCTTAGAATAATATCTTCAAGGTTCATCCATGTTGTAGCATCTATCAGTATTTCATATCTTTTTTTTTTCTAAGTAATATTCCATTGTATGGATATATCACATTTCATTTATCCACTCATCAGGTTTTTTTCCCCTCATTTTTTGGCTAATAGAAATAATGCTGCTATGAATATTTGTATGTACATTTTTCTATGGACATACATTTTCATTTTGGTATGTACCTAGGAGTGGAATTGCTGGGTCCTGTCCACCACACCTAGGTATATACCAAAATTAAAATGTATGCCTGTAGAAAAATGTACCCAAAGATGTTCATAGCAGCATTATTCCTAATAGCCAAGATTACTGGGTCATATGGTAACTATGGGCTTCCCTGGTGGTTCAGACGGTAAAGAATCCGCCTGCAATGCAAGAGACCCGGGTTCAATTCCTGATTCAGGAAGATCCCCTGGAGAAGAAAATGGCAACCCACTCCAGTATTCTTGCCTGGAGAATCCCATGGACAGAGGAGCCTGGCAGGCTACAGTACAGTCATGGGGTCGCACAGAGTCTGACACGACTGAGTGACTAACACTATCACTACTCTTCATGGTAACTATGTTTAGCCTTTCGAGGAACTTCCAGACTGTTTTCCAAAGTGACTGCACCATTTTACTTTCTCATCAGCAATGTAAGAGGCAATTCTCTACAATTTCTCTGCATCTTTGCCAATACTTGCTGTTACTTGTCTTTGATTCTAGCCATCCTGGTGGATGTGAAGTGATACTTCATTGTGATATTTGTTTCTCATTTACCTGATGGCTAAAGATATTGAGTATCTTTTCATATGTTTATTGGCTTTTTTCACATCTTCTGTGAAACAGCTATTCAGGTCCTTTGCCCATTTTTAAATTGGGTTTCATTTTATTATTGAATTAAAATAGTTCTTTATATGTTCTGGGCACAAGTCCCTCATCAGAAATATAATGAATAGAAAATTTGTCCTATTCTGTGGGTTGTTTTCCACCTTTTTGGTGGTATCCTTTGAGGCATAAACATTTTAAAGTTTGATTAGGTCTAATTTATCTATTTTTTCTTGTGTTTCTTGCTGTCATATGTGAGAAACTGCTTAATTCACGGTCACAATGGTTTATGCTTATGTTTTCTTCTAAGAGTTTTTATAGTTTTAACCTTTACATGTAGGTTTTTGATCTATTTTGAATTTTTTTTTTTTTTTTTTTTGGCCATGCTGAGTGGCATATGAAATCTTAGTTCTCTGACCAGGGATTGAACCAGCGACCCCTGCATTGGAAGCACAGAGTCTTAACCAGTGGACTGCCAGGGAAGTCCTATTTGGAGTTAAGTTTTATATATGGTGGGAGGTAGAGTTCCAACTTCTTTTTTTTGCACGTGTATATCTAGTTGTCCCAGCATTAATTGTTGAAAAGACTATACTTTTTCCTCCATTGAATTGTTTTGGTACCCTTGTCAAACATCACTTGACCTAGGTATAAGAGTTTTATTTCTGGACTCTCAATTCTGTTAAATTGATCTGTACGTCTGTCCTTATGCTGATACCATACTGTCTTGAGGTTACTGTAGCTTTGTATTAAGTTATGCAATTGGGCAGTCCTCCAGCTTTTTTCTTTTTTCCAGATTTGTTTTGGCTGTTTTGGACCTTTTGAATTTCCATATGGATTTTAGAATTGGCTTGTCAGATTTTGCACAAAGGGAGCTGGGATTTTGACAGGGATTCAACTGAATCTGTACATCAGTTTAACACCATCTTAATAGTGTTAAATCTTCTAGTTCATGAATATTGGGATGTTTTCTCATCTACTTAAGTTGTCTTTAATTTCTCTTGACAGTGTTTTATAGTTTTCATGTGCAAGTTTACACCTACTTGGCTAAATTTCTTCCTAAATATTTGATTCTTTTTGATGCTGTTGTAAATGGAACTGTTTTCTCAAGTTTGTTTGCACATTGTTCACTGAAAGTGTATAGGAATACAACTGATTTTCGTGTATTGATCTTATATCCTGCAATTTTGCTGAATTTATTAGTTTTAATGGTTTTTAGTGGATAATATTTTTATGTGTTTACAAGTCACCCTTAGGAGTATTGTTTAGCTTTTGGTAATGAAGTGAACTGACGCTAGTAGTGCCTTTCCCACCCTCTTCTCTTTTCCCCTCCTTGACTTTCCTGTGTGCCCCGAAAGAGACCTACAAACTCATATAAATGGATTCTCCTTGTTGGAAGTCATCCTGTTTATTATAGTGAAATTTGGAATAGAATTTCATCAGTTAATTAAGTTTGGCCAGTCTGCTGTACAGCATGTAGGATCTCAGCTCCCTGACTAGGGATTGAACTGGCACTGCCTACATTGGAAATTCAAGGAGTCCTAACCACTGGACTGCCAGTAAAGTCCCATCACTAAACTCTTAAATAGCTATCTTAAGAACATTTTAGATTTTCAAAAGTGAGTTCAAAAATGAGTTAAATATTTAAAAAAAAACAAAAAAACAAAAATGAGTTAAATATTTTTAAAACTATGAGTCTGATAGATGGGGGAAAGATGCTCTTAAAGTCTTGATTATCAGTTGTCTTTTTTTTTTAATTAAATGTAAAATAAAATAAATACAAGGAGCCACTCATTCATCAGAAATATCAGAAATAAAAATGATAAGATCCATGAATTCCTTGGTTGTTCAGTGGTTAAGACTCAGCACTTTCACTATGAGGGCCCGGGTTCAGTCCCTGGTTGGGGAACTAAAATCCCACAAGCCATGTAGCATGGCCAAAAAGAAAAAGAAATAGAATCCAACACTGGCAGGGTTATGAAGAGATAGGCATGTCCATATATTGCTAGTGACACTTTAGGTTAGTTCAATCATTTGTGTAGTAAAACCATTTAAAAAACCTATTCACCTAACTCAACTCCAAGGATATGACTTGAAAATTAACAATTATGTGTGGGAATTTTTTAGCTGTGATATAAGATAGTCATTAAAAAAAACAGAAGCTCAAAATTTAACTGGGAGCTAGTGAAGCAAATTACTTTATTTATATAATGATGGACCATTATGTTACACTAAACATCATTTGTGTGTATACTCCATTGATTCAAGGAAGAGTAGATATGAAATAAGTGAGAAAAGACCTTAAAATAGCAATTATTTATTAGTTAAAAATAGTTTTTATATAAGGAAAAAGAGCATTTATCAAGGTTATTTAAAGAGTTGATGTTTCAATTCAATTTTGGTTTGAATGTACACTTGAATATATATATATATATATATATATATATATATATATATTTGTCACCCAACATGCAGACTTTTCTTACTTAGTACTCTCTTAAATCTAAATATTTTATGGAGATTTTTTACTTTGTGTTGATAGACCACACAGGTTGTATAAACTTAGTTCATTGTCCTCAAGAACCTGAAGAACAAGCTTGTTTTGAACTCTTAAATATTACATCCCTCATTTAGACAGTTAACAGGGTCTATTAAAACTCCCACAGGGCAGGAATTGGCAATTACAGCAGTAGATGGTGGAAACCAGATTTCATCACAGAGAGCTCAGGGCAGGGTGGCCACAGAGCCTAGCACTGAGTGGGGATAGCTAGAGAGAAGACGTGGAGGCCTTGGTTGCCAGGAGAGCCCTAGAAGGAAGTAACCTCCCGGGAGTGACCACACCCACCCTCCACAGGCTTCATTTCCTGCGGTGCAGTTCTGAGAAGGGCTTCTGCTTGGAACTTTCCAGGAATAAGATACACTATCTCCTAGAATGATCCAGTGATCCATTTGGACAACAACTGTTTTGTTTTTTCCCTTTTTGGCCGTCATGCAGCATGCAGGATCTTAGTTCCCCGACCAGGGATCGAACCTGGTACCACTGCAGTGGAATCTTTATTTATTTATATATTTGGCTGTGCCAGGTCTTAGTTGCAGCACATGGGATCTTTAGTTGTGGTATCTGGGATCTAGTTACCCAACCAGGGGTCAAACCCAGGCCCCCAGAATCAGAAGGTCGAGTCTTAGTCACTGGACCACCAGGGAAGTCCTGTGGATAACTCCTTTGAGAGTTGGCTTCCTTATGCCAAAGACCTGCCTCCCTTTACTTTGCACCTAATGATCCTGTTTCTGAGTAATCTTTGAGGCTCCAGAGAATGAATCTGATCCCTAGAACAGCTTTGAAAGACAATTTTTGTACCTTCTGAGTTTCCACTTCTCCAGGTTGAACCTTCTCAGGACTTCCATCCATTCTTCATTTAGCTGTTTTCTTTCCCCCTAGTGACCTTGGTGCTGACCCCTGGCTATACCGCAGTTGATCATTATCTCCTTTATAGTGTGCTGCCTGGAACAGAGTACAAGGTATGGCAAAAAAAGAACAGTCTGTCATCTCCCTAGGGTTCTTTCTTGTCATGAAACCAAGAATTGCATTAGCAGAATTGGCATCTATTGTGTTATCATTGATTTCTGTTGAGCTTATCATCAACTAAAACCAGTAAGTAGCATTATTCTCCTTTTTCAACATGCACAGTTCCCAAGCCACATCTTCCACATCCTGCAGTTGTTCACTGGACTTTTGATCTATAGATTTCAGCTTCTTTCTGAGCAGTTTTCTTAGTGATAATCTGCTGTAGGTCACTTCAGTTTTTACAGTGACATGAGGAGGCCTCTTAACAGTGTTTGAAATAAATTGAGCGTCTGTACCAAGAGTGGTTTCTTGTTTGATGGGGAGGGATTGGGGAACTTGTCAGTGCCTGTTTCTGTTCCTCTCCCTTGGTAATATGCAGGGTTCACCTGGAAGGCTTCTGTTCCTCAGATGCTTTGGGTATGTTGGAAGAGACTCAAAAGTAGCCATTGTTTACATAAAGAATTACATTAATTGATTCCTGGAAGAGGTGCTGAGAGATAGGTTAGTATACCATACCCCCCACACCTAAATTTTTAGCATTTGCAACTAAGACCTGAGGCAAATAAGAATTGCTTCAGGCCACTGAGCAAACTAGTGATAAGAGGCAGCTTTAGCACCCAGGTCTTCTGACATCCTTTCCTAGTGGCTCAGATGGTAAAGAATCTGCCTGAAATGCAGGAGACCCAGGTTTGATCCCTGGATCAGGAAGATCCCCTGGAGAAGGGAATGGCTACCCACTCCAGTATTCTTGCCTGGGAAATCCCTTGGACAGAGGAGCCTGAACAGGCTGCAGTCCGTGGGATCGCAAGAGTCAGACACAATGGAGCGACTAACACTTTCATTTTTCACACTTCTGACATGCATAGATACTAACCTTTTTTTAAAAAAATTATTTATTTACTTATTTGGCTTGCTGGATCTTAGTTGTAGCACTCAGGATCTTTAGTTGCGGCATGTGGGATCTGGTTCCCTGATCAGGGATTGAACCCAGGCTCCTTGCAACGAGAGCATGGGCTCTTAGCCACTGGACCATCAGGGATGTCCTGCATAGAAACTCACTTAATCGATTTTACCTGAGTAGCAGCTTTCAGCTGTTCACATTAAGATACTTTGTAGATTTCCTCCCACCCCAGCCTTCTTATGAGTTTAGTTGCCCCAAGAGCTTAGATGACTCCTTGAATTCTTCCACCATGTGAATAAATGATGCCCTCTTGGATGCTTAGCAAGGTCAGCTCTGGTGATGAAGTGAGGCAGGATCCTCTCTGGGACTTCCAAGCCCTTTGCTGGCTTTCTGCCCAGCACTTTCTTCATGAGGTTATGTGGTTGGTGGGAGAAAATGAGATCACCTTGGATCACTCAGGTGCCAGATGGGATCCGAAGAATCCCCAGGGGCTGGACTTCTGGGAGCACTTGACACAGAGCTGTCTAGTCTCTGGCAGCTAATGTTATGTGTCGGGTGGGAAAGCATGTTGTGATGGCCCTCGGAGGTCCTGTCTCCTCCCGGGCATCTGAGGCAGCATGTGAGACTCAGGATAGGGGAAAGCAGTTTGTAGGCAGGTGGTTGTACCAGTCTGCCAAGTGTCAGAAGGATTTTTGTTTGTAATTTTTAATGTTCATGAACCTTTTTTTTCCTTACTTGATTGCAGATTCCTGGAGGAAGTTGACTCTCTTTCCACTGCAACTGGCAGTGTATTCAGTGATGTTTCTAGGTTCAGGCGGAGTGTCAAGATGTATGTTTCCTGCTTGGCTGCTACCTGGCTGTAGCAGAGCAGGTCCCTTCAGCTTTTGGGGGGGTAGATTCTTTATCTCTAAAATGAGCAGTTTGGAGTGACCTTCAATGGCTCTTTTAGCAACAGACCCTCATATTCTGGGAGCTTACACAGCTCTCGGAATGTATACTTGTATTGTATCTTAGCTAAGTCCTTGTTGTTCTCTTTTCTCCTGCTTAATTACTAAAAAAAAGTCCACCCAGGGGATACCATCCTCTCTGTCCTTCCTCTGCACGTAATAGGAAGGTTTTCTTCTTCCACTATCTTTAAAAAATTGGCAAATTTGTAAAAATAAAAAGGAAGACGGGTGGAAAGGAGATGTGGCAACAAGGGTCAGTGGCGGGCATCTCTCATGCTCCTAGTCTTCCTCTGAGCTGCTTTCAGCTCCATTTCTCAATATTCATGCTGGTTGCAAGAAAAGAGCCCTGGGATGAGGGAGTGAGTATGTACCAAAGAGTATAGAACATACCAGAGGTCCTGGCAGAGAGAAAGAGAACATCTTTTGTGGCTTTGGGACCTGGTGGAGAGTTTGAGTAGAATCAGATGATCTGGACAGGATTTCTGGACTGCAGAAGGTTCTTACTGTACTGAATGCGTAGGAAAAATAGAATACAGCTTAGGAATATTTAGGTTCCTGTCCTTTAAGAGCTTGCTTTTGGGGAAGATGAATGTAGATAAAATGTCACTATTATTTGGGGTCCAAGAAATTAGCTCAGTGAAAGGGGTTTTTAATCCCAACCTAAGGAATGGGAAAGACTACCAAGAGGTGCCTGTCTGCATCTCCTCCCAGCCCTCCCAAGCAGTGCCTCACCTTTGTTCTGTCCTGGTGTGCTGGCAAATTTAGAAACTTGTGAATGCGGCACCATCAGTTGGGAGGCAGAAGTCAAGTGAGCTCAGCCCGCCCATGTGTACTTTGTACCTTTTTCATTTCTGTCAGTATCAGGCATTCTCACTGTACTTAATCCATAGTGCAGCTGTCACTGAGCTCTGTGACAATGGCTGCTTCTGCCCTAGAGCCGACCCCAGGCTTGGAGCTAAAGGCACGAGCCACTGGAGGTCTGAGTGCCGCCCCTGTCCCCCCAGTTACCATGTCCACGCAGAGACTTCGGGATGAGGACTACCGTGACTACAGCTCCACCGATGCAAGCCCGGAGGAGAGCCCGTCCGAAGGCCTGAACAACTTTTCTTCCTCAGGGTCCTACATGCGGTTTGGGGAAAGCAACAGCACAACGTAAGTAGCTGTTCTGTCTGCCCTAGGGGTAGGAATCGTATTCCCACATTCTGTGTTAGTAATGTAATCTCCCTTTGAGTTATTTTTGCCCCCTGATTTTATCAGTTCCCTACTTTACAGATGAGAGTAACGTGTAAAGAGACGAAGTGAGTGATGGTGCTGAGATCTGAGCTCTTTGTCAGTCACTCTCTACTCTGTTTCTTATTCTTTGTTCATTTCACCTGCGTTGGTCGCAGAAGGCTGGTGCTAAGTAACAGCCTGAACCTAAGAAAAACTTCTAGAGAGAACATTCTCTTAACTTAGAACCTTGGGTCATCTGTGCTAGAAGCTTCAATAACTCCAAGTCCGGTACAGACAGTCCTTTGCAAAGTCTCCCCCAGACTTCTGTCCCCATCACCAAACAGGCAGGACATTTGACAAAATTAAATAGGAAGAGGGAAGAATAAATTCTCCTGCACTATGCCCTCCTCCAGAAGATCCTCCCAATCCAGGGATTGAACCCAGGTCTCCCGCATTGCGGGCAGATTCTTTACTGTCTGAGCCACCAGGGAAGCCCAAGAATACTGGAGTGGGAAGTCTGGGATCTTCCCGACCTAGGAATTGAAATGGGGTCTCCTGCATTGCAGGTGAATTCTCTACCAGCTGAGCTACAGGGAGGTCCTAAAAGATTCAAGGCGTTGGTAAAGAAGAGGGAGCTTCCCTGGTTGTCCAGTGGGTAGGACTTGCTTTCCAATGCAGAGGATGTGTGTTCGATCCCTGGTCAGGGAACTAAGGTCCCTCGTGCTTCGCTGCCAAAAAAACCAAAACATAAAACAGAAGCAATATTGTAACAAATTCAATAAAGACTTTAAAAAAAAATGATCCACATCAAAATAAATAAATAAATAAAATCTTTAAAAAGAAAAAGAAGAGGTGATTTGCTTTGTATGCCCTTAGGAGGGCTTACGCCTTATCTCTGGAAACTGAATCCCAAGTCTCATCTGGGTTAGTTTGGCCCTCTGTGGGCCTCAGTTTTTCCAAATATAAGATTGAGGACCCTCGTGTGAAGCTATGCTGATTCACTCTTCAAATGAGAAGATTCAGAAGAGGATTTTCTACTCCACTGAGTTGTCTGGTTCAGTTTTGAAATCAGCAGAGCCCTAACATTTTCTCTGGACCGCAGCACTCCATCTTCCGCGGCCCTTCTGTTTATTCCTCAGGCTTTGCCATCATCCTCTGTGTGTTCCCCTGGGGGTTGGGTGTGACTCACTGAGGGATCCATTATGTCCTTGACTCACACTGTCCCCTGTGACTGCCCAAGGAGACCATGGGCGCTTCTCTTGGAGCTCATTACTGTAAAGCCCCCCTGGCTGCAGTCTTTCCTGGTGCACGGCATTTTCTCTAGTGAACACCAAACTAGAGGAGACGGTTTGCCCACATTATAAGCCCCTCTCCACCTCTAGCTGGTTTTCTGCTCATAAAGGTTCCATCTCCATAGCTTCTTTCTCCTGTGGCATGCTACTGTAGATTTCCCCATATGCTTGCAGTGTTAGTTGATGGAAAGGACTGCTTAGGCCCCAACCAGCAGCCAGGAGAACTATCTTTCCTCTCTCTTCCCTAACCTTTCCTACCTACGTGACTTTCCCCAGGTGAAAGGAGTGTCAAATGCAGCCAATGCCATGTGATGGCTTCTCTTCAGAAGTCACTCTGGTTACTGTAAATGCTTCTTCCAAACTTCTCTCTCTAGTTTTCTTTCCAGTTTTTGCTCCTTGTTCTTAGACATCAGCTTGTCTATGCAGTGCTTGCCATATGGGGTCTAGATTTTCATTTTTAGAGGGACTCCTCTAAAGTTCACAGCCAGTCATCTAGCAACATCAGGATGGTAGCTCACAGGTTTTGTCATACTGAAGACAATGCCTGGCTGTTAGTCATTCTGAATCTCTCTCTTTTTTTCACATTGGGTTATAACTAATAGTCAATGCCAAATTATCTCCCATTGTTTGCTGGAAATTGATTGGAATGTTTGATCAGTGTTCTCTTGGCCTTGCTTGGTGATGTACTTTTTCTGAGGGCCCATCCTACCCTGGTATCGTGAAACAAGGTAGGTGACCCAGGAAAGCCCCTCTGTAAGTGATGGCAGGTGTCATAAGCCCATCACAAGTGGTGCAGGGAAAAGTACTCCTTTGGGACTTGGAGGATTGGTTGAGTACTTGCCTGGGGCCTGGATCCCCAGAAGTGTTACATGTAGAAACGTGCCAGGTATGATTAAGTATAAGCTGATTTGGGACCTAGTTAGCTCTATAAATGAGAAGTATTAAGGACAAGTTTTTGAGCTGGGTTCCTGTTTCCTGGGGACTTACTCCACTGTGTTATCTAATTTGCAAAGGAACAAAGTATGTGGAAAAAATACATGGAACAAAGTACAAGAAGCAAAGTATATGCATGCATACCAGGCTCTACTAGGGGATTAGGACTCAGTAAAAATTCCCAATCAGGGATGCAGATAGGAGCCCCAGGTGCTTCCACGATAATGTGTTTGGTTAGGTTATTTCCTAACCCTTCAAGTTATCAAGCTGTTGACTGCTTTGATGACGGCCTCAGATTTTACTCTTTCGGGCAAAGTTTTCTTGTTGCCCTATTGAGCTACATTATACTGCTCTCAACCGAGCTTTGATACTTTTCCCTCCAGGCTGGCGGGCTGAGAAACCAGTTGACTGAAAACTGTCTTCAGTAGGTTATCTGGAGTTGCCATTTGCAAAGTATGGTCTTCAGACCCTTTGGGGGTCCCAGGACCATTTTAAGAAGCCCACGAAGTCAAAACTGTTTTCATAATAATACTAGATGTGATTTGTCTTTTCGCTGTGTTGACATTTGCACTGATGGTTCAGAAGCAATGATGAGTAAAATTGCTGGCGCCTTAGCATGCATCATGGTGGTAACACCAAATTATGCTCATCATTGTTGTATTTTTCACTTAAGCATGCCCTTGATGAAGCAGTCATATCACTAATTTTATTAAATCTTGACCTTTCAGTCCAGAATATTTTGTTAATATTTTGTGTGACAAAATGGAAAGTGCATACGAAATACTTCTGCTGAACAACTAGGAAACTGTAGGTCATTCAGATCTGAGTACTTGGCAGATATTTTCTTGAAAATGAAAGTAATAAGACCGTTACCTCAGGAAAAACTATTAAGGGACTTCCCTGGTGGTCCAGTGGTTAAAAAGTCGCCTTTCAGTGCAGGGGACGCGAGTTCAATCCCTGGCTGGGGAACTACGATCCCACATGCCGCAGGTGCAACTAAGCCAGCATGCTGCAACTAGAGAAAGCTCTTGAGCCACAGTGAAGATCCAGCACAGCCAAAAAAAAAACAGTACTATTTGTTGCCAACAGTGAAATTTGAGCTTTTGAGCAAAATCAGAAAAAATAAACTCATATCCAGCACTGTGACCTTGACAGCTTCCCTTTATGTAAAGACTTGTCTAATGAGATTAGGGATGATACAAATGAATGTGATTTTTTTAATGTCGTATAATGAAATGTGCCAGCATTTGAAAGATCCATGTAGCTCAAGGAACCAGTATCTCCCATATGGCCAAAGTGTGATGTTGGGAAATCACGTGTGGGTAAAACATCTATTCAAGGAGCAAGATCGCCAGTGTATTTTCACATAGCAGAGTATGAAAAGGTCAGATTCCACATTACAACTAACTCCTAAGAAACTATGTGTGTTGAGTTTTGATGTAGTATCAAAGAAAAAATATCACAGTTGCCTGAACAGGCTATTAAGATACATTCTAACTACATATCTGTGTGAGGGCAGATTTTCTTCAGGGACTTTCATCAAAGCAATGTATCACAAGAGGTTGAATGCAGAAGATAATCCAGCTATCAAACAAGACATTAAAGAGATTTGCAAAAAATGTAAGATAGTGCGCTTCTTCTCATATTTTATTTTATTTTTTGGCAAATAGAATTACTTTTTGTTAAAAATTGGTTACTTTTATTAACATGTAGTAAGTTTATTGTTATTTTAAATTAATACATATTTTTAAGTTTCTTGGTTTAGTTTATTTTATATATATATATATATATATATATATGTCTCAGCAGATATAATCCATATAAGCAAAAACTATGTGGGATCCTCAATAATTTATAAGTTCAGAAAAGGGTCCTAAGGCCAAAAAAGTATAAGAACTATGATTTGCTAGGCTTATTTTTCCCTCTTACCCCCGTAGTTAAGATTCTCTAGTCCATGGAATTGATACTGTGATAACTCATATGGTTTTGGGTAATCCCAGCTTGTGGCCATTGGTGAAAAGCTTAATTTTGGAAGTCCTTTTGGTACAGTTGATAGGAATCCACCTGACAGTGCATGATATATGGGTTTGATTCCCTGGTCCGGGAAGATTCCACACTCCTCGGAACATCTAAGCCCGTGTGCCACAACTACTGAAGCCCATGCGCATAGAGCCTGTGCTCCGCAATGAGAGAAGCCACCGCAATGAAAAGCCTGTGCACCACATTGAAGCGTAGCCCCCACTCTCCGCAGCTAGAGAAAGCCTGAATGCATTGACGAAGACCCAAAAATAAATACATTAATTATTTTAACAAAGAATAATTTTGGTCAATTGCTTAGAGCCCTGCTGTTTCAGAGTTAAGTATGCTGTTCTGGTCCAGTCCTCTCATATGAGACAATAGGCCCAGAGGAGGGAAGGGAATTTTCATAATGAATTAATGGTAGAATCAGGGCTGGAGGGATCTGATCTCCTATGAAACCCAGCCAAGAGGAGTTTTGGGGAGGCCTCCGGTAGGCAGGTAGTTTTGGTGAAGTGCTTACCTTTGCCCTTAAGTGGATTAAACGTTTGCCAAGATAGAAATTTGACTGGTGCATCATTCTGCTCATAATCTCCTGGTCACTGGCCTCTGATAATGGAGGAGTCAGCCCTGGACCCTTGCCATCTCTTAGTTTAGTCCAGGAGAACACTCGCCTCTTCTGGTTCAGACTTGAAGCGGTTTTCTTGATCTTGCATGAGAAACTTGGGGACAGTAGAAAGGTCAAGAGATTTTCTTCCTGGAGGTAGAGGGAGAGAGGTTACCGAGAGTGAAATTCCTTTCCAGAGAGTGTAGATGGATCTTATTTATTACAGTTCTTACAAATTAATGGGCTTCCCTGGTGGCCCAATGGAAAAGAATTTGCCTGTAATGCAGGAGACCCTGGTTTGATCCCTAGGTTGGGAAGATCCCTTGGAGAAGGAAATAGCAACCCACTCCAGTGTTCTTGCCTAGAAAATCCCATGGACAGGGGACCCTGGTGGGCTACAGTTCATGTGGTTGCAAGCATCAGACACGACTTAGTGACTAAACCACCACCACAAGTTAACACATGATTTGCTTTCAGTTTCTACTAAATTGCAGTTTGGAAGACTTGTGGAAGCATCATTTAGGAGGTATTTAGGTTATATGTGGAGAAGAATTTCAAGACAGTGCCAGGGACCAAATCTTGAGAAAGTCTGGGGCAAAGTGGTATCATGTTTGATCTTTTTCATGTGTCCGCCTTATTTTCCTGCAGACTTTATTAGTTTCTAGAGACTAAAGTTCACGTCTGATCCATGCAATTTCCACCATTGTATTAACACAATGTTTTGCACATTACAGATGGTGTTTGTTAAGTGAAAAAATAATGACACTTGAGAGGCTTTCCAATTGCAACTTGAGAGGGACAGTCTATAACAGACAAGGGAAAACACTATTCTCAAGGCAGAAGGATAAACTAGGTGACTGTCTGAAGAGGGCTTCTCCAATCTTAGGACTCTATGGCATTTGACTTTTTTTTTTGTAATACACAATACACCAGGGACTGTGGGACCATATGACTTTTACTCTATTCACGTTACATAAAACTTTCTGATAGGGATTTGAGGCTTCTATTTTGTTATTTCCCCCGTTCTCTACTCACACCAGTGTGTCTGTCCTTCACAGTTATGCTTGGAATCCTCTGTTGCAATTCTGGATCTGAGTCTTTATAGTGAAAAGTTTCAGGGTGAAAACCAATACACCAGGAGCGACACCATACTGTCCCTCTGGTCCAATCTCTAAGCAAGGTGAACTCAGAGATGCCTTGGGGAATGGACATTATAGCCCAGTGACTAGGAGAGTGGGCTCAGGGGCTAGACAGCCTGGGTTTTAATCCAGGCTCACACTCAGGTGTGTGACCTTGAACAAGTTGCTTCATCCTATGTCAAGTGAAGTCAATACCTATCTCATAGTGTTGTTCTGGGCTTCCCTGGTGGCTCAGTGGTAAAGAATATGCCTGCCATGCTGGAAATTGAATGAGATGATTCATGAAGGCACTTAGCTTAATGGTAAGTGAGTCAATAAATGTTACCTCTTATTATTGTTAACCTGCCCTTGTCTGCCTTATTCCCACTTCAGATGGTTCCAGACCCTGATCCATCTGCTAAAAAGCAACATTGGCACAGGACTCCTGGGGCTGCCTCTGGCGGTGAAAAATGCAGGCATCTTGGTAAGGGTCTGCGTCAGTGCAGGGAAGTATTGTGACAAATTTTAGGAGATGGTGTGTGTGTTTAATTTACTTCATGTAAAACATTTTGAAATGGGAAGCATTTCTTTTTCAAATTCAGTTGAGAAAAAGCAGAGTTCAGGTTTATTCATCTAAAGGTATGTATTGAGGATCTGCTGTGTGTCAGGCACTGTTCTAGATTCTTAAGACTATTATTAGTGAGTGAAACAAAGATTCCTGCCCTCATGGAGGCTACTTGAGGTAAGGAGGTGGTCCTGGCCATTCCCATCAATAATATTAACTAAAGAATAACAGAATTCTGTCCATGCCCAGAAGTCTTTCCATGCCCTGCCCTTAGATGGACAACTCTGAAAATCTTATTTTTTTACTTTCTTGATTCTCCACCTGATAGACTGCCTGTCCAAAGCCATTCTGCTTTCTTTTAAAGTTGGAGATAGGGGATTTCCTGACAGTCCATTGGTTAAGACTCTGTGCTTCCACTGCAGGGGGCACTGGTTCAAACCCTGACTGGGGAGCTAAGATCCCATATGGCTTGAGGCCAGAAAAAAAAAAAATTCTTGACTGAGTAAAAATGAAAATACAACATATCAACTTAAAAAAATTATATGGGAAAAGTAAAAATAAATAAATAAATAAATAAAGTTAGAGGTGGCTCAGAGGCTGGACTTGTCCTTAGCTAAAGACTGGCCTGTGCCGTTACTCTAGACAGAACTCACCCCCTCCCACCAGCCCTTAGCCTGTCTCTTCTTCCCAGACAGTCCCAGGAGCCTTCTATTCTGCTGAGTAGGCAGCAGTCTCGAAACAGCCTAATCTGTGTCGTTCTCCTCAGGGAGATTAATTGTCTAGAAGGCCTGCCAAGGTTCAGAGGGTGCCCTTCCTGCTCAGCTAATCTCTGTGAGCATGTTTGTTTCTCGAATGCCCTGCCGGAAGTTCTATCATTGGAAGGTACCCTAGTCACGTTTTGATCATGTGCAAATTCCTGTTCTAACTCTGCTTGCCTGTCTCTCCCTCCCTGGCCCGCAACGCCTGTCCACAGATGGGTCCCCTCAGCCTGTTGGTGATTGGCCTCGTGGCGGTGCACTGCATGCATATCCTGGTGAAGTGCGCTCACCACTTCTGCTACAGGTGAGAGTGCTCCATGCACCTCTCGAGTGACAGACTGTCCTTCCAGGTTGCGTTACCAGCGCCGGAAGTGAGCACTCAACACACATCACTCTCGACTGCTAGCTGAAGGTGGCTGCTCGTTAACGGCCTTTCTCTGGGAGTTTCTGTGCCCTTTTTTAGCTTGTTGTCATCTGTCACATGGGCTTCCCAAGTGGCTCAGTGGTAAAGAATCCGCCTGCCCCTGGAGTAGGCACAGAAGATGTGGGTTCGATCCCTGAGTCAGGAAGATCCCCTGAAGAAGGGCATGGCAACCCATTCCAGTGTTCTTGCCTGGAAAATACCATGGGCCGAGGAGCCTGGCGAGCTCCAGTCCATGGGGTCCCAAAGGGTTGGACATGACTGAGTGAGCACACACATATGTCATCTGTCACACTAACCTATAACCAGTGTACAGAGACCATATTCTAGTTTTATGTGCTTTGTAATATGTACCCCACTGAAAAGATTTTACCAGATGATTGTTTAATTATAAGGAGAGTAACTGTCCCATTGACTTCAGACTTATGCTCCTTGAAAGCATCAGACTGAGGACTTGGTGATGTGTCTGGGGTGGCAGGTGGGGAACCCGCCCGGGTCTCCGTGAGCTCTGTTGGTCCTGTCATTGTCATTGTCTGACCCCACACTGTGCCCTTCCCCTCCCTCACTTCCTCCCAGACTGAACAAGCCCTTTGTGGACTATGGGGATACGGTGATGTACAGCCTGGAAGCCAGCCCCGTCTCCTGGCTCCGGAACCACGCGCACTGGGGAAGGTAATGTGTTTCCTTCTTCTTTGCGGCTGTGGCTGACCAGCGTGGGGGTCTTCAGATAGGGTGGTGAGGGGTGGAAGACCATGTAGCTAGTGGGAAGAACGTTGCTTGGGCTCAGCTCTGCCAGTGTGTGACCTTTGTGTGACCTTGAGCTGTGTGTCCACTCCTCTCCCTGGGCCTCAGTTTCCTCATTGGTAAAACAGGAGGGCACTAGCCTGAAAGGTAGCTAAGGGCTCTTCCAGCTTTGACAGCCTGTGACCAGTGATGGTATTTTATCCCCTCTTTTGGTCAACAGACATTTGAACATACTTTTGTAAGTGGTACAAAGCAGTTCTAGGTATAGGGAGGATGGTTTCCCCATATTGCATGGTCCTGGCTCTCCAGGAGAAGGAGAAAGATGTGTGGGAGATCTGTTGAGAACAAGAGGTCAGGAATAGGGTATACCAGTAGAGAGAGTATCAGGAACTAGCAGTGCACCACAGGGGCCCCGAGGGGGAGGAACCCTAAAGATGCTCTTGTCCACTGTGCCAGTGAGAAGCACACTTGATAGGTGCTTTCAGGGCCGGGCACTGGGCAGGAGAAGCAGGGCTTCAAGGGGGAGGTGAGGGGAATTAGAGCAAAAGGGTTTGTTAAGGAAAGAGATGTTTCAGGAGCTGACATGGGAGGTGTTTGGAAATTTCTTCTTGGTAATTTTTCAGACACCTGGAGAGAAGTATTCTATTGTTTGTTTCTCGTTTGAGGCAATGGTACATTTTGACGTAGAAAACTGATAACATCAAGGGCTGAATCCTTTTTTTTTTTTTTAATGTTTATTTATTTGGCTGCATCGGGTCTTAGTTGCAGCACGCAGGATCTTCATTGCAGTGCATGGGTTTAGTTGCCCTAGGACATGTGGGATCTTAGTTCTCTGACCAGGAATCGAACCAGAGTCCCCTGCATTGCACAGCAGATTCTTAGCCACTGGACCACCAAGGAAGTTCCTCCCACCTTATTTTAAAATTGAACCATATTAATGTTCTCCAGAAAAACTCCTTTTTGTGATCATAGGGAGACTTTTACCTTCACACATAGTAAGCTTTCTCCTGTGATGCAGGTTTCTGTAATTCTTTCAGCAAAATCATTTTCTGTGCCTGGAGAAGCCAAGTTGCCAAGTGACCCCTGTTGGTTGGTTGGTTGTTGACTGAGTCTTTCTTCTCCTCTCTCCTTTCCTTTTCTGCATCTCTGTTTTTTTCTCTCTCCTCCTCCTCTCTTTCTCTCTCTCCCAATTCCTCCCCCTCTTTTTCTTTCCTCCCTTCCTCCCTACATCCCTCCCTCCCTTCCTTCCTTTAATAAAATTAATGTGTGCTCATGGTTAAAAAAAAAAAAAAAAGCAGCAACAACAGCTTTTTTTGGAACGAGATAGAAAAACATAGAGTGAAGAGTAAAAGTATAGTCACAGTTGCATGAATATTCTCCTGGAATTTTCTGAGTATGTAAAAACCTTACAGATTCCTCACATTTTTTACGCTAATTACCATACCATGCATTCTGACTGGAAACTCGGTGGGACTTTTTTTCGTTAAAGGTCTTTACACATTTCTGTTTTGCCACACATAGATTTAACATATTCTTTTTACCTGCTGTGTACTGTTCCATCTAAAATGGCCTATAATTGAAGCATTTTCCCTTTGATGACCAGTTAGGTTGTCACTAACTGTTGTTGTTGTAACCATGCTTCAACCACAGGCTGTTTTGATACATCTCTTTCCATGTCCTTATGTGAGAGTTAGTTGGTGTTTTGATCCAAGTTATAGAAAGAGACTGTGAAGGGGTCCATTTCTTGGGCTCTTATGCTAAGGGCTCCCTGTAGCTTTAGGACAAACATGATGGGATGGGACAGGTGAGCCACAGGGAAGGGGTAGCCAAGGGACTGGGCAGTGGTCCTTATGTGTGTGCTCCACTCCGGCCAGTCCAGTCTCAGGACTGCCTCGGGCCTGCCTGACTGCGTGTAGCATTCCTGGCATGCAGCCAGGAAGGTGTTCTTGGGAATCACACAGATAGCGCCTCCCTCACCTTCTTCCAGGGTTCTAGACCAGTGACACACTTTCTCCTCTTATCAGGGCAGACTCATCCTTGTAACCTGCTGGGAAGGGTCTATGATGACTTGGGAAGAAGCACTGTTCAAACCCCCATCTCTCTGGCTGTCTTACTTTCTATTGTTTGATCTTCTATCTTCCTTCCTTCCCCACCCACAGGCACATTGTGGACTTCTTCCTAATCGTCACGCAGCTGGGATTCTGCTGTATCTATTTTGTCTTTCTGGCCGACAACTTTAAACAGGTAGGCCCTAGTGAAAAGAATGGCAAGAGATGAGTGGGCTTTCTGTTTAGGATCCCTCCCAAGCCAATTTTGTTCAGCACGAGAATTGAGATCTTAATACTTTACATAGGACAGGGTCAGCATTGTTTGATTTTATTTAAAGACCTAGGACGTTGAGAAACCTCAAGATGTCTTGCTGTCCTCTTATCTGTATTTTTTTATTATTATTTATTTATTTATGGCTGTGCTGGGTCTTTGTTGCTGAGCACAGGCTTTCTCTAGTTGCAGCGAGTGGGGGCTCTTCAGTTGTGGCATTCAGGCTTCTCATTGTGATGGCTTCTCTTGTTGTGGTTCGTGGGCTGTAGAGCACAGACTCAGTAGTTGCAGTGCATGGGTCTAGTTGCCCCGTGGCATGTGGGATCTTCTTAAACCAGGTATCAAACCCATGTCCGCTGTGTTGGCATGTGAATTATTAACCAATGGACCACCAGGAAAGTCCTTTGTTGTCTTTAGGTACGATGTGATCAATCCCAGCTCTGACAGTTGGGTTGCTAATGATAATTAGGAAGATCTCTGAAGATGGTTCCGTGACCACTGACCTCCTATACACCCTTGTTCACACACTGAGCCTTTAGCCTAGAGCCCCTTCCAGTGGGAGGGTCACTGGCCTTTGTCATTTGAGAGGCTGTCTCTGTCTTTCCCCTTCATTCTAGGTGATAGAAATGGCCAATGGGACCACTAGCAACTGCCACAACAACGAGACAGTGATCCTGACGCCCACGATGGACTCAAGACTCTACATGCTCACGTTCCTGCCCTTCATGGTCCTGCTGGTGTTCGTCAGGAACCTCCGAGCCCTGTCCGTCTTCTCCCTGCTGGCCAACATCACCATGGCAGTCAGCCTGGTCATGATCTACCAGTTCACTGTTCAGGTAGGAGCCTTCTCACTGTGTCTTATAAATAATCAGAGATACAAAGTGAGGAAGTGAGCGTCAATAGGGGTGTTACTTACAAGCAGTGTACTTAGATTAAGGCTTCTTAACGGGCACTGTTGACACTTGGGCTGGATAACTCTTTGTGGCGGGGGCTGTCCTGTGCATCACGGGGTGTTTGGCAGCATCCTGGTCTCTACCCAGTAGGTGCCAGCAGCAACTGCTCCCCAAGTTGTGACAGCCAAAAATGTCTCTAGATGTTGCCCAGCGTCTCTAGGGAGGGCAAAATCACCCCCATTGAGATCGCTAGTTTAGACTTTTTCCCAGTTAGATGATAATATATGATCATTGTATGAGATTGGAAAATAGAGAAAATATTAAGATGATTCTTAAATATTATAAGATTTATGTGTTTATACTAAGTAATAGAAGAATCATCTTATGATATAATAAGGAATATTATATTATTATTTTACCACTCCAGTTTTGTGTTTATTTGTCAGAATTCTAAATACTGTGATCATTCCCCTTCACGTAGCCCATGTGGGCAGACCTGTGGGATGGTGCAGGAGAGGACATTTGTATATGGATGGGTAGAAGATCAGGCTGAGAGTCTTATTTTTATTTCCATGTTTCCCTTCTATTTTATTTTTTTAACTTTGTATTTTATATTGGAGTATCGTTGATTAACAATATTGTGTTAGTTTCAGGTGTACAGCAAAGTGATTCAGTTATATATATACATGTGTATTCTTTTTCAAATTCTTCTCCCATTTGGGTTGTTACATACTATTGAGCAGAGTTCCCTGTGCTATGCAGTAGGTTCTTATTGGTTATCCACTTTAAATATACCATTGTGTACCTGTCAGTCCCAAACTCCCTAACTATCCCTCCCCCACCACCCTTTAAAAGGATAACTTTAAAGAAAGATTTTTGTTTGTTTAGTTGCCAAGCTGTGTCCAACTCTTTGCGACCCCATGAACTGCAGCACTCCAGGCTTCCTTGTCCTTCATCATCTCCTGATATTGAATGTAATTCCCCAAACAGCTTATCAATACATACTCATTAAAATACAGACAACACAAGTACCTGTGAACAGCATGTCCCCACCCTGAATCTCCTCCACTCTGGGTCCCGCTACATGTGTTTCTAGGTCCTTTGAATGCATTTACATACTGTATTCCTATGTAGAGAAATACATAAAATGAAAATTGGTTTTGTGTTTTTTAACATAATTTAAAAAGTTATTATCTATAGTGTTTATCTATCTTAGTTTTTTTCTTTAACAGTGCCTCAGAAAGCTTTCCATGTTGATATATCTGTTTTTACCTCTTTTTTTTAAATTATTAAATAGTATCTCAGAGAATAAATGTGCCATAGTTTTGTAGTTTATTTAACCAGTCCCCAGTCAGTGGCCTGTCGATTCATGTATCACCTTAGTGTTATTTCAGTATTATGATAGTATTCTTACGCTTATCTTTTTGTGGACATGTATAAATACTCCTCCATGTATTTATATAATATATGCATACAGAGGAGCTGGAGGTACACTTGCTGGAGAGTATATACTTTAGAATTTTTTATACTGCCAAGTTGCTTTTTCCAAAAGACATTTACCAATTTTACAGACTCCCTTCCACAGTTCATAAGCATCCCATGCTAGCCACACTGGACGTATCAATCTTTTTAATTTGGGCCAGTCTGACAGGTGAGCATTACCTCATTTTCACAGTCCACTGACCCAGTTACCCACTGGTGAGGTTCCCAGGAAACCAGTGGGTCATAGAATGCAATGACTTTGTATACTGAGGAAATGACATAATGAATTTAGATAAACACTGTAGTGAGTGAGCATTCTCTGTTTTTTCCTTCAGGTGGGTGGCACATATGGACTCTTCTCCTATAGAACTATTTTCTAAAGCATTAAATAGACAGCTGTCTGTGTTCTGTTTTTTTTAATGGACTGGAAGGAGGACCTGTGAACACCTGAATGACCGTTTCTGGAGAGTTTCTTCCCCTATCTTTGACTCATTAAGTTAACACAAGGAAGCATAAGTAAATGTATTATTTAATTTTATGATTAGAGATCTCAGTCGGTACTTAGGACTTGCTGCAGTGAACATTTTCAAAGACACAGGAAGTGAGGCCAGTTCACGTAGACACCACATTTAATTTCATACCACTGCAGATAGCTGGGCTGTGGTCGTTGTGATTGGAGGACAGGGATGGAAGTACAGGGTCCATAGCATCTCAGTCCCAGCTGAGAGAAGTGTCTGTCCAGAGGTCTGTCTGTGCCTAGTACAACCTGTGCTTTCGGACGAGGCAGCCCTGCTGAGGCCTGAGAGTGATTGTGAGCCTACCTCTGGGCTCAGTGGGGAGGAGTGTTGTGACCCAGGAGTGTTCTCTACTGGGGCTGGAGAGGGGAGAATGTGGTCAGGCTGGGTGGACAGCAGCTTCTTGTTCACGTGGCATATGGCTAAAGCTGTCCCTCTGGTTGTTTTTGTCATTGCTTTTACTGCTGTCCCATCTTGGTATCTTGCCCTCTTTGTCTTGATAAATCCCCCAATGTCCAAATTTCCTGAATTTTCTCCTAACCTTGAGCATGTACGTGACCAGCGCCCTTGCCCCTCAGACTCACACCATTGGAGGGAGTCAGTTGACTCCTTCCAGCTGAGCAGGTCTCTTCATCACATGCCTGACGAATGGCACAGTTCTGAGCAGAGTCGCAATAAATATTTGGGCTCCCAGTGCATGTCCTTAATTTATCACTGCATGTCCTTAATTCTTTATTTATTTATTTATTTTTTTAATGGCTATACCTGGAGGCTCAAGGGATCGAACCCATTCCCTCGGCAGTGAGAGTGTGGAATCCTAACCACTGGACCACCACAGATATCCTTAATTCTGAGACATATTTTTTCACAGTTAATAAAGTTGCTATAATTGGAGTACATCTGGCAATCCTTAAGTACATTTAACAGCATTTTCTCAAAAAGCTGTTATAGTTACATGATAATGTGGTGCAAATGAGGAGATAACATATTGGAAATGACCTGATTTTAATTTGTATGTTTTTTTTTTGCAAATTAAAAGTTTTTCCGTTTAGTTGTTTGGGGTATAAGGCAGTAGACATCATTAAGTATGTGAAATTATACATTTCTTCTTCAGGTCTCATTCACACCGGTATCCCCAGACGTGTATTTTGAAATTCCCTCTGTGATGTCTCAGCCCAATGTATGACCCTGGGCAGTTTTCAGGAACTCTAGTTATACTATGACTCAGGGAATTAAAGGACAATCTCACCCTCATGTTTCATCAAAAAAAATATTTACTAGTCGCAGCTTCATTCTAGGAACTGCAGTGCTTCTCATAAAGAGATCTAACTGGTTTCTTAGCAGGAGCTCGGAAAAGAAAGTATTTTAAAAATTCTTCATATTTTAAGGACACTATAGTATCAATATAATTGCTTTGAAATCTTTCAAAGAGAAACCTACTAATAGTAGCTCTCTTTTTTGTTCTCTGACATTATTCCGTCACACTGTTAGAACAGGCTCCGTATTTATCTAGATACCTCTGTAGTTAAATCAGCCTTAAAACATTGTAAAAGGCAGTTTTAAAGACATTTTTAAATCTAAAAGTCAAATTCTGAAGGAATGGCAGCTTTTGTCTCTTGAGTCCTGCTCCTTTGATACCGGCCATCACTGGGGAATCTTGCCATTGGTCAGCCAGCTAGGTACATTGTACCTGCCGTTATCAGTTGCCTTGGTTTTTATTTGCCTTCTTTTTAAAATGCTCATTTGCTATTTTTCCCCCTTTGTACCAATACTGCTGTCATGTGCCTGTCAATAATATTTTCCAAGTGCTGATTCACAGAATTTTTGAAAAAAGAAAGAGAGGAAAGTAGAGATAAAAGAGAAAAGTACTCATCTAAAAACCTACCACCTTTTCTTCCAGCTGTATCTGTGTGGAATGAAATATTTATGTAACTGTATCATAGTAAATATATAAATTTTAAAAACATTTTTATCACTATTATTTCATTAGTTTTTCATGTACTATTTATCCCACTTTGTACTTTTTAAATAGTGCATAATAGTGCAATAGTGCAATAGTGCAATAGTGTGGTTTAGTTGATGTGCAGTACACTAACATTACAGATGTTCAGGAACATTTAGGCTTGCTGTTGCTTACCATTCAAAGGCTTTGCTCAATTTTCTTCATATTTTAATCATCTTTTCCTTGTCAGATTATATTTCTGGGGATGGGATCACCTAGTGAAAGAATGTGATTCTTTTTGTATAGTCTCTAACATTTGAGTTTCCCCAAAGCAAGTAGACTTTTCTTGGCTTGAAGGAAAAAATAGAAAGGCTACACACAACCCCAAATTATCTCTCAGGTGTCACAGTGTCATACTTTTTCCCTTAAGAGAATCTTAGATTTAGGAAAAGTTTGATCTGTCTGATGCTGGGGTTGAAATCATGAATCTCTGTATAGCCTTTGCTCTATTTTGTTTTCTCTCTTTCAGAATATCCCAGACCCCAGCCACCTCCCCTTGGTGGCTTCCTGGAAGACCTACCCTCTGTTCTTTGGCACGGCCATTTTTGCATTTGAAGGCATTGGGATGGTAAGAAATACATCGTGATTCTCTGGTGCCCTCAGTGTCCTTGAGGTCCGTTTTAAGGAATGCTGAGGAAATGCTCCTTGAAATTATCTTTAAGGTTTATTGGCCGTTTAGTGAACAGCATTTCAGAGACTCCACTGAAGTTTCCTAGCTCCAGTTTTTGTTTCCCTTCAAGCCCCTCTATTGCACCCTTATCTCCTATGTGTGCAGTAAGCAGTGGTGGGTAACAATTTAGAATTCAGGGTCTAGAACTGGACCAATTTGGGGTTAGGTTCAACTCTGCCAAAGAATACCTATGTGACCTTGTGCAAGGTCTTGCCTTCTTGGATTCTTCATTGTATGCTTCTGAAAAGGGAGCCTAGTGTTAATAGTTTTTAGGAGTAAGTGAGACATGTCTAAAGTACTTCACATAATCCCTGACATGTGAGCATTCAATAATTTTCATTTTCATTAATAATAATATTGATATCATCATTAAATCAATAAACATATGAGTGAATTCTCTGCCCTGGAACTTTGTTGAGCTGTATTTTCCATGTGTAAACCAATAGCCTTCACTCTTAGCTCAGCTCCTCCATCATTTCTGCAATTTTACCAGTTTCTCCTAAAGAGAGGAATCTGGGTGGGTGTACCTAATTAGATTTTTGCTTGTGTTTTTCATAATAAAGGTCCAGATTTCTTTTCTGAAGAAAGCGATTAGCCTAGGGCTTAGGAAATGGAAAAACAGTTCTCCTTTCAAGGAGTATCTTTTTGTCCCTATTTGATTGCTCTATCACGTTACACACTTTTTTAAAATTAATTTTCATTGGAGCTTGACAGTGTTGTGTTAATTTCTGCCAAACAGCAAAATGAATCAGCTGTACGTATACATATACCCTCCCATTTGGACTTCCTTCTCATTCAGGTGCACTGTCTAGGTTTTCTTTAAAGTGTATAAGATGAGCATCCTTATACACTTGTAAGAAAACCTCAGAGGTGGACATTTTTTGTCACAATTTGAGGAATTGCCCTGGGGGTGTCAATAGAACGTGTTTAATAAGACTCTTAACACCATGGGAGAGACTTTTTGAGTGATCATGTGTATGTGACTGTCCTGAGGTTTTAAACCTTCCCTGGTGCTTGCTTTGGGGCTTCTCATTGCCCAAGAAGAACATCTCACCTTGATTCACAAACATTTATGGTTTCCCTGCTGCTCAGGCAGAGGCCTGAAGGGGACCATATTACAGCAGGATAAAAAGCTCCCAAGCACTCATATCTGGAAAGAAGAGGCTGAGTGAATGTGGAAAGATGCCCGGGGACCTTGGGTTCCTAAGGAACATTGTGCTGAATTTATCAGCTCTCCCTAACAGCACAGGGCAGAAGTTGTTCTTTGCTTCATTTCATCAGCAGGGGCTCAGATAGAGAGTCATTCTGTTACCGTCAGTTCAGTTCAGTTTAGTCGCTCAGTCGTGTCTGACTCTTTGAGACCCCATGAGCTGCAGCATGCCAGGCCTCCCTGTCCAACACCAACTCCCGGAACCCACCCAAACTCATGTCCATTGAGTCGGTGATGCCATCCAACCATCTCAACCTCTGTCGTCCCCTTCTCCTCCTGCCCTCAATCTTACCCAGCATCAGGGTCTTTTCAAATGAGTCAGCTCTTCGCATCAGGTGGCCAAAGTATTGGAGTTTCAGCTTCAGCATCAGACCTTCCAATGAACACCCAGGACCGATCTCCTTTAGGATGGACTGGTTGGACCTCTTTGCAGTCCAAGGGACTCTCAAGTCTTCTTCAACACCACAGTTCAAAAGCATCAATTCTTCGGTGCTCAGCTTTCTTTATAGTCCAACCCTCACATCCATACATGACTACTGGAAAAACCATAGCCTTGACTAGACAGACCTTTGTCGGCAAAGTAATGTCTCTGCTTTTCAATATGCTGTCTAGGTTGGTTATAACTTTCCTTCCAAGGAGTAAGCGTCTTTTAATTTCATGGCTGCAGTCACCATCTGCAGTGATTTTGGAGTTGAGAAAAATAAAGTCTGTCATTGTTTCCACTGTTTCCCCATCTATTTCCCATGAAGTGATGGGACCAGATGCCATGATCTTAGTTTTCTGAATGTTGAGCTTTAAGCCAACTTTTTCACTCTCCTCTTTCACTTCCATCAAGAGGCTCTTTAGTTCTTCTTCGCTTTCTGCCATAAGGGTGGTGTCATCTGCATATCTGAGATTATCGATATTTCTCTTGGCAATCTTGATTCCAGCTTGTGCTTCCTCCAGCCCAGCGTTTCTCATGATGTACTCTGCATATAAGTTAAATAAGCAGGGTGACAGTATACAGCCTTGATGTGCTCCTTTTCCTATTTAGAACCAGTCTGTTGTTCCATGTCCAGTTCTAACTGTTGCTTCCTGACCTGCATACAGGTTTTTCAAGAGGCAGGTCAGATGGTCTGGTATTCCCATCTCTTTCAGAATTTTCCACAGTTTATTGTGATCCACACAGTCAAAGGCTTTGTCATAGTCAATAAAGCAGAAATAGACGTTTTTCTGGAACTCTCTTGCTTTTTCAATGATCCAGTGGATGTTGGCAATTTGATCTGTGGTTCCTCTGCCCTTTCTAAAACCAGCTTGAACATCTGGAAGTTTACGATTCATGTATTGCTGAAGCCTGGCTTGGAGAATTTTGAGCTTGACTTTACTAGCGTGTGAGATGAGTGCAATTGTGTGGTAGTTTAAGCATTCTTTGGCATTTCCTTTCTTTGGGATGTGAATGAAAACTGACCTTTTCCAGTCCTGTGGCCACTGCTGAGTTTTCCAAATTTGCTGGCATATTGAGTGCAGCACTTTCACAGCGTCATCTCTCAGGATTTGAAATAGCTCAACTGGAATTCCATCACCTCCACTAGCTTTGTCTGTAGTGATGCTTCCTAAGGCCCACTTGACTTCCCATTCCAAGATGTCTGGCTCTAGGTGAGTGATCACACCATCGTGATTAACTGGGTCATGAAGATATTTTTTGTACAGTTCTTCTGTGTATTCTTGCCATCTCTTCTTAATATCTTCTGCTTCTGTTAGGTCCATACCATTTCTGTCCTTTATTGAGCCCATCTTTGCATGAAATGTTCCCTTGGTATCTCTAATTTTCTTGAAGAGATCTCTAGTCTTTCCCATTCTATTGGTTTCCTCTATTTCTTTGCATTGATCACTGAGGAAGGCTTTCTTATCTCTCCTCACTATTCTTTGGAACTGTGCATTCAAATGGGTATATCTTTCCTTTTCTCCTTTGCTTTTCACTTCTCTTGTTTTCACAGCTATTTGTAAGGCCTCCTCAGACAGCCATTTTGCTTTTTTGCAATTCTTTTTCTTGGGGATGGTCTTGATCACTGCCTCCTGTACTCTGTCACGAACCTCTGTCCATAGTTCATCAGGCACTCTGTCTATCAGATCTAGTCCCTTAAATCTATTTGTCACTTCCACTGTATAATCATAAGGGATTTGATTTGGGTCATACCTGAATGGTTTAGTGGTTTTTCCCCACTTTCTTCAATTTAATTCTGAATTTGGCAATAAGGAGTTCATGATCTGAGCCACAGTCAGCTCCAGGTCTTGTTTTTGCTGATTGTATAGAGCTTCTCCATCTTTGACTGCAAAGAATATAATCAATCTGATTTTGGGGTTGGCCATATGGTGACGTCCATGTGTAGAGTCTTCTCTTGTGTTGTTGGAAGAGGGTGTTTGCTATGACCAGTGCATTCTCTTGGCAAAACTCTATTAGCCTTTGCCCTGCTTCATTCTGTACTCCAAGGCCAAATTTGCCTGTTACTCCAGGTGTTTCCTGACTTCCTACTTTTGCATTCCAGTCCCCTATAATGAAAAGGACATCTTTTTTGGGTGTTAGTTCTAAAAGGTCTTGTAGGTCTTCATAGAACCGTTCAACTACAGCTTCTTCAGCGTTACTGGTTGGGGCATAGACTTGGATTACCGTAATATTGAATGGTTTGCCTTGGAAATGAACAGAGATCATTCTGTCTTTTTGAGATTGCATCCAAGTAATGCATTTCGGACTCTTGTTGGCTATGATGGCTACTCCATACCGTCATTATCTGTTAATTCAAGATTTGTCCGTGTATTTTCTTTTAAAATAGAGATACGGCTGTTTTGACTCTTAGGCCGGATCTGAGGGTTGTTGGGTGTGACCAGAAAAAGCTCTGGGCTCATTGAGCTTTCCTGTGCTCTCCGTGTTTCTGCACCCCTAGTCCAGACTGGCTGTCCTGGAGGCGACGGGCTTCTTGCCCTCTGGCTCCCAAGACCCCCCATAGAAAGAAACCCAAGGAGAGCTTAGAAACTGTTTCTTGTTGGATTGTGGATCAACTGAATCTTGAGCCCCTTGATCTGGTGTGGGGGATGCTGAAAGTCGGTTGTTGATGCAGAGCTGTGATGTATCCCGTAGCTGTGGGCCAACAGCAGGCTCATGGTGTCTGCTGTCTGTTGGTGTGTCTGGCTCAGACGTGCTCTGTCTGGTGGCCAGAGGCCTTTGTGGAAAATGGGCATAATGACAAGATCAAAGACAGGGAGAGGGGCCAGTTAGATGTTGCCCTAAGTTGCTTTTCCTGCAACAGCCCAGCCAGGTGCGGTTTGATAGCAGATCCTGAAGATTGTCATAGTCACATTTGGTCTTTCCCCATTCCCTGTATGAACCATTCTTTATAAAATGCCTTTCATAACAGTATGGAGGTTCCTCAAAAAACTAAAAATAGAGTTGCCATGTGATCTAATAGTCCCAGTTGTGGGTTGTACATGTCATATATACCCAGACAAAACCATAATTTGAAAAAAAATACATGCACCCTTATGTTGTGAATTCCCTGCTGTGAATAGCAGCACTATTCACAATAGCCAAGACATGGAAGCAACCTAAGTGTCCATCAGCTGACGAGTGGATAATGAATACACACATACATAAACACACACAGGGATATTACTCAGCCATTAAGAAGAATGAAATAATGCCATTTGCAGCACCATGGATGCAACTAGAAATTATGATACTAGGTGAAGTAAGTCGGAAAGATACTTATATACGGAATCTAAAATGAACATATCTACGAAACAAAAACAGACTCACAAATAAAGCAGACTCACAAATAGAACAGACTTGTGCTTACCGGGGGTGGATAGGTGGGGGGTGGGGGAAATGGGGAGCTTGGAATTAGCAGATGCAAATTATTATGTGTAGGATGGATAAACAACAAGGTCCTACTGTATAGCACAGGGAAGTATATCCTGTGATAAACCATAATGGAAAAGAATGTGAAAAGGAATATGTATATGTATAACTGAGTCACATCACTGTTCAGCAGAAGTTAAACACAACACTGTAAATCAACCATACTTCAATAAAATTTTTTTATTTTTTATTTTTTATTTTTTTTATACATTTATTTATTTTAGTTGGGGGCTAATTACTTTACAATATTTAATAGTTTTTGCCATACATTGACATGAATCAGCCATGGGTTTACATGTGTTCCCCTTCCTGGACCCCCCACCCACCTCCCTCCCCATCCCATCCCTCTGGGTCATCCCATTGCCCCGGCCCTGAGCCCTTGTCTCATACATCGAACATGGAATGGTGTTCTGTTTCACATATGATAATATACATGTTTCAATGCTATTCTCCCAGAACGTCCCACCCTCACCTTCTCCCTCAGAGTCCATAAAATTGTTCTATGCATCTGTGTCTCTTATTCTGTCTCGCATATAGGGTTATCGTTACCATCTTTCAAATTCCATATATATGCATTAGTATACTGTATTGTTGTTTTTCTTTCTGGCTTACTTCACTCTGTGTAATGGGCTCCAGTTTCATCCATCTCAGTAGAACCGATTCAAATGTATTTTTTTTAATGGCTGAGTAATATTCCATTGTGTATATGTACCACAGCTTCCTTATCCATTCGTCTGCTGATGGACATCTAGGTTGCTTCCATGTCCTGGCTATTGTAAACAGTGCTGCGATGAACATTGGGGTACACGCGTCTCTTTCAATTCTGGTTTCCTCGGTGTATATGCCCAGCAATGGGATTGCTGGGTCATATGGCAGTTCTATTCCCAGTCTTTTAAGGAATCTCCACACTGTTCTCCATAGTGGCTGTACTAGTTTGCATTCCCACCAACAGTGTAAGAGGGTTCCCTTTTCTCCACACCCTCTCCAGCATTTATTGCTTGGAGACTTTTGGATAGCAGCCATTCTGACTGGTGTGAAATGATACCTCATTGTGGTTTTGATTTGCATTTCTCTAATAATGAGTGATGTTGAGCATCTTTTCATGTGTTTGTTAGCCATCTGTATGTCTTCTTTGGAGAAATGTCTGTTTAGTTCTTTGGCCCATTTTTTGATTGGGTCGTTTATTTTTCTGGAATTCAGCTGCAGAAGTTGCTTGTATATTTTTGAGATTAATTGTTTGTCTGTTGCTTCGTTTGCTATTATTTTCTCCCATTCTGAAGGCTGTCTTTTCACCTTGCTTATAGTTTCCTTTGTTGTGCAAAAGCTTTTAATTTTAATTAGGTCCCATTTGTTTATTTTTGCTTTTATTTCCAATATTCTGGGAGGTGGGTCATGGAGGATCTTGCTGTGATTTATGTCGGAGAGTGTTTTGCCTATGTTTTCCTCTAGGAGTTTTATAGTTTCTGGTCTTACGTTTAGATCTTTAATCCATTTTGAGTTTATTTTTGTGTACGGTGTTAGGAAGTGTTCTAGTTTCATTCTTTTACAAGTGGTTGACCAGTTTTCCCAGCACCACTTGTTAAAGAGATTGTCTTTTCTCCATTGTATATTCTTGCCTCCTTTGTCGAAGATAAGGTGTCCATAGGTGCGTGGGTTTATCTCTGGGCTTTCTATTTTGTTCCATTGATCTATATTTCTATCTTTGTGCCAGTACCATACTGTCTTGATGACTGTGGCTTTGTAGTAGAGCCTGAAGTCAGGCAGGTTGATTCCTCCAGTTCCATTCTTCTTCCTCAAGATTGCTTTGGCTATTCAAGGTTTCTTATATTTCCATACAAATTGTGAGATGATTTGTTCTAGTTCTGTGAAAAATACCATTGGTAGCTTGATAGGGATTGCATTGAATCTATAGATTGCTTTGGGTAGTATACTCATTTTCACTATATTAATTCTTCCAATCCATGAACACGGTATATTTCTCCATCTGTTTGTGTCCTCTTTGATTTCTTTCATCAGTGTTTTATAGTTTTCTGTATATAAGTCTTTTGTTTCTTTAGGTAGATATATTCCTAAGTATTTTATTCTTTTTGTTGCAATGGTGAATGGTATTGTTTCCTTAATTTCTCTTTCTGTTTTCTCATTATTGGAGTATAGGAATGCAAGGGATTTCTGTGTGTTAATTTTATATCCTGCAACTTTACTATATTCATTGATTAACTCTAGTAATTTTCTAGTAGAGTCTTTAGGGTTTTCTATGTAGAGGATCATGTCATCTGCAAACAGTGAGAGTTTTACTTCTTCTTTTCCTATCTGTATTCCTTTTATTTCTTTTTCAGCTCTGATTGCTGTGGCCAAAACTTCCAAAACTATGTTGAATAGTAGTGGTGAAAGTGGGCATCCTTGCCTTGTTCCTGACTTTAGGGGAAATGCTTTCAATTTTTCACCATTGAGGATAATGTTTGCTGTGGGTTTGTCATATATAGCTTTTATTATGTTGAGATATGTTCCTTCTATTCCTGCTTTCTGGAGGGTTTTTATCATAAATGGATGCTGAATTTTGTCAAAGGCTTTTTCTGCATCTATTGAGATAACCATATGGTTTTTTTCTTTCAATTTGTTAATGTGGTGTATTACATTGATTGATTTGCGGATGTTAAAAAAACCTTGCATTCCTGGGATAAAGCCCACTTGGTCATGATGTATGATCTTTTTAATATGATGTTGGATTCTGTTTGCTAGAATTTTATTAAGGATTTTTGCATCTATGTTCATCAGTGATATTGGCCTGTAGTTTTCCTTTTTTGTGACATCTTTGTCTGGTTTTGGAATTAGGGTGATGGTGGCCTCATAGAATGAGTTTGGAAGTTTCCCATCTTCTGCAATTTTCTGGAAGAGTTTGAGTAGGATAGGTGTCAGCTCTTCTCTAAATTTTTGGTAGAATTCCACTGTGAAGCCGTCTGGTCCTGGGCTTTTGTTTGCTGGAAGATTTCTGATTACAGTTTCGATTTCCATGCTTGTGATGGGTCTGTTAAGATCTTCTATTTCTTCCTGGTTCAGTTTTGGAAAGTTATACTTTTCTAAGAATTTGTCCATTTCTTCCAAGTTGTCCATTTTATTGGCATATAGCTGTTGGTAGTAGTCTCTTATGATCCTTTGTATTTCTGTGGAGTCTGTTGTGATCTCTCCATTTTCATTTCTAATTTTGTTGATCTGATTCTTCTCCCTTTGTTTCTTGATGAGTCTGGCTAATGGCTTGTCAATTTTGTTTATCTTCTCGAAAAACCAGCTTTTAGTTTTGTTGATTTTTGCTATGGTCTCTTTTGTTTCTTTTGCATTTATTTCTGCCCTAATTTTTAAGATTTCTTTCCTTCTACTGACCCTGGGGTTTTTCATTTCTTCCTTCTCTAGTTGCTTTAGGTGTAGAGTTAGTTGATTTATTTGATTTTTTTCTTGTTTCTTGAGGTACGCCTGTATTGCTATGAATCTTCCCCTTAGTATTGCTTTTACAGTGTCCCATAGGTTTTGGGTTGTTGTGTTTTCATTTTCATTCGTTTCTATGCATAATTTGATTTCTTTTTTGATTTCTTCTGTGATTTGTTGGTTATTCAGAAGCGTGTTGTTTAGCCTCTATATGTTGGAATTTTTAATAGTTTTTTTCCTGTAATTGAGGTCTAATCTTACTGCATTGTGGTCAGAGAAGATGGCTGGGATGATTTCAATTTTTTTGAATTTACCAAGGCTAGATTTATGGCCCAGGATGTGATCTATCCTGGAGAAAGTTCCATGTGCACTTGAGAAAAAGGTAAAATTGATTGTTTTGGGGTGGAAAGTCCTGTAAATATCAATTAAATCTAATTTGTCTATTGTATCATTTAAAGTTTGTGTTTCCTTGTTAATTTTCTGTTTAGTTGATCTATCCATATGCGTGAGTGGAGTATTAAAGTCTCCCACTATTATTGTGTTATTGTTAATTTCCCCTTTCATACTTGTTAGTATTTGCCTTATATATTGTAGTGCTCCTATGTTGGGTGCATATATATTTATGATTGTTACGTCTTCTTCTTGGATTGATCCTTTGATCTTTATGTAGTGTCCTTCTTTGTCCCTTTTCACATCCTTTATTTTAAAGTCTATTTTATCTGAAATGAGTATTGTGACTCCTGCTTTCTTTTGGTCTCCGTTTGCATGAAATGTGTTTTTCCATCCCTTCACTTTCAGCCTGTGTGTGTCCCTAGTTTTGAGGTGGGTCTCTTGTAGACAGCATATATAGGGGTCTTGTTTTTGTATCCATTCAGCAAGCCTTTGTCTTTTGGTTGGGGCATTCAACCCATTTACATTTAAGGTAATTATTGATAAGTATGATCCCGTTGCCATTTACTTTGTTGTTTTGAGTTTGTGTTGAAACATCCTTTCTGTGTTTCCTGTTTAGAGAAGATCCTTTAGCATTTGTTGGAGAGCTGGTTTGGTGGTGCTGAATTCCCTCAGCTCTTGCTTGTCTGTAAAGCTTTTGAATTCTCCTTCATATCTGAATGAGATCCTTGCTGGGTACAGTAATCTGGGTTGTAGATTATTCTCTTTCATTACTTTAAGTATGTCCTGCCATTCCCTTCTAGCCTGAAGGGTTTCTATTGAAAGATCAGCTGTTATCCTTATGGGGATCCCCTTGTGTGTTATTTGTTGTTTTTCCCTTGCTGCTTTTAATATTTGTTCTTTGTGTTTGATCTTTGTTAATTTGATTAATATGTGTCTTGGGGTGTTTTGCCTTGGGTTTATCCTGTTTGGAACTTTCTGGGTTTCTTGGACTTCTGTGACTATTTCTTTCCTCATTTTAGGGAAATTTTCAACTATTATCTCCTTGAGTATTTTTTCATGGCCTTTCCTTTTATCTTCTTCTTCTGGGACTCCTATGATTCGAATGTTGGGGCGTTTCATATTGTCCCAGAGGTCCCGTAGGTTTTCCTCATTTCTTTTGATTCTTTTTTCTTTTTTCCTCTCTGCTTCGTTTATTTCCATCATTCTATCTTCTACCTCACTTATCCTATCTTCTGCCTCCGATATTCTACTGTTGGTTCCCTCCAGAGTGTCTTTTATCTCCTTTATTTCATTATTCATTCTATATTGACTCCTTTTTATTTCTTCTAAGTCCTTGATAAACATTTCTTGCATCTTCTCAATCTTTGTCTCCAGGCTATTTATCTGTAACTCCATTTTGCTTTCAAGATTTTGGATCATTTTTATTATCATTATTCTAAATTCTTTTTCAGATAGATTCCCTATCTCCTCCTCTTTTGTTTGGCTTTGTGGGCATTTCTCATTTTCCTTTACTTGCTGAGTATTTCTCTGCCTTTTCATCTTGTTTAGATTGCTGTGTTAGGCGAGGCCCTTCTGTATTCTGGTAGTATGAAGTTCCTCTTTATTGTGGAGGTTCCTCACTGCGGTTGGGGTTGGACAGGTGGCTTGTCAAGGCTTCCTGGTTGGGGGAGCTTGTGTCGGTGTTCTGGTGGGTGGAGCTGGATTTCTGCTCTCTAGAGTGCAATGGAGTGACCAGTATTAATTTTTGAGATGTCTATGGATTTGGTGTGCCTCTGGGCAGCCTGTATATTGATGCTCAGGGCTATGTTCCTGCGTTGCTGGAGAATTTGCGTGGTATGTCTTGCTCTGGAACTTATTGGCTCTTGGGTGGAGCTTGGTTTCAGTGTATATATGGAGGCTATTGGATGGTCTCTTATTAATTAATGTTTCCCCTGGCTTTCAGTCTTATTCTTGCAGTAGCCTCAAGACTTCTCCTTCCATACAGCCTCAATAATAAAACTTTTAGGTTAATGGTGAAAAGATTCTCCACAGTGAGGGATACCCAGAAAGGTACACTGAGTTACATGGAGAGATGAGGTGGGGGGGGGCGGTTTGAGGTGACCAGGAGGGGAAGAGGGGAATTCAAATGTGGAGAGAGCAATCTAGCCAGTAAGCACTTCCCTCTGTGCTTTCCACAGTTTGGAACCCTCAGAGTGGTTCACAGAGATACATAGAGAGGGGGGAGGAAGGTAATAGAGGTGAGCATGAGTAGAAAGGGAGGAATCAAGAGGGGAGAGAGAGATCTGGGCAGTATCCTGTTCCTGAAGTGTTCTCCGGTACCCAGAACACCCTCAGAGATTCACAGAATTGGGTTGAGAAGAGAAGGAGGAGGGTGGGAGATAGAGGTTCCCTGGGGGAGAAGAAAGAGCATCAATAGGGGGAGAGAGTAATCAGGCCAGTGATCACACTCCTGAGTAAAAATGGGTCCTAAAGATTGGGTTCTTAAATGTACAAAATTGATATCAAATATGTAAAACAAAGATTAAAAATCTAGAGTAGAGGTTAGACTCGTATAAAACTTACAATATAAAAAAAAAGAAAAAAAGGAAACAGTGTAAAAAGAAAAAAAAACAGTAAAATAGTAAAAAAAGAAACAGGAAAAAAAAATTAAAAAAAGAAAACACAAAAGGTATAAGATATATGTATGTAGTTTGCTTCAAAAATAGGGTTTTTTTTTTTTTGCAAGTTAATAGTGGGTTATGAAAATGAAAGTTAAAGGTGTAATAGAGGACTTGAAGAAAAAGGAAAGAAGAGAAAAAAAAATTTTTTTAATTTAAAAAAAAAAAATAATAGTAAAAAAATATATATCCCGGACTTTCTCTGGAGCTGTTGTGAGCAGTGTGGGATCTGCTCAGTTTCAGATAGATCCTTATTCCTGCTTATACTTTTCAAGATCTATAGGTCCTTTTCAATGCAGTCGGTATTAACTACAGGGATTTTAATCTGTTGGCCTGTCCCTTCCAAAGCGCTTCCCTCTGTTTATTTGGCTTCTGTTTGGAGATCTCTTCAGTATCTAATTTCTGCCCTGCAACAAAGCGGTGGAGGTGATCTCTTTAGGTTCGCTTGTTCAATCGTGCTGTGGGGAGGAAGGAACACTGCAAATCTGGCGTGTGTGTGGTGAGCTCGCAGTGTCTCGGCCGCACTGGATTCGCCCCCGCTCACGGCGTGTGTGCTTTCCCCATCTACCCTGCTCAGGCTTCAGGTTACTCGGCCGGGGAGCGGGCCCTGAGCTGCGTGCACTTCCCAGGTCTAAGCCGCTCAGGTTCAGGCTCCCGGTTACTCCACAAAGGCGCAGACTCGGTTTCGCCCGCGGCTTGTGCCGTTCCCGGTCGGAGCTGCTCAGGCGGCCAGGAGTTTGGCGAGCGCACTCTCCCCTGTTGGGGCTGTGCGGCTTATCACCTCCCTGGTCCCCGCCTCGGTTTACGGGCGCGCCTGGCTCCGGTGTGCTTTGTGTCGGTTCTGGGGAGCTGGTCTCTGGCTGCGACCCTCCCGGCGGCTGTCGACCCTCCGGGATCTCAGGCAGTCTTTGCTTAGAAACTGGGAGCCTGTTTGCAGTTTGGTAGGGGGTGCCCTCTCTGGAGCCGAGTTTGCCCCTTTCCGGCTCTGGCGGGCCCCGCCTGCCCGCTGTGTCCGGCGGGGGATGGGGCGGTCCGCAGCCGGCTAGCTCTCCTCTGGTATCGCTCAGTCCTTTGTTCTGTGAGCGGGCCGGCAGTGCCTTAGAGTTGGGCTTTTCGCGGGATAGTTCTCTCTCTCTGGCAATAAAATTTTTAAAAACTTTTTCATAATAAAATTTTAAGTATTAAAAAACTGCAAATAAGAGGCCTTTCCTTGGCTTTAGCAAATGTTAAAGAAAATCCTCTGCTGTGCGGGAGGAGGCTGCAGGGTCAGTGGCTTGAAATAAGAGTCTGAAAACTGGGTTTTGTTTTACATCTCCACAAACTTCAGCCTCCACGGTCCTCTATTAAGTCATGCCACCCCTAGCACCTCGGTTTCTCTAAGTTGGAGGTTTCACTTGTCACTGCTAGTGCCCACCCATTTTGAGGTAAGGAAACAGTTTCTGGGAACTGGAGTGGCAGTTTTCCTTGACCTGCATTCTTGGGACAGGTTAGCAGAGCCATGATCTCAGTTGAGGTACAGTTGGCCTGGGCCACCGCTGGGTCTCTTCCTCATCATGCTGAGTGGGCATGATGCCAGAGGGCCTGTTGGGTGCTGTGCACCTGCATTCAGGGTGCAAAAAGCACTCCCAACCTGCAGGAGGCAGAGAGCCAACCTGCAACAGGAGTCCTGGCTTCTGGAACTGCCCACCATACCTCTTGGGACTTCCTGCTTAGACAGCAGGCTCCAAAGCTCCTCCAGCTCGGCAAGTGTTGTTGTTGTTCACTTGCTAAGTCGTGTCTAGCTCTTTGTGACCCCATGGACTGCAGCATCCCTGTCCTTCACCATCTCCCCGAGTTTGCAAGCATAATGTCTGATGAACAGCTTACATTTGTCTGTCTAGTAAAAAACAGATGTGCTTTGGGGAAATTCTGGGGAAAAAGAGGTTACATTTTTCTGAGAATACTACTTGATTATTATTGTTGACCATTAATGGTGCTTTCTTATCTCTCACTATTCTCCTAGGTTCTGCCCCTTGAAAACAAAATGAAGGATCCTAAGAAATTTTCGCTCATCCTCTATGTGGGAATGACTATCGTCACTGCCCTCTACGTCAGCCTGGGGATTCTGGGTTACCTGCAATTTGGAGCTAACATCCAAGGCAGCATAACCCTCAACCTGCCCAACTGTTGGTATGTAGGGGAGGAGGGAATCCTAGGAGCACTGGTTTTTTTTAAAAAAATCAATGAGGGTCATAATGTGTATTTTTCCTCCTTCTTATCTCTTAAATCAGCCCACTTCACTTTAGCCACTTCTTGCCCCAGTCCCCAGACCAGCACCATCCCTCCTTGGCTGCCCATCAAGCCTTTTTGGCTGGTCTGCCTGCCTGAGTCTGACTCTCTCTCAGATCTGTTCTTCTCCTGTTTCCTGTGGGAACCATCTAACCCTCAGTCCAGTCATTCAGTCCTCTGTTGAGAGGGCACAGAAACTTCCCTTAGTTCTTAACGATGAAGAGGAAACCCTTAGATGCAGTGAGGGCCACTCAGGTTCTAGCTCCACCCCCATCTAGCTCCTTCTCAGTGAAGAGGCCTTATACTGGGAGTCACTCTGTTTGAGAAATTCTCTAATGTCTCACCAACTGAAATGTCAAGTCTCGGTCAGTAGCCCTCCTCTCTTCTGCTGCGGGGTCCCATGAGGATCCTGTCTTAATTCTTATTCCATTGTGTTGTAGTTGTCTGTTTACCTGTGCTGTGCTCTCCCTACATTGTAAGCTTCATTCATTTTACCCCAGCCCCCTGGCACAATGCCTGGCATACAGTCAAAACCAAGTGAAAAACTTTTGAATGAAAAGGGAGGACTTAGTGCTGAGACTGTGAGGCATTTATGAATGAGAAGAGCTTACCAGGAAGCCACTGGAGCACAGAGGATAGAGGTGATCTGCCATGTCCCAGCTCTCTATAGCCTTGGACAGGTCACAGCTTCCCACTGCCTCAGTTTCCCCTTCTGGGAACTAAGACTAGTCATTTGTGTCAGGATTGTCATGCAGGTCAAATAACATGCTTGAGCTTGGTACTGCTGTACTGGCACTATGGAGAAGTAGGATGGTGCTGAGCTTTATACTCTGGATGAGTCATTCTGATGGAGACAGATGCCTCATGGATTGATTGATCCACTGACTGATGGTGCCACTTCTCCCAGGAGATCTGAGCCCAGAAGGGTCAAGCGTCCAGTCCACTGACCTCGAACCACTCCAGATACGCAGGAAGGAGGAGGGCAAACCTGCCTGGTCCCCGCTTCCGCTGTGCCTGTCCCAACACTGTTGCTTGCTCCACATGCAGGTGCGGGTGGGGCTCTCACCGTGGCCTAGGAACCCTTCTGTATCTCGTTTTCCCTAAGTCATGATCGCTGTATCGCAGAGAAACACCAAGACACACTGAAATCCTTCCTGAAAAGGTAAATGTCAGAGGGTGTGTCCTAAGCAGCAGTTCTTTTTGGAAGATTAAAATTTCATTGCAGACAGCAGCCGTGAGCAGATGCTGTAAAGCCTGTCGAATGCCCTAGGGATCAGAATAACCTTTCAGGTTGGCCTGGTTTGAGAGGTCTGATGGGTGAGGCATTGTACAAGGGCAGACTGAGGAAACTGAGAAAAATATTTTTTCAGTAGGATCAGTGTTTAATACTGATCACCCTGATCAGCAGACAAGTGGTAACCCTGAAGTGGGCTGTTTTCTCCCAAAAGTCTTTCTCTTTCCCTCTAATGCCTGCTTTTCAATTTCCAAATATTCATACCCTTTCAAAAGAGAAGAGTCATGTAGTAGCTCAGCATAACTGAAGATAAATGGATCAGGAGCAGCAGAAGCAGCCGACATAATCTGAAGCCATAGGCGAGCATCTGTCTTCTTTCCTCTGATGTTTCCATCCCAGCTCCCCTAATCTTTCTGCCTTCGTTCGGGTATGATTTATTTGGCTGTCCCAGCGGGTGGCTATCCTGAATCTAGACTTCCCAGAACTCCAGAAGGCTTTGGGGCTGCACTGAGTTTAATTATAGAGCTTCTAGCTGGTTTTTTCCCAAAGGGTTTTTGATTATGTGTTCTTGGAGCAAAAGACCTTTTGTCAATCTCAGTCTCTCCCAGGATGTTCTCCTGCTTATAGCATTAGAACATCTTCTAGGTATTAAGTTCAACCACAGAGAAAGTCAGTGCACACCATGAACAGTATAATCGCTTTTTTAAAAAAGTCTTTATTGAATTTTTACAATATTGCATCTGTTTTATGTTTTGGTTTTTTGGCCCTGAGGCATGTGGGATCTTAGCTCCCCAACCAGGGATTGAACCCACATCCTCTGCACTAGAAGGCGAAGTCTTAACCTCTGGACCACCAGGAAAGTCACTATAATCACCACTTTTAAATAGATTTCCAGCAAGGGAGGGAGGCCCCAGTTTCTTGCTGGTAATGCATGAGGGTCTTCTTTGAAGTGGAACTTTGCTTGGGGGTAGGGTGGCCTTCTCTTTAATGGGCGTGTCAAATCTGAATACTTACTGATCAGACCTTTTTTCTACTCTTCACTATCCTAGGTCTGGGATAAGATAGATGTATCCCGCGGTAGGTTAGCAGTCTCTCTGAGAAGCCTCCCATGAAGCAGTGGTAGGATAGTTGCCAGCCCTAGTGGGATGGAAAGATGGCTTTTGTTCCTGCCTGTTCATTCTGTGTGGTCACCATCTGATTCTAAGGAGCACCAAGTTGGATGGGAAGGATATGAACAGGCTTGTTGTGTTTGAATTGTATTTTTTTCCTGCTGTTTACTCCTTTTTTTTCTTGCTTTTTAACAATGTTTTTTTTTTTTTAATTTTTACAATGTCATGTTGGCCTCTTTTTTTTTCCCTAAAGGCTATATGCCCGTAGAAAAGATTCCAAATGTTGAAAGGGCGTACAGAAAATATTAGGTTTCCACTTGCCTCTTCAGGACCCCTGTTTTATAACTTTCCATTTTGGAGGTGACCGTATTACCAGTTTCTTATGTTTCCTCCTCAAGATACTTGGCATATTTAGGAATGTCACATGTATGTGTGTCTGAAAGGGAGTGTTTTTCTTTTTTCCTTTTTTAGACAGTGGGTACTGTACTGTCAACACTGTTCTGCTTCCTGCTTTTTTTCACTTCACTGTACGTCATGGAGTATCAGCACCGGCGTTCTTTCTCCTGCTTTTTAACACTTCTGTGGGAATGCTAGTTTTCCCAGGTGGCACTAGTGGTAAAGAATCCACCTGCCAATCCAGGAGATGCAAGTGACATGGTTTGGATCCCTGAGTCGGGAAGATGCTCTGGAGTAGAAAATGACAACCCACTCCAGTTTCTTGCCTGGAAAATTCCATGGGCAGAGGAACCTGGCAGGCTACAATCCATGGGGTCACAAAGAGACACACCTGAGCACATCGGGGTGCCTTGATTTACCAATTCCCTAACGATTAACTTTGGAGCTCTTTTTAATCTTTCAGACTTAGAGCTGCAGTGACATATTTTTCCTGTAAGTTTATGTGTGCATGTACAAGTATATGCACAGGATAATCCCTAGACCTGAAATTGCTCATCCAAAGGAGACATGCATTTGTAACTTGGAGAGATATGGCCAAATTGCCACAGGGCCATTTTGCACTCTCGCTGCTGGGTGTGTGAGTGTGCACAGCTGGCTCTGAGTGTGTCTCGACTCTCTCTGCAGGCTGTACCAGTCAGTTAAGCTGCTCTACTCCATCGGCATCTTCTTCACCTACGCTCTCCAGTTCTATGTCCCGGCTGAGATCATCATCCCCTTCTTTGTGGCCCGCGGGCCTGAGCATTGCGAACTGGTGATAGATCTCTCCGTGCGCACCATGATGGTCTGTCTGACGTGTGAGTAGAAGACAAGATCATTACCTTGTCTGTTTTCTCCCCAGAGGGTGCCCAGTCCCCAGGGCTTTTGTGAGAGAGGGCTTGTGTCGTAGCCAGTGTTGTGTGAGCAGGGAACTTGGGGCGCTGTCTCAGCATCAGAGTTGAGGCTTGTCTGTGGAGGGACTGAACTGATTATAGACATGCTCTAAAGGATACAGGAATGAGAATGGTGGTTTCTTTATAGAGACAGCCTAAGATGTAATGGCAGTGGTCATGATGCTTACTAAATGGGTGCAATTATTATTCTGTATGAAATATGACAAAAGTTTAAAAGAGATCCATTTAGCACACATGCGTAAAGAGTACCGTAAGTTCTTTGAGAGCAGGTATATGTTTGTCTGTTTCAAATAATCATGTTTCCAGTGTGACAGTCTATTCCTTGGATTGCATTTTGAGACTGCTTGATACTATTCTAGATACTTTTGGATGGTGGTCTCACTAAGATCTGTTTCGTAGAAAATTTCTGTTGAACCCTAGGTGTCTGCTTTATCACTTTGTGTTTAATTCCTCTCTTCTGACCACATACCCGGGAGTGTGAGCTGAGAGACGAGATAGCGCCTTATTTGTTCTTGGTTAAAACTGGTATAATTCAAAAATAAATTATTTTTTTGAAGCTCCTGTGAAGTTGATAAAATAATTCTTGAATAAATTGGTCTGTAATATCTAATTTAAATTTTAAGAGATTCGCAGTTTCTTTCCAAACTGAAATGCTTGAATCATAGATGTCTCTTTTTGGCCGTGGTTCGTTTTGTTTTTTTTTTTTAACTGTTACTCTTTTGGGAAAAGAGACATCTTTGCTTACCCTATTGGAACTTTCCTTAAAGTATGCAGTCCAAGCCTCTGTCTTTGGAGTAAAGCTGGTCTGTATTTCTTTTAATAGGTTTTTTAAAGTTATTTTTTAATTGGAGGAAAGTTGTTTTACAACGTAGTGTTGATTTCTGCTTGCAACAACACAAATCAACCATAACTATATATATATATATCCCTTCCCTTTTGAGCCTCCCTACCCTCCCCCCACCCTATCTCTCTAGGTCATCACAGAATGCCAGGCTGGGCTCCCTGTGTTATATAGCAACTTCTCACCAGCTATTTTACACATGATGGTGTGTATATGTCAATGCTGCTTTCTCCTTTCATGCCACTCTCTCCCTCCCCAACTGTGTCCACAAGTCTGTTCTCTACTTCTGCATCTCCACTCCTTTCCTGCAGACAGGCTCATCAGTACCATCTTTCTAGATTCCATGTATATGTGTTAATATACGATATTTGTTCATTGGACCAGAATGGAGTGTTTTGGGGATGAATGATGTGATAGTCGTCTAACGTGCGTTCATAGTCTGGAAAGTTTGAAATGACTTCATTGGTTGACTGTTAGCAAGAGCAGGGTAAGCAAGAGGCTGTCATCTTTTCCTTCCACCCAAGTAGATGTGGGGAGCAGACTGGCATCCATCCCAAGATGGCCCTCCCCCAGCCACCTACAGGTACCTTCCTGATGTTACTTCTAGGGCAGTGGGTGGAAGCTCAGTGTCCCAGGTGTGCATGAAAGGAACTCACTGGAGCTGAGGAACTGAAGACCTTCTGATTTAATCTTGGGCAGTTCTGCTGAGGCGTTCTTGTAGGGTGGACCTGGGTATCAGAGTGCACACCTTGGTTTCACCAGCCCCAGAGAGCTGATGGCAACCAGAAATCTGACTTCTCGTATTCTTCATTGGACAGCCCTTTGCGCTGTCTCCTTAGACCAGCCTGGGAAACAGCCCACTGCCTGCATGCCACTGCTGCCCCAAAGCGATTGAAAGGAAGGAATGTGCAGGGTACAGCTTTGATTTTCCAGTAAAGTACCTGGATGTGTGATAAGATCAGAGGCTTGTACTCTCCTAGATTTTACTGTTGTCTCTTGCCGGCAACCCTGGAGGCTTTGATCAAGCATGTATGTTTCCTCTACAGAGGAATTAGATCTGAGTGTTGAGGAGACAGCACCCATGTGCACGGTGTTCATAATGTCAACTCTAAGGCCCTGATTCTTGAATCCAAGGGGTACTAGAAGAAAGGAGAGGGATAGCTCGAATAATGGGCTTTGTTTCAGAGTGGTTCCTATAAAGAAAGTAGGGCTGTCTGTGTACATGTGTTGTCCCTGCTGGAAGAGCTGGGACACTGAGCTGGCCCTGGCTCCTCTCACCGCCCCATTTTCTTCTCAAGCTTGGCTCAGCCTTCAGTAGCATATGTCTCGCTTCCTGCCAGGTTCCTCTCCGCTGCACCCCGCAGGAGCCAGCAGTCCTGACTCACAGACCTCATGCTATCCTTAGATGCCTCTCAGTTTTCACTTTGCTTTTCCTGGCTCTGTCTGTGGGTCTCACCTCCCTTCTGCAGTGTGACGCTCAGAGGATTCGAGCTGCTTTTGATCTTCAAGCGCATTGGGTTGTTTTCCCCTTCTCCTGTGATCTCTTGTGACTTGACCTTGCATTGTCATCCTATTAAAGAGCGCAACCCCTTCATCTCTGAGTGCTCAGCCTCTCTTGCCTTCCCTGGAGACCTTGAAGTTATTGTGGGATTCGGGATCGGCATTTTACTGTAGCACCAACTTAATTGCATTTATCTGAGTTCATTTTGTTTTTGTATCTCTATAACTTCAGATCCTTTGGCCGAAGGTTAATTGGTGTATGATTTTAGATCTTTGATGTAACTGATTGTTTTCATTTACACCCATAAATTTTAATGGCAGCTGGTTTTATTGCTATTGGGGCTATTTTCTTGTTTTCTCCCCAACTTTCTCTCCACCTCCTCACCCTCCATCCCCAAGGGAAGCAGGAAAATCTGGTTCAGCCTCATTTTTTTTTTTTCCACTTAGAATTCAACTTTCTCACCACTCTTCCCCATCTGCCAAAGATGACCATGTCTACTTTTTTTGATGCTTTATTTCACACTTTTGGAGACGAAAGAGAGGAAAAATATGCATGTCAGAGACTGGTGCTCATTTTGTTACAATTTCATATGGGACAGTAGTTTCTTCCAGCCCATATGTTTGGCCATGCAGACCTAGCAGATCACCTTATGTCCAGACCTTGTGTAGAAGGAGAGGCTGGGAGAGGCTGCTCCACCTGAAAGAGGCCGGAGATGTACAAAGAGTAGTTTCTTTGGATTCCTTGAGGCGCTAACCTGTCCTCCAGTGATTTGAACTGATTTACTGTGGCATTTGCCACATAACACATTTTATTTCAGTTAGGTATGAGAATGTCATAAACCTGTTCCTGAAGACAGAATAACAGTATAAGCATCTCAGTTAAGAGCTGTATCACAGCCTAGAATATAAAGCAGTCCAAGCAGCCAGACTCTTTAGAGAATGAAGCTTCCAGGTCCAAACAAAGTGGCTTTCTCCACCCCTTTTGGCCTCCCACATATCTCGGTCTTGCAGCTACAAAGAAAGAGAGCAGCAGCCCTAACTGTGCTCTGAGCCCCCATCCCCACCGCGGGGACGGTCATGAGGCCTCAGTTTCTTCATCTGTAAGATGTGAAAGGGATCCCCTCACTTCATGTCTAAAACTCTGATTCTGCACTAGTAGTTTGAGCTTGATTTTAAATTTCTACCAAAATATTGCTCCAAAAAAAGTTAATGTAATAAAAGCATTTGAAGATTGTCTAGATCTAGAGTAAGTGAAAAAGAAATTCTCAATATCCCAGTGACTTAAAATAATTTTTTTGCATTTTATCTTCTGTGTTAATCCTCATGGGTGCTTTTTATAAATTATTTCAGTCCTCATATACATGTAACTTTGTCTTTGGCATTCTGTTTAAAATTGTCTCATGACTATACATATCCTTTGTAAATATTTTTTATGACCACATGATACTCCATTTTATTGGTAGATCATGTTTACTAAACTACTCCTTTAACGCTGGACATGTAGGTTGTTTCCCTTGTTTTTGTATTATTTTTAAAATTTATACTCCCACTAAATGAAATTATACATTCTGTCCAAGACTGTTGTTAATTTTAAAGACAGATTTCTAGCCGTTTGAGAGTCACACAGGTGAGCTTCACCTACACTGATGGTAATAATCAGCAGTAAGCACTTCTGGACACAGGAGCTCTAAGTGTCCAAGGGCTTTCTGTTAGTGTGTTTGTCTGTTAAGTGCTTTCTCTGCTCTTGTGTGTAGGTCAACTCTTTCTGTTGTGGTCTAAAACCACAGGCTCAGAATTCCAGTCAGTTCCTTCTCTGAACATGGCCGTTGGCCTCCTGCCGCTTCAGCAGTTAAAAGATCACATTTTCAGTGTCTCTTAACCCAAAGGGAAGATGTTTTGCAATACCATTGGAGCCCTCTTGACTAATCATGTCATCTGCTCGTCCTCAGGGCCAACAGCTAAGCTGTTCATGTCATAGCTAGTGCTGCAGGGGGCTGGGGAACTGCCAGTGGGGAGTGTGCTATCTTTGACCCTCTTTGTATGAAATGCTCTTTCTGTGGGGGAGTAGGGAGAGGGTTCCTGGAGGAGGGCATGGCAACCCACTCCAGTAATCTTGCCTGGAGAATTCCCATTGACAGAGAAGTCTGGCAGGCTACAGTCCTTGGGGTTGCAAAGAGTCAGACACAACTGAGCAACTAAGCACAGCACAGCACAGGGAGAGGGTGTTCCCAGTTGGCTGCTTCCTAAGGTATCTGCTGCTAAGCTGCTAAGTCACTTCAGTCGTGTCCGACTCTGTGCGACTCCAAAGATGGCAGCCCACCAGGCTCCGCCGTCCCTGGGATTCTCCAGGCAAGAATACTGGAGTGGGTTGCCATTTCCTTCTCCAGTGCATGAAAGGGAAAAGTGAAAGTGAAGTCGCTCAGTCGTGTCCGACTCTTAGCGACCCCATGGACTGTAGCCCACCAGACTCCTCTATCCATGGGATTTTCCAGGCAAGAGTACTAGAGTGGGGTGTCATTGCCTTCTCCGTTGGTCATGTTAGCTTACCACAAACTCATTAAATCCATCTTCCCCTGAAACATCTTCCTCCTCCTGTACAGTGGACAGTTCCATCCAGGGTTACAGTTTGAACATCACTGTTGATTACTTCTCTCCCCTCTTCTAGCCAGCATCCAATCCATTCCCCGGCCTTTTCAACTCCATTTTCTAAGTATCTCTCAAATACATCCATCTACTTCTCCCACAGGCACCTCCACTACCTTAGTCCAGGGTGACCACCATTTCTCACAGGAATTATTGCCAACAACCATGTAACTAGTCTGCTTCCCATCTATCTCCCAACAGGCTAGAGCCAAAGTGAACTCCTGCTGAAATACAAATCCTATCTATTTGACCTCCCATTTTAAATCCAGCAAAGATTTCCTTATTACCTTCAAGATGAAGTCCACAATCCTTCATATGAGATACCAATTTATTTCTTCAGTCCCACCACTCCCATTCTCTACAGGTCTTTGCACATACTTTCTTTTGGTTTTTAAATCCTCTGCCCATCCATCCCATCCCCCCATCTAACTCCCACCTTATCTACCTTCTTGGATTTCTCTTTCTTAAGGGCTTTAACTCATGGAGTAAAGACATTCCGTGTTAGAAGAGGTTTTAGTTGCTCCCATATCTTTCCTGAGTACCTGATTCCCATCTTTGGAATTAGCGAAATCTAGTTTGCCTGGACAGGGAAGCCTGGCTTGCTGCAGTCCATGCTGTCGCAAAGAGTTGGACATGACCGAGCAACTGACCTGAACTGAATTTGCGTGGTGTTTGGTAAACAGAGGCCTTGGTTATTAGGCCCTCCGTTTGGGTCCCTCTCCCTTCCTCCTCCCCCAGCGTATTAACTAATGGGAAGTTCATTCTTTCTGCGTTCTCCCCTCATTATGTTTCTCCAGTGTAGGGCTACATTTAGGGTTCAGCTGTGCATCTGGTCCAGCTAGGACCGGAAGAGGGTCCTCCCTTTGCAGCCTGTGGTCCTGGCTTTTTAAAGTTTTGCCCTTTAAAAAACACCTCTATTAAGGACATTTGTGTTAAACATACTTATCTTGTATATCAATAGTCAAATCAAGAACAAGTTCTCAGGTTGCTATTTTAAACTCATGATGAAATGGAACATCTCCATCCAATCTGAGAAAAGATTCTGATCTCGAAAGCTTCTGTTTGCTTCTGTTTTCACTTAATTCTTGTCTGAGTGGAGCACATGTGACTTCACTTAGCTCATATCATGAAGTACCCATCTGTCCTCCAGGCTAATATGCAAGAGGAAAGGAGAGGACAGACCCTCAGCACTGGGAGGGGGGGCAGGCAGGTCTTCTGACTTGTCTCCTCCAGGGACTTATTGTCTCAGCATAAACACTTGCTTTCTCTTCAGTGGTTGGAGCATCCTGAGGACCAGGAGGAATAACTCACACTTCCTTTAATAGTACAAAACCAGAGCAACTTGGTAGTTTAGTCGCTGAGTCATGTCCGACTCTTTGTGACACCATGGACTGGAGCCCTCCAGACTTCTCTGTCCATTGAATTCTCCAGGCAAGAATACTAGAGTGGGTTGCCCTTTCCTTCTCCAGGGGATCTTCCCAACCCAGGGATTGAAACTGGGTCTCCTGCATTGCGACTGTTTCGTTACCAACTGAGCCACCAGGGAAGCCCTAGTCGGGTGTAGGGGGGCTAGAAGTTACATTTTTGGCCCAACCACGTCTTCTAAGATGGAATCCTGTCAGTCAGCTGTGCCACTCTGGAGCAGCACATGGTACTTCCCAGGGGACAGTGAATTGAGGGACATATTCCAGAACACATTGCCAAGTGACTAAATCTGCACTGTGCAGTTCCTTAAAATTTCAGAGTCAAGTGCGATGCAAGTGATCATCCAGTGTTAAAGAAGTCACCTTACTCCATGGGTAAATGAACTGAGGCTCAGAATGGGAGCTAATTCCGCACCCCAGGTCACACACAGTCTGCTCCTGAGCAGGGGCGGGCAATGCTGTTAGCTAACATTTATGAGGCCTTTGTTATGTGTGTAGTACTCCAAGTTCTTTACCTGAATGATCTCATTTGACCATCCCTATTTAGCAGTAGGGAAGATGTCTTAACTAGGTTAAGTAACTGACTGGTCAGTGGTGGATTGGAGCCTAGGTTCTGAGTCCAGACCCTTATCTGCACTCTTATACCGGCCTCTCCGAGGCTCAGATGTGATGACTGCCTCGGCTGTTTCCACCCCACTGCTCACCAGGACTGAAACATCTGGAGCCACCACTGTGTGCTTAAATGTTAGGCAGAGAGAGACCCGGACCCCAGAGAGGGCAAGTGTCTTACTCCAGGTCACACAGCAGATCAACTCTTGTTGTCTTAGGATTTCCATGATGAGAGCATCATTTTGTCATCAACCTACAAACACTTCTAGCTTTCCTCCAAAGTCAACCCTGACGGTTTGAGGGACATCATCAACTCTATTTAGAAATAGCTGAAGGCTGAAACAGACTATTTTAAACCTGCAGAGCAAGTTAAAAGCTTATACCTTTGATAGACTCTGAAGGCTTCAGAACAGTGGGGGTATTCAGAGATAATTGCCACAACGGTTGAATGTAGAAGAAAGAAAGAGGAAGGGATCGCCCTGGGGGTGTAAAACCTGGGGCCGCATGGGCAGATCTGAAACTCATTTTCCTTGTACCTCCTTTTGTTATCAGCCTTCAAAATCCTTGTCTGGAGTCCTCTGAAAAGCAGAGAGGGGTCAGGGCTGACCTGTACTGGATTTTCTACCTCATGATTGTGGTGTGTCTGGGAAAGCTAATCTGGTATCTAAACCCCTCAGTTCTTCACAGACAGGATCCTTCTGCTGATCAGCCAGATCCCCTGTTCTCCCTCCTCCTGCTCATACCGTTCTGTATTTTCTTGATCATCAGGTCTGTGATGTGACTGAATCAGGGGCTTGAGGCCCTAGTTCCAGTTCTGTCACTTTCTATCATGTAAATTCTTCAGGGCTCTCTTTCCAGGGAGACCATAATAATGTTGTGGAGGTCTGTACCCATGGAGCGGAGGCGAATTCAGCTCAGCAAGTGGTTGTTTCCCAGTGCCGTCTGCTAGACAGTAGACGTTCTGCATGATGAGAGTGCTCCAGGTCTGTGCTGTCCAGAATAGTAGCCACAAGGCACAGGTGGCAGTTGAGTCCTTGCAGTGTGGCCAGTGGGGCTGGGAGACCGAGTTCATTCAGATTTGGATAGCTAGTGACAGTGGCGTTATTGTACAGCACGGCTGCAGGGTGAGTAAATGTGAGACGGGTGACGTGGCTCTGCTCATCCCAGTTCCCTCATGCCTTCCCTCATGGAGTGGTGTTCCAGGCAAAAAAGTGAGTGTTTCTTTTAAAACCTGGCCTCTAAATGCAGCCCACTGCTTTCATCTGGTGCTCACCCAAAGAAGCAGCAATCGACTCCGATAGTCCATCTGGAGGGTATAGTCGGCTGCACAGGATTAAGACGTTCTGGCCTGTCACCACTGTGATGCCTTCCTCAGAGCAATTGGACTTCGCTTCTGCTTTATGACATGAATGTAGACCTGAAACCCTCCAGTGTGAGTCTACTGTGTCCAGTGTGAGTCTCTTATAGAGATCAGGGAGGAAATAGATGTGCCCTGGATTACTGTCTCAACGCTCAGAACTGCCGGCCGGAGCCCAGCAGCGGGGAAGACGATTCATCAAAATACATTTGATTTTTAACGATTTAACAGTGCACTTGCCATGAGCAACGAAATATACACTACCGGTGATAATATTAACTGTATTGTGTGCCTGGTGTACACCAGGCCTTTTGTTAAGTGCCTGTGTAACCTCCTTTGATCATCACGACCTCCCTGACGGGAGCTTTTATATCTTCATCTTGTCAACAAGAAATTTGGAGAGTAGAAAAGAGCCATGTGTCACTCAAGACAGAGCCAGAGTTCAAACACTAGTGCCCAATTCCAAAGCCCATAATCCTCAATAAACCTATGAAACATTGGCCTTCACCACTACCCACCCCCCAAGTGGAGAGCTGAGTTAGGGGAAGTAGTAGGGTCAGTGGGCAATGGAGTAAGTCCTCTGCTTGGATTTAAACAGCACTGTCTGACCAACTGGCCGGTGGTACAGGTGTTGGTGTGCTATGGAAAACTGTGGCGTTGCCTCATGCAGTCCTCATTTCATCTTTATCATCTGTTGCACCTTCCTCACATACACCTAGGCTAAGTGTCAGGTGTGGGAACCACTGGCTTGTCCTAACACAGGAATGCAGCCATCGTGGGGGGCTTTGCTCTTGAGGTCAGCCTGCACACAGATCTGCTTGTTTTTGCTGCATGGAAGCACTCTATGCCATGGGGCTTACATGGGATCGTTCAGAAGAAGGAGAGTCTCCCCAGCCCCACCATTTCATTTCTTGTCTTTCAAGTAGAGAGGTTTGTGTTGGAGGTACCCTCAGGGGTAAGAAGATGAGCAGTCGCTCAGAAAAGGTCTACCTCCTTTTCTGCTCTCCACTCACTATCCTTTAGTAGGACTAGATTGCCTTGGAATGTAATTTGGCTCCGTTTCCTCAGAAAGATGGAAGTCACGGACTATGACAGGAGAAGCTGGGAGATCTTGGGTCTAGTCCCAGTTCTGCCTACCTTGCAGGGATTCCTGGGTTATACCACCTCTCCAAGCATCAGTTTTCTCATCTGCACAATGAGAAATTGAGCTGGATGATGTCTTGGCTTCCTTGGAGCTCCCCCTTCTGTGAGAAGGACTTGCTAGATTTGCTGAATGGTGAGGCAGTCTCTCCCAGCTCTGGGTGGTCCTCAACAGGCGTGTCCTCTCTCCTGCAGGCATCTTGGCCATCCTCATCCCCCGCCTGGACCTGGTCATCTCCCTGGTGGGTTCCGTGAGCAGCAGTGCCCTGGCCCTCATCATCCCGCCCCTCCTGGAGATCACCACCTACTACTCGGAGGGCATGAGCCCCATCACCATTGTCAAGGACGCCCTGATCAGCATCCTGGGTTTCGTGGGCTTTGTGGTAGGGACGTCTCTGACCCTTTCCGAGCTGATCCAGCCAAGCAATGCTCCCATCTTCGTCAACTCCACCAGTGCCTTTGTATAGCAAGCTGGGTGCGTCCTGCACTGGCCCACTCCACCCTGTGTGTTCCCCCAGCACCTGGCCCCAGAGCCTCAGGTAGGGTCCAGGCTCTGGGGGAAGGCAAGGTCGCTGTCCGGGAACCCCTACCTGGCTCCTGGGTACCCTGAGTCAGGTAGGGATGAAAACAGGGTAGGGGGTGGGCAGCAGATTCGCTGCTGCATGGGAGGTACCTCTAGCGGCAGCACCATCTCTCGTCATTTGTACTTACTTTAACCCGGAACTTTTCACGTCTTTTCCCTGATCCCCCCTCCTCCCTTCACTGCCTGCCTTTCTCCTTCTGACCCACCTCTCCATATTATCCCTGTTGCACAGTTCACTTTATCTAAAAATTTCAGTGTCTCTCACCTCATGTTTTCTCCTTGCCCGGGCCAAGCCTAGATGAAATAATGTGGGCATGCCCCTCTTTATCAAGCCAGGCCCACCCCTTAGCTCTTTCCCAAATATTTTACCTCAGTATTCTCCTGCCTATTCAAGTCTCCGCCCAGTCGTGGAGCCTACCTAGTAGTTGAAAACCAGCCCCCAAAGCTAGAGGTTTTGGCCTTCACTCTCTCTGGCTTGCCGTGACCCTTGGCAACACCACCTCTTCGGTCTCCTCGCATGGGTCACGATACTGTTATCTTAGTTGCTCGAACTGCTGAAAGATATCAAGTGCTGCCAAAATTGAAAATATTTATATTTTATTTAAAACCAGCTTTTGTTTTTAGATTCTGTCTCTACATCTGGGACTCTTTGTAACTTGTTCCTTCCTTAGTAAACTCTCACTCAACGACTCCCTCTGAGAGGAAACTGAGTCCAGGAGGTGTCTACGGAGGCCCTCAGCACCCTTGGCCGAGGACCCCAGAGCTTTTAGTCAGGACCATCGAAGTGCGGACCTCTGTGGGGAGTCACGGACTTTGCCTCCCGTCAGCCAACCTGATTTCTTCCTGAGAAGACTGGAAGGAGGACTCAGGAGATGTTTGCCGACACACGAGGCGGAGGGGAAGAATGGCAATGTGGGGTGGGTTTCTCTCCAAGGGAGGCTTAGGAAACGGCCGCTTTGTTCATTCAGACCTGTTCCCCCACCTCAGCTCCTGATGGACAGACGGCATGGCAGTGTCCAGGAGGACACCCCGACTCTTGCCGTGAACAAGAAGATGAGGCCAATGTGAAAGGCAGTTCCCAGAGTGTGCAGCAGCTGGTCCAACACTACCTGTGGTGCTCAGTTGTTTACAAGCCCCGGAGGACGGGGCGGGTGGGCAAACACAGTGCCCAGCCCCGAGCTGCCTCCAGGATCTAGACTTCTAACGGAACCACTTGGTTGGGACTTCAGTCTCCTGTGTTCTGAACACTAATCGTGCCCTCATCCCTCTCCCCCCCCACCCCGCATGCCTCCCTGGGTATCAGAAAAGAGGCAGCCTCAGGGCTGACTTGCCTCAAGGTCAACCTTCAGGTTTGGGGACAAACTGCAGAGGAAGCTGGGAAATGTCCATTGCGCTGTCGGCTGCCTCTTCTTCCCTCTTGGTGTGAGAGGTATCACAGAAGGCTGTTCACTGAATCTCCGTCTCTTGAGTTGTGTATGTGTGTGTGTGCACGCACACACTTCTGTGTAGGTAACAGGGTCGCGCTGTCCTCCGCCCCTGCCAGCCTCTTACCTGAAAGTGGGGAGAGCAGCACTACTTTATCAGGGGTTTACTTTTTGTGTTTCACCAAAGCTCCTGGGGGCTGGGCCCCACCCTCACAGCCCCAGCTTTTTCCTTTCTCTTCTGTTTCAAAGCCAGACTCTCTCATTCAGTGACTCCTGACCTACCTAATCATTTGTTCACTTAGGACGATGCAGTCAGTGGTGATCTGGTCTCCCTTAGGAAAGTGAACACTTTCCCCCATTCTTTTGGCTCTCTGGTGGTCACTCACAGGTGCTCACGTGACCAGGGTTCTAGCTGGAGGTGGCAGTGGCCCTGCCCTCTGGAGCCTCAAGCTTTCTAAGTAACTTCTGGTTACCAAAGTGTAACTTCAAGAACCATCAGCTCCCGTTTGCAAGCCCAGGCTCCAGCAGTCTTTCCAGAGCGGTCCTGAGTATTGTTTCCAGTGAGAAGGCACGAGCCAGTATTAAGGGCTCAGACGTGTGTCCCACCCACAGCTTCCATGGTGGAGGCTTCTGTGTGCTCAGGGTGCTGCTAGAGGCAGTCCTGTCCAGGCAGCTCTTGAGACCCAGCCTGGGATGCTGGGACGTGATGACTGGATGGCATGATCCTGAGGTCTTCTGGCCCCAAGTCTATTGCTTCAGGGCCCCTACCCAGGGAACCTGGTGTGTAGGAGAGACCGCTGCAGCCTTGGGGCTTCAGGAAGCTAGTTTGGCCTGGCCTTGGCCCTGTTCTATTGTTGCCTGTGCTTTTTCTCCTCTGGCAGCACAATCACATGGCTGCTTCAGGAGACCCAGGAAGGCCATGGGGACCTTCCCACTTGTGCAGTTGCACAGCAATCAGGTGTCGAGTAAAGGGTCGGCCAGACCGTTGTAGTGGAGGAAGCCCTTCCTTTTACAGAAGCAGCCGGTGAGCCCAGCTCAGGGAAGCTTACTCCTCCGCTGCCCACGGGGCTTCTCAGTCAGGGCTCCCTCCCTGCTTCCTTCCCAGCCTCTCCCTGGGCCCTGCTTTAGTCTCTGGTGAAGAAGCCCCAGCATAAGTAGGAGACCAGTCAGGGAGCAAAAGAGCAAAGGCTTGCAGGGATGTGAGGCCACATCTTCCTTACCAAAGGTAAACGATAGGGCTTTCTGGCCCAGTGCTGTTCCACTCTATCCTTCTCCAGTCTCCCCAGGGTGGCCCCAGGCTCCATCAGCCCAGAGGTAGCTTCTCAGAGCCCCTTGTTCCCTCCTGCAGACACCACTATCAGGAGCAGGTTTCCAACTCCCTGCAGGCAGTATACCTCTCCTTAAATGCAGGTTCTTGCTGGGAACAGCGTGACCTGGCATCCTCTAGTCACTTTTTCTAGAAGTTGTACCATTCACAAGTGGCATTATTTATATTTATGTTGTGCTGCTAAGAGCCCTTCATGTGCACAGACCCTGGCCAGACGGATGTGACTGTGTGGTGTGTCTTAGCCTAGAACCTGCAGCTTAACACCCTCCTCTGTCACTCACCTCTCCAGTCAGCTTCACTGGCTGATAATGCTCACCATTTACCCTCTACCCCCACGAAAGGCAAACTTTGCAGCTTGCAAAATTGTCTTAAAGTGATGATCTCCAAACAGGTATGTTAGGAAAATCTTTTCCCCCTCCTTGTTCTCCTGCCTGGCTTTTTTTCTCAAAACTCTCCCTTCCTAAATTGTAGAATATCATCTCTGTTTAACACTACATGTTCACCTCATGTTTTTTGGAAATGCAGAATCTCAATTTATGTTTGTTTACAGCTCTCTCTATTCACTACTCACCGCAAGGGAGTCTGTATCAGTTTGTTTTATTTCAGGGCTGATTGGATGTTCAGGTGAGCCCTGGCATCTACCTAGCTCAGAACACAAAGCTGCTGCTGCTTTGTGGAAATAAAATTAAAAAGGCTTGACTTGATGTACAGGAGTCGGCTCCAAGTCTGCCTTAGAATTTAATTTTCCAAGGTACGTTACGCATCTCTAAGACCATTAAGAGGAAAGGAAAGAGTACGATTTGTATTGAAATCATGGTTAATACTTTTAGACAGTCCTGCTAGTTGCAAAGCTGTTTACGCTTACAGCATCAGCCTGTGACATTTCTTCCTTGTCCATTGTACCCATGGGTCTTTCCCTGGCCAGGGGACATAAACGGTGCTGAGCTGAGGTTACCAGAGTCGCGTTGGGGAGTAATGGTGAAGGTGCCTGCTGTCAGCCATGTTCTTTTGTTTCAATCAAGGTGATGCTGTGGAAGTGGTTTTGTTTTACTGAACAATAAAATTATGTGACTCTGTTGTAAACCATGTCAGTGGATGTGTGAATAAGAGGAATATGAAAAACTGCCATCCAGCAGGTCTTGATAACTAGACAGTCCTGTGTATGTTATGTGCCTGTGTGGATGTATGTGTTCTGAATGGTACATGTAGAAATGTGGATCATGCTGGAACTCATGGAAGATTTTGTTTTGAGTTCTGCACATGGATCATGTGTTAAACTTTTCCTTAATAAATGAACTTTATTTTTTATTTTTGAGAGCTTGGACTCTGTGTCTTTGTTTTCTCTCTCTCTCTCTCTTCCCCCCCCCCCCCCCCCCGATCACTCAGATCCCTTTACTGGATCTTAGGTCAAAATGTTTCTTGGTTTATGTCACAGAACTCATCCAGGGGAGTAGTGTGAACAGTAAACCCACCTGTGGATGGAGAGTCCCTGAGAAAGGGCAGGTAGTTACTTTTCTGTTAGACAATCCTGCTCTAAGTCTACTCCTGCTTCTCTTGAAAGCTTGAGTAGGAATTCTTAGCCCCCTCTGTGTGTGGCAGAGGACTACCCAGGACAGGTGTGATGGTTTTCAGTGTCAAGGTGGTTGGGCGATTGTATTGAATAACCCAGTTATTCAGTTAAACACTAACCTAGGTGTTGCCGTGAAGGCATTTTGTAGTTGTGGTTAATGTCCACAGTCAGTTGCTTTTAAATAAAAAGATAATCCCCAAAATGTGGGTGGGCTTTGTCCAATCAGCTGAAGGGCCTCAAGAGTATATTGGAGGTGGTTTCACTGAGAAAGAAAAAATTCTGTCTCAAGACTGCAGCATTGACTCCTGCCCAAGAGTTTCCAACCACCAGCTGGCCATGTAAATTCTGAACTTGCCAGCCCGCACAATCACACAAGTTCTTGAAATGCCTGTGTGTGTCTCTCTCTGTCTCCTCCTCTCTCCGCCCCCCACCACCTCCCATATGTTTTTATGTGTGTATATCTCCATCTTACTTGTCCTGCTTCTCTGAAGAACCCTGACTGATACAAGAGGTAATACTTGTATTACCCCCACCTTTCTTGAAGTGACGAGATAGATGTCAGGACGTGGAAGAGATGATTCCTCTTCCTTTTTTGTCACATTGAAGAGGAAAAGCAAGGCCATTCAAGCTGCCCCTGCGATGATTTGAAAACTAATCTTTGTTGGCTACTAGATTAGACTTCTCTAAAAGCAGAGCCCTCAAGGAGCACTGTTGAGGCACAACACTTACGGAGGAAGGTGGGGAAAGATGACTGTTTTCTGTGATCAGTGCTATTACCGGAACTGAGGGGCTCAAAGGCATTCAGTGACTGTTCCAGGACAGCAGCCAGCAAAGGGCAGAGTTAGGATGCTTATGCAAGCCTTGTGGTTGCGGAACCCAAGCTCTTCCTGAGGCGCTGGCTGCCTTGCCCTCCTTGTTGCAGCCTCAGGTGGGAGGGCCACCCTTAGGGACCGTTGAGAGGGTTAGAGAGAATGCTATACGGTACCTGGCATGAGGGGCTCATGAAACATTTTATGAAGTATTAGCTGAATTGAAGAAAACCAAGATTTGGAGAGAAGCAGTTTTACTTGTATTTTTGGTTCTGTATTCATTCATTATAATCTTGTCTTGCTCAATGGCTTCAGGCAGAGCATTCAGCCCTTCTTAGACTGTTCACCTCATGTTTTTATTCCTGCTCATATCCATACATAGTGGCCATAATCCCTCCTCCTAGGTAACCAAGGCCCTCAAGGTCAGCCCACTGCACTCACACAGACATAAGCTGAGTGACAGGAACTGGATTTGGACCATAGATCTAGCTAGGGCTTTTTGCTAAGTAAGTTGGTTTCCTCACACCCAGCACATTGCAGATGTGTGCCAAGAAACTGTGTGTGTCTTCAGCCAATACCCTTTACTAGATCCTTGGCCACTGGTATCCTCCCAACTTTGGGAGAGTAAATAGGGATACAATTTACATATGATAAAAGTCACCTGTTTTTTTTTGAACTACACAACTTGATGAGCTTGGGCAAATGCACACAGTCATCTGACCACCATTTCAGTGAAGATACAGAATGTTGACTTTACCCCTACAGGTCCCTTGTGTCCCTCTGCTATCAGTCCCATCCCCATGCCACTTGCCCTTGGGAACAACTCATTTAACTTTTCTGTCTCTAGTTTTGCCTTTTCTAGAATGTCATGTATATAGAATGTTAAGTGTTGTCCCTTCTGTCTGGCTTCTTTCACTTCGCGTAACGCTTTTTATACTTAACGTTGTGACATGTGTCAGGAGTTTGTTTTTATTTCAAAATGATACTCTGTTGTGTGGCTGAACCATAGTTTGTTTATTCATTCTCCAGTTGTTGGACATTAGGGTTGCTTCCAGTTTTGGGTGTTCTGAATAAAGCTGTTATGAATATTCATGCCCAGATCCTTGTGTGGACATATGTATTTATTCAGTTCAGTTCAGTCGCACAGTCATACCCGACTCTTTGTGACCCCATGAACCGAAGCACGCCAGGCCTCCCAGTCTATCGCCAACTCCTGGAGTTTACCCAAACTCATGTCCATTGAGTCGGTGATGCCATCCAACCATCTCATGCTCTGTCGTCCCCTTCTCCTCCTGCCCTCAATCTTTCCCAGCATCAGGGTCTTTTCAAATGAGTCAGCTCTTAGCATCAGGTGGCCAAAGTATTAGAGTTTCAGCTTCAGCATCAGTCCTTGCAATGAACACCTAGGACTGACCTCCTTTAGGATGAACTGGTTGGATCTCCTTGCAGTCCAAGGGACTTTCAAGAGTCTTCTTCAACACCACAGTTCAAAAGCATCAATTCTTCTGCGCTCAGCTTTCTTGATAGTCCAACTCTCACATCTATCCATGACTACTGTAAAAACCATAGCCTTGACTAGATGGACCTTTGTTGACAAAGTAGTGTCTCTGCTTTTTAATATGCTGTCTAGGTTGGTCATAACTTTCCTTCCAAGGAGTAAGCGTCTTTTAATTTCATGCCTGCAATCACCATCTGCAGTGACTTTGGATCCCGAAAAAATAAAGTCAGCCACTGTTTCCACTGTTTCCCCATCTATTTGCCATGAAGTGATGGGACCAGATGCCATGATCTTAGTTTTCTGAATGTTGAGCTTTAAGCCAACTTCTTCACTCTCCTCTTTCACGTTCATCAAGAGGCTCTTTAGTTCTTCTTCACTTTCTGCTATAAGGATGGGGTTATCTGCATATCTGAGGTTATTGATGTTTCTCCTTGCAATCTTGATTCCAGCTTGTGCTTCTTCTAGCCCAGCGTTTCTCATGATGTACTCTTCATATAAGTTAAATAAGCAGGGTGACAATATACAGCCTTGACGTACTCCTTTTCCTATTTGTGTTTATAACTCTTTGGTAAAAACCTTGGAGTGTAATTGTGAGGTTGTATGATTCAGTGTATACCAATTTTATAAGAAACTGGAAATTTGTTTTCCGAAGTGGCTATACCGTTTTGGATTCTTACCAACAGTTTATGGAAGTTCCATTTGCTCTGCATTCCTCCCAATACTTCATATTGTGGTTTTTTCAGTTTTACCCGTCTTAATGGGTGTGTAGTGGTACCTCATTGTGATTTTAATTTTCATTTGCCTAACCACTACTGATGTTGTGCATCTTTTTCTGGGTCTTTTTGCTATTGGTCTTTTTTTTTTTTTTGAATTAAAACTTTTTATTCATAAACAACATGATTGTCTATGTGGAAATGCAAAATGCAGAAATACAGAATAAAATTTACCATTAGAGACAATTAGCACATTCACAGTGTTGTGCAGCTATTACCACTACCTAATTCCAGAATATTTTTATAACCCAAAATGGCAACCATATGCATTTTAAACACTTTCTATCCCATCCCTGCGTGCTGTAAGTACATGGATCAGAATGGCTGCTATCAAAAAGTCTACAAACAATAAATGCTGGAGAGGATGCAGAGAAAGGGGAACCCTCTTACAATGTTGGTGGGAATGCAAATTAGTACAGCCACTATGGAGAACAGTGTGGAGATTCGTTAAAAAACTGGAAATAGAACTGCCATGCCACCCAGCAATCCCACTGCTGGGCAGACACACTGAGGAAACCAGAATTGAAAGAGATATGTGTACCCCAATGTTCATTGCTTCACTGTTTACAATAGCTAGGACATGGAAGCAACCTAGATGTCCATCAGCAGACAAATGGATAAGAAAGTTGTGGTACATATACACAATGGAATATTACTCAGCTATTAAAAAAATGCATTTGAATCAGTTCTAATGAAGTGGATGAAACTAGAGCCTATTATACAGAGTGAAGTAAGTCAGAAAAACACCAATACAGTATATTAATGCATATATGTGAAATTTACAAAGATGCTAACAATGACCCTATATGTGAGACAGCAAGAGACGCAGAGATAACACACTTTTGGACTCTGGGAGAAGGCAAGGGTGGGATGATTTGAGAGAACAGCATTGAAACATGTATATTACTGTATGTGAAATAGATTGGCAGTCTAGGTTTGATGCATGAAACACGGCACTCAGGGCCGGTGCACTAGGATGACCCTGAGGGATGGGATGGGGAGGGAGGTGGGAGGGGCGTTCAGGATGGGGGATACATGTGCACCCATGGCCAATTCATGTTAATGTATGGCAAAAACCACTACAATATTGTAAAGTAATTAGCCTCCAATTAAATAAATTTAAAAAATTAAAATGTACATGGGATTTGTTTTGCTTAGATATTTAAGGTACACCCTAACAGCACTGTCATGAAGGATGGTTTTTAAATTTTGTTTATTTTTTGGCTGCATGTCATGTGGGACTTTAGTTTCCTGACCAGGGATCAAACTTGCGCCCCCTGCTTTGGAAGTGCAGAGTCTTAACCACTGGACCACCAGGAAAGTTTCAGGATGAAGTTTTTATACTAGCAGATCCATAGAAACAGGAGGCAGAGCCACCCAGAAAAGTGCCAGGGATGATCAGGAGGCAGAAGAAGAGAAACAGAAGCGTGGGTGGGGGCCTTTATGGCGATTTTTGTGGGAAAGGCAAGGCAGGGCAAGGTTAGCAAGCTGAGCAAACTTGAGGTTAGATAGGTAAACACTTTGAGCAGCCTGGGCTGTAGAGGTGGTCCCTAGTTGTCCATAACTGGTCCTGGAGTGATTTAGGGTGGGGACTATGTTCCATACTGATAAGATGAGTTGGGCTGGGAATTGCACTCTGGATTGGTTGATTTGCATAGCAAAGGGATGTCCTCAGGCAGGCTGTTTGCTGTCTCCAGAAATCAGGTGACTCTGGGAGGGGCAATTCCTCTCTGGGTCCACAAAGGCCCCAAGAAGTCAGAGCATCATAAAGTACAGAAAATAGAAAATGTGATTAAAACACTCCCTCCTCCTACCCCTGGCAACTACTAATCTGCTTTCTGTCTCTATGGGACTTTCCTATTCTGGATACTTTATATAAATGGAACCATACGTGACCTTTCTGGCTTCTTTCATTTTATATAAGGCTGTCAAGATCCATCCATGTTGTAGTGTACATTAGTAGTTCATTCCCTAGCAGCAGTCACAAAACTGCTTTCTGTTCCTCGGTTTCATTACTTGATGTAACCAGCATCTTCATCATCTCCTCTTCTCCTCTTTGACCTTCCTCTTCATCAAGTTGACCATTTCCCTTCTTTTCTTGGTTCCCTGATTCCTTAGTTCCCTGGTTCCCTGGTCTATCTTCTTTAATGAAGTATTTATTCAAATAATTTTCTTCTTTAAAAATTTGGTCTTTAGAGACTTCCCTGGTAGTCCAGTGGCTAAGACTTCGAGCTCCCAATGCAGGGGGCCCAGATTTGATACCTGGTCAGGGAACTAGATCCCACATGCTACAATTAAGCATTTACATGCCACAACTAAGGCTCAGCACAGTCAAATAAATAAATAAAAGTAAATTTAAAAAATATTTTTAGAAATTTGGTCTTTAAAAAGATTAAACTTTTTATTTTGAAGTGATTATAGGTTCACAGAAAGGTACAAAGAAATATATAGGGGAATCCAGTGCACCCTTCACCCAATCTCTCCCATGTTGACAGTTTGCATAACTATAGTGTTCTAGCCACGCATTCTGGGAAACAAACTCACCCAGAAGGACAATGCAGATAGTGGAGTTCAGTTTATTACACCGTCGGGCCCAAGGCAGAGTCTCCTCTTAGCCAAGGACCCTGACCAGTTTTTGTGAAAACCTTATATACCCTAAGCGACCGTGCCCAAACCCACCTCCCCAAATTCCCTGAAACTAGTATGAACAAAAAAAGAAAGATACAATCAAAGTCAACCCGTGATTCATATGCCTTAAACCTAGGTAGTTAACAGTGGCCAATTATCAATAGGCTTGTGGTCATTCCACAATAAGCATAATAGAATGTATGATTCTATTCGGTCACACAGATAATTAGGGTATTCTTTTAGGCAATGGAGAGCCCTGGAGCTCTTCCTTCCGGGGGCCTGGTTTTCCAGTTGGTATGTCGTTTCCATAGATACTGGGCATATAGCTCAAAGTCCACAGTCCGGCCCAAGATGAAGTCCTGCTTTCAAGATAGAGCCTGTTCTGTTTCCTCCTTCAATAGTACATTATCACAACCAGTTGACAAGTTGACACTGACACAATCTATAGAGCTCATTCTTGTTTCTCCATTTATAATGCACTCATTTGTGTGTGTGTGCATGCTTGTGTGTGTGTGTGTGTGTGTGGCTAAACAATTTTAGTCATGTGTGGCTTCTTCCACCATGGTCACGGTGCTTTACTGTACCTTTACCACAAGACCCCTTCATGCTACCCTTTTGTTAGGTAGTTAGAATAGGAAACAGGAGTCCAAAATGGCGGTGGCTAAAAGACAAGGAAGGGAAAAGCCCACGAAAATAGAACAAAGGAAGGTCAAAGAAAGGTCCAAGGACCAGAGTGAGGACCTCAGGTAGAACAAACAGCACTCCTGGCTAGTCCAGTTTACATAGGGCAGGCCCGGGGCGGGGGTGGGGGGGAAACATAAAAAGAGGAGCCAAAGGGCTCTCTCTCTCTCCCCCAACCCGGCTTGCTGGTGCGCTCCCCCGCTCTCCTCTTTGCACCTTTGGGTCGGCATGCCTTCACGCCTCGAGGATGGATTCTCCTGCTATTTTCTAAATAAAATAGAGCTGTAACATGGAGCTGTAACACTGATTTGTCTGAGAGCTGTAACACAGTCTGTCCAAGATCCGAGAGCTGTGACGCACCGAGGGCTTTAATGTCCATCACTCCAAATCTTTGTTGTGACAAGACAGAACCGAGGAGCATACACTCGCCTGACACCTATGGTCCCGTGAATCAGAGTTAACCTGGCTGAAACAACCTTGGCGCGGCCCCCCGCAAGGAGGAGGCCAAGCACAGCAGGAGCCCAACTCAGCGAAAGCTCCTGCGGTAGAAGCAGAACGCGAAGAAAACCCAGTGCTAGGGAAGTGACAAGAGGCCCGACGTGCTGGAAACTGGGACACCAAAAAACGAACTCAGCAGAAAGCTCATGCAGCTCAGTCTCAGATTCCAGAAGACCTCTGGTTAAGGTAGGAGGTCCTTGCTCCTATGGCTGGAGGGACATATGCCTAACGAAATCTTAATTTCTTTACAATCTCCTTTCTTGTTTCCTTGAACTCCCCCGCAAACAGGCGGGTGGCGGTGGCGCAATTGAGGAACTCTGGAGAGGCTACTCTTTGATATGTCCCAAAGGCACTATCTGCTGAGCCCCAGTAGCTGTTACCCAAGCCAGTGGGGGTTCTTCTGTCCTTAATCTTCTCTGTGCCAAGGATCAGGCCAATGAAACTGTGAGCACAGGTCAGGTATTTAGCAGATTTTCCGGCAGGCTATGAAGGGGATCCCTTGGCACGTTCTTCCCACTGCTTTTTCCTCCTTTCCTTCAGCTCTCTCTCAGGACTCGAGCCCTGCCAAAAGCCAGGATGCTTGGCTTCAGGACCTAATGAAGCTCAGGCTCTGATGTCTCATTGCAAAAATTCAGTGAGAGACAAAGCGATAAGTAAGAGGTGGATTTGTTAGGATTCAGAGAGAAGTGCACTCTTCAGGGTATGGGCCATTACCAAGGGCAAGGGCTCGGGGCCATGGAATTTGGCCTGGCTAGGTTTTGCTATCGGGGTGAATTCATATGCTGATGGGGGGAGAATCATCCCAACCATTGGGGAACCACCCACTTCTCCATCTTTTGACAGTGCCTTAGAGCTGTCCTGACACCTCTGGGTGTGTCTTTTGGCTTACAGATTGGGGATTAAGGTTTACTTGAATTTGACTTAGGAGAAGGCAATGGCATCCCATTCCAGTACTCTTGCCTGGAAAATCCCATGGACAGAGGAGCCTGGTAGGCTACAGTCCATGGGGTCGCTAAGAGTCGGACACGACTGAGCGACTTCACTTTCACTTTTCCCTTTCATGCACTGGAGAAGGAAATGGCAACCCACTCCAGTATTCTTGCCTGGAGGATCCCAGGGACGGCGGAGCCTGATGGGCTGCTGTCTATGGGGTTGCACAGAGTCGGACACGACTGAAGCGACTTAGCAGCAGCAGAATTTGACTTGTCATCTTGGACCCAGTTGATTTTAATCGGTTTACGTTATGCCCTTGTGCTATGTCATCCTTTCAAAGGTTGTGCTGTGCCCCCTTCCCTCCTGCTTCATGCTCCTTTCCTCAGCCCCATCCAGGCCCACAGTGTTTCCTCTACAATCTTCTGGAGGGACAACCAGAAAATAGATGGCCCTTGGGAGGGAAATACTGTATAATATCCAATCCCTCTAGATATTCAGGCCTTCATCTTCCATGTTTCCTACAACATGCACAACATCAGCATCTCCCAGTGAACTCACTAGGGTGGGCGACAGACACACAATGCTTGAAGTCCATCAGCTGGCATCCCTTCAAAGGCAATTGGGCTTCCAGGGATAATGTTTGCCACTTTGGGAGTTAGCCCTGCAGGCCGTTTGGGCCCAAACCCTTACCACCCTTCTCCTGTATCCCTGGATCAAATCTCCACTCCACTTTTATGGAATATTTGGTCTGTTGCCTCTAAACAAATTTGGTCTTAAGCCAATTACTAACTCCTACAATCAGGACCCTGCCCCCTTGTAGGCAACATTGCTCCACCCAGTTCAGTTCAGTCGCTCAGTCGTGTCTTTGCGACCCCATGAATTGCAGCACGCCAGGCCTCTCTGTCCATCACCAACTCCCGGAGTCTACCCAAACCCATGTCCATCGAGTCGGTGATGCCATCCAACCATCTCATCCTCTGTCGTCCCCTTCTCCTCCTGCCCCCAATCCTACCCAGCATTAGGGTCTTTTCCAATGAGTCAACCCTTCGCATGAGGTGCCCAAAGTATTGGAGCTTCAGCTTCAACATCAGACCTTCCAATGAACACCCAGGATTGATCTCTTTTAGGATGGATTGATTGGATCTCCTTGCAGTCCAAGGGACTCTCAAGAGTCTTCTCCAACACCACAGTTCAAAAGCATCAATTCTTCGGCGCTCAGCTTTCTTCACAGTCCAACTCTCACATCCATACATGACCACTAGAAAAACCATAGCCTTGACTAGACGGACTTTTGTTGGCAAAGTAATGTCTCTGCTTTTAAATATGCTATCTAGGTTGTCCATAACCTTCCTTCCAAGGAGTAAGCGTCTTTTAATTTCATGCCTGCAATCACCATCAGCAGTGATTTTGGAGCCCAAAAAAATAAAGTCTGACACTGTTTCCACTGTTTCCCCATCTATTTGCCATGAAGTGATGGGACCAAATGCCATGATCTTAGTTTTCTGAACGTTGAGCTTTAAGCCAACTTTTTCACTCTCCTCTTTCACATTCATCAAGAGGCTCTTTAGTAGTTCTTCACTTTCTGCCATAAGGGTGGTGTCATCCGCATATCTGAGGTTATTGATATTTCTCCCAGCAATCTTGATTCCAGCTTGTGTTTCTTCCAGCCCAGCGTTTCTCATGATGTACTCTGCATATGAGTTAAATAAGCAGGGTGACAATATATAGCCTTGACGTACTCCTTTTCCTATTTGGAACCAGTCTGTTGTTCCATGTCCAGTTCGAACTGTTGCTTCCTGACCTGCATACAGGTTTCTCAAGAGACAGGTCAGATGGTCTGGTATTCCCATCTCTTTCAGAATTTTCCACAGTTTATTGTGATCCACACAGTCAAAGGCTTTGGCATAGTCAATAAAGCAGAAATAGATGTTTTTCTGGAACTCTCTTGCTTTTTCGATGATCCAGCGGATATTGGCAATTTGATCTGTGGTTCCTCTGCCTTTTCTGCCTTTTCTCCACCCAGCCTATTATTAAAATACCTTAATGTCCCTAGCAGGGCTAGATAACCCACTCCTTTGTCACTACTTCTGTTATTACCTAAAGTGGGTCTATGACAATGTTTACCATTGGAGACACCCTAATCTGCTCTTGTGGAGGACCAGGGGAAGAAATCAGTGGCTTACAATCCCTTAGAGCAGTAAGAGGATAAGGCTTATGACTGTTTTACTGTTTCCCAGCCTCAGGGCACAGGCTTGGATTGCTTTACATCATATCTATTCCCATCCACAGTGAACAAACCAGCAATGAGTTAAGATTACAAACCCTTAATCCTACCCAGCACTGGTCATACTGGAGACCTTGGGGATGCCGAACTCCATTCCGGGGGTCCCAGGAGGTCAACCTGCCTTGACCTGCCTAGGGATCTGGTCTTCGAAAGGTTGTCAGACCTCAACCTGCTCGGGGATCCGCCAGTCCAGGGGTCCCAGGAGGCTGTCATGCCTCAACCTGCCCGGGGATTCGATCTTCAGGAGGATGTCATGCCTCAGCCTGCCTGGGGATCTGCACCCTGACCTGGTGATGCCTGGCTCTCAGGTTGCAACAGTACTGGGTAGGATAAACTTCAGAAAGACTCACCCCTAAGGAAGTCCACCCATGAAAATTGAAGGAGGCCTATTAGTTTTTTTCTTTTTCTTTTCATCCCTGTCATGCTGTCTTTCAGATGGGAAATAACCAATCCACTTCCCAGCAGACGCCCTTGAGATGCATCCTTGATAACTGGAAGCTGTTCGATCCTCTAACTCTAAGAAAAAGTCGCTTAAAATTCTTTTGTGCCACTGTGTGGCCCCAGTATCCACTGGGGGATGAGGAACACTGGCCTGAGGATGGGAGTTTAAATTACAATACCATCCTGCAACTAGAATTATTCTGCAAAAGACAAGGGAAATGGACAGAGATCCCCTATGTCCAAATTTTCTTTCAACTAAGAGATATGAAGGAACTCTGTCTTAAGTATGGGATTGATGTACACCCTAAAAGTGAGCCTACTAGGTAAATGGTGTTAGGCACAGGCAACCAAGAGAAGGAACACCCCCCCCGCCCCGTAAAAGCTCACCTGCCATGCCCCCAAAGAGACTAGAGCCTCCCACAACTCCCGAGTTGCCTGGTGCTCCTTCCTTGTATCCAAACGTGCCCCCATATCCGGGAGCACCCCCTTCACAAAAGCCAGCTTAAGTATGTCCCTTAGTTGAAACTGGAGGAGAATTCGGACCAACCCGGGTCCGTAAGCCCTTCTCCCTCTTAGAACTAAGATAGATCAAACAAGACCTGGGAAGCTATACAGATGACCCAGGCAAATATATAGATACATTCTAACATATTACCTTGGCCTTTGACTTGACGTGGAAGGACATCATGGTCATATTTAGTCAAACTTTACCTGACCCTGAGCATACTAGGGTCTTCAAGGAAGTCTGAAGATATGCAACGGGGCTTCACATGTCAAGTGATAGATACCCAGTAGGGGAAACTGCAGTCCCCTCCTCCGATCCTAACTGGAATTATAATGACCCTGAGCACATCTGGGAAAGGGATCATTTTCTAATCTGTCTAAAGGCAGAACTGAAAGCAGCCCAACAAAAAGTAATCAGCTATGCCCGGGTCTCAGCAATAACTCAGGAGCCCAATGAGAACCCCATTGCCTTTCTGGAAAGGCTAAAAGAGGCCCTCCAAAAGTTTACCAATCTGGACTTAGTCTCTTACGAGGGACAGGTGATTTTAAAGGACAAATTCTTGTCCCAATGTGCATCAGATATGAAAGCTTAAAGGGATGATATGATTCAATCCCACTGATGTGGGGAACTCCTCAAAAGAAGGCAGAGGCTACACTAAAACAGGCCTTAACTCAGGCACCTGCCTTGAGGTTGCCAGACCCAGAAAAAGCATTCCAACTTTATGTCCATGAAAGAGAAGGAATAGCCTTGGGAGTGTTAACTTCAAGGTTGGAATCTGAGCCCCAGACTGTAGCTTACTTATCCAAGAGGCTTGATCCAACCACCCGAGGCTGGGCCCCTGCCTTTGAAATCTTGCAGCTATTGCAATCATGATAGAAGATGCTTTAAAACTCTCCTTTGGGGACAAACTAACTATCTTTACCAGCCACCAAGTGAAACAACTCATAAATGGGAGAGGCCATTTATGGATGTCTGATCAAAGAGTCCTCAGATATCAAGTAGTACTGATGGAAAGCCCAGGCCTCACTATATCCCCTTGTGAGGTTCTTAACCCAACCATCCTCCAGCCTCCCCCTGAGGGCTCTCTCCCCTTTCACTCTTACCTAGAAACCTTGGACCACTGGACAAAACCCCGAGAGGGATTGTTGGAAGATCCTCTGACCAATCCTGAGAAAATCTGGTACACTGATGGAAGCAGCTTTGTCTTGAATGGAAAAAGAAGAGCCGGGTATGCAGTAGTCTCCAATTTTGAGACCATAGAGGCTAAGCCTCTGCTACCAGGTCAACAAAGTACAACATGCAGTGCCAGTTCAACAAAGATATAATACTACAGCCAACCTTGGAAAATATCACTCACCCTTAGATGGACACCGCTATAAGGACTCTGAGGCCTGAGACTAGCAAGAGGGGGAGGCCCAATACCCCTCACCGTCCCAGTTCAGCAGGAAGTAGCCAGAAAGACCTCAATACCCCTATTCCCAAAGAATTGGGCCTCCCATCTCTTGAGGGGAGAATGTTAGGTAGTTAGAATAGGAAACAGGAGTCCAAAATGGCAGTGGCTAAAAGACAAGGAAGGGAAAAGCCCGCAAAAATAGAACAAAGGAAGGCCCAAGGACTGAAGTGAGGACCTCAGGTGGAACAAACAGCACTCCTGGCTAGCCCGATGTACATAGGGCAGGCCCAGGGGGAGGTAAAAACATATAAAAAGAGGAGCCAAAGGGCTGGCTCGCTCTCTCCCGCGCGCTGGCGTGCTCCCCCACTCTCTTCTCTTCACGTCTTTGGTCGGCATGCCCTCAGCCCTCGAGGATGGATTCTGCCATTTTCTAAATAAAATAGAGCTGTAACACGGAGCTGTAACACTGATTTGTCTGAGAGCTATAACATGGTCTGTCCAAGACCTGAGAGCTGTGACGCGCCGGGGGCTTTAATGTCCGTCACTCCAAATCCTTGTTGTGACGAGACAGAACCGAGGAGCATACTCTCCCCTGACACCTTTATAGACACATCCACATCCTGAACCTTGCCAACATCCGCTAACCCCCGGCAATGACTAATCTGTTTGTTCATCATCTCTGTCATTGTATTATTTCAAGAATGTTCTATAAATGTAATTATATTCTATGTATCCTTGTGAGTTTGACTTCTTTCACTCACTGTAATTTCCTTGAGGGTCATTCAAGTTGGTGCAGGTATGAATCGGTTGTCCCTCTTCATTGTTATTCCGTGGTATGGACATACCACAGGTTGTTTATCAATTTACCTATTGAAGGAAATTTGCATAGTTTCTAGGTCTGGCTCTTACAAATAAAGCTGCTGTGAATATCCATGTATAAGTTTCTTTGTGAAAATAAGTTTTTATTTCACCGAGATGTATGTCTGGAGTGAAATTGCTGGGTTATATGGAAAGCCTGTTTTTAGTTTTAAAAGAATCTTCCAAACCAGTTTATAGATTGACTATGCCATGTTACCTTTCCATCAGCAGTATATGAATGATCCAGTTTTTTTTTTTTTTTGCATCTTTGCCAGCATTTGGTGATGTTGTTATTTTCTATTTTAGCCATGTATCAGATCTTGTAAATGTTTTGTTAGATTTTACCTAAGTATTTAATTTTCTTTGGAGCAGTGGTAAGTGGTATTGTGTTTTTATTCCAGTTTCCACATATACATCTGTATTATATAAAAATGAAATTCATTTATGAGTATTAATCATGTCTTGTGATGTTTTTGCACTTACTTTGTAGTTCTATGAGTTTTTGGTAAGATTCTTGGGATTTTCTATGCAGATGTTCATGTTGTCTGCAAATAGTAGTTGTACTTCTTTTCCAATCTGTATACCTTTTTTTTTTTGTCTTACTGCACCGGCCAGAACTTTTCAGTGCATGCATGCTAAGTCGCTTCACTTGTGTCTGACTGTTTCTGACCCCATGGACTGTAGCCTGCCAGGCTCCTCTGTCCATGGGGATCCTCCAGGCAAGGACACTGGAGTAGGTTGCCATGCCCTCTTCCAGGAGATCTTTCCAACCCAGGGATCAAACCCACGTCTCCTGTATTGACAAGAGGGTTCTTTACCACTAGTGCCACTTGAGAAGCCCCTATATTAGAAAAGAGTGGTCCCAGTGAACATTCTAACCTTTTTCCTGATCTTACAGGGAAAGCTTTCTGTCTTTCACCTTTACATACGATGCCAACTGTAGAATTTTATAGAAGTTCCCCTGTATTCCTGTACTGAGAGATTTTCTTGAAATCATGAATGGCTTAATTTTGTTGAATGCCTTTTCTGCATCAATTGCTTTGACATTAAAATTTTTCTTTTTTGCCTGTTGATATGATGGATTAAAATTGATCATCTTTGAATAGTTAACCAACCTAGCTTACCTGGAATAAATCCCACTTGGTCATGGTATATGGTATATTATTTTAGGTATACACACACACACACACATGTGTACATACATATATGTATATGCACATGTACATACATATATGTATATACACATGTATGTACACATGTGTGTATATATATTTGGATTGCTTTTTACTCACCCTGATATTGATATTTACTCTGACAAATGTAGAATCCAGAATGGTGCCTTTTTATAAATGAGCAAAACCACGGACTATAACTACAATTTTTGGCACAAGTGTGCTTTTGCCAGTTCCAGCTGCTATGGTGCTACTTAAAGGCCACATATATTTCCTTAAGACAGAGTTTCTCAGCCTTGATACCATGTACATTTTGGGCTGGATTATTCTTTGCTGTTGAGACTGTCTTGTGCACTGTAGGATTTTTATCAACATCTCTGGTCTACTCACTAGGTGCCACCTGCATCTTGCCAGTCATAACAACCCAAAGTGCCTCCAGACATGGTCAAAGTTCTCTGTGTGTTGTTTGTGTGTGTGTGTTGAGTGTGAGGGGTTGTTTGAAAATCACCACCCTCTCAAGAACCGCTGCCTTAATATACTTAATATACTACCCCTAACTGGGGAGATGTCCTTGTGTCTTGGCTGTGAAACAAAGATATGTGATCATGGATACTACAATAGAATCTGCCTTTTTAATAGCAATGATAACATATCTAACATCTTCTAAGCATTTACTGTGCCAACCATGCTAAACACTCTACCTATATTCTGTCCTCAGACTCAGAGAGGTAAGGTGCTGCTAATATCCCTGCTTTTCAAACTGAGGCATAACAGGTTAAATGACTTGCCCGAGATAACACATTTTCTATTATTATTATTATTTTAATTGTTTTAATTATGGAAGTATGATAATACAATTGCAGGAGACTTGAAAAATACAGAATTATTATCATTTTTGGCCACACCACACGGTATGGAGGATCTTAGTTCCCCGGCCAGGGATCACATCCATGTCCCTGCAGTGGGAGCGTGGAGTCCTAACCACTGGACCACCAGGGAAGTCCCTAAGATCTCACGTTTTCTAAATGGTGGAGCCGCGTCTGTCTGACTCGAGACCTCATGTCTTTGGCCCTTGGATCCACTGCCCTGCCACCTGATTCTGTCACTCCTCCCCTCACATCCCTCGGTGGACACGCTGTGTCTCCAGACCCCTGTCTGCGCACCCAACTCCTCCCACATTCCCACCCCAGGCTGTTACCCCGCCCTGTGCTCCACTGTCCCTTCACCCCCACCCATCAGAGCTCCCCCTACTGCTGAAATATTTTAAACCTTCAGGCCTTCCCTTTGGGCTGTTCTCTTAGCCCAGCCGGTCCTTCTCCCTGTGCTCAATCTGAAGCTCAACTTTAATACCCAGTTGCGATGGCTGCTGCTGTCTAGAACAGGGGTCCCCTGCCCCTGTTGTACGTACGGGTCTGTGGCCTGTTAGGAACTGGTGAGTGGTGGGTAAAACTGAAACCAATCCCCCCGCCATTCCATGGAAAAATTTTCTTCTATGAAACTGATCCCTGGTGACAAAAATGTTGGGGGTCACTGCTCTAGAACCTTCCCTGGCCACTTCTGTCAAAATTTATGGCTTCCTTCTCAGTGATGCTGTACCACTGCTCCTCTGATTAGCCTCCTCACTGCAGATGCTAGAGATGTAGCTACATGGCCACTTCCCCACATCATGAGTTGCTTGCAGTCTTTATCAGATCAGGCTGAGTGCCAGTCTGTAGGGCTCCTAAATTCAATGTCGTCTCCTTCAGGAGAGAATAGTGTCCTGGCCTGTGAGGAGTTGACATCACGCTATTTATTTTGAGTTTTGTATCTGTCTAACCAAGCATTTTCCTTGGTTGGACCCTGTACGTTTGTTGAGGAATTGTGAGAAAATTCTAAAGGCTTTCATTCCATGTGCGTGCTGTGTGCTCAGTCACACAGGACTCTTTGTGCCCCCATGGACTGTAGCCCGCCAATTTCCTCTGTCCTTGGGATTTCCCAGGCAAGAATACTAGAGTAGGTTGCACTTCCTTCTCCAGGGGATCTTCCTGACCCAGGGATCGAACCTGCATCTCCTGTGTCTCTTGCATTGCAGGAGACTTCTTTACCGGCTGAGCCATCAGGGAAGCATTCCAAGGCCCTGTCCTTGAGAATGTTCCTGCTCTTCATTTAGTGTCACAGCCTGTGCTCCTCCTCAAGGTGGAGCCGCAGAGTTGCCGAGGACGCCCAAAGCCTGTCCTCAGTTACTGCAGCATGGGCTGTTGTTCAGCACCTGGGCTAAGTGCTCTCACAGGCTGTCGTTTCACCCACTCATGGGGTGACGCCAGGAGGATGGGGCAGCCCTTCTCCGTGGAGCTAGCAGACCCTGGGAAAGTCACTTCTTATCTCAAAACTTTACATGCTGCATCTTTTTCTGCTTTATCTTATAGAATCTCTGTAATCTTCAGTCCACAAAAGGGTAGTCTGGCTCTGTGTGCCCGTCTTTACCCCCAGACACTCACTTTTTGCTGCTCTTCCTCCAAGACCTCATGTGTGTCCCTCCAAAGCACTGCTCTTATTCCTGGAAGATGCTTCTCCGTGAAGCCTTGAGAAACGCCGTGTGATGGTGCAGCAATGCAGGCTGTCCATGCAAGGAGCAGTCTCACAATTCCCTTGCCGTAGGTCCTGGTATCCATGAGGATACCAGCTGCTCTTCCTCCTGGAGCATGGTTCTGAGTCCTCCCCCACCCCTTCCTGGCTGTCCTCCTCTAGCAGTGCCCAAAATTGCCGTGTCGCTCTTAAGGTCCAGCCTCAGAGCTGGATGCAGGATTACGAGGGTGGCCTAAATTGAACCCTGGAGGACTGAGCAGACTCCACGTCCCCAAACCCAGACACTCCAGCTGTTAATACCACCTAGAATTATAGTGACATTCTTGGTCTCTAAACTTAGTTGTTTCATTGGACTAAGCCCTCTCAGTCCTAGTTGCTTCTGTTCCTTAATCTTCTGATGTCCCGTATTTATGATTAGTTTCAAAAACTCAAATGTAAGGCATAGTTTTGGAGTCAGGCATCTCTGGATTAAATCCTGGCCCTAGCACTCATGAACTGGGAGACTCCACTTGAAGTCACTACCATAAGTTACAAGCCACTTAACTTCTTCTTTTTTAAAATATAAATATTGTAAATGCTCTTTTGTCTTTACTTTTTAAAATATCTTTATTTATTTATTTGGCTGCGCCAGGCTTTAGTTTCAGCATTCAGGATATTTAGTTGCAGCATGCGAACTCTTGCTTGTAGCACTCGAGAGCTAGTTCGCTGGATAGAACCCAGGTCCCCTGCATTGAGGGGTGTGAAGTCTTAGCCACTGGATCACCAGGGAAGTCCCAAGACGCTTAATTTCTGTGTGCTTCTTTTCCTCCATCTATAAAACAGAGGTGACAGTATTCACACCATAAGCTTTGTAGTTGTTGTTGTTCATTCACTCAGTCATGTCCAACTCTTTGCGACCCCGTGGATTGCAGCACGCCAGGCTTCCCTGTCCTTCACCATCTCCCGGAGTTCGCTCACACTCATGTCCATTGAGTTGATGATGCCATCCAACCATCTCATCCTCTGTCACCCCCTTCTCCTCCTGCCTTCAATATTTCTCAGCTTCAGGGTCTTTACCAATGAGTTGGTTCTTCGCATCAGGTGGCCAGAGTATTGAAGCTTCAGCTTCAGCATCAGTCCTTCCAATGAATATTCAGGGTTGATTTCCTTTAGGATTGACTGATCTGATCTCCTTGCAGTCTAACGGACTCTCAAGAATCTTCTCCAGCTCCACAGTTTGAAAGCATCAATTCTTCAGTGCTCAGCCTTCTTTATGATCCCATCTCACATCTGTACATGACTACAGGAAAATTATAGCTTTGACTGGACAGAACTTTGTCAGCAAAGTGATTCTGCTTTTTAATACACTGTCTAGGTTTGTCAGTAGCTTTTCTTCCAAGGAGCAAGCGTCTTTTAATTTCATGGCTGCAGTCACCATCCACAGTGATTTTGGAGCCCAAGAAAATAAAGCTTATCACACCATGAGCTTGATGAGGATTAAACGAGATAAGACATGCCAAGCGCTTGCACAGCACCTGCCATATAGCAAGTGCCAATAAGAGGTGATGGTGAGGATGATTATGGTGAACTGTGTTTTCACCTGGGTCAAGTCAGGAGACCTGGGTCTCTGCCTTTCTATGCCGCTGTCCTGCTGTGTCAGACTCAGGACATTTGGAATCAGAACCCCAGCGGCTTGAGGATGGGAGGATTTCCTGAGAAACATTTGGGGCTTCCACAGCTCTATATCTTGATCCCAGAGAGCCCTCTAGTGGCTGATCTACAAAAGTGCAGGCGCAGGAGGACAAAGGGAAGGAGGGACCTGGTAGCGAAAGAGGTGGGCTGGGTAGAGAAAGGCTCCACATTTATGAGACGAGCAGGGAGTTTTCTAGGGAGACTCCCAGTCTGGGGTCAGACGTGAATGTGGTCTCACTACTGTGAAGTGCTACCTGTGGGACTTCAGACCCACTCCTCCTCTGCAGGCCTCAGGGTGAGGAGCATTGGGAATGATAATGAACTAGATCCATGTTTCCCAGAGGAGATTTAGGGGACCCTGGACAGTCATTTTGAAACCCGAGATGTTTATGTGACACTAGAAAAATTAGTAACTTTCGCTTCTTTTCATTTATGGATATTATCCTTTTAGAGAAGTGAAATCGCTCAGTTGTGTCTGACTCTTGGCGACCCCATGAACTGTAGCCTGCCAGACTCCTCTGTCTGTGGGATTTTGCAGGCAAGAATACTGGAGTGGATTGCCATTTCCTTCTCCAAGGAATCTTTCCAACCTAGGGATCTAACCTGGGTCTCCTGCATTGTAGGTAGACTCCTTACTGGCTGAGCCACGAGGGAAGTCCAAAAGTGAAAGTGAAAGCCGCTCAGTCATGTCCAACTCTTTGCAACCCTATGGACTGTATATGCCATGGAATTCTCCAGGCCAGAATACTGGAGTGGGTAGCCTTTCCCTTCTCCAGGGGATCTTCCCAACCCAGGGATCGAACCCAGGTCTCTCACATTGCAGGTGGATTCTTTACCAGCTGAGCCACAAAGGAAAACCTATCCTTTTAAGGTGAATAAAAATATTTTGTAAAATCTAAATACACTAAAAGAAAAATATTAAGTAAAGAATAGAACAGGTGTCATTTTATCAGGATCAAAATCATAAAAGTAAAATCAAAAAGCAACAGAAATTTGGGCACCACTGGATGGATTCTCTGTGGTTTTCTGCACTGTTCTGATAAGCTATTCCTATCTGCATACTATACCTGGTATTGTTGCCTAGCATAAGTGTCACCATTTATTGTTTATGCTGCTATCAGCTCTTTGAACTTATCCCTCAGAATAGGGGTATTATTTACTCATCATTTTACTGACCAGTGAGAGGCCCGGTTACCTGCCTGAGGCCACGTATGGTGTGGCAGAGCTGGTTTGGAACCGAGCCCATTGGACCCCTGAGCCACCCTCTGCTGTGGTACCACCCATGGGCATGCCTTCTCTGCCTACCTGCACTGGGAGCCTGACAGCAGGGACCGGACCGTGCAGTCTCAGTGATGGACCAGCAAGGCCTGCAAGGACCAGGTTGCCTGGTGACATTCACATCCAGCTGGGCCTCAAGGTGATCTGTGGAGCTGTGGCCACAGGTGACCCTGGGCATCAGGGGACTGGTCTCCCAAGACCTGTGGTATTAAATCCCCTCAGCCTGGCCACTGCGATGTTGTGCCAAGGGTGCCAGCCAGAGGTCAGCAGTCCTGAAGTCTTGTCCTGGGCCTTTCATTCACTCGCTCCTTAGCAGACTTGTCTACTCACTGTGCCCCACTGTATCAGAACTAGAGGTGGTTTTCCAGTGTCCTAGGCCCCACCCCCAGCGGTTCTGATTTTGTATGTGTGGGTGGAACTCAGGGATCTGCAGCTTAGCCGTTTTGCGAGGGAAACACGATGCTTAGTGACCTCTGGGGTCCCTTCCAACCCCCAGACTCCATGAACCTTAGCTTGGAATGGCCGGTAGACCCTTATGACCTTCCCCTGACCCAACCCCAAACAGCCTAGGTGACAAAGAAAATAACAGTAAAAAAGATATTTTATTGTTAAAAAAACAACAACAGATGAGCAATGAAACCAGGCACCTCATCATTCACACTCACAGTCACCCGCACAGCTGTGAACCACACACACAGACACCCTCTTACCCACACAGCTCCCTCTAGCTGTAAGCAGCAGCCTTGTGGGTAAGAGTCACCATTTCTCTTCCTTTTTACTTTAGTCTCCCTAAACAAGACACATGAAAAAGCAGTGGACCGGAGTGGCAGGGGAAGGAGTGACCAGGCCACCAGAAGCCTCTGGTACCTCCCACTCCTGGCTACATACATTCTGCACCTGTGCACATGTACTATACATGGATGCCCATGTGTGCAGACATGCGCCCACACTGACCCTCCATGCATAGGGTTGAGTCACTGCAGGTAATACTTGGACTGGCAGGCCTCTGAGACAGAGGGGCAGGAGAGGACCCTCCTGGTGTCTGACTCCCTGCTGCCACCCTTCCCTGCGCAGGAGTTGACTTCCTTGTGTTTAGGGAAGAAAAGTCCATATGGGGCAGCTCATCTAGACATCAAGGTTGAAAAGTGCCTAAGAATTATTTCAAAAATGAAGAATCGTGCCCTTCTTGCCTTTGGCCCAAAGTGCTTGCGAAACTTGGGCTGAAGAGCCCAGAGTTTCATGAGGTCTGAATTCTTTAACAAAGACGGTTCAGGGCTGCACAGATCCTGGCAGGCCCTGGCTGGTAGAAAGTCACATGGCTTAGAAAAGGAGGGACAAGGTGCTTGGAGTTAGATTAGAGGAGTGGGACCACCAGGAGACTGAGGCCAAGTAATGCCCCTGGGGAACCCTCATCACCGAGGTTCATCATCTTACCTCCGATGCCTGGCAGGCAGGGTGCACAGGTGACATGTGGTAGCTGCTCACCTGCTGCTCACCTCTCAGCCCCTTGGAGAGCCCCTGTTGCCCTGCAGGGTTTGTGACCTTGGACCTTGTCTCTACAGCAGGTGTGGTGCTTGCCTGTGAGGCACGGACCCGCCATGGCCTGCAGAGTGCAGCTGTGGGCAGGTCTAAGAGTGTGCCCATCAGGGTTGGCCCACTAGTTCAGGCTCTGAATCCCTGGGGACCATCAGGGGGGCCTACTGCCTCTTGCCTATCCCAGGAGTCAGTTTTTTCTGGGTTTCCAGGGTAACGGCTCTGGGCACCCCCTTTCTGCTGGGGACCCTGGTGCTGTGTCTGGAGCTCTATCCTCAGCTTCCCTCCATCCTCAAGGACCAGCTGGGGGTCTGCAAGAGCACATTTCAAGATTTGGCAGCTTGGACTGGGTATGGGGGCTTCCCTCCCTCTTTCCCAGCCACACTCAATTCACTCCCCACCAGACGGGGGGAGGTGTCAAGTCCTCAGCCTCCCGCCTGCCTCCCTCTGAGGACAGCTAGAACATGACCTCCTCACAGCTCCCATAATCACTCTCCACCATGTCAGAGCCCTCGTAGTTGGGTGGGGCCTGGGGCTGGCCCCGGCCCATGGGGTGCCCACCCCCCACCTCGCAGTCGGCATAAGAGGGCCCAGCCCGGCTGAGGCGCATGCTCACCCCCTTGTAGCCCCCTTCTGCCAGGCAGGGCCCTCCCCCTCCTTGCCGGAACTGCGAGTGGTAGTAGCTGATGGCCGTGTACTCGTTGAGACAGGGAGCCGGCAGGTGCTCCCGGGGACTGGGGGGTTGCGGGGGGATCAGATCTTCCAGGTTCTGGTTGCTGTAACGGGGTGGGAGGGGTGCTCGCTTGTTTTCCAGCTCCAGTGGGAAGGGGAAGCCCCCGTAGAGGCCACTGGGGTCTGGCATCACAGCTGGGTTCTGGTGGCAGTGAGGCGACGGTGGCAGAGGGCCAGGGGTGACTTCGGAGTGGGGGTATTCCCAGCGTTCCTTCCTGGAGTAAGTTGGGGGCCAGACCGTGGCTCCGCCTGGGTACACTGAAAGGGAACACATGATAGGCTGAGTTTCCCTGATGAAGGTTCCAGCTGGCCTTAGAGCTAAGGTACATGACTTAGCATGTGGCAGAGAGGAGCCAAGGAGTCAGTGGGTATGTGGCCCATCTGTGTGTGTTGTCTCTGGCAACTTAGATGAATATCTAGAATCCAGTGGGGCCAAGTTGAAAGCGAGAAGTTGAACTCAAAGCCAGCCCATTTTGGAAATCTGTGCCACTGCTTCAAGGGTCAGTGAATAAGGAAAGAATCTGAATGGCTCAACACAGCCCACTCCCATTCCTGGAGACAGCAGCTCCATCAAAATCCTACTGGTGAGTTTTGTCTCCTTAACTGAAGGAGACAAACATGTCTTTTGGACTAGGAGATGTGATGGTGTCTATCATAGGGGGTGATTACATGAAACGTGGCTTGGAAGCTTGGTGATCAGTCCTCCTTGGTCCTACCTCTGTCCCTGGTCCTGAAGAGTTGGGAAAGTTACAAGTCACTGTGTCTCTATGGGTCCCAGTTACCCTAATGGCAGACAGTTAATGCCAATAACTGTTGAACTATTAGTAAGTAAGCCTGGAAACATAAAGTACTTTACAAATTCACCTCCTTTTGAGCTAAAGATGAGAGGAGGGTGAAGATCCCTCCTCAGGGTGAGCCAGGTCTGGCTCAAGGCTGCTGTACCTCTAGACTGGGTGGTCAGTCAACTGGACAACTGCCTCTCTCTCTCCCTTTCCAGGAAAGTGTAAATATATATGTAAGTGAGTGAGAGTCACTCAGTCATGTCTGACTCTTTGTGGCCCCATGGAATTCTCTAGGCCAGAATACAGTCCATGGAATTCTCCAGGCCAGAATACTAGAGTGGGTAGCCTTTCCCTTCTCCAGGCAATCTTCCCAACCCAGGGATAAAACCCAGGTCTCCTGCATTGCAGGCGGATTCTTTACCAGCTGAGCCATCATGGAAGCCCAAGTAAATATATACCGAAGTTCCCTTTTAACCCCATGGATCCTCCCCACCCCCATCCAGGGCCTGAAGGTTTCTGCCGTGGACGTCAGTCCTGTGGAGTGACTTGGGATTTAGAGGAGTGCATCACAGTGCAGTGGAAGGAGGCATAGACTCTTGAGTCCAGAGGCCTGGAGTCTGGTCCAGCCCACTAGTGCACCCTGACCTTGACCACATCCCTTCATAGATTGGATGGTGGCTGAAAACCCTCATGTCTCAGATAATGGAGTGTTTCCGTCTACTGCCCTGTTCATCAATCCCAGAGGCTAACAGCCTGTGGCTATACTGACCCATCTCCTCGCCTGACCATCTCCTCTTAATGATGGCCTCGTTGTCAGGGAGGGAAGAGACCGCAGCTGGCGGGAGTCTGGGAGGAACGCTGCAGACCATGGGCCGTTGCTTAGAGCTGGGTCCGAAAGTGACGAGTTCGCTTGGAGCCGAGGTCTTGCCTGGCTCCATTTGGTTCAGGTTGTCGCAGGAGCTGGTGCTCAGGGGGTTGAGCTCAATGGCAGGCGTGGCTTGGGTGTCAACACCCACACTCCTGGCAAGGAGATCTGGGTCCTCCATGGCTACGGGCTTGTGCGACTTGCAACGGCGGCAGTAGAAGAGAAGCACCGTGGAGATGACGACGATGACCAGCAGGGCCACTATGATGATCAGAATCTCCTGCTGTCCCCAGTCCCCCCTTGTGATCTCAGGGGTGACGAGGCAGTGTCCTTCTGAGCAGCCCCTGGCCTCCATTTCACACCTGCAGGGACAGAAAAGTAGAGGACCCAGTCACTATATAGGCCTTTCCATGTCCTCTCTTTATTTATTATTTATTTGGCTTTATCGAGTCTTAGTTGCAGCATGCAGGATCTTTCTTTGTGGTTCACGGATTCTCTAGTTGCAGCAGGCGGGCTCTGATGCACTCGGGCTTAGTAGTTGCAGCCCGCGAGCTTAGTTGCCCTGTGGCATGTGGGATCTTAGTTCCCTGACCGGGTGCTGAGAGAAAGGACTTTAAGATAAACATATGGGGGAATCTTGGACAGCCCTTTCCTTCTCTGGGCCTCATTTTCACCACCTGTAAAATGGGTGGGTGGACCACATTATTGGATCTCTTAACATACACACTGACAGTGGGGTAGGGAGGGAGTCCCTTGGGAGCGTGTTATAAATAGAATCCCAGGCCTCCTTCCTTGGAGGTTCCAATGTAATTGTCCTAGGAATTTTTATTTTTCATAAGTCTCCCTCATGATTTTTAAAGGTTTCCAAGTTGGGAAGCCATAAAACCAGTGAATTGCCAGAAGCTTCTTTGTGTCTAAGATTATAGTGGATGATTCTCCTTCCCTGACGACCCCAGGCCAGCATTATATGAGGCACAAGTAGCTAGTGGTGGGGTCTGAATCCACAGTGGAGCCTGTCCCAAGGGGAATCATTGCCCCCAGGCCACTTTCTGAAAAGTCAGGGGCCAGAGCAAGAGAATAAGAACTTGAGCATTATCAGACTTCAGCAAAGACCAGAAGTGCCTGAGGAGCTGGTATGAAGTAGATTCCTGGGCCCCAGCCTGGCGAGTCCAGTCCACTAGGTTCAGCAGAGGGCTTGGGCGGTCTGTCTTTATAGCGATCACCTCCCCTCCCAGGGTGTTCTTGATGCAGGTGGTGGGAGGAAGAAGGCCTGACCCCTGGAAAAGAAGGCCAAGAGGCCAGGTTGCTGGATTACTCGGCTCCTGGCTGCCCACTGGCCTCTCTAGGGCTTGGAGGGTAGAGGTGCTGCCAACTTCAGGGAGAGGAGCCCACAGCCGGGGGCCTCTCCAGTTCTCACCTGTCTCCTGTGTAGGGGTGAGGGCAGATACAGGGGGCTCCCTCGGGGGAGGAGATGCAAGTTCCACCTTCCAGGCAGGAAGCTGAGGTGCAGTTCTCCTTTCTTTGTTCGCAGTGGCTCCCGGAGAACTGTGGGCGGCACATGCAGACATATCCTGGGAGGAAAGGGCAGGGAGGTGAGAGGACCCACTGGTCTAGTGGTCAGGTGACTGTGGGTGGACTGACCCCCCCAGGATGGAGGGGGACCTTGAGTGTTTGCAGATCCCAGTGTCCACACTTAGTTACTGAGAGCTTCCCTCTGCCACATGCACCGTGTTGGGCAGTGGTGCCCAGTTGGGCAAGAAGACTTGATCCCTGCCCTCAAACAACTTACAGCCTACAGGGAACAGGCATCTAACAGATACTAATGGGTATCATCATTATCATCTTGGACAATGCTATTCAGTGTAGTCACTGATCTAAGCATCTTCAAGTAGTGGCTCATCTAATCATCAGCTCTGAGATTGGTCACTGTTATGGTCCTCATCACTGGTTACTAGCATCTTCAAGTAGTGGCTCATCTAATCGTCGGCTCTGAGACTGGTCACTGTTATGGTCTTCATCACTGGTCACTATTATCGTCCTTGCACCTGAGGACAGGTGCAAGTTGATGGCTGGCCAGGAAGCGAGGCCTGGGAATGTATGACATTGGCTCAAAGTCACACCACAAGCAAATAGCAACTTGGGGGGTTAAACTGAGACAGTTGTAGATCATATCAGTATATTAGTAATTATTATCAAAATTCATTTTATTGAAAGGAAGTGTTGGGGGAGGGAACTAGCCTAAACTAGGGTCCAGGGGAGGTTTCCTGGTGGAGGTGGTATTTTAGTTCAGACCTGAAAGATGAGTAAACATTAGCCAGGCAAAAAGAAAGAGAGGCAAGGAGGAAGATGCTTTAAGCAAAGGAGAACATGTGCAAAGACTCAGGGGAGGGCATGACATATCACCAGGGGTTGGGGCGGGGGTGAGCCTAGGGAGCAAAGGGGAGAGTGGGAGCAGGAGGGCCGGCAGGTGAAGGGTCCAGTGCATAGGAGCCCCAGGCAGGAGTAAGAAATTGGGACTCCATCTGAAGAGCAAGGGGAAGCCACTGCTAGGTTCCGAGTAGGAAAGTGATGTGCTCAGATCTGCACTGTGTAAGGATGGCTCTGGCGTCCTGCTGGAAGATGCTAGTGGAGGGACAGAAGCAGGAGAGCAGGGAGGTGGCTGGTGCAGAAGAGAAGATGAGTGGTGACGAGGGCTGGAGTCAGACTGATGGCGGTGGGCACACAGAAGTGATGGACTCCTTGGATATCTCAGGTAGAAATGACAGTGTTATCAGCCAGGCAAAATTAGAAAACAGGAGAGTGCCAAGTGCTGACAGGGATATAGGTGCTTAGGAACCCCATGTACTTGCTGGTGGAAGTACAGACTGCTGCAGCCGTGGACAGCAATCTGACCTGACGTAGTCAAAGTATTGGTATACTCTGAGTTTGTCAATTTCATCTGTGGTGTGTGTGTGTGAGTGAGAGAGAAAGTTCTCATGTAGGTTCGTAAGATGACGTGAAAGGATGTTCAATGCAGCACTGTTGATGGAAGTGGGATGTCCATTGCTAGGAAAGTGGAGAGGGGAAAGGTAAGCACATGCGCACCTTGATGAATTGAGCTGAAATTAAAAGCAAGGGGAGGGAGGTTCAAGAGGAGGAGGGAGGTTCAAGAGGGAGGAGACATATATATGCCTATGGCTGATTCATGTTGATGTATGGCAGAAACCAACACAACATTGTAAAGCAATTATCCTCCAAAGGAAAAAAAAAATTTAGAAAAAAAAATTACTTGTGGCAGTGTGGATGGAAGAGTGTAAAAATTCAAGCATGTGAAATATAGTTCATGCATGTTGAAAGGACTCTTTTAAAAACTTTAGGGACCTCCCTGGCAGTCCAGTGGTTAAGATTCCATGCTTCCACTTAGTTTCCTGGTCAGGAAACTAAGATCCCATATGCTGTGCAGTGTGGCCAAAAACAAAACAAAAAAAAGCAACTTTAAATGTTTGCCTGTGAGTTTGGGGAAGGTAAAAGGCAGTGGAATATAAAGGGCAGGAAGAAAGAGAAACTTAGCATGGACCAATGATGACAGGGATGTGTTGACCTCAGCCTTCTACATGGAGGTTCCCATTCATGCCCTTCCCCCATCCAGAAAAAAAAAGTAGAAAGATAGTTATTGTTGAAGGAGAAGGAAGACTCTTGGCCTCCCCTGGTGTAAACCTAGCTGATCCCAACTTACCAGACAGTAAGGGGAAGGGGGAATATTTCCACTGAGATCTGCACCCTGAGCCTGTCTCTAACTTCAGCCCCGTGACCTTGGCTGAGTTCCCTTAACTTTCCAGGTATCCCTTCCATAGCACAGTGGTTTCCTGAGCAGTAAAACAGAGCTTTAGTGGCTCTCTTCCCTCCCCCTCTCTCCCTCATGGGGCTGTGTTGGAGGAATATGCTTGGTCAACTCTACAGTGATCCACGATTGCTAGTTCAGTGTGTCAGGGTCCTCTGCAGAGTCTCCTGGGATAAGCCTCGGGGTCAGCCACAGCCTTACCTGCCCCGCCAGTCTCTGAGCACTTCCCACCATTGAGACATGGGTTCTGGCTGCACTGGTCACTGAGGAAGCAGCACTCGGTGAGGGCCTGCCTCTCCAGCAAACCAGCCGCCTTCTTGCCATGGACCAGCAGCTCCAGCACCTCTCTGTTGATCACAACAGCATCCAGGCAGCCTTCAAAGCCCTGGGAGACATTTGGGGAAGAATGCAAGTGGACGAGGCCACCCAGAAAGAGGTCCCTTTCAGGCTTCAGACCCCGGCAGTTCTCTGGGAGCCTGAGGGAGGAGCTGCTTGCACTGTCAACCAACAGGCGGACGGAAGTGTCCATCTCCTCCACCAGAACAGAGTGCCACTCGTGGTCATTCACGTGAGACTGGGAGGAAAGACTTCCATAGAAGCCACCTGGGCAGTGGTATTCCAGCTGGAGCACTCCGTTGACCAGCTGTAAAGAAAACCCAGATGACCATCAGCAAAACCAAGAAGTGCTTAGAAAAACCCTTGCTCAGAAGCTGCTAGTGCAAAGAACGTTAGTGTATTTTACAGGTAGAAGGGGTGGTGATTTTTCAAGGCTGTATTTTTTTAGACACTGTATTTGTAGAGCATAAAAACCCTCAAAGTGCTCTTCCATTTATGGTCTCATTTGGCCCTCACTGTTCTCCATGGGATGTCCTGGGCAGGGGTGACATCTCCATTTCACAGATGAGGAAACTGAGGCCCAGAGATGTCTCGCTGGACCCTGTCTTCTGGATTCTTCTTCACAGGCCTCTCTAGTGTTCTACTCTCCTAAGCCTTCAGGGAAACAAAAAACTTCCCTTTCACCTCCATTCCCTTATTCAACAGTTCAGTAGTTCTTGAAGTGGATCTCAAAGATGATATCAGGGGATCCACAAGCTGACAAAGGTGCATATAGTCAAAGCTATAGTTTTTCCAGTAGTCATGTATGGATGTGAGAGGTGGACCATAAAGAATGCTGAGCACTGAAGGATTGATGCTTTTGGACTGTGGTGCTAGAGAAGACTCTTGAGGGTCCCTTGGGCAGCAAGGAGATAAAACCAGTCAATCCTAAAGGAAATCAACCCTGAATATTCACTGGAAGGACTGATGTTGAAGCTGAAACTCCAATTCTTTGACCACATGATGTGAAGAGCCAACTGACTGGAAAAGACCCTGATGCTGAGAAAGATTGAAGGCAGGAGGAGAAGGGGATGACAGAGGATGAGATGGTTGGATGGCATTATCAACTCAATAGACATGAGTTTGAGCAAACTCCGGGAGATAGTGAAGGACAGGGAAGGGTGGTGTGCTGCAGTTCATGGGGTCACCAAGAGTTGGACAGAACTTAGCAACTGAGCAACAACAACAACCAAGTAAAACTATTGAGTAGAGCTGGATTAAGTAGAGCTTCCTCTGGGTGAAATGTGAAGATCTAACCCAGTGTTTTCTAGAGACTGGCCATTTGTACACAGTCTTGCCAATTTTTGCCCTGGTTGAATGCTACATATACCTTTATTAAAAAGAATGCTTAGTATTATTACAGAAAATAGAAAACCAATATAACTTTCCATTGAGGAAAGAGAATGTCAAAAATAAGTACATCTTGTGTATGGAGAGAGTAACATAGAAAATTACAATACTCTATGTAAAATAGATAGCCAATGAGAATTTGCTGTATGACTCAGGGAACTCAAACATGGGCTCTGTGACAGGCTGAAGGTTGGGATGGGGAAGCAGATGGGAGGGAGGTCCGGGAGAGAGGGAACATGGGTGTACCTATGGGTGATTCTTGTTGATGTATGACAGAAAACCACAAAATTCTGTAAAGCAATTATTGTTCAATTAAAAAAAAGTTTTTAAATAAGTACATCTTATACAAAACATTGTTATTAAATCACTCCTTTCACTTACCAAAGACCACAACTCCATTGATCCCTCCATGCTTTCACTGTCTCTCCCTTCTGTCATGTCCTCATTCCTCACCTTATCAAGCTTAAAGTCCATAGACAAATTCTTTTCCCTTTTTAACTTGGTAGATCTCACTTGGCAAATACACAAATCAGGTAAAACTCAACTTTCCCTCTACCCTGTATAGGTATCATGGAGCCGGATGTGGCTAGGGAGTAACACACAGCCTTTGCTTATCGGTCTCCCTTTAATTTCATGGCCATGAGTCTCAAATGTGTCCTTTGTACTACCCAACAATTGTACAATTGTCCTGTCTTGGTTGGGCTTCCCTGTTGGCTCAGACAGTAAAGAATCTGCCTGCAATGCATGAGACCCAGGTTCAATCCCTGGGTTGGGAAGATCTCCCAGAGAAGAGAATGGCCACCCACTCAAGTATTCTTGCCTGGAGAATTCCATGGACAGAGGAGCCAGATGGGCTACAGTCCATGGTGTTGCAAAGAGTTGGACAAGACTGAGCGACTAACACTTTCACTTTCACTGTCTTGTTTAGTCCCCTCACTCTCCCAGATGACTATTTTCACAACTTCTCTCTCCTTAGACCCTTAATGCCTCTCTCCCCATCCTCGCTATCAGCGACCAGATGGGAACTTATAGGCACAGTCACCATCATGTCTGTCCATGTTGTCCAAAGCCAATCTCTCCATTCATGCACTAGATCCAACCCTACCCCTCTTAACTTCCTATATATTGGACAAGAGGCCACTGACTCTCCTTCCTCCTTCCTTCATCTTTGCTCATTCCCCACTGGATCATCCCAGTCATCATACAGACATGCTGTTATTGCTCTAATCTTTTTTTAAAAGTATCTTTGTATATTTATTTATTTGGCTGTGCCAGGTCTTAGTTGTGACATGCAGGGTCTTTGATCTTTGTTGCAGCATGTGGGATCTTTAGCTGAGGCATGAGAACATCTTAGCTCTGGCATGTGGGGTCTAGTTCCCTGACCAGGGATCAAACCTGGGTCCCCTGTTTTGGGGGTATGGAGTCTTCATCACTGGACCACCAGGGAAGTCCCTATCGCTCTAACCTTAAAAAAAAAAAGTTTTATTCAACCCACATCTCCTGCCAGATTGCACTTTCTTTATTTGCTTTCCCTTTGTAGTAAAATTCCAGTCCTACCTACCACAACACAGAAACCACTGATGTAAGGGTATGCAGCGTCCTCTTTGTTGCCAAATCCAATGATTGATATCACTTCCTATCTTATTTGACCTCTTAACAGAATATGACTGAGCTGATCACTTAATGCTTCCTTCTCTTTTTATATATAATCTTATTTACTTATTTATGGCTGTGCTGAGTCTTCGTTGCTGCACACGGTTGTTCTCTAGCTGCAGAGAGTGAGGGCTACTCTCTAGTTGCAGTGCATGGGCTTCTCATTGCAGTGACTTCTCTTGTTGCATAGCACTGGGCTCTAGGGCATGCGGGCTTCAGTAGTTGTGACACATGGGTTCAGTAGTTGGGCTTCTCATTGCAGTGACTTCTCTTGTTGCGTAGCACTGGGTTCTAGGGCATGCGGGCTTCAGTAGTTGTGACACATGGGTTCAGTAGTTGGGCTTCTCATTGAGTGACTTCTCTTGTTGCGTAGCACTGGGATATAGGGCATGCGGGATTCAGTAGTTGTGACACATGGGTTCAGTAATTGAGGCTCCCAGGCTCTCCACTCTCTTAATAGTTGTGGTGCATGGGCTTCGTTGCTCTGAGGCATGTGGGATCTCCCCAGACCAGGGATCGAACCCATGTCTCCTGTGTGGATTCTTTACCACTGAGCCACCAGGGAAGACCCACTGCTTCCTTCTTAATACAAGTCCTTCATTTGGCTTCCCAGGTACAATACTCTGTTCATTTCCCTTCAGCATCACTGGTTGCATCTTTTCATTCTCCTTTATTGGATTCTCCTCTTCTCTTGACTTCTCAGTGTTGGAGTGTCTCAAGGATAAATCCTTGATGTACCCTCTTTTTAACCTGCACTCCTTGGTGATCTCCCCAGTCTCATGGTTGTGGATACTACATATATGTTGAAGAATCTTGGATCTTCACCTCCAGCCCAGAACTTTCTCACTAGATTTTGTTTGTCCAACTCCACTAGTAGGTCTAATAGTTATCTCAAGCTCATGTGTCCAAGATGGAACTCCTGGTCATCCCCGCTTCCCCAGTCTACTCTATCCATATCCTTGGCTAGGTCTGTTGGCAGCAACTCCATTCCTTCTGGTTGTTCCAGGTCAACATCTTACTCCTTGCTTTCTCTCCTAGTCCTCATTCAGCTCATCAGGAGTCCTGTTGTCTTTGCCTTCAAAATATCTCCAGCATCTGAACTTTATTTTTCCCAGTTCCACTGTCATTCCCCTGATCTAAACTGCCATCATCTCTCACCAGAATTACTTCCTTTGGGCTGGGTCTTTCCACTTCCATCCCTGTTCCTCTGAAGTCTATTCTTAGCACAGTAGCCATGAGGACCCTTTTCACATATGTCAAACCGTGTTAAGTCTTTGCTCAAAACCTTTAACATCCCCTACATTACTCAGAATAAAACCCAGTGTCCTTAAATAGCCTGAGAACTTTTTATAGATATGATCTCATCTCATCTTATTACTATCAGACCTCAATTCGTGCTCCTACTGTTCCCCTGCTCACTTCACTCAAGCCATATTGACATCTGAGCTGTTTTTAAACATGCCAAGCAATCTCTTACTAATGACTGTTCCCTCTACCTAGAATGCTGTTCCCCCAGAGGTCTACATAACTAGACCCTCAATGAAACCTTCCCTAACCACCTTATTTAAAATTGTAACTTCCCACATTCCTGATCCCCCTTAACCTTTTTTTTTTCTTTTAACCCAAAACACTTACCACATTTAGACAAATTCTGTAATTTTCTGATTTATTAGGTTTCCTGTCAGTCTCTCACCATAGGATGAAAACTCTAAGAGGGTTTTTTTTTATCTTTTTTTTTTTTTAATCTTTTTCACTGATAAGACCCAAGCACCTGGAAGAGTACCTGTTGCATAGTAATGCTTGATAAATATTTGCTAAATGAATTCAGTTCTAACTAGGGCTTCCCTGGTGGTCTAGTGGTGAAGAATCCGCCTTGCAATGCAAGGGACACAGATCCCTGCTGTGGGAAGATCCCACACACCGCAGAGCAACACAACTACTGAGTCCCTGTGCCTAGACCCCATGCTTTGCAACACAAGAAGCCACCACAATGAGAAGTCCAAGCACCACAACCAGATGGTAGCCTCCACTCGCTGCAACTAGAGAAAGCCTGTGCACATCAATGACGACCCAGTGCAGTAAAAATAAATAAATATTTAAAACATTCTAAATGGGGCTTCCCAGGTGGTGCTAGAGGTAAAGAACCCGCCTGCCAATGCATGAGACATAAGAGACGTGGGTTCGATCCCTGGGTAGGGAAGATTGCCTGGAAGAGGACATGGCAACCCACTCCAGTATTCTTGCCTGGAGAGTCCCGTGGACAGCAGAGCCTGCCAGGCTACAGTCTATAGGGTTGCAAAGAGTCAGACTCAACTGAAGCAATTTAGCACCAAACTAGCTGCCAAAGTCTCCTTTCTCTTTGGGAGATGGACTTGTGTGATGGAGGTGTTAAAATCAGGCAGGTACTCTGAGACTTTCTACAAGATATAATCAGAAGAACTGAAAGACCCTTAGAAAGGAAATTCATTTTCCTTCATATGATTCCATGTACCTTAATGCTGAATTTGTCATCTTGAGCGCCCCCTAGGTCCAACCCATCTTGGGGAACATTGGTCTCTTACTCAGCAAAAGTGATAAAAGCATCAGCCAGGTCTAGGTGGCCTCATGCATCTCTCTTTCTATCTTCAGAGGCTCTCTGTCATCCCACAGAACAGCCCAACCTCTGTTGTACTAGGACATGATGCATCCCCAAGTGGGGTGGTTTTGGCCATCGTAACTGGAAAGTCTCATGTTCTGACCTTCAAGAGTCGTACCCAGGATCACGGTAAACCACGAAAGGATTTCTTTGCGGAAGTTTGCCTTCTTGGCCACGCCCATACCGCCCCACCTCCCCAGCCTGGCACGCCCCCATTAAATCTCTCAGGGTGACGGTGCCTTACCTTCAGGGAGAGACGCACTGTCTTATCACTGAACAGGAGAATGGCCTGTGACTGGAGTGTTTTCAGGCGGAAGTGGATGTACCCGTTCTGAGCCTCCGGGAGACGGTACCGCCCGAAACTCTGACCGCTGAACCTCACGGCAGTACCTGTGAAAGCAACCAAAGGTGTCACCTCCACACCAAGTGGTCACCACAGAGCACTGGAACCGACTTTGTCTCATTCAACCCTTGGGTGGCAAGCAAAGTCACTGCTCACATTTTACAGGTGAAGAAATGAGGGTGTGGGGTAACTTGTCCAGGGTCACACTGTTAGACAGGGGCCATCACCCTGCACACCTTTCTTTGGCCCCAGGGACCCTTGCCTTGGGTCCCAGCCTGGGTCAGAAACTATGAGCTCAAACCGTGAAGGAAACAAGAATCGAGCCAGAAATATTATCAATCAAGTATGTGGAAATCAAAATCCTGCATAGTTTCCGTGTTGTTTCTGACATCACTTGGGGAAGAAGGAGGCCAAGTTGGAGAGGATTTTGCATATATATGTGATTTCAGGAACACCACAAAGGCTTTTTGCCTCAAGACATCTCCTTCATCATTAGGAGTGTAATCATTTGAATAAGCACGTCCCACATGATATGTTGCTGATAAGTCAAGAAGAAAGAAAATAGTGATAAATAATGTGGCTAAAACTTCCATAACATCCTGCATGCCCCATCCCCCATAGCAATTGCTAATGCGCTGTTGTACAGGGAGGGGTCTAAAACTTCACCTAAACTTGAGTTTTTCAGGCTTATTTGACCATGGGCTTATTTGACCTTTAATGTGGACCACCTTCCATTAGCCCTTGGACATAGCATTCTGTGGGAACCCCTTTGGGAAATGCTGTGTTATATTAAGCAATGCCCTCGCCAGATTTTGGTTTTTAAATCCACCCTCCCCAGAAGTGAGTTCATTTATTACATCCTTAAAACCTCAGTATCAATAAGATTATCAGTTGTCAGGGCTCCAGATTCCTAGGGAAGAGGATTGGTTTGGGGGGAGGGGGGTTGGGAGGAGGGGAAGAGAACTGTTGAAGAGAGGGAACACAGGCTAAAAGGAGGAGAAAGAGTTTTAATAATCCACTCAAGGGTACACAGCTAGTAAATGATAAAAGCTCAGATTTGAACCTGAGCTGCCTACTCTGAATACTAAGGTTAAAACCATCAGACTGTAGTAATGATAGTAATAGTGTTACTGACTCAGATTAATTGATGACCTTCTATATGTGAGGCACTTTTCTAAGCAAGCACTTAATATTTAATTCTTGCTTAATCCCTACAATAGCACAAAGGCACAGAGAGGTTAATTAATTTTCCTTGGGTCACATGGCTCACAAGTGGCATAGCTAGAATTGGAACCCAGGCAACTTGATGCTAGAGTCTATGCTTTTAACTGTGATCTGAACTGTCTCTTGTATTCTTACCATTATTTTCAAAATTAAAAAAAGTGACCAGAACTAGGGCGCTATTCCATGATAAGATTTTGTGAGGCCATACATGTCTCATGGTGGTCCATGGCCCTTAATCCTGTGAAAACGTCCCTCTAACTAAACTGAGAGCCCTGTGTTGGGATCTCCAGCCCTGGAGTTGGGGTGGCCAGGCCCAGCAGCGCTGGGTGTCGTGGGGAAGGCCCGTTTCTCACCTTTACAGGAGCAGTTCTTCTCCAGGTGGTGCCTCGGGGTCAGGATGCTGAGCCGGGCTGTGCTGTACGTGGGCCCAACCCTGGGGTCCAGGCGCACGGTCTCTTGGCAGATTTGTCCCTGGCACCTTCGCCCCTGGCAGGGCACCACGGGCATGGCTGACCTCATCTGAATTCCCACAGAGTGTTCCATCTCCTTGGCTGAGCGAGCGATGGTAGATGCCAGCTCCTGGAGCTTGGAGAAGGCCCCCAAGTGCCCCTCAAAGACCAGGAGCACATCCACACCAGCCGTGGCCTCTGCTGGCTGAAGGCTGGCCAGGTGGATGTTGGCTCGTTTGATGTCCAACCAGTTGCTAAGGAACCTCTGCAGGTTCCTCCAGTGGTCACTCACCAGCTCCTCCGGGGTGAGCTGGTGGAAGCCCATCCACATGGTCTGCTGCAGAGCCTCTGGCCCCATGTGCCACACGTGGACGTGGACGCCAGCCATGGTGGAGAAGGTTCCATCGCTGACTGTGACATTGAACGTGTATCGGCCCCGAGGCAGTGCGTGGGAGGCGATGATCTTGCCATCGGTTGCCCCCACTGAGAAGCGCCGGCCCACGCTCTCCTCTCCCGCCAGGCTGTAGGTCAGCATGTCCTGTGGGTCTCGGTCTGTGGCATGGATTTTGCCCACCATGCCACCCTGGAACTCCTCTTCCCCAATGGTGATGAAGATCTCCAGGGGGAGGGCGGAGGGTGGGTAGTGGCTCTGTTCTCTGACGTGGACCTTGACCGATGTAGAAGATGAGAGGGGCGGGGTGCCGCTGTCTGACACCTGTGGGTGAAGCGGGCTACGAATTAGGACTGTGGCTGTGGCCCATAAGGGGCCTCCCTGCTGCTCCAGGGTGGGCTCAGTGTGCTGTTCCATGTGAAAAGGAAAATCATCACTCCAGAAGCACCAAAGGCTTTGTGGAGGGATTTACAGCCCACATCAGCTGGTAAAACCTAACTCGACCACCTTCTTATCTGACACCTCTCTGAGTCCCTACTAAGCCTCGCCAGCCACATGCTTCCTTCCTCTTGAACTTCTCTCATTCTGTCTCTTTCCTTAGGAGGGTCATCACATGTCTCCTAGCGATTTCAGAGCACATCCGTTGTGGCCGCTGTCAGCCCAACAGGTTCTCTTACTCCTCTTTACTATGTGACTGGGGTCAGGCTGCGGATGGGCACATCTTCTTCAGTTCAGTCAACAAATATGTATTGAGTGCCTTGTACGGGCCAGGCCCTCCGCGATGACCAGGAGAAAAGAGAGGTGAGGAGGAGAGGTGACAGGGAACAGTGAGTGTCAGGCCCTCAGGTGGCAAAGAATGCTGAAAAAGCAGGCAGTGACCAGAGTGGGCAAGGCTGAAGGCTGGAGGTGAGCAGAGAGGTAACCCAGGTGGTTACTGATGGGCTGAGGAACACAAGGTTGGATTTAAATCAGAGACATGAAAAGCCACCAAAGGTTTTAAGCAAGGTGATTATTAGAATAAATTAGAAATGCCTTTCCCTTGCACATTTCACCAAGCATCTCTACAACTTTCTGCCCAGACTTAGGCAGACAAGGGCGAAGCTTTCCTTCCTCTCCTCAGGAGCATTACCACTTTCTCAGCTATCAGCAAGGGTTTTCACAGTTTTCCCTACAGTAATATCTTGTTCGTGTGGATTTACTGTGAGTGGGCAAGAAAGGTATAATAATACACCTACTTCTGGGAATTATGGGTAACTGATGAGATATCAATAGCAATGGTAATAATTAATATTACTGCTAAGTATTATAATATATGGGCTTCTCTGGTGGCTCAGATGGTAAAGAATCTGCCTGCAGTGCAGGAGACCTGGGTTCGATCTCTGGATTGGAAAGATCCCCTGGAGGAGGGCATGGCAACCCACTCCAGTATTCTTGCCTGGAGAATCCCATGAACAGAGAAGCCTGGTGGGCTACAGTTCATGGGGTTGCAAAGAGTCAGACATAACTGAGTGACTAAGAACCGCATTATAACATGTAACTGACATTAACTGAGTACAAACTGTGTGCCAGTCACTTTTACATGCTTTAAATGTGTGATTGTAGTTTATCTTTCTGATGAGGCAGGTATCCTGAAGTGTCCTATTTTACAAAAGATAGAGCTGAGTCTCAAAAAGATCAAGTAACATGCTCAAGGGCATACAGCTGGTAAAGCCAGAGCAGAATATGCTGGCCTATAGTGCCTCCCAGTGAATGAAAGTGGAAATACAGGACAAAGGCAAGAAAGGGATTGAGTTACTAAGTGATAATCTGAGCCAGGCTACAGAGATCAGGAAGCGCTGATCTCTTGACCTATGCTTTTGGCTTTGAAGACCCTCTACATTAGCCCACACCCATTCTCTGAGCCGAAGACTCCCATTCCGAGCTACCTATTGGACACCTCCATTAGATAGCTCATGGACACCTGAAAGATAATATATGCTAAACAGAGCCCTCATTTTATCCCATAAACCTGTTCTCCCTCCACCCAAGTCTTTCCAGTCTCATAAATGGCCCTACCAACCAGACTTCACTGGAGTCAGGAACCTGGGAGTGGTCCTGATTCTGCTTTTTTCTTTCTCTTCCCATATCCAATCCGCCACCAACTCCCACTAATTTCCAAGCAAAACCTGTTGCAAATCTGTCCACTTGTTCATCTTTAGCATCACCTCAAGGTCTCACCACCACCCCCTTCAACTCTCTCTGGAACTTAAAAAATGAGCTTCCTGAGACTCAAGAAGGGTCACTTTCCTGTTTGAAGCCCTTCCATCACTTCTCACTGCACCTTGATTAGAATCTTAAAGTATTGCTGCTGCTGCTGCTGCTGCTGCTAAGTGGCTTCAGTCGTGTCCGACTCTGTGCAACCCCATGGACTGCAGCCTACCAGGCTCCTCCGTCCATGGGATTTTCCAGGCAAGAGTACTGGAGTGGGTTGCCATTGCCTTCTCCGTCTAAAAGTATTACCAAGGTTTATCACGGGTGACTATACTTCCTGGTTAGCCCAGGACAGTCTTGATTTTCATCTGTTGTGAAAATCAACAGTTTTAACCAATTAACTATTTTTAGTGCCTCTCTCACTCTCAGGAGCATCACAGTTTGGACCTCAAATAACATGGTCATCCAAGCTATGAGGCCCCCGTGAGCCACCCAACCCATCCCTTCAGCTTCATCCCCACCATTGCTCATCATGTGCTGACCAAATGACCATGTCTCGGGTCACTTCAAGCTCTTTCCCAAGGTGGGATTGGTCTTGTCTTGTTCTCCTTGCCTGGGACACTCTCCTGCCCCCTTTCCATGTGGCCAGCTCCTCAGATCTCAACTCACGAGCAGCCACCCTCTGAATATGTCTCTGCAGTGCCTTTTGAGCTTCCCATCCCTTTCTTTCTTCATCTGTTTATTGTTTATCTCTATAATTAGAATCAAAAGCCCATGGGGACAGGGATCGCCCTCTTCTTCCCGCTGCTAGCATGGGACCCAGCATAAGATAGGTACTCAATGGATGCTGAATGAATGAATGCCTGACTGGCTGCCTGTCTGAATGGATGACTACATCATGCTGAGCCCAGAGAAGTTCACAGGATAGTAGTATCCACTAGACTTAAGATTTAGAAAAGAGATTTGAGGGGATACAATGAGCATCAGCATGTTTCATCAGCATCTTGGCTGCTTTTTCTTGGGCAGTTGTCCTACAACCCATGACAATATCACTGTAATCCCCTGCACATGTATATGTGTTCTCTCATTGGACCCCGGCACTGAAACCATGGATAATCATTAGTCAAATCCACTTCACCTGCCTTCACTAGTCAAGGTCACTTTAAGACTTGCATCTGCGTATAACCTAAACAATAAGATAGTTGCCTGAGTTATTTTCCAGGACTTGGGGAGTCAGCTGTGTTTAGTGGGAATAGAACTGGTTCAGATTGGGTAGGACCACCAACCCTTCAACAGGGCATGCCCAAGTTCTGCTTGGTGACCTTGATATCAGAGGGCAGAAAACTCCAGCCTCAGGTAGTGCAAAATGCCTCCATTTCTGAACGTGCAGAGGCCTGTAGCTTAGGAACACCTGCTGCAGAACAATGATTACCGCACCTTTTTCCAATCACCTTTCCCCGTGCTCCCCTCGCTCCCCAGGCCTCGGACTGCCCTGGCCCTTTTTTCTTTATCCATAAACGCCCAGAGCCCCTTGCCTTCCAGGAGGTGGTTCTGAGACTTGCTATCCTATCACCTTGCCTGGCTTCCTTGCTAATAAACCCTCTCTTTACTGCAGACTTCATCATCTCAGCATTTTGGCTTGTTGTGACGCTGGATAAACTGAACACCAATGCTCAGAGGTAGGTCTTTAACAAGACTTGAGGTTCAAAGAGCTATTCTGGCCAGACTTGAGGAATTAGATCCAGGGTGAGGGAGTTTCTGTTCTGAGAGCAGGACAGGGATGAAGAGCTTAGAGTCAGAGTGCTGGAGTTTGGAGGAATTAGATCCAGGGTGAGGGAGTTTCTGTTCTGAGAGCAGGACAGGGATGAAGAGCTTAGAGTCAGAGTGCTGGAGTTTGGAGCAGCCCAGCTCTACCACTTAGTAATAGTATCACTTTAAGCCAGTCACTTAATCTCTGTGTGTCTCAGTTACCACATCAGGAAAGTGGGGGTGATATCTGCACTCACCCTAAAGCATGGTGTGGAGATTTAGTGCAATGATGAACGTGAAGCACTTAGCCCAGTGCCTGACATGTAGTAAGGGCTCTGTACATTTTTTTCCCTAATAAGAGAAGCACTGATAGTGCTTTTATTCATTTATTATTTTTTATTGGAGTATAATTGCTTTAAATGTTGTGTTAGTTTCTGCTGTATAGTGAAGTGAACCAGCTATATGTGTATATATATATATGTGTGTGTGTATGTGTGTGTATATATCAACATATATAAATGGCTATATATATACACATACCCCCTCCCTCTTTATTTTAATGTGAGTTTATTAATTTTTAATTGGAGGACAATTGCTTTACATTATTGTGTTGATTTCTGCCATATATCAACAGGAATTGGCCAGGGGTTTATGGTTCTCTCTTGAACCTCCCATCTCACTCCCATCCCCCCATCCTACCAGTCACATCATCACAGAGCACCAAGCTGAGCTCCCTGTGCTCTACAACAGCTTCCAACTAGCTATCTATTAGCACTGCCAGCACGTTTTTTTGTCCCCATGGTCACCACTGGTGGCCCCCACAGCTCTCACCTCGATCTGAAGCTGATACCATTCCTGGACTCTCTTGCTCAGGCCTGCAGTAGTCACCAACCATCCATCTGGGGTCACTCGGAAGGCAAAGCCATCATTCCCCTTGGTGATTCGGAACGAGAAAGGGGGACCATTCTCTGGGGAGTCTGGGTCACTCAGGATCAGTTGCAAGACTTTGCTGCCAATGGGGGCATTTTCCTGAGAACAAGAGTGACAAAATCGAAGAGCAAAATGAGTCCCAGTCTTTCCTCTCACATCTTTCTGGATTCCCTTCTCTAGAATAAGTCCTCGGCACTCTGGCTGCTCCCAGGTCATGCCTACATCTTGAACTGTCATTCATTCATTCTGCCTGTCTGTGAATTAGTAGTTGGCTTTGTTAGTCTAGACCAGAGCTTTCTGAAGGCAGTCCTAGGTTTTAGAAACAAAGGCCACTGGGGCTGGAAGGGTCTTTAGAGTCCCTTATCCTTCAGAGAGGTGACTTGTCCAAGTCACATAACTGATAATTCGTGTATATAAATTAGTGCCTGAGATCCACGTGGGAATTTTGTGATTCATAGGATCAGTTGAAAACCTAGAGATGGTTTCATGATTAGATGACCAATGGAACACACATCCAATGAGAAAAATTCAAAGGCAGCTAGTAATTCAACTGAGAAGAATGGATCCCCTGGGTATTGTTCCAGTTTTTTTTTTTTTTTTTTTTTAATATTTATTTGGCTGCACCAGGTCTTGGCGGCATGTGGGATCTTCAGTCTTCATTGCAGCACACAGGATCTTTAGTTGCAGCATGCAGAATCTAGTTCCCGGACCAGGGCTCAAACCTGGGCTCCCTGCATTATAAGCACAGAGTCTTAGCCACTGGACCACCAGTGAAGTCCCTGTTCCAGTCTTTGTTCTTTAACACAGGAATTCAGCATGCTATAATATTTACAATGATTGTTAACTGTCTTTTTAGCATCAAAAACCTTATCTAAAAACACAATCTTATGAGCAGAAAGTCGTAGTTTCATATTCAACAGGTAGTCTACCCTTTCTTTCTTATAAATCCCTACTTTTATTCAGGTAGAGCAATACCCTCAGCAAAGATATACTCCTCCTAAGAGGATACAGACTATGGTTGGTTTAAGTCAGTTGTAATAATCTGATTTCCTGTGCCAGTTTTTTGATTTAAGGGTGATCATGTAATCCAGTTCTGACCATTGGAGGAGTCTGACAGGTGAGTGTTCTTCTTTAATAGAAACAGATTCTGCGAAAGAAGTCTCCTCCTGTTCACCTTTGAAGGTGGTTAGGCAAGGATGTGATGCTGGAGCTGCAGCAGCCATTTTATAGCCATAAGGAAAAAGGTGAGTGAATTTTGAAGAAAGTAATCCAAAATTGTGATATCATTTTTTTCTGCTGAAATAACCAATTCTGGAATAGGTTTTCCCACTATCAGACCTTTTGTTATGTGGATTAATAAGGCCTTATTGTTTAATAAACTTTTAGTCAAGTAATCTGTTATTAGCAAGCAAAGCATCCTAACTCATACACATAATTTCCAAAACAGGTTAAAGTGGGGTGACCCTGGTTGATGGATGTGGGACTCAGAATTTTGTGCTCCCACCCACTTCCATACTTCTCTCTATGTGATCACAATTCCCCACAGAATCCCAAGGCCTTCTCCAAATCCCATTTATAAACCATTAGTATAGTGGAAGTAGCTTGGGATCTGGAAAATCTTTTGAGTTCAAATCCCAAATTTGTCACATTTTGACTATGACACATTTCTGTACCTCCATTTAAAAAATCTGTAAAATGAGTACTATCTACTTCCACATGGCTGTGTGAGCCCCCTATGAGATAATGGATGCAGAAGAACCTAGCAGAATGCTTGATAATTTTTAATTGTATGATCCATAATCCCCTTCAGCAGGCTGTGTTGCCATTAGGGATATCAATGCAAGGTCACAGTCACTGTTTGGGTGGACTGGTATCAGTGGTGAGCACCCGCCAGTAGGAGGGAAATAGAGGGAAGATGATGGATTCAGGGTGATTTTGGAAGCTTGAGCATACCTGGACAGAGGTGCTGTAGTTGAGCTGGAAGAATCTTGGTGGGTTGTCATTGACATCAACCACTTGGATAGCAATGTCTGTGTCTTCATAGAGTGGGGGCTGCCCACTGTCTGTGGCTCGGAGCTTCAGGGAATAGCTAGAAGTCTACAGCAAGAGGCCCACGGGAGAATTAGCAACAGGACCCTCAGTTCTGCCCCCCTCCCTGATTCATGACTAATGTTTTTGGAAAAATAAGATGGAGACATTCCCTTATGCCTGCCCCCATTGCTCTCCCATAGCATTTTAGGGCTCAGATTCTGGTGTCAGGTGGAAGTAAATTTGACTTCCAGTTTAACTATTTACTAGCTGTGAGACTTTGGCAGAGTGACTAAACTTGTGTGAGGGTGATATCAGAGCCCACATCCTAGGATTACTTTAAGGACCAAATGGCATAATGTTTGTATATCACGTAGCCAAGTCCCTGGCACAGAGCAGGTGCTCAGTAAACGATAACTTGTTATAATGATCTAATGATCCTTGGTTAATAGTGAGAAGTTGGCCTGAGTTAAAGGTCACTCAGCCCCTCTCCTGCGTCTGGCTTTACATGCCCCAGAATCTCCACAGAGAAAAGGAATGGGGGACACTGAGGGCAGGTCTGGAGAAGCATCAGGCTGGGGTGTTGACCACAGTTCACCCTCTGGACCTTCAGCAGGGCTGTATTCTGCTCTGATGCTCTCAGAATGGGTCCCTTCCATGTGACTCACCTGTTCCCAGTCCAGGGCCTTGGCCACCTGTAGCTCTCCTTTCTTGGGGTGGATGGCAAAGTGCCCAAGCTGGTTCCCTCCTATGAGGCTGTAAGTGATGGCACTATTTACAGGTCCATCTTCGTCAGTCGCTGACACCTGCAGTGGAGGCAGGTAATGGTTGTCAATGGAGGGGCAAGAGGGACCAGAAAGGAAATCTTGGCCCCTAGGAGTGTAGGGGGCACAGATATGTTCCTGCCCCACAGGTTGTCCTTAGGCTGGCAGTCCCTAGATCACAGTCATCCTTTCCAAGGGAATCTCTTCATTTACATCCTGGTGGGGACGTCAGCACGCCATGGTTCATTCATTTATCTATCCATTCGTTCATTCCTTCATTTACTCATTCATTCATAACTGACAGGGTACTAAGTCCTGTGCTAGGAGTTGAGAAATATGCCAAAATGAATAAGCCCTCAGGAAGCTTAATGTCTAATTTTATGGTCAAGTCTAATTTGGAGCAAAGAATGATCAGCTCTATGGCTATAAATTTCACCTGGGGAGATTAGACAAGGATTTGCAAAGCCTTGAAGGATAAGGAAGGCTTCTGGGAGTGGAGTCAGCATACCAGGCAGAGGAAACAATATGAGCCCAGGGATATGAAAATACAGAGGATGTTTGGGGAAAGGCATCTCCTTCTGGTTGGAGCATAGGGTGCACATGGAAGGAGATGAAAACCTCGGATACGGGCGTGCAGAGTTCACTTTCACTGCATGAAATGGGGAGTAATTACATATTTAAATGCAAAGAGGTGTTTGGTGTCACCCCATTCCTCCCTTCCCAGACTGACCCTCTGTGCCCTCTGTGCCCTCTGGGGCCTCTCCCATTCCCATTATTTCATTACCTGATCTAGATCTTATCAAACATGGCTCTGAGACATTTTGTCATGAGAGAGCTTGGTTGAGTGGCTTCACTTCAGAGTCCAGTCTATAGTGTATTAATTGATAAAATACTCTATGCTCATAGATGACTAGAGGAGGGGGAGATAACAACCCACCTCAGAGTCCACCCCCCCCAACACACACACACAGGGCAAAATCACAGATTCTTACTGTCAGCACAACATCCCCCACGATGGCATTCTCTAAGACCCTTGTGCTGTACAGATGCTGGGGGAATCTGGGCCGATGTTCATTGATATCAGTGATATTGACCACGATAGTAGTCATGTCACTGAGGGAGGAAGAGCCCTTCCGGCTGCACTCGATGGACAGGAAGTACTTGGGGCTGGTCTCAAAGTCCAGGCTCTTGTTGACGTACAGGATTCCTGAAGAAACAAGAGGGATGGGAGCATTGAGGCAGTTGGGACCACAAAGGCAGAGTGCTGAGGGGGTCTTGAGCCAAATGCCAGGAGAGGCAGCTCAACTGTGTTGGGAGAGATTGATCTCCTGCCTCATCTTCTCTGTCATCTCCTGCATCATGTCTGTCATCTCCTCCATCATCTCTCTCTTTATTTTCCCTCCCCCATAGTCTCCCTTCTCCTCCTCCATCTCCTCTCATTTTCCTTATTACCATCTCAGCAGCAGCTTTTCCCTCATTTATTTATGTACTATTTCATTGAGATTTCATTTAAATCGCTAATATTAACTCTGTGTCATATGGATCTATAATAACCCTTAGAACAAGAACAAGGTAAGTCAGTCGATGTGCCCAAAAGCTAAGTGACCTACCCAAGCTCAGTCACCTAGTAAATGGCAGAACTTACACTGTAGAATTTTATACTACCCAGCATTGTTCAACAAATTGTTAGGGCAGAGAGTTATTATTCTGAAAACTGGAAAATAGAAGAATAAAGATTTATACTGCCATTCCTCGGTAACTGAATAGTTAATGGTAGAAAACTCTTCTTTATAAAATGATTCCAGTTAGTAAATGAATGAAGAATGACAGGGCTAGAATAAGCCACCATTTTGCAGCCCCTAAAGAAATAATATACCTAGGAAATAATCATTAAAAGCTGTTAAAACCTCTGTTGAAAAATAGCTAATAAGGAACTCTATAATAGATAGATCATACTGACTGCCTCTGAGCCCACCATCAATCTTAACCTCAGGAAAAAGAACCAATAAACCATTACATGCCTCCTAATGTGGTGCAAAGGAGAGCCCAGCATCATCTATGAAGCACTGTTGGCAAAATATTGAGCTTGAACGTGATCAAGGTCTTTGATCCAAATGTCATTTATAATAAGCTTAGGGGCTAGGGGGATATATTATATGACATCATAAAGGTACAACTAGACAATCCAAAATATTAGAAAATCTTGCCTCACATATGACCCAAACTTTTCATTAAATAAATGGCAGCAGGAAATAAAGAGGGAGAGGAAAACGTTAGAGATTCAAAAGGACGTTATATAGTTCCTATCAATGAAATGCAATATGTGGACTTTGGAGGCTATTGACAAACAGCCTTCAAAAAGTCATTTGAGATATAGTCTGAAAAATTGTCTGGAAACTATATTAAGGAATTATTATCTTTTGGGTGTGATAATGATATTATGGCTGTGCCTATACAAGAAATCCTTATCATTTAGATACACACACCAAAGTATTTACAAACCACATCATATCATGTCTGGGATTTGATTTTTTTTTTTTAACTGAATCTTAATCCTGTTACTTATTTATTTGGCTGCATTGGGTCTTAGTTGTGGTACGTGGGGTCTTCAGTCTTTGTTGAGATGTACAGGCTCTTAGTTGCAGCATGTGGGGTCTAGTTCCCTGACCAGGGATTGAACCTGGGCCCCCTGCATTGGGAGTGCAGAGCATTAGCCACTGGACCACCAGGGAAGTCCCTGGGGTTTGCTTTAACATAACTCAGCAATGGGTGGATGTGAGGGTTAAGGAGGAAACTAGACAAGACGAATGTTGATAATTACTGAAGCTGGGTGATGGGAACATGGGGTCCATATACTGTTTCTTCTATTTTTAAAAATATGTTTAAAGTCTCCATTATAAAAATTGAAAAAAGTTACTGCTCAACAGTAAGGCAGCTGCTTTAGGAGGTAGAGCACACCATTGCAGAGGTACTGTGGGGAGGGATCCAAGTGGAGCCTGGTCTGACCTGAGCAGTTTCTGAGGCCCTTCCATGGGATTCTGTGAGTCTGACTTAGATTCTTTCATGGACAGGTGGACAGAAGACAGCAGTTTTCCTAGATGGCTATCTTTATGAGACTAAGGGAGAATTCAAGGGAGCCAGGATGTTTGTGGATGGCTTTAGGAGGGAAGCAGGCAGCCTTGCCTTGGGCTGCTCAAGCCCCAAATTCTAGCAGGTGCTTTATGCCTTGCCAGCCAAGGATGGAGGGTGGCCTCAGCATCCTGGGGCTGGATATGAGCTGGGACTGTGAACCTGCAAAGTGGGAGGATGGGGTCCTCAACACAGTGTCCTTGGTGGGGACATAATGGAAGGAGGGGTGTTTCCATGTAAGCTGGGCCCAGGGTACAAGAAGGGACTTGGTATCTAGAGAGATCCAGAGTGAAAAGGGGGCTGAAGGATGCCAGGGAGGGGCTGTGGTATGTGAAGCATCCAGTGTTCCCCAAGACTGTGAGTCAGAGTGTGTGTGTGTGTGTTTAGGGTAGGGTTGGGGCTGTCTCACCTGTGCGGGCATCCAGGCGGAACCTCCCCTGCTCATTCCCACTGACCACGCGGTAGCCAGTCTTCTCAGCACCTGGGCGAGTGAGGGTGGCCAGCTGCAGCACCTCTGTGCCATGCTGGGCATCCTCTGGCACCTGCACGCTGTACTCGGTGTTCAGAAACACGGGCAGGTAGTCCTCCAGGCCTACCACAGAGACTGTGACGGTGCCCAGCGTGGATAATGGTATCGGGGTGCCCAGGTCAGAGGCACGGACGGTGAGCTCCAGCACTGCCTGTGGCTTGACCCACAGTGGCTTCTCTAGCCGGATCACACCCGTGGTGGCCTCGATGGAAAAGTGGCCTTCAGCAGAGTCCGTGAGAGAATAAACCACCTGGGCATTGGTGCCTGGGGATGGAGACAGAGTGCATTATTCATACAGAGGGACCTCCCCTGGGCCCTGCCTGCTGCAAAGCTTTCAGACAGAGGAGGGTCTGGAAGGCAGGGTCCCTATAAAGGCTAACATGCTTACGCTGTTAGCAGTGAGACCCTCTCATGTGGGGGTTCTTGACAAGGGTGGGGTTCAAGACCTCATAGAAGGTTCTTGTGAAGGGGAGGGTTATTCTGCAAACCCTTAAGGATATCTGAAGCTGTTTATGTAGAGGTTAGGGTCCAATGTCAGCTCATAAAATGAAAATTTTACAAGATTGAAACCACCCATAGCGAGTTCTTTGATTGTGATAGAACAATTCTTGATTGTGCTGGTGGTTGCATGAGTCTATACATGGGATAATATTGAATAGAAGTGCACACAAGTCCATATTCAAATAAGTGCATATGGAAACTGTGAAATTATCAGTAATGTCCCTGGTGGCTCAGATGGTAAAGATTCTGCCTGCAGTGCGGGAGACCCAGGTTTGTCTCCTGGTCAGGAAGATCCCCTGGAGAAGGCAATGGCAACCTACTCCAGTATTCTTGCCTGGAAAATCCCATGGATGGAGGAGCCTGGCAGGCTACATGGAGTCACAGAGAGTCGAACACGACTGAGCAACTTCACTTTCTTTTTTTTTCTATCGGTAGGTAATGTCCCATGACCAGTTTCCTGGTTTTAATGTCATACTACAGATTGCTGCCTTTGGGGGAAGCTGGGTGAAGGATGCATGGGCCTCTTAGTACTATTTTTGCAACTTCCTGTGTGTCTGTAATTATGTCAAAATAAAAAGAAAACAGAAAACAAAATATACACCCATGGAAAGTTCTCAGTAAATCAAAACACATGGTGTTTTTCCAGCTTTGTCTCAGAGGCCATTATTTCCTTTGGTTGTGGACCAGATGAAGCAGTTAGCTCAGGCAGGGCCCGTTGGGTCTGAAGAAGGCCAACATTTAGTGCTCAGCCATGAGAGCCTCACCCAATGAGAGGAGCACAGACCCTGAGCCTATAGAGACTGAATCTCACACACACATGGGGACACACAACCCTTTTGTTGAATTTACATGAACTAAATGTGCATACCATGCACATTCTTCCATATGTGTATTTTTTTCTCGAGAGAGAAGTACTAGTCAGGCTACATTTGAAATATTGAGGTGGAATATTTGGGTTAGAATAATAATAACAGTTTTGAAGGGTTAACTGTTAACTGGTACAAGGCCAGAGGATGAATCCTAGAAGGGAGGTAGGGTTGGAAACACAAGAGTGAAGAAGCTAGGGCTCTTTCATCCAGTAAGGGAAGCTTGAAGCTTGAGCTGACAGTTAGCACATCCCAGTCTTGGAAGGTCTAGGACACCTGTGTGGCTGCAGATGGCAGGACCGTGATTGACAGGTATCTGCTCCAAAATACTAACACTTGATAATTATCCAAGGAAGGAAGGGGCTGCCTGGGAAGTTGGGAGCTTCCTGTTCCTGGAGGTGTGCAAGCCCTGGCTAGTTGAGCATTTGCAGGGCCTTAGATGTTAGATGGAGAAGGCAATGGCACCCCACTCCAGTACTCTTGCCTGGAAAATCCCATGGATGGAGGAGCCTGGTAGGCTACAGTCCATGGGGTCGCTAAGAGTTGGATGACTGAGCGACTTCACTTTCACTTTTCTCTTTCATGCACTGGAGAAGGAAACGGCAACCCACTCCAGTATTCTTGCCTGGAGAATCCCAGGGACGGCGGAGCCTGGTGGGCTGCCATCTGTGGGATCACACAGAGTCGGACACGACTGAAGTGACTTAGCAGTAGCAGTAGCAGATGTTAGATGCCTTTGCACCGACTATTTGCCCTCCCTGGAACCCTTGCGTTCCTCCAAAATCTCTCACCTCCCTCAATGCCAAGCTAAAACTCCCTTCCTCTAAGAAGTCGTAAATTTACTCTGTTGGTGTCACATGAAGCAGAGTATTTTGATCTGTCTTATCACTACCATCATCTTCATCATTGTCATATCCTATGTTCTTCTGGCTACTTTGATCCTTAGGGTATCTTTAGAGCAAAATTGTCCAATTTCCTTGAATTAAAATTTATAATTGTGTATGTACATATATATGTATAGACATATATATATACACATGCATCTATAGACATAGAGAGAGATCACCACAATGCAAAACTTCTTGATGTCAGAATCTTTAAATGATACAATATGAAATGAATACTCCTGGATAAATCTAATTTGCCTTGTAAATAGTAAAAGGAAAAGAATCCTAATGAAAACCATGTCATTAAAATTAAAGTGTAAAATATTAAAACGTAAAAGTAAACTATTCCACTTCATTGCCTAGAAAATTGATTCAAGAATTTAGTAGACTAAATGGAGTTTGTGCCCTAGGTTTCTTTCTTGTGGCCAATTAATCAGAGTTGAATAATTCTGATTGGTGTATTGTATTCAAAATATCCTAGAGCTTAAATGATAGGATTGAAAGGGCTCCAGGTCTAAGAGACAGGGAGAAGCAATGAGGCTGAAATACCCCACATCAGTCTTGAAACAGCCAAAATCTTTGGTCCCCTAGCACTTAGGTATGCAGTTTATGGATATTTTCTACTTGTAACTGTCTGTAGGCTCAGGAGTGACAGTCCTTGCAGTTCCAGAACAACAGAGAGAGAGCCAAACCCTCGCCTAGGGTGACCCTGTAAGCAAATGGCCTCTGGTCCTTGTCTTTCTCACCTTGGTCAGGGTCCCGGGCCAATACTACCGCCACAGGGGTCTTCACCGTGGTATTGTCGAAGACTGCCACAGCAGAGTGGCTGGGGAAGAACCGGGGGGCGTTGTCATTCACATCCTCCACATGGAGGGTCACATCTGCCTGGCACGATTGGCCACCTCCATCTGTCGCCTTGGCAACAAGACTGTACGCATCCTTCTTCTCTCGGTCTAAGGCTGTGAGTGTGGTCAGCTCCCCTGGCAGGAGAAAGGACAGAAAGTGAGCTTTCTCTGGAGGCCATGACCCTAGCATGTGCATTCCTGATGTCTATATGAGATAACCTCAGCACCGCCCGCCCCCTCCGTGTGCTGTCACAGAGAAAAGGGGTCCTGTGTACAGATGGTTAGGAAAGAGCCCCAGTCTGTATCTTTCCACACCTGATTGCTTTCCTAGTCACATTCCACCACCATATCCCCAATTTAAAATCCCCACCAACAAGCTACAAAGAGGCACAACATTTTAAAATGCCAGTTAGTTTCTAACACCACATAAAATGTGTTTATGCTTTGGCCTGCAGTTTCACTTCTAGGACTGTATCCCATAGAATAATCAACCCAAGGAAAAAATATAGAGATATTCTCTGCAGCATTCTTTATACATAGCAACATACTGAAAATATCCTGTGTCTTTCAAAAAGGTACTGGTTAAATACGGTATCATTTAGCCATACAGCAAAATACTCTGCAATGGGAAAAGTGATTATGCAGAACTTTATGTACTGCCTTGTTGATAGCTCCAAGATATTGCTCTGAGAAAAAGGATGTCACAAAATACTATGCTATATAGAGATTGTGGCATGCATGGAAAACCAGTCTGATAGAATATATGCCAAGAGTGCTTATCTTTCATTAAGAGGCTGGTTATCATGAAGATTTTCCAGTGTCTGCCTATACACACCTACATGGTTTGCATTTTTGAACAATGAGTGAGTGAAAGTTGCTCAGTTGTGTCTGACTCGTTGTGATCCCATGGACTATACAGTCCATGGAATTCTCCAGGCCAGAATACTGGAGTGGGTAACCTTTCCCTTCGTCAAGGGATCTTCCTAACCTAGGGATCGAACCCAGGTCTCCCACTTTGCAGGCAGATTCTTTACCAACTGAGCCACAAGGGAACCCCATTTTGAATAATGAGCATGTATTATTTCCTTACTCAGATAAACCATTGAATTTTTTTTTAAGACCCTGCTAATCATCCTTCACCTGGACAAACAGCAGTAGAGAGAGGTTAGGTCACCTACTTGGGTGACTCAGCATGCCTGTGCTGGGGTCAGAAAGGGCAGTGCAGCTTCTTGAAATAGTCCCTCTCACCTGCCACCTCCCTGCTCAGCTATCTCCATAGTATCCTTTGAGCTACTGCTTCCAAGTGTCAGCAGCTGGCTCTCTGTGACTTGGGCCCTCTCTGCTGCATGTCCCCACACCCTCCATTACAGCAGCAGGACAAGGACTTCTCCTTCTCTGAAGGAACCAGTCTCTACCCTGCCTTCTCCACCACATGCTCACAGCCAAACCTCTCTCAAGTATTCTGGTCTAATCTGCTGGACTCTCTGCTTCCCACTCTCTGCTTTGTCCCCTAACTGATAATGACAATGGAAACCGTATCTGCTGAATTATTAGTATGTGCCAGACTTGGGCTTAGATTTCTATATACTTTGTTGGGATCCTTACAACAATGCTGTGGGGTTTTATCTCAATCTGCAGCATACAACCTTGAGGTCATGTCTTTCACCATGACTTTTTACCTACTTGAACCCCTTAATGGCTCTGTAGGTAAGGACTTGGCCCCTCTGCCCCAGGGGGCCTCATCCTTTGCCCTCTCTCTCCCTTCCCCTTCTGTGCACCAGTTTCTGCCTTTTAGGTCCTTACCTGTGCATGTTCTTTCCCAAAACAAAGTCCTCGTATGAAATCTCTTTCTGCCTTGAGTGTCCAACCTTACCATTCCCTTACCCCCTGGCTATTTCCTCAAAGAAATTTTACTTAACCCCACTTCCAGACTTAAGTTCTGCTGTCAAACCTCACCTAACATCCTGAATTTTTCTTAACTCTGCTGCTGCTGCTAAGTCGCTTCAGTCGTGTCCGACTCTGTGCGACCCCATAGATGGCAGCCCACCAGGCTCCGCCGTCCCTGGGATTCTCCAGGCAAGAATACTGGAGTGGGTTGCCATTTCCTTCTCCAGTGCATGAAAGGGTAAAGTGAAAGTGAAGTTGCTCAGTCGTGTCCGACTCTTAGCGACCCCATGGACTGTAGCCTACTAGGCTCCCCCGTCCATGGGATTTTCCAGGCAAGAGTACTTTCTTAACTCAGCACATGTCAAACCACTAATTCGATACTTTTCCCACTAGACTGTGAAGACCTCGATCTTGTCTTATCAATTTATGTCCCCAGCATCTAGTGAATGCTTGGCACATAGTGCCAATATATGTTTGCTGAGTGGATGGATGGATGGATAAGTGAATTCTTGTTTCTTCTCTAAGGAGCCTGGGTACTGGGCACTGGTTATTCAGTGTGTCAGTTCTTGACTTGATCCTGCAGTTCAGGAAACCTACCAGTGTGAGGATCCAGCTTAAATTCATCCGCCCCAGGGCCATGCAGAGAATATGTGATCTGGGCATTGGTGTCGGAGTCCAAGTCTGTTGCAGAAACTTTCAAAATGAAGTGTCCTGGAGGTACATCTTCACTGACTTCGCCAGTGTAGAGAAGCTGAAGATGAAAGACAAAGAAGAGGGAGATTGTGGGAGATATGCTAAGATCCAGAGAGAGACAGAGTAACAAGACAAGATAGAAGCAGAGAGAGAGAGAGAGATTAGAGAGCAGAGATGGAAGTGGGGGAGGGGAGAGAAGCAGAGAGAGGGAGGGAGGAGAATAGAATAAGATGGAACATGCGAGGAAAATGGAGATGAAAAACAAAGAGAAAGATGACTGGAGACCTAGTCAGAAAAGCAGAGAATGCGAGAGAATTTCCACCGTCCGAAAGCTCACACTCAGGGCTAGAAGTGAAAGTGAAAGTAGCTCAGTCGTGTCTGACTCTTTGCGACCCCGTGGACTGTAGCCCACCAGGCTCCTCTGTCCGTGGGATTCTCCAGGCAAGAATACGGAGGATCTCCAGGGGATCTTCTCCAGTGGATCTTCCCAACCCAGGGATTGAACCCAGGTCTCCTGAATTGCAGACAGATTCTTGACCATCTGAGCCACTAGGACCTGCCACAATCTCTTACTCCATAAGGGCCGCATTTTGAAGTGTGTGGCACAGGGGAGAGGCTGGAGCTCCCTGAGAACCCAGTGTTTCTCCAGCTGCTGGCGCTGGACACAGTTTCCAAGCAAACTTGTCCCCCCATTGCTGAGTGTGGGTTAGCACAGACCCCTGTATATGCTCTGGGTGGAGGTTTTGTGCCTGGCAGACTGTGTGGAGATGGCCCCCCAGACTCTTTCCCCTGGCTCTGGTTATGCTCTTGATCACCTCTGAGAAGGCTAAGGTGAGCTTGGCCCCAGACTCCCCCAGCATGAGGAGGATACAGGCTGGTTAAAAGGATGCTGAGGCAAAAGAGGAAGAAGATATAGCCACTGTTCTCCCCCAGAAGGTTGCCCTTCTGAGACCATCCAAAAGGTGGTCATCTTGGATCCTGCAGAGACATTTTCCATGCACCCCACTTGATAATCCAGGTTCTCTTTTTCTACTATGCTTCTATGAGATTGGAGCATAGAAAACAGAGGAAGGAAAGGTGATAGGATATATGAATTTTGTGTATCCCAAGGTATGTGTCCATATATATGTATACAAATAAAGTATGAAGCATTGAAGTATACATATATGCACATGCTTATATAAGTATGTTTGTGTGAGTTAGAGAAGTACATTTACCTCTATGAATGGGTGTGTTATGGATAAATGTTATTTATATAGGTATATGCTTATGTGTATCTTTGTGTGTATGTATATATGTATTTGCATATTTATAGAGTTATAGATGATCTTTCAACTATGTGTATGTGTGTGAGTACCTACATATAAGTGTGCACTTATGTATATATACTGAAGAATTGGATTTTTTATACACTTGAATTATGCTAACTTGATGTTATAAAATTTTAATAGTAATAGTTTATTTGCAAACCTTGAAGTAATGCAACCCCCCTAAATTAAAAATTATTTATTGTGTTTTAAAAAATATGTTTAAAAGCAAAGCTGCGTGACAATGGTTGTTGATTTATGTCCTCTAAGAATACAATTTCTCTCCTGATGTATGTGTGTGTGTGTGTGCGTGCACACCACTCAATATTTTCCTTGGGAAATTTAGTGTTTAATTACATGAGGTCCTTAGGAAAGTCTCTGTTATCAAAAATGTAGCTGCCCTGTCTGTATGTTTGTGTATACATGTATCCTGGAGGAGGGTTTCCATTGGTTTGTATAATGCGTGCAGATGTAGGGATATGCACATATAGACATGGTGAGTGGTGCAGGATGTCTCTGGGGGCATGTCATTTTGGATATATTTGATAACAATGAGCCACACTAACAAGTTGAGTGATAGAATGACTTTTCCATTGAGCATAGCAGACTGTTTGGAGAATGAAGTTGTTTCTGAATATGTTTTGCAGAGAAAAGGATCTTTTTAGGGAGTGGGGTGGGGGGGAGCTATGGACCAGAATCCTAAAGAGCTTGGTGACATCCTTTTGGGAAGGGCAAGGAATTACCTGGAACGGTCCTTGCCCCAGGCACTAGTCTGAGGCCGGCGGGGAGGAGCACGGGCAGGTATGGTCAGCGATGGCCTGCCTCAGAGATGGTACTCTGAGTCTTTCTCCTTCCTCTTACCCTTTGCTCCAGCTTCCTTATCTCCACTCCTCCCCTACCCTCACCTGGCTCTCACCTGTGAGCACTGTGGGCTGTTATCGTTGATGTCCAGGACAAAGATCTCCACGGGGACTGAAGCCTGGAACTTGCCATCGGAAGCTGTGATTTGGAGCAAGTACTTGGCTGTGTGCTCACGGTCCAGGGTCTTCCTCGAGAAAATTCTCCACTCATCTCCAACTTGGCTGATGCCAAACTGGCCCAGGGGGTCTCCCTCTAGAAATATGGGACAGAGTTTCCTGAAGCCAAGCCATAGGAACAAACCAGGCTTTGTGCTGTAGGTGACTGCCCACCTGACACTTTTTTTTAGGATTGCAGAGAAAGGCAAAATTTTCCTCCTTTAACTAGGGACCCACAGTTCTGCAATGAGTCAGTTATTTGGTGTTATGAAACTTCTTTCAACTTCAAAGGCCTCCTGTTAAATGGAATTATCACTGCAAGAAACACTGCTCCAAAATATGTGGCTAAGGGGCACATTTCTTATTTTGTGTGCATTGGAAGACATTGGAGGAAATTAAAGGGAAGCAGATAGCAATTCTAGCCAAGAACCTTCTGGTATCCAATATCTGTTTAACAGTGGAGGGCTGGGAAGTGATCAATAACAATAAACTGTCTGAGGTTTTATTTTACAACTGAGTACATAGGCTAACTGGAGGTTCAGGTGGATCATTAGGTTTGCTTCTGAGTCACCTTTTCTTGACATCCATCACTGAAAGGGGAGATGGGTTTTTGAGATTCTAATATTCCAGAGTTCTAAGATTCAGCTATTCCCAGAGTTGATGATACAGTGACATTCATTATGTTATTATTCAGAGATTTTAAGATTTTTGTGTTTTTAAGTGTCTGATATTATAAGATCATAAGATTCTATTTCACTAAGACTCCATATTTCAAACAACTTTGATCCAGGCTCTGTCTCCAGGAGTCTACAATTCTTGGTTGGAATGTCATGCTTGTTAACTCTCCACTAGACAGCTGTGAGAGCAGAAGAAACCATGACTATGGGAATGGGATGACAAGGCAACTGGGACACAGGGAAAGGGACACTGAGAAGTAAAGAAACTCTTTGGCCACTGGTTGGCTGGTTAAGCCCCTGGACAGAGATTGGAGTCGTTTAGGTTTGCAGTAGTCATCTACTGGGGAAAGCAGTTTGTAGGGTCTGGTTTTAATCCCAGTCCTGATGCAAGCTTGGAGTGTGACCTTGGTTGAGTTTATCCCCCTATCTGGGGTTCTCCCATGTGTGAAACAAGAGGATTGGGTTGGAATCATATCCAACCCACTTAACACTCAAGTCCTATGATTGACTAGGAAGCATTTTCTACTATCCACAAGTTGCCCTTGGCAGAGTACTACTGTGCAAGGATAGTCACCTCACAGAGTTTCTACAGACCACACAACTGTTGATCCCCTCTCCATCTTCCAGAAGCTAACTGAGAACAGTTACAGTATCTCCCTTCTATTCTATCTACTCCGGCTAAGGTAATAAGAAATCCTCTTTACAAAGCACTTTCTAATTTATAGGGAGCTATCAAAGCTTTTTCAAGTTAGATCCTGTCAGCATCCCTTGAGATGATTTAAAACAACCATGCCAAGTCTATAACTGGAGCAACTAAGGTCCTGGAAAGTTAAGTGATTTGCTCAAGATCACACTGATAAGTGGCAGAACGAGGATTTAAACCCATGTCTTAAGAAACGTCTTACTGGAATTTTTTCAATGCATCCCACTCTAAGATAGGTATCCTTACCTGTGATATAGCAGGTGACCTGTCTGTTCTGCTCAGAGATATCAGCATCCAAGGTTTTAAGAGTGGCCGCAGGTTCACCGGGCTCACTGTTCTCAACCACAGATCCTCTATAGTCTTCTGAAGCAAATCGGGGGGCATTGTCATTTTCATCTGTAATGGAGACTTCAACCAGGACTTGAGAAGATAGCTGGATGGTCCGGCCATGGTCATAGGCCACTACGTAAAAGTGGTAGATCTGGTTGGTCTCACAGTCAAGTTCCTGGAGTGTGGTGATCCAGCCAGTTTCACTGTCAATGGCAAAGAGTTCATGGATATTGCTCCCGGGGTCCACTGGCAGTCTGTAGCTCACCTGGCCATCATCCCCAGTGTCCTGATCATTGGCAGTCACTTGAATGACCGAGGTCCCCACTGGCATATTCTCAGTGAGAACAGCCTTATATGGATCAGCCTCAAATATAGGCCTATTGTCATTGACATCCTTCACTTGGATGTTGACAGAGACCAGGGAACCCAAGTAAGTGTCATTATGGGGGCAATGAGCCATCAAGTCAATCTGGTACCATTTGGTGGACTCATAATCCATGGCCTTCCTCACCTTTAGAACCCCTGTGTTTTGGTCCAAGGAGAAGATGCCATCCTTGTTGCTCTCTGGCGTGGTGCCCTGCACCAGACTATAGATGACTGGATCTTGAGCTGCCACTGCTTTAACAGAACCAATTTCAGACCCCTCTGGAAGGTCTTCTGATGCAGAAAAGGTATATAGCGGTTCAGAAAATTGGGGCAAGGATACTTCATTAGGAACCACCTGAAGTCGTAACAGCATGAGAGAGTTCCAGTGAGGAGGGCCCCCATCCTGAGCTTTAATTTTTAAGTCCAAGGCCCGATTTTCCAATCCCACCAGGCTCTCTTTCACCTTGACCACACCAGTAATTGGGTTGACTTCAATGACCTCTTCTTCCAAGTCCTCCACTGAGTCCACTGAGTAGGTGACGTCTGCATTCCGGCCTTCGTCTGCATCATAGGCCAGCACCTGGATGACCGGGGAGTCCTTGCTGACATTGGACTGAATGGATACAGTGTACTCAGATGCTTTGAACTGTGGGGGGTTGTCATTTTCATCCGTGAGGATGATCTTCACAGTGCAGAAGGCCACGCGTCCTCCTCCATCCTGAGCCATGACCTTAATGGCAATGACCCTTTCTGTGGAATTTTCCCGGTCTAGTTTCTGCAGTGTGGTGATCTGGCCACTCGGGTTTATGGAGAACTTCTCTCCTGCTAGTTTATTGATGATGGTGTAATCTACAGTGCCATACGGACCACTGTCTTTGTCTATGGCTAACAACTCAATCACCTTGGTCCCCACCTTTGCATTCTCGGCCAATTCTGCCTCATAAATATGCTGCTGGAACTCTGGGCTGTACTTGTTGGCATTTGTAGTGTTGATATACACAGGTACAGTTGCTCGGAAGACCCCATCAGAAGCACCTACCCTCAAATTGTAAGAAGAGTCCAAGTGCTTTTTGCAAAGGTTGTACATAGAAATTATTCCCGATGAGCTGTTAATGGAGAAATGCCTGTCCCGATTGCCGGAAAGAATCAGGTACTCCAGGCGGGAGGTGTCCCTGCTGTCAGGGTCAAGAGCTTGAACTTTGAGAACCAGGTGCCCGCAGGTTGCCAGCTCACTGACATTGGCTTCATACTGAGGTTGCCTGAACTCTGGGGGGTTGTCGTTGATGTCAGACACATTGACAACCACAAGGGTTTCACCAGTGAGTGGGGGATCTCCTCTATCCATGGCTCTGACTTTCACATGAAAATGTTGTTGGGCTTCATAGTCCAGCTCTTGAACTGTGGACATTTCCCCTGTGCTCCCATTGATCTGGAAGAATTTGGAAACATCTGAGCCATCCTCTATGATCTGGTAAGAGACATCACGGTTCTGCCCTGAATCCTGGTCAGAAGCCAACAGTTGGATCACGGGAGTCTGAGCAGGCAAACCTTCTGAGATTGAAGTGGTGTAGACCAACTGAGAGAAAGTGGGAGGATTATCATTCACGTCCTCCACCAGGACTTCCACGGTGGCTTCAGAAAATGACCCCAGAGCAGTGTCTGTGGCTCTGACTGTGAACACGTGTTTAGTCTTAGACTCATAGTCCAAAGGGCCCGTCACGGTTAGGACACCAGTCTTAAAGTCAGTGGTGAACAGCATCAAGGGCTCTTCTTCTACAATGTTGTAGATGAGCCGGAGTCCCTCTGGACTCCGGGCCTGGGTGTGGAGAATAGGGGTATAGAGTGTGATATTTTCAGGCACTCTGACTTTGTAGTAAGGCGTCTGAAACAGTGGGTTGGATTTATTTCTCACAATGACAAGTACCTCTTCCTCAGCCTGGAGGGATGGAGTTCCTCCATCTCGAGCAATGACTTTGAGGTGATACTTATTCAGAGCCTGATAATCAAAGGGTTTCCTTAATGATATGTCCCCAAGATAGGGGTCAATTCGAAAATATGTGTAATCTTCTGCAAATGCGTAGGTGACAGCACCATTCACCCCCAAGTCCTGGTCAGTGGCAGATACCTGAAAGAGGACGTCTCCTGGTTCTGTGCCATCTTGGATGATTGTGTGGTAGGGCAGATGTTTAAATTCAGGGCTATTGTCGTTGACATCCTCAACAGAGACTCGGACCAGAGCCTGAGCCACCCTCTGAGGTGTCCGATTGTCCCTCAGTTCCACTGCCACCTCATAAGTGTCCTGCTGTTCTCTGTCAAACCCCACACCGCTCGTCTGCAACACACCTGCTGATTTGATCATGTGAAACACGTCTGTGCCATTCAAAAGGAAGTAGGACAAGGTGTCATTCAAATGATTGCCTTGGGCACCAAGAATCACCAATGCCTTTCTGTCCAGTAAATTCTCCTTCACTGTTGCCCTATAGACATCCCGGTCAAACTGTAAGGTGGTGTTAGGAGCTTGTGTCCAAGAAATTTTTACTAGTGCAGTATCTTGATACAGGCCATCAGAAGCTCTGACGATAAGCTCCCGAGAGAGTCCCAGGAGAGCAGGATCCATAACAAATATGCGACCAGTAATCGGGTGCATGGCAACAGCTTCATCAGCATTGCCAGTTTTGATGCTATAATTGACTTCTGAGTCATCATCACTGGCCTGCACCATAAGGAGCTGCATACCCCGGTGGATTGGCTTCATTATTGCTACTTCATATATCTGGTCCAAGAACCTGGGAGGACAGTCATTAACATTTCTGACATTGATTATGACCTGGGCAGCCCTGGGGGCAAATAAGATGGGGCTTCCTTGGTCATGGACATAGATGTTGAATCGGAAAGAGGGCATGCTTTCATAATCCATCTCTAATATGGTGGTTAGAGTTCCCATGCTGGGATCGAGTTTTAAAAACTTCAGAGTCTCTGGTTCCAAAATTTTATAAACCAACAAGGAATTTGCTTCTTTGTCACTGTCAGAGGCTCGGACCACGAGGGGGTTGTTGTTTTCATCCATGATCATGCTATTCAGTGGAGCTGCTTCACTAATTTGGCCCACAAAAGTCGATTTTGAGAACACGGGAGCATTGTCATTTTCGTCAATGATGTAAACAAGAACCATGACATCAGTAAATGTGCCTGCCATATTGCTGCCTCGGATTTTCAGCTGGTAAGATGAAATTTTCTCATGATCCAATTTCTTCTGAGTGGAAATGAGTCCAGAATATGAGTTCATGGAGAATACGCCATTCTTGTTTCCCTCTCTTAACTCATAGGTAACTTCTGAGAAGCTTGTAGCGGAGATGAGGAGGATTGGGGAACCCACAGGGATTGATTCAGGGATCTCTACAAAGTACTCAGAGTTTGAAAAGACGGGGGCACTGCTGTCGGAGGGGTAGACGTGAATGATCACTGTAGCCAGGTCGTGCCCTTGTGGGGAGCCTTGGTCTTCTGCCTTCACTGTTAGAGTATACTGGGCATGATTTGCCCGATCAAGTTTCTGCGCTAGAGTGATGATGCCTAGAAGGGCGTTGATGTTGAAGAAACCTTCGCTGTTCCCTAAAACAAAAGACAAGAGAAACTGAAGTTTACCAAATCCTGAAGAGGTACCAACTAGGCTTTCTAGATCAGTATAAGACAATCACACAAAAGCTGGGCAGGGCAAAACCCACATCCTGTGCCACCATGGATTTAGTTATGCTACAAGAAGTAGGGTAGGTCTGCACTTTATGAAATCTCTTAATTGGTGCACCTAGTAGGTGCTCCATAAATGGAAGGTTTTGGGGCCATAACTTAAAGCTACAAACCAAAGCCGTAGTAGGTTTTTGGAGGAGAGAAAGGAGATTTAAACTTTGTAGGAAAAGCATACTCTTCTCTGTATTTCAGTGGTGACTTTTATAGGAAAAGCTTCAGTTATATTATATAGAATTTTAAACCATTCTCTATATAACTTTTAATAGCTTTGGTTACACACTCAATAGATGAAAATTGTCAGTATGGAATCATAAACTGTCTAAACTGAAACGGACTGGGAAAACTGCCTTGTCTATTCCCTGTATAGCCTACTGTGGGAAGATCCTTTGTCAGGGATGGGAGTGAGTGGAGGGGGTTTAGGGGGGAGGGACTGGGTAGCACACCCAGCTCTTGAGGCTCTTGGTCAAATGCCCTTTCCACCACACCTGGATTTCCTAAAGGTTAGGCATTCTCACACCACCTTTACAGGTTTTTTTTTTTAAAATATTCAGCCACTACCTGTACAACAGTATAGTATACAATTTATACCATTATTTAATGGATACTTTCCTTTAAATTTATTTCTTTTTTAAATTTAAAGTATTTTTAACAGGCAACTTTATATATTGGTTCCTTAAAAAGAAGCACAGTATTGCTTGTCATAAATCAGAGGTTACCATAAAAACCAGTCAATGGAAAATATTTTCTTAAAAATCTGGATAAAATCTATTACTTGCTAAAAGGGTCTGGCCTGAGATCTGCAGTCTTTCTGCAGCAAGTATTAGAAAATTAAAGAGATCCTAGTATCCAAAGGAATCTTCCTTGACCAATTAGGAAGCCCAGATTAGAATCAAAATTGGACTCTTCTCCATGTCTGATTATTATTTTTATAGTCCTTTTAAAATTTAATATTTATTTGGATAAATACATAATACCATTTCAAATTTAAGTTGAGGGGATTTGTGATTATGCAGCATTACATAGTTCACAAAAGGTAATGTTGAAAACTAATATTTTCCTAAAAAAATTTCTCAAAGTTATCGCAGTTTTTAGAGCCTGACCTTACTTGGGCTACAACTATTCTTTTTGTTTTTCCTTTACCTTCTTTTATACTATGGAAATAACAGGTAACATGAGGTCTACATTCTTGAATTTTTAGAGGTTACAGTACAGTGTTAACTATAAGCACAATGCTGTAAAGAGATCACTAGAACTTATTCAGCTTGCATAACTGGTACTTCTTTTCAGTTTTATTAAGATATAATTGACATATAATATAGCATTAAAGGTGTATAACGTAATTTGATCTATGTTTAAGTATATATTGCAAAATGACTACCACAATGTTTAGTTAACATCCATCACCTCATATAGTTTTTCAAATACGTTTTTTTTTTTTCCTGCGATGAGACCATTACCTATTTAATACTATGACTAACACCTGAATAATTCTGCTCACTGCCCAGGAGTACAAGTCCTTCACTCAGGGGAGTACGATTTATTACTATGCTTGTTTCATTTATTATTTCAATGGCAAAGTAAATAACCAGGCTTCACCACAAAACCTTCCATCTGATTCTCCCACTAAGGGAAATCACTCTGCAGCTGACTATTGAGGTGATTTCCCCACTTGCCTTTGTGATACAAATCCTGAGGTTGATCAAAGAACATGGTTTTAATGAGTAACCAGAAATTTAAAAGTAGTTCCCTTAAAAGTAGCCAAGTAAGCATAATCATAATTTCTTATTTTACTGCTGAGAGAAAAATAAATTGGGAAGAAAATTGTATATTCATTTTGATCTTAGCACTGCAGAAAGATACATAGAAAAAGATAAGAGAGAAATACATGAAATTATTTTCTCTGGGTTATGAAAGCCATGGCCGAGTGTTATTTTTATTATTTTTTTGACCATACTGCTGCATGCAGGATCTTAAATTTGAACCTGTGCCGCTTGCAATGGAAGTCAGTGCAGGGTCTTAACCACTGGGCCACTAGGGAAGTCCTCTGAGTGTTATTTTCTTCTTCGTAGATTCTTGTTGTTTTCAGGTTTTAAAGAATAACCATGTGTTACTTCTTTAATCAGAACATTATTTTAAAACTAACTCAATCTGTAAAATAAAATTAGTAGCAGGGGTAATTCCCTGGTGGTCCAGTGGTTAAGACTCCAAGCTTCCTCTACAGGGTGCCTGGGTTTGATCCCTGGTCAGGGAACTAAGATCCCATATGCTGTGAGGCATGGATTTAAAAAATGTTTTAAATTCATTAAAAAAAATTAGTACAACATCAGTGGGAGTGTCAGTGAGAAAAAAAGAGATGATTATACTTCATAAGTCACAAAAATAAGCAATTAATGGGTTATTATTTGCATTATTTTCTTCAGGGATGAATAGACTTCTGCCGTATGACAAGGTATAACAACTGTCTCTTCATAAAAAGAAAATGTGAAACATTCTGAATTCTTGAAAGTATTTAAGACACTGACAAGCAGTAAATGAACATCTTTATGCTCCATGAAGGCAAAGAGCAAGTCATACTCATCTTTGATCATCCATAGCATCTTGCTCTATAGATATTAATTCATATTAAATATAACAATAATTATTAAGTATCAATTATGAATTATCAAACATTACAAATTATGATTAATAATTAGTTGGGTACTGGATATTATCATTTTTGTCATATTAACTACTTATAATTAACACTTAGTAATAACCCCTGGCACTTGTATAATATTTTACAATTTACAAAGTGTTAACATACATTTTCTCTTTTAGTCTTCACAAAGAGTTTCTGGCACAGATAATATTACCATTTTTCAGGTTAAAAAAAATAATAGATATGAAATCATGATGTGGCCTTAGAAGAAAATACTCCTGAAACTATGCCATATATCTTATCAAGTATTTATAGGTCCCTTTTATTGTACATGCACAAAGATACTATCCTTTAAAATGTTGCATGGGGGACTTCCCTGACAGTCCAATGGTTAAGACTCTGTGCTCTCAGTGTAGTGGGCATTGGTTCAGTCCTTGCCTGGGGAACTAAGATCCTGCATGCCACACGGTGTGGCCAAAATATATATATAAATATATTGTGTGGACTTCATAAGCATCCTTTACATGTATGGTCATTGGTGGAGATATATATATATATTCTCAATGTAAATTCTCCCATAACTTGAGTAATCCTTTGTTACCGTTCTCACCATCTTTGAAAGCACATTAATTTAGGTCATTATAGTTCCAGGGAATGCTCTAAATGATAATTTGCTGAAGTTTAGCAAGTAATTGGCACTTGAATAACTTGCAGATCCATGCTCCTGGTGTTTTTCCTTATTGCCAAAGCCCCTCTCCTCATGTCCTGCACTCAGGGTCAGACCTCTCACCTTTGAGGAAGGAGTAGCGGACCTCAGCATTGGCTCCCCGGTCACCATCCATGGCTCGGACCTGGAGCAGCTCTGCTCCGGGGACTGTGGTGTCAGAAACACGTGTCTCATAGTGGAGCTGGGTGAAGCGGGGAGGGTGGAGGTTTCCATCCTCCACGTGAATGGACACCCACACAAAGTTCCTCTTGATGGGCATCTCCTGGTCGCGAACCTATGGGCCCAAGGGGGCAATGGGATGAGCAGCAAGCGGAATGGAGGAGGTAGGATTAGATAAAGGTCAATGAAATAGAATGCCAGTGAAAAATACACCCAATCGTAACTCTCTGTATTCCTTTAAGCTTTGCTCTGTTACATTCTTTTCTCTTTTTAAATAAATTCATCAATTCATGATTATTAGGCTGAGCTATTTTCATGGATAATTCCACTTTAGGAGAAAGGCAGAAATAAGCAGAGGAGCACTATTTTCCAAATTTGTTCTCGGAGAATATTAGTTCTTCAAGATGTTAGTGTATTATTCAGGAAAAAAATTCTATGGTCAAGTGAATTTAGGGAGCACTGAACTAAGCCAAGTTGATGTTTTCTTTGCTGCAGGACTTCTCAGAGCCTTTAATATGTATTTAAGCGCCCAGAGGATGATAGAGTAGCATGTAAGAATCTTGAGCCTTGAGTTGGAAAGGCTGGACTGTGATTCTGGTTCCATCTAAAAAACAGTATGATGGTGAGCAAGCCTCTTCCTCTGTGAGCCTCAGGTGTAAGATAAGAGAAATAGGTAGGACCAGGACTGGGACTCGAGTGAGACAAATGAGGGATGGAAGGCATAAATTCAGGAGGCACTCACTCTCAGGGTTATGAAAGTGCAGGCACATGACTCTCGGAGTAAGCCCTCCTTCATTTAGACCCTTACATATCCGCTTGCCCTGGGTAGGATGGTCTATGGGCCCCTCCCAGTTCTGATGCTATATGAGTTCATGTGATCATGCAGTCATGGAGCAAGGAGGGAATTGTTGGGAATATTTGGAGTGAGCCCAGGAAAAGCCAAAGTTGCGGGAACTTCTTTGGCAGCCATCCCATCTCTTTCCTCACTCTCAGGCATCCGTTACGGAAGGTGCCTCTGGCAGGCAGTGAAATGTCACAACTCATCTCATGGATTATCACTATAAACATCAGTACACCTGGCTCAGTAGGGGAAAGGGAACCCTCAGCAAGCCTCCAAGCATGTACACCCCCCCACATCCGCATGCAAGCACATCCTTACCCAAGTCTTTGGTTAACTCACCATGACTGTCAGTGTGTGCTGGGAAGGCCCCGAGCCCAGGTCCAATTTCCCCACAGTTACCAGGACACCACTACTGGGGTCCAGCTGGAAGAGACTGGCACTTCTTGGGTCTTGGCTGCCGTGTATGGTGTAGATGAGGCCCTTGCCCTTGTCTTGGTCTGTGGCCTGGACTCGGAGGAGCTCCACGCCAGGCATTGTGTCCTGAGGAACTCTGACCTCATAATGAGCCTCCAAAAACTGGGGCCGATGGTGGTTAACATTGGCAATCATGACAATGTAGACCTAGGAAGGAGGGTGAAAGAGAAGATGGACTGTAAGCTGCAGGGGGCCAGGGACCTTGTCTGTCTGCTTCTCCATCATAACAACTAGGCCTGGTATACAGCAGTCACTTGATACAGTTTTGTCAAATGAATGACCATATTTCAGAATCACAAGACTTTAAGGTGGTAGGCAGTTTAGTGGTTTTCAAAAACAAAATTCTTCTTAAAGGGCCTTTTCTTCAGATGAAATATTTGGGGTGAAATTCCAGTATATGAAGCAAATCAAATGGGCTGAAACCAGAATAGAAATCCAGAGCCCCACTTCCCATCATTCCTTACACCTATGGAAGCCCTTAGGTGCTCTGTCTTTAATTGAAAACTGCTCATTTAGATAAAACTCCTTATTATACAGAGATCCACAGTGGGAATAAGAATTCTCCCAAGATCACAGACGTAGAGAGAATGATCAGATAGGACTGGAATGCAGAACTTTGATTCCAGATTCAGCGTTCTTTGAGGTGCACACATGCGCAGAGAGCCTTCTGGGTCCTCATCCCTACCAAGGAGGCCCCAGTGTGTGTTGGTGACATAGTGATGAGCACAGGTACTGCCAACCAGGGAAACCTCCTGTCTCTTCTCAACTCAGGGCTCCCAGTGAGGCTTCTCACCTGAGTGGCAATGGTTTGGGACCCATCGGTCACCTCCACAGTCAAGTTATAGCTTGACCTCCTCCTTGTATCAAGAGGCCTGGCAATGACGATGCTGCCCGTTGTCTTCTCAATGTCAAAGTCCATGTCCTTGTCACCGCCTGCGAGGGGGGCGGGGAAAAGCATGCACGACCTCAGTGATGTAGGCAGTAATAGCACAAGTATTAATACTATGGGGTTTGGCAGATCTAGAGGAGGTGGTAGTTGATCCTGTCGGGTTATTATCAAATTATTATCAAGATCCAAGTGATAATTCAAGAAAAAGTAAACTTGAAGACCAAAATTTGCCCTACCATGTATTCTGTTACTAGAATTAAAACATGCAGGAGTAATGGAGCTCTGTGTAATGGCTTACAGGTAGTTTGCATGGTCTAGAGAAGCCTACACATGGGAAAAAATGGAAATAACTGTGTTTGACAAGAGGGAATTGTTTATTAATAAACTATGAGAATCCAAAATATAGAAGTAGCATGCAGCTGTTTAAATGTCTGCTAGTAGAAATCTGTTTAGTGACACAGAAATATATTCAGGATATATTTTAAAAGGTTATAAGACAATGTTTTCCTGTAACCCTAAGTGTGTGGCTGTGTAAAGCAGAATGACTAGAGGGAAATGTCAAAATGAAAACAGTGGATTAACTTCTATTTAGTGGGAGTTTATCCTCCCACTGATTAGGTGATTTTTATTCTCCTCTCTGTACTTATTTGTATTTTCCAAATGTTCTGTGGAGTGCATGTGTTAATTCTGTACAAAAGAAAAAATGTCAAATGCTTATGAAGAACAGTGAATTAGCAATAGAAGTAAATCTAGGAGATTAAAAAGCTTGAGATAGATTTGGTATCCAACCTCTGAAGCAGGTGAGAGTCTCTGTGATAGGACTTCAGGTGGTACTGAAGCTCTTAGATTAGAGATTCTTGACCTAGAGTCCCTGGCTGGGTTTCAGAGAATCTATAACCTCTCCCCCAAATTTGTATGCAAATTTGTGTGTGCGTGTGTGCACGCACATGCACACAGGTCGCAAGTATCCTAAAAAGAGAGCCTAAACATTCATCAGATTCCCAAAGGGATTTGTGAACCACTCCCAACCCCGATATGTTCTAACAAAATGTTGATTTAGAAACAGAAAGAAATTTCAGAGGAGGCTGTGAGAGTTTGGACCCAAGTGTCTCCTACCACGAGAAGGTACCCTTTCCCCGATCTTGAGGATGGAACCTGGGACCAGAAGCATAGCCCCAGGTTACAGCTGGCCTCAAGTTCATGGTCAGTGAAGTCAACTCTGCAATGATGTTCATAGTGAGGCAGAAGAGGAAGCATAAAACTTGTGTTTTCTCCTCTGGGTCTCTCTGGCCACTCTCTGGACCTGGGTCTTAGGTCTCCCAGGAACTTGGGATAACTGAGGCCCCATCCAGTTCTGGCTGGGGTTACCAGTGAGTTCCTGAGATCATAGATGGTATGAAGGAAAGCTTAGAAGAAGCAGTGTCCTGACAACCCAGTGCCCCAGAGAACCAGGGAAGAGGCAATCACCACTCACAGCCAAGACAGAGGATGCCAGGGAACATGACCTTGGGAGGGCTCAGAAGGATTGTGCCCCGAGGTCTAGGGCTCAGGATGGGAGGAACTGGCCCTCCTGGGGCCCTTACCTGAGATGCTGAACCAGAAGAGACCAGGTCGGCCCTCAACACTGATGACCCCCACCATGTGATTCACAGGGTCTGTCTCCATGACCGTAAAGCTGTAGTGGGATTCGTCAAAGGCCAGTGGGATGGAGGAGGGCCGGGGCTTGGGGATCCACTCGATGTGTAGCCGGACGCTGGCCGAGAGTGGTGGCTGCCCACTGTCTGTTGCTTTGACCTGAAAAGAGGCCAGAATTCAAGTTGAGACTTTGTAGGGTTGGAGCCAAGAAACAAGAAGACCCAGGTGGCCAGGCCAAGAGACAGAGTGCCCTGTGATGGACTGAGCTGGTCTTTCATCCACTAGTTCATCCATTCGACACACAGTTAGGAGCTTACTGTAAATAAGCACCAAGTCAGCTGCAGCAAGCACAGTAGTGAACAGAACATAGAACTATGCTCCAGAACCTTATGGGTAGTGAAAGATGAATCAAAGCCACTATTAACGGAAGGTCTTGTGTGCTCATTCCTAAGACCTTCCATGCATGAGCTCTTTACCCTTCCCAACAACCATCAACATAATAAACTAGGATTTATTGAGCTCTCCTTATCATCAGGCCCTGCTCTAAGAGCAATATGTGCAATATCTAATTCAATCCTCATAACTGCCCACAGAGAGGAACCATCATCAGCTGCCTTTTGCAGGAGGAACCTGGGGCTCTGCATTGTGAATTCTTCTGCCAAGGGTTGTCTGCCTGGCCAGCAGTGAGACTGGGATTAAGGCTACCAACATGAGAGCCCAGGCCCAAGCCACTTACCATATTGGCTTCCTACAAGGAAAATGTTCTCATCCCCATTTTACAGATGATGGAACAAAGGCTTCCAGGTGTAATGACTTGTCCAAGGCCACACAGGTGTAAAATGGCAGTGCTAAGATTGAAACCCAGATTTATCTTGATTTCAATACCTCTGCACCTCTCAACAAAAATCTTTATCTCTAAGAAGAGAGTGAATTTCCAAGGCAAGGACCTTATTGCCCTCAAAGAGTAAGGACCAGAATTTTGATCTTTTGGCTTCTTTTTGGGAGAAAGCTACAGAGTGGAGGACTTCCTCCATCACGCCTGAAGGCTGTCTCCCTGGTCTTGTATCCTCAGAGAAGATCCATCCCTGAGCAGGTGTGCACCCCGTCCCCACCCCAACCTGCCCCTCACCGTGAGGATGTTATACTCTCCAGCTGTGAAGGTGCTGCTTGCTGACACCACGCCTGTGACCGGGTCGATACTGAAGCCTGCCTCGTCACTCTCCTCGATACTGTAGGTGACCCTGCCATTGAGACCCTCATCCAGGTCTGAAGCCACCAGCCTGTACACAGGCCCAGAGGTCCCTGGGTTCAGCCTCTCTGGAAGGCGGACATTGAAGAGCTTGTGGGAGAAGACAGGGGGATTGTCATTGACGTCCACAACGCGTACCACCACCCTGGAGGTGGACCGGAGGGAGGGCTCCCCGTTGTCCAGCACGGTCACCTGGGGACAGGATCCAGCATGAGTTGACAGACACAAGGCCATGACTATGTATCACCACGCACCGCTGCTCTTCCTCTGCCCCTGCTTTCAAAAGCCTGGAAATACCAATCTGTCTGTTCTTTGGTATATGCTCGTGATTTTTATTATCGTAACCTCATCTTCTTGGAACCCAGCTCTCTGGCAACCTTGCCCACAGAAAAGCCAGCAAGAACAGAGAAAGAAACCGGAAAGAACTGGAAGCAGACAAAGCCACAGAGGCTGTAACAAGAGCTGGGGCTCTTTACTCAGGAGGCCCATGGGCCATTTCTCCGAGACTTTTGACATTCTGTTTGCTTGTACTTCTCATAAGCTTTGTTCTCACTTTCCTTAAGCTACGGGAGATTAGGAAAAAACAAACGAGGAGGCGTTTATGGAGGCGTGGGCGGTACCTTTGGAGTCAGGCATGTGGCCCAATGTATGAGATGAGATTTGGAGACAGAATAAAGGCACGGAAACAATTTCAGAACCAGGCACTGTTCCATGTACCAGCAAAGTATCACATGCATCAGTATAGATAGGACATTTCCACTCAAAATGCTTCTGAATTTTAAAAAGATTTTTCTACTTAAAGACAAATGCCTCTACTGAACTATGGAGAATGCCTTAGCGCCTAGAAGGCCATTGAGCTGCTGCTTACTAGTGATGCCTGTTTTATGCAAAGGGAATGTCCAGAGCCTGGGAGCATAGAAGGCAATACTGATTTCATTTCTGCTGAGGAATATGTGTCCCTCCCAGCTGATGCCTTTAAGACTAGCAGAGATGCCTGTTCATCAGTCGTGGATAACACAGGACAGGGTTGACTAGAGGACTTCTGATTTAAGCCCCTATGGGTCAAGACTGACGCCTCTCATTGGAATGGTCACCAGGGATACTTATTTTAGAGACATCCTAGAAAGAGTGCGACTGCCCAGATGTCTGAATGGTAGAGAATCCGACTGCAGTGCAGGAGATGCGTGTTTGATCCTTGGTGGAGAAGATCCCCTGGAGAAGAGAATGGCAACCCACTCCAGTATTCTTGCCTGGAAAATCCTAAGGACAGAGGAACCTCGTGGTCTACAGTCCATGGGGTCACAAAGAGTCAGACACAATTGAGCGACTGAGCACACGTGCAGAAAACAACATGGACCTAGAGGACAAAGGTCTGGGTTTCCATCCTGGCTCTGCTGCTGACCTAGGGTTTGACCTTGGGTGACCCTGGAGCGTGGGGATGGGCCAGAAAGCATACTGGACGAATACATAACCCATGTGTTCTGCTCCGTCTTCCTACACTCCCTGCAGGCATCACTAATTGATCAGTGCTTCCTGCTCAGCTTAAGTAGCAACTTCTGCCTGAGTCAGAACCCTCCTCAGCTACTGCCTGGAGACGTGCATGTGGCCCCCAGGCCTGGCTTAGCTCCAGCCTGGCCTCCTGCAGGAGGCTTTCAAATGTGGTGAATGGGTTCAGCAGCATCACTCACCTCCAGGATGTGTTCATCCTTGTTTTCTCGGTCCAGCTGCCGGGCAGTGGCTAGGAGACCTGGAGGAGAGATAGTTGGAGGGAGACTGGAGCAGAGGGCTCCCAGGGCCATTTTACTCGGGTAAATTCAATGCCTACATTCAAAGGCTAGGTCAGAATTCTTTTGGTCTTGGGAGAGCAAGAACATAAAGAGGAAATGGAAATCTGGAGAGAGAGAAGGGGCAGAGAGGTAGGGAGAGGACAGCAGAGGTGATAGTATCTGCAGGGATTCCCACCTACTTCCTGTTTTCACCATGAGGAGGGTGCCGAGCCCAGTATACTGTTGAGTGAAAAGGCAACTCATCAGGAGTTATAAAGGGGATCACAGTCACTGCCTTTAGTTCTCGAGAAATCACAAAAGGGTGACATTTTACTCCTTTGTTCTAATTCTCTTGCTCACCTAGCACCTAGAATGGGCTCTTCCCATGCCCAGCTGGCACAGATGAGCCAGAGGAGGGCTGCTCTGGGCTCCTCCCAGCACTTCTGTAAATTCCGGAAGGTGAACTTAATGACCTGTCATTCTGGTTTTCATTTTCTAGGCACTGTGGCTATAAATTGAGGCCATAATGGTGAAAAGGAGCCAGTTGTCTGCCCACATCAGACAAGTCAAGTTCAAGATTGTTGGGAGACCAGAGGGGCAACCAAGCCCATAGACTTGAGAGGTCCTAGCTGGGTAGGCGGGTCCCTTTTCAGTGAAGGCAGAGCTATTGGTAGGGGGTCGTGGGTGTTCTAAAAGCTTTCTGTAAGTTTCTTGATCTTGTTTAGGCAATTAAATGGTAGAGTAATGGAATGAAGTATGGGGATGGGGGCTCCCTGAGGGGAAAGGAGGATCTGGTGTTGGGGTGGGGTCTCCAGTACTGATGTGAGGAGTGACCTCTGTTGAGGGCATGTCTTTGCCTTTGTATCATTCTGGCTCTTTCTTCCCTCACTGAAGGCGGCCATGGGAGAGGTCCTAGGAGGTTGTTGGAAAGCCCCACAACCAGGAAGGAAGACGTTCCTCTGAGAGTGAATATTGTTTCAGGTCGCCCCACCCAGCTTGTCCGCAAGCCGAAGAACCTGCCGGGGAAGGCCTGGCATCCGGGGGACCCCCAGGAAGAGTGCAGGATGAGAGGGCTTGGCGGAGAGCCTTCCTTCCAGCTCAGTCCTGCCCTCCTGCTGCTCCTGCTCCCTCTTCAGCCCCTCTCCCCTCTCTCTGTTTATTCCTGTCCATCCTCCTCCTCTCTTGCCTTCCCAGGGATTCCTCTCTCCCTCCCCTCTCTGTGTGTCTGGGAAACTCAGTCACCGTTTTTCTATCTCTAGTTTTTCTTTTCTCTCTTTCCTTTCTCTCACCACTGCCTCCCCTGCTACCTTCTCCCCCACCTTCTCAGGGCCGGTGTCCCTGGAATTGCGGCTGGACCCCCTGGACCATTGCCCCTGTGCTCCTCCACATCCCCCACTCTGAGGTTGGTATGAAGTCCTAGATGGGAGTAAGGCCATTAGCAGAGAAAACTGGGGAAATCTGAATGAAATCTGTAATCTCTTGAATTCCCTTGCACCAGTATTAATTCTTAGTGTTGATACGTACACTGTGTTAACATTAGGGGAAGCTGAGTGACCAATGTATGAGAACTCTCTTTGCAGCTCTCCTGTAAGTCTATGATTATTTCACCATTAAAAAATGTAAAAAAGAAAAAAAAAAAATGTAAAAAAGAAAAAAGTTTTTTAAAAAAAAGAAAGAGAAAGTGGACCTACTTGCTCTGTCTTCAGCAAGTCCTGGGTCTTCTCCTCCTGGCTGTTGCTTCTGTCACCATTTTTACTCAAGTGCTCACCCAGCCTGCTGTCTGTCAGAATCTTCCCTGTCCTTCAGCTCAGCACAACTGCCTGCTGTCCCATGAAGCCATTGCTGGTCCACTACACTGAGCAGCTTCCTCTCTCCTCTAAAGTCACAGCCTCACATCTACTCATCCTTTACAATGTTGTACTCTTTACACTGGTTCTACAGCTCTTTTTATATCCAAATCTTTATACTCCTCATGGATTGGGTTCCTCAAGGGCTGAAACAATGTCTTATTGTTCTTCCCCTCTCCATAGCACTTAACTTAAATGCCTTATAAGGACAGACACCTTCAAACATTTGCGGAATAAATGAATCTTGGGCTTAACCAATGATTGTGGATGCTGGCAGAGATTCATTCATTCATTTCCTCATTATTTGTTGAGGTTCTACTCTGTGCTAGGCCTTGGTATTATAGTTTTCAAAAAACAATCAAAGTTCCTTTTCTGGAAAGCTTGTTGAAGTCTAGTGAAGTATGTGGATAATTAATGGAATAATCATACAGATGAATATAATGTTCTATGTGATACCGTGTTTTTTAAAAGTAGATGCTGCTGGGAGATGTATTATAGTGTCAAAAAAAAAACTTCTTTAAGAAAAGAATAGCTGGGCTAAGATCTGAAAGAAAAGCAGGAGTTAGCTTGAAAAAGGAGAGGAGACCCCTGGCAGAAGGAAAAGCATGTGCAAAGGCCCTGTGCCAGGAGAGGGCGTGCATGGACTGAGGCAGGCCACATGGTTGGAATCAGAGGGTGATGGAGTGAGAGAGGCAAGCTCACAGGGCATGACAGGGCTTGGCTTTATCTTAAGAGCATAGGGAAACCAGCCAAGGGATCTAGGTATGGAAGCAGGACAATCTAAGGGATAAGAAAGGTGTGGGGGGGAGGGGTCATTGCTGGATTTATTATTTTACTTTTAAATGTTCATGCTGATAAGAATTTCTTCTCACTGAAGGAAGACAGCATCTCTGCCCTTTGGGGCATTTTGCCAGGCCTGGTGTCAGGGAACTGTTGACAGTAAACACAGCAGGGATTTGGGAGAAGTAGAGAACCTGTTACCTTAAGTGAGAGATGTCTTCCCTCTTCCAGAAAGGGAGGGGCCGAGTGGGCCCAGGCAGAGAGCCAGCTTGGGAAAAGCATCCTCCTTCCAGGAAGACTAATCCACTCCCCGAGGTCAAAGGTGCCAAACAGATGTCACAGGGCAAAATGGCACTTGTGTCCCCCACCCGCTCTCTGCCTCAGGACCCCCAGGCCCAGGATCATGAAGGAAGCTGCTGCTGGCCCTCCCCCTGCCCCCCGCCTTTTTCCAATCTTGCCAGACTTCTGTCCTTCAAGGACAAGAGGCAGTGGTTGGAGCTGGAGAATGGGAAGTTGGGTTGGAAGGCAAGAATGTCGGCGTTCTCTGCAATAGCATTGTTGTTCATGGTCCAGAGGGACACGTGGCCTTGGAGCTGTACCTGCAGCCGTGGGAACTGGCTCTCATTCTTCTGGGAGCCAGGCAGGCAGCATAAATGTGGGAAGCAGGTGGGAGTGAGGAAACTGTGAGGAGAGAGGACACACCTGCCCTACATAGGGAGCTGCTGTTGGCTCAGGCAGCTGTGGCCCTGCAGGGTGTGCAGTTGGCATGGCTAGATCTTCTAGTTACAGAAGTCTGGAACATTTTGTGAGCTTTGCTCATTTTTAAATGTTGGCAACAACTTGAAAATTACTGTTTAAAGCTTGTGCAGGCCAAACAGAACACTATTGTGGACTATATCTGGTTCACTGCTACAAGTTGTTGACCTCTAGATTCCTCTGAACCATCCTAGATGGCCTTGGGTTGAGGACAGATCTTTGTGAGATTGTTGACTCCTCTGAAGTGGATCTCTATCACCACCACTCCATGGACAGGCTTGAGATCAGTTTGAAACTAGAGTTAAGAGATTCAGCCTGTGGCTTGTGATTCTGGAGAATGGTCATGCTGGGAACACTTGCAGGGTTGAAATAGTCCTAACTTGCCAACATGGGGAACCTGCTTATCTTCCCTAGGCCCCAAGGAAAGAAAACTGACATATTCTTATTCTCCCATAGAGATGGGCTTTGATGAAGTACAGTTCTCAAGCATAGCACACATCAAAATCCTCTGGATGTCTTATTAAAATACAAATTTCTGATTCAGTAGGTCTAAGGTGGAATCTGAGAACTTGACCTACTAGCAGGTTCATATGCAACACTCATGATGCCGATCTTTGGATCACATTTTGAGAAGCACTGCTGTAGAGAATCCTATTCACCCAGGTTTCTGAGATCCTTACCTGTGAGAGGATGAAGGACAAAGAATCCCATATGGTTCCCGCTGGTGATATTGAAGGTCAGTTTCCCTTTGGAGCTGGAGTCCGGGTCCCAGGCATCCAACTGAAGCACAGAGGTGTGCAGGGGTGCATCCTCCCGGACAGAGGGGTAGAACACAGGTCTGGACATCTGGGGTGGGTTGTCGTTGACATCCAAAACCTCGATGTAGACTTCAGTTACAGACGAGAGGGGGATGGAACCCTTGTCTACTGCCAGTACCGTCAGCCAGTAACAGGATGCAAATTCTCGGTCCAGGGGTGCCAGAGTCTGAATCATTCCTGGGCAGAGGTGATCACCAAACCCAAAGTATTTCAGAGCTCAAAGTAGTTCTAGAGATCACTTTACCTAACAGTCCTGAAACCATACCATGCAAAGGATATTAACAAGTGTTTCACGAGAAAAGGAACTGTGGCCTATACGGCATGGGAGCTGCTGAGTTAAACACAGGAGAGCTCGTATCCTTAGTGAAGAACCTCTCAGAGCCTTTCTATGCTAAGACAGGTCCATAACTCGGGCATATGGGCACACTCAGGGTTTCCAGAAGGCCGTGGTAGTTGCCTACTTTCTCCTGACTACTTCAACCCAAGTTCAATTTATTTATTGCACATTCTCTAGGTGGGGTTTCCATACTTTGGTCCTTACAGTGGTTCCTTCAAGTCCTTAATAGATACCAATTCAAGGGTGAGGGATTTGACAAATAAATTGCTGTTCCCCTCTCCATCGTCTTCACGATTTTAGAGACTTAGCTTCATTCATTAGTTCACTCATTCTACAAATTACTTATTGTGGGCCAACACTGTTCCAGAAGTCAAGGGCCCAAGAGTGAGCAAAAGAGGCTTGTGCCCTAAGTTCTCTTGGGGCATGCTCAACTCAGAAGACCTAGGTGAGAGGGCAAGGCCCGGGTTCACAGCCATAGCATCTCAGAGCCGAAGGAACCTTACTCCTTTGACAGATGGGGAAACTGAGGCCCATAGAAAGAGCATGACTTGACCAAGATCATGCAGCAAGTAAGCAGCAGAGCTGAGTCTAGAATTGACTCTCAATCTAATTCTCTTTCATCACCCTTCCCTTTACCCTGGAGAGAAATCATCCATCAGGTTGTAAACTTCTCAAGGTGAATAACCTACTTTTATTCACCTGAGATCTTCTCTAAGTTACCTATCTCAGGGCCTCACAAGTAGAGGGTTCCCAGTGTTTGCTGAATTGCACTTATTTTCTATGGAGCTTCAAAGGAATAAATACATTGATGCCACCTTTTAGAGGACAACTTGGAGAGATATATTAACATTGAAAATGTGTATTATCCTTTGACCCGAGAACTGCATTTGTAAGAGTTTTTCCTATAGAGACGCATGCATACTAGTAAAAGTATATGAACAAATGCAGCCATTAAAAAAGAGTGAGGAAATTCCCAGGTGGTCCAGTGGTTAGGGCTCTGTAGTTTCACTGCCAAGCACATGAGTTTAATCCCTAGTCAGGGGACTGAGATCCAAAAAGTCATGTGGCATGGCCAAAATAATTTAATAAATAAAAAATGAAAATAAAATAAGAGGGACAGGAAGGAGTGGCCCTATTTATTGCTCCTTTTAGCTTACAACCTGACTTCTCTCAAAACAGCCCCTGATTTCCCTTAGCCCCGTCCTCTCCCGGAAAAGGCAATGGCATCCCACTCCAGTACTCTTGCCTGGCAAGTCCCATGGACAGAGGAGCCTGGTGGGCTGCAGTCCATGGGGTCACTAAGAGTCGGACACGACTGAGCGACTTCACTTTCACTTTTCACTTTCATGCATTGGAGAAGGAAATGGCAACCCACTCCAGTGTTCTTGCCTGGAGAATCCCAGGGACGGGGGGAGCCTGGTGGGCTGCCATCTATGGGGTCGCACAGAGTCGGACACGACTGAAGCGACGTAGCAGCAGCAGCAGCATCCTCTCCCAGCTCCTGGCCCTCCCATCCCTCCCCACTCCCAGTACCTGTGTCTTGGTTGATGCTAAAGGCGGCGAGGCTGGTGCCAGCACGCAGGAAGTACTGGAGCTCTCCGTCCAAGCCAGTGTCATCATCGTGGGCAGCCACTACCATCACCGAGGTTCCTGAGGGGCTGTTCTCCTGCACCTGGCCCTGGTGCACAAAGGAGGCAAAGTGGGGAGGGTGGAGATTCTCATTCACATCCAGGACGATCACCTCCACGTGGCAGAGGGTCCTGCGGGCCAGGGGCTTCCCACTGTCACTGACCCACAGGCTCAGGTTATACCCAGCCCTCCTCTCAAAGTCCAGCTCTTTCTCCAGACTGAGTGCCCCGGTCATCGGGTTCACATGGAAGGTCCCATGGGCATCATCCAACAGGACATACTGTACTTCTCCCGCGGGGCCCAGGTCAGGATCAGAGGCATCCAGAAATGTTAGAATAGTCCCTGGGGGTAGATCCTCTGGGACCTTAAGCCTGCGGAGTTCTGTGATGCACTGAGGGGAGTTGTCATTGACATCTTCCAATGTGATTATCAGGTCAGTGACAGAGAAAAGCTGGTGGCCCTTCCTGGGCTGGTCCCTGGCCTCCACCTTGAGTATATACCAAGGTTCTGATTCCCGATCCAAGTGTCCTGTGACAACCATTTCTCCGGTGAGAGGATGGAGGGAGAACTTCTCTGTGGGGCTTAACAGCACGTATCGAACCCTCGCATTGTCCTCTGAGTCAACATCTTTTGCTTTCAGCTCTGCAACAGTGGTTCCAACTTCTGTGTCTTCTGAGATTGTTACCTGGTACCCACCAGGAGGAAATCTGGGCGCATTGTCATTCCAGTCTTCCACATTCACTGTCAGCAGCTTCCAGGAGGACTTCTGGGGAGTGCCCAGGTCATATACTGTTACATTGAGGACGTAGAAACTGGTGGCTTCATAGTCTAAGGGGGCAGCTACAGTGAGCAGCCCTGTTTCCAGCTCAATGTCAAAGCAACCCTCTTCATTGCCATCTGCAATCACATAGACCAGTTTTCCATTAAAGCCAGCATCAGGGTCAGTGGCTGCCAGATGGGCTAGAGGTGTGTTGAGAGGAGCACTCTCAAGGATGTCAATGGACTGTGGAAAGTGGTCCTCAAACTGAGGGGTATGATGATTGATCTGATATGCACTTAAGGAAGTGAAATCCTCATCATTGGACTCCTGATTCTGAAGCCCAACAGAGTGCAAAATGGTCTTTGTGAAATGTGTCAGTACCCCTGTCTTCTCACACTTTACAGGGACCTCAAAATGAGGGTCCTTCACTACGGTAACATTCAAAGTCATGGGTGAGGCATAATTTGTCCCATCCGAAGCTGTAATTTTCAGGGAATAGTTGATGGGTTGACTGGTAGTACGATTCCTAAAAGAGCGTTTGAGGGATATTACTCCAGAGAAATGATTAAGATCAAAATACTCGAGTTCATTGCCTGACACAAACTCATATTTTAGGTTCAGAAGCTCATCCACATCTATAGCTGACACAGTCATTACTGACTTTCCTACTGGCCAGTCTTCGTGGATAGACCCAGTGCAATTAACTTCCTCAAACATAGGCTTGTTGTCATTCAGATTCTTGAGCCTAAGAGAAACAGACACTTCTTTTTCCTGGCGAAATGGAGATCCCCAATCTGATGCCCGTACCCGGAAAGTGTAAATTCTATTCATGAGCTCATAGTCCATGGGTTTGGAGGTGGAGATGATCCCCAGGTAAGGGTCAATAGAAAAGGGGACAGCATTTGGATGAGTGATGGAGTAGGTGATATATCCATTCTCTGCATGATCCTGGTCTGTGGCAGTAACAGTCAGAACACTGGTGCCTGGAGGGATGTTCTCATCAAAAGTGCCATCATAGGAGGACCTGTTGAACACTGGGGCATGATTGTTACAGTCCATAATGTCAATGACCACAGTGGTGGAGGCCAGGCCCGGTGAGGTTCTGATGTGTAGCTGGTACTGGGCTTGGTCATGGAAGTCCATGAGCTTCGTGGTGGTGATCAGCCCTGTGCGGGCATTCAGTTTAAATGCTGCACTCTCTGAGGATGGCTTTAGAACATACTTCAGGTTGGGGAAGGCTTGGGTTACTTTCACCATCACCACGCGGCTGCCAGTGGGGGAAAACTCACTAAGCTGCACTCTGTACATGGCCTTCTCAAATTTGAGGGAAGTCAGTTTGGAAGGGGGTAGGTGAAAGCCCCTGATCTGGGAATAAAAGGAAGGTCTGCTCCCAGCCCTGGCCTGCAGGCTGAGGTTGAATCCATGAGGGTGTTCCATCCAGTTGATGTCTTTGACAGAAACCACGCTGAACTCACTGCTCCGGGCATAAGACTTGATGGCTTTGAAGTTCTTTCCAGGGTCACCACCAACAATTTCCAGCGAGTCCACATCCACCCCTGAGCTGTTTGCATCTACCATGACAGTGGCATAGGTGGCATCCTTATGGTGATCCGGTGCGGCCAAGACCACCGAGGAAATGGCTGGGGGCTTCCTGAGGGCAGGCTCCACATGGATGACGAGCGCAGCCAAGTTGCCAAATCCATTGCCCTCCGAGATCTTCCGCATGCGGTCCACAGCCAGTACCTGGAGCTCATGCTTCCCTCTCCAGGTGACGTTGAGCTTCCCGGCCAAAGTGACCACCCCACTGGTGGGGTGGATGGCGAACATCTCCGACCTCGTGTTGAAGGCATAATAGAACTCGGCGTTCTGGCCCAGGTCTGCATCGGTGGCGCTCACCTTGCAGATGGGGCTCTTGAGGGGCATGTCCTCAGAGATGGTGACTCGGTATGAAGGCGGGGAGAAGAGGGGCTTCAGGTCATTCTGGTCCAGGATGTGGACCACCACGCGGGCCAGCGCTTCTAATTCCAGGGTCTTCTCCGTGGCTTGGATGATGAGGGTGTAGCTGTCTCGCACCTCCCTGTTCAGAAGGGCCGTGTTGCTGCTCTTTGTCCTTATTCTCAGAAAGCAGAAGTTGCCCACCACGTGCTCCTCTGTTTTAAACACATTGGCCACATCTCCAGAGATAATCCGGTACCTCACTGCCCACTGGGGGTCTGTGAGGTAGATGCCCATTTTCTCAGAGCTTTCCACATAGGTCTTGGGAGCAGAGTTTTCATAGATGGTTGCATTATATAGAGGGTGTGTGAAGTGCCAGGCTGAGGAGATGAGGGGGTTCTCACAAGTTGTACAGTGGAACAAGAGAATGGCAAACCCCAACGAGGCAATAATCATGATGGAAAACCTCCCGAAACCCTGGGCAGAAAAAGAAAGGGTATGAGTTAGGAAAGAAATGGTTCCTACTGCTGTGGCTCTTAACTGGGGTGGTTTTGCCCCTCAGAGGACATTTGGCAATGTCTGAAGGTATTTTTTCCTTCCCAGGTGGCGCTCATGGTAAAGAACCCACCTGCCAATGCAAGAGATTTAAGAGCCGCAGGTTTGACTCCTGGGTATGGAAGATCTCCTGGAGAAGAGCATGGCAACCCACTCCTGTTCTTGCCTGGAGAATCCCATGGACAGAGGAGCCTGGTGGGCTACAGTCCGTAGGGTCGCAAGGAGTCGGACACAACTGAAGCAATGTAGCACGCACGAAGGTATTTTTGGCTATCCCAGCTTGTGCAGGAAATGCTGTTGGCATTTAGCAGATAGAGGATGAGGATGCTGCCAAACAGCCTATGGTGCACGGGACAGACACCCACAGCAAGTCAGTAGTGCTGAGATTGCAAAACCTTGTGTTTGAAGAATAACAGACTAGTTTAAGTGTTTCCTCAAGGGCATCCAGCAGATACAGCACAGTCCTTAACTGCTTCCCTCCCTTTTCCAAACCTTCAGTGGTTCCCTGTGCATGCGTGCTAAGTCGCTTCAGCCATGTCCAACTCTTTGGGACCCCAGTGACTGTAGCCCACCAGTCTCCTCTGTCCGTGGGATTCTCCAGGCAAGAATATTGGAGTGGGTTGCCATTTCCTCCTCCAGGGGATCTTCCCAACCCAGGGATCAAATGTGCATCTCTTATGTCTCCTGCATTGGCAAGCAGGTTCTTTACCACTGATACCACCTGGGAAACCTTCCTCAGTGATGCTGAAATCATTCTGAACAGGTACCCAAGCTTAGCAGTCTGGCACTAAATACTTCCCACAAGACACTTCTGTCAGGGCTGAACTCCAGTTGAACTGAACTGCATCTGCACATGTAGGGGCTATGAAAAAGTAAAGGGACCAGGATCACAGGCCTGGCATCAGGCTGCTGGGCCATCAGGCCTGGCTCTGCTACTTACTAGCTGGGTGACTTTCTGGGCAGGTTGTTTCACCTCTATGAGCCTCGATCCCCTCTTCTGTAGAGTAGGAATAAGGATATTATCTACCTCATTGGATTGTTGTGAAAATTAAGTGAAATAACAAAGGTAAATGAGCTAACAGAGTGCCTGGCACATAGTAAGTTTTAATATAAGTGAAGTGAAGTGAATTGAAAGTTCACTCAGTCTTGTCCAATTCTTACAACCCCGTGCACTGTAGCCCGCCAGGCTCCTCTGTCCATGGGATTTCCCAGGCAAGAATACTAGAGTGGGTTGCCATTTCCTTCTCCAAGAAATCTTCCCGATCCAGGGATTGAACCCAGGTCTCCTGCATTGCAGGCAGATTCTTTACCATCTGAGCCAACAGGGAAGCCCCTAAGTTTTAACATAATATTAGCTATTATTAGTCACAGGAATCTAAGTTTCATAAATGGAAGGGGCCAGCCCATGGCCTGACAGCTAAATAGAAACAAAGCACAAATTAATCCTGGTGAGACTTCCCTCGTGGTCTAGTGGATAAGAATCTGCCTTGCAATGCAGGGGACATGGGTTCAAATTCCTGCTCAGGGAAATAAGATCCCACATGTTGCAGGGCAACTAAGCCCGAGTGCCACAACTACTGAGCCCACACTTCACAGCTAGAGAACCCAAGTATTGTAACCAAAGATCCCACGTGACGCAGCTAAGACCTGATACTGCCAAATAAGTAAATAAATATTTCATGGGAAAAAGTCCCTAGCTTAGCTACATCTCCTCCACCATAAGCCCCTTTGGACGGGGCCTAATTCTGACTTGTCTTATAATCCTGGAGAGAGAAAAACCTTCCCTTCCTCCTCTGGAATGCCAGAGCTGAAGTGGTCCCGAGAGATAATGGAGCTTGGACCCCGCTTCTCATGCAGAGATGGAAAAAGAACCCATGTGGGGGAGGGATCTTGCCCCAAGTCATAGTAGGTGGCCAGGTAAGAAGCAGCCCCTGGCAATTGTTGAACTAATCGTGAATGAGTGCTTCACCTCTAAGACCCACTGTTCCCATCCTCTCCCTTACGGCTTCCTCAATGGCTCATCCCCGAACTCCATCCTGGGTCAAAATATGAGACTTATCAGGGCCAAGGATGGAGAGGGTGATGGGCGTGGGCTGAGTTTGGTTGCCAAGCCGAGTCTTCTAGAAGCACGTCTGAGGCTGGGTGCACCAGGCTGGTGCCTGGCCTGACCATGGGAGTCTTGACTCTGGGGAGTTCATGGCTATCAGCCAGATGTGCCAAGCATTCCTGGAGGAAACAGGCAAGACTTGTTTTTCCAGTCACCTTGGTCTTCAAAGGCAAGGAAGAGTTAAATGTCCAGGGCAAGGGGAAAAAAGAGAGGCTTAGATCCTTGTCTCTCTAGAGTCGAAGAGAACCAAAGGCAGGTTCTTTAAGACCTTGTGGGTTGCATCCCAACATGGGAAGGAGAGTGAAGGCAGAAATGGGAAAGTCAGCCTAACCTGGGATCTGAAAGCTTGTGATAGAAAAGAATTTGATTATGCCTCCTCCTTCCAGGCTCCCTCCCACCATTCCTCTCTTGACATCCTGTTGGTGGTGCCCTAAGCCCAGCACCTCAGAATAGAGGGGCCAGGATGGAGGCAGACTCTACACCTGGTGTCCTAAAGCCAGTGACAAAAAAAGATGTTGTCTGTTCCCCACCCTTCTCACCCCTTGCTGTCACCCCTTCCTTGCCACTGCAGCCCACAAGGGTCCCAGCCACAGGGAAAAGACATACTTGCCCATCCCTGACACAGTTCCTTGCAAGCAGGAGGGGACTCCCCCCACAATCATTCAGACCCCACTCCTTCCCCTAGGATGACATTGCTTTTGAAGTTGAAGCTGGAGGAGGGGAAATGAGTGCTTACCTGGTCCCGAGTCCACACTCAATTCGGTGGCCCAGCAAGTCCAGGATGCAGGCAGCCTCCTAGCTCTGCCCACCCTGGTGTGGGGAACATTTCCTGTTCACCAGGTCAGCTCCCGTGGAGGGCAGGTCCCAACAAGACTCTCCGCTCAGCAGCTGCAGGGGTGACTTGCAGAGCTAGAGTCCTTAAAGTGAGCTGCAGAAAAGGGAGCAGGGATGGGGTCTCGCTGGGGCAGGGGGTAGTGGTGGTGGTGGTGGTCAAAGGGAATGATGTCAAAGGGAATGAACCCTTGGTTGGGGGTTTGGTGCCTATGGCTGTGTTCAAGCTGTAGGACCCACAGACCTGGCGAGTGGTTTGCTGGGGGAAGGGCCCGTGTCTGAGACTTGTTTCTGGCACTGGGCCCAGGCAAGTGAACAGGCTTGCAGGGGGCAGGGACATGTTCAGCTCCCTGGGCTACCCTCCCCACCCACTGCACCTAGGACCACTATTTTGAAACATCTTGTGAAAGCATAAATCAGTTCTTATCACTTCCATGCTTAAAATTTTCCAGCAGCTTCCTGTAGCATTTAGGTGAAATCTGAACTTGTATCATGGCCTGGAAGGCTCCCCACCACCTGGGCCCTGCCTGCATCTCTGATGATACCTCCTAGCACCCCTCTTACTGTTCACCAAACTGTAGCAACAAGGGTCTTCTTTCTCTTCTGCAAACACACCAAATTTGCACTTGCTGTTTTCCTCTGTTTAAGATTCACCTGTGGCTAGTTCCTTCTTGTTATCCATTTCTCAGCTCTAATGTCCCCTTCTGGAGAAGGAAATGGCAACCCACTCCAGTATTCTTGCCTGGAGAATCCCATGGACAGAGGAGCCTGGCGGGTTATAGTCCATGGTGTCGCAGAGAGTTGGACACAGCTGAGTGACTGAGCACAATGTCACCTTCTAACCCCCAGGTTGATGTAGCCTGCTTCCTAACACCCGTCTTTATCACTTCACCCTCATTTTCTCCATGGCACTTGTCACCTCCCAATATTGTTCTTATTTATTTGTTTACTGTCTCTTGGGCTCCATGAAGACAGGAGCTTTGTGTATCTTATTCGTGCATGAACTCCCAGTGCTTTGATCAGTGCCTGGTACATAAACAAGCTCAATAAATACTAGTTGAAAAAAAATGGAAAGATCTGGACTTAGGAAAAAGCAAAAACAGAGGGAAAACTGAAAGAACCTTTAGTGAGCATCCCTTCCTTTTTGAAGCTGGAAAATAAAGTCCCTCAAAAAGAAAGGGGTTTGCCCAAGGTCACAGGGTGAGAACCAGAGCCAGGTTCTTTCCTCCCAGCCACATTGCCAGAAAGAGAAACTATGCTCACTTGTAAATCCAACTGTTTGGGTTCAAGTCCAACTCTACCACTTGCTGATTGGATAACCTTGGGGAAGTTAACCTCTTCGAACCCCAGTTTCCTCATCTGTAAGATGGGGCTATTAAGAACAATGCTTTCCTGAGGTTTTATGAAGACGAAATAGGATTATATACGTTAATGTGCTTAGTATGGTGCCTGGCCCATAGAAAAGCACTCAATAAATATTAGTTACTGTTGTTTCAAAGCCAAGGCAGAATCAAAGACTAAGATTGGGGTAAGGTTGGGGTTCACTGAACCCCCTGGAGAAGGCCCAGTCTGCTCCCCGGCAGAACAGGAAGCCGCTGGTCCCTGGTCGAGTCTAAGCTTGCTAGCCGAGCCACAGGCTGTGCTGGGAAGCTGCGAGCAGGCGCCTGTCCTGGGTGGGGCCTCAAGCTTTTGGCTCCCCAGACTCAGAGAGAAATCTGCATGTGGCTGAATGTGCACATTTGCAAGAGAGCACATACACACACACTTAGGAGGCAATTTGGAATAATTGTGTGGGTACACTCTTAGTGTGTACCTGCTTGACAGAATGAATGGAATGGGAGCAGATAAACTGGTAGCTGTGGGGTTTGTGTGTGTGCACAGGTGCAAGCAAGTGCAGGTGTGGGGCTTCATGAATGGACTCTTTTAGGATATATGTGTGAATCAAACTCTGTGTAACTCCCAATCCCATTTCATGCAGAAAGTGGTTCACAGCACACAGCTTCTGGCTGTGTGACTTTGGGAAAGTGGCTTACCTTCTCTGATCCTTAGTTTCCTGACTTCATAATATCATTTTGAGAATGAAATGAAGTCAAGTACATAATTGCTATGGTATGTGACACAATTTTCAACAAATATTACCAAGTACTATTACTTTTTAGCAACCAGCTCAGATTATTGATTGTTGAGTTTGTAGGTAATAAAAACTCCTAGATGTCTTTTCACACCACCTGCAATTGGTTCCTATGCAGGCTGATCTTCTGCAACTAAATGACATAGGGCTTTAATGAGACCAGGATTCATTTCTCTGTGTGTTTCATTCACTGCTCCAGCTTCTCAGAATCTTAATTCTAATGTTTAGAGACTTGCTGATTGTAACATCTGTGTCTTTATCCAAGTCAGTGATAAAAGTCTGAACACAACTGGCAGGAGCAGTGCTCTGAGATCTAGCCCTGTTTTCTTGGTTAGTGATCTCAAGTGCGATTCTGGAATAAATTGTCTCACAATATAGAGAAATCCCCGTCTCTGGGGGAATCCAAGAAGATTCTGGATGGCCACCTGGAAAGGATGTGGTACTCCAGGGGAATGGTTGCCCTTGGGGACGACAAAGAGAGCTCTAAAGTCCTTTCCAACTTACATGGGCAGATTCTTTGGTTTGTGGAACTTGGGACTTCCTCTGGCTGTGGATCAGGGTTGCACATTCACCGATGCCTGTTCAGTGGTCAGTGTAGTTAGCTGACCTGGCTCTTGGAAGACCTAGATCTAAAGTCACTTATTCCCTGGGAGTGTTGGTCAAGTCAGTCACCTAAGCCGTCTGGACCTCCTTCTTCATCTCTAAATGATATGTGTGTCTTGGGGGAAGGGGCAGGAATGGATCTGTGATTTCAGACCCCTCTGTTGCTTTTTTTTCCTAATCAAGTTGTACTTGGAAACATAGCCTATAAACAGATAAAAGCAGAACTACACTATCGAAGCAGGGCTCAAGGCCTCGGACTCTGCCTCCAGGCTTGTCCCTCATTCTCTTGGGAAGCACAGGTTTGAAAAACTGGACTGGAAGCCCCTCCAGATCTAACAAGTGGGGGCTCTGACATCCTAACATTCTGTGTCCTGTTTGCAGTTCTGAACCATGTGGTGGGATGTGCTGTGAATCTGATCCTCTGTGACCTGTATCCATAATGGTCCATGTGCAGGGACTCAGGCATCTAGTTCTAGGAGTTTGTGACTCTGTAATTTTGTCTCTTCCATGGAGAAGCAGATGTACTTAAAAGAAAGCCAAATAAAGCTTCCACTAAAGACAGTCCTACCAGATTTGTTCAAAATGCCAGGCTTGTTTCTGATGATGAAATTCCTCCCCATCACCCAGGCACAGATCAGAAAATGACATTCTCTCTTGTGGCCCAGCACCTTCCCTTTTCTTAGACATTAACTAATAGCCCAAGAATACTTTTGGGAAATACATCTGCCCTTTTACTCCCATTTCTCAGGTGAGGTAAACTGAGATTTTCCTGGCACATCAAGGGCACCCAGAAGGGGGAGGCTGAACTGATAACAGAAGACCGGATTTCCTGAAGCTGGGCATTCTGGATTGCCTAGGCTCGGGGGAGAAGCAATGAGGGAAGATATTTTGTATAGTTTGGAGAGTCTTTCATGAGAGAAAGAGTCACTGGATTCATTCCTCTCCATTGGATGATGTCCACACTCTCCCCCGAAAGTCTGAATATGAATTTACAATGGATTTGGGTGCTCTCAGCATTTATTTTTTGACGGCCCACCCCTATCCCCCGCCTCTGGCATCCAGTGTTAGGCTGGCTCCACTGCTCTCAGGAAAGAATCCTGAATATATTCTGTTTATGACAAAGGCTGGGAAGTGGGTGAGGGTGGAGCCAGGGAGTGAGAATTAGGAGGCCTTTTGCCTTTGAGCCAGATTAAAACCGTAAGTGAAAGAATGTTGACATTCCAGGTACCTGCTTGTCAGGAAGTCTTTAGCTACTGAAATAATTTTTCTACTAATTGTATGGAGCCACTGAAGGTTTTAGAGAAGAGGCAGGACCAGAGCAGAACTATATGCTAGGAAGAGTAATCTAACATCAAATCAAAAGGGGGATTTTCCCACTTAAGATTCCCACTCTATGAAGTAAGTCAGACAGAGAAGAAAAAAACATCGTATCTCATTCCTTATATGTAGAATCAAAAAGGAAGTGATACAAATGAACTTACAAATTAAGAAGAGACTCACAGAGAAGGAACTTATGGCTGCTGGGGGTGGGAGGAAGGGTAGGGGGCAAAGATAGTTTGGGAGTTTGTGATCGACATGTATACATTGCTGTATTTAAAATGGATAACCAACAATGCCCTACTGTATAGCACAGGGAACTCTGCTCAATGTTATGTGGCAGCCTGGGTGGGAGGGGAGTTTTGGGGAGAATGGATATATGTATATGTATGACTGACTCCCTTTGCTGTTCACCTAAAACTATCACAACATTGTTAATCAGCTATGCCCCAATAGAAGATGAAAAGTTTTTTTAAAAAAAGATTCCGACTCTAGTGTGGACTGGTCTTACACACCAGCTCTATTGGTTTAGATCAACTGAAATTCAGGAATTGGTAGGGAGGCTCGATTCATTTCTAAGAAACTCGACCACTTGAGTCATGTGCTAGTTTATAGGCAGCCACTGCTGGGTCCTTATGTAACAAAAACAAGTCAAAGAATTGGATACAAACAGGAAAAGGACCAGTGACTTGAACCCTGGATGGGCTGTGTGACCTTAGGAAGGCCACAGGATTTCTTCTGAGCCTCAATTTACCTGTCTGTAAAATGGCAATAATAATAGCTACTCCTACTTACTTCCCAGGGCTGGAGGAAAGACAGATAATGTGACAGGTGAAAGCACAGGGAGGAAAGACGCAGAGTAACACCTTATTAGGACCAAGAATAGCTTGCTAAATGGCAGCAGGAACCACCAGCAGACTGAGAAACCCAAGCCTGGAATTAACAGGAAGAGAAATGGCTGAAAGGGAAGTTCTCATCTAGGGCATAGGTGAAATAGAGCTGAGACTTGAGGTCCCCTTCTTTATTAGTATTCTGATTATCATTATTGATGACAAAAATTATACTGTCTGATATCTGGATGGCAGTCTATATGTTTTCAAAACACATCTGCATGCATTTTCTCACTTGGTCTTTGGGGAAAGGGTATAGTATTGGGTAGAATTGATAGCAAGAAAGTGGTCTCTGAAGTCAGATCATCTTGCTTTCAAATCCCAGCTCTATGATTCACCAGCTGTGTGACCTTGGGCAGTTATTTAACCTCTCTGTTCCTGGAAAAAGGGAAATGAGAGTAGCACCTATCTCATGGAGCTGTTAAGAAGGCTGCGTGAGTCAATACATGGCAATTCCCAGCACAGGATACACTCAGTGTGAGTTAGTTATTGTACCAACCGCATCCTTATTGTGACATTTATTATCACTCTCATTCTGTAAATGAGAAGTGGAGGCTCAGATAATTGGAGGGCTCTGCGTGGTTCACCCATCTAGCAGGTGGTAGATTCAAGTACTGGCCCAGAATAGGAACCCATATTCCAAAAAGAGACTCAGAGGGGGCTGCAGCTGACTCTCTGGAGCAGCATTCTCCAAAAGAATTTTCTACAGTGATGGAAGTGTTCTATGTCTGAGCTGTCCAGCATGGGAGCCACTAGCCCATATATTCATCTGTATGTCAGTGTTGTCCTTAAATATACTTTCTGACATTTTTTTCATGAAGGAAGGGGCCCACAAAGGCTACAGTGACTTGGGCCCTCAAAAGGCATAATGTGACCCTGGAGAGTCGGACATTTGAAGGAAACAAAGGGCTTATTGGCAGTTGGATTTTAAGGAAGAAAAGGGACAAAATGGGGGATAATGAGAAGGTGTTTTGTTATTGGACCTCCTCTGCCAAAGCCATTCATTTATGCATTCATTCAGTACTTATTTACAGGGCCTACCCTATGAAGGCATTCTAGAGCAGAGAACAGGATGGATAAAGACCTTGCTTTTGTGAAGGTTGGATTCTAGTGGCAGAAAGAGAAGTTAAGAGCAAGTCTGGTGGTTAAGACTCTGTACTTCCAATGCAAGAGGCGTGGGTTTGATCCCTGTTTGGGGAACTAAGATCCCAATGTGGCCTAAATAAATAAATAAAAGTACTTTATAAGGGACTTCCCTGGCAGTCCAGTGGTTAGGATTCTATGCTTCCAGTGCAGGAGGCATAGGTTTGATCCCTGGTTGGGGAACTAAGATCCCACAGGCTGGTGGCATCACCAAGAAAAATATATCATCAGGTGATGAAAAGTTATGTAAAGGAAATTCATAGAAAGCAAGATTAGAGAGTGATGGAGGAGGTGCTATTTTTGAAAGAGTGGTCAGGGAAAGCCTACATAGCAAGGTGACATTTGAGCAGAGGGAAGGCCACAAAGTCATCTTGAGAAAGAGTTCCAGGCAGAAGAAGTAGGCAGTGCAAAGGCCCTGGGGCAGGAACAAGGAGATTGCAGACAGACTAGAGGGGGAAAGGAGAGAGGGGTTCCTTCAGGCCACGGAGGTGGCCCAGGGCAATTAAGGCCAAAGGAAAGACCTGTAGTGAGCAGGACCCTGTCATGAGATTGACATGCTGGTCTATGAGAAACCGAAGGAAAGAGGGAGTTGCTGCTGGACATAAAGGCTTAGAGCCCTTCAAGGCCATCCCATGTGGCCAATGGGTAGTACACAGGCTGTCCCGCTTCAGTTAGTTTTGTTGGGCCATAGTGTATTGTTTTGTCGTTTGATGGTTTTTTACTTAATTAGTTGTTAACGTATAAACATTGCAAAGCTTCACCCAAAAATCTTGACTCCAGCTTCCGTTTAACAAAGTGGAGGGCACTGTCTGTGTTGATCTATAACACTGCTGGCTGGAGCTGAGTGGTGGCTGCCACCTTTAGATGGGGCCTGTGTTCTCCAGACCCCTTCCCCAAGCTCTCCCAGATTCGGAAGCTGCATCAGCTACCATTTATCTCCAAGGTAGTTTTCTATCAGAAGAGACACATACCTGTACCCAGGTCTCTTTCCAAACTGTAAGGAAAATAGACTCCAGGATGGCCTTCTGTCCACACACTGGGCCTGCTTGACTCCTGAGGCTCTCCCTACCCTGGCTGAGGGTTCAGAGCCCCCAACACTCACTGAGCACCAGAGAGAACAAGGGATCTCTTCCTCTTGGGACTGCCTGTATAGGTGCATGAGCGTTGCATTTGGGGCTGAAAACCCCCTAAACCAGAGGGTATCCCAGAATCAGAGGGCTTGAGGGGAGGGCAAATCCTGTCCCACTTTTTCTGGACTCTCTGTCCAGAGGGATTCATAAGTTACCAAAACCAGTTCCAGCTCAGAATGACGTTGAACCTGTTTATCAGTTAGATGTTCCAGAGATGAAGCAGGAGGAACAGAGCACCTCCTCTAAGTTCTGTGTTTATGCCTTGGGATCCATCAGGGACAAACTCAGCTCCGTGGGAAGGCCAATGGAGTCTCTCCTCTTGGTGGGGCAGCCTCTGGCCAGGCAGGGACCAGGAGGCCCCGTGTGGAAAGAAAGAGGCTGTCCTGGAGGTTAGAGTTTGGGGTGGCTCTCTGTGAGGCTGGAAGGTTGTGTCCTGAAGGCAGGAGACAGACATCCCTGGAGGACTACAAAGCTCCCTTCAGAGGGTAGAACAGATTGTAGAGGTGAGAATGTCCCTACCACATGGGCCTCCCCTGAGGTAGGGGGGTCTTTACTCTTCTGTGCGTCTTGCAACTCTTGGGTCTAGTAAAACCCTTTGTCTTTCCAGAAGCTATGGATGAATTTTCAAACATATAGGAATCAAGTTTCAACAGGGGGGACCTTGGATCACTAACTGAACCTCTGAGCCTCTGTTCTCATCTTTAAAAGAGAGATACTAACTGAATGCACCTCAGATAGTTGTTCCGAAGGCTTGACTAGGTGATTTCATATTAAATAGTTAACACGATGTTACACCTAGCAAACGCTGAATAAATATTAGCTGCTATTTTTTAAAACTGTCATTGTCATTATGGAAAGTGGACTGAGACCCGCCTGCTGCCCTGAGCCCACCCCCACTGGTTCCCACCTTCACCTTCTCAGGCATCTCTGTGAGGTTCCCAAGCCCCACTAGGGCACAGTGTGAGAGCTGCTAGGAGTCTAATCTCCGTTCTGTAGAGATGGGAGAACTCTGCCTGGAGAAGGGAAGCCCATAGTGTGCTGTCCTAAGTCACATTGGACTTTGGTGGCACACCTGGAACCAGACCCCAGTCTCCTCATCTTGAGCACTTTGCATTGGCCAAGTTGCTCCCCACACCCCAACTCCTTTCCCAACCTGGGGCTCCTCAGGAACCCACAAAGCACTCCTTCTGCTCAGGAGAGTGCAGAGAAAGGAGCCAGCCATTGGGGTCACACCTGCCCCCTGTATTGCCTCTGCTTTGTGTTTCTTCTCTTTTTCTTAATTAAAAAAATTTAGCTGCACTGCAGAGCTGGCAAGGCCTTAGTTCCCTAACCAGGGATTGAACCCTTGTCCCATGCAATGGAAGCGCAGAGTCTTAACCGCTAGACCATCAAGGAAGTCCCTTCTGCCTCTGCTTGTCTGGAGGCCTGACTCCCTCTATCCAGGACTCAGTTTTCCTATTTGTGAAATGGGGCTAGAAACAGTTACCTCCATGGAGGATTTAATGAGTTTATGCATGCAGAGCATTTAGCACATAGAAAATAATGGTATCTATTACTATTATTCATTATTATTACTATAGTTATTGGAATAGTTATAGTAGTGTTATTACTGTTACCTTTGGTGTTCAAAAATATGTGTGGAATATTCTCTGTATGTATAACAGATACCTGTCCATGCCCTAGGAGCCCCCTCCAGGAGTACTGTTAAACACAAACAGATGCACACACATACATACACACACACTGTGAGCCTCTGTGACATCCCCTTTCTCCTTGTATCAGTTTGTAGCAAAGCTCACACAATAGCTTGAGCAGCATTTGAATAATAAAAATAATTTCTGTTCTTGTCACCCTTTTCCCCACAGAGGGTACAGAGAGGTCAGAGATGTGATCTTATTTAGAGTGTGAGGGGGCAGAAGACGGGGTGTGAGGTGGGCAGAGGAAGATGGGCCGTGGAAACACAAGGCAGTGGACACCTCACAACCTACCTGATCTCTCTGGTGTGTTGGGGTGACACTCTGGGCCCCATCTCATGTGATTTGTCAAACAAAGCCATCCAGCATGGTTCCCCTGTCTATCCAAATACAACAAACTGCCTTCTCCAGAGTTAGCAGGCCTTGTGGCCCCCAGTGAAGTGAATTCTGCTCCTTATACTGGCTCTTTGAAGCTGCTGGGACTGAAGCTTCTTCTTCTCTCTCTCTCTCTCTCTCTTTTTTAGGTTAATTGTTTATTTAGTTTTGGCTGCACTGGGTTTTCGTTGCTGCGAGCAGGCTTTCTCTAGTTGCGGCAAGTGGGGGCTACTCTGTAGTTTCTGGCTTCTCATTGCAGTGGCTTCTCTCTTTGCAGAGCTTGGGCTCTAAAATACACAAGCTTTAGTAGTTGTAGCTTGAGGGCTTAGTTGCCCTGAGACAGGTGGGATCTCCCTGGACCAGAGATCGAACCCATGTTCCCTGCATTGGTAGGCTGATTCTTAACCACAGGACCACCAGGGAAGCTTCTTTGTTCCTTGTACCAAAGGCCATCCACCGCCCATGGCCACTGCCTGCCGGGTCTGCCTGGGGGTGGGGAGGCTCCCGTCAGGGCTTCAGAGTGTGGAGGTCACCTGCTCAGGCTCTGATGTAAGGCGACCTGCTGTTTGAGTCGTGCTCAGCGCATTGCTGGCTGTATGACCTTGAGCAAATCTTTAACCCTGACCAAGCCTCAGTCCCTTCATATATAAACTGGAGAAGATAATCCCGCTGCAGTGAGACTGCAGTTAAGATGAAGTGCCTCACACGATGGTCCCAGTGCCTTGCAGGGGAGCCCTCAGGCAGTAGGGCAGTGATGAAATGATTTAGGGATGGGAGATCCACTCCTTTGGTGCTGAGGGACCTTGGTAATGTATTAGAGGGCCTGGGAGGGGACCAAACCAGAGACCCCCTGAGCAAACCGCCTCATTTCATGGGGTCTCCACTTATCCATCTGGGAATTGGGACTAGTGCCTGCTCTCCTGCCTTCCTGGGTAACCCTCCCCTTTGAAAGTGAAAGTGAAAGTTGTTCAGTCATGTCTGACTCTTTGTGACCCCATGGACCATATAGTCTATGGAATTCTCCAGGCCAGAATACTAGAGTGGGTAGCCTTTCCCTTCTCCAGGGAATCTTACTGACCCAGGAATTGAACCAGGGTCTCCTACATTGCAGGCAGATTCTTAACCAACTGAGCTATAAGGGAACCCTCCCCTGAGCTGTTGGCAAATGATGCTCTAAAGAAGGTGAGGTTTAGGGAATAGGAAATGCACAGGCCCTGATCACAGCTGACGTTTACTGACTGTTTACTATAGACCAGGCGCTTGGCATGCATTATCACCTTTAAGCTGGCTTACAGCAACCCTGTAATTATGCTCATTTTGCAGAAGGGATAAATGAGACTCAGAGAGGTTACCTAAGCTCCAAGTTCACACAGCTAGCCAAGGAGGATTAAAACTCAGATCTCTGGTGCATCTAACAGTTCCCTGGCCTGCCTCCCGGGGCCTGTGGGCTGGAAAGAGTGGTTGAGAGGGAGAGTTATATGATCCCTCCCCCACATCAAGGATCTTGTAACCATGGGTCCTCTCCCACCAGCACACAGATTCTCAGCAAAAACTTCATCTCCAGTTCGATCACTTTCCTTCTGGCTGTGCCCAGCCCAGCTGTTTGTCTGTCCAAGTCCAATCCCCTCTGAGCAGAGCAGCTCAGGACAGAGCAGAATGCAGGCAGGCCTTGGCAGGTGAGGAGCCGCGCTCTAGCAGTAGAGCAAGGCAGGCAGCTCCCTCCGCTGTTTGCGGTCCTGCAGGGAGCTGGCTGAGCCTGACTGTAGAGCTAGGGGCAACAGAGGGGTTAGGGGTGATGTGGGAGCATCAAGGTGCTTACTAATGAGATGCAAATGAGCCTCTGCCAGGGACTCCAGCTCAAGCCCCCGGGCTCTGTACACACAGACTCCCTGGTAAGTATTCTCCGCCCAGCTATCTGTGGACCTGAAACTCAACAGGACCACTGGGTTAGCTGTGTTCTCACCAGACAGGGCTGGCCATTGAATTAAACCAGGGATTACATTTTGGGAATTCCCTAAGGGGATGGGTGTAGGGGTTACAAATACATATTTCAAGCCCCACCCCAGATCTACTGAATTGAAATCCTTATGGATGGGGGTTGGGAATAGATGTTTAACAAGTTCCTGGAGTGATTTTTGTGTGACTGGTGTCTGGGATCCACTGACCATGGTAATCGCGTTCTTTAAGATCCTGTGTTGTTAGTATCCCATCTGTGGGCCTCTTCTAGCCCCAGTGAAGAAGGGGGTAGGGAAGTTAGGAAAAGACCCAAGTCTCAGTGACTTTTAGGCTAGACAAGTGCTTCTCAAATGTCAGTGTAATAAAAATCACAGCCTCATCCTTAAGAAGTCCGATTTCATTGGGCTGTGGAACTTAAAGGGCTTCTCCCCCGTCGGTGGGGACCACTGTCTCCCAGGCAAAGCAGGCGCAAGATTATCTCTAAAGTCAAATAGAAGAGTACTAGAGCAAACAGAAGAGTGAAACAACAGATCTGTTTCCTGTGCCTTTCACCTGAAAATCTCTGAGTGCAAATCTCTCCACTCATTAGCATCTCAAACCCCAGAGACAACTCTTTTTAGTTCTTGCAAACAGGTCTGTCTCCCAAATAGAGACAAGCCCCATGAACCATGTTCTCCTTGTGGTAAATAAAACTGAACTTAAAATCAGCAGATTCCATGCACACAGGTGTACTCATGGACCAACAATTTCCATCTTTGGCATTTGCACAGCAGTATTGTGTATGCATGTTCACAAAAGATTCACATGAGAATGTTCAGAGCAGCATTATTTATAATAACCCTCTGCTGGAAACAGCCTGAATGACCATCAAGAGCAGATGGATAAGTAAGTTGTGGCTTGGTCACACAGCAGAATACTATACAGCAAAGAAAATGAAAGTATTGTTCTAGGTAACAATACAGATGAGTCCCCCTCACATAATGTGGGGTGAAAACAGCCATATACAAAAGAGTACATATTGTGCTATTCCAACAGTATGAAGCTTTCAAAAAGCCAAAACTCATCTATGGATTACGTTAGGATAAAGTTACCTTGGGCAGGAGAAGAGGGGTAGTTAGCAACTGGACAGGGCACAAAGAAGGTTTCTGGAATTGGTAGTAATGTTTTGTTTCTTTATCTGGAAGCTGGTTAGTTTCTGGAAAGTTCACTGAGCTACACACTTGTGATCCATGCCTTTTTCTGTTTCCTTATTATACTGAATTTAAAGGTTTTCTAAAAGTACTAGTAAAGGAACTCAAAGAAAAATTCTTTTAATAAAAGAAAAATCATTTAACTAATAAAAGGGAACTCCAGGTGACTTCTGACTGTGGCAGATTACATGGGATTTCATGACTGTGGGATCATGGACTCTTCCTTTCCCAGGAACCAGGAAGGAGACAATTCTCAGAACCTGAGAGCTCGGGCACCATGCCAGGGCATACCAGGGCTATGGAAAACCAATGCCTCAGCAGTTCCCTGTCCGCACCCCTACATGGCCCGCCCTCCCCAGAACCGCAAGGACAACGACAGCCCGTTTTGTACTGGGTTCTCAGGTTCAACTGAGTTCACAGTTCATTGGGGCTTGCTTCATGCAGCATTTTTCTGTCCTCAGAGCAGGTTTCTGGACCATGTTCTTCTTGTATCCTCTCAAAGACCGTACAGGTAGAGCAAGAAATATTTCCATTTTATAGATGGGGAAGTTGAGGCCCTAAGATAGGGGTCAAAAGACTTGTCCAAAGCTAGCAAGAGCTAGCAAGCAGCCCAGCCAGGACTTAAACATGAGGCTTCAGATGAAAAATCCAACACTCCCTTGGGTACACCACAGATGGATTCTTCCCAGTAATAGCAATGCTGAGTATCTGTCAGCATTAGTGAGCAATCAGTTAGTGAGCACTGTCACTCAGAGTCCTTCAATAACCCAAGGAGGTAGGTATTATCATTTCCTCCATATTTTACAAATGAAAAAGCTCAAAGATCAGAAAGTCCAAGTGACTTATCCAAAATCAGTGCCCATTAAGTGTGGGGCATGGATTGGAAGAAATGGTCTGAGTTGAGATCAAGCTCTGAACCACTAGTCCAGTGGTTCCCAAACCCAGTTGGAGTTCCCTTGGAGCTTGTAAAAATACAGATTCCCTGGCTTCACCCCCAGACTTCACATTCCAATGATGTGGACTCAAGATGCAGCTGAGAAATCCATATTTTTTAAAAATAGCCCTAGGCATTTGGGATGCTCAGCTCTAAACAAGGCTGCCACTGAAATATGACAGTAAAAACAAAATAATTTAAATGTAAAACTTCATTTAGCAACTTCCAAATAGCTCATGGAACCTCTCTAATAATTAGAGTCCTCCTAACCATGGTACACAAGCCCTCAAGAATATATTTGAGAACAGCCCGTCTGACTGGATGATAGCTATGCTTAGGGTGGGGGGCAGTGACTGACAAGGAGTATCTGGAAGGCTCTAGTGGGGACAGGGTGCTGTCTGCTTTTTGCTCTGGCTCCTGGTTAGCCACTGTTTGCATTCACTTGGTAAAAATTCATCAAGCTATAACTTACAATTGATGCATCCTCTTTTTGAATGTTTGAGAAAAGAAAAAAAAAATCAGGCTGACCATCCATCAGAGACACTATAGAAGCAATCTTTACATAGAGTAGAAATTTGTATAAAAAATCCAATAGAGTTCTTCTAATTATATGCTTCCAAGAGTTTGAGATTCTAGGATATGAATGTTCCACAATGCTCTGATTCTCTAAGTCAGTTCCAAGACTGCAGGAGCCCCCAAATCTGTTATAGTAGCTAATGTTTAGTGAGCTCTTAGTATGCGCTGACAGCAATGCTAAGAGCTTAAGAGCTTTGTATGGATCAACTCACAGCAGCTCTGTGTGGTGGATACCATTATCCACCCCAAACCCCTCAGAAACAAGAAATGATGGGTTCAAGGTCACAGAGCTGGAAAGCAGCAAAGCTAGGACCAGAACTCAAGTGCCCTGGCTCCAGAGCTGGTGTGCCAACCATGGCACCATATTGGCATCAAGCTCTGCTACTTCCCAAGGATGAGTGTTTAAGTATTCCAGTGATGCGTTTTGCCATCTAGCCTTGCATTTGCTGGGAGGACCCAGAGAGAAGGGGGTGCTACAGGCGCAAACAGCAGCTCTCACCTGGGACACGTGAGCCCACATGGGCCAACACGCACATACATGCTGACGCTACCCCACAGCTGGCATGTACCGTCCTGCTCAACTGGCACAGAGGCCAGCGGCTGTGGGTGCTGCAACTGAATGGGAGCTGGGAACAGGAGAGTTCTCCGTCGTTGTTCCCTGCCCCCCAGCCAGGGGATGGGCAGTTTTCGTTTACCTGCCACTCCAGGTCACCTTGCAGGGGCCTCCACCAGGACTCAGGAGTGGGGTGGGGCGGGCGGAGGAGACATTTCTCTCTTCTGCAGGTTCCAAACTGGAAACTGCTTAAGGCATCACCTCTTTCAGGAGGTAGTTTGTCAGTCAGTGGGTAATGGTAGACTATCAGGCACTGTGATTGGCCAAGAGGGAGACAGCAAGATGCCATCTGCTCTGACTCCTCTTTAAATTTCAGCTCCAGCCCACCCCGACACACAGCCAAGGCACTCTTGGACTTAAACTTCTTCAATGTGGTCCTCCAAGGTTTTCAAACCAAAAGCTGTGACCCTATGATGATTTCCTGAAATCCTTACTTTTTAAATATATAGATGGAAATATTTTCAGATGCAATTATATTTCTGGGATTTGTTTCAAAATAATATGATGAGGGAAGAGTTGGTAGAGGTCTAGAGGAAACGTAATTATTGAAGCTGACAGTTTATTTTTTAACACACTTCTGCTTTTTAGTATTTTATTATTTGCCATTAGTAAAAAAAAATTATGCATTATATATATGTGTGTGTGTGTGTGTGTGTGTGTGTGTGTGTAAAGTCACACTCCTTGGCCTGACACACATGGCCTTCAGTGATGTGGCCCCATCTTGCCTTTCGGAGCACATCTCCAAATATTCCCTACCCAGCTGACAGTTGCCTGCACATACATGCTGTTTTCTTTAACTGCTACGCTTTTACATATGCTACTTTCTCTTTCTGAATTGCCTTTCCCACTTTTTTTCTTTATTTAAGCCTTATTTAGTTTTCAAAACTGATATTTGGTCCCAGCTCCTCCTAGAAGCCTTCCTCCACTAACTCTGTAACTAGGCTAACTATGTATGGCTCCTCGGGCCTCCCTGCCTGCTTGAGTTTGCCTCTATTTTACAACTACCTCAAGGTATTAAACCATCCACTTACAGACCTGCCTCCACTAGCTGTGAGTCTCTGGAGGCCTGACACATTGTAAGCGCTAAGTGTCTATTGAGCTAAGGATCTATTGAGAAAACAGAAGCTGTGCAACTGAAAGGAAGTGGCTTAGCTTTTCTGAGTCTTTATTCATGTCCACACTGGAAACTAATAGCAACAGCAAAAAGAAGTTGTGGAGGATCATGATTGCAGGCCTGCAAGGAGGTCATGCAGAGTAGAAGAGAAGGTATAGGTGACGTGGTCTAACCTGGTAGTTCAAGGGGCTCAGTACATCAAGAGTTTTCTCTTCAACATTCAATGTTCAGGGCTGCACTCAGGCCCAGGACCCATCAAAAACTGGCTACTGACTTTAGGCAAGTAAAATGGAACCAATTTACAAATTTCCATTTGTAAAATGGAACCAATAATTCTTTTTTGAAATTTTTATTGGCGTATAGTTGATTTACAATGTTGTGTTAGTTTCCACTGTACAGCAAAGTAAATCAGCTATATGTACGCATTTATCCCCTCTTTTGGGGATTTCCTTAGAATGGACCCAATAATCCTTAAAGGAGACTTGAGGGAACTCCTGAGCACCTTCCACTTGTACAGTTGCAGATTCTTGCCGACTCTCTGGCAATAGTGATGGGATGGTGTGCAGGTGTGTACGTGTGTGTGTGTTGGTGGAGGTTGGAGGAGAGTCTGATTGATGATGTGTATGTCCTTTGTCCCCTGAAAGGCATCTTACAGTTTAGGGATACACCTTGTTCTTCATCCCAAATTGCTTCTAGGGGTATGGGGGCAATTCCCTGGCTTCTGAGGCTAACCGCTCACATAGCAAGCAGGACTCTCTCCTGATCTGGGCTAGGTAGAGAGAGGCAGAGGAAGGTGAGAAGATCTGGGACATGGCCCTGCCTTCCCCACTTACTTGCTGCATGACCCCAGCCAAGTTATCAGTCTTCTCCAGGGAGGCCTCCGTGTCTGATTCAGTGATCTCTAGGGACCCTTTCACTCTTATCTATGGTGGGGTTGGGCTAATGCTTAGTCCCTCTGAGTGTCAGTTCTCAACTAGAAGTGAAGATTCATTCATTCTCTTAATAGATATGCACTGAGCTTCTTTTATATGCCAGGTGCTGTGCATAGACAAGGATTCTGGAGCTGTGAGCAACACTTAATGGGAGAGACCGTATCATATAAAATATACACAAATAACTAATAATTACAATTGTGATCTGTCTTAGGAAGGAACACTTCAGGGTTACCTGAGATGATCTCTACCCCAGGGGAAGTGGAGAGGAGCCAATTAATTAATGATCATGACCAGCATAAACAAGGCCCTGGACACCACATGCATTATCTCATTTAATGTTGACATCAGTCTCTGAGGAAAGGATTGTTATTTGCCCCATTTTTTCTGATGAGGAAACTGAGGTGTGAAGAAGTTGAGGCCCAGGTCGTACAACCAATAATATCTAGGATTTGGACCAACATTCATCTTCCTTTTTTTTTTAATTTAAACTTTTTATTTATATATGTATATGTATGGCTGATATAACCGATTAACCATGTGGTAATTTCAGGTTGACAGCAAAGGGACTCACCCATACATGTACATGTATTCATTTTCCACCAAACTCCCCTCCCATCCAGGCTGCCACATAACACTGAGCAGAGTTCCTTGTCCAATACAGTAGGTCCTTGCTGGTTATCCATTTTAAATATAACCATATGTACATGTCCATCGCAAACTCCCTAACTATTCCTTCCTCCCTTCCTTCCCCCCAGCAACCATAAGTTCATCCTATAAGTCTCGGACCCAGACCCTTCTTGACAGACCTGTCTGAAAACCCCTATTGTGAATGTAAGCATCAGTACCATTAGTCATGGAAACAGTAGCATGGAGTTTCTGAGTTCGCTCAGCCTGTGCTGGGGCCCAGGAAGCGCAGGCACTTTCAGAAGCTTGGCCCACACATTACTGAAGAAACCAAAAAGGCAGGGTCCACCCGGCGGGCACAGGAACATCCCGGACTATGTCAACTGCATCACCCCCGACACGTGCTGGTTTCCTCTAAGGCTGCCCCACATTCTCTCCTCTCCTACCTGGCCTAGCATGGCCAGCAGCAGTGCCAGCACCTAAGCCTGTCCTGGGGAAGGAAAACTATCAGGCTGAGGTGAGTTCAGTGGCACCTGGGGAAGAGTATACGAGCAGCGGACCATGGCGGCCCAGCTCACAGAGGCCTGGTTCAGGGGACCCTGGCCATCCATCCCAGTGGAAAACACAGGGGCAGCTGACACGTGTGATCTGGAGCGTGCCAATGTCCTTCTAGGTCTGGTTCCCTGCGTCCTTAAGAGGCCACTGAGCATGGAAACAAGTTCTAGGGAGACCTTGACTCCCTCCAGTCCCTCCCCATTTTACAGATGAGGAAACTGAGGCCCAGGGAGCTTGTAGCAGACAGGGCCTTGCTGTTTTGCTCCACCACCCTAGCCAATTCATGGGCTCAGCCCCTTCCGGCCAGAAGTGTAACCTATGCTCCATGGAGAGCCCTGGAGGGAACCCGAGCTTGCCTCTTTCTGCCCTGGGGGTTGCTGAGTTCCAAAGCTTCCTCACCTGCAAAATGCAATCATTCTTGCTCTGTCTACCCAGTAGCCTTGTGGGGGTGAGATTAAGAGTGTATCTTACAGGGATGCTGTGTAATGACCTATGTGGGAATGGAGTCTAGAAGAGAATGGATATATGTATATGTACGGCTGATTTACTTTGCTGTACAGCAGAAACTAACACAGCATTGTAAAGCAACTATACTCCAATTTTTTTTAATTAATTAAAAAGGAATGGATCTTAACAATAACCCAACTGCCCCCTTATTGAAAATGTAGGGAAATAGGCCCAGAGCTGTATGGAGCTGTTTCAAGCCACACTGCCCATGACTTACAAACACACAAATAATGAAAGTCTCCTTTCTCCTGCCTGCTTTGAAAACGCGACATTTTCAAATGACTGTGTGTAGTCAGCCCCATCCCCAAACACAGGAAGCATCCAGAAGATGTCAGCTGTAGCAGTCACTGTTGGTCATTTCTGCGTGGAGGGCACTGCCCACCTGCCCAGGCTCAGCGCGCCCCCCCCCCACCCATAGAAGAAGCTGAAGGATTGAAAATATTGCATCCTCAGCCTGCTTCTCTACCTCCCTGGTGCCCTAAACCCCAGCCTTGCTCCTGAGGGCTGTGCGCCTGGGGACAGAGACAGCCTAGCCTCTCTGAGCCCTCAGCACAGCTCAGCACGGCCGCTGCTTTCCCCCCAAGTGGAGGGCTACTCCCACCCCCGCCCGAGAGGAGGGCTGAACTCGGGCCTTGACGGCCCAGTTCAATGTTCCACTCCACCCATCCTACCTCCACAGATACACATCGGATTCCTACTTCCCCAAAGAGCTGCTCCCACTCCCCCTACCCACCCCAGTGCTGCCCTTGGCCTCTGAGGCTCGCTGCCTTTCTCAGCCCTCCCACAGCCAGAAGAGTTGAGGTTCTAATCTGGGTGCCTCTAAAGAGTCCCACAAGAGTCAGGGCCAGCCAGATGTCTAATTCTCCCTTAGGCCTGCCTCCCGCCCCCTCACCAGGTCACTCTGTCTGTGTAGGGACCCTGTGCCCCCTGCCTTGGACACACATGAGGACTTAGCATCTCTCGGTTCCCTGGCCCCAGCCCTTCCTCCTCAAATCAAAGAGAAGCTAGTCTCCCCATCCCCTTGAAGGTGCATCACCAGAAACCCCGAGCAGGGAATTTCATTCTCCCAAGAAAAGGAATCCAACTTTCCATACATAAAAATATGACCTTGCTGCTCCAGGAGATCAAAGCCCTAACCTTGTCCATTCCTGGGCCCCAATCCCCAGCGCTAGGCTTGGGCTGGCTTCATTCAGTGTACCTAGGTGTACCTGGCTTCAGGCAGGGCCCAGGTGCCCTACTCCTGCTGTACCTGCCCCAGCCATCTCCCAGGTTCTGTTGCACCTTCCAGGACCCCCTCAGAATGGATGAGCTTTGCAACCCACCCCCTGACTTTCCACCCTCCAGCAGTTCTTACCTGGACCCTTCGGGTGGAGGAGGATGCCCCGGAGTGGGCCGCTGGGCAGGAGCCCCTTTCACAAGCACCGGGCTGACAAGCTCCGGAGGGAGGCGCGGAGTCTCAGAGCAGGAACGCGCACACTCAAAGAGGCTGCTGAGAAAGTTGGAGTAGGTGTGTCCCAGCCCAGGAGGAGGAGGAGGGAAAAGGAGGTGGGAGAATTGAGGCGGATCTTCCCCTCCTGCCAGCTCTCTGTCTCACGGAGCAGGAGGAAGGGAGGGAGCCAACTGGGTTGTGGCCCAGAACTCAACGGTGGGGAATCAAGTCATGGAAAATGACGGCTGGAGAGTTGCTGAGAAGTCCGGCCCATCTCCACCTGCCTTCTTGGTTTTTGAGGGATAAACTGAGGCCCCGGTCAGGTCGTACTTGTCTGAGGATGCACAGAGACCACGAGGCCCTGGGAAAGGACCAGGTTGCTCAGCTCTCTGGCCAGAATTCTCTCCTTTCTCCTCCCCACTCTGCAGATCTGAGATGAACAAGCACAAGCACCCCTCCTCTTGAGGTCTGGTTCAGAACCCTGGCACTGCCACCTACTAGCTCAGTAACCCTGGGGTGGCGGGGGCGCTGTTACTAGTCTGAGCCTCAGTTTCCTTTTGGGTGGATAATAACTCCTACCTCACAAGATTGTTATGAGGATTAAATGATATAAAAGTTGAGGGAAGGCACTTCACAGACTAACTCCTCCATAAAAGGCAATTCTTCTTACGGTCATTAGCTCTGACTTTCTCCATGAGTGACGTAACCTCTCTGATCTCTGGCTTCCCCAGCCGTGAAATGGGGTAACAGGAATCCCTGCGTTGTAAGGTTGTGCAGAATCATGGGGCAGAGATGTGTGTAAAATGCACGGCACAGTGCCTGGATCTCTTTTCTAGGCACTGTACCAGGCACTGGGGATGTAGTGATTCGCCCTGCAGAGCTGAAAATGGCTCTGAGACCATCCTGTTCAGTTGCCCTACCCTCCTCTCTCCCTGGACTTGCAACCCTTCTGCAGCTTCCCTGACAAATAAATAAGTCTTTGCTTGCATACCTCTAATTATGTGGAGCTCACTACCTTTCCCAGCAGTCAGTTCTGATTCTTAACAATTCTACCTGATGTCCAGCTGAGCAGTAGCCCTTGAACCTGGTTAATAAACAAGCGTTCTATTTATCTTTATTCTTACTCTTATCAAAACCATGTGACCTAAGGCAGATGACATCACTTTCCTCTGTTTCCTCATTTGTTAAATGGACTCAAAACTGCTGAGGCCACTCAGCAAAGATATTTCCTCTGCCACGTGACAAATGCTAACGCCTGATTCTCTGGCTAGGACTAGGTTTTCTAGATGTTTAGGCTCTGGTTTAGGGGACCATGTGTTTAAGCGGAACCATGAATGTTCTGGTCTTTTTAAAATATATTTATTTATTTTTGGCTGCACTGGATCTTCATTGCTGTTAATGGGCTTTCTCTAGTTGCGGCCAGCAGGGGCTTCTCTTGCTGTGGAGCATGGGCTCTAGGATGCGCAGGCTTCAGTAGTTGTGTTGCACGGGCTTAGCTGTACATGGGCATGTGGGACCTGGTTCCCTGACCAGGGATCGAACCTGTGTCCCCTGAATTGGCAGGTGGATTCTTAACCACTGGACCACCAGGGAAATCCTCAGGTTCTGATCTTGTTTATGGAGGAGTAAAGAGACTCTTGGCTGTATCCCAGCTCTCAGGAGATATCCATTCATGGAATGACTGCAGTCCCTGAGGACCACGCCCTCAGGGATCTGTCACCAGCACTGGGGATGACCACAGTGTCAAGCAAGTGGCCACCATGTGTTGCCTGAGACGTCCAGGGAGAAGTCTCCCAGGCGTCCCTCCTATAGGCTGCCTGAAAGCCTTAGGGGTTTACAGCATGAGAGGACTCCTGTGATCAACACCAATGGAAAAGCTAACCTGGGCAATTATCCACTTGGCTGATTGCCGCCCAAGTCTCTGAGTCTGGGCTGATTAGGCATTAACCCGAGGAAGGTGGCTGGGCAGCCCCACGAACCCTTTGATTAGTCATGTGTGAGACTATCTGCCTGTCCAGCAAAGGGATGTCTGCAGCCTGAGGGTAAGAGGAGATGAGGAATGGGATGAACCAAGAACCGCAGATCCCTACTGACATCTGTCCCTTCCTCTCCAGTTCCCCCTCCACTCCTGCCCCAGGCCCTGATCCTCCTCCCTGCTGGCCCCAGGCCCTAACCGGGTACCCACGGGACCACCTGGGAAGCCCCAGGGATCTCTGTCAAACCCAGGAGTTCTCAACTGGGGCCGCTGCACACTGGCATCACTTGGGGAGCTACAAATTCTAGTGTCCAACCACTGCCCACCCACTGAATTGTTGCCTCCAACTCCCTGGGAGCAGGCCCCGGCATCAGTGTTTCCCAGCAGTGTCAGCCATGCCATAGGCATTAAAAGAATTACATCTGATTCTGAATTCCCTGCCTGGACCTCAGTTTCCCTGTTTCATTAAAGCAGGTGTTGAATTCTGATCTTTAAGATCCAGCTCTGAGATTCTAAAGCTCTAATATTCTTGACATAGGATTTTGTAGGCTTCTAAAGAAAGACCTAGCACACCATCCCTGCCCACTCTCCTATTTGTCTGGAGAAAGCTGGACTCCCCACTGTGGTCTGGGTGAGTGCTTCCCCTTTCCCTCCTAGGTTTTCCTTTCTAGAGCAATCTGTCCACATTCCCCATGAGGTAGGGAGTATAAATTAGGGGCTTGAGCAGTGATGAAAATTCTAACCAGATGGCAAATTTCAGGGTGTCCATAGAGTCTAGAAGCACAGATAATTGTATTTTCGTTTTTAACAGGCTGAACCCCTCTAATTCCTTCCAGGGCAGGCTGAAATCTTAGGTTAATTCAGGGGAAATCAGAGACACAAGTCATGAGAGCCAGGACATCACAGATGCAAGTATAGGATTGGCTGACAAGCATCCTGCTTGGCGTGGGACTGAGGGGCTTCCAGGGATGCGGGGCTTTCAGGGAAATGGGACTGGTCTGTCACCCTAACGGAGGGTACTGCTGCATTACTGCCCCATGTGAGCTGCATACTCAGGGTGTATGGGATGAATGTAGTCCACCTTGGAGGACTGGTCTGGAGAAAAGATTCAGCTCATGGGGACAGTTGGCTAATGGACTGGTTACACAGAGACAACACGGTCAATGAATATGAGATGCAAGCTGTCATCTCTGGGGCTGGTCTCTCTTCTGTCGTACTGTGTTCTTCCTGGCAAGGGTCATGTAGAGCAGGATGGGAGTGGGTACAGGGCGGGGACCCTGGAGTCCAGTTTGTGGACCTATGGACAGGAAGGGCTCCAGAGGCTTGACTGTCAAAGGAAGGGACATGGTGCCTTTAAGGAGGATGAAGTCATGGGGGGATAAGGCCACCTGGCTCTGTGAGGGCTGCAGCCCAGGGGAAGAAGCAGAAGGTGGAAGGCAGGTGGGCTGTGGGGGCCGAGCTGGGGGATGTCAGCTCCGCAGCTGACAGACGGGACCCAGCAGGAGTGGGAACCACTAGCCCTGGCATTGCCTGGGGTGCCCGGGAATGTAATCAAACACTCAGCAGACCTGCTGGCCATGGGCATCTGGGTACCACCAGGCCCTCCAGCTCATCCTGACCCCCAGCTGGCAGTTCTGACAGCTCCTGCCAGGAGCAGTGTCCGGCCTGGTTGGTCAGGCTGGAGAGAATGAGCTCACCTGCCCAATCCAGCCCTCCGTCAGCCTGCCCCAGGCTGGTGCTGGTGGGTGGGGCTGGCACAGAGCTCCCGGAGCCCGGCTGGCTTGTCCAAGGCTTTGGTTAGGTCACCCCAACAGGAAGCTGGGAGGTGGTGAGTTGCTCCAAAATGGACATGAAACAGAACCTCTGATGTCATGCTCACCCTTACCTGCCTCCAGACCAGGGGATCTGATTGGCCCTGCCCCCACTCCCGAGAATCAGTATCCCTCCCATGTCCCCTTCGTCACAACCACGAACCACTTTTCTGCCTTTTGTATAGTAACAACAATTATGATGAATCTATAAATAAATGATATTTGTTCTGATTTATGAAGTACTAGGCTAAGCATCATCTCATTTGATCCTCAAAGGCATCCTCCTGATAAGGTACTACTATTACCATTCTCATTTTGCAGAGGAAGGAACTGGGATTTAGTTTTAAGTGACTTGTCCAAGGTCGTCATACTCTGAAATGGCAGAGACAGGATTTGAACCAAGTTTATCGAAATCTAAAACCTGTGCTCTTAGCCTCGGCCCTTGGTTATGCTCCAGTCTAATCATATGATTTGGATCCATGGCCATGCCATCTGCATCTAGAGAGGCCCCCCTCTTGATCCAATGCTCTGCTCTCTCTGTCTTGCACATCCCAGTAACTTTTTAATAAGGTGCCCCCACATTGTCCTTTTACACTGGTCCTCATAGATGAGGTGCAGATGACCTGCAGATCAGCCAGCTTCAGCCCATCACCCTCCACTGGCTCCTGCTGGGAGATTGCCATCCTGCCCACACCTACCAGGTTCCTCACATGGTTGCCCACCGAGGAAGGTCTCTTGGCCTCTCCCTCTGTACCTCCCCATGAACTGCCAGGGCTTCTGTGCCCTTGCCGAGTGCAGATTGCTCTGTTCCGGTCTGAGGTCTGGGCAAGATACCTCTGTGTGGTCCCCCTCCCCCTTGCTGTATTTATCGAGGGGGTGGGGTGCAAGGGGAGGTTTGGACTTAAGGTTAGACATTTGGATTCAAACCCAGCTCTGCCATCTTGCAGCTGTGTGGCATTGGGCAAGTTACTTAATCTCTCTGGGAAGTAGTTTCCTCATCTGCCAAATGGTGGTGAAATAGAAGTGGCTGAATGGGGCTCTTATTTTGCAGGGGTTGTCAGGATTAAATAAGATAGTGAATCAGCAAACCTCCAAGCAGGGACTTCCCTGGTGATCCAGTGGTTAGCACTTTGCCTTCCAGCATTGGGGTTGCCAATTTGATCCCTAGTTGGGGAACTAAGATCCCACATGCCTCGAGGCCAAAAAACCAAAACTTAAAACAGAAGCACTAGTGTAACAAATTCAATATAGACTTTAAAAAATGGTCCATATCAAAAAAAAAAGCAGTGTGCCTGGGGCAAAAAGTGGTGGTTCTCCAGATCAGTGGTGTCTAATTCATCTATGCGGAGAAGGCAATGGCACCCCACTCCAGTACTCTTGCCTGGAAAATCCCATGGACAGAGGAGCCTGGTAGGCTGCAGTCCATGGGGTCGCTAAGAGTCGCACACGACTGAGCGACTTCACTTTCACTTTTCCCTTTCAATCACTGGAGAAGGAAATGGCAACCCACTCCAGTATTCTTGCCTGGAGAATCCCAGGGACGGCGGAGCCTGGTGGGCTGCCGTCTATGGGGTCGCACAGAGTCGGACACGACTGAAGCGACTTAGCAGTAGCAGCAGCAGCAATTCATCTATGAAGTTCCAATAGCTCTTCATATGGTGCTAATGAAATATGATAGGCACAGAGAATGGATAGATGGGAATTTGTTTGGCAAGTGTCAAAACGCCACATGTGTAGAGGGTAGGACATGGTTACAAATAAAGGAGCTTCCCCGCTGGCTCTGCAGTAAAGAATCTGCGTGCAATGCAGGAGACACAGGAGACGTGGGTTCAGTCCCTGGGTCGGGAAGATCCCCTGGAGGAGGAAATGGCAACCCACTCCAGGATTCTTGCCTGGAGAATTCCATGGACAGAGGAGCCTGGCGGGGTACAGTCCATGGGGGTCACAAGGAATCAGACACGACTAAAGTGACTGAACACACATTAACTGTTTTATACATCTTCATCTAGCACACAGACAAAAGAACTGAGGCCTGGAAAGATTTCCTGGTGTGCTCAGGGCCCTACTGCTGGCCCCTTCCTCGCTTTCTCAGACGCTTGGGTCCTGCAGAGTCACCTCCAGGCTGGCAGGGAAGAGGCCCTCAGGGGCAGGAGTCTGCTCTCCAATGCCTGGATTCCAGAGGCAGCTCTGGCAACCCGACCAGCCCCACATTCCAGACATTCTGCCCAGGCGAGGAAGAGGCCGGCCCTGAGGGAGGAAATCCGGAACCACTAGACAAGGGGTGGCTAGGGGAGAGGTCTCCTGGGGAGCAGGCCTGCCTGCCGCTCTGGATTCCTCAGTGCCCACAGCCCTCCTCACAGGCCAGACCTCAGCCCGCCTGAGGCCCGAGGCTGGGGGTGTTGCTCAGGGAAAATGACTAGTAGCATGGCAGTTTTCTAACTAAAGACTTTGTAGGGATCCTGGAGGGACAGAGGGATGAGGTTGTTAAAACATGCAAGTTCCATTGAGATCGATAAGTACACACTGTTGTATTTAAAATGGATAACCAACAAGGACCTACTGTATAGCACAGGGAACTCTGCTCAATGTTACGTGGCAGCCTGGATGGGAGGGGAGTTTGGGGGAGAAGGGATACATGCATATGTATGGCTGAGATGCTCTGCTGTGCACCTGAAACTGTCACAGCATTATTAATCAGTTATACCCCAATATAAAATAAAAAGTTTTAAAAGAAAAAAGACAAAAAAAAAAAAACAACCCACATGTTTCAGCCCCCTCCCCATTACAGAGGGGCCCAGCAGTCTGTATTTTAAAAAATATTAATTTATTCATTTATTTTTGACTGTGCTGGGTCTTCAATGCTGCACAGGTTTTGTCTAGTTCTGGCAAATGGGGGCTGCTCTCTAGTAGGGGTGTGTAGGCTTCTCATTTCAGTGCAGTGGCTTCTCTTGTGGTGGAGCATGGGCTCTAGGGCATGTGGGCTTCAGTAGCTGCAGTTCCCGGGCTCTAGAGCACAGGCTCAGTAGTTGTTGCCCATGGGCTCAGTTGCTCCGCAGCATGTGGGATCCTCCTGGATCAGGGATGGAAACTATGTCTCCTGCACTGACAGGCGGACTCTCCACCGCTGAGGCACCAGAGAAGCCCAGCTTTCCAGATTTTTAAATGAGTCTCCAAGAGGGTGCCAAGTCAGGTTTGGGAGCCTCTGTATTTTTGTTATTATCTAGTCATTCAGTCATGTCCAACTCTTTGTGACCCCATGGACTGTACCCTGCCAGGCTCCTTTGTCCATGGAATTTTCCAGGCAAGAATACTGGGGTGGGTTGTCATTTCCTTCTTCAGGGGATCTTCCTGACCCAGGGGTTGAAACTGCATCTCCTGCATTGCAGGTGGATTCTTTTGCACTGAGCCACCAGGGAAGCTCAGTCCACTGTATAGATGAGAGATGAAGATGATGCACTCAAGAAAGGGAAAAGAAGTGCCCAAGGTTACCTAGCCACAAGGCCGTCCAAAACGGGAGCCACTGCTCCTGCTGGAAACAGGAGGGTCTCAGCAGTGAGCTGCACAAGGCAGGGAAACCCAGAAAGGAAGAGGGACCTGAGACCAGGCTGGCTCGAGGAAAAATTATAAAGATGAGTAATAATTCCCCCTCTTGTCTCCTCCTTCCCTACCCACCTCCCATGTATCCCTCTCCAGCACAGAGGCTGCCAATGGGCCCAGTTCCCAGTGTGCACCGAGCCCCGGTTGCTCATACCCTGCCTGTGGACCTCCATGCCCTATCCCCAGTCTCCACTCTTCTCCTGAGTTTCCTTCTCTTGTCATCACGTACAAGAGAGCACCGTGGAGTAAAACCTCCTGGGCTCAAGTCCCAGCTCAGTCACTGTCATGCTGTGTGGTCTTAGGTAGTTTCCTGACTCTCTGACTCTCAACTTATCTGTATAATGATGGGACTAGACCAGCTTTTCTCAAAGTGCAATTCATGGATCAACTGTACAGAAGCACAGAAACTTTGCTAAAACGCAGATTCTCAGACTTCCAACCAGATAAGATGGGTGAAAAAGAAAATCAGAGAAATCTTTAAGTGTTGCATTTACATGGTATATTTTCCTTCTCAAATAATAAAACATTACATTTAAGGCTAAAGTCCTCTTTGCCACCACCAGCAATACCTTCTTCAAAGGCAAACAATACAATTATTTAGGTGTGTAACCCTTCTTACATTCACACGTAAATATACCAGTAGGAGATATGTAGCATTTGGGGTTTTTGCTTGCTTTGAGGGGCTGGGGTGGGTTGTGTGTCCTTCTGCAACTTTTTCACTCAGTGGTGTGTCTTGGGGTCTTTTCATGGAGCTACCCAGGCTTGGAGCTCATTCTGGGGCTCTCTCAAGTTTGAGAACCTCAGAGCTAGCTAAACTCTGACATCATATCTTATGAGTCTGATTTTAGCATAGGGTAGGGGCAGGGAGAGCGGATATTTCCAACAGTGAGGGAAAGTCCAGCCTAATTAGAGGGTCCTCGGTACTTGGCCGTGGACTCCATTGCTCAGATATGCTGTCTCAGGGGTGTGATACCCTGGGAGCCAGCTAGGGACCCCTACTTCCCTTCCCTTAGAGCCCTCAGGGCCACTCCTCTCCCTTGCCAGCCTCCGGCCACCCTGATGCCATCTGTGTGGGTGAAGCTGATTCAGGCTCTCCTGCCACCCAGAAGGCGGCTCCCTGTGGCTCTCACTGGGGACTGATTGATGTGACTTGGTGAAGCAGCCCGAGTTTCCCAGTACCTCCTCTGTGGACACCTTCAAGCACATGCTATCTGGCTCCAAGGGGGTGGGGGGGAGGCTCAGGAGTCATCACGGTCCAGAGTAGTGACATTCTCTTCACTGTGCTCAAGCTTCTGCCTCAGCTGTGGGACCTTGAGGGAGCCCTGATCCTTCTCAGGGCTTCCCTCTTCCCATCTGCACAGAAGGTTGTACTCATTAATCTCTAGGCTTGGCAAGAGCATCTAGCAAGACAAATCATGCAAGATTTGTTGAGTGAATAATAGTTGAAACGACCCTTCCAACTCCCAAGGACTGCAAATTCCATCCAGCCAGTATGAACAAAATGCACGGCGTGTGCCTAGCCCTAGACTGGAAACTGAGAAGGGTAGAACCCTGGAAGAGACGTGGTCTTTGCCCTGGAGCTGTGAACAGCCCAGCTGGGGGTCCAGTCAGCGAGTCAATCAATGTTTTCCTGGAGTCTAGCCTGGGGAGGAATGGAACCAGGTCAGGGCAGTCATGGAAGGACAAGGGGTCAGGTCACAAGTGATCAGGGGAGAGTGTGGGTTAGGAGACAGGCAAGTGGAGACTGTGGTCACACAAACTAAGGGTCCTGCAAAGAGGTCAGAGGAGAAAGCATTCAGAGGGAAGATGAGGTACGTGGAGAGTGGAAGCAGGAGATGCAAGTAGGGGGAGTGCGATATATGGCAGGCTCGATAAATATTTGCAATAAACAGCTTGTTATAGACACCAGTTGTGTTAAATGGATAAACAGAAATTGTTGTTTAGTAGGTAAGAAGTTGTGTTTGACTCTTTGAGACCCCATGGACTGTAGGCCCCCAGGCTCCTCTGTCCATGGGATTTCCCAGGCAAGAATACTGGAGTGGGCTGCCATTTCCTTGCTTAGAGGATATTCCTGCCCTAGGGCAGGATCGAACCCATGTCTCCTGCATTGGCAGGTGAATTCTTTACCACTGAGCCACCAGGAAAGCCCAAACAGAAATAGATGATCATGTTAAATAGATGGCAGAAATAAGCAGATGGGAGTAAGGGTCATTGGATGTAGGGTCTGATGCCTAAATTTAGATTTGGGCCCTTTTACTTACTGACTCTTACTGACCTTGTAACCATGAGAGTTTTGTGCTGAGAAACAGAGATGATCAGTCCAGTCTGCCGTGTTCACCAGGAAATTATAAGAATTGCCCAAATAGTAGATGAGAGGGGAAACTGCATAAAGCTACATGTAAGTGTCAGAGGATTGTGGAAATAAGCAAATCTAAAGGACTTCTCAGTACTAGATATACAAAGAGGACAATGCAAGAGTGGCTGGTGGAGGAATAGACATAGGAGTTGGATTGTCTATTACACAGCAGTAGGTCCTACTCCATCAAGTAGCTGTAGAGTTACTGAGGACCTGATGTTTGGAGACTGCTTGAGGTCGATGTCTCACTTTACTCGTCATCCAAAACTTGACTCACTTTACTCACCATCCACTTTGTCTCATCATCCAAAACATGCTACTCCTCCCTGACACAGCACCTTCTTCTGTGAGGCTCAATTCTGCTTTCCTCCTCTGAATCCCCTGGATCACTCAGCCTCAGGGTCAGTATCCAAGGGCCCACAATATCAGAATCACTTGGGTGCCCGCTGACAAGTACAGATTCTGGGGTCCCAGTTTTGTCTTCTAATTCAGAGTCGTTTAACATGCCCCAGTTGAGGATACCAGCTTGATGCCTCACACACAATGATTCTTCAGTAAATATCTGTTCATTTTGCAGCTGTTGCTGTTTGCCTGGGCTCACTGGTTGATGTCCCATTGGCAGAATTGAGACCTGAACCCAGGTCTCCTGATGCCTATTCCAGGGGCCCTGCCAGTGCCTCCTGCAAGGAAATGGCCACCATGACCTCTCCATGGCCTTAGGCTCTAAGATTGCAGACTCCTCAACAACTCTGAGACACAAGCCTCTCCAACTGCCTGAGGATTTTAAACTAAGCCCTCTGGCTTTCACCAGGCTGCTGCTGGGATCCTTGAAAACCCAGGGATAAGAGAGGCCTAGTAGAGATAAGAGATTCTTGCTTCTCCTCCCATCTGCCTGCTGCCCAGATGGGGGCCATGCTGATGCAACGCTGAAGTCCCAGGTGTGGAGCCACGGGGGCGATGCAAGAGCAGTGGAGCTGCTAATTACCCACAGAAATCCCGCCTTGTTTAGAGCAATTGCTCTCGCCCTCACAACTCCCTGGAATCACCTGTGGAACTTTACAAAATATTGTTATGTGAGCCCACCCCAGAGACTGTGAATGTCTGCAGGTCTAGGCATCAGGCTGTTAAGTCTCAGTACTTGGTGCCAACATGGAGCCAAGGCTGGGAAGCAATGCCTAGAGGTATCCCTTATCCAGGGACGCGCCATGTTTTCCAGCTGGAGTGCTAAGCATTGAATCCACATTTTCCAGATGGAGTAAATGAGACTTTGAAGCATCAGGCAATACACTCCGGAGCACACAGTGTCTTCCTTAAAAGCCGCAGAAACCAACTTTGCATAAATTACACAGAAGGGGAAATTAACGCACAGTTATGAGTGACACAGAATGAGAATATAGGGTTCATAGCTAGACCTTCCAAAAGACAAGAGCCAGGAGTAGATGGGTGATCAACTCAGGCCATCACCACTGGAAGGATGCCCCTCATCTCCGTGAGCAATCTCAAGATCCAGATTGCTTCCAGGGGGCTGGGCTGGCTGAGCTTGGGTCCCCTGTAGAACTGAGATGAGGGAGAAGCAGACCCTATACTTGTATGCCTTGAGAGTGAGGGCTTAGACAGTAAAGAATCTGCCTGCAATGCAGGAGACCCGGGTTCTATCCCTGGGCCAGGAGGATCCCCTGGAGATGGAAATGGCAACCCACTCCAGTATTCTTGCCTGGAGAATTCCATGGACAGAGGAGCCTGGAGGGCTACAGTCCATGGGGTTACAAAGAATCAGATATGACTGAGCAACTAACACAACAATAGAGAGTGAGTGCATCCTTAAATTTTTCACCCTGGGGCCCTTCGACACCTGACTCCCCTCACCCTAGTGCTGAGCCTACACCTTGGCCCAGGGCTGAGGATCACCAGAGTGACAGCCCATTAAGACTGCATCAGAGAGCCCCCGGATGCCTCTCCAAGACTGGGATGCTATTAGCAAAAAGAAAGGAATGGATGCTGTGTGGGTGAAAATATAGGTGCCCACTCCCAGGTTTTAGAGCAGAGCAATTAGCAGCATGACTCTGGAGTTGGATGAATCTGGATTTAAACCCAGGGCCTCCCCTTAATATCTACTTGACCTCAGACAACTCAGCTTGTTTTTCTCAGTGAAGGTACAAAATGATGCTGATACTGGTACCATGTGTTGACTGCTGAGTTCTGGTTCTTCATGCCATGTTCTTGCCCCGCCCCCCCATACCAGTGTTCTCAAATGTTCCAGTGGGGGCACCTAACTGCAAAGGAGAGAGGGCTTGGGCCCCTGAGGACCTGGAGGCAGAATCTGAAACCACTCACAGCAAGCACATCCTTCCAGACTGCCAGCAAGTCCACAGCCCAGGGAAGTAAGTGCTTATGTCCACAAAAAGACACATACAGGAATGGTGACAGTGATGCCATTCATAGAATCCATAAACTGGAAACAAACAAAATGCCCATTAACAGTAAAATCAGTAAATGGAGCAATAGTATGAGAGCACAGAAAATAGCAGACCACTGCTACCCGTAGTGACATGAATGAATCTCAGACAAGTTCCAGGGAAGCAAGCCAGACCCCAAGTAGCATTTCCTGTATGACTCCATGTACATGAAGTTTAGGAACCAACAAAATTAATCCATTGAACTGTACTTAATAAGATCAGCGAACTTTATTAGATGTAATGCCAATTTAAGAAAAAATTTTAATTAAAAAAAAAGGAAAATATTTAAGTTCTGCAATCTAGACAAATATGCTTAGACTTTAACAATGATTTCCTCCAAAATATTTCAGGGAAATGGGCTATTTGGGAATATAGGCCTTGTTTTTCCAGTTGGCATCAGTCCCCTTTTCCTAGTGTCCATCTATCCTTGGAGCATGCTCCCAAGTTCAGAAGTTTTCCCCCTCACTCCATTTTGAATGATCTCCATAAACATCCAAAGCCCAGAGTAGCAAGCTAATGGTCCATAAGCCACAATCACCCCTTCTCAGGTTCTGTTTGACCCACTCTATGTTGTTTGTTTGTTTGTTTTTCCATTTTTCCTTTCAGAATAATCCAGACTTCTCTTGAAACTTTGGATATCTGAAAAATGGGCATGTTGGCAATAAAGGACTGGAGCTTAGATGCTGCAGGTCTTGACAGATGGGACACGGGTATGTGAGTTCCTCCAGCCCCTCCTGGCCGGCCTCACTCATGCCTTGCGTCTTCCTGACCTCTGCTGGCATTTGAGCTGGTGCCCTGCCTGCTCACCTCAGACCCGAATCTCTACTGCTCTCTTATCCAAATCCTTCCCTGGCCCCTCTGTCACTCCTCCAGAAAGCCTCCCAGATAAGCTCCCCAACACTGTCTTGTCCTTTCTAGGTCAGGGGCCAGTCCAACCCATCACCTGTTTTTGTACTGCTTGTAAGCTAAGGATAGGTGTGAGATTTTCAAACAGTTAGAAAAAATCAAATCAAGCATAATACATTGTGTTACATGAAAATTAGATGAAATTCAAATTTCAGTGTCCATACCTAGGTTTCTTGGAATATAGCCATGCTCACTCATTTAGGAATCATCTGTGGCTGCAGAGTTGAGGAGCTACAACAGAGAGAGTATGGTTCATAAAGCCTAAAATATTTACCATTTACCAGCCTAAAATATTTAATATTTCTCTTTGCAGAAAAAGTACACCAGACTGTGCTCTAGGTGCCCCCAGTCCACTGGGTTGTTGCCGTATCAACTTCACACTCTGTGCTGTTTGGATAATTTGCTGTCTTGCTCTCCTTAATGAAATTGTGTCATATGCCACCTTTGTACCACTCCTTCTGTGGTATTTTCTTTAATATATTTATTATTTATTTGGCTGCTCCGCATCTTAGATGTGACACACAGGATCTTTAGTCGCAGCATGTGGGATCTAGTTCCCTGACCAGGTATTGAACCTGGGGCCCCTGCATTGAGATCTTGGAGTCTGAATCATTGGACCACCAAGAAGTCCCACTTCTTCCATGGTCTTACCTCTGATGGAGCAGATAGTTCTCTGCCTTACGGGTTGGGAAGCAGGAACAGCCTGAACCCCTCCAGTGGATCTGGGAAGACTAAGGAGCATATCCAAGCTGTAACACCAAAGGAGGCAGAGACCTGGATACCTACTTCCTCTTTTAATTGCCCCCACTTACAAGAACCCTAGAACCCTAAGTCTCTACTCCTGGAAGGGACTTCTGAGAGCCTTCCACCCACCCATCCACCCATCCATCCACCCACCCATCCATCTATCCATCTATCTATTTACTCATCCAACACTGTTAGCGCCCCTGTATGTTCAGCGCCCTGTGCAAGGTTAGATTGGAGACTAAAACTTGGTTTCTGTCCCCAAGAACATAGCACTTAGTGGGTAAGATGGATGTCTAAAAACAAAATTATACTTCAGTGTGAAAAGCATTATAGGGCGATGTGAGCATGCAGCCCATGCTAACTCCAATTCTTTAATTTTGCAATTGAAGACAACATAGTGAACCGAAGAGGCTAAGAAACTTGCCCAAGGTCCCACCGCAAGTTAGTGACAGACATGGAACTAGAACTCTTTCTTAACTCTCTCTTCTTTGCACTTGGCTCTCCCATTCCTTCCTCCTCTTATTCATTTAACAAATATTATGGAGCCCCTGGAGTAGGAAATGGCAACCCACTCCAGAATTCTTGCCTGAAAAATTCCATGGACGCAGGAACCTGGTGGGCTACAGTTCATGGGGTCACAGAGAGTGTCACGACTAAGAAAACACACACACACACTCACACGGAGCCCCTACCACATGCCAATCCCTGCTCCATGTGCTGGGCCTGCAGTAAGGAACGAGACTGACTTGCTTCCTGCCTGCTGGACTTTCCATTGGAGGGGAGGAGGCAGAGAATAAAAGCATCAGCAAATCAATCAGTTAGATGATTGGAGCGAGCTGTGTGTTCAAGGGAAAGCAGAAGGGTCAGAGTAGCTTGGCCCCACCCTGGTGGGGTGGCCAGGGAAGGCCACCCTGAACAGATGACCTGGGAGGGGACCCAGAGTGAGAAGAAGCCAGCCACAAGGTCAGAGAGGAACTTCCCAGGCAGAACGAAGAGCAACAGCCAGGCTGTGCTTCCTCCCAGACTCAACTCCTTGCTCCACTCTGAACAAGAGAACCGCACCCTGCAAGGTAACTAGAGACTATTTCTCCTTGAGGGTTTTGCTCTGCTTTTTGCTTGCTCGGTGCCGTCTGCTGTGCTAACTGGAAGCGCCGTGAAAGGGGATGCTGTGGAGGGTTGCCCATCCAGGGTGTTGCTGTGAATTGAGGGGAAAGTGGTGAGGAAATTCTGATGGAGGTGGGGAAAGCAAGGGGGTTTCTCTCTGAGCACTCAACTGACAGTAAATGAGACTCTGCAAGACTGGTTACCAAAAAGTAACAAAACCTCTGTCTCAGCCACATAATTGCTGCACTTAATTCTTTAAAGGATTATCTTCGAGACTGGAGGAGGATAGGGAGCCCAACCTGGGAGTTCTGGCAGCCACACAACCTCCTCTGAGGCAGCAGGGAGACCTGAGGACCCCAGTTGCCTCAGCAACAACCCAGTTGGGAGCCAGGAATCCAGGGTTATAGTCCCATCTCTGCCCCTGAGTGACTGTGTGACCTTGAACCGGTATCCTATCCTCTCTGGGCCTCAGTTTTCTCATCTGTGCAGTGAGTGAGGATGTGCTGAGAAGCATAGCTTCAAACTATACTTCAAGGAGCCCTAGAGTCCTAAAGAGGGGTTCTCAGGGTTGCCTTGGGGGAAGGGGCAACAGAAGTTAAGACAGAAAGAAGTGGTGTCCCTGCTCTTTTCAAGCAGAATAGCCCTTCTTGAATCCACTTCACCCTCTGGGTTTCTTCATGAGGAGGTGATGTGTAGTAATAATGAAAGCAAACACTGAGCCCTCCCACGATGTTGGGTGGATTACATGCGCTAATGTGTGCAAAGCGCTTAGTGTAATTACCCTGCCTAGTATTTTATCATGAACACATATGTATCTTAGAGATGAGGAAACTGAGGCTCTGAGCTGTTAAGTAAACTGTCTAGGATCTAAGATGCAAACCCTTGTGATCAGGCCCTTTTTAGCTATCCCAGGATTCAGAGCACAGGTGTTTTGTATTAAACTAACAGGCTTGAGCTGAGGACTCTGCTCCTTACTAACAGGCCTTGAGGACCTCAAGGGTTATTGACGGAGATAATGCACATGAGATGCTTTAGATGGAACTGGCTTATGGTAAAGGTTCAATAATTGTTAGCTGCTATCATGGTTATTATTATTTTAGTTTCATGTGAAGACTGATCCCACTTCTAAAATATGTTTGGAAAGGACTGGAGTGAGTGATCCCTAGAGATCTTCCAGACCAGGCAGTCTCCTTCTCAGAGAGAGGCGTGCAGTGTGGGTGGGCGGTACCCTGCTGCTGTGGGGGTTGGCAGGGGTGATGCTGGCTGGTAAGGAGGCTGTCGTTAATTTGGTTTTTACAAAGTGAGAAAAAGAAGGACAGACAGGCTTACTGGAACAATCTCACTGATTTTCACAAAATTCACTTTACTTCATTTCAAGGATGGTACTTGAATAAGATGGAAACGTTTAAGAACAAAAATGCCTGGTGTTTGTTGAGCCCTGGCTATGTTCTGGACACTTTACACAGATGTTCTTGTTTAATCCTCACAACCCCCACCCCTGCACCCTCCCCACCCCACCTCCGCCCACTCCCTGTAGAGTTGAGACAACTGAGACTTAGCACAGTGACTATTTTGTTTGAGGTCCCATCCCACAAACCGAAAAGTGGCAGAGCTGAGACACTCAGAGGCCCTCAGGACGCAGAGCTCTGCTCTACCCACATGCAATGTCCTGGGGCCCACTTTTATGGTTTCTGGCCTTATTGAGGTACAATTTACATGCCATAAAATTCACCTATTTAAAGTATACAGGTCAGTGGCTTTCGATTTATTACAGAGTTAGGCAATGTTCACCCTAGGAGAATTTTAGAACTTTTTTTATCACCCCCGCCCCCAAATTTCATACCCATTAGTGGTCACTCCCCAATCCCCGTCCCTCCCCTTCAGCCCCTGCTAACCTCTCATCTACTTTCGGCCTCTGTAGATTTGCCTAATCCAGACATTTCAAATAAATAAAATCATACAAGATGCGTTCTTTTGTTCCTGGCCTCTTTTCACTGAGCATGATGGTTTTGAGGTTCATTCCTGTGGTAGCATGTGCTTCATTCCTTTCTGTGGCTAAATAAGATCCCATGGACAGGCATACCCTACTTTGTTTATCCCTTTATCAGTTGATGGATACCTGGACTTTTCTACTTTTTCAGCTGTTAGAAATATTGCTGCTATGAACATATATGTTTGAGGTGGGTTTTTTTTTTTGACATATGTTTTCATTTCTCCTGGGTGGAAAGGCTCTGTCATATGGTAACTCTATCCTTAGCATTTTGAAAAACTGCCAGACTGTTTCCCAGAGTGGCCATTTTGCGGATTCCTGCCAGCAATGTATAAGGTTTCCAATTTCTCTACATCCTTGCCAAGACTTGTTATTATTTGCCTTCTTGATTATAGCCATCCTAGTAGGTGTGAAATTGTATTGGGCTGGGGTTTGGATTTGCATTTCCCTAATGACTAAGGGACTAATTTCCCTAATGATTAATGTTGCTCATCTTTTCATGTGCTTATTGATCATTTGTGTATCTTTTTGTGTCTTCAAATCCTTTACCCAGTTTAGAATTAAATTGTTTATGTTGTTGAGTTGTAAGAGTTCTTTATATATTCTGGATAAAATCCCTTATTATAAATACAGTGTATAAGCATTTTTTCCAATTATGTGGGCTGTCCTTTCACTTGTATGATGGCATCATTTAAAACACACAAGTTTTTAATTTTGATCTCCAGCTAATAAATTTTTTTTCTTGTATTGCTTATGCTTCAGGTATTATATCTAGAAAATTATTGCCTAATCCAGAGTTGCAGAGATTCTCACTGATATTTTCTGATTTTGCAGCCCTTTAGGTCTACAGCCCATATTGAGCTATTTCATGTATGATACTATATAGGGGTCCAAATTAATTCTTCTGCATTTGTGTATCTAGTTATCCCAGAACTGTTTGTTGAAAAGGGTATTATGTTCACGTTGAGTTGTTTTGGTGCCCTTATCAAGATCAATTGCCCGTAAATGTAAGGGTTTATCTCTGAGCTTTTGATTTTTTTCCATTGACCTATATGTCTATCCATATGCCAGTACCACACCATTTTGATTACTATGACTTCAAAGTTAAGTTTTGAAATGGAGAAGTATGAGTTCTTCAACTTTGCTCTTCTTTTTCAAGATTGTTTTGGCTTTTCTGTGTTCCCGGCATTTCCATATACATTCTAGAATTAGCTTGTCATGTGCACGTGTCTGCATGCTCAGTCATATCAGACTCTTAGGGACCCTACGGACGTTAGCCCACCAGGCTCCTCTATCCATGGGATTTCCCAAATTCTACTCAAAAAAGTCCCATTTTTTTAGAAGTATTCTTTCTTTTGTGAAATAAGGTGATAGAAGACAGTAATTTTTAAAGACTTTATTTAGCCAAAGAGAGAGAGCAAGAAGAAAAGCAATCCTGTATTGGGCCCACAAAATTCTGGGAAATATTATCAACCTGTGAAATACAAAAGTGACTTAGAAATTTCTGGAGAATGGGTCACATTTTCAGGTAGGGCAGAGAGTGTGCCCTCCTGGGGAGGAGAAGACAGAGATGGCATCAAGTGGAGACTTGTTGTAGCAGCTACACCTTAGAGTGTCTGAAAGACTGAGAGGTGGGATGGGGAAGACCCTATTTGCAGGAAAGGTCCAAGAGACTGCTGGGGAAAAAAGTCACTCTCAAGCAGGGGAACAAGGTCTTGGCCCCAAGAAGGCACCAATGTCAAGATGACAGAAAGTGGTGACGTGGGGACAGCCCAATGTCTGACATTCAGAATTAAGCTAATATTGACTGAGTATTTATCCTGAACTAAGCACTTTAGATAAATCCTCATTTAATGCTCACAGTCTGCAGTCCATGGGGTTGCAAAGAGTCAGACACAACTGAGCAACTGAATTGAACTGAACAATCTTTTAAGTTCATGTTGCATTGCTTAATTGGCTGACAGAGCACTGTCCAATAGAAATGCCATGTATCCACATATGTGATGTAAAATTTCCAGGAGTCGCATTAAAAAAAGTTAAAAGAAGCAGGTGAAATTCATTTTGGTAACATTTTTATTTAACTCAATATTTCAAAAATGGTATTCTATCCAACTTGAAATCAACATTTACTAGGGAGATATTTTTCTATTCTTTTTTTTTCTTACTAATACTTTAAAAGCCAATGTGTTCTTATACGTGTCCAGAACATCTTGATTCAAATGCTAAATTTTCATAAGCAAGATTTGATCTGTGTTTAGATTTCATAAGGTTTACATTTGAAAAAATAGCTTCACATTTCTGAGTTATATCAAGTATACTTAAAAGTGAACCAAATATGTGCTTTTCAATTTAAATTAATAAAAAGTAAATAAAATAAAAAATTCATTTCCTCAGTCTTCAGTTTCCTAGTCTAACCAGATTTCAAGTGCTCTATAGTCATGAAAGGTTAGTGGCCATTGTGTTGGACATGCAGGTAAACACTCCTGTCACGCTGTGTCATGAGGGCAGTAAGAGTCAGCTTGTTGACCACTGCACCCCTTGCACTGATTGTGACATAGTAGGCATTCAATACAGTTGGGTCATTTGTAGAGATGTGGATGATCTAGAGTTTGTCATAGAGAGTGAAGTAAGTCAGAAAAACAAATATTGTATATTAATGCATATATGTGGCACCTAGAAAAATAGTACAGCTGAACCTAGTTCTAGGGCAGTAACAAAGACACAGATGCAGAGAACAGACACGTGGACACAGTGGGGAAAGGGTGGTGGGATGAATTGGGAGATTAGGTTTGACATATATTTACTACCCTGTGTCAAATAGACAGCTAGTGGGAACCTGCTGTATAGCACAGGGAGCTCAGCTCGGTGCTCTGTGATGACCTAGATGGGTGGGATGGGGGTTGTAGTGGGAGGGAGTCTCAACAGAGCGGGGATACATATATACATACATATACATATAGCTGAGTCAGTTCATTGCTCAGCAGAAACTAACACACCATTACAGAGCAATTATACTCCAGTAAAAATTTTTAAATAAAAAATAAACATTTATTGAAGAATACATATATGAATGCATCAACAAGCAAACTGAGCTAATGGTCGAATGAAATAACTAGTAAACAAACAACTAAAGTAGGCCAAATGCCTACAGTTAGTAAGTGGCAAGGAGAGAATTCAAAGCCAGGTCTGACTCATTCCAAAATCCACTGGCTGCAAAAAAAAAATATGTGGGTATAGGACAAAAAGAAGCCTGACTACTGAGCCAGGGACCGTCAGGGGGTCTGCAATGTCCTGCCAGCCCTCTGTAGGATCCCTCTCGCCCACCTACCCTTCCTGACCTGCTGTGCTACCTTCCCCCTGGCCAGGCTCCGAGAACACTCCAGGAGCTCAGAGGAGTAAAGGCCGGTAGGAGCTGGTGATGCCATGGACGCGGTGACAGCCGGCCGCACACAGCACAAGAGCAAAACCCCGGGCACGGGAAGTGGACACCAGCTGCACAGACAGAGCCCTCATTTGTCTTGAAATCTGCAAGACTGATCTCATATCTGGTCACCAGTCCTGGCCCAGAACAGGAATGAGAAGCCAAGAGAAGACTTCAGTTTCAGTCACAGGACTTCAGAGCTGGAAAAAGATGGAAGGTTCATTTTATCCAAAACATTCATCTGGAATATCAGCAAACTGAGGCCCAAGAAAGGCAAGGTCCCACGCTCGGTTACACAACGGTCTCTTTAAAAGGAAAGATCACATCTTAGTATCTCTATTGCTCGTGATATTACTACTTATTTTCTCTAAAATGATACCAGATTCAAGTTTTCTTCCAGCCCCTGCCAATCCTTCTGCTACCCCCATAATGCTGGACCCCAGTGTTCTTAGGGCGGTGGCCACATTGCCAAGAATTTCAGTCAGTTTTGCCTTGAGCTTTTGCTGACCATTCTCTCTTCCTGAAATGCCTTTCCTCCCTTTGCTCTTTTCTACTCCACCCCCTCACAGTCTCAGCCTGGCTAGAGAGTTACCCTTCAAGGCCAGGGTCAAATATCACTCTTTTGATGAAGTTTCCTCTATGCCAGTGAACTTGTGCATCTCTTCTTCTGCAAGCCTCTCCATAGTAGCTATGGGACAATGGAGAAAACCGGGGGCCACAGGAAACTATGGGAGGGGCCCTGTGCTTTACACAGTAAGTCACATGCATGCATGCTAAGTTGTTTCAGTTGTGTCTGACTCTTCGCAACCCTCTGAACTATAACCCACCAGGCTCCTCTGTCCATGGGATACTCCAGACAAGAATATTGGAGTGGGTTGCCTTTTCCTTCTCCAAGGGATCTTATGTCTCCTGCATTGGCAGGTGGGTTCTTTACCACTAGCGCCACTTGGGAAGCCATGACTGAGACCTAAGGTTGAGGGGAGATTGTGGAAATTAAGACTGGAAAGAAAGGTTGGGGCTGGACGGGAGAATGGAGCAGATCATGAACAGTTGAGAAGTGAGGACGTGGAGGCGTTGCTGTGCCTGTGTGGAGCGGAAGCCAGGAGATCTGATCCTATAACAGGGGCATTTCTCCAGGGATCTTGCTTGATCCCATTTTCACAAGGAGATGGAAAACAACATCACTGAAGGTGTGATCCCTGGCCTCCCAGAGCTTCAACTCCTATAAAGATCAATCATGTATTCATTCATTCAACAAGTGCTCATTGAGAATTTTACCTTGTGCCAGGCACTGTCATAGACATGGAGAATAAAAGTGTGTGTGTGTGTGTGCACACACAAAGTGGAAAAGGTTGATATGTTAGCTCATAATTCTTTCCATGTGCTAAGCACTGACGTATATGATAGGGATACAGCTGGGCAGAAGGCAAGTAGGTTCCTGCCTCAGGAAGTTCCTGCTCTGATGAGAGAAGACAGACATTGACTAAATCATGACAAGTTGGACAGGTGCAGTGCATTTTGTGAAAGGAGAGTAAGAAGCACCACGGGCAATGCAGCAGGGGATCCTGTCTTGATCTGGCACCTCCGTCATTTTACCCACCCCTCAAAGACAAAATACAAAGAATTCCAAGATGAAAGGTGAAATGCAAAGTGCAGGGTGCTTTGGGAGTACAGCAGGAGGGCACTGAACTTTTATGGGATTGAAAGGAAGGTCTCTTGGAGGAGGTGACATCCAACATCATCTACAAAGATGTATGACTATAGGTAGGAATAGATACAAGGAACAAGAAGGACCTGTAAAAGAGGGTCTGAACTTTTCTGACAATGTGATATTTGATTTAAGACTTGAAACCTGAGTGGAAGTTAACTGGTAAGAGATGAAAGGTGACGAGTGTTCCCAGCAAGGGACGAGCATGTGCAAAGCCCCTGGGGTGGGAAGTATGATTCTCTGAGAACCACTTTCCTCCCCAAGCCCTTTGACAAGGATCTGTAGGTTCAAACCACAGTTAGAGCAGAGAGCTGGTGCTGAAGAATGTTCTGTGTGCTTGCTGTGCTCTGTTGGTGGGGCACTCAGGCCACTGAGAGGCATCTCCCTGGGACCTAATTCTGAACTAAGAGCATCTGAAGGAACCTTAATGACCATTGAGGGACTTCCTTGGTGGTCCAGTGGTTAAGACTCTTAGTGCAGGGGGAGCAGATTCAAACCCTAGTCAGGGAACTAAAATCCCACATGCTGTGTGGCATGGCCAAAAGATTTTAAAAATTAAAAATTTTTTGAAAAAGATCATTGAATTTAGCATCACCAAGCCCTCCCCCTTTCCTGAAAGAGAACTGAGACTCAGAGAAAGCAGGGGACTTATGAGGGTCACAAATGATCATGCTAATTAATCATCACAAGGTAGAGACAATTACTGGTTTCATGCAATGAAGGAGGAAACTGAGGCTCATAGAGGGGATCTTGACTGGGGTCACCCAGCTAGAAACTCCCAGAGTTGCTGACCCCAAGGACTACAATCCTATTCAGCAGAACTCTTAGGCAGAACTTGGCCAGAACCTAGGTTCTCTGACATTCAGCTTCATGCTTCTTGCTTTAGAATAGAAATTCAACCTGGTGTACCCCTTCTGGGAGACCTCCTTGAACCAGGAGTGACCAACTTCAGGTTCACCCTTAATAGTGTGGAGCAACAAGCAAGGGTCCAAATGCCAGGCCCCGTGGCTCTAGCCTACCTGCCTTCCCTTCCTACCTGTTCCTTTTCCACAAGGAAGGTGCTGACACCTCTCAGCCAAAACTTCACCCACACCACCCTAACGCCTGCCCAGCAAACAGCACCAACTTGCTCCCTCTTTGACATCCTCGGGATGCACTGCCAGCCCTTGGAGAAAGCCAACTGGCAGAGGCGTGATGCAGAGGGAAGTGATGAGGGAGGTCACAGGCTTGGGGTGAGCCGTCCCCTTGACTCTATAGACTCTTGGCCCCAAGGGGAGAATGCTGCTGGGGGAGGGGCAGGATGGGGCAGGGTGGGGCCCCATAGCTCCAGCATGAGGGTTATCTTAACTGAAGACAATCCCAGGGCTACCACTAGGTCCCCCCTCTACCCTCACTAGCCAGCTCTTTCCACCAGGAAATATTGGTACATATTCCTTATACTCTCTTCAAGACACACAGCCCACACCCCTACCTCCTCCTGGGCCCTTACCTAATGATGACCCCCACCTCCCACCCAAATCACCCCATCCCCACCTCGGTTGTGCCCTGACTTGTGCAAACCACAGGCCTGTGAACTGTGCTAAGGCAGAACGAGTCAGGGGCAGAGGTTGAGGAGCTGAGAGTCCTGGGAAGTGGCTCTGAGCAGGGAAGAGGAAGTTCTGGGGCTAAGAGGAGTGAATCAGGCAGGAGGGGGCTTGCATCCTGGTTTCTGGCCTCTACTCGGAAACACCTGAAGCAGCAAGGGGGGTGGGGTGGGGTGGGATCAGGGAGCCTTAGTCTTGGGTCAGGCAGCATTAAAGAAGTCTGTTTTTCCAGGAAAATATGTAGTTACAATCTCCAGAGTTGCTGATTCTGCAATTTGCTTATGGGGGAAATGAGAAGGCTGTGTGTGTTTGTGTGTACATGTGTCTGCATGTGACAGCCGTGTGTCTCTGGGCATACATCCATCTGTGTGGTTGTGTGTCTGTGTGTTCAGTGTCTACGTCTGTGTTTGAATACGTTAAGTCACGTTGCCTATGCCTGTGTGGCTCTGTTGTGTGGGTCTACCTGTCTGTCTTTCCCTCTGTAACCTGTCTTGGGACAGCAAACAAGAGACCCTTGGCTTGGCTTGGCTCCTGCCTAATGATTCCTGATCCTGTAGTCTCAACTGCTGTGTTTGACAGCCCTTGAGTACTGACACTGCTTCCTATTTTTGTCATTGTTGTGAGAATATAATAGATACTCAATATATATTTGTTGAATTAATATCTCAGAGGCGCCCCCACCTGGCCCCGTTCTCTGAGAAGCTCCAGAAGTCCCAAAGAGGGGGCTCAGGATGTGAGAGAAACTTCAGCAGGTATATTCCTTTCATAGCTCAGGACACAAGTGTTAGCTAACCTCTCCAACCCTCAAACTTTTGTCCAGTGTCTCCTTCTGCCCTGGTCAAAAGTCAGGAAACAAAGCTCTGAGCTCTGTTGTTACCATGCTGTGTGACCTTGAGTAAATCCCTTTCCCTCTCTGAGCCTCAGTTTTCCTATCTGTTAAAAGAGCGTGTTGGATTTACGGACATCAGAGGCCACATCAAGTCTCAGCATGGTGTAGTGGTTTTTTGCTTGATTCTTTTGGGGTACACGTGTGTGTGTGTGGGGGGGGTGCTGTGCAGCAGTGGAAGCGCAGAGTTTTGACCATTGGACCACCAGGGAAGTCCAGCATGGTGTCATTTTTGCTTTCAAGCCCTTTGCTCAGTGACTCCTGTCCATCCTGACATTGAATCTATTTAATTGCCTCTCTCAGATCCTTCTCCCAGTTGTACAACTTTCCCTGATCTCAACTCAGGCTATGAGCAGAGGTCCCAACCAAGTCCTGCTCTTCAGTCTTCACGCTGTTGCTATGTTCTTGGCTCTGAGTGCCCATTGGTATCCCCCAGGAATAATAATTAAGATCACCTTTGCTAGAAACCTGCTGGTTGACATTTATAGGCTTCGGAAGGGAACATCTTGGGAAAATGATGATGAAAAATGCAGTCCTCTACTCTCTTGGCCTCTGGGCCCCTGGGGGTGCAAGCATTCTGTGAGTTGATATTTCCAGAGAGAGCTGGGGAAGGGTGAGGGGAAAGGTATTGCTGATTAATGTGCTAAAACCTTCTGTTAAGCATTTCAGGTGGGAACCTTCCCTAGATGTATTACAGCTTCCCTGCCTTCCCAAACAAGAGGCTAAGCATGACTTCATCTTTGTTTGATGACTCAGGGCCATTATAAAACATTAATTGAATTGAGTGTTAATGCAGGAATATCCTTAAGGGCTGTGAAGGTATGTTAGGCTATTTGCCCCTGCACTGCAAGAGCTAGGCTTTTTTTTTTTTTCGTATTTTTTCTTTGTTCACTGGCAGAGTGTCAACTATCACTTATTTTAGGTTTGCTCTATTTATAATAGTGAATCTGTTAGATAACTTCATATCTACATTGTATAGACAATGAGTACATATGTTTACTAAGCAAGGGTCTCTCCTATGAATAAAATACATGGTAGAATTCATACTACCATGACTACTCAGAAGCCTTTTTTCCAGCACTCATTAGCCATGTGAGCCTTTAAAAAGATCTTTTTATCACTCTGATCTATAAAATGGAATGAGTAATAGTATCTGCTTTGTAAGGTTATGGCAACTAAACATAAAATTGTATGCGACGAAGGCACTTTCCACACTTCCTAGCAATAGCTGCTACTCAACAAGTGTTATTTGTTTTACTCTTTTTAAAAATTTTTATTTTTGGTCTTCATTGCTTTTGTGAAGGCTTTCTCCAGTTGCAGAGAGCAGGGGCTTCTCTTGTTGCAGCATGTGGGCTCTAGGGCACCCGAGCTTCAGTAGTTGTGGCACTCGGCCTCAGTAGTTGTGATGGATGGGCTTAGTCGTTCTGCAGCATGTGGGATCTTCCCCGACCAAGGATTGAACCCATGTCCCCTGCATTGGAGGCAGGTTCTTATCCACTGTGCCACCAGGGAAGTCCTTGTTTTATTCTTAACTGATTCCTGTCTGAATTTTAGGCCAGTAATATTGCTGGGTAGCTACTCGAGTTCTTCATGACTAAGATGATTCATTCCTAAAGAATGCTCTGAGCTGCAAATAACAGAAAATTCAATTAATGTTATCCTAAACAAATGGGTGTTTGTCTTTATTACAAGAGAAAGACAAGTAGACAGCCGTTGCCCTTAGTGACTCAATGATGTTAGGACTGGTGTCACTGCAGCTTTTTTTTGGTCTCTGCTTCATGGCCACAATGTGGATGCTGCAATTCCAATCATTACATCCTCTTTCAAGGCAGAAAGAGAGAGACAGAATGATGCTGCCTATGTCTGTTTTCCCATGTGTTTGCTTTCCCAGAAGATTTCTCCTTGTTTCATGGTCTAGAACTGGGTTACATGACTGTTGTCAGTACAAAGGATTCTGAAAATATGAAACATGAAAAAATGAAACATGAGTGTCGTGATTAGCTGAGACCAAATGTCACATCTCTCTTGGGACTTACTATGCCATCTCTCCTTATTCCTGTCCTCCATCCAGGGTTCTGTTAGTGATAAAGAGGGAAAAATAGATATCAGGTCAGCAGCTAACATTGTTTATCCCAGTAACTATCATCATTCTTTATTTAGTCTCAATTAGGAAACTTTGATTACAAATGGCAGAAACCAAAATTAGATTGGCTTAAGGAACAATAAATAAATGGATAGAAAAGTTAATGGGAAGAAAAAAGGCAAATAATAAAAGAAATTAATTGACTCATATTCCTGAGAAGTCCAGGAATAGCTTGACTTTAGGTAAGCCTGGGCAAAACGCACAAACAGCATTGGCAAGAGACTGCCCTTCTCCACTTTTTGTCTGTTTTCCTTTGCATTTGCTTAATAATCAGCTGAGTTCTCCTCACCTGATAGTGTCTGAGAGCTCCAAGCTCTCATTCCCGCCGTGCCCCCCCCCCCCCCCCCCGCTCTTGTCTGGCAGAAAAGAGAGTGAGTGATTTCTCCCTGTTACTACAGGTCAAAGTTCCAGGATGAAAATTGGTTGGCTGTCAGTGGGTCACGGGCCCATCCATGAACCAGCTGTGGTGACCACAGGGAATTCAGGGCTCTGATTGGCAAGGCCAAATTCTCAGCCCAACTCGGGAGCATTACGTTCAGTCAGCTGCCCCTGAAGCTCTGGTTAAAACTGAAGGTTAGGTGGACTGGACCCCATCATGAAAATGAGATGTGGAACCAGAGGAAGGGGGAGGGGTGAATACAAAGCAGGCATAGCGCTTTGCAGTTTTACCATAGACCTATGAATTTGGAACAGCAGGGATTCTTGTCCCATTTTACAGTGAGTGTAACCATCTAGGAGAGCCATTTAGCTCATGGGTGGTTAGAATGCATCCCAGTGCATCTGAATTCCTGGTATTTCCCCTATACCACATCCTGAGCTGACCGATGGTTGTCCAGAGGCACAGAGTCATGGAACAAACATGCCAGTGGGACCACCAAGAGAGAACACTGGTTCCATATCATTCTTTTTTTAAAAAAAATATTTATTTATTTGGTTGTGCTGGGTCTTCATTGTGGCATGAAAAATCTTTTAGTTGTGGCATATGGGATGTAATTCCCTGACCAGGGGTCGAACCTGGGCCCCCTGCATTGGGAGCAAGAGTCTTAGCCACTGGACCACCAGGAAAGACCCTTGTATCATGCTTATAAAGCTCCTTTATCTCCATTGTCTTATTAGAGTTTCACATTCCTATGGGGAAGGCAGGGCCAGAAGAAATAGGTCTATTCTACTGAAGAGGAAGAAGAGGGAGCTGAGTGATGGTAACCACTGTGATTTCTTCAGCACTTAATTTATGCCCAGCCCTGCATTATCTTGTTCATCTCTCATCAGCGCTATGAAGAAAGGACTATTAGCACCACCATTTTCCAGACAGGTAGCTCAGGGTCAGAAGAGTGAAACAACATGCCCAGGATCACACAACTAATAACAAGAGAACCTGGGGCTTGAGGTAGGGGTCTATTTACAAAACTGGGCCATAAACAAAGGAACCTCTATCCAAACTGGCTTCTCAGTAAAAACAGACCTGACTACTGCAATCTGAGGATTGGAGGGGTAGATATTTGGGGTCCTTGGTAAGGGCAGGGATGGGTGTCAAGAAGGCAGCTCCAGGACTTCCCTGGTGGCCCAGTGGTTAAGACTTCTCACTCCCAAGGCAGGAGGCCCGAGTTCAATCCCTGGTCAGGGAACTAGATCCCTCATACCTTAAAAGCTCACAGGCTACAACTAAAGGTCCCATATGCCACTAACAAAACCCGACCCGGCCAAATAAATTTAAAAAAAGAAGAAGAAAAAGAAGAAGAAGAAGGCAGCTTGAAGAAGCATTAACAGAGGCCCTTTTTCTTGCTTTCAAGATATCTGAAATCATACTGCCTCTGCTTTCCTTTTGCATGTCCCCCACCCCAACATGACCAATTCATGACAGCTTCAACCCCAAAGACTGCCACCAAACTCCAGAAATCAGCCCAGGAGGAAAGTTTTGGCCTGGGAATCTGGAAACCTGCATTTGAGTTTATGCTCCTTGGAAGAAAAGTTACGACCAACCTAGACAGCATATTAAAAAGCAGAGACATTACTTTGCTGACAAAGGTCCATCTAGTCAAAGCTATGGTTTTTCCAGTAGTCATGTATGGATGTGAGAGTTGGACTCTAAAGAAAGCTGAGCACCAAAGAACTGATGCTCTTGAACTGTGGTGTTGGAGAAGACTCTTGAGAGTCCCTTGGACTGCAAGGAGATCCAACCAGTCCATCCTGAAGGAAATCACTCCTGAATATTCCTTGGAAGAACTCATGCTGAAGCTGAAACTCCAATACTTTGGCCAACTGATGCGAAGATCTGACTCATTTGAAAAGACCCTAATGCTGGGAAAGATTGAAGACAGGAGGAGAAGGGGATGACAGAGGATGAGATAGCTGGATGGCATCACTGACTCAATGGACATGAGTTTGAGTAAGCTCCAGGAGTTGGTGATAGACAGGGAGGCCTGGCGTGCTGCAGTCCATGGGGTCGCAAAGCATTGGACACGACTGAGCGACTGAACTGAACTGACTCTCTGGATGAACCTAGAAAAGTCCCCTCTCTGGGCCTCAGTTTCCCCATCTCAAAAGGAGTTAGTTGGACTCCATAATCTCTAGAGCCACTTCTGGCTGCAGCTAGAATCACTGTCTCAGGTTCCAAGATTTCTCCACCCCTTGCCGCAGCTTCAGATTTCTTGCCTGGGGGAAGAGCGAGGGCGAGTTGCTACAGTTCAGCAGTTCAGCGCTCTCACAGCAGAGAGGCAGAGGGGCATGGCTCCCAGCCCAGCAAGCAGGCTTACCTAACCTCAGCAAGCTGAGCAAATCCCTGAGAACAAAACGGGGAGTGGACCTGAAGAGGGAGGGGATTGAGTGAGTCTCTCTCTGCCTGACTGAGCCAACTTTAACCCTTTCAGTGCCTTCCCAAACAGGAGGGCAAGCAGGGTTTCAGGGCAGGGCATACTTGGGCGCTCAGCAGTTGCTCTGCCTCCAAGGCCAACTTTCCATAACGGAGGCCCCCCGGGGAGCAGCTGCAGCTGGAGATGTCATTTGTCCTTTACAGACCCAGATGCAGGGCATCAGAGCAGGAAAGAGTCCCACTCATCATATGCAAGTCAGGAGGCTGAGGCCCAGAGATGGGGAGGAACTTGCCCAAGGTCACACAGCTTCAGAGTCACAGCAAGAGTTTGGAGTAGCATAGCACCAGACACAAAGATTTAAAAAAAATTGTTGAACATTAGGAACCTAGGCCTCCTTAGCTATACCATATCGCCTCCTGGGATTCTTGAATCAAAGAATTTCCATCCCCAAATTAGAAACAGATTGTTGAGGCCTGTCCATAAATTCCTCACTTGAACCTGCAGTGACTAATTCTCCCAGGAGTGTAGGATCAAACCCACTGTGGCTATTAAAAATTTAATACAAAGCTCCAGTGCCTTGGGGCAGTCTTTCTTATTAGCTCTGGAACAGGGCGAAGCCTGCAGAGTCAGGCTGAGCCAAGAAAGGTATGGTTGGAGTTTCTTCCCTGGGAAGTTTCTGGGGCAGCCCTCTCCCCATATGCAGGTAGCTTGGGGGGACCTTCAGAAAAAGGCATCTCTTTTTCCTGTACCAGCCCCAGTGGTAGATAAAATGGGGTGCTCCTCAGGCAAAAGAAGCATGGATTAATACAGGCCACCCCATCTCCAAAGAACCCCAGCCCCTAGCATTTCCCCCATATAGTTGAAATTCCACCCTTAGTATGAAGCAGACTCCTGAGTCTCTCAAATGCCTCTGTGAGTGTGTGTGTGACCCACAGGGGAAGAAGGAGTTGGGGGTCCAGACTACTGGTAAATTTTAAGCAATGGGTATGCTTTTGAGCTGGGAGAGTAGGCAGACTGCATCAGAATTGGGAGCCTGGGACCGGAAGCGGGATCTGGGTGATCTGGGTTTGGCAGTGAGGGCATGGCAGGGTTGCCTCACCTGCCGAGATTGGTTCATCAAGGGACCAGTAGGACCATGAGGTTGCGTGTGGCTGGTGAGCCCAGAAATGCCTTCTTGGCCCAGTCTCCCTGTGAAGTCCCTGGGGAGGCACAAGCTCCAGGGACTATTTGTAACTATTTTAAGTGCCATTCTGTGCCTGGCATTGTCCTAGGCATCAGGGGTAAAGCAACAAAACCCACATGGTTGCCGCCCTCTGGGACAATGACAGATGGGAAATACAAAGACCACTCTGTCATCATTGCAGATGTGCCTCAGCCCCAATGCTGAGCTCTTTGGCAAACTAACCTCCTGGAGGGATCACAGAGCCATGTTTATTATTCATCAGACGTGTATCAACTGTTTCCCACATGCCTTTCCCTCTCTCACGAGCATGTCCAATCCATCAGTGAGTGCTCCCAGCTCTACCTCTAAAACATGCCCCGAATTTGACCAGCTTCTCTGCCTTTGACCCAGATACTGATGTTGTCTTGTATTCCCTGGATAGCTACTCCCCTGCCTCCACTCTTATCTCACTGTAGTCTGTTCTCAGAGGAACAGCCAGAATGATTTGCTCTAAGATGTAAATCACTGTTCTCCTAAAACCCTCCGTGGACCTCCCATGTCCCCTAACATGAAACGTACAGAGGTACCACGGCCCCTAGACAAAACCTTCATTCTCTGTCTCTTGCCCACTGGTCATCTTCCCTCTCTTTCTGTTTCTAGAAGATGACACCTCTTTCCTTTCTTTGGGTCCCCACAATTACTGCTGCTTCTTGGAATGATTGCCCCAGCTCACTATTGTCTAGGTCTCAACTCAAAAGTCACTATCTCAAAGAGGCCCTCCTTGACTGCTTTAACCAAAACCTGCCTGCTATCACTCATTCTCCATCTCATTCATTTATTTTTATCATCACAGCACTTACTGAAATTATTAGTAAATGAAATTATATAGTAAATGAGATTATCTTATTTATCTGTTTCTATGTTTGGTCATGTCCAACTCTTTGTGACCCCATGGACACGGAATTCTCCAGGCCAGAATACTGGAGTGGATACCAGGGATTTAACCCAGGTCTCCCACATTGGAGGCTGATTCTTTACCAGTTGAACCACAGGGATTGTCTGTCAATCTCCTCCCACTAGCACGTATAGCCCTCTGGGCAGGATTTCTATCTTCTTTTTTCACCACTATCTACCTAGCCCTTAGGATCCAGTGCCGTGTAATGCCTCCAAAAATTTTTATGGCCTCATTATATTACTAACATAGTGCTCAGACATGTGTTTTAGAGAGGAACATAGATCTTGAATCCATCTACCCATTTATCAGATGGGGAAGTGGAGATTCAGACCAAGACTAGGACTTGCCTGATGTCATGCAGTCCATCCAGTCATCCATATAAGCTGATCCACGGAAAAGAAGAGGTAGCCATGTGAGGATATGGGAAAACAGTCAGTGCAAAGGGCCTGAGGCAGGACCACTACAGGAGAGCAAGTAGGAGTTGAGTGAAGAGGAGAGACATGTGAGGTGAGGTGGCCAGGCAAGCAGAAGCCAGACCAGCCTGGATTTTACTCCTCCTGAAGCAGGGGTGTGAATTACTCTGCCACCGTGGGTAGGATTTTCAGAGAGCACGGAATCCATGCAACCAATCAGGCACCCATGGAGAAGCCTGGTGTGAAGATGCAGGGGTTGAGCAAGTCCCCCCGGGTGTGTTTGCCAGGACATTAGAGGTGCGGTGGCCCCATCTAAGCTCTGTTTCTGTGTGAGGGTTGCATCTGGAGCCTGGTTACTGCAAGTGAGCCCTTGCTGTGCAGTCACCCCGCCGCTGCCTTCTCACCACATGCCAATGGCTGCACAGTTAGCTACTCATGCCACAGGCTTTGAACCAATTAAATGAGCAAAGAGGGTGGTTAACAAGGAGTAAACAATTCGAATGCCCATAATTACACTAAGGATTTGCTCTAATACATCTAAGCCAAGAGGTGGGAGTCAGAGCAGGGAGGGAACATGGGGCCTCCTCTTTGTTCTGTAGGTCTGCCCAGCTGAAATCTCTTCCACCCAGCCCACCCTGTCTCCTCTCCTGATATGGCTGTCTCCTTACGTTCTTATTCTTCTTCTTGGTGGAGGAGGGCATGGATGCTAGATTCTAATCTTTAGGATTATAGCAGAACAAAGCAAAGCCCCTGTTCTCATGGAACTGACATTTTGTAGCCTGCCAGTCTCCTCAGTCTGTGAGATTGTCCCAGCAAGAATACTGGAGCTGATTGCCATTTTCTCCTCCAGGGGATCTTCCTGACCCAGGGATCGAACTTGCATTGGCCGGGCAGATTCTTTACCACTGAGCCACCAAGGAGGCCCTTTAGTCAGATAATCAACAGATAAACTGCACACATGCTCTGAAGAACATGGAGGGCTCCTGGGATTTGGAGGTTACTTTGTATATTGTGTCCAGAAAGGATCTTTCTGATAAGGCGACATTTGAGCAGAGACCTAAAGGAAGTCAGGGAGGCAGCTGTGCAGTACCTGAGGGAAGAGTGTTCCATGCAAAGGGCATGGCAGGTACGAAGGTCCTGACAACAGACGGGCAGGACAGGGCAGATCAGTGTGGCTGGAGCAGAGAGAGCCATACATTCAGACCAGCCACCGAACAGGGTTGGAGCTGGTTCTAGGTAAGAACAGCATGTGCAAAGCCTTCAGGAGAGAGACGAGTGCTTTCTGTTTTTTAAAATATTTTACCTCATTTGATCCTCAGAATAAAGCTGTCAGGCTAAGAAGGGTAGATTTCTTTTTTCCATTCAACAGCTGAGAAGCTGAAGCTCTAGAATGTCTTAACAGTTCAGCCAGGATCACACAGGACTATCCTGATTCAGGAGCCAAAACCTACAGTCTGCGCTGTTTTTTCAGGTCAGATCTGAAGCGCATTCCTTTTGACGCCATGCCACCATGAGCTTCCAAAACAAGATCAGCTCTCAGGCAAGCCTCTGAATGGGTCACAAAGTTTAAAGCAGAACCAAATGAAGCCAAGTTGCCAGGCATGATATAGAAAGCTCTGTTGTGCATCTATAGAGAGACTTAACACACCCTGTTCCAGTGTAGTAATTTAACCAGTGTGGCTGAAAAACTTAGCTCTCATCTTTTGAATAAACCTTTATAGAAACACTGCAAGTTAGAATCATGTTTGTGTCAGATCGCAACTTATTATTTCTATAATGGAATTCTCAAATATATGTCCTTTGGAGTTCTTCCAAGAAGCTTCCTACTGAGTGCCAGATGAAGAGAATGATATAAAAGATAATATCAAGATTGTCCTCCAGAAGACCAGATTCCCCTGCCAGGGACACTGACACAGATTTCATGAAAGTTTTCACAGAATGTTCTTCAGATCTGCCATGGTTTGGCATTTGTTTCCATGTCCTTAATGTCTACTGAATTCCTGATATTATTGTTATCTGCACTTTTATTATTCAGTTTTCATTTGTCACCATATCAAGTGAAAGAAACTAGGTGGACGGTCACCAAAGTCAGTGGGAATGTTGGTGAGCATCTTGTGTAGAATGTATAGGCTGTATAAGAAACAAAATTTATTTTGCAGGGCTCAGGTGGGGGGCATCACAAAGAGTAGTGAGGTCACTTAGACCCTGGAGGGATGGCTGATCAAGAGAAACAAGCCAGGACTTCCCTGGTGGCCCCGTAGTTAAGAATCTGCCTGCTAGTGCAGGGAACATAGGTTCAATCCCTGGTCCAGGAAGATCCCACATGCTGCAGGACAGCTAAGCCTGTGTGCCACAACTACTGAGCCCTCACTTCAGAGCCCACGCACTGTAACTACTGAAGCCAGCGTGCTCTAGAGCCCACGCTCCATGACAAGAGAAGCCACTGCAATAAGAAGCCCGCACACTGCAACTAGAGAAAGCCTATGCACAGCAATAAAGACCCAGTGGAGCCAAAAAAAGACAAGCCATAGTCCTGAGAAAGCTATAGGAAGAGAAGCACACAGAGGGATTTAAATCTAACTCCCATATTGCAAGTCACAAGGGCAGACACTCTGAATCACACATTGATTTGTGATGGAGCTGGTTCCCACACAGGCCACTCCATGGAGCATGATCCAAGGATCTGTCTCTTAATAACGCTAATGACATTGGCAACAACACCAGGACCACACCTCCAGTAAGCCTCTCTTGGAGTGTTATTCCCGAGTTACAGTGATTGGGGAGCATTTCTGCTTAGTGTTGCACAGCAGTTCTCAAGCTTTTTTTTGGTCTCTGTACCCCTTTACCCTCTCAGTTTATTAGAAATTCAAACTGAGAAGAATATTCTAAAACTTTGTGGGATAACTTAGCTGGTAAAGAATCCACCTGCAATGAGGGAGACCCAGGTTCAATCCCTGGGTTGGGAAGATCCCCTGGAGAAAGGGAAGGCTACCCACTCCAGTATTCTGGCCTGGAGAATTCCATGGAGTGTATAGTCCATGGGGTCGCAAAGAGTTGAACACGTCTGAGCGACTTTCACTCACACTCACTATTTTAAAAATATCAATGAGCTGATTGCATATTCACAGAAAGTATCCTTATGAAAATATTTTCCAAATAAAAAAGTAGGGAGGAGAGTGGCATCATTCTATATTTTTGCAAATCTCTGCAGAAGATACTGGGGTTCTTCCTGCTGCTTGCTGTGATACTGTAAGTCACGTAACTTCTGGAAAATGCACTGTGCACTTATGAGAAAATGAGAGAAAGGCAGGCAAGTTCTTAGTAGTAAAAAAGTTATTTTGACCTTTCAGCCCATGTCCAGAGGTCTCTGGAACCCTCAGGGTTCCCTGGGCCACTCCATGAGAATCGCTGGTGAAGTGGTTGCCGCCAACTCTTAGGAGCATTGGACAAGTCAGTCAACCGCTCTGTGCCTCAATTTCCATGCTTATAAAATATGGAACAGTAATAGCTTTTGTCATCAGAGTCTTTTGACAATAAAATGGCTAAAGTGCCTGAAACATAGTAATAGCTCAATAAATCCTGACTGGTTATGATGAGCCTCTCTAGAGTGGAGCCCGTGGGTTCATCTTCCTCCCATACAGAGCATGGAGTAGGCACTCAAGGAATCCGCCAAATAAATGAAGGCACATGTGAATAATCCCCGTACATCAGAGGACTCTGCAGCCCTTCCTGGGACCAAAGGAAGTTGGTTTTCTTGCATACACAAGCTAAACAAATCAGAGAACTGGTGACTCATCACAGTCACTTAGAAGATCAGGTTCATGGCTGCAGTCTACAGAGCTCCGCCCTCCTCCGCCCCCACACTCTACACCTATAGGCACGTGAGTGCGCTTGTAATGGGGACCCCACAGTATCTGATTTTGTCCTGCTGTGAAATGTACCCTACCTCATGGGCCAGACCACATCTACACAGGACCTCGGTGTGAGATATCTGAGCTCTCTCCTGCCTCTGCCTGCCATCCAGAGAGCACGTCCAGGTTGTGGTTACATATGAACATATCTGATTATTCACTGCCTCCCCACCTAGGTCAGGGACCTTCTTGGTCTTTTTTGCTTTGATGACTACAGCATATGGTAGGGGTTCTACAAATATTTGGATGTTTATTAAAGGAAAGAAAAAGTGGAATTATGTCTTTTCATTGACAAAAAAGAAAAGGACAACTTGGACAGTTTTTCTACATAATTAGATGTTAGGGAAAAAGGAAAAAGGAGAAAAGAATGGTAATACGTTAAAACAGAAAGTCAAGCTAAGAGAGGGTATTGTCTAACCAGAGCCCTGGCCCAGCTTAGCTTCTAAAATACTAACAATAGCTATAATCACAATAATGATTTATAGTTATTGAGAACTTAGCATGTGCCTGGCACCGTGCAGAGCACTTTGTATGAATCACCTCATCGAATGCTCACAGTCACCCTAGGCAGCAGATAATGATGTTATTTGCGTTCACACCCAGGGAATCTGAGTGCCTTGAGAGGCTCACCTGAGGTCCCACAGCCAGCAAGTGGCTCAGTGTCATGGTGGTGTGTCATTGCAAGGCCTGGGGAGTGGAATGTAAAGGGGATGTGATGGACGGAGGCTAGGAGGAGATAGCAGCAGGTTGGGGCATCAAGCAGCTGGGATTCGGGTGCTAGAAGTACAACGTGTCTGGGGCCAGGCACGGTTGAACCAAAGGAAAAAGCTCCTGACTTCTTGATTCTTGGACCTGACACTGACTCAGGTGCAGAGCCTGAGCATGCCTCATATCCCAGAAGGGACCAACAAGCCTCAGAGACGGAAAAGGCCTTACCCAAGGTCACACAGCAAGTTAGAGCCTAGCTCAGTCCCTGCCCCTAGCCCAGGAATTTTGGTGTTCTGCCTGGACCCCTCTTCTGATGACAGACTCACCCACTTCCACCTGCCGTGGGACCAGCTCTCCTGAGTCCCTGACTCCCTGCAGAGAGGGTGGCGTGGGAAGGAGCCAAGCATGGCCTTCACTCCAGGCTTCCCCTCCCAGGGCAGGAAGGGGAGGGTGGTGGGGACATGACCAGGCCTGCAGTGGACGCCTGGGTTTCTCTACCACTGCCCCCTAGAACAAAGCTTGGTTAATGAGAGCAAATTACAAGGGCTCTGAGAATGGAATGGGCCATTGGATGGCTGCAGGGTGAGGAATTAGATGGGACAGGGCCCTTCCCTGTCTTCTTGTGCAACTCCCTCCCTCAGGGAACAAGTTGGCACAGGACTGTGCCCACAGACGTATCCATCACTGTGGTCAGTTTTGGGGATCTAGGTAGGGCTTCTACCCACCAGATCTCCGCCCAACCCCCATCCCCACCCCTCTCGCTTGCTGCCATAAAAATGAGGATTTCTGATGACCAGGGAGCTCAGCAGAGTTCCCCAGCCATTCGAAAACTCGGGGCTCAAAGGAGGTTTGGAGAGAGGAGCTTCAGCACACCCCTACACCTCGAGACTGGATCAGGGCTCTGAGGATGGCTGCCGGCATCCCCATATCTGGGTCACTTTTCTCTCTTTGGCAAAGGGGCACATGTAGTAAAAAACACTAAGATGTATGAAGATATTAATTCTGATTCTAAGATAACACTTCTTAAAGAAGAAACATTTGGCCTGAGTCTCTAAGGATGGGTAAGGTTTCAGCAGGGTAAGAATAAGAGATCAGAGAGGAGAAAGTCGTTTAGGGAGCAGAGGACAAACTGAGATAAGGGAGGAGACAGGCGAGTTCACTGTGCTTGGTGATGGTTGTAAGTGGTATGGGGTTGATGGAGCACAAAGAAAATTGTGGCCTAAGATACAGCTGGATAAGTAGAAACCAGTTATAACAGGCAGAAGTGTCTAAACCCCTCTGTCCTGTAAGTGGTGGGAGACCCTGGAAGGTTATGTGAGAGGGAAGAGACCGGCTATGCCCTGTGCTCACTGGCAAGTAAGTGAAAGGCTGGGTACCAGGCCAGGGCCGGGCTCTGGGAGGAGGCCTGACTGCTTCCTGCTGTCTGCCGGGTCTTCTGGAAGAGCAGCCCAGGACGGAGGGAGATGCGTTCCCAGTCAGGCTACACAGGGGCACCTCTGCCTCCCAGCTGTGCTCTGGGGCCAGGTAGAGGAGGCTGTGGATTCTCCTGCAGGGAAGCCCCCACCACCCCAAGGAATGGCTAGAGTGGACACCTAGCCTCTGAGGCCTGCCTCCAGGGCAAATGTCCAGACAAGACTTAACCCTCCCTGCTCCCCAGAGCACACCCACAGTGCCACCCAGATTGCCGGGAAAGGCCTTGGCTCTGGGTTCAAGTGCTGGTTCTCCTAGTCCGTGTCCTTGGGCTGGTCCCTGCTTCTTTCTCACAGGCCCTGCGTTGCACAACTCCAGGAAATCGCGTTCACATGGAAGACAGTGCAATGCCCCTGGAGTTGTGCAACCCGGTGGCCCTGCCTCTCATCTCAGCTTCCTCAGGTGGCCTCACAGCCCCGCCAGCAGCATGAGCAGAGTGTGGGGCACTGGGAATGGAGGAGGGTTGGAGCCTTTGCCCAGTGCCAGGCATGGTGACAGAGACCATCTGGGGACTGACAGATAGCCAGGCCCAAAAGGAGCAGTGACCCCCTCCTCCCAGAGCCAGACCTGGAATTGGTATCTCTGAGCTCATCTCTACTACTCTTTCCAGTTATGTGTAATCGAAACTCTCTAGCCAGTTTTTCCACAAGAATAAACCAGTGAAAAGAAGCCGTGTCCCTCATAGCACCTTTGTGAGCATTAAAAGAAGTGGTGCCTTTCAAGCACCTAACAGATGTGCCTAGCCCAGCAAAACAGCTCGATAAACATTAGGTTCATCACTATCTTTGTTTTATTTTGTACAACAAAAGGCTCTGCCCTCAGACATTCTCACTTTGACCATCAAGGTCACAGTGAGCCTCATCCGGGGCTGACTCCAGATCAGAACTCAGAGGTCCACTGGAGATGTGCATAAACAGGGTTCTCGGAGTGAGAAAAAAGCAGGGTACCTCCTCTCCCCATGAACAGAATGACCCCCCCCTTCTGATGAACTCTGGAGGCAGACCTGGCTACTCAAGCAATTTGGCCAAAGCTGAAGTTAAAGGAATGAAGCATGAACTGTGAAGTTTCAGGTAGAATATTGCACAGATGGTTTATCTCCCTGAACCCCCCAGAGCCTGGCTCTGTGAGTGGCATATACAGGACCCAGTCAGTGGGCTAGCTCCAGCCCAGCACTGCATGCGAAGACGAGAAGGAACCATAAGGGAAGGTTCAGGGCCTGGGTGTTTTACTCACTGTCAGCTGGAAGCCACTAACACCCTGCAGAGGAACGGAGTCCAGCCCTGCCCTGGCCAGGCTACTGGATGAAGGAAGGTCCAGGTGTGGGGCACAAAAGCAGAGAGAAACGCCCCACCTGGAATCTGGAGATTCTTAGAGTAGGAGAGCCAGCAAGCAAATCCATTAGCTATGGCTCCTCAGTCATTTCCATATTGTCAAAGTGTTTTGTATTTCTTTCATAATTAGAAAAAATGACATACATTAAACACCAATATTGGGGGAATTCCCTGGTGATTCAGTGGTTAGGATGCTGCACTTTCACTGCTAAGGGCACAGGTTCAATCCCTAGTCGGGGAACTAAGGCCAAACACAAATAAATAAAAATAAACACCAATATTGGGTTAGTCTGCAATTCACAACACATAGTTTGTAATCCTGACCCTGCCACTTGGGGGCATCTATGGAATGCTGAGTAAGTCAAATCCCATCTCTGAGTCTCAGAAAGTGGGGATTCCCTTCTGTTCAGACAGCCTATACCTGTCAAATAGGTTCCAACATTAGCTGAATGAGATCGTAGAGGCTGGCTACCTGCTTTTCATTTCCCTGTTTTCCATATTTAAAAGTTTTCTGTTCCTTTAAATTTTGGAGAATGGCAACCATTGCAAAATCACCACCTCTCCTCTCTGCCTCCCCAGCAGGAAGCAAACTCCATGCCCCAGGCGCTTTGAGAAGGTTAGAATAGAGGGACCCAACACCCATCCGTCACCCAGTGGGTCTCCTGAGTAATCCTGTGATTCCACAAACCCAGAGCCTTAAGTTACCAGAAAGGCAGAGCTGATTTGTCTCACAAAGACATCTGGTGTCCAGTTTCACCCCTACAAAGTAGAGCCTTAGGACGGAAGAGACGGGAAGCTGCCCAAGATCCCATTGTCCCCTGGCCTCAGAGTGGAAATATGTGAATTCAGGCAGGTCTCAGATACCATTATTCTCTATGACTTTGTATCTTGTTATAATTTTAAACTTACTTGATGAAAGTTGAATGAATAGTACAGGAACAGTCCAGAAAACCTTTATCCAGATTCACCTTTGGTTTATATCTTGCCTCATTTTCTTTATCATTTTCTTCCTCCACAAATACACAAACTCATACACACACACACATACATACACCATCTTCTTTTTTTTTTTTTGAAGCATCCTGTGGCCTGCAGGATCTTATTCCCTGATCAGGGATCAAATCTCTGCCCCCTTGTAGTGGAAGCACAAAGTCTTTTTTTTTATTAATTTAATTTAATTTTTAATTGAGAGATAATTACTTAACAATATTGTGATGGCTTCTGCCATACATCAACATGACTCAGCCATAGGTATACATATGTCTCCTCCCTCTTAAACCTCCCTCCCACCTCTCTCCCCATCCCACCCCACTAGATTATCACAGAACACTGACTGGGTTCCCTGCATCATATAGCAAATTCCCACTGGCTATCTATGTTACATATGGTAATGTATATATTTCAATACTGCTCTCTCATATTATCCCACCCTCTCCCCCAGTGTGACCATAAATCTGTCCTTTATGTCTGCATCTCCTTTGCTGCCCCACAAACAGGATCATCAGTACCATCTTTCTAGATTCCATATATATATATGTGTTAATATATGGTATTTGTCTTTCTCTTTCTGACTTACTTCACTCTGCATAATAGATTCTAGGTTCATCCATCTCATTAGAATGGACTCAAATGCATTCTTTTTTTTTTTTTTTTACAGCTGAGTAATATTCCATTGTGTATATGTACCACAACTTCTTTATCCATTTATCTGTTGATGGACAGCTAGGTTGCTTCCAAATCCTAGCTATTGTAAATAGTGATGTGATGAACGCTGAAGTACATGTGTCTTTTTGAATTATGGTTTCCTCAGGATATATGCCCAGTAATGGGATTGCTGGGTCAAATGGTAGTTTTATTCCTAGGTTTTTTTTAATTATTTATTTTTTTATTTTTGGCTGCACTCATTGCTGCCTGAGGGCTTTCTCTAGTTGTGGAGAGCAGCAGCTACTGTCTCATTGCGACGACCTCTCTTGTTGTAGAGCATGGACTCAGTAGTTGTGGCACACAGGCTTAGTTGCCCTGAAGCATGTGGGATCTTCCTGGACCAGGGATTGAACTCTGTCCCCTGCAATTGCAGGCGAATTCTTAACCACTGGACCACCAGGGAAGTCCTATTCCTAGTTTTTTAAGAAATCTCCATGCTGTTCTCCATAGTGGCTGTATCAATTCTCATTCCCACCAACAGCGAGAGAATTCCTTTTTCTCCACACCCTCTCCAGCATTTGTTATTTGTAGACTTGTTGATGATGGCCGTTCTGACCAGTGTGAGATGTCACCTCATTGTAGTCTTGATTTGCATTTCTCTAATGATAAGCTATGTTCAGCATCTTTTCGTGTCTTTATTAGCCATCTGTATGTCCTCTTTGGAGAAATGTCTGTTTAGGTCTTCTGCTCACCTTTTGATTGGGTTGTTTGTTTTTCTGGTATTGAGCTGAATGAGCTGCTTGTATATTTTGGAGATTAATCCTTTGTCAGTTGTTTTGTTTGCTGTTATTTTCTCCCATTCTGAGGGTTGTCTTACCTTGATTATATTTTGTGAAAAGCTTTTAAGTTTATTTAGGTCCCATTTGTTTGTTTTTATTTCCATTACTCTAGGAGATGAGTCACAGAGGATCTTGCTGTGATTTATGTCAAAGAGTGTTCTACCGATGTTTTCCTTTAAGAGTTTTATAGTTTCTGGTCTTACATTTAGGTCTTTAATCCATTTTGAGTTTACTTTTGTGTATACTGTTAGGAAGTGTTCTCATTTCATTCTTTTACACAGACATAGCTGTCCAGTTTTCCCAGCACCACTTAATGAAGAGATTGTCTTTTCTCCATTGTGTATTTTTGCCTCCTTTGTCAAAGATAGGGTTCCCATAAGTGTGTGGATTTAGCTCTGGACTTTCTATCTTGTTCCATTGGTCTATGTTTCTATTTTTGTGCCAGTGCCATGCTGTCTTGATGACAGCTTTGTAGTATAGTCTGAAGTCAGAATGGTTGATTCCTCCAGCTCCATTCTTTTTTCTCAAGATTGCTTTGGCTATTCAAGATCTGTTGTGTTTCCATACAAATTGTGAAATTATTTGTTCTAGTTCTGTGAAAAATATTGGTAGTTTGACAGAGATTGCATTAAATCTACAGATTCCTTTGGGTAGTAAGTCAATTTCACAATACTGCTTCTCCAATCCAAGAACATAGTGTATCTCTTCATCTCTTTGTGTAATCTTTAATTTCTTTCATCAGTGTCTTGTTTTCTGCATACAGGTCTTTTGTCTCTTTAGGTTAATTTATTCCTAAGTATTTCATTCTTTTTGTTGCAGTGGTGAATGGGTTTGTCCCTTTAACTTCTCTTTCTGATTTTTCATTATTAGTGTATAGGAGTGCAAGGGATTTGTGTGTACTAATTTTGTATCCTGTGATTTTACTATATTCATTGATTCAGTTCAGTGCAGTCGCTTAGTCATGTCCAACTCTTTGCAGCCCCATGGACTGCAGCACACCAGGCCTCCCTGTCCATCACCAACTCCTGAAGTTTATTCAAACTCATGTCCATTGCATCGGTGATGCCATCCAACCATATCATCCTCATATTCATTGATTAGCACTAGTAATTTAGTAATTTTCTGGTGGCATCTTTAGGGTTTTCTATGTAAAGAATCATGTCATCTGCAAACAGTGAGAGTTTTACTTCTTTTCCAACCTGGATTCCTTTTATTTCTTTTTGTTCTCTGATTGCTGTGGCTAGGACTTCCAACACTGTATTGAATAATAGTGGCAAGAGTTGGTGCCCTTGTCTTATTCCTGATTTTAGAGCAAATGCTTTCAGTTTTTCACCATTGAAATATTTGCTATGTGTTTGTTGTGTTTGTGTGTATGCTAAGTCGCTTCAGTTGTGTCCAACTCTTTGTGACCCTGTGAAATATAGCCCACCAGGCTCCTCTGTCCATGGGATTCTCCAGGCAAGAATACTGAAGTGCATTGCCATGCTCTCCTCCAGGGAATCTTCCTGACCCAAGAAATGAATCCGAATCTCTTATGTCTCCTGCTTTGGCAGGCAGGTTCTTTAACACTAATGCCACCTGGGAAGCCCTGGGTGTCGTATATGGCCTTTATTATGTTGAGATATGTTCCTTCTATTCTTACTTTCTGGAGAGTTTTTATCATAGATGGGTGTCAAATTTTGTCAAAAGCTTTCTCTGCATCTATTGAGATGATCATATGGTTTTTATCTTTCAGTTTGTTAATATGATGTATCACATTGATTGATTCAGATATATTGAGGAATCCTTGCATCCTTGGGATGAATCTTACTTGATCATTATGTATGATCTTTTTAATGTGTTGTTGGATTCTGTTTGGTAGAATTTTGTCAAGGATTTTGCACCTATGTTCATCAGTGATATTGGCCTGTAGTTTTCTTTCTTCTTCTTTTTCTTTTGGTGGCAACTTTGTCTGGTTTTGGTATCAGGGTGATGGTGGCATCAGCGAATGAGTTTGGGAGTTTTCCTTCCTCTGCTATTTTCTGGAAGAGTTTGAATAGGATAGGTCATAGGTGTTAGCTGTTCTCTCAACTTTTGGTAGAATTTGCCTGTTAAGACATCTGGCCCTAGGCTTTTGTTTGCTGAAAGATTTTTGATTACAGATTCGATTTCCATGTTTGTGATTGATCTGTTTATATTTTCTATTTCTTCCTGGTTCAGTTTTGGAAAGTTATACTTTTCTAAAACTTTGTCCATTTCTTCCAGGTTATCCATTTTATTGGCATATAGTCATGCCTAGTAGTCTCTTATGATCCTTTGTATTTCTGTGTTGTCTGTGTTGTAACTTCTCCTTTTTCATTTCTAATTTTATTTATTTGAGTCTTCTACCTTTTTTCCTTGAAGATTCTGGCTAACGGTTTATCAATTTTGTTTATCTTCTCAAAGAACCAGCTTTTAGTTTTATTGATCTTTGCTATAGTTTCAGAAGCACTCTTAACCACTGAACCACCAGGGAAGTCCTCATACTGATTTTTATCTGAACCATTTGAAATTAAGTCAAATAAAGCATCCTTCAGTGTGCTAGTATTTCCCTTTCAAAACCACAGTATAATGATCAAATGGCAAATTTAACTTTGCTATAATGCCATTATTTAATATACAGTCCATATTCAAATGTCCTCCACCATCCCCCCACCCCCACTTCAGAACTGGCAATTATTTTTATCCATTACCCCTGTGCCCAGGTGCCCTGCCCTTTCACCCAGGCAACATGAATCAGGCCTTTAATCCTTTCTTTCCCGCCTACTACCTCCTGGCTCTGGGCCCCTTTTCCCTGCCCCTCTGCTGAGGCCTGCCCAGACCAGACAGAACAGGAAGTGCTGCCATGAGGAGCAGGAGGGCTCTCCTCACCTTTGACCTGGGAGCATAGGACACCTGAGCCACTGTCTTTGGCATGCCTAGGGAGGGTAGGTGTCCGCAGGTCCTAGGGAGGCGCACCCCCAATCTTCAGTGGTGCCCACTGGCCTGTCCTGTCCCAAAGGGCAAGAGGGGCCCAGCCCAAGAGGGGCTCCACTGAGAAGCTCAAATTCTGTCTAGTTCTAGGGATAAAACCCACTCCCATGAAAAATCCATACACCTCAGAATGGGCTTCAGTAAAGAGGGCTCTGTGAGTGGGAAAGGAACTTTCTGGGGTCCCAGACGTGTCCTGTATGTGAGTGGTGGTTACAGGGGTGCATGCATGTGGAGAAGTTCACCGATCTGTGCTCCTGAGGTGTCAACCCCTCACTCTATGTCCATGTCAGTAAATAATCATATCTGTATAAATGTGTGTGTATGCCGGGGAGCAATGCTATGAACTCGAAGAGGAAGTGACAGCTTCTGGTTTTGTCCAGCCCACCTGGAATAGCTCGTAACTGTCACTTTCTAGACACTGAATAAACTGTTGAACAAACGAATTAACTTGATGCTGTGACCATATTTCTCAATGTAGAAGAGTGGACGTGCGTGTGTGCTCAGTTGCTCAGTCATGTTCGACTCTTTGTGACCCCATGGACTGTAGCCCACCAGGCTCCTCTGTCCATGGAATTTTCCAGGCAAGAATACTGAAGTGGGTTGCCATTCCCTACTCCAGGGGATCTTCCCAACCCAGGGATCAAACCTGCATCCCCTGCATCTCCTGCATTGGCAGGCGGATTCTTTACCACTGAGTTATCTGGGAAGCCCAAAATGGACATGATATCTTGATAAATGGAATAAGCAGATTATAGAATAGTAAGCAAGAATGCTCTCATTTTTGTAAATATTTATGTTTGTATATTTTTTATATCTAATCTGGGTAACATACCAACTTCCTAATAAGGGGTCTCTCTGAGTGAAAAGATAAGGACAATTTCCTTTTATTCCCCCTGTTTTATTACTGTTTAGGAAGGGTGGGGTTTTTTTCATGAAAATATGAACTGTTTAGTTAGAAAAAAGCAAATACTTTTAAAAAATATGTTCATAAAAAGCACCAGGAAGCAGTGCAGGTCCTGAGCAGGCTGGGACTGATTTGTGAATTTCTAAAGAAGGGTTACAGTGTGTGGTGTGTCCCAAGTTTATCAAGCCAAAGACCTTTTGACAAAATGCTGCTCTAAAGAGAAAAAGGTAGAAGGATCCTGGGTCCCTGATAATTGCCTGGCACTGTCACAGCAATCCAGAATTGCTCATGTCCAAACTTCTTCTACACCTAAGGAAAACAAAGCTTTTATATATAAACTACAGTGATTTGCCTTCTTTGCTATGCAGGAAAACCGAATTCTAGTTGATGCCAAAGTTTATACAGTGCCAGGCACTTAGGAGGTGGTCAGAGACTGTTAATGCTGTCATTTTCAGCTCTCCCAGGTGAGGTCGGGAGAGGAGGGTGCTGGGATCTTATCCCCAAGACAGAAGCTGCTTTTCCAAGCCTTTCACACAGGATTTTTAGGATCGTTACTTGACACAAAATGAATTCCTCTGATCTCTAAGCTGCAGCTGAACAAGCTGGAGATGGAGTCAGGTTCTATGGCTGCAAGGGTCAAGCCTGGAAGAAATCCCAAAGGCTGGGTGTGTCTGAACCAAATGCATGTGAGCTTAATGGATCCTGGAAAGTTTCTGAAACCACAGAGGTCCAACTCACACGGGGAAGGCTCCCCACAGGGATGAGAACCGCTGGCTCTTGGAGCAAGAAGAGCCCTTAAAAGGTGACCACAACAACCTCATACTTAAAGTACATCCCCTCCACGGTATCCCTTCCAAGTGTCCTCCGCTCTACCTGAGTACTCTGGGATGGTTGCTCACCACCTCCCCAGGAGCCTGGCCCTTCTTCCAAGACTCCAGACGAAGTTCTTCTTTGTATTCAACTTTGGCTCCCATCCTTTGGCCCTGGTTCTGCCCTCCAGAACCGCACAAAGCATGTTGTCCTTTGAAAATCTCTCATGCGTGGAAAGTGTTTCTCCTTAATTAAAATAATCATAACAGGTACCATTAATGTGGCGTTTACCATGGTTGGATGCTCCGCTGAACATGTTACATGCCTGATCTCACTCAGTCCTCATGGTCCCACGAGGGAGGGAAGACGATTGTCCACATTTTATAGATGAGGAATCTGTGTCTTAGGAGAGATGAAGAACTTTGTGTGAGATTGCTCAGTCAGTAAGTAGCAGAGCTGAGATAAGGGTCCCAGATTTTTCATAGCTTAACCACTGTACTGATGGCTACACATGCCTACCTGTCAGAATTTCCCAGCCAACTCAGCAGGCTCTCTGAGTTCCTGCTTGTTTCACAAACCCAGAATTGACACCCATAGTACCACAAGTACACATGTATGTTTGGGGAGCAAATAAAACATAATGGAAAAATTGGGATTATCCTGGGAACTCAAGTGTAATAGTTCAAAGAACCCTACACTGGTGGCTGGGAGACTGGGAATTAATTCGAGCTCTGGTGAGAGAGATCCCAGGAGACGACGGCATAGCTGACGTGGTCTCCCAACCATCATCCATGCAAAGGACCACGTGGTTGACACTAAGACTGCATCCCACTCCAAGCAGCTATGTTTTCTAGCACACAGTTCTGTTTGCAGAGACCTCGGTGCTGAGAATACCCTTCTTGCTCTGTGTTTCCATCACACACACAAAGACACCACATCGGAAGTGAAAGAGGAGCTGGGCTTTCATAGTACATAGCCAGGGGCAACCACTTTACCCCTTCCCATCTCCTCCTCATCCAAGTTTTGGCAGCAATACAGTGACTTTGAGAGAAAGCCAAGGAAGAGGGAAGGAAAGAGGCAACTCTTTCCTCTAGCTGTTAAAAAAAAATCACACACGTATAAAGCCCATAGGCCATGCTCCTGTCCAATTTACAATTCAGGCAAGGGAATGCTCTATGTTGGCATGGTATATGTCTCTTTTTAGAATTTTTAAAATAATAACCACCCAGTAATTTAGGGAATTTTTTGAAATAAAGTTTAATGAGTTTTTTTATTTTTCTTTTCTAAGCAAACCATATGATGATTGGATCTTTGAAGGTCCCTTGTTAAGCTTCTTGGGAGTATGTGGTCAAGGGACAGGACCCCGGAAACGACCAGGATGTAGAAATCATTTCTGCAAAGGGCAAGTGCGGACCGTGCTCTGACTTCAGCATCCTTAGACAGAGGGCATTAGGTACCCCATGTGTTCTGCTCCGTACGTGCTTTTGCCTGCAACCCAGAGGAATGGGTTCTGTGTGAGAGGCATCGCACCTCCAAGATTATAAAGCTGTAGCAGCGCCTTGGACTCTGTCACTCTGGGACAGCCATTTTCCCTGTTGGGCCTTAGTTTTCACCTCTGAGAAATGAAGACATTGGACTAGACTTCCTTGTCTTTCCATGCAATACAGGGGGTCTTCTGGCAAGCTGGTGATGGTCTTTTTCTTGAAATGGGCATTGGTTACACGGATGTGTGCAATTGGTGAAAATTCATTGAGTTGTACATTTATAATGTGTGCACTTTTCTGGATGTATATTTTGCTTCGATAAAAGTTTATATAAACTGGGATTTCCCTGGTGGTTCAGTGGCTAAGACTCCGTGCTCCCAGTGCAGGGGGTCTGCGTTCAATACCTGGTCAGGGAACTAGATCCCACATGCTGCAACTAAAGATCCCACATTCTACAACAAAGACCTGCTGCAGCCAAATAAATAAATTAAAAAGAAGTTTACATAAACTAAAAAAAAAGATAGGAGAGCGAATGGGTGTGAATAGAGATGAAATAAAATTGAATGTGAATTGATCATTGCCGAAGCCAAGGGATGAGTTTTGAGGGTTCATTATGACATCTTGTATATTTTTATATTTGTTTTAAATTTTCCATAATGGATGTTATAATAAGAATTATACTTTTTCTAAAATGCTTTCATTTGAGGAGCTCCCGCTATTGTGTAAGAGGAAAGGCAGGTCGCAACTTCCCCCTTCCAGATTCAGAGAAGAGAAAGCCTCCTCAACCCGACACGGCCAAAACAGGGTTACTGTGACAGAAATGAGGTGTACTGTGCCTCTTGGACTGACTTATCTGTTTTGTTTCATCCTGGCTTCAGATACTGGTTAACATATTTATATGTGATAGAGCAAATTAACGAGGGGCACTCCAGGACATGGCTGTTTATTTAAGTTACCCATGAGAATGCTAGTGAGGGCTGGCACAGGGTAGATTCTGGGTTGTCACAGCCCACGCTCGGATGCTGCCTTTGCCCTGGTGCCAACCTCGCCCGTTCAGCTGGTGGCAGGAAGTAGGTAGAAGGACAAATCCCACAGGGACCCTCTGGGGTTTGGCTTGACCTTCAAGCAGCAATTGCCACATCACCCTCACACTTAAAGGGGTTGTGAGTAAAACACCATGGCAAAGTGGCTGGGGTTCCCTCTCTCTCTAAATATGTGTACCCAACTTCTGCTCCATGCCAGGCACAGTCCTGGAATAAGGGTTACAGCATTGCACAGAACAGACCAAAATCCCTGCCCTCAGGGAGCTTCCATGACTTGCTCAGTCACCTGAGAGCTTTCAAGACTTCTTCAGACATTGAAAATAACATTAAATGTGGGACTTCCCTGTTGGTCCAGTGGGTAAAGCTCCGTGCTCCCAGTGCAGAGATGCAGAGGGAGGGTGCAGGTTCAATCCCACATGCTGCATGGGGTGACCAAAAAAAGAAAAAAAAAACATTAAATTTATCATTTTAACCAGTTTTGAGTAGTGCTAATTTACGTTATTGTGCAGCTAATCTCCAGAACTTTTTCATTTTGCAGAACTGACATTGTATACCCACTAACCAACAGCTCCCCTTTGTCCACCCCGACCCCAGGCCCCTGGCGTTCTGTTTTATCTCTCAATTTAACTTCTCTAAGTACTTTGTATAAATGGAATCACACGCATTTGTCTTTTTGTGGCTGGCCTGTTTCACTTAGCATAATGTCTTCAAGGTTGTGCATGCTGTAGTATATATCAGCATTCTTTGCCTTTTTAAGGCCGAATATTCCATTGCAGTATATACATTTCCTTCATCCATTCATCCACAGATGGGCTTTTGGGTTGCTTCCACCTTTTGGCTGTTACGAATAATGCTACTATGAATATGAGTGTAACACAAATATCTCTTTAAGATCTTGCTTTCAATTCTTTGGGGTATATACCCAGAAGTGGAATTGCTGGCTTGTACAGTAATTCTAATTTTTTGAAGAACCACACTATTGTTTTCCACAGCGTATGCACTATTCTACATTTCTACAGACAGTGCACAAGGGTTCCAGTTTCTCTGCATCCTCACCAACACTTCTTATTTCCTGTTTTGTTTTGTTTTCAGTAATTGCTACCCTAGTGGGTGTGAAGTAAAGACTGTTTTTTAAAAACTACTTGTACCAGCTTAATTATAAAACAACTGTGCTAAATTAGGTCAGCTGGAAAGACACACAAAGGAAAGGACAACTCAAATTCATCACTAGCAAATGAGTAAACTGAGGCTGCTGGGTAAAGGTCTTGCTCCAAGTCACGCCTTGAGGTGTGGTGGCACAGGGTTCTAAACCGTGGGTCAGAAAACATTTGCTGTGAAAAGACAGATAGTAAATACATTAGATTCTGGGCCACATGATCTCTGTCTCAACTCCAGTTGCTGCTGTATCAGGGAAGCAGCCATAGACAGCGCATTCAAACGTGGTGGTATGCCAGTAAAGCTTTATTTACAAAAACAGGCAGTGGCCTGCAGTTTGCTGACTCCTGTTCTAAAGCATTATGCTAAAATGTAGTAAGCCGGTGTAGCACCGGACCCCGAACTTCCAGTTGCCTGTGTATGATCTTGGTAGAACTGTCAGTCAAGGTAGCCTACCCAACTGGGGTCAAGAGGTGGGCGCATGGCCCAAACTGGACCTTTCTATCTGGCCTACCCATCTTGAAGCAAAGACAAGATGTTGAAACGAATCAAACCTCTGGTCTCTGGTGGTGGTGACTGTTGTTGGTTCCTCCTACCAGAATTCCCAAAGCCCCCTGGTTCCCAGCCCTTTCCAATCCTGGTGACTCAGTTTTCCTTCTGTTCTGCAAGTATCCCCCCATCATTTTGTAAATTTCTGTCCTGCTGTATTAGCTTGCATCAGTTTCTGTTACTCACAACTAGAAAATCTTGACTGATCATTGACTTTTTAAAAAGTATTTATTTATTTATTTGTCTGTTCTGGGTCTTAGTTGTAGAACATGGGATCTCTAGTTGTAGCATGTGGGATCTAGTTTCCTGACAGGGATCAAACCCGGGCCCCCTGCATTGGGAGCACAGCGTCTTAGCCACTGGACTACCAGGAAGTCCTTGATCGCTGACTTTTAAGGAACAATAGCCTATATAATTTTTTTAATCACAAAGCCCCCAGGGGGCTTGGGAGAGAACTGATACATGTGTTCAGTTCCGTTCAGTCGCTCAGTCGTGTCTGACTCTTTGCGACTCCATGAACCGCAGCACGCCAGGCCTCCCTGTCCATCACCAACTCCCTGAGTCCACCCAAACCCATGTCCATCGAGTCGGTGATGCCATCCAGCCATCTCATCCTCTGTCGTCCCCTTCTCCTCCTGCCCTCCATCTTTCCCAGCATCAAGGTCTTTTCCAATGAGTCAGCTCTTCGCATGAGGTGGCCAAAGTATTGGAGTTTCAGCTTCAACATCAGTCCTTCCAATGAACACCCAGGACTGATCTCCTTTAGGATGGACTGGTTGGATCTCCTTGCAGTCCAAGGGACTCTCAAGAGTCTTCTCCAACACCACAGTTCAAAAGCATCAATTCTTCGGCACTCAGCTTTCTTGATAGTCCAACTCTCACATCCATACATGACCACTGGAAAAACCATAGCCTTGACTAGACAGACCTTTGTTGGCAAACTAATGTCTCTGCTTTTTAATATGCTATCTAGGTTGGTCATAACTTTCCTTCCAAGGAGCAAGCATCTTTTAATTTCATGGCTGCAGTCACCATCTGCAGTGATTTTGGAGCCCACAAAAATAAAGTCAGCCACTGTTTTCACTGTTTCCCCATTTATCTGCCATGAAGTGATGGGACCGGATGCCATGATCTTAGTTTTCTGAATGTTGAGCTTTAAGCCAACTTTTTCACTCTCCTCTTTCACTTTCATCAAGAGGCTCTTTAGTTCTTCTTTGCTTTCTGCCATAAGGGTGGTGTCATCTGCATATCTGAGGTTACTGATATTTCTCCTGGCAATCTTGATTCCAGCTTGTGCTTCCTTCAGCCCAGCGTTTCTCATGATGTACTCTGCATGTAAGTTAAATAAGCAGGGTGACAATATACAGCCTTGACGTACTCCTTTTCCTATTTGGAAGCAGTCTGTTGTTCCATGTTCAGTTCTAACTTTTGCTTCCTGACCTGCATACAGATTTCTCAAGCGGCAGGTCAGGTGGTCTGGCATTCCTATCTCTTTCAGAATTTTCCATAGTTTATTGTGATCCACACAGTCAAAGGCTTTGGCATAGTCAATAAAGCAGAAATAGGTGTTTTTCTGGTACTCTGTTTTTCTGGTACATGTGTATGTATGGCTAAATCCCTTCACTGTTCACCTAAAACTACCACAACATTGTTAATCAGCTATATCCCAATACAAAGTAAAAAGTTTAAAGTTTGAAGAAAAAAGAAAGCCCCCAGAGAGCTAAAATAGAATTTGATTTCTTAAAATGCAATTATGCTGAAGCTGAAGGATATCTCAGATTCACCAGTTGAAATGCTGCCTTCCAGGCCTGCCAGTGCAGACACATCACAGGGACGACCCTTATCCTTGTTTCTTAGTTCAGTGAACACCCCAGCTCTCCCCAGCTGTCATTCATGCAAGCCCCTTGCCCTCTCTGGGCCTCAGTTTCTCCATCTGTAACATGGGGGTGGGGAAAGTGAACAATCATGGTGATTCAGGTTGCATCCAGCTCCAGGTTTTTTTTTTTTTATCAGGGTTTCGTACTGTGTACTCAGCTCCGTGCCTGCAAGGAGCTTGAGGAAGAACTGCAGAGAGATGTCAGGCATAAGCAGTGGTGACACGGGGCTGCCTGTGCAAAATGCCAGGTGAAGAAAATAGCTATGGGTGTTCAGAGGGAAGAGAGCTGCTATGGACTGGAAAGGACTTTAGCTGAGCCTTTAACAACAGATAGGCTTAGAATAGGGAGAGAGGGAAAAACTTTATGCACTTCATGAGCCGCTTAGCCCTCAGACCAAGCTCTGGCAGCAGGTCCTGGCTTCATTTCCCTCCCTGGAGCAGCAGAGGATGAATGGAACCAACCAGGGGCTGCTCAGGTCCACTTCTACTGGTGACGTTATTTGTTCCATTCAGTTTCTTGTAGGTGTTTCTAGTTGTTGACTGCAGGGAGCAGGGTGTGGACACTTCTTTGCTCTCTAGCTAGAATATCAAAGTCTTGCTGAACTTGCTTGTTTTCTGCCCGTTCCAGCTGTCCAAGCAGTCACAGACAGCCCCCTGCGTCCTCCCCACCCCACCCTCCAGAAGGAATGAAGAGGGGCTTCGAGTGTGTGATTCAGGCCCCCAGGAGGTACCTCTGATGGGAGGGAACAGTCCTGTTCCTTCACCATGGGGGTGCTGGGCAGGGTGGCACAGGGCAGCAGGGGGTGACCCTCTCCCCTCCTCAGCTTTCTAAACGCCATCTGTTCCCAAACCCAAGCTTGCTTTCCGCTGCACCCAAGCCACCCGTGGGACTGGTTACCGCAGCACAAACACCTCTTTGTTCACTGCTTTGTGTTCGTTTGTTGGCATTTGAACAGTTCTCTGTGGTTCAAGTTTGAGGCCAGCATGAGACAAAATGAGAATGGCAAAAGTGGGCATGGGTGCCACACCTCTTTTCCACCCTCCTTCCCCCAAGTCTAGACCCCCCAGCTCCCCTTTACATTAATAACAAACACCACCACCACCACCTTTGGAATTTCCTCCTCCCTCAGGGTCTCATTCTTTGCTGTTTCATATGGCTTATCTCAGAAACAAATCTCTTCAAAGGGATGAAATTTTGATAAAGTGTTTCTGTTTTAATAAGAATCTTCAGGAGACACAATACCCAGGCATTGTGACAGGTTTCTCACGGCAGATCAGGCTGCCCCTCAAGTACAGTCCCCCCTCTGTTCTTTGTCTAAGCAACAGACACCAGGGTACACTGGCCCAGCAAGAAGGGGGCCTGAGCTCCTAGCCTCAGCTCAGCCATTAATATCAATCTCTTCTACCCCTTTAGAAGAGCCTCAGCTTTCCCATCATTACAGCAAAGGGGTTGAATGGAATGATTATCCCCAGCCCCACCATTTACAAGCCTGTGTAAGTGAGAGCGAGAAACTGATGTGCTGACCCCCTCCCCACAAAAAAAAAAAGTTCCCTGCTTTTTAAGAACTGCTCATGAAACTAGGAGACAGTAAGATTTCTGTAATTCTAAAACACGTGGCTTTTCTGCTACTTGGGATGGTTTTCTCCAAGCCATACCGCTTTATGGACTTCCCTATTGACTCAGTGGTAAAGAATCGGCCTGCAGTGCAGAAGACTCGAGTTCAGTCCCTGGGTTGGGAAGATCCCCTGGAGAAGGATATGAACAACCCACTCTAGTATTCTTGCCTGGGAAATCCCATGGACAGAGGAGCCTGGCGAGCTACAATCCATGGGGTCACAAAAGAGTTGGACACGACTGAGCAACTAAACAACAACATAACGTTTCACAGCTTCCATGGTGCTGTTGCTGCCCTGACTCAATGCAAAGCTCGTTCTGTAAAAAAAAAACATAAATAGAAACCTCAATTAAATAGACTTGAGAGACCTGAAGGAGGAGCTCTCATGCCATGCAGTGATAACAGAGCCCAACAGGAAGAAGAAAGACTCCCGGCAAGGACTCAGCCAGTGAAAATCCATAGACTCTTTGTTAACTACAGCCCTCCCACCTTCCTTTTCCCTCTATAAAAGAGTTCTGCTTCCCTTGCCATGCTGGGACTTGCCTGTGGCTTGCCAGAGTCGCAGATCCCAAATTGCAATTCTTTGCTGATCCCAAATAAACTCATTTTTGCTGGAGAAATATCCAGCAGTGTGTTTTAGGTCAACAGTTCAACAAATAATTTTGAGTAACTATAAGGTGTCAGTCATTGTCTCGGCTCTACAGATACAAGCATGAATGAGGTGAGGGGTTTGGAAATAATATAGTAGGGAAGAGGAAGTGTGGATTGAGAAGGAGCATCGTTCCTTGTGAAGGGAACTTTGAATGTAAGGTGGGACTGAATAGAGAGAGCCCATGTCTGAAAGCAAAATGAGCATTTAGAAGCAGCCAACCTTGGGAAGGTCTAGCAGCATCTTGTGCAAAGGCCCTGAGGCAGGAACTAAATAAGCACCTGAGGCGCTGGGGATCAAAAAGTGTGTTTGGAACTTAGGGTGATAGCAAGACATGAAATTGGACAGGAAAATTGGGTTGGATTTTGAGTATAACAAAAAATGGTTAGAGTATAACAAAAAGTCATTAGCATTCTTTCAACATTAAAAAGTCATGCTGGGACCTCCCTGATGGTCCAATGGCTAAGACTCCACACTCCCAATACGGGGGGCCTAGGTTTAGTCCTTAGTTAGAGAACTAGATTCCACATACTGCAACTAGCACCCAGGGCAGCCAAATATTAATAACTAAACAAATTTTCTTTTTAAAAAGTCATCCTGGCTGCTGTATTGTTGTCATTAGCACCACTATGAATTTCTCCAGGGCACCATTCACTGTGTGGTCAGTGTAGCAGAGCCCCCTGGAGTTGTGCAAAGTGAAGCAGCCCTGTCTGTCTTCCTCCGTCCCCACGAGCATCGGAGGATCCTGAAGCTAAGTGACTTTGGGGTAGAAAGTCTTCCTCAAGGCTTTGATGATGTCAATCCTCTGTCACCTTTGAGAAGCCCAAGGGGAACTCTGGCCCCTCCAGGGTGTCTGCACTGATCCCCATAAACACTCCCTCCTCCCTTTCATCTGAGAGGTTGAGCGTGGCGGCAGACGCTCCCTCACTCTCTCCTCCCTTCAAACTGACACTCTCTAAGCCTTTAAGCAGCTTGTAACTCCATCATCTCAGCACCCCTTGGAAGGGAGCAACCGGCAGATTAAGCGATTCTGGGATCCAGGCGCTAAGGAATTCGGGGCCTCTCCGGTTTCTTGGCAGGAGTTACATGTACATGCAGAGACTCTTCTTCAGAACAAGTGAAAATAATTCCTTCCAGGGGCAGAAAAAGGCGTGCTTTTGGCAAAGGACTTCATAAGATGTTATCTCAAGAGACCCGCATGGGAGCCCTGGGAGAGAAGGCAGAAGTTGCTAAACCAGGTGGGGAAATGGACAGATGGGTGGGGAGATGCTTACTAGGCTGACTGACTGAACTGAACTGAACTGCATTTTCCACTCCCCTGGAACTTGGAGGGAGGGATGGGAGGGGAAAGGAAGGGAGGGGAGTGGAGTGGAGCAGAGATCTGCTGAAGGTGAGGCTAGGTGCAACTCCCGAAGCTGGACATCTTGGAGGAAAAAAAAAAAATCACAGATTTAGAAAGTTAGGGCTGCAAGGGACCCCAGGTATCATCCAGTCCAACCTTATTCCTTGGATGAAAAGATCGAGACCCCAAAGGTGAGTGCTTCCTCTTGCTGGCTAGCAGGGGAGGTGGCCTTCTATGCCAGAGGAGGAATTGGAATGTATGCATTTTGGAGGACACTTTGGCAACATCTGTCAATGTTTTAAATACACATATGCTCTTGGGCCCAGCAATTCCACTTCTATGAATTCATCCTACAAAAATCTTGCACATGTGCACAGAGCTGTATGTACGAGGTGCCCTGTAGCATGCACCTTGTCAGTGCAAGAAGCCTCAAGAAACAGCACAGGGCATGGTGTTGTTCAGTCCCCCATTTGTGTCCGACTCCTTGCGACTCCTGGACTGCAGCACACCAGGCCTCTCTGTCCCTCACCATCTCCCAAAGTTTGCCCACGTTCATGTCCATTGCATCGGTGATGCCACCCACCATCTCAGCCTCTGACGTCCTCTTCTTCTGCCCTCAATCTTTCCAAGCATCAGGGACTTTTCCAATGAGTCAGCTGCTCACATCAGAAGACCAAAATATAGGAGTTTCCACCTCAGCATCGGTCCTTCCAAGAGTATTCAGGGTTGATTTTCCTTAAGATTGACTGGTTTGATCTCCTTGCTATCAAAGGGACTCTCAGGAGTCTTCTCCAGCACCACAGTTCCCACAGATTAAACTGTGGGACCTTTGTTTTATGGAATCCTCTGCAGACACTGGGAAGAAGAAGGGGGCAAATATGCATCATTGCTATGGGAAGATTACTAGTGGTATTTTAAATGAAAAATACATCACATAAAACATATGGTATAGTAACAAAAAGCATATGTGCTTTTAAATGACAACACATGTCAGACTGAGAAGGACAAATAGTGTATGATATTGCTTACATGTAGAATCTAAAAACAGGAGACAAATGAACTTATTTACAAAACAGAAATAGAGTCACAGACATAGAAAACAATCTTAGCAGGGGAGGGATAAACTGGGAGATTGGGATAGACATATACACACTACTGTATATAAAATAGGTAACTAATAAGAGGTCTTCCCTAGTAGCTCAGCTGGTAAAGAATCCGCCTGCAATGTAAGAGACTTCAGTTTGATTCCTGGGTTGGGAAGATCCGCTGGAGAAGGGATAGGCTACCCACTCCAGTATTCTTGGGCTTCCCTGGCAGCTCCTTATTATCCTGATGGATAATTAATAAGAACCTGTTGTATAGCACTGGAAACTCAACTCAATGCTCTATAATGACCTATATGGGAAAAGAATCTAAAAAAGAGTGGATATATGCATAGGTATAACTTTACTATACTGCAGAAATCAACTAACCTCCAACAAAATTTGTAGAAATAAAATAAATGTATACACCTGTATTTTTATACATTATTAGCATATTTTCAGAAAGATATCTAAAGAATATCAACAGTTTAGGAAATGAAATAGGAGCTGAGGAGAAGACCTTTTAATTTCATTTTATTCCCTTCTGCAAAGTCTGGAGTTTGATGTTGGGCAGGTTTTTATCAGGTTTGTGGTACTTCGTCACTGCTGCTAAGGCGCTTCAGTCGTGTCCGACTCTGTGCGACCCCATAGACGACAGCCCACCAGGCTCCCCTGTCCCTGGGATTCTCCAGGCAAGAACACTGGAGTGGGTTGCCATTTCCTTCTCCAATGCATGAAAGTGAAAAGTGAAAGGGAAGTCGCTCAGTCATGTCCGACTCCTAGCGACCCCAAGGACTGCAGCCCACCAGGCCCCTCTGTCCATGGGATTTTCCAGGCAAGAGTACTGGAGTGGGTTGCCATTGCCTTCGTCACAGGGCACAGCAATGACAGCTTTGGGCTTCTGCTTCTTGAAGTCCTTTGCTGGCTGTGTCCCTAAGATTTAGAGCGAATGGCAAATCCCTTTCCCTCCCTGAAGTTCAGTTTCCCTATCTGTAAAACACGGTGTGTGTGTGTGGCAGGAAGCGTGGTAGAACAGGTGATCCCTCAGTATCCTTCTGGGGGCAACCCCCCCGGAGCTGGGGCACATGCGCACACAAACATACATACCTAGGAGTACACACACACACATACCTAGGAGTACACATACACCTAGGACACAATCACCCCTAGGACACACACACACAAACACACACACAGCTAGGAGTACACACACACCTAGGACACACACACACCTAGGAGTACACACACACACACACCCCTAGGACACACACACACAAACACACATACACCTAGAAGTACACACACACACACACCTAGGACACACACACACCTAGGACACACACACACCTAGGACACACACACACACACACCTAGGACACACACACATACCTAGGAGTACACACACACACCTAGGACACACACACACACACCTAGGAGTACACACACATACACACCTAGGACACACACACCTAGGACACACACACCTAGGACACACACACATACCTAGGGCACACACACACACAACCCTAGGAGTACACACACAAACCTAGGACACACACTTCTAGGACACACACACACACACCTAGGACACACACATACACCTAGGAGTAGACACACACACACACACACCCCTAGGACACACACTCCTAGGACACACACACACCTAGGACACACACACACAAACACACACGACACACACACACAAACACACACACACCTAGGAGTACACACACACACACATACCTAGGACACACACACACATACCTAGGGCACACACACACACCTAGGAGTACACACACACACACACACCTAGGACACACACACCTAGGACACACACACAAACACACACACACCTAGGACACACACACACACCTAGAAGTACACACACACACACCTAGGACACACACACACACACACCTAGGACACACACACACAAACACACACACATAGGACACACACACCTAGGACACACACACACACATAGGACACACACACCTAGGACACACACACACACACACAGACACACACACACCTAGGAGTTCTCATTTCTGGCGTCAGGTTTCCCCCTGCTGGTTTCTTCAGGAAACTGCTAAGAGAGAGGTTCTCAAGGGTGGCTGTACCACTCCGTGATGGTCTTTTGGAGATGTGTGGGATTGTCTGGGGCTCTAGGGGACAGTGGTGTTTAACAGGTGGGGCTGAGAGAGCCTGGACATCCTCCACTGCAGAAGACAGTCCTTACACAGTGAAGAACTGTCCTACATCCTGCGTGACTTTTGAATGAGCCAATGAAGAAATCCCGTTCATAATTATCTAAGCCTGGAATCTCACTCTCCTTTACAAGCATTAACAAAATCACTTGAGTTTTTGTTTGTCTGTTGTTCTGGTTTGCACTGTTTTAGAATCTACTGAACTGCAGCCATCCTGTAAATCTATGGATGCTCGGGCTTTGCTTTGTCTAGAGCTTTACCAAGAGTTGTTCACCATCTCATATAGCCATGCCGCCACTTCCGCCCACTTGTATCCACCTGCAGCTGTAGCCATGTCAGTGTGAGTCGCTCAGTTGTGTCCAACTCTTTGTGACCCCGTGGACTGTAGCCTACCAGGCTCTGCTATCCGTGGAATTCTCCAGGCAAGAATACTGGAATGGGTAGCTATTTCCTTCTCTGGGGGATCTTCCTGACCCAGAGATTGAACCCACATCTCCTTCACTGCAGGCAGATTCTATATCCCTTGGCAAATATGTACCCTAAGAAACCTTAGACTTCTTTTAACAGATGGAAAACTAAATAGTACGAAATTAGCAGTTGTATATGAAATGCAGAAGTTTTACTTTTTAATTTTTTCTAGCTTTGAGATACGAGGCGAAATGTGATTTGATGCATGCAAAATGCTTACCGCAACACCTGTTGTTGTTGTTGTTGTTTAGTCACTAAGTCATGTCTGACTGCTTTGTGCCCTTATGATCTGTAGCCAGTGAGGCTCCTCTGTCTGTGGGGTTTCCCAGGCAAGAATACTAGAGTGGGTGGCCATTTCCTTCTCCAGGGGATCTTCCTGCGTCAGGGACCAAACCTGCGTCTCCTGCATTAGCAGGGAGATTCTTTACCACTGAGTCAACAGGGAAGCCCTAGTTAACACCTCCATCCTCTCATAAAATTACCTCTTTTTGTGTGTGTGATTGATAGCATTTAAGACCTCTGTTAACAACTTGAAAGTATATATATACACTTTCAAGTATATATAGCACATTTTTATGGATTATAGTTACCAGGTTGTTGATTAATCCCCATAATTTATTCATTTTATAGCTGGGAATATGTGCCATTTGACCAATATTTCCCCATTTTCCCCACACCCCCCTCCCTAGCCTCTGGCAGTCACCAGGCACTCTCTGTAAGTTCAACTTCTTTAGATTCCAGACAGAAGTGAGAACACGCAGAGTTTATCTCTATCAGATTAATTTCACTTGGTTTAATGCTCTCAAGGTCCATCCATATTATCGCAAAGGGCAGGATTTCCTTCCTTTATGGCTGAATAACATTCCTGTGGGTGTGTGTACATTTTTTTTTCTTTGTTGAAGTATAGTTGACTTATACTTGTGTTAGTTCCAGGTGTACAGCAAAGTGATTCCGTTATGTTTTTCAGGTTATTTTCCATTATAGGTTATTATTATTAGATATTGAATATAGTTGCCTGTACTATGTAGTAAATCCATGTTGCTTCTCTATTTTTATATATAGTAGTTTGTATCTATTAATCTTATACTCCTAATTCCAATTCTCCCTCCTAATTCTCTTTTTTCTTTTTTTATATTTAATGATGGTTATGTGGCTGTATAAAATTCAAATATGTGCATTTTATTGTATGTCAGTTATACCTCAGTAAAGCTGCCAAGTATGTTCTTTTCACATGTATGTCAAATACAAGTTATGGTTATGAGGATTAAGCTTTATAATTTTTCTTCAGGATTCAGTGCAGTTCAGTTCATGTGCTCAGTCGTGTCCGACTCTTTGCAACCCCATCAATGGCAGCACACCAGGCCTCCCTGTCCATCACCAACTCCTGGAGTTTACCCAAACCCATGTACATCGAGTCAGTGATGCCATCCAACCATCTTATCCTCTGTTGTCCCCTTCTCCTCCTGCCCTCCATCTTTCCCAGCATCAAGGTCTTTTCCAATGAGTCAGCTCTTTGCATCAGGCGGCCAGAGTATTGGGGTTTCAGCTTCAACATCAGTTCTTCCAATGAACACCCAGGACTGATCTCCTTTAGGATGGACTGGTTGGATCTCCTTGCAGTCCAAGGGACTCTCAAGAGTCTTCTCCAACACCACAGTTCAAAAGCATCAATTCTTTGGCGCTCAGCTTTCTTCACCATCCAACTCTCACATCCATACATGACCACTGGAAAAACCATAGCCTTGACTAGACGGACCTTTGTTGGCAAAGTAATGTCTCTGCTTTTCTTTTCTTTTTTTTTTTAAAATAAATTTATTTATTTTAGTTGGGGGCTAATTACTTTACAATATTGTAGTAGTTTTTGCCATACATTGACATGAATCAGCCATGGATTTACATGTGTTCCCCTGCCTGGACCCCCCTCCCACCTCCCTCCCCATCCCATCCCTCTGGATCATCCCCTTGCTCCAGCCCTGAGCATTTGTCTCATGCATCGAACATGGAATGGTGTTCTGCCTCCTAATTCTCATACTCCTAATTCTCCCTCCTCTAACCCCCTTTGGTAACCATAAATTTGTACATTTTCTTTATCCATTCACGCATTCATGAACATTTAAGTTGTTTCCATGTCTTGACTATTGTTAATAATGCTGCCATGAGCACAGAGGTGGCGACACCTCCTTAAAATAGTTTATTTCCTCCAGATATATACCTGGAAGAGGGAAAGCTGGATCCTATGGCAGCTCTATTTTTAGTTTTTTGAGGAACCTGTGTACCGTTCTCCATAGTGGCTGTACCACTTCACATTCCCACCAACAGTGTATGAGGGTTCCCTTTTCCTACACCCTCACAGATACTCACCATCCTTGTGTTTTTGCTGACAGCCATTCTAATAGATGTGAAGTGATATCTCACTGTGGCTTTGACTTGCATTTCCCTGATGATTAGTGATGTTGAGCATCTTTTCATGTACCTATTGGTCATTTGAATAGCTTTTGGGGGGAATGTCTATTCAAGTTCTCTGCCCATATTTTAATTAGATTGTTGGCTTTTTTCGCTGCTGAACTGGTTGATTTCCTAGTGTATTTTAGATATTAACCTTTTATCAGATAGATGGCTTGCAAACATGTCCTCCCAGTCCGTAAATTGCCTTTTTATTTTGCTGATAGTTTCTTTTGCTGTGAGGAATCTTTTGTGTTTGATGTAATCTCACTTTTTATTCTTGTTTTGGTTGCTTGCACTTTTAGTGTCACAGCTAAAAAATCTTTGTCAAGACCCATGTCAAAGGAGTTTTTCCCTGTCAGACCCCAATATCCACCTGCCCTTTTTCTTGGCCCCAAGACTTTTACTATGCTGACTTTGTCCCACCTCTCATTAATTAACTTATTTTCTCTTAACAAATATTAATGAAATCTTAATATGTTCCAAGAAATGTGCTCAGGGTGAGGGGCATAGCAGTGAAAAAAGAGATCAGGTCCCTATTTTCATGGACGTTACATTTTCATCGCAGGGAGGAGTGTCAGGTTCGTGTTCAGTTGCTCAGTTGTATCTGACTCTTTGCCACCCCATGAGCTGCCGCACTCCAGACTTCCCTGTCCTTCTCTGTCTCCTGGAGTTTGCTCAAACTCATATTCATTGAATCAGTGATGCCATCCAACCATCTCATCCTCTGTCACCCCTTTCACCTCCTGCCCTCAATCTTTCCCAGCATCAGGGTTTTTTCCAGTGAGTCCACTGTTCACACAGGTGGCCAAAGTATTGGAGCTTCAACTTCAGCATCAGTCCTTCCAATGAATATTCAGGGTTGATTTCCTTTAGGATAGACTGGTTTGATGTCCTTGCTGTCCAAGAGACTCTTAAGAGTCTTCTCTAGCACCACAGTTAAAAAGCATCAATTTTTCAGCTCTAAGCCTTCTTTATGGTCCAACTCTGCACATGACTACTGGAAAAACTATAGCTTTGACTATACAGACCTTTGTCGGCAAATTGATGTCTCTGCTTTTCAATGTGCTACCTAGATTTGTCATAGCTTTTCTTCCAAGGAGCAAGCGTCTTTTGATTTCATGGCTGCAGTCACATCTTCTGTGATTTGGAGCCCAAGAAAATAAAGTCTGTCACTGTTTCCATTTTTTCCCTATTGCCATGAAGTGATGAGACTGGATGCCATGATCTTAGTTTTTTGAATGTTGAGTTTTCAGCCAGCTTTTCCACTCTCCTCTTTCACCTTCATCAAGAGGCAGGTTCCTCTTTGCTTTCTGCAGTTAAGGTGGTATCATCTGCATATCTGAAGGAGAGGAAAGAGGGGTAAGAGGGGTAGACCTGAAAGGTCTCTCTGAGGACGTGACATTTAAACTGAGTTCTGATAGTGGTGAAGAGACAATGTTTTTGTTACTAATGAAAAGCGAGTAATAAAAGTGTTTTAATGTGGAAAGCTGGGGAAAGAGTGTAGTTTCAACAACTGGGACAGCAAGTGCAAAGGCCCTGAGGCAGGGCAGACCTTGGCTGTTTTAGGAATACAAAGCAGGCCATTACGGCTCTAGTAGAGCGGCTGAGTAGGCTGTGCTGGGAGACATGGATAGTTGTTGTTGTTGTTCCGTCCCCTGGTCGTGTCCAACTCTTTGCAACCCCACGGACTGCAGCACGCCAGGCCTCTCGGTTCCTTACCATCTCCCAAAGTTTGCCCAAGTTCATGTCCATTGCATTGGTGATGCCATCCAGCCATCTCATCTTCTGATGCTGAATTCTCTTTCTGCCCTCCATCTTTCCCAGCATCAGGGACTTTTCCAATGAGTCAGCTCTTTGCATCAGGTGACCAAAATACTGGTGTTTCAGCTTCAGCATCAGTCCTTTCAAGAGTATTCAGGGTTGATTTTCCTTAAGATTGACTGTTTTGGTCTCCTTTCTGTCCAAGGGACCCTCAGGAGTCTTCTCCAGCACCATAATTTGAAGGCATCGATTCTTCAGCACTCTACCTTCTTTACGGCCCAGGTCTCACAACCATACATGACCACTGGGAAGATCATAGCCTTGACTATACAGACCTTTGTTGGCAGACTAATGTCTCTGCTTTTCAACAGGCTGTCTAGGTTTGTCATAGCTTTCCTGCCAAGAAGCAAACGTCTTCTGATTTCATGGCTGATGTCACCATCCGCAGTGATTTTAGAGCCCAAGAAGAGGAAATCTGTCACTAATTCCACCTTTTTCCTTCTATTTGCCATGAGGTAATGGGGCCAGATGCCATAATCTTAGTTTTTTTAATATTTAGTTTTAAGCCGGCTCTTTCACTCACCTCCTTCACCCTCATCAAGGAGGTCGCTTTCTGCCATTAGAGTGGTATCATCTGCATATCTGAGGTTGTTGATGTTTCTCCCACCTATCTTGATTCCAGCTTCTAACTCATCCAACCCGGCATTTCTCATGATGTGCTCAGCATATAGATTAAACAAACAGGGTGACAGCAGACAGCCCTGTCGTACTCCTTTCTCAATCTTGAACCAATCAGTTGTTCCCTACAGGGTTGTAGCTGTTGCTCATTTCTCATGATGTGCTCAGCATATAGATTAAACAAACAGGGTGACAGCAGACAGCCCTGTCGTACTCCTTTCTCAATCTTGAACCAATCAGTTGTTCCCTACAGGGTTGTAGCTGTTGCTTCTCGACCCGCATATAGGTTTCTCAGGAGACAGGTAAGATGGTATAGTATTCCCATTTCTTTAAGAACTTTCCACAGTTTGTTATGATCCACACAGTCAAAAGGCTTTGGTGTGGTTGATGAAACAGCAGTAGATGTTTTTCTGGAATTCCTTAGCTTTCTCTGTGATCCAGCAAATGTTGGCAATTTGATCTCTGGTTCCTCTTCTTTTTCTAAACCCAGCTAGGACATCTGGAAGTTCTTGGTTCATATAATGCTAAAGCCTATCATGCAAGATTTTAAGCGTGACCTTACTAGCATGGACAGAGAGGCCTGGCGTGCTGCAATTCATGGGGTTGCAGAGAGTCGGACACGACTGAGCGACTGAACTGAACTGAACTGAACTACTAGCATGGGAGATGAGTGCAATTGTCCGGTGGTCAGCACATTCTTTAGTACTGCCCTTCTTGGGAATTGGGATGAGGATTGACCTTTTCCAGTCCGTGGCTAACGCTGGGTCTTACAGATTTGCTGACATATTGAATGCAACACCTCGATGGCATCATCCTTTAGGGTTTTGAATAGTTCTACTGGAATTCCATCACATCCACTAGCTTTATTAGCTTTATTCCATCACATCCAACACAGCAGTGCTTCCTAAGGCCCACTTGACTTCACTCTCCAGAATGTCTGGCTCTGGGTGGCTGACCACACCATCGTAGCAATCCAGTTCATTTGGATCTTTTTTATACAGTTCTTCTGTGTATTCTTTCCAACTTTTCTTGATTCCTTCAGTGTCTACTAGGTCTCAACCATTTATGTCCTTTCTTGTGCCCATCTTTGGGCCAAATGTCCTCTTGATATCTCCAGTTTTCCTGAAGAGATCTCTAGTCTTTCCCCTTCTGTTTTTTTTCTTCTAGTTTTATACACTGTTCATTGATAAAGGTCTTCTTGTCTCTCTGTGCTATTCTCTGGAAATCTGCATTTGGTTGGATGTACCTTTCCCTTTCTCCCTTGTTTTTCGTTTCTCTTCTTTCTTTAGCTATTTGTAAGGCCTCCTCAGATAACCACTTTGCCTTCTTGTTTTTCTTTTTATTCAAGATGGTTTTGTTTGCTGCCTCCCATGCATTATTACAGACCTCCATGCATAGTTCTTCAGGCATGCTGTTTATAAGCTCTAATCCCTTGCATCTATTCGTTACCTCCACTGCATATTCATAGGGGATTTGATTTAAGTTGTACCTGGCTGGCTTAGTGGTTTTCCCTGCTTTCTTTGGTTAAAGCCTGAATTTTGCTATGAGAAGCTGATGATCTGAGCCACAGTCAGATCCAGGTCTTGTTTTTGCTGATTGTATACAACTTCTCCATCTTCGGCTACAAAGAATGAAATCAGTTTGATTTCAGTATTGACCATGCATTCTCTTGGCAGAATTCAGAGGTTGTCACGGCAAGTATACTGGGGTGGTTTGCCATTCCCTCCTCCACTGGATCACATTTTGTCAGAACTCTCCACCATGACCCGTCCGTTTTGGGTGGCCTACCCGGCATGGCTCATAGCTTCATTGAGTTATGTAAACCCCTTCAGTATGACAAGGCAGTGATCCGTGAAGCAGGGCATGGCTAGAGGGATCATTTATTAGACACCATCTGTAAACAAGACACACCCCTGTCTCCTGGCACTTACTTTCTCATCTGCTCAAACTGCTTGCTTCCTGACCATAATACTTCCTTCTATTAATATTCCTCTGAGTCTTATCCACCTTTCAAGACCAGCCTCTGTCCATCTCCTCCCAGAAGCTTCCCTGACTCTCCCAGCTCTTAGACATGGGCAGGGTGGGGGTGGGGAGATTGGCACCCAGTATGTGTTGAAGCAGGAAGCTCTGTTCACTCTCTTGCCTCCTAAGCTGGTGTTTTTCAAGGGGTGGTCTTCAGACCACTTGCATCAGAGTTCCCCTAAAATGTTCCTAAGTTTTAAAAGTGTTTTTAGTGAAATATTTCAGTTTTAGCAAGTGGAATAATGTGTATTTCTATGCTTACCATCTGCTTTTAAGAACTTTACCATTTGTCCATGCTTGCTTCAGTTCTGTTTTTGTTTCTTAAGAAATGAAACACATCATAAATACAGATGAAGCCTGAGTGCTTGTCAGAAGTGCAGATTCCAAGGCCCTAGCCTGGGTCTACTCATTCAGAATCTCTGGAAAGAGAGCTGTGCATTTTTAACAACCCATTCTCCCTCTTCCTACCTCACCCACCATGATTCCTATGCATAGTGAAGTTTGACAATCACTGACATAACCTGGTTAAAATCTGCTCCATCAAGCAGTTATCTGTTCTTCCTTACAGCCAGCTCCGAAGGTTTTAATCTTTGCTATGCATCAGAGGCACCTGGGGGAACTTTCAAAAATACAGATCTCAGGCTCCTCTCTTGTAAATCAGATTGGGGCAGGGATGTCAGCAAACTCTATGACCAAAACCTCGAAAAGGTGGATTTTGGATGGTTACCGAGGGCTGGGGGAAGAAGGGAGATGGAGTGGGGAAGACCCATCTCCTTTGTTTTGTTTGAAACATTCCTGGCATCATCTAAGTCAGATTCTGATATCCTTACACTTGCTTTCCCCCAGAATAATGTCAGCAAGCATTTCATATACCTCTGAGTGCTGGGCAGAGCTGCTTGCAAGAGCCCTGACCCATGTCTGGGCTGCAGTCCCAGCTCGGACATTAACTCAGTGAGTGGACTGGAGGTTGAGTCGCCAGATTTAGCAAAGCTTTAGGTATGTGATGAGTAATTTTCTAATAGACGTGTGTTCTAAACATTCCACGGAACATACACTAAAAAAAAATTGTTCATATAAAATTCAAGTTTAACTGGAAGTCCTGTGTTTTATCTGGTAATCTTACCTTAGGCGGCATCTTCTGCTCCTGCAAACCTCAGTTTCCACGTTTGGAAGATGAGGAGGCCTCCGCTAGATGACTTCTGTAGGTTCTTATGACTTGGATGCTGTAGCAGTCAGTTCAGAGGCATCCCGCAGTTCTGGAAGCCCTTCTCCCAGGCTCCACCAGAGGGCGCCCTGGCTCTCCTCAGCGGGTTCGGGGATTACGGTTCAGGGAGCAGACTGCTGGGTCCGTCTGGCTCTGGGGGGCCATCTGGAAACCGGGTTGTGAGGCTTCGATGGCCCCAGGTCTTTACTCATCCCTGGGACCGCTGTTTCAGAAGGAGAGACGGGGAGATCTCTAGAGTTTCTGAAGATGGGACCATCTTATCCAGCTCCCCCTCTACCATTATTTAGAAGGGGAGGCTGGACTCCTGAGGGGAAGGCTCTAATCCAGGCAAAGACCTCTGTCCTGGAAACTAGGTTTTAACTCTCTCTCCAGGGCCCCTTTACCTCATTAGGGTTCCCTATTTCTGTTTCCTGCTGGACATATTTTAACCCTTGCAGTTCTAAAACCAAAACCAGTGTGGACACCAGGCAGCCCAGCACAGCCTAACCACTGTGACATGCCTGAGCACCTTCACAAAGAGGATGTGGTCTTGAAACTTTGCACATGAGAGAGCATCAGGGATAAAAGACTCACCTAGGCAGTGGGGAAAATGCAGGCCCCTCTCAATTAAGTCGGGAATGTTGTCATCAACATCATCTTCCTCTCGGCCAGATACAATGACCTGTGAGGCAGGGGCCATTATCATCAGGATTTTACAGATGAGGAAGCAAGCTCAGTGGTCATTGGGCTAAATGGGGCTCAAACCAGTTCTGTAGCTGTTGGGAGAGAAGACCTAGAAGATCTCTAAAGGACCCCCACCCCCTTCAAGAAAAAGAGGAATTGCTCAAAGGGAGAGATACCCACCACTTCAGGACTGGAAATGATTTTAGGAGACTTACCAGTTTGTCATTGAATTAAGTGTAATTCAATTCTCTTCTGGACCATTTAATTATCAAAGAGAAAGTCTTTTCTTCCTTTGACAAGAAACAGCATCCTTCAGGCACAGGGAACATTTGTAATTGCATTACATTTTTTTTCCACTGTATTTTTTTTTTTTAAGTTTATTTATGTCAATAGTAAATGATACTGATTTTTCTCTCAGGGTAATGAGGTAATTTCCTTTAAATGTTAATTTTTTTTTTTTTAAGAGATTTGACTTACAGGAAGTGAAGCACTGATGGAAGGAGAGTATGAAAACATTGCCTGTAAGGATTCTGAGGGTCCCCTTCAGCTCAGCTCCTCGGTATTGCTGCAGCCCCACCTTGTCCTCCCAGGGCTCCAGGCTGATTAATTCTCTTTGCCTCTCCTTGATGCTGCCTTTCCCTTGAAAACTCAACAAAACCCCCTAGAGGGAGAATTCTAGATATGGAGGAGAAAGCTCTGGTTTCCAATTTCCCCCATTTTATGAAAAATGAGCAAGTCATTCAGCCTCCCTGAACCTCAGTTTCCTCATCTGCGAGTATGGGGAGCAGAGCTGTTCTGAGACTGAGTGCTGTGTATTATACAGGTGATCTCCCCCAAGTTGACCAAGGCACAAACAAGGACTGCACCCTACTGTCTCAGAAAAATGTCACAGCCCCCTCCCTACCCGAAGGAACAACTCATCCAAGCCACATACCGTCAGAGCTCTCTGCTTTATGGCCTTTGCAGCACATGTTTCTGCCTCAAATGGTCTGACTTGTGCACGGTCTGCCTAGCCAGAATGAAAGGGCAGCAGAGGCCACGCCTGTGCTTACTCAGGAGAACATAAAACATTATTGCAGGCATCTGGTAAACGTCATAGAGTGAAGGAATGAGCCAATTCCCAACTGTACCCTATCAGTCTCTGCCTGGATTCCTCTAGATCATGGCACTAGGCTGGACTTGCCTTCCTCAAATGGCCAGGATCTAACTGCCCAGTCCTTGCCTCCCTTTGTGTGAACAAGGAACACCGTAATACAAGTTTGAGTTTTATGATTTTTTTAATGACTTTGTATTGTTAGTAGTTTGAAAATAATGTAAAGTAAGAGAGGAATAAACCAATTCTAGACTTGGCATCTGAAGACCTCGCTCTGTGTGTGGTCCATTGCAGCGGAGCGCACTTCCTGGAACTATTTCTCTGTCTCAAAGGGGAGCCTCAGAACACCAGCCTGAAATATCACACCAGCGTGATGGGCACGCATGAGCCTTGAAAAACGCTCAGTGGAGTTAATGGTGGGCCTTTCCAGAACCAGAGTGTTCTTTTTAAAGCCAGTCTAATCTTGTCTCTGTTTCTCTGGTTTAAAATCCTCCAACAACTTCCACTGCAAACAAAAAATAAAATCCAAACTCCCCACACGGCCTACCAGACTGCAGGGTCTGGCCTCTGCCCACCTGTTCAGCTTCATCCAGTACGAGACAGCCCTCAGCCTGGACACCAGCCATGCTGGGGGACTCGTCCTGTTCCCCACCCACTCGAGACTTTTGCCTCTGCTGTCGCCCCCCCCACCCCCCCCCACCCCCCCGGCCTGGAATGCCCTTTCCCCGACCCTTCTCCTCTCCCAACACTTCATTCTTTTCCTTTGTGACTCAGGTGTTTTCAAAGAAGCCCTAGAACAGCCCTGTGCAATAGAACCCTCTGTGGTGATAAAAATGTTCTGGATCTGCCCTGTTCAGTAGGGTAACCACTAACCACATTTTGCTGTTGAGCACTTGAAATGTTTCTGAAGCGACTGAGGGACTGAATTTTAAATTTTAAGTTAAATTTAAATCTAAATAGCCAGGCATGGGAAGTGATTACCGTGGAACATGAGTAATCCTGATTCCTTCTGTGACATACACTGCTGGTTTCTTATATTCTCCCCTCAGTGTGAAAAGTGAAAGTGTTAGTCACCCAGTCATGTTCAACTCTTGGTGATCCAATAGACTGTAGCCCACCAGGTTCCTTTGTCCATGGAATTCTCCAGGCAAGAATACTGGAGTGGGTAGCCATTCCCTTCTCCGTAATCTTCCCAACTCAGGGATCAAACCTGTGTGTCCCGCACTGCAGTTGGATTCTTTACTGTCTGAACCACCAGGGGAGCCCTTTAATGCACCTGTCACATATTGTCATTTATATTTAGTTGGGCATTTTTAAAGCCCATTCCTTGTTAGACTGTAAGTTCCAGAAGAACAAACGCTTTATCTGCTTTGCCACAGCCGTGTCTGTAGTACCTGGAATGGGATCAGTCCATAGTAAGTACATCATAAACATTTCTTGATGGATGGATGAATGAATGAGTAAATGCTTAGTGAAGGCATTGCTTTCATTAGTGCTTTCCCTAGTTGCTTAGCCTGGTGCTCTGATAATGAAGTGCAATCATGAAAAAGGTCAGCCCCCAGGTCATAAAATTAAAAGCTAAATCCATGCTTATAGGCACCATACACTCCCTGTGTATAAGTAAGCTTGTGTGTACAAAAGGGTAATAATGCATTTGCAAAGCTTTGCATCTGTGCATTCATGTGTGGACATGTATGTCCATGTATCTCCATGTCAGGGAAATGAGGTCACTAAGACACATGCAAAGCCACTCAGGGAGGCAGTTTCTAAATCAGTACTTTTTATTTTGAAAGATTTGTCAAACTCTTCACATCGTGGCAAGAGTTTGCATGATTAATAAGAAGCAGCTTTTTCATGAAATGCTTGGAGGTGAACGAGTTCTCAGCCTGTGAGATCCGACCATCCCATTGATTTTGAAGTTTCTTTTGATTAATAGAAAAAGTGGGGAGGGGAGAAGAGGAGGAACATGCTAGCAACTGAAGGAAAGATCTCTGGTGACAGCCATCCAGATGTGAAAAAAGAAAACAGAAAACCCAGAAGAAAATTGATTTGCCACCTGCCCTTTTTCTGTTTTACCATGTTCTGCACCTCGCTCTTGATTTTGGTCTTTCTGGCTGAAACAGCCTCCCTGTCCTGCATCTCCTAAAGGTAGTTTGGAGGGGAGCAGCGCTGCAGGATATGGTGATCCACCTCTCAGAGGTGTGGGGGATTCCAGAGAACAGATGGGCCATGGCTCTGAGAAATCTGAGCAAATTGCCTAATGCAAAAAGAAATGGCACTGCAAAGTGAGGAGGGGAAATGGTGAAGAACTGGGTTTATGTGAGAGTTTATGTACTTCCAGAACACAGCCTCGGTTTCCTTCTCTCAGTCACAGACCCTGGCCACAAGATTTGTTATCTGCAATTCTGGCTGGTAGATTCTGCAGGTCTCTCCCATCACTGATCCTCTAGCCCTAGAAGCATCCTTGCCAACATCACATGCCTGTTACTTCCCTTTGTCCATCTTTAGGCCACTTAGGGATGACCCCTGGCAGCCAATACCCTGAAATAATATTAACACAAAGTCTGACTCGGTGAATATTAGTTTCAAACAGAAAAGTAGAAAATCTGAAGATGCGACGTGTGTTAAAGGCAGACTCGAGCAGATCAAGTGTTCCACCCATGTGCCACCAAGACAATGGGCAGAGGTGCACAAGGCAAGAGGAAAATGGGACCAGTAGTGGGTGAGCAAGAGGCCGTGATAGCTGAGTTACAGCTAAGAATGTCGTGACTTGGGTTAAAATGTCTATGTTTAGCACCGTTAACGTATTCGTTTAAGTCTATATTAGCACCTTGACCCCAGGCAGAACAACAAACCATCCAAACATTTTAAACATTGGGGGAAACAGGAGGGGGAAGGTCAAAGAGAGAGAATCTGGCTCTGCAGGAGGAGGCATGGCTTCAGATCACGAGGTCCTTGTCGATGTCCTCTGCAAGGCAAGAAGGAGCAGAATTAGACTTGGGGGCCGGGGTCAATGAGGAAATGCTTCCCAAGGAGTTGGCAGATCCCACCCATCCCGGGGTCCGGGGGCCAGGTAACCAGTCCAAGGTCACCCAGGGAGTCTATGACTGAGAACTTCGGTCTCCCCCATCCCTGGCTGGTCCTTGTCACTTGTGCTGCCAAATTAGGCGTGCTGTTTCCTGTAGGTGCCTGTCAGTTCCCCAAGCAGTGCTAGACACAGAGTGAGTACTGATGCTTGGAAAGGGAGAAAGAGAGAGCCAGGTGGATAGAGAAGGACCAGGAAGTCACCTAAAAGAGCGAGGCCCACCCAGGCAGGGAGAGCAGACAGGAGTTAACCAGGCACAGAGCAGAGATGGACAGGAAGGACAGACGCACAGGGAGCAGCAAGGAGGGAGGGGGAGGACAGCGGACGCTTTGCTCAGATACTCACTCTCCTTGATGCCGAAGCAGCCGGCCCACTCATCCAGGGCGATGTACTTGTCATTGTCCAGGTCACAGGTCTCGAAAAAGCGGGTGGTGCAGTGTTCCATGGGGATAAGGGGGGCACGCAGTGGGGCCAGCTCGGTGTGAGACAGGTACCTGCAAGGGTAAGGTGGGGGGAGGCTGAGGCTGAGCGAGCCCCACAGCCCTGCTTGGGGAGACAGGGGGAGGGAGCCTGCCCCTTGGGGCTAAAGGAGAGGATGTTCACTGCAGAATGGAAAGCCAGGATCCTGGGTCTACCCTGGCTCTGCCACTGACCTGCTGTGGTTCTGAGCATACAGCACTGCCCCACTCTGAGCCTGTTTCCTCCTCCATCAAAGGGGGAGGAATTGATCATAATGTCTAAGGGCCCTTCCAGGTCTGAGGTCTGTGGGTTCATAACACAGGTCTCTTGGTGCATTTCATTGTTTCCTAATTGGCTAAGATCTGAGGGCACAGAAGCTTAAAATATTCGGCATTTCTGCTATTGGTAGATCAAAATCTGGTATGAAACAACAATGCATGTTTTCTGCAGACACACATTTATACATCTGCAAATGCTCAGAAAAGAGGTGAAAAAGAGTTGCATCAAAATGAAGAGAGTACTGAAAAAGTTGGAGAGGAGGGGTGGGGTCTCCCTGGCAGTCCAGTGGTTAAGACTCTGCACTTTGACTGCTAAGGGCCCAGTTTGATCCCAGGAAACTATGATCCCGTAAGATTTGTGGCTGGAAAAAAAAAAAAAAGGAAGAAGGTGCCGACTTCTGGGGAGGGAGCGTGGGAAGGGACTGGAATTGGCTGGCAGAGGGTGAGTAGAACTTTATCTTTTATGTACTGTGTCCCGTGTGGGAGGGAGGCCTTCTGATGTCTCTCCCAATCTCCTCTGTTCCTGTCCTCCCAGCTGGCCTGGACTCCAGAGCACATGTAGGATTTTTCCCCCTTGTTCCCCAGAGCCCTCCATTAGTTGTCCTCACAACACTCTTCCCCAAGGACCCCCAGGCCTTCCTATCTGGCCCAACTCATGGAAGGGATCGTTGACTGAAGCCCCTCCCCCTTCTTTGTGTATCAGTGAGGAAAACGAGCCCCAGAGAGGGGCAGGAACTCAGGCAAGGTCACCGGGTGGCTCTGGGACAAGGCGAGGGGGAGGATGGATCCTCTGATCCAGGCTGCTTTCCCAGATGCAGGGTCCTTGCAGCGGCTCTGGGACAAGGCGAGGGGGAGGATGGATCCTCCGACCCAGGCTGCTTTCCCAGATGCAGGGTCCTTGGAGCCCCATCTGGTAGCCTCCCTCCAGGCCCCTTCCTTGCTCAGCCTGAGTCCAGATGTTCCCTGACTTCTCCCCTCCCCTTCACAATATGACTCAGATGGATCCCAGCCACAGAAAGAGCCTGGGAGAGAAGCTACAGGCAGTTTCCCAGCACTCAGGAGACCCGAACCCCCCAGAATCACCCACAGGGTGGGCTGGACCGGGAGGGAGGGTTGAGCCTCCCAGAGGGGAGCAGCCCTGGGCATCCTGTGCAAGCAGAGTGGCCCTCCTCTTGAGCTGCTCCAGGAGCACACAGCAAGAGAAGGCAGGGGCGAGGGCAGCCAGTCCTGCTCAGCTGCAGACGATCAGCCACCACCTGCAACTTCCGGGCACCTTCCTTACTTTTTCCTTCCATTGTGAGAAACAGATCACCACCTAGAGGGTGAGCTCCATGGGGGCGAGGGGCTTCCATATCAGTTCTGACTACAGTTAAATCCCCTGCCTGGAATCATGCTGGACATGTAATAGATACTCAATAAATGTTGGTTCGCCGACCAACTCCCGGCCTGTCCCACAGGGCGGTTACACGGCACTTCCTAACTCATTTCAACCCGGGGCAGGAGTGATCAAACCAAGGGCTTGCCATGGAGATGGGACGGGCACTGTGAATGTCTTAAGAACTTCCAGAGCCAGTTTGCCCCATTGGGCCGGGTCTCAGGGCCTTGCTGCCCCACCTCGGCCCTGCCACCCCACGGAGCCTGGCGCTCCTTCCCAGCTCCTTCTACCTTGCTGAATGGATACCCAAGGCTGGCACTCACGGGGTTAAGGAGGGGTTTTCAGTTCTGATGGCTTCTGCCTCTTAGGCAGTAAGGAGGGAGTGTCTCATGGCACTAAATCCTTTCTACATCCTTTCTCCTACACCTATCCTCTCCTGCCGTAGCCCTTAGGCAAACTATGGGCTTCCAGGGCTAGGGCAGCAGAGGCCACTGAGAAGTTTTCTGACCACATCTAGTGCACCTAGCAGCCCTGAGCGGTGACTGTCCACTCCAGGGCCAAGCCAGAGGCAGCTCCCCCTGTGATCCTGAGGGTCTGGGGTCTTACCCGTCAATGGGGTGCTGATCCAGCTGCCCGAACTGCCAGTGCACAGGGAAGATGTACATGTTGTAGTTCTTCTCGAAGTCCCGGGCCAGCAGTTCCACGGGATGGTCGCCAGCCTCCAGGCGCTTCTCATTCTCGTGGATCTTCTTCACCTGTGGGAGCAGGGACGCTGTGTGACAAAGGGTCCGGGGAGGCTGTCGGGGCCAGTCAAGGTCCCTTCCCCCCGACAGGAGGCCAGAGCAGGCAGAGACCAGCCAAAGTCAGGGTTCAGAATGAGGGAAGGGGGACTCCCCAGGTGGCCCAGGGTTAAGACTCTGCTTCCACTGCAGGGGGCACAGGTTTGATCCCTGTCGGGGACCTAAGATCCCACATGCTGGGCACTGTGGCCAGGGGCGGGGAGAGGGAAGTGGGGGAGACCAAATGAGGGAAGGAAGTGGTTAGATGAGTACCAGCATTATCTCATCCACAGATGTGGAGGCCTGGGGCCATCTCAATCAGAATGACTGGGGAGAGTGTCAAAATGCAGCTTCCTGGGCCATGCTTCACAGAGACACTGGTTCATTGGGCCTGAAGTAGGGCCCAGGGAGCTGTGTTTTATCCATACTCCTAGGGCTTGATGTCTCTCTTAAAGTTTAAAGTCCACAGACTCAGAAGGAAAAAAGAATAGAATTATTTATGTCTCATACTTAACATGGAGCTACACAAAATGAGCAGGTCCTTTCATTACAGGACTCCTCAGAGCCTTTAAGATGTGAATGTGCTCTGCCTGCATGCTAAGTCACTTCAGTCATGTCCGGCTCTTTACGACCCTATGGAGCTCACCAGGCTCCTCTGTCTGTGGGATTCTCCAGGCAAGAATACTGGAGTGGGTTGCCATGCCTTCCTCCAGGGGATCTTCCCAGCCCAGGGATCGAACCCGTGTCTCTTAATGTCTCCTGCATTGGCAGATGAGTTCTTTACCACTAGTGCCACCTGGAAATCCCCTGAATGTGCTCTAGGAGCCTTCAAAAGCTGCACAGAGGAGTCTGTGTCCTAGAGCCCGGGACAGAGGCGCTCTTTGGAGCAGGGATGTAGGCTTACACTTAGGGGTCTAGATCTGGGAATGGGACTGTGGATCTCAGCCAGTCTGAGGCCCGAGGTCAGAGCCAGCTCAGGGTCAAGCAAGTGCCCTTAGACAGAATGAAAAGAGACCCTTACTCGCAGCTTCTGCTTCTCGGTCAGGAGGTTGTTGTCCTCATCCCTCTCGTACAGCGTGACCAGGACGTTCTTGAGCCAGTCCCGCATGCGCAGGGGGAATTCAGTCAGCTCGGAGTCCAGGCAGGGGGGGATGTCTAGGGTCAACACACAGGGGTGGTCAGCACAGACCCTGACTCCCTGCCCGAGGGCCAACGTGCTGGCCAGGTCGCTCTCCCTACCCGTGGCCTCTTCTGCTACTGCTTCAGTCTGTGACCTTGGCACAGGGCTCAGCCTCTCTGGGCCACGGTTTCTTCATAGCTTTTGAACAAAGATTGGCGGGGGTGGGGGCGGGGGTGGGGGTGGGCTGGGGGGAGAATACTCAGCAAATGGACAAGTGCAAAGGCACATCCCATGTTCCCTTGACCTTGGTCTGATCTGGGGAGGGAAATGGTTCGCTCCAGAGACTCCTGCTTTTCTGGGTGTTGGGCCCTGAAAACAGAGGCCAGGACCCACTGTGATGATGTTGACCCTTGCGAGGTGTTTGAGGCTGGGAGGCTGAGGAAGAGCATTCACTCATAGGCCCAGCTTAGCGGGGCGGGGGTTCAGGTATGCTCAGTCACCAGAACATTCTTAGCAATAGGATTGCATCCTGGTTTTTGGAACTTAAGGTGACAAAATGTGCTGGAACTTTCATCCAAGTCTACCCTCTTGTTGGAATTATTAGAGATCAGTGTGGAGAGAAGAGGCTTGCTTAAGGCCACATTATCAGAGCCTCATCCAGGGCATGTGGGTGCCAGGGGGCCTAGGAGTCCATTGTTCCCCCATCCTTTGGACCTATGGAAAGTCCTCTCTGTGGTTAGGACCATGACCTTCTTTACCAGCAGCTGGGGAATGGAAGAGAACATCTGAGAGGAAAACGCTAGGAGTCGGAGCGAGCGATACGCCCCAGAGAACAGAAGAGCCACTTGGCACGAGTGTCGGTCTCACTGCCCAAGGATCCCCACCAACGTTCCTGCCCCCGCCCTCCTTCTCCAGGCCTGCGCCTTTTCTCTTCACATCCACGGCCCTGTAACTGGAAGAACAGTGCTGCCCACAGGAGAACCTGGCTCCCCCTCCTCCTTTCTGCACCCTGCACACATGAGGCAGGTGAGTGGCCCTCCCCGGTGTCATCCGGTGCCAGAATGTACCAGACACACTGTGTGGGTGTTGTCTTGGAGGGGAGCCGAGGGGGCCTGGCCTGTCTCGGATGACAGGGAGGCAGACACGCTGGAGCAGGAGCCTGGGCCAGCTGAGTCTGCACCTGGGATCACTCCCCAAAGGCCAGGCAAACCCTGACATCCCTGCCCCCAACACTGGGCTCCCAGCTTTCTAGAAGCAGGTGCTTAATCATATGTTTTATGCAGGCAGATGGGAATGTAACAGAGTAAAAGGGCCTAGGATATGACCATATTGAGTAACAGGGCCTAAGGGGAACTGACAGGATTGCCTTGATTTTAAAGCATTCAAATTCAAGTATTTTTAAAACACTTTTTAGGCCCAGGAAGAACATCATTTTTGCTTCACAACATTGAAGCAGGAAATATTGTGGTTAGACCTATAGAAGAACTTCCTCATCATTACAGAAAAGAAGTGAGCTGTCTCAGATGCTAGTGAGAGGCTCCAGAAATCTTCCCTGATCCTGTGTTCCCTCCACTGCTCAGTCCTTCCCTGGAGGGGTCCTGAGTACAGATATCAGCTCATAAACAATCATCTTATTTTATAACTGGGAACCCTGAAGCTCAGAGAGGTGCCCAAGATCACACAGCCCAGAGGTGGCAGAGCCAGGATCAGTACCAGTTTGATGCCTTCCCCCCCCGCCCCGAGACGGGAGGCTTGGCGGGGCCCGAGGAGAGACTCACATTTGCAAGGCCCGATGTAGTCCAGGTGGAGTTTGTGGCCCTTCTTGGTGCCCTCCAGTGTGCACTTGGTAGCAAAGAAGTGGCAGGAAGAGTCGAAGGTCTTATTGTCATTGCTGCACACCTGTCGGCCAAGCACAGAGTGCCTCACCCTCATTCCCAAAGCCCTTTGCCAGTACCGCCATCCGTGCCCATTTCAGAGATGGGGACACTGAGGGCCAGGCAAGGAATGTGATTAGCCCAGGGTCCACACAGTGAGTTAGGGGTGGGGCCCAGGTAAGGAGCCACTCTTTAGGCTCCTAAGTCAATGTTCAGCCCATGCTGAGAGCCGCTGCTGGTCTCTGAGCAGTGGAATGACCGAGTCAGGGCTGAGATATGGAAAGCAAACCTGGGAGATACAGAAAAGATGAATTGAAGGTGAGAATGAGGGAAAGGTAGAGTATGCAGAAAAGAGTTAATACAGCAGGCCTGGGATTGTTATCCTTAGAAAGGCCTTCTTGTGATGTCGGCCCTTGGCTGGTGTCTGGGAGCCAGGCTGGTGAACAGTTGCCTGCACTGTTAGAAAACTGTCCACAAATGATGCAAGTGTCTCACTTTGCCTGGGTTGCTCATACAAACAGTATGGTTCATGCTGAACATCTCTTTTCCTGCTCAGAGTCTGGAGTGTGGGTACATGCTAGGCATGGGATGCCTGCGTGGCCAGGCTTCAACTAAACACTGGGTGCTGAAGCCTTGGTCGCATGAGGCTGCAGCTCATCTTTGTAGCTAGGGAAAGAGACCCTTCATGGCAGGGGGAGAATAAGCAAGACTGTGCATGGATCCCACCACACTCAGGCTGTATCCAATTCCCTTTTCATCCAGCTACGTATCCTTAACTATTAGCAGTGAGTGCAAATATGTGGTGAGTTATGTTGGTCCTTCTTGTGAATCTCTGCACGTGAGGATGGCAGAGCAGAGATGCTGTGGGCTGAACAAGGGCAGTGGCATAAGTAGTTGTGTCAGGAGGAGAGAAGCCTTGTCTTGAACACCCTGCACATACTTACTGCTTACGTATCACTGCAGAGGGAGAACTGATGGGCACTGGTGACCAGTGTGATGGGGGTGAAGGGGTGAGGAGGAGGGAAAAGCTGACAAAGATGCTAAAATTTGGACCTCAGAGGGTAAGTTGTACTGGGGAGAGGTTGAAGATGGTGAGATCAGGTGGAGGTTGTAGGAATGATGCTGGAACTCATTTTGTGGCCCTGAGCTAGGTGACCACTAGCACAATGGTTGATATGCATGAGTGCTCAATAAATATTTACTTGGATGGATGGATGGATGGATGAGTCCTATTGGAGACTGAATGGACAGCTTTGAAAGGTTTTTTTAAATAGTACATATTGAGTATTTACTAAGTACCAGCCATTATCTGACAAATCCCTGCAATAGCTCTATGAGATAAAGTCTATTTCTGTTTCATCTTTAAAGGTGAGAAAACTTGGAGAGGCTCAGGAACATAGCTAAGATCTCACACTATCAAGAGGTAGAGAGGAAGGTTGATGTCAACCTTTGCTGTGACCCAGAACCCACGTGTTTGGACCTGATGCTTTGCCAAGATTCTCCCACATGAGAAAGTCCCTCATGTGTGTTCCCTTCTGAGTCTCAGTAGGGCTGGCAGCTGGTGGTGCTGAGTAAATTCTTGCCAGTTGCTGGAGAGTCCAGTGACAGTCACTCTCCAGTGACTGCTGGAGAGTCCTAGACAGAGACCCCCTCTGGCTGGGTCTCTTGCTGTGACTAGATCTAGCAAGGGGACTTCTGAGCCTGGAGCTGCCCTGTGGGACCCCCAGACCGGCAATGTTCTAGGCAGACGCTCTGTGTTCTGAGGGCCGCAGCCCACCCCCCACCCCCGGCCCTGTCCCTCGGGCCTCACCTTCTCAAACTCGCCGATGGGGGCAGGGCAGCTGGTGGGGTCCTGGCATACGCACATGGGGGTGTTGTTCTCGTCCAGTTCGCACACCTTGCCGTGTTTGCAGTGGTGGTTCTGGCAGGGGTCTGGGAGAGCACAGGGCCACGTGGTTAGCCTCACCCAGGCTAGCACATCCATCCCGACCCCACCCACATGGATCCTTGGACAGAAGTCCTCGGGTCTGGCCCCTACTCGACCTGTGGGCAACCCTGTGCCCTCCCTTCTCTTCTGCTGAAATCACCTTGTCGGGGAGCAGTTGGCTCAGTCTGGGGACTAGAGATTTGGTCTGAGGTCAGGGCCAGGCACACCTGTGGGGGTTGGGGATTCAGTCTGGGACCTGGGAGCACCGGATGCCATATGGCTCCCCCGAGGGTTGAAGCAACCACTGTGTTCTTGGCTGTTCATGGATCAATGACAGCAAGGTATTTCAGAATTCTAGAATAGACTTTCTAGAATGACTTGGAAAGTCAGCTGTTGTCATGGAGCCAGGGAGCTGTGCAGCCCAGCAAAACAGACCTGAGTGTCTGTAGCGGAAAAGGGAACAGAGCCCCAGGACCATGCTGAACAATAGAGTCTGCCTGTGCCTCGTAAACACCGGATAAGGGACGTGGAGGGGAAGGAACAGGACTCAGTAGACGCCCCTCTGCTCCAGTGGATACTCAGGCCCTGAGGATGAGAGCGCATCTAGCTTTTCCTCCTGGTGCTTGACTGTGGTGTTGTAGTCTTCCTGTGTTGGATGCCTGCCCTGCCAGGTCCTGGGCAAGGGTGCCTCTACTTTTATCTCGTAGTCCCTGGACAACCCTGGGGCAGGGGTCTACTGTCTTCACCCTTCCCTACGTTAAGACATGAGCAAGCTGGGCTCAGAGAAGGTTTGAGGGCTGTCAGAGGACATCACAGAAAGTTTGGAGGCAGACCTTGGTTGGTTCACCTCCAGAGCCAGGGCTGTTAGCCCCCGGGGTACAGTGAGTCTCCATTCTGTGGGTTAGGGGTGCTGAACTGTGGGCAGGAGCCAGAAGGCCCAGGTCATGGTCCTCACAAGCCTTACAGGAGTTGTGTCAGGCTTCCAGACCTTGTTTCCTCATGGCCATGTGACAATTAAATAAGCTTATAAGTGTGAAAGCGTCTGGGGCCATCAAGTGACTGGACGGGACTGGGGACCTCAGTGGGAACCTGAAACCCAACTCTGGAACTAGATTAAAGTGCTACAGGGGACAAGGCCACTTCCAGCTTGAGACTTCCCTTCCTGGCACTCACAGCCTGGCTATAAATAGATCTTTCCAGATTCCAGAAAACACTCCCAACTGTTCAGTCAAGGCAGTTTGTCCTTCACAGCCCCTCCCGCAGGGAGGACCCCACCCTGAGTTTCCTTGGGAAAGAAAGAACCTCACACAGGCTGGGCCCACGCCCCAGGCCTGGGCAGCAGAGGGCAAAGGCTTGGTGTAACAAGACAAGGAGAAGGGACCTACTCTCAGCCACCACCTCTTCCTCGGCTTCCTCGGTACCCTCATCGAATTCTCCTACTTCCACCTGGACGGGGTTGGCTCCCACGGGTACCTGGGGTGGAGGGAGAAGAGTGAGTCAAACGCCCCACCCCACCCCCAGACCTGGAGGAAAGGGGCAAAGGCTGGAGGGGACTTGCCCGAAGCCTTGGGTACCCACAGGGGATGGGGAGAGACATGCTGGAATGGGTGCTGGGTTCAGATCCCAGGAAGCACAAATGCCAGGTCCAGAATCGAGACTGAATCTATAGACCCGCTCTTCCTCAAGGGCCCAGAACTCTATGGAGAGGCCCTAGAGGCCAGCAGGGGTGTCAGGGCAAGAGGGGGTGCCAAGCTCTCTCCCCTTCCAGCCACACCAGGGTAGTCTCCCTTTCATCAGTTGACATTTGGGGAGACTGTGGATGACCATCTGAGAAAAAATGTCACACAATTCAAAAAGTAAAAAACAAATTTGGAATCATAGCTCCCACCTATGAGGTTCCAGGGAGAGTTTGGGGAGCACTCGGGAGTGTGTCATCATTGGGGGATCCACAGGATTTGCATCTGTGCTGTGCATGCATGTGGGAAGGGGAACAATGGCCTGTTCCGGCAGACCCCGTCTGGATTCCCCAGGGAGCGAATGTGGGCAGAGAGGAGTCTGGGGCCCCCACCACTTACCTCAGCTACCTCGGCCACGGTTTCCTCCACCACCTCTGTCTCATCAGGCAGGGCTTCCTGTTGCTGTTGGGAGGTGAAAATGGGGCTCAGAGAGGTTGGGGCCAGAGCCAGCTTCCCACCACTAACATGCCTCAGCCTGGACCACTGAAGCTGGGGAGCTAGGGGAGAGGCTCGTGGGAGACCCCCCGAGGCTGTGCCTCAAGGCCTGCCATGGGTGGGCAACTCAGGCACAGGAGAAGCCAAACATGCAGGCCCTGTGGGGCTCCGGAGCACCTCCCTTTGTATAGTTACATCTGGAGTGTCTTAGACTCCTATAATGATGGGAGACCAACTGATCTGATGCAGACCAACTCCCTTCAGATGGGAAAACTGAGACCCATAGGGGATGAACCCTGAATTTTAACAGATGTCAGTACCTTCCCCACAAGTGTGATACCATCATCATCATCATTATTTGGCAATTCCTTCTTGGAGTCAATTTGGAGTTAGAAGAAGCAAGATAGCACATGACTTTGAGGTGCCTGGCTGGCTGGGACTGCTTCTACCATCACTCCCATCAGCATCCCCTTCTCTTCTGGAAGTCTTCATGTGACAAAGAGCTCACATCCTTCTAAAACAACCCTAGTCCCCTTCTGGGGAAGCTCTGATTGCTAAACAAGTACATCTTCACATTACATGGGAATCTTTCTTCCCTGGAATCTCCTCCCAATGGTCCTCATTCAGTTTTTATTTTGAGCTTATTAGTTTAAGGGGAAAAAAATCTTAAAAAAAAAAAAAAAGAGAACTCAAGATGGGGAAGTGCTTGTCCCCTCTGAACATCCAGGGCTGGTAGATTCAATGCTCCTGAGCTGGTGGTGGGAGGTAAGACCAAGAAGATGTGACTTTCAGGTACTCACAGGGACTGCCAAGGCCTTCCCGGCCAGGCAAAGGAGAAAGAAGATCCAGGCCCTCATGGTACTGGGAACCCTGTGGGGAGAAGAGAGATGAAGAATTCAGTGAGGGCTAGGTTTCTTGATGGAGAGTTCCTCCTGACACTGAATTCCTGTGATATGCAGGATAATTTTATATGGTCCGTGATAAACGATAGTGAAAGACAGGGAGACAGTTGCTTCTGCTTGGTTCTCTTTTAATCCTGATGGTATGAGAAAGTCTCAGTTTGGTGCTAACAAGTCTTTAACATCTAACACTCATCTCTCGCCCCTTTGAACAGAGGGCAGGCCTCTGGCCCAGAGCCTCCGCAGGAAACGACATCCAGCTGGAATTCAGTCCAGTTGTTCTGTCTCCTTTGTGTCCAGTTTCCTTCTATTTATGACAAAAGTACGCAGGTTTTTCCATTTATGGTAGGGATCTTGTCTCTTTCCTCAGTACGTTTATTTAAATTTTTAAACAGTGATTCGAGAAAGACAACTGGTTAATTAATCAAGTCTGGGTAATGCTGAACCGGATCTTGTTCAAGGGCCCTTCAATCCCTGATGTTCTAGGATTCTTTTCTTCCTATACCCCAGACTATTCCCTTCCTCTTCCTCCTCTCCTGTCTTTCCCCCAACCTCCTTCCCCCTACCCCTCTTTAATAAGAGAATTTAATAGGCAGCAACCCCTTGCCAAGTTGAGACAATGAGGCCTACATTCTAAAACAGAGAACAATAGTTTTCGAGTGTGGCCGGTGGAAACTTATGGCCATACTTCCTCCATTCTGCCCAAGAGGGATGGTAGTTCTCTGGATTCTGTGTGGAAACTACCCAAATGCTTGCATATGTTCTATGTTACCTTCTGTTTCCCCTTCACAGCTAAAAGATGTTAACTGAGATCTAGAAAGTTCTCTAGAAAATTCTCCCACCCTGGTCACTGCTGAAACCTTCCCCTAGATGCTGAGCTCTCGACTCTAACAGTCTAATGACTGGAGGGAATCTTGGAGCAGAATCTCTGATGATTTGCTGCCAAAATGCCATCCCTAACCAAGGAACTGTGGTGGGAATGTTTTGTTTCTTGTTCTAACACAATGAACTTCCATTTCCAAATGGATTTAGAAAGTCCTTCCTTCTACTGTTCGGCTTGCCTCCCTTCAAGCTTCTCCTGGTCTACTGTGATCATCCATCTGTGGCCACACAGAGCAAGCATGCTCCCCTGCTCCTAAGCAGCTTTTAGTCAGTGTGGCCAGTGGCCAGTTCTTCGCTCATTTGTCTCTGGTTCCTTCCAAGATTTCTCAACTGACCAAGCACCTTGGTGGGAGGTACCCTGGCATCATGGAAGAAACGCTTAAGCTTGGAACTAAATCCCAAGGATTCTGGTTCTGTGTCAATATTAACTTGGTGTATTGGTTCAATCCTTCATCCTCTCTAGACCTTGGTTTCCCTCTTCTATTACTTGCGAGGGTTAGACTAGCTGAGCTTTGAGGTGGTAGCCTGAGCCCTTGAGATGCCCTTTAACTGTCCCAACCACATGCTGGTCTTGACAGACATCGTCCTCTCCATTATCCCCATCTTCACTTAAATTATGGTATTTGGGTAGCAGAAAGAGGCAGCAGAAGGGAAGACTTCATAATGTTCCGCTATTGGGGTTGCTAATAGACACTAAACCTCAGTATTCCATGGCATGTATAAGAAATAAAACCAACAGAAATTTAAAGAAATCAACCTGGGAGCTTGGCTTTGCTTCACGGTGTCCCCAACTCCAATCTGAATGCAGTCTTCCCTTTGCAAGAGGTTTTGGAAATGTTCCTCTCCCCCTCCCCGCCCCCCACACACTTGCATGCTTGTCTTCCCCACTCCACTTCTCTCAAGCCTAGAGGTGGAAAAATCTTCTCTCTTGCTTCCCCACTTGGAGACAAAAGCAAAACAATGCCTGCATGTGGCTTTGGATGAAAGGAACAGGAGAGAAAGCATGAATGAAAGGCTTGTCTGAGATTGTTAGAAGTTGAAGGGTCAGAGATTCATAGCAGGAATAAAAAAAGTCACCTTGTCTGGGCTCTAATGACAGACAAGTCATACTGTTAGAGAAGTATGCAGCTAGGGCTGGAAATGCAATAAGCTTCAGGTTGGAGAGCCAGGAAGACTGGCATCTCCAGGGTTTGTGTCCTTCATCTGAGCAGAGGAACTGTTCCCCTCTGTGACCAGGGAAAGATTTGTGGGTTGGCTCTTCTGTCTGTCCTACCTCACCAGCCATGCTCTTCCCCAGTGGCACACTGACTCTGCCACCCCCCTCCTTGGTGCTGCAGCCAGAAGAGAAAAGTCATTCTAGATCTCATGGTGCATTAAAATTTCTAAAGGCCTCACACACTGGCACACAGTCAGACATGGGAGGGCCGTGAGTCCCACTGTTCGGATTAAGGGTCTGAGGTTGAGAGGGAGGAAGTCAGACAACATTCAGGCCCCTTCCAAGCTGACAAAATTCCTCCTCATGGACTTGGGTTGGGTCTCATTGAGTTTTTCTTTGAGACTGGGGTGGGGATCAGGGAGAAAAGAGGGAAGGAAGTGTTAAGAAAAGGACACACAGTCTTGGAGGAGGAGTTGTTTTCCTAATTTGGGGTTTTGCCCAGTTTTATCTCACCAGTCCCAACACCCTCTCCATCCAAATAGTTTGATGGGAGGGAAGGGCAGAATTTGGGCTGTTCTCGAATGTATGACCATACTCCCTGCATACCCATGAGCTCCCTCTCTGAGGTTCTCTAAACCACCACTGGTCAAAGAGGCCAAGTGCCCATCCTGCAAAGGTCAAGGGGTGCATCAGTAATCCTAGTAAGGTCGGAACACAGGGCCAAACCCCAGCATCCAGAAATGATCAGCTGTGCACACATCCTTTGCCAATCAAACCTAGGTCTGGCATGCCCACCTGGTGAAAATATAAACACCTTTGTATAAATGAGCAATATTAAATAAAAACTCTGGATCTCTTTAGTTTGTAATGATGCCTGTGTTTATCCTTTTAAGAATGTTTTCATAATCCGGCATCCCACTGGTGGCTGGGAAGGCATGTCTTTCTACCTTATAGTAGAGAAGAGAGGGCTGAGGCCCAGAGGGGAAAAAAACTGCCCAGAGCCCCAGGGAGCGGGTGGCAGGGCTGAATGAAGACCAAGGCTGCCCCCCTCCGCCTCTGGCCTGCCCTCTGCCTCACGTGCTGTTTCCCTTGGCGGCAGTTCCTCCGCTAGGCGCTCACCTGAAGGGGCCCAGTTGGGCTGTGAACTGGCCCAAGGTGCCCTGGAGGAAATGGGACTGGGAGGGTGGGCAGGGGAGCAGGAGGTGTGTTTCCCTTGGCCCAGTGGTCGTCAGATGCAGACTTTGCTCGTTCCCACTCCGCCACCACCCCTGCCTCCTGTTCCGAACGTCCAGTCCTTTCCTTTTGCCTTTATTTGCTCTGGAGACGGCTGAAAACCCGTCCCTGGCTGCCAGTGGGACCCGAAGCTGAGGTCACCTCTCCTCCTTTAGAAAGAATCTGGGGATGGAAAAGTACAGCCGCCCCCCCACCCCACCCAAGTTCATCTCCCTTGAAACATAAAGGGCCTCCTGTGGGCTCTCTCTGGACACTGAAAGGTTGCTGAAGGACAGAACTAGGGAAAAATCTTGGAATCATTAAATTTTAGACTGTGGATCTTGGAATCCTAGACCCCTAAAGACATGAAGCACAGAATCTGAGTTACAGGCATCAAATCTGATTTGAGTAGAAGAGTTTATGAAGCAATGCAGTCTAATAGAACTTTCTAAGATGATGAAAATATTCTATATCTGCATTGTGTAACATGATGGCTAGTGGCCACCAGTGGTTATTGAACACTTGAAATGTTGCTAGTGCAAATGAAGGGCTGAAGTTTTCATTGTATTTCATTTTAATTAATTTAAATTCTATGTAGCCATATGTGGCTAGTGGCTACCATATTAGACAGAGCTTGCTTAGTCTCTCAGTCATGTCCAACTTTTTGCGACCCTGTGGACTAGAGCCCACCAGGCTCCTTGGTCCGTGGGATTCTCCAGGCAAGAATACAGGAGTAGGTTGCCATTCCCTTCTTCAGGGGATCTTCCCAACCCAGGAATTGAACTCAGGTCTCCTTCATTGCCAGCGGATTCTTTACTATCTGAGCCACCAGGGAAACCCATATTAGACGAGTGGTTATCAACTTTTATAGAGGCATTATGGCAGAGAGGTAAGCCCAGGGGCTCTGGAGACAGAATATACAGGTTCAAATCCTGGTTCTGCCGTATAGCAGTTGTGTGACTTTCAGAAAGTGACTTTCCCTCTCTGAGCCTCAGTTTATTTCTCCATCTTTAAAATGAAAATAACACACTTACCTTGAAAGACTCATGGGTAATTACAAGGGATAAGCATCAGAAGAGTATCTTAAAAAACAAAGATACCAGAATCTCCATTCCCCTTGAAAATCCAGGACAAGAATCCCAGCTCTTTGTCCATGGCCCAGGGAGAACAGGTGCTGGGCTGGAACAAAGGAGGCATTGCTTCTTTTGGTCTCGGACACTCCAGCCCAGCCTCCACAGGGCACAGTGATGAAGCCCAGGCCCCTGGCTGCCCTCTCAGTTGGGCTGCTGACGCAAACCAGGCATCTTGCTTCCACCATTTGGCTTACAAACAAGGGTTCCCAAAACACATGTTCCTGGTAAACAAGCCCAAAGAGAGGAAAACAAGTCTAGAGGCTAATAAAGGAACTCATGAGTGAGCCAAGCCCACCAGAATGCCAGGACGCAGGAGGGCTGAGGCGGTCCAGAGAGGTGCCACTGTGGCCAGTGTGGCCACGTGGGCACTCACACCCCAGGAAGCACACACAGCTACTCAGAGGTGACGTGGAAGTCAGGAGCCCTGGGATTGAGTCTTGGCAGTATTGCTCCCAGCTCACCCTTCAAATTAGGATAGGCTCCTCTACTCCTTGGACTTCACCTAGCGCCACTCATCTGCACAGTGCAGAGGTTGTTTTAGACCAGTGGTGTTCAGGGTCACATAAGCCAGGGAGCCCTTTCTCTCAATGAAGTCTTCTGCAGAAGTTCAAGTTTGAAACAATCAAGAGCCGTTCACTTTTGTTGTACATATGAATGTACTATTATCTATTCAATGAATCATCTTGAAATTAAAAAAAAAAAACAAAAAAACAGTGTTGAGATGGGGGCTGGCACTGGGACACTCCCTGAGATGCCTTGGAGAACCTCTAAGTTCTTTTATGAGAGAATTTGAAGACCCTGAGGCCATAGTCCCTAAGGTTCCTTTCAACCCTGACGTTCCAAGTCAGTGGAGTCAGAAGCCTATCAGAGGACCACCTTTCCCAACTTGGCCTTTGACTCCCTGCTTCCACTTCTAACAATTCTTGCTGGAAGGGAAGAAGCTAAGGGAACCATTTAGGGCAGCAGTCCCCAACCCTTTTGGCACCAGGGACCAGTTTCATGGAAGACAATTTTTCCACAGACCAGGGCAGAGTGGAGGGTAGTGATTAAAGCACGTTCTATTCAGTGTGCACATTATTGCTATTATTATTACATCAGCTCCACCTCAGATCATCAGGCATTAAGTCCTGGAAGTTGGGGACCCCTGTTTTAGGGTATTATGGGTGCTCAAGCATAGGTTTGAAGAGGTTCAGAGGCAACTCAGAAATAGCCCCAGAGCATGAGACTGGTATCAGTCTGACAGAGGTTCCATAAACACATCTAAGATGCCACGTTTCACTGTGGTTAGAAGCCCCAGGGTGGAGCTTCAGGCTCTCCCCGTTGGCTCCCCCTAGGGGCCACTGGTGCATCTGGGTGACCACAAATGGAAGGGATGAGAAATAACATCAAAGTGTCCGGGCTGTCACATCCTAAAGATAGCAAGCAAACCCATGGCACATGTGGCTCCACCTGCCCCTCCTGTGCATGTGGCAGACATTACTAATCAATCATATGACCTTTCCCCCTGAAGTCCAGAGTGGCACTCAAATCCTGGACACAGTTCTTTTGGCAGCTGCCACCAATGGACTGGTGGTGTCATGCCAAGTGACACCTCTTTGCCTTGCTTCTGATTTTAGAGTTAGGAAGACAGGATCAGAGAGGGAAAATAATTCACTTGAGGTCATACATAGCAAGCCGGTATCTGGGCTGAATTTCCAGATATTCAGAAACATCAAGATGTTTGGGGAATTGTTTATTTTTTCATTTGATTAGTCTAGGATCCTATGGCCATGACTAACACATAAGGGCCCAGAAAGATCCCTAGATGAAATGGGTTAATACCACATTTCTGAAAGAACCCAGCTATAGCGAGAGTTGGTGTCTCCATTCCTACTTTCCCTACAGACATCAAGCTCTGTAACTTGACAAGTGAGAGCAGAGTTAATGTCCTGTCTAGACATCTCCCGGATAAGAAGGAGGCTGTTTTTCTAAATAATTCTGTCAAGTCACTGGTTGCAGTCACCTCTTAGCCACGTCCTGTTGCCCTAATGACAAAGCCATGTGGGCTGCATCAGGCCACGGCAAGCCAGCAAAGGAGGAAGAGAGGTAGCTCTTATCACTTTTTATTGATGGGACTTGTTGACTACAGGGAGGAGTGTCAGGAGAGTACCAAACTGCTCAAAGGAAACCAACAAAAGAAGCAAGATGAACATCTGGATGAAATGTTCAGACATTTCAGATGTCTGAAAATTTAGCTCAGACATCAGTTTGCTGTGTGACTTTGAGTCATTCTCTCTTCCTGAGTCTCAATTTCTGTCTATAATATACAACAGGTGCTCAGATGGTAAAGAATCTGCCTACAATGCAGGAGACTGGGGTTCAATTCCTGGGTTGGGAAGATCCTCTGGAGAAGGAAATGGCAACCCAGTCCAGTATTCTTACTGGGAGAATCCCATGGACAGAGGAGCCTGGTGGACTACATACAGTCCATGGGGTCACAAAGAGTCAGACATGACTGAGAAACTAACACTCAGGCATCTATCTCCCTGCCATGACCTGTAGTTGGGTCTGGCTGTGCATGTCTGTGTGTGGCTACAAATGGCGATTCTGTATTTGCATAAGTGACCAATGACCTTGAGGACCACTGTGTGAAGCTTTGTATGTGACACTGTCTACTTGACTCAGCATCTGTCGGTTTCAGCCCATATAGGTGAGGGTCAGAGTTTGCATATGCAAAAGATGAACATCCGAGACTTGTCTGTGAGTCAAGGTATTGCTCAGAGAGAGCCATGAGTGCATGACCCCCGGCACTTGCTCATGTGTTGAAACATTTATTTTCAGCTGTGCCAGTGGGTGAAATCAATGTTTATATACTTGGCATCCTTGTGGGTTTGTGTCTATCCCTGTTTATCTCTGCACACATAGCTACTTGTCTAAATAACGTCAAAAATCAAATATTTTCCTGTTTACCTCACATCCTCAGCTCTTTCCTTTCCTCTACCATCCTTTTCTATTTATAGCTTATTTTTAGCAAGGAAAACTGCTCTTGTGAATAGCAAACCCCAGCCACGCAATTGGTTGACAAGTCTCTACAGATGGATAAAGATTTTAGCAGGACTATTATGCAATCCAAGTTCCCCTAGCCCCTCTTCTCTTATTTCCTTTTCAACTAGGGGGCCAGGAGCTGTTAAAAATGTAGCCTGACTGTTCTGTCTAATGAAAGCAGCACCTGGCAGTTAGGTTCACAGGACTTCAGAGCTGAAAGGGCACCTGGAGACCCTAGGTTAGATTCCCCATTTAACAGATTGGGAAACTGAGTCTGGAGAGGGGAAGTGTCTTTCCAAATGTCACTGTGACTTAGGATCCACCTCTGCCTTTGCCTTGGACACTGGAGGGTGCAACACTCTTGGGAAATATGAAGGTGCCCAAATCAAAAGAATTTGGACAATATTTATTTTGCTTAAATGTGCCTGTCAACACTTCTAGTAAAGGGAAGTTATATCCAAACCCTAAGATGATGAAGCTGCCAGACAAAAAAGCAGGGAATGATGTCACCAATTCTTCAGATGGCATCAATTCATCCATTCTAAAAACCCATCTCATTAGGTGAGAGGGCCACAGTGTAGCAAGCGCTTCTCTGTGTATCATCCCCATTTTGTCCACACAGTAGCCCTTTGAGGTTGTGGTGTTATCACTTTTTGAACCAAGGAGGACCTGGTTCTCCTTGAACCTGGGGCTCAGAGAGGAGAAGCTATTAGTTCAAGGTCAAATGGCACCTTTGAGGTAGAGGTGGTTTTGAAACTTGGGTTTTCAAGTAGCCTATCCCAGGAAGCAGGAAGCATCTTACAGCCCCACAGCTGCCCTGGGGTCCTGGGAGATTGGGAGATCTGGAGGGCAGGACCTAGAATTTGCCCTCTTGGGATGGAGCGGAGTGGGGGAGATTCAGACCTACAGAGCCTGATATTCTCAGTGTTCCTAGTGTCCCCTCCCAGCCAGCAGGCAGAGACCCTGAAAAAAAGGTTACCGTGGCAACTCGCATTCCTCCTAGAGTGAGTCATAGCAAAGAAGAGCCTTTTGGTGGGTGGGACTTGGAGAAAGTTTCAAAAGTTGATTCCTTCTCCAGGCACCTCCCTTCCCGCCCCCTCCCTCCCTCAACTCCAGCTCCCGGCTTTGTCGATGTGGCAGCTGATGGCTGCAAGTTAACTCTCTCTTCCCCCCAACCACTCCCATTGCAAAGCTTTTCATCCTCCTGCAAATACACCTTGGCTTCCAGTCCCCACCCTCTCCATCTCCCACATCATGTCCTCTGGCTACCTGGAGGGGCAGGCGTCCATTTGCGAATATTTAACACCCTCTTGGATATTGCCGCTAACTCTGTCTCTATTTCTCTCTGTGTCTATCTCTCTCTCACACACACTCACAACTGTATATACAATTTTAAGGGGCTTGCAATCTCCTTGAAACCTAGCCAAAAGCTAGTCCATGAATTCTGCTTTAAGAGACCTTCACTGGAAAGTTCAGAGGACGTCGGGCACCCCAAAGACCATTGAGTCCATTCCTCTTACTTTACAGACAGGGAGACTAAGTCCAGGGGAGACATTTACCTAAGATCACATGTAAAATGTATGTCTTCAGTCTGCCCCCCTACTGCTGATGTCAGCACTTGGGGTGCACAGAAATTCAACCGCAGAGAAAACCCTTTCTCTATGTGTCCTGCATAGAATAGCATTTTCTGGAGGGAAATGTGTGCCTCTCTGTTCCTTTTTGGGCAGACTGGGCTTCCTGGAAGACATGCCTCCCCCAAGGCCCCCCTTTTCCCTTGGTGCCCTTAGGGACTCAGGAAGCCCACTCATCAACCAACCAGTGGAGCCATAGGTAGGAAGGGGTTTACCTGAAGAAGACCTAACAGCAGCCTAGTGTAGAGTTTGAGCTTCTCATGGCAAAGGTGTGAGAAGGTTGCCCGGAAACCCTCTCCATCTTGTCTTCTCCCTCCCACTCTTTGCAGCACACCACCACCACACCCAGTCTCCCATCGGACCCTGCGCCTCTCTGGACCCTATCCGATATCAAGGCTCTTCAAATCTAGACACACGGAGGGCTACTGCTGCTGAGTTTCCTGTGTTTACACCCTGGGGAGCCCAGGATGAGGACAATGCCTAACCCAAGACTGATTGTCTGACAGTGCTATTTCAGGCTGAATGGCACCGGAATCGGGGTGTGTGTGTGTGTGTGTGTGTGTGGAGGGGGGTAGAGGTTGAGAGGGGAGAAATTCCAGGGCAACAGGAGCCTTCACAGAGGAGCCGATGAAAGGTAAAGACCTCCTCTTATCCCTCCAGAGATCAGTTTATCACTCATGCCAAGTCCCTTTGGGAAAACAGAGTACAAGACCCAAGTCTAGAAAGTTTCTCCTCCTGGAATGGGAAGCAGGGCAGACTCTGGTGGCCTATCCCTCTTGCAGCTGTGCCCAGATCATATTCCCAGGAAAGGAAGAGCTGGCCCCCATTTGTAAAGGCAGCCTCTGAAACCCGAGAGACAGGCGCAGAGAGAGACAGGGAGAAAATACTCTCTCAGAGACAGTCGGATTACTTTCTGCAAAGCCAGAAGGGAGACCACATGTTCTCGGTTTCACCTGAGAAGTTAACAGGCAGCAAGTCCGTGTCCCTTGCCCTTCGGGAGAGCAAGGATGGAGTCCCTGCGCCCAGAGACCTCCCAACACAGCTTCTTTCCCTTGTACACAAAGTGAGGAGTGGACCAGGGTGCAGGGGGTGCAGGCCTAGAGGAGGAACAGGCAGGGCAAGGGTCGTACATACCTCAGTGGCGGGCAGGCAGGCAGCAGGCGAGCTCCGGGCAGTCTGAAGGTCTGCAGGAATGTGAGGGGCTTAGAGCCTGGCAACAGGAAACCACTCAGAGCTCTGGGCTGGGTCTGTCTCCCCCTCCACCCCGCAGTCCCTCCTCCTCCTGTGTCTCCTCCTTCCCCTCCCCTCCCCTCCCCTTCTCCCCACAGCCAAAGCTGTCTCTGTCTTCCAAGGCTTTCCTCCTCTCCTCCCGGTGGGCTGTCCTGACCCGCCTCCCAACCCCGCCCGCCACATGGGTTCTGGAGCTCTTGCCTGGACAGACTGACCCAGCAGAGCTCTGGGACTGGAAAGGCCGGTGGGAATCACCTAGAACAGCCCCCTCCTTGTTCAGAGGGGAACTGAGGCCTGGAGGAGGCAAGGGATCACCCACCCAGGGTTCCCAAGGGGAATATCCAGGCCTGAGTGTCTGGAGTGTCTGACAGGTCATCTTTACAAGAGCTCCCTAGCATCAGGCAGTGCTGAGGAGGGCAGAGCCCTGTGAGGGGGTTGTATCTGTGGCAAAAGCAAGGCCGGGACTCGCCTCTGTACAGACTGAAGAAGCTGCCATTGATGGCGTCATCACTGATGGCTCGGGATACTGTCTAAAAATAACCACTCAAACTCTTAGCTGCACCACCGATAGACACAGAAGGGGATGGCCATCTCGCTGGGGGAATCTGTGTGATCAGGATAGAATAGATAAGGTGATTGCTGATACGGATTACGATCACAGAGGTAACAATGACCAAGGTTTACTTGGGACTTAGAATTTTCTCGGCAAACCCTTGACATAGATACTGTTACTGTACTGATTTTACTAATCACGAAACAGAGATGCTAAGAGGCTGTTACTTGCCCAAGATCACCTGTCTAGAAGTGGGGTAGGCAGGCGGATTCTACATTCAGTCCAGGTCACTTCTTTTTTAAATTAGGTATTTATTTTTGGTTGCCCTGGGTCTTGTGGACTTTCTCTGGTTGACGATGAGTGAGGTGTACTCATCATTGAGGTGCTTGGGCTTCTCATTGTGATGGCTTCTCTAGCTGCGGAGCACAGGATCCAAGGTGTGTGGGCTCAGTTGTTGTGACACACAGGTTTAGCTGTTCCACGGCATGTAGGACCTTCCCAGATGAGGGATTGAACCTGTGTCCCCTGCATTAGCAAGCAGGTTAGCCTCTGGACTTCCAGGAAGTCCCAACCTGGTTCACTCTGATGTGTATGAACTTTTTGGTGCAACAGGTCTTAGTTGAATATTTATGAGAATATCAATGAGTGTATGAATATTTATGAGTGCACAGCTAGCATCTGGAGAAGTAAAAGAATTGATATCTGGTCCTTGTCCTCAAGGTGCTTGGATCTCGCTGAGAGGGCATGCCTTAGGCATTCACCCACTCATATGAGTGGTTCAGACTCTGAGGTTTACCCCCGGGAGTTTAGAGTGGCAGGGTTTCTGAGTTGGAGCAGGCAGAGAAGGCTTCCTGCAATGGGTAGCTCTCAAAGCATGAATTGGGTTTGAATAACATGAAAAGGGAGAAGGCAGAGAACATTCTCATGAACTTCTGCACAATATGGCCTCTGCCTTCTTTGCCATCCTCTCCTCCTGTCACTCTCGTCCTTTTTTTCACTCTACTCTATCCACACTGTCTTCCTTTCAGTTCCTCAATGACTGAAACATTATTGCCACCCCAGGGGCTTGGCACTTGCTCTTACCTCTGTTGGGAACTTTCTCCCATCCGATTTTCTTGTGCCTGGAGTTTGTTCACCCTTCAGATTTCTGTTCTAATGTCACCTCCTAAAAGAGGCTCTCATAGGCTTAGTTCAGCACCTTACCCTGCTTTGTTCCCTTCCTGGCACTTGTCATGATCAGGAGCGGTTTGTCACCTGTGCTCAACAGACACTGCATGAGAACAGGCACTTCATGTGTCTTATTTGCTGCCGTGCTCCAGGCGTCTAGAGCAGTGGCCAGCACAAAGCTGGCTCTCAGTCAGAGTGGAAGTTGTCTTTTACCAGGGTTCCAGCCTGCAATAGTGCCCAATGCTGGTCTTCACTGGTCTTCAGGTGTAGTAAAGTCAGATAGAAAAAGACAGATAGCATATGATATGGCTTATATGCAAATCTAAAAAGAATGATACAACGACCTTACATACAAAACCAAAACAGACTCACAGACTTAAAGAACGAATTTATGGTTACCAGTGGGGAAGGGTTGGGGGGGGTGGTGATTGGGAGATTGCAATTGACATAGACACACTACTATATAAAAAACAGATAACTAACAAGGACCTACTGTATAGCATAGGGAATGTTCCTCAATATTCTGTAACAACCTAGATGGGAAAAGAATTTGAAAAAGAATAGATACATGTATATGTATAACTGAATCACTTTGCTGTACACCCGAAACTAACACAACATTGTTATCAACTGTACTTCACTATAAAATGCAAAGTTTAAAAAAAAAAGTCAGGGAGGGAGATTCTTGAACCTGAGAAAGTCTGGGTGTCTGTGCATTTTTCATCAGAGAAGGCCCCTGGCTTCCTTCAGGTTTTGAAAGGGATGAGTCAGAAATCCATGAAAGTATCTCTGCACCAGCTGACCCCCAAGACCTCTCCCAGTTACACAAATCAAGAACTCTGCCTCGGCTGTTTAGTACAGGATGCTGGCAGACTCCTCAGATATCTATTTCCACTGTGGACAGATGTGTGCTTTTATAGGATTGGTTGCTATAGCTCCCAGAGATCATGGGGACTAAAATTAACTTAAACGTTGTGTTTTTCTTCATAAACTAAGATAATGATTCTGATGAAAGTGAGCTGATGGAACCATTCCCAGTGTTTGCTGGAGTTCCCACAAGGCCCTCAGTTCAGGAGCTAGAAAGCTGATTGGGGCTAGGCTAAAGCTCTGGGACAAAGATCCCATCTGGGGGCTATTCCCAGGCTCTGTGGGGAGACCCTGAGCCTGGATTCCTCAGAGAAAAACTTGGGAGGTTTACTGTCTAGGTTCCCCCTAGCACCTTGGGGAGACAGGAGCCTCTGAAGCAAGATGACTTGGACCTAGGGAGGGAGACCATTAGGACTAAAGCTGGTCCTCCTGCCACCACCAAGGGAAGAGAGAGAAGTGCAGTCGGGCCAGGGGTACTCGTCCTGGGTGCCAGTCCTGCTCTGACACTGAGTCACTGAATGACACAGGCTCATCCCTGTTCCTGTCTGAGCTATACCTTTTCCATTGGTTAGTATATTGGACAGCACAATAGTAGTCCTATGTGTGCTCAGTCACTTCAGTCATGTCCACCTCTTTGTGACCCTGTGGACTGTGGTTTGCCAGGCTCCTCTGTCCATGGGATTCTCCAGGTAAGAATACTGGAGTGGGTAGCCATTCTCTTCTCCAGGGGATCTTCCAACCCAGGGATTGAACCCGGGTCTTCTGCATTGCAGGCAGATTCTTTACTGTCTGAGCCACCAGGGAAACCCCATAGTAGTCATAAGAGCCAATATTTATTAAACACCTACTATGTGCCAAGCACTGAGCTAAGTGCTTGGTGCATATTTTCTGACCTAACCTTTATGAGATAGGAACTATTATCCCCATTTTAGAGATGTGGAAAGTGAAATTTCAGATTGATAATTTGCCCAAGCTCATGCACCAAGTACATGATTAAATCAGAGATTCGAATCCAGGTATAAGGGACACCAGTGCCCAAGTGCTTAACCTACTACACTGTACTCCTCCTAAGTTCCCCTCCATCTCTGCCATCTGTGGGCTCTGGACTGCACCACCATTGGGTGCCCATCTCCCTAGCTGGGTGTGTTGCTGACCCCACATCAGAATGGATCAGCTTTTCTGCTTGCAGAATGAGAAGTCAGCCCTTTGGTGTCCCTACCAGCTGCTCATCACCCCATCCAGCCTCACCAGCTGTGCTCCTTTAGGTACCACCCCTGCTCCTTTGATCCTGCCCTTCTTGACATAGCACCCAGCACAGCTTTAGAACTCCTGGGCAGTGCCCGCAAGGGCACAGTGTCCAGGTTCCCACGCCTCCCAGAACATCAGCTGCCTCCATCACTCATTCACGGAGTCCACTCCACAGAGGTTGTATCCATAAGTAGGGCAAAGGCTTTCTTACATTCTAACAGCTAGAGGCAGGTGATAAATGAAGTTTCAGGTTGTGATCAATTCTATGAATGAACTAAACAGAGTGACTTGAGAAAGAATGGAAGAACTATTTATTGATAGGGTGGTTGGGGAAGGCCTTTGGAGGAGGTCAGTTGTGAGGGGAAAAAAATGAATGACAAGTCAGCGAGAAGGGCTGGGGGAGGAGTGTTCCAGGCAAGGGGAGAATAAGTGCCAACACCCTGACTTCTTCAAGTGACTGAAAATGTGGCTAGAATTACAGATCAGAGATTTCCCTTCTCCTCGTGGCCTTCCTCATCCTCCTCTCTATCCTCTTCCTCTGCTTCATCCCTGTTCTTCATCTCCTTTCTCAGTGAATGACAGAGCTATCCTGTGAAGGAATCAGGGAAATGGGAATTAGAACCTAGGTTGTAGATACAGAGAAACTGAGGCCCCAGTCACTCAGTGGAAAGTGAAAGTCGTGTCTGACTCTTTGCGACCCCATGAACTATACAGTCCATGGAATTCCCCAGGCCAGAATACTGGAGTGAGTAGCCTTTCCCTTCTCCAGGGAATCTTCCCAACCCAGGGAGTGAACCCAGATCTCCCAAATTGCAGGTGGATTCTTTACCAGCTGAGCTACAAGGGAAGCCCATGGAGATAGGACTCAAAACCGGGTCTCCTGAGCCCTGGCTCAGAGATCGAATCTCAGGCCCACTGAGAACCTGCTCATCCTTCTGCTCATAACTCCAGAGTTTCTGTCACCTGAATTACATGATGGACCATCTCTGGGAGCTGAACTGGGTCCAGGTGGGCCACCAGTGTTCCCACATACGAGCAAAAATACCTAGAGAGGAAGCAAGAGGTCCGAGCTCTGGAAACAGACGGGGAGACTCTGTCAATTTGACTTCTAGCAAGAAGGAAGGCAACCAAGCTGAAAGTTAAGTAAACAGAAGCAGTGCCAAGGAACATCCCCTCAGGTCTCACATCAGAAGCAGTGTCAGGATCTCAGTGGTTCAGATCTCCATGGTCGTAAATCCTGAGTGGGCCTTGCAAGTAAAAAAAAAAATTAATAAGTTTTGTATGTGGGAACTTGAGGGCCTGGGGGGAGACCAGGTCCCCTTGGAATAATTATGAGTAAACTAGAAAGAAAGATGACAATTTCCACTATTTCTCAGCAGACACTGGGCAAAACACTTATGTTCATTATCTCTTTTAAACTTCACTTAATATACACACTTAGCTAGGATATTAGTTTTCCATTATTGCTATAGTAAATTATCACAAACTTGGTGACTTAAAACACACATTTATGACTTTACATTTCTGGAGATCCGAAGTCCTAAAATCAAGGTCTTGGCAGGGCTGTGTTCCTTCTGAAGGCCTGGGGGCAGAATCTGTATCCTTGCCTTTTTCAGCTTCTAGAGGCCAGCTGCCTTGCTTGGCCTGTGGCCTGTTCTCCATCCTCCAAGCACATGTTTCCAACCTCTGTTTCCGGTGTTGCATCTCCTTTTTCTGACTTTGACCCTCTCACCTCCCTCTTATAGAGACTCTTGTGATTACTTTGGGCCCACCCAGATAATCTAGGATAATCTTCCCATCTCCAAAGCTTTAACTTCATCTGCAAAGTCGGTCCCTTTGGCCATATTTATAGTTACAGAAATAAGAACATGGACTTCTTGGGGCGGGGCATTATTTTGTCTACCATAGGGAGGTACAGCTGCTTCCCAGGTGGCATTAGTGGTAAAGAACCCACCTGCCAATGTAGAAGATGCAGAAGACTCAGGCTCAGTCCCTGGGTTCGGAAGATCCCTTGGAGGAGGAAAAGACAACTCACTCCAGTATTCTTACCTGGAGAATCTCATGGACAGAGAATCCTGGCAGACTACAGTCCATGGGCTTGCAAAGAGTCAGAAACAACTGAAGTGACTTGGCACGCATGCAGGGAGGTGCAATTACCATTCCCATTCCAAAGATGAGGAAACAAAGGTTCAGAGAATTAAATAACTTGCTCAAAGTCCCACTGTTGTAAAGCTAGGAATCTACACAAGTAGCTTAACTCCAGAGCCCAGCTCTCTGTCACTTCCCTAATCACAACCCTGCCTGTACCATGTTCTTGGTGAGGCTCCCTCCCTTCCCCCATCTGCCCCAAGCCCACCCATCCTTTGAGCTCAGGCTAAATCTTTGTTAGTCTTTCAAAGTTTAAAGCTGATAGGGCTCTTCAGCCCTGTCCAGGCCTATGCCTCCTTATATGGCTGGGGAAATGAAGGATTGTAGAGCCCAAGGTCACAGTATAGAAAGCTAGGCCTAGAGCCCTGGTCTCCAGGCTCAAGTGGAGGCCAACTCTGGCTGCTCCAAGTCTCTGGAGGCAGGGACGGGGCCACCTGATCCCTTTGGGCTTCAGATTATGTATCAAAACTCTGACATGCACCCTTTGTGCTTCTGGCTGAAGGGGAAGGCTGCCGAACTAAGACAGCCCAGGCACAGGGAGACTGACTCAGCCTGTCTTCCTGTTGCTGTATCTTTCCCTGGGCCGGCCCTCCCATTGGCTGAAGGGCACAAAGAGCCCATTGTTCTCTGGCCGTTGGTCCCCTGGGCAGAGTGGCTGATGACCAGGGCAAGGCCAAAGGGAGAGGAGGATGGAATTTCATGTCAGCACCCACTGTACTCTCAACACTCCCACCAGCAAATTCACATTCTCCCTCAGCTCTCTACAGTTCATAAAGGACTTTTATTCCCATATCTTAGGGAGCAACACAGTCAGTACCTACGAAAAGTAAGGATTCACTCAGCACATTCAGGGCTTGAGCAGACGGAATGTTCTGCTCATGGTCACTCAGATGGCCCAGGTGAAGCTGAAATGACCACTCCAAGCTGGTCCGAGGCTCTACTAACCAGCTGCCTCTACCTGGGGTCAAGGGAGAGCTTACTGAGGCATCTCCTTCTCCACTGAGGTGGCAAATCATTCACCATGTGTTGGCTGCACTTCCTTGAGTTGACACAAACCACCCCCCCCCACCAAAGAACAGTGTTTGAGTTGCAGTTAGGCTCTGCCCTTAGTAGGACCCTGCGGTCCTGCCTGTAGTCTATCCTTCTGTGGCCTATCTTTTCTCTGCACCTCGATTTTCTTGTCTTGCTAAATAAGCATGATTATATATCTGACCCTCCTGGGTACAAAGTCAGTGTTAGATTCAAGCGAGAGTAGGTTTCAGAGTGTGAGTTAACAAGAGCAAAATTGAAAGGCTCAACTTTGGAGTCAGATCTCTGGGCCTGGATCCTGTGGCAAGTTTCTTAACTCTAAAACTCTGGGCAGAGACTCCCCTGGTGGTCTAGTGGTTAAGACTCTGCATTTCCACTGCAGGGGGCAAAGTTTCAAGCCCTGGTCAGGGAATTGAAGATCCCAAAGGCTGCAAGGTACAGCCAAAAATTAAGGAAAAAAAACAAACAAACAATAAAACTTGGGGCATAGTATTTCAGCTCCAACCTCAGTTTTCTCAAATGTACAATTCACCCCTCTTCCAGCCCCCTGCCTTCATGAGGGTCTTGTAAGGATTAAATGAAAGTATATATGTAATGTGTTTGGCTCACTGTTTCATATCCTGCACTATCAAGAAATGTGAGCTATCTTATCATTAGATCATTAAAAATTTCCCAAAGCGTGTCTATATACTATTAGTCCTCAGATAAAGAGGGGGACCCTGGGTTCAAGTGAGTTTGGGAAGTGTGGCATCAGCCACCTTCCTCATGGCTATTCCTGAGGCACAAGACAGTGTTAAAGCCTCTGAAAAGTTCTGCAGAGAAGAAATCTGGTTTTTTTGACTGTTTATTTAGGCTGCGTCATATGGCATGCAGAATCTTATTTCCCTGACCAGGGAAAACCTTTATGTGTCCCTCTTTTCAGTGAACTTCTGAATGTGTCCCACAGAACTCAGTTTCCATGAAAATGCCTTTGGGGGATGTCTGTTGGATCCAATGTCCTTGTCCACGAAGGTGAAGTAACTTGTTCTGGGTCATGAGGCAAGTGAATGGTAGACCCGGGGCTTGACCCAAGCTCATGAGTTCTTTGACATGGTGCTCTATTAAAGCACGCTGAGAAAAGGCCTCCTGCTAGAGATATAGACAGGTCGTCATCAAGTTGCTCAGTCGTGTCCAACTCTGTGACCCCATGGTCTGCCAGACTCCTCTGTCCATTGGATTCTCCAGGCAAGAATACTGGAGTAGGTGGCCATTTCCTTCTCCAGGGGATCTTCCCTACCCAGGGATCAAACCTAGGTTTGATCTGCCTGCCTTGCAGGTGGATTCTTTACCATCTGAGCCACCAGGGAAGCCCAGAATGTAGACAAATTCTCTCTAAATGTCAAAGATTTGTGTACAGAGTAGATAGACTTTTACTCTTTCTTTGAGGTCCTGTATCCGTGACTGAGGATGCCAGGCTCCCTCAGGCCTGAGCTATCTCCCCGTAGCCCTGGGTGGGGTTGGAGGAGCTCGACGATGGATTAGTTCTGCCTCCTCCCATCCCTGGCTCTGTAACACTCCAGCTGCTGGTCTGGGTCCAGGGAACACTCACACGCAGGCACCAATTTTCTCCTGAAATCCCACACGCCTGGAAATCTTTTCTGAAGGAGGGGGAAAGCCCAATAACCCAGTCCGGCAACGTGGCAGCTCTTACATGTTCCCTGACGTGGCCCACAAACCAAGCCTCTCTTCAGTTTTAGCAGCTATGGACCCAGGGGTAATGACAGCCCCGCCAGTCCAGCAACGTGGCAACCGGTGCTGTGACTCAGCTGACCTGGGAGATAGCCTAGAGCCTCCATCCTTCTTTTCTGGGTCTCAGGGCTGGGGAGATGGGGACATAGAAGGGAGATCTGGATTAACCAATTACCAATTAACCCCTTACCCCTATCTCCAAGTCTCTTTTCCTCCACCATTGCCTGGCAGACTCACTGTCTTCTGGGGCTGATCCAGTAGGTCAGCTCACCCCAGTCCTGGCTTCAGTTCTCAGACAGCAGCTTCTTGTAATGAATCTTCAAGACTTTCCACACCAGTGACGTTCACACAGGCTTCTATGGGCATTTCATACAGGAGCCTTAAGGAGACAGAAAGAAAGCCAAAGGGGCAGATCTCCAGGCTCCCAGTCCATCTCTGCCTTCAACCAGAGCAGAACCACATTAAAAACAAAAAATTACTGGAGCATAGTTGATTTACAGTGTTATGTTAGTTTTAAGTGTACAGCAAAGTGAATCAGATATACATAAACATATGTCCTTTTTTTTTTTTTTAGATTATTTTCCCATATAGGCCGTTATAGAGTACTGAGTTCCTTGTGTTACACAGCAGGTCCTTATTAGCTACCTAGAGCAGAACTACTTTTACCTGTCTGACATATCAGGCTTTTGCCTAAGATTTCATTACTTAAGAAAAAAATTGAAATGCACAAGTTTATTTTTAGCCCACTGGGTTTATGGGTGAAGAAAAAAATGAGCAAAGAGAGAGAGAGCAATCTGTCCCAGGACACAGAATATCACAAACTCACAAGCTGTACCCGGCCCTGTGGGAAAGGGAAGCGCTCCATGAGCCAAGTGTTAGCCCCGGACAATGTGAGACCACTCCCTGGAAGCTTGAAGTCTCCTCACCCCAGACAGACAGCCATGAGGAAGGGGCTCCATCCACCTGCCTGGTACATCCCTGGAGGAGAAACCAGGGTTACCAGGGAGACAGGGTCATCATCTTTGGGAGCAGGCAGGTGACAGGTGTGAGAAGTTCCTGTAGGCAATGTGCTGGATCTAGAGGGTGGCCTTGGTCAACCTGGAGAGAACATGCCCCACCCAGAGGCTCTCGGATCCCTTACCTCCTTTTTAAATGTTTTCTCCTCCAAACAAAATCCATCTGCTGGAGGTATCTCTCTATCAGCCATCAGTCTGGCAGCTTTATTGATGGAACCGGGGGCTGGTTCACCTTTCTCGAAGGTCCCTCTTCTGTATCCTTCTGGGAGAAAGACCAACGACTTACTTTCTGGTTATGAAAACTTTAAAGAGATCTAGCCTTGTGCTTCCTTCTCTCTGCTAATCTGTCCCTCTTCTCCTCCATCTTCTCATTTCCCTTCTTCCTTTTTACCTCAACCCTTCCTTTTTCTGTTCTTCCCATCTTTTTATTTATTTATTTAATACTTATTTATTTGGCTGCACCAGGTCTTGGTTGCAATATGTGAACTCTTAGCTGCAGCATGTGGGAGCTCATTCCCCTGCATTTGGAGTGCAGAGGCTTTGCCACCAGACCACCAGGTAGTCCCCTTCCCATCTTTTTGAAGAGAGCAGTGGACCAGGAATCAAGGGGCCTGAGTTCCTCACTCCATAAGTGACTTAGGCAAGTCATCTCCCCTCTCTGGGCACTTGGCTCATTTGTAAAATGAGGCTGTCGGGTTAGGTCACAGTTTCCAAATGGTGGGGGATGAGGACCAAGGTGAGGGAGCTCAGGTTCTCTCCTTAGAGCCCCTCCCCCCAAGGCAGCTGTTGTTGGGCTATTTTAATCTGGTTCTGCAGATAAATAACTTTTGAAAAGCACTATGTCATTTAACTCAAGGCCTTGCAGACTTTCGGTTCAGTGTCTCCTCTTCTCTTTCTCTACTGTCTCCTGTGTCTCTCCCTCCCCCAGATCCTCAGGTTTTCTAGTGGAGCCTTGTGATTCTCCAGGGTGGCAACCCTGAGTCTGCCCTGCTATCTCTCGGGAGGCCAGACTTTGCACTTTGACTTCCAATGTGGGAGAAGGAATCATTTCTCTCCTGAAACCCCAGAACCGTAAGGGACCACCCCAGAGCCACGAGTAGTTGGAGCCAGCCACCCATCTTGGCCCCCAGTCTCAACACCGAGATCTCCACCCCCTGCCCTCCCCCACTAAATGGCCCACTTCCCAGCCTTATCCCAAGTTGGATTATTCTCCTGATTCAGACATTTTTGTGGTGTGAAATCATCCCCGCCCCAGCCAGCTGAAGCCAGGAGCTCACTCCAGCCCACAGCAGCTGGCCAGCCCTCCCTTCTCCTGCCACGTCCCACACCCTCAGCTCCTCTGCTCCAGGGGCTCAGAATTTCCATCTGATGTCCTTCCAAGGCTAAAGAGAAATTCAGACAGAGTGGCAGGGGCATGGCTGCTCCGTCCCTTCCCTGCAGCTCCTGTGCGGGTGCTGGCACAACATGGCTAACTCCCAGGTCAAGGTGATTAAGATGAGTTTGTGAGATCCAGACAGAGGGACAGAGTCCAAGAAAGACAGAGAAACAGGCTCAGACAGAGAAGAGAAACACTGACTGAGCATGCCATGATCAAAAGAGAAGCAGAGGTGAGGAGAGAGGGGGAAAGGCACACACAGAGAAACAAATGTGGAGAAATCGACCCAAAACTCAGCAATAAGACCAGAGGGTGACTGCATATCCTCTTGATGTTAGACTAAAGCCTGGACTAACACACCCATCCAGGGACCACCTTCTCTAGGAGATGTACTGTTGTTTGACTTGTTTACTGTTGATTAGGGGGCCTGGCTCTGAAGTTACATATTAATCCGTAGATTTCTGTCCAGTTAAAGGAAGAACCCCAGAGGCTGGAGTTTTAATGCCTTGTAGGACATTAACCAGTTTTGTATATGACCTAGCAGACTCTCCAGCTTTCCTTCAGTGCCTATGTAGACATTATCTCTCTTTGAACTCTCCTGGAATCAGCTTTACCATCCTGCTATTCCCTCATGAACAGGTTAAATAAATCATTGACATGCACCCATTTTTTTATTTTTATGAAAGTTTTTAACTTAAAAAAAAACTGGGTTTGACAGGAGAAGCGAAAAATAGAATGAAGCAGATAAGGAAAGAATGAGAGGCAGAGAGACAAAGAGAAAGAGAGAGAGAGAGGCACTCAGAGATCAGGAGGAGAAAGCAATACAGAGAAGCAGAAAGAGATAAAAGCAGAGATGGGACTTCTCTGGTGGTCCAGTGGTTAGGACTCAGTGCTTTCTCTACCGGGGCCCAGGTTCAATCCCTGGTTGGGAAACCAAGATCCTGCAAGCCACGTGGCATGACCAAAAGAAAAAAGAGATAAAGGCAGAGGAACTGAGACCCAGTCAAACCCATACACACAGTGAGAGAGAGGAAGAAAGAGGAGAGCTAATAGCAGAGCACAGGGTCAGCCATGCATACTCACAAAACCATAAATAGTGGCAGCTTCTGGAGAGAGGGTGGATTGAGTGGAAACAGAGGTGAGAGGTACTTTATACCAACTCTTATTACTTCCCCAGTGCATTTTTTTATGGACATGTAATTGCCTGTTGTTTTGTGCTTTTAAAATAGACACAAAGGGCAAGGCAAAAAGACACTGCAAGAGAAAAAGAAACCAAAGAGAGATGGATGGCAGTAAGAGGAGCACAAGGAGGGAAAGTGAGACTTGGTGGAAGGCCGTGCAGGCAGGACCAAGAATAGTTCACACATGCTCCCGTGCTCACTGAGCCTGGAGCCCTTGGGGGCTGGGTGTGGAGCTGTCAGAAGTCTGTGTGGGAGGCGGGCAGGGAGCCTGAAGAAGCAGAGAAGAGGCAGACATGGAGGAGAGAGACGAGCAGGAACAAACAGATCCAGGGCAGGTCGAGGGACAAACAGGAGCTGAGGCCAGGCCTCCTCCCTCCTCCCAGAACCCAGGCACCCAGGCCTAAAGGGAGATACCTTTCAGAGATGTTTTGGGGTCCAGGAGATAGAGGATGGGGAGCCTCTCAGAGATGCTTCTCCAGGGCACGGAATGTGCCAAGAGAGCTGCCAGCCCCAAAGGCAACCACCTCTGGTACATCGGCCTCATAAGGAGAAGCAGACTGAGAGCTTGTCACGTTCAACCCAGTTTATGAAAGGAGATAACTCAGGCCCAGGCAGGAGGAGAGACTTGTTCAAGATCATATGGTTAATTTGTATATCACCAGGAGGAGGAGCCAAGTCTATGACTCCCTTTTTGATGTTTTTTCCATTCTTGCCTCACCACTCTCCATTTTCCACACAGCAACTAGAATGGCTCTTTTAAAATGCACATCACTTTATGTCCCTTCCCTGCTGCAACCCTTGCAGAATTCTCTCCCTCAGTGCCATTTGCTAGCTAATGAGATGTATGGCACTTCTGAGAAGGATCCTTTCAGGAATTTGACTCAGCTGGGTAGTCCATCTCTCTTTTAAAATATCAAATTATACAGATAGGGGCTCTACCCCGCCCACCCACTGCAAATTTGGCCAAGGCCATGTACATCCTAGAGGCAGCTCTTCTTGTGGCTCAACCCAAATGTCGTATGTATAATGACAGCAGGCTCTTGACATGGGCTCTCTCTTCAGATCCCGATTGGCACGTAGAGTAGACTTAGCTGGCCCTCTTCATCCCTTCTCCTTCCCAAGGTGGTGAAGTTCTATCATGAGGTAGACACTCATTCTTGGTGGGATGAAAAAGGACTCCAAAGGACAGAGTTGTTATTTGAAGTCATACTTAGATTTGGCATGCAGAAGTCCATCTTTTTTTGCCTTTCCTTCCTTCCTTCCTTCTTCCTGCTGCCTGGAATGCAGGCATAATGGCTAGAGCACCGACAGCTCTATTGAGCCACAAAATTACCTCAAGAACAGAAGCCATTAGCTAAGGGGATGGAGAAGAAAGAAAGAGCCTGGGGTCTGATGACCAAAGAACTGCCATGACAACCCTGGACACATTACCTCCAGCCATCTGATCTCAGCTCAGTGAATTCCTAAGAGAATCCTTCACTAACCGCCTAACCTCATGGTTGGGTGGTATCATTGACTCACTGGACATGAGTTTGAGCAAACTCCAGGAAATAGTGAAGGTCAGGGAAGCCTGGTGTGCTGCAGTCCATGGGGTCGAAAAAGTCAGGCATGACTGGGCTACTGAACAACAACAACGCACCCCTAATCTCCAGTCACTCTGTCATCCACCCTGGGGGGATTTTCTTCCTTATCACAAGATAAATTTACCTGTGCTTATTCATGGGCTTGTTTCTATCTCCCTCTCCCTCAGAATCTAAGTGTTGCATGAGCAGGGATCTTGCATGTCTTGGTCACTGGTACAGCACTTGTGTTTCACACAATGCCTACATTTCTTCAACAGTGATGGTTTTTCCTTTTTCAAGAACTCCCCATATGAATTTTATGTTTTTTTATCACAATTTTTAGAAAATCCCTCTTAGTAGGTGCAACGATTAGGTTTAAGGAATAATGATACATTTTTTAAGAAATTTACACTAATGAATCTTAAGGCTCACTGAAACTTGGTTTGATTTTTTTTTTGAATTTTGTTATTTTTTGGCTACATTACGAGGCATGTGGGAATCTTAGTTCCCCAACCAGGGATCAAACCCACGCCCCCTGCACTGGATACCACTGGACCACCAGGGAAGTCCCTATGCATTTTTAAATTGAATGTTGTGTTAGATTCAAGTGTAGAGCAGAGATACTATGTGCTGGGGATTCAGGAGGAGAACATGCTGTTGCAAGGGTCCAGGGATTAACAGTGAGGATGGAAATGTGGAAGCACAGTTGAGAGCCAGCTCTAGAGTACCATGAAGAGACTCTTGAACACAAATCTGATGATGTCACTCCCCTACCTAAACACTTCATTCCCCACAGAATACCCTTCAAGCTCCTTAAGGCAGGTTGAGTCCCTGCATAGCCTGGCCCCTGCCTACCCTCCAGCCTCATCTCTCAACACTTCCTATACCATCCCCCCCCCCCCCCAACACATCACGCATTCTAATAAACTGACTCACTGTAACTGCTCTGGGCCACCAGGATCTCTTGACCTATGGCTGCCTTTGTGTATCCTCTTCTCCCCACCGAGTTCTCTATGGACTTGAACTACTCATTCCTACCTTCCTTTAGTGCTCAGCCTAGACATGGCTTCCTCTGGAAAGCTTCTCTGATTCCAGAGAGCTGGGTTAGGTACCTCCCCTACAGGCTGTGTAATTGTTTTTTCATCTCTCCTCCGCACTCGACTGTGTTTCCTGGGCCAGGGAATGACGCCTTGCTCTTCATTGTGCCCCCGCGTTTGCACCGCGTCCCACCCAGAGGGGGCGCTCCGTCCCTCATTTGAGTGAATGGGATTATACCAAGAGGAGGATGGTAAAGATAAAGCAAGAGGGCTGACTCCATTTACAATGGTCGCTTACGTCTCTTCCACCCCAGACTCACACAGCTTTCTGGCTCCCCGTCCTTGGAGAGGTCTTCTCTGAGGTCCACACTCAGCCCTCAGGCCGTAAGCCCGAGCCAGGTGGGGCTTGGACTGAACACAGGTGGGGATTCTTCCACCCCTTCTGGTCCTTCTCCGGTTTCCAACCTAGAGTTTCAGCCCCAAGGACACGCAGCATCCACCTTCCCTCCACAGCTCAGCTGGTCAGAGAATAAGAAAGAAGGCCCTGTGCTCCCAGGGAGAGCAGCCAAGGCAGCGGGGAAGCGGGGAAGGCCCGGGCAGGTGGGGAGGTGGGGATGGGCGAGAGTTGGGGGGTGGAGGGATGGGCGAGAGTGGGAGGTGGGGGTGGGGGGCAAGGATCCACTGCAGGAGCTCTCAGAGCCCTTTACCCGTCACCTCCCAGGGCCTCTCCTCTCTTTCTGATGAAAAGCATCATTTCCCCTAATGTTTCTCAGCACCTCTCAAAGGTCCAGAGAGAGGCAGCCAGGGATGGCCAGGAGAGAGAGGAGGTTATCTCCTACAATACGAGGATGGGGGCTGAGGGGTAGGGAGAGGGGGACAGGGGGTCATCCTGACCAGGGTTTTCCAGATTCAGGCATAAGGCACCACCTTCACCACCCTTGCAGTATCCTCCTGAAACCTATCCTCTCATTTGCTTTATTTAAGCTTATTTTTTGAAGCTTAGATCCATTTAATTTTTTAATATATATTTTTATTTATTTGACTGTGCCGGGTCTTAGTTCCTGCATGCAGGATCTTTAGTTTCAGCATGCGAACCCTTAGTTATGGCACGTGGGCTCTAGTTCCCTGACCAAGGATGGAACCCAGGCCCCCTGCTTTGGGAGTCTCAGTCACTGGACCACCAGGGAGGTCCCAAATGCATTTCATTTAAGTGAGAGCTTGTAAAACTTAAATGGAAAAGTATCCCTGGCTGTGCCAGCTGTGTCCTGCTTGCCCCTGGGATCCACTCCACAGCCTTCCACATCTGCACACCCCAGTGGGCATCCAGGGCCTGTTTTCACTTGGGAGGGGCCAGTGGGGAGCACAGTAGGAGACTGGGAAGAGCAGGAAGAGAGTGAGGTTGGTGTGTTGATTTCCCCCTGCGCCTTCCCTGGGGGATCACAGCAAACTGACTCTGTCCCTCAACCCAGGGGTCCAGCTCCCATCCAAGGCCCCCTTCTTGTTCTTGTAACCATCCCTCCCTTCGCCTCCTCAGGCCTCAAGCTATTGCTGGCCCTGGGGACCTGCACCATCTCTATGGCTTACCTACATGGGCCCACATCTGTATAAATAGCCCCTAGATTAAATTCTCAGATTACCCATTTTGAAAGTACCATCTGTTTCCTGCCAGGAACCTGACTGATAAACTTGTCATAAACAGAAAGCAGTTGACACAGGGCTAAGAAAATGATGATGTTAAATTCTAACTCAGTCTAAAAAGGAATGAGGAACAATTTTTTTTTTCTTTTCTTTTTTTTTTGACCATGCTGCTTGGCACGTGGGACAGTAGTTCCCTGACCAGGGATCAGACCAGAGCCTCCTGCATTGGAAGCATGGAGTCTTAAACAGTGGACTACCAGGAAAGTCCCTGGTAATTTCTATATAATGCTATAAAACAACCTCCAGGACATATTAGGTTAAAACAACAACAACAACCAAACAACAACAACAACAAAAACAAGGTGCCAAACAGTGTTTAGAGTGCAAGAGACAAATAAAAATGTGTATATGTGTTTGCTTATATTTTCAAAGAGAAGTGAATGAAAGATAAACCAAAACTTAACAGAAATGTTTCCCTTAAGGAGAAAAAGGCAAAAGCTAGCTTTCTGAATATACCTTGTTATATAATTCTAACTTTGGAACTATTAAATGTTTTACATAATTTAAAATGTGCTATGCATGCATGCTCAGTCGTGTCCAACTCTTTTCGACCCTATGGACTGTACTCTGCTAGGCTCCTCTGCCCATGGAATTTTCCAAGCAAGAATACTGGTGTGGTTTGCCATTTCCTTCTCCAGGGGATCTTCCCAACCCAGGGATCAAACCTGTGTCTCCTATATCTCTTGCACTGGCAGAAGGATTCTTTACCACTGTGCCACCTAGGAAGCCCTAATTTAAAACGCTAAATCGTATCAAAGAGATAAGTAAATTCTAAACAGAAAAAGATACAGGAGCAACTGAACCTCATTGTATATCAAGTTGGTGGCATAACCATCCTGAGAATCATTATTTCAAGTAAATTTAATAGTATTTTGGCTGTTCATCCTTAATGAGATATATACTCATTATATCTGGGAGGGGAGAAAAGATGTATTCCACAGACTTACTTTTAGTATTAATATTATCCAGATATTATTATCTGGATACAGTAGGTAAAGAAATTATATGTGGTAAAGGAATCATATTGGTACCATTAGCACTCAACATTTGGAGCCTAAGAGATAAATTTTTTAAAAATAAAAAATGAAAATGCTGGGAATTTAGAGCCCTGAGCTCGTCACTTTTCTTTCCTTGTCCTTGCCAGCACCCTTAGAAGCAGCCAATCAGCTGCATCATCCTGCTTCATTTCACTAAGATGCTCTATGACAGCAAATATTTGATCACTTAGAGCCTTGGCTTCTGTAGGTACTTGGTTATGAGAATCTATGGCTGATTGTTTGTTTGTTTGTTTATGGCTGCCCTGGTTCTTTGTTGCTGTGTGTCAGGGCTTTCTCTAGTTGCAGTGAGCAGGGCTTTTTCTTCGTTGTGGTGCTCGGGCTCCTCATTGTTTTGGCTTCTCTTGTTGCGGTGCACAGGCTGTAGATGTGTGGGCTTCAGTGGTTGCAGTGTGTGGGCTCAGAGGTTGCCACTTGCCAGCTCTAAAGTGTGGGCAGTTTCAGCACACGGCCTTAGTTGCCCCAAGGCATGTGGGATCTTCCCCAACCAGGGATCAAACCCGTGTTCCCTGCATTGGCAGGGAAGTGCCAGCTAATAGTGCCACCATCTGCCATGGATTGCAAGTATCCTCTTTAGGACTGAAAAGAGGTCATTAGTGCCTTTAAATCCAGTCAGACTAGAGAACCAATTTAAAAAAACTCATCTTAATATTCTGTTCCTCAGGAGCCATTCTCTTATCAATCTGTGTCTGAATCAAACCACAAGTTTACAGGAAATGAAGAGTTAGAGGAAAAGATTTAGAAACACTGTGAGAATCCAACCAGCCATATCCAGAATGTGAGAAATTCTGCAGGACAAATGAGATGGTTTCTTCAATAAATGGTGTAAAAAAAGGTGGGTGGGGGGAGGAACTACAATAGATTAATGGAACGTAAGAAGAGTGTAGGGTGTGGGTTTCTTTGTATCTTGATTCAAATCAGCCAAATAGAAATAAAGATTTTTGAGATAATCTGGAAAATTTGAACACAGACCGGGTATTGAATGATACTAAGAAATTACTTTAAAAAAATGTATTTATTTTCACTTGGACTGCTTTACAATGTTGTTTTGGTTTCTCCCATGCATCAGTATGAATCAGGCATAGGTATACATATGTCCCCTCCCTCTTGAGCCTCCCTCCCACCTCCCATCCCATCCCACCCCTCTAAGTTGTCACAGAGCACTGGTTTGAGCTCCTTGTGTTATAGAGCAAATTCCCACTGGCTATCTGTTTTACGTATGGTAATGTATGTATTTCAGTGCTCCTCTCTCAATTTGTCCCAGAGCCGAATCCGTCCCAGGGGCACTCTCTCCTGCCCCTGCTGTGTCCGTGAGTCTGTTCTCTATGTCTGAGTCTCTATTCCTGCCCTGCAAACAGATTCCTCAGTACCATTTTTCTAGATTCCTTATATATGCATTAATATATGATATTTGGTTTTCCTCTTTCTGACTTGCTTCACTCTGTATAACAGGCTCTAGATTCATCCATCTGATTAGAACTGACTAAGATTTGTTCCTTTTAATGGCTGAGTGATATTCTAATGTATATATCACAGATTCCATTGTGTGTACCCACAGCTTCTCTATCCACTCATCTGTTGATGGACATCTAGGTTCCTTCCGTGTCCTGGCTATTGTAAACAGTGCTGCAATGAACATTGGCGTACATGTGTCTTTTTCAATTATGGTTTTTCTCAGGGTATATGCCCAGTAGTGGGATTGTTGGGTCACATGGTAGTTTTATTCCTATATATACTAAGGAATTCCTTTCAATTGTGTTAGGTGAGATGATGGAATTGTGGCTCCACCAAAAAGAAAGTTCTTATCTGTTCGCTTTACATACTGAAATATTTATGGTTGTGATGGCATAATGTAAATACAAGATTTGTTTTGAAATACTCCTAAGAAAAAGTGTGTGATGGGGCTGAGTATGTAAACAAATTTGATGAACTCTTGGTAGTGATTAGAGCTAGATGCTGAGTACCTAGAAGGTTAATAATATTATTCTCTTTGTTTTGAATTCTGCTTGAAACTTTCCACAAAACATTTAGATAACAATATTGAATTAAACTAAATTGTTTCTGTTTCTTGTGAAGGTTCTGATCCTAATATGGGCTTCCTTGTTGTTAAAAAATAAAAATAAAAAAGATTATTAGCAAGTGAGGGGCGTTAGCAATTTACTAGCTCCAAACCATGACTTTCTCCTCCATGTGATCAGAAGGCTTGGAAAAATATTTAAAGGAAAATAGTTTATTTACTCTGTGGATTCAGTGTAGTTTCATGCGAAAAATAATCTTCAGGACAAAAGGTGGTCCATGTCCCACCTTGAGAAGCTCTGGTATTATAAAGTGAACCCAGGACTCAGGGCAGGAGGCCTGGGATCTAATTCTCACTCAGTACTGTCTCACGGGAAGTTCCCTCGCCTTGGGTTCTTTCTCTGTAAAATGGGAGAAATCAGGCTAAAAGATCTCAAGGATCCCTCCAATTATGTCATGCTGTGATTTAGTAAATGATCAATGCGTCTAACAACTCTTTCAGTCATTCAACAACCAATTTGTTCAACACCTGCTATTGATGGTGTTTATGCTGGGATGCGCCTAGACATAGTCTGTGCCTTCATAGAGCTTAGAGTCTAGCTGTAATTGGCTATTTCCAAGAGAATGTCATTTATTCTGAAAAATACACAGTGGTGTATTGACACATTTTGGAAGGAACCTGACCATTTTCTCCCAGGTCTCCTGTCTACTCAAATCCTGACTTTTCCTCCCCAAACTGCCTGCATTTCAGAACAACTGTTGCTTCTGGGACCAGGGTATGCAATCCTCTGGGATGTGATCCTCTGAGTGCCTAGGTAGAGGGGTGTTCTTATCCTGAAGCAAGGGGTAGAGTCTTCTCTCCCCACACAGGGGCTGAGAGTGGGAGGAGGGATGGGCCAGGGGAAAACTCAGGTGCAATAAAATGGAGAAAGGGTCAGTGAAGGCAGAGGGACAAAAGGTACCAGCCCACTGCTTCCCTTACCTCACTGCAAGTGCTAAAATAAAAATACCACACTTTCCCATTCCTCTGCAGGGAGATAACATGAAATGTCACTACACGACTCGTTAACTAACCCCATCAATAGGAATCTGTCCAAAGTATTGTTTTAACCTTTCTACCTCAGTCTTCTCTGTGGATTAGAGATAGAGGTATCTATCCCCATAAAGCAGTTAAGGTCCAGGCAGATACTCCATGTAAAAGGCTTAGCACAATAACTGGAACATTTCACTACTTCTTGTCCACTCCATACATTCACCAGACCCAGAAACAACTCCCTAGCTTGCCTAGCCTTCCTGGAGTATAACTGTCTTTTGTTTATTTTATTTTATTTATTTTGGAGTGTAACCTTCTTGTTGATTATCTGTGACCCTTGCTCTCAGCCTCCCTTTGGACCCAGCAAACCCAACTTGGGAACCCTGGTCATTCAATTTATGGCCCCTGGGTTGAATGACCCAAGCAGGTATACTTGGAACACTCAAGAAACAAATCAAATTCTTTTCTACGAGTGTTCATTGGAATACTAATGACCATTAAGAACAGCCAGGAGGCTAGGATGGATCTGGTCCTTTTTTTTTTACCTAAAAGACTTTTCCAAATTCCCTTGGTAGACACACCCAGCCCTTGTCTCTATTAACACTAACCCCAGGCCATTACTTCATGGCAAATAGATGGGGGAAAAGTGCATCACTGACTCAATGGAGGTGAATTTGAGCAGACTCCAGGAGATGGTAAAGGAAAGGGAAGCCTGGCATGCTGCAGTCCAGGGGTTGCAAAGAGTCAGACACAATTTAGAAACTGAGCAACAGCAGCAAGAGGCCATTCCATGTGCCTTGCTCTAACGTGCCCTAGTCTCATCTCCAGAGTAGATCATTTTACCCTTGGCTTTAAAGAGGCATGTCCCAGTACCTCTATAACAATCCTAAACCCTTTAAAATTTAGCATCCAATGGTTTCTCATCTCCCATGTAGTTAAGGCCAGACTCTCAGCTCTCCTTCAAGACTCTCCAACATCTGACCTCAACATATCCCATCATCTTTTATGCAACTTGTACTTTATTCATACTTTAGTGATTATTGTCTGTAGACTGCTCACCTACTTTCTTGGTTTTTCCCAAGTTCAACAAATGCTTATTGGACTTTAGACAAAACTTTCCCCTCTCTGTATGATCTGTTAGAAATTTTAGACTCCTCCAGGCAGATGTTAAGATTTGGTTAAATAGCCCAGTTTAACACAAGAGGGAGGGATGGAGCCTTAGTGAACTGGAGAGTATCTGGCCTATATAAAGACATTCAAATTTAAAATGCTATGAACAAAGTAGTCACGAAACAAAATACATCTGTTGGCCTAGGACTTTCAGAAAATCATTGCTATCAATTCTTAAATAATACATCCCCAATTCCAAATGAAATTATACACAGACTTTCAATATATTAACAAATAACAGTAGTGTTTTATCAATGTAAGTTTATTTTCTGATTTTAAACGTTGTTTTGGGAATTTCCTGGAGGTCCAGTAGTTAGGACTCTGGACTTTCACTGCCTAGGGCCCAGGTTCAATCCCTGGTCAAGGAGCTAAGGTCTGCAAGCTTCTCAGTGGCTTGGCCAAAATAAATAAATAGCTAAATAAACATTGTCTTATCTGTTTGTGAAAGCCGGTCAACAAGAAGAGCAGGCACTGATGATCACAAGAACTTAAAACTGGGATTTAGATTTCAGTCACAGACTTCAATCAGCCTCACAGCCAATTCACTGAATAATATATTTTTTATTCTATAACATTGAGAGAATATCAATTTGTAGATACATAGTTGAAAATGGGCACAGTTTTTAAACAGCTCACTTTGAAACACAGACTATTTTGCAGTTAAACAGAGAATAACTCTTGAGAGTCCCTTGGACAGCAAGGAGATCAAACCAGTCAATCCTAAAGGAAATCAACCCTGAATATTTACTGGAAGGACTGATGCTGAAGCTGAAGTGCCAATATTTTGGACACCTGATTCGAAGAGCCAGCTTATCAGAAAAGATCCTGATGCTCGGAAAGATTGAGTGTCGGAGGAAAAGGGGGTGACAAAGGACGAATGGTTGAATGGCATCACTGACTCAATGGACATGAGTTTGAGCAAACTCCAAGAGACAGTGAAGGACAGGGAAGCCTGGCATACTGCGGTCCATGGAGTCACAAAGAGTCAGACACAACTTAGCAACTGAACAACAAACAGAGAATAAAGGAGAAGCTTGATTCCAAAGTCTACACACACAAATAAAACTTAACCTGAGAGTTAATCCCTGATATTTTGTAGACTTTTCTTTCTCAGAAATAGAAACACTGATTTTTAACTGAATGTGTGATGAACAGACTTTTAAAAACTGAATTTCCTCAAGTTCTTTGCAGATAGATGTGGTCATATAGCTAAGTTCTGGCCTAACAATGTACATAGTAGTGTCATATGCAATTTGGGGGAAATGTCTTGCTGACAGAATGCAATTGGGGTGGGTGGTGCTTAAGCAGCCACTTTGGTACACAACATTTAAAGCCCATGTGGAGTGTGGCAGAGCAGTAAAATAGGGTGAATCCAGGTCTCGCATGATCATGAAGCTGTGGAGTCCTATCCCAAGGAGAGAGGTGTGAGGCCTTGCACCAAGGCCACCGAAGTGGGGACCAGAACCAAGGTTACCTCCAAAGCTAACCCTTTGTAACTGTTGCCGAGAGCCCCCTTGATCATCACCAGCAAGCCTCCTGACCCCAAATTGGGCAAAAATGCCCACCTCAGTACTTACCCTATAGCGCCCTAACCAATCACCTAATGCTACCCTTCCAGCAGGAATTTTCTATGTCTTGAGACTATAAAAATTGGCTGCTAACCTGTGAAAGGGCTTTCCAGGTGGTGCTAGTGGTAAAGAACCTGCCTGCCAATACAGGAGACATAAGAGACATGGGTTCAATCCCTGGGTCAGGAAGATCTCCTGGAGGAGGGCATGGCAACCCACTCCAGTATTCTTGCCTGAAGAATCCTGTGGACAGAGGAACCTGGTGGGCTACAATCCATAGGGTCACAAAGAGTCAGAGGGGACTGAAGCGACTGAGCATGCAACCCACAAAAAAAGCCTCAGCTCTCCCTTGAGCCAGCCTTCTGTTCTAACAGCATCCTGTTGGCTCTCCCTGGTCTGTCAGGAGGTCAGCCTGCTGCATTTGCAGCACCCTCATTATCTCTGCTCCCTGCTCTTAATAAACTCACTCCCTTCTGAAATACTGTGTGTCTGGAAATTCTTTTCCAGCCCACACTCAGGCTGCCCTGACAGAAGCCAGAACTCCAGCCCTTGATAACTTGCCTCCAAATTTTGTTTGTTTGAGGGCAGAATGTATTTCTGTGTTATTTAAGGCATTGCTATATTTTCGTTTGGTTTTTGATACTTACAGCTGAAACTGTGATACAGAAAATTAAACTGATATGGTCTTGAATGGGTTAAAATTTGTTACCTAACACTTACAAGTGTGCCTGATTTTCCTTAAGATGTTCAAGTGAGCCTAATATCTAAAACAGCTGATGGGTAGCAGAATATGCCACATATGAAGGATGATTCTCAAATTTTTGGTCTCGAACACTTTTATTGCCTTAAAAATTATTGTGAGGGAGTTTCCTGGTGACCTAGTGGTTAGGATTCTGGGCTCTCACTGCCATGGCCCAGGTTCCATCCCTGGTTGGGGAACTGAGATCCCACAAGATGTGTGGCACAGCCAAAAAAAAAAATTATTATGACTTTGAAGAAATATTTTATTGAGTTATATTTGTCAATATTCACTGTGTTAGAAATGACCATTAAGACCTTTTTAGAGAACAAGACTATACAAACACACCCCGTTAGGTATCAGAGCAAAACAACATTTGGAGCCAACACATCATGTAACCTCTGAAAAACTCCACTGGATCTTTGGGAGAGAATGATAGTGAAAGAGGCAAATAACATCTTAGTGTATTATGAACATATAGTTTGGAACTTGTGGACCCTTAAAGGACCCCCAGAACCCTGGGGCCACAGTTTGAGAACCACTGATCTAAAACATGAAATTTTAATCAAATATTTGGGGAAGCTGGACATACCTTCAGTGATTTAAGAATCTCAGAACAGGATGATGCCTAAGATTCAGCAGTAGATAGTTGTTGGGGTTTTGGGGGGCCACCAGCACCCATTTTCCATTCTTTGGGCACCACGCCTTGATTTCCCTCTTGGGGAATGACACCCTCTCCTGCATTCTCAGTCCAGCTTAGAGAAAGAGGGTGTGACTAGGCTAATTCCTAGCAGTCGGGCAGGTAGGAATGAGGAGAGGAGAGAATTTGATGGGGACTGGAATGGTTTAATTACTTAAGTTACTTAGCATTCCAGGCTCCATGATAATAGTGACTGTTTCACGGAGGAGCATGAGGTGGAAGGCAGGTCTGTAGCAAAGGATCTGGTATTTTCCTCCTGGGCTGGACTAGTAGTGGATGTGAGATCCAGAGTAGAAACAACCTTTCCAAGATCACACTGGGAGGCCCATGTGAACATGAAGCCAACACGAGAGAGAGGGAGACCCATCCTGGGACATTGGTCTGAGTCGCTAAACCAGCCCAGGGCAGCCATCACTATTTGTCTGCTCTTCTGCTTAATCTGAAGACCGTCTGTTTTGCTTGGGGAGCTCTCTGTCCACGTCCAGCCAACATACCAAGCTTCCTAGACCTCCTTACAATGAAGAGAGAGGGCAGGTGACCCAGGGCTGGTCAATGACCTGTAGGCAGGTCTGTACCCGGAAGCTTCTGGGGAAACTTGTGATAGGAAGGAGCCTTTGCTCTTTGTCCCTATCTTCTCAGATTGCAGGCATGAGAGATGAGAAGGAGAGCAGCAGGGGAGCGAGAGGCACCAGGAAGTCTGCCAGAAGGAACGGGTTGCTTTACAGAGTGAGATAAACGTGTTTGGATGCAAACGTCTGTGACACACAGCAGCCTGCGATCCCTACATGGTAGACAGCCCTGCTCCTGGCTTTTTGGTTTACAGGAGCCCATCAAGTCCCTTTGGGGGTTATGCTGCTTTGGCTTGGGGGCTCTGTCACTTTCAGGAGAAAAAGTCAGATTTCTGGCTCTAGGGAGATCTTGTGTTTACTCAAGCGGGTAGCTAACTTCTCACTTCTCTGCGACAACGTGAGCCCCAGTCATAGCTTTAAGACAAGAGGAGATGATATTTGTTACGTGGCAGAGGAGAATCACCCTGTGGTTTCAGAGAAACAGCGGAGCAGGGGGGTGAGAGAGGAAGAAAGTCCCAGGAGAGAGCAGCAGCCTGAAGGAGAGCAGAAAATGTGTCCCAGCTTTGGAAAGGAACTGAGAGAGCGTCTGGGGCTGCTGTCTGGGTCATGCACATAATTCTGATGACTCTACAGCCAAGCTATCTGGGGAGGCTCTGCCAACTTTTAGCCAACTGCAGTTGGCCCTCACACTCCTGAGACCTGTGGAGAGCTGCATTCTTTGGGGGGCTGGGCCTCTCTGCTCTGGACTTTTCCTCTTTCCTGGGGAGGGTCAGGGAGAAGTCGGAGGGAGAATAAGACTTCATGTGAGCACATGCCAACTTTACAGTCAGAAAATCTGAATCGCAGTCCTGATTCTGCATCAAATTGCTGAGTATCTTGAGCAATGTATTTCGTTTCTCGAGACTCAGTTTCTTCCTGTGTAAAATGGTCATTGTATGAGTCATCTCATAGAGTTGTTGCAAGGATTAGATGAGCTGGGAAGATGTACCGTGAAAGTGTTACATAAGGAGTAACCACTGGGGGAACCGGGTAGAGAGTACACAGACCTCTGAGTACTCTTGCTACTACCTTTGCGGCTTCTTATGAATCTATGATGATTTCAAAGTGAAAAGCTCTAAAAAGAAAATTTTCTTTCTTTCATTGTAGGAAGGAAGAAAGACAAAAATTTACAAGGCCAGGTGCAGGGTTTTGTATTTTCCGAGCAGTCGAGCGGTAGGAATGAGAAGATGAGAGAATTTGAAGGGGACAAGAATGGATTAATTAATTAGATTAATTAACTAGATCCTTTATAATGCTCTTAGAGATATAAAAGTAAAGATTATAGAGCTTTTAAATGACGGGTGATGGTGGGACTTTGTTTTCTTCGATCGTGGCTCTGCCCAGACTAGGCTGCTCGAAGCTTTGGAATTTTCCAGGGTTATGCTCTCACAGAGGCAGGTCAGCTATGTTGATCCCCTTTCATTGCTCCAGCCCCACCACCCTCGCAACAGGCTGCCCAGCCGTCCCAAACCCCACAACATTCCTCTCAGAAAATAATACCTTGGCCCCCGGGTCTTTCTAGAACCTTCTCTAAGATACCAAGTCTTTCAGGCCCATGACCTCATCCCTTCCCTCCTGTGTCTCTGGAATGGATTAAAAGCCTTTGGCTAATATAATTAGCCTTGCTAATTGTATTAGCAAGTAATGTGCTTAGCTCAGAGCCTGGCACATAAAAAGTGTACATTAAATTCAAGCTATCACAGTTCATGGAAAGCATCAGGACAAGTCAGTATGTGACCCAGCCCTGCTATCAAGTTGCTGATGACTTTCAATAAATCTCTCAGTCTCTCTGGGTCAGTTCTTCCTTCTCTGAAATAATGAAAGAGCTGGACCAAAAAATAGGCCCATCTACTCTAAAGATCTCTGAAACTCTTGACGGAAAGGCTGAGCCATTCCCAGCTAAGAAGCAGCCCTCACTTTGAAACACTGGGTTATCAATGCCTCAGTAAACTACACATCCTCTAGGGAAATCCCAGCCCAATGACAGAGAGCTTTTCAAGATATTTGGCAAGGGCCATGCTGACTCAGAAGAAACAAACAGTACAATTCTCAGTCCTGAAGGTAACAAGAAGTCCCCTGCCAGTCCCCAGAGAGAAAGCCCGCTGTTAGCTCATGGAACGGGGCAGGGCTTTCATAGAATTCTAGAATGTCAGTGCTGGAAAATCTCCTAGGGAGTTTCTAGTTCAGGGGTTTTTAAGCCATGTTCTGTGGGTGCTTCTGCAGTTCCACAGACTGCTAATATTCATCTCCTTTTGTATACCTCAAGCTGTATTTAAAACTGTGACTGGAAAACAACGAAGACACCAATATTGGTCACTCATAACTTTCAACACCTCAGAAATGAAAATTCATTAGTATGTTGTGGCAGAGTCCACTGATATTGTCCCCTAAATCTACCCTTCCTTCTTCTCTTTGTTGTGGAAACTACAGTTGGTGTGTGGGGGGGGGGGGTTGGTCCATGGCCGCCCAGGTTAAACACTGCATTTCCCAGCCTCCCTTGTAGCTAGGTAAGGCCACATAATGAAGTTTTGGTTAGGGGGATATAAGTAATGGTTGTGAGTGCTACTTCTGGGTGTTTTTTTTTTTTAAGTGAGAGGCTGTGCTCTTCTTCCCTTTTCTCACTGGCTCTATTGTGGACATGATGCTGAAGCTCAGTCAGCTTCCTTGGACTTGGAAGTCTCATGCTGAAGATGATGGGCAAAAATAGAGAAGGAATCTTGGATCTTTGATGATCATTTACCTGCCTGTTTGTGGCTCAGATGGTAGAGAATCTGCCTGCAATGCAGGAGATCTGGATTCAATCCCTGGGTCAGGAAGATCCTCTGGAGAAGAGAATGACAACCCACTCCAATATTTCTGTCTGGAGAATTCCATGGACAGAAGAGCCTGGTGGGCTACAGTTCATGGGGTTGCAAAGAGTCAGCCATGATGATCATTTACTTCTAACTTGATTATATATTATATATTGATTATATATTGAGTTCCTGGACTGTTTATCTCCAGACTTCATTTATATGAAAGAGACATAAACGTGTGTCATATTTAAAGTGAAGTCACTCAGTGGTGTCCAACTCTTTGTGACCCCATGGACTGTAGCCTGCCAGGCTCTTCTGTCCATGGGATTTTCCAGGTAAGAGTACTGGAGTGGGTTGCCATTTCCTTCTCCAGGGGATCTTCCCAACCCAGGGATTGAACCAGGTCTACCTGCATTATAGGCAGACGCTTTACCCTGTCATATTTAAGCCACTTTTATTTTCTTATTGTTGTTTTTGATTTGTTTTTTATTTTTTGGAGCTTGGCTTGTGGGATCTTAGTTCCCCAACCAGGGATTGAACCCAGGTCCTTGGCAATGAAAGTGCAGAATCCTAACAATTGGACTGCCAGGAAATTCCCAAGCCACTTTTAGTTTGGAGTTAGTGCTCGTTTAGTCTATAAGTCATATCCGACTCTTTTGTGACCCCATGGACTGTAACCTGCAGGCTACTCTGTCCATGGGATTTCCCAGGTAAAAATATTGGAGTGGGTCGCCATTTCCTTCTCCAAGGAAACTGCCAGTTGTAACTATCACTCAGGTCAGGAAATAGAATTTTGCAATCATACAAAAGAACTCTACATGCTCTGACTCAATCACAGCAACCTCTTTGCTCCTAAAAGCACAATATCCATAAGATGTTATGGGAAAATCCAAATGAACTTTCAGGCCAACCCAATATACAGGATAAAGTTTAAGACTTTGTTTGACCAAAGTCTTCCTCTGGTCAAAAGTTAGAAAATAACGGAAATAGCGTGACCACCTCATTTTACAGAGGGAGAACGTGAGGTTCAGAGTGGGGAAAGGACTTTCTAATATCAATCAGCAAATTAGTGGCAGAAAAAACTAAGACTTTCCCTGACACCTTAGCGTTTCATTTTCTAATTCTTTCTAGGGGAAGGGACCCTCAATACAAGGTATCAGCCTTACCTAGTTACTCAAGGATAGGAAAGATTTGCAAATACAGCCTGTTTAGTACAGGGCATTTGACCCTTGACCAGCAGCACCAAACCTGGCTCTTTCTGTTCAGATCTCAGGGCAGAGAGGCCGCCAGTGGTTCTCCCCAGATGGCTTTGCATTTTAACCTTGAAGGATGCATCAGCAAAGGTGGAGTCATAGACACAGAGCCGTGCAATGGGGATGCTAACTGGATGAAGTAATCTCAGCATTTCTCAGAACCCAGCATAGGGCATCTCTCCCATGGTGCTGTGTGCACCCACCTGATACACAAAGGTCCTCAGAGAGCACTGTGGTTAAGTGTATTGCTGAGTCTCTAGGACCAATAGGAGTGAGATGCAGGCTGGAGCAAACCTGAGCTCTTCTGCCATATTCAATCAAATGTTGTGCCCTGCATGGGGCTACTCCCAAGTCAGAATTCCAGGGAATCCCTTGTACTTGTGAAAGTCAATTATGTTACACTGTGAAAAGTGCCCATTGTGCTTTCATGTAGGACCTGACAGCATCTCATATTGGCCAGACTCCACAGTCCTCTCTCTTCTAGATTTTTGGACATTTAAGGATAGGCTTATTGGCTTCTGCTTTATCCTACGGATTAAAATTAGCAATCAACATTTAGCAAAGATGTTATTATATATTCCATGATTGGGGGTCAGGTTGCGTTCTGAGGACTCCAAGTTTTGGAAACAACACAATCTCTCCTTTTAGAAAATCCATGAATTATGCTATTAGTATATTGAAGGCTCTGTGAATTCCCAGACTAGAGACTTTTGCTTGATTTTGACTGACCTAGCATTTCCCAAACATTTTTGACTTTTGGCTCTTGTGTTTCACTAACACCATGGCAAATGATGCTGAGCCCCTTTGAGGGATAAAGGATGCATTAATAAACATGGATCACATATACAACATGGCTAGAAATGCACCCTTCTGGCCCATGTAGCTCATCTTTCTGGAAAAGTACAGAATTATCCCATATTCTGTAAAAACCCATTCCTAACAGACCTAAGAAACAGTTGTGGAACTGACCTCAACCTGCCTAGTCTGGGGTGGGTTCCCACTGGCTTGGCCTCACTGCCTGGCACCTGGCTTGTTGTACCGAGATCCCTGGCCAGCCGGCAGCCACCCAGTGTGTGTCTGGGCTTGTTTTTCCTTCCTCTCCCTGCTCTTTTTAGAACACGGCTGAATGGCTCCAGTCTCCCAGCCCTTCTCCCAGCCAACACTGGACCCCTCCACGTCTGGCCAGCTCCTCTCCCACCCGCCTTGGTAAACACCCGCTCCAAGCTGGGAACCCCAGCGCCGGCCTGTTTTCCTCCCTCCTGTCCCCCCAGGAAGCCTTCCCTTTGCCTGGGCTTCCTTCCTGGGGCCTTGGCTGCCCACCCATTTTTAACTCATCGTCAGCCCAGTCACCTGAAGAAAAAGAAACTCGCAGGAGACCCAAGATGAAAGAGTCTTTAATCCTGTGGCTTTTGGAGTTTTGTTTTTAGCAGGAAAACCTTATTTTCAAAACAAATTATTGTGAAGAATTTACCAGTTTATAAAAGAGGTAAATAAGGACGTTTATGGCAGGCTTGTTTATTCCGGCAAAACACTGGGAAGAAATGAAATGACCATTGGGAGGGAATGGGTTTAATAAAATTATGGTGAAGTCATTCAATGGAATATCATGCAGCCCCCTAACAACATGAGGCAGTTCCCAATGATAATAACAAAAGTGCTAGGAAAATCCTTCCTCCATAAGGAGAATGTTTGGTTGATAATTTAATTTGGGGGAAAAAATGAAGATTACTGCTCACATTGCTATAATGGACCAATTCCTATTCAAACTTGTCTGATATTTTTATGGTACTTAATATGATGACCAAACATCCCAGTTCACCCAGAACTGAGGGGTTTCCCAGGACACAGGACGTTAAGTGGTAAAACTAAAAAAATCTCAGGCAAAGAGATGAAGTCATTCTCCTATACTCAGCAAGTTAAGACTGTTTAGAAAGAAGAAGATCATTACTAATTTTAGCCCCCAGTATATTCACAAATAAAATTGAACCAATATTTGTATTATAAATAGAAGGGCAAAACTATGTGGATTAATATGAAATGTGGAATCATTGTAAGATGCTGTGAAATGCAAAAAAAAAAAAAAAGCCAAAATACAGAACATTGTGCTAAGTATGTTCCCATTTTATATGTTTTCTCTCTTTTGTTTTTCCTAAAGTTCAAGGTCAGAGAGCAGTAAAGGATATATCTGTATAATATAAAAGTGAAGTTTATGACTTCTTGTCTATTTGTGTACCCCACTGTAGGAAAATGGCTGGACTGATTCTTACCAAGTTTTGAGAATATATTTGGGAGGGTATGACTTAAAATATAGGCTTCCCAGGTGACTTAAAATACAGGTTGCTTGGCATAAGAAATTTTCATTCTAGGGGTCCTTGGTGGTTTGATGGTTGTCATTAAGTCATGTCCAATTCTTGTGAGCCCGCCAGGCTCCTCTGTCCATGGGATTCTCCAGGCAAGAATACTGTAATGGGTTGCCATGCCCTTCTCCAGGGGAACTTCTGACCCAAGGATTGAACCTGCATCTCCTGCATTGCAGGTGGTCTCCTGCACTGTAGGCAGATTCTTTACCAACTGAGCCACCAGGGAAGCCCAAGGAGTCCTTGGGAGGGTATGTCATAGAGATAAGCAGTCATTCTCCAGAGAAGCTGACTCTGGTTAACAAGAGAGGCCCATGCACCAGATGCGTTCGGGTCCACTGACAGAGAGAACAAAAAGTGGTTTCCAGTCAATGTCCAAAGTAAAGAGTCACAAGGTAGACTGTCCAAGTGGAAGGCCTTGGTGTGCAGGCTGCCTCCCATATGGGGGATGGGATCAGATGTCCATGCATGTAAGGATGATTGTTCCCAGTGGAGTTACTCTTTTGGATCTTAAAGCTTGCATTTGCAGACTATTCCTGAAAGATGCTTATGAAATTGGTGATAATCAGTGGCCCCAAGGAAGAGAACCACAGATCTAAGATGAACTGGATGTTCATTTTTCATTGTATATCCTGTTGAACTGTTGGCAGTGTTTTCATGTTTATATATTGTCTTTTTTCTTTTAATTTATGAGCTATTACAAGCACATAAAGAAAGTTTAGAGAATATTAAGCTAACATCTTTGTATGTACCTGCTGGCTTCAACAAATCTTAATGCTTTGCCATATATGGTTGTACAGAAAAACTTATAGTTCTCTTCCTGTGTCTTTCTCCTTTACTGTCACACAGAACACTTTCTTTTTTTGCCAATTTATGTTTGAAATATAATTAATTTACAATGTTGTGTTAGTTTCAAGTGCACAGCAAAGTGATTCAGTTATATACATATATATATTCTTTTTCAGGTTCTTTTCCACTATAGGTTATTACAAGATATTGTGTATATTTCCCTGTGCTATACAGTCAGTCCTTGTTGTTTACCTATTTTTTTTCTGTGCATGGTGGTTTGCATCTGCTAATCCCTAATTCCCAATCCCTCACTCCCGCACCTACCTTCACCCTTGGCAACCACAAATCTGTCGTATATATCTGTGATTATGTTTCTATTTCATAGATATGTTCATTTGATATTGTTCATTTTATTCATATATATTGTTCATTTTAGATTCCACATGTAAGTGATAGCATATGGTATTTGTCTTTCTCTTTCTGATTTTGCTCAGTATGATAATCTCTTGGTTCGTTTATGCTGCTGCAAATGGCATTATTTCATTCCTTTTTATGGCTGAGTAATTTTCTGTTGTGTATATATTCCACATCTTCTTCATCCATTCATCTGTCTACGGACATTTGGGTTGCTTGAATATGCCTTGTCTATGAATTGTGAATAATACTGCTATGAACATAAGGGAACATGTATCTTTTTGAATTATAGTTTTGTCTGGGTATATGCTCAGGAGTGGGACTGCTGAACCATATGGCAACTCTGATTTTTTGAGGAACCTCCATACTTTCTCCATAGCTACAAGAATTTACATTCCCACCAACAGTGTAGGAGGGTTCCATTTTCTCCACACTCTCTCTAGCATTTGTACACTTTTAAAAACTAATATTTATTTATTTATGGCTGCATTGGGTCTTTGTTTCTGCACACGAGCTACTCTCTAGTTGCCATGTGCAGGCTTCTCATTGCAGTGGGTTCTCTTATGGAGTGTGGGCTCTAGGGCTTCAGTAGTTGTGGTTTGCAGGCTCTAGAGCAGAGGCTGAGTAGTTGTGGTGCATGGACTCAGTTGCCCCATGGCATGTGAGTTCCTAGTTCCGGGACCAACGATTGAACCTGGGTCCCCTGCATTGGTAGGCAGATTCTTAACCACTGGACCACCAGGGAAGCCCCTGTTGACTTTTTAATGATGGCCAATCTGACTGGTGTGAGGTGGTTAATCTTAACAAATAAGAGGATCAGTTGTTTTTTATTTTATTTTTTGGTTTCATTGTAGCATGTGGGATCTTAGTTCCCTAAATAGAGATTGAACCCATGCTTCTTGCAGTGTAAGCATGGAGTCTTAACCACTGGACCACCAGGGAAGTCCCAAGATAATCAGTCTTGATAGAAAGATGCTGGGGGCCTGGAACCTCACCATCTATTTCTCTTTCCCCGAGGCACCTGTAGGAACCTTGGGTTTCCATAGAACACAGTTTGAAGTGACTGATCTAGTCCACGGATTGATAAAATTTCTCTGCAAAGAGCAAGATAGTAAACATTTTAGATTTTGTGGGCAATCTCTGTTGCAACTATCCAACTTAGCCATTGCAGTGAAGAAGCAGCCACAGATAATACATCCAAGATGAAAACGTGTCCATGGAAACTATTTAGTGAAAGAAGCAGGTTACAAAACATCAGCACCAATAAAATTATTAAAATGCTTATTGAGGGCTTCCCTGGTGGCTCATTGGTAAAGAATCCACTTGCCAATGCAGGGGACATGGGTTTGATCCCTGATCCAGGAAGATCCCACATGCTGCAGAGCAACTAAGCCTGTGCACCACAATTACTAAGCCTGTGCTCCAGAGCCCAGGAGCTGCAACTACGGAGCCCACAGCGTCCTAGAGCCCATGCTCCACAACAAGAGAAGCCACTGCAATGAGAAACCCGCGCAGTGAAACTAGAGAAGAGCCCCTGCACAACTAGAGACAAGCCCACACAGCAATGAAGACTCAGAACAACCAAAAATAAATAAATAAAATTATTGAAAAAAATGCTTATTGAGTGCTTACTACAAAGAAGACACCATATTAAATAATTTATATGGGTTATCTTGTTTAATCTTCAGAACTACCCTAAGATACAAAGGCAATGATCTCTGATTCACTAATGGGGATACAGTGACCTAGGTGGGTTAAATAATTTGCCAGTAAGATATGGAGCTGGGATTTAAACCCAGTCTAATTCCAGAGCCTGAGTTTTGAAACACTACAGTATATTGCCTTTTATGTTTACTTATATATATGTGTGTATGTGTGTGTGTGTGTGCGTGTGTGTGTGTGTTTATGGGGCTTCGCTTGCAGCTCAGTGGTAAAGAATCTGCCTGCAATGCAGGAGATGCATCAGACATGGATTTGATCCCTGGATTGAAAGGATCCACTGCAGGAGGATTTGGCAACCCACTCCATTATTCTTGCCTGGAGAATCCCATTGACTGAGGAGCCTGGTGGGCTACAGTCCATAGGGTCGCAAATGGTCGGACATACTGAGCGGCTGAGCATGCATGCACATAAATATTTACATAAGCACCAAAAAGATGTAGAAAGAAATACACCAAAAAGTTACACAGACTTCGTCATCATGTAGAGATTATAATTCAGGGAGTGATTTATAAATAAGATGGTTTTAATTCTGTCTCACCATCATAACTTAGATATTTCCATTATGAGGCAGTAGGAGTTTTTCTTTCTAAAGAGCTGTCCAGTTCTAACATTCTAGAATTCCTCAAGGCCTCTGCTACCTCTAGAATTTGGTCTGAGCAAGAGGCAGAGGCAGGAGGTGATGGTGGAAGGGTCTGGGGAGCTTGTCTCGCAGCGCTGGAGGGCACCTGAAGCTCTTAGAGGTTCCGGGCTGCTCCCCCAGCCTCTAACCTTCCACCTCTCCCTCCAGCCCTCCCTACCATCTCAGTGGCTTTTCTGGCCTCTCTAATTGCCAGAAACACAGAGGGAACCACAGCTTCTGTTTAGACCGGAAAGAAAAAAAAAGGAAAAGAGTTAGATCCCTGCAAGTGGCTGCTTAAGGGAGGATGGTTTCCAAACTGGACCCTGGGAGGGGCAGACTGAGCAGGGGAGGGGTCAGGTCTGAGGTGGGCGGCCTGACCAGGTAGCCTCAGGCCTTTTATGGAGCCATAGGATTCAGGAACACACTCCCCAAAATGTAAAGTGGAGTGGGGTGGGGGGTCCGCTCGCACATGTGCCGGGCGCCAGGAACCGTATGAGCGGGCCTAGGAGCAGGGGACGCCCAGGGCTGCTCTGGTGTTTTCTCGGCTTCCACTATCAAAAGGGCATCCACGAGGACTTCCCTGGAAGTTCAGTGGTTAAGACTCCATGCTTCCACTGTAGGGGGCACAGGTTCGATCCCTTGTCAGGGAACTAAGATCCTACCTGCCCTGCTGCTGCTGCTGCTGCTAAGTCGCTTCAGTCGTGTCCGACTCTGTGCGACCCCATAGACAGCAGCCCACCAGTCTCCCCTGTCCCTGGGATTCTCCAGGCAAGAATACTGGAGTGGGTTGCCATTTCCTTCTCCAGTGCATGAAAGGGAAAAGTGAAAGTGAAGTCGCTCAGTCGTATCCGACTCTTAGCGACCCCATGGACTGTAGCCTACCAGGCTCCTCCTTCCATGGGATTTTCCAGGCAAGAGTACTGGAGTGGGATGCCATTGCCTTCTCCTACCTGCCCTGAGGTACAGCTAAAAAAAGAGGGGGCCTTAACAAGGAGGCTGGTGACCAGGTGGTCTGATGAGTCCAGCTGTGTCCCTGAGGAAGAGCTGAGGGGTTTGACCAGGGATGGGAGTAGGAATGGGTAAGGGAGTGTGTTCTGCCTCTGAGGCACCACCTCAGAGGGGCTGGACTGATGCCTGAGTGTCGTGATAAACCTAGCCTCCGTTGTGAGACGTGCCGGGGAGATGCGTGTGGGCTCAATACCAGGATTTCCCCACCGCCCAGAGCTGTCCGGAGTTGAGCCAGTTGCTTGTATAGCTCTCTCTCAGGGCTGGTGAGCAGGCCAAGACTTGGGGCCCCACCGTCGGGGGGAGGCAGGGTAGGGGTGTGTGTGGACATTGGACTGGACAACCAGCCAGGTCTTCTTCCCCAAAACCCTGCAATGATGATAACAGTAGCCAGGCTGAGCACCCACTGCGTGCATGCATCATCTCATTTCACTGTAAGAAAAAGGCATAGTTATTATTTTACAGATGAGAAAACTGAGATCCTGAGGACAGTTAAACAACCTGCCCAAGCTCATGCCCCCAGGAAACAGCCAGGCTGGCACTGAACCCATCTGTTGTCTGCAGAGCCTGCATTCTCATCTAAGATCCAGCTGGCTTCTAGCTGTCTGGAGATTTTTAGTCCTAAAAGGACTAGGATGCTAGGAGCCCAGGATGAGCAGACCAGTGGGGGACAGCATCCTTGTTTCCAGAGGCTTTGACATTCTCTTTCAAAATTCTGACTGGCAGTCATGAGATCTGCAGACCTTTCCCTTCTTGGGGAGCAGATAAGGAAACTCATCCACTTAAACTAAGTGACCACAGCCCCTAAAGACATAGAAATCTAAAAGCAGCTCTGTGGGACACTCCCCAGAAATTACAGGCTTGTGTTTTTGAAGAGACCATCCTAATTAAAGGAGAATGCCACAGAGAGGGCTGTGACCTGAACAACAACCGCTCTCCTCCCACTCAGCGCAATGCTTGAGGGTCCATTTTTCCTTCTCATAGTCTGCAGGGTTGAAAGGACCCAGATTTGTAGATCTGCAAATTCTAGTTTTCAAACTTCAAATTATATAATGGTGAAACTTTTTGTTCAAAAGACTTGATTTGTGGAATGCCACCATCAAGCATTAGGCATTCTTATTTCAGTCTCAGAATCTTACGTAAGCCACCTTATATAATCTCACAATAGCCAGCTGAGGTAGATACATCATGATCCCCATTCTACAGATGAGGAAGAGAGTTGCACAAAAGAATCCATTCCTTTCCCCTCAAGGCCATGCAGTTTGTAAGTAGAGGAGGTAGAATTTGAACCCAGATCTGCTCAAGTCCAGAGTGTGGCTTGATACCTCTGGGCTGTAGGAGGGAGCTGGGTAGGTAAAACTGTATGTTAAGCTGCCTTGGTTTTGCATCTGCTTTGGTTTGGCACAATCCTGTGCCCTGTGGAGCCATTGTGGAACCTGACTAGCACCAGAGAGTAGTTTAAAAAACTGGAAACAAGTCCAGTGTCCATCAGTGGTTGAATGAATAATACTTTGTGGTATGGCCATACAATGGCATACTACTCAGTGATAGGAAGAAATAAACTATTGAGACCTCAATAACATGAGTGAATTTCAAAGTCACTGTGGTGAGTGGGAAAAGCCAGGCAGAAACGAGTCCATTCTGTATGATTGTATTTATATAAAAGTCTAGGAACTGAAAACTGATTAATAGTGGCAGAAAGCAGACTGGTGGTTGCTTGGGGGTGGAGGGAGGGGTGGAAGGGTTACCAAGAGGTCTGATGGGAGTTTCCCAGGTGATAAATATCACTCTCTTGATTGTGGCAATGGTTTCATGAGTGTGTCTGTATATCCTTTAATATTATATATAGGCTTAAGTTGTATGCTGTTTATCAAATGAAGTTATACCTCATTAAAGTTGTTGAAAAAAAAAGTCTAAAACTTGTATTTAACAGGAGGCACAGACAGGAGATGACTTGTTCAAGCTCGCTCAGAGTCAAGGGATTCCCTCTGTGGACCCTCTGCTACCCTCTCCCAAGCCCAGCCACTGGACTCTGCTGGGGCTCTGCCTCCAGCACCCTATGGCCTATGTGGCTTCTCTCCAGCCCTGGGGATGTCAGCACCTGACAAGGTAAGGCTTTGGCCATGGAGGACATGGGGGGAAGGTGGACAGAGGCAAAGGTGATGGGAGCCTGAAACAGTGAGCCCCAAGAGGGGCTCCAGACTGCTGTATTCACACAGGGGCCTTTTACAAAAATATAAACCTGCTAAAAGGATCAGACCAGGTAATTTCTGCCTCTGTAAGATTAACTCAAAGAATGCCTCATACACATCTACCATGTCTGAGTCTGTCCTGGTCTACTGTCTTACAGGGACCAGATAAAAATGAATGCCATATTATTAAAGAAATGCAAATCAAAACTACAATGAGATATCACCTTACACCAGTCAGAAAGGCCATCATCAAAAAGTCTACAAACAATAAATGCTGGAGAGGGTGTGGGGAAAAGGGAACCTTCTTGCACCGTTGGTGGGAATGTAAATTGATACAGCCACTATGGAAGATGGTATGGAGATAACTTAAAAAACTAGGAATAAAGCCACTATATGACCCAGCAATTTCATTCCTAGGCATATACCCTGAGGATACCAAAATTGAAAAAGACACATGTACCCCAATGTTTATTGTAGTACTATTTACAATAGGTAGAACATGGAAGCAACCTAGATGTCCATTGACAGATGAATGGATAAAGAAGTTGTGGAATATATACACAATGGAATATTACTCAGCCATAAAAAGGAATGCATTTGACTCAGTTCTAATGAGGTGGATGAACCTAGAGACTATCATACAGGGTGAAGTAAGTCAGAAAGAGAAAGATAAATATCGTAAACTAACACATATATATAGAATCTAGAAAGATGGTACAGATGAATTTATTTACAGGGCAGCAGTGGAGACACAGAGAATAGTCTTATGGACACTGGGAGAAGGGAGGAGAGGGTGAGATGTAGGGAGAGAGTAACACGAAATCTTACATTACCATATGTAAAATAGATAGCCAGTGGGAGTTTGCTGTATGTCTCAGGGAACTCAAACAGAGGCTCTGTATTGACCTAGAGGGGTGGGATGGGGAGGGAGAAAGGAAGGAGGTTCAAAAGCGAGGGGACATATGTACATCTATGACTGATTCATGCTAATGTTTGACAGAAAACAACAAAATTCTGTAAAGCAATTATCCTTCAATTAAAAGATAATTTTTTAAAAAAATGAATGACATAAACATAAGGGCAGGATGCACAATAAACAGCCCCCAAAGAGCAGCCATTACACATCCATCAAGTATCCCCACTGTGCCTGCTTTCTGCACTGAGGGAACAGATGTGTGGCCTGATCATTGAGGACAGGAAAGACACGTGGATGAAAAGCTTTGCCTCAGCCCTGAAGCTAGGAGGATAAATGCTGGGAGGGCCAAGAGGAGAGATAAATTACTTCCAGTCGTGGAGGTTTCATGGAGGCTGTGGTATGCAAGGGAGGGAAAGGAATCTGTACGTGGAGACAGGCAGTGGTGGGGAGGCGGGCGAGATCATTCCATCTTGGGGCAGCGTGAACAAAAGCAAGGCAGCTGGGAGATGCAGCTGGCTGCAGAGAGGGCTGGGAAGGCTGGGCTGGTGGGCTGGGGTCAGGCGCTGGGGCAAGCACCGGGGTGACACGTGGATACATTTGCTCCCCCTCAGCACACACACACACACCCTGCCGTGGGATCTCATTGGCTCCCGCTGCTTGGGGCATTGAAGAGTGAAACCTAGGGCCTCAGCTGGAAACCTGGATTCCAGCAGGGAGTGGTGGGGTGAAGAATCAAAGGAAAGGAACTCCTCCAAGGACCACTCGCCCCAAGAGGCACCAGTGTCTCCATCCTTGGGCATTCCCGGTGGGCCAGCCAGCATCAACCAGGTCTCTTGGAAAGCTGTGAAAATAGAAAAACTCAAGTTTGTACACCCAGAGTCCACAGAAACAGTCTTCCCATCTCCATGGATGGTCAAAGCCAACGAATAGTGCCATCTTGAGGCCAAGACACCTAGATACCATGAAGGCTGGGAGAGGCCCTGTGCCCCTGAGGGACCACGAAGGCAGAAATGGCTGAGACTTGTTTTAATACTCTCATAACGGGGCCAGAATTACACCAGCACACAGTTTAGAGCTGGCAGAGTCTCACTTAAGGCCCCTGAGGTGCAGATATTGTGCACTGTACAGATGAGGAAACTGCCTCTGGGAGAGATGAGGTGACTGGTCCAAGGTCACAGGTGGCCATAGGCAGAGCCAGGCCTCATCTCAGGTCGCTGATCAAAGCCGTGATGTGGTTCTCAAGACCTTTCAGTAGGAATGCCGGGTCAAAACTGCTCCCACAAGATGCCTTTTTTTCTTTCTCTTACAATCATGCAGTGAAGTTTCCAGAATCGAAATGCTGTGTGATGACCTCATCTCACCCCAATGGCTCATGGGAGATGTGCTTATATATTCCTGTGTTTCAAACATTTCTGTTTTAATTTCTAACATGGCATAACCCACATAACCATAAGCTCTTTGAGACACTTAGAAAATTTCAAGAGTGTAAAAGGGTCCTGAGATGAAACAGTTTGACAGCTGTTGCTTTAAAGTATTTTTAAAGAGTAAGTAAAGCTATATGAATGAAAACATTCCCTTTGTTTTGATATAACTGAAACAACTCTGTGAGGCACTAACTTTTAGGCTGACTGGAATTCTACTTGCCATCTCGATAGATATTTGATTAATTAAATACACACCAAAAAAATGTATGTGAATAGAGAATGTTCACTGAGTGATTTCTAACTGGCAAGCACTCTCTAAGTGATTTACATGAGTCATCTCATTTAATCCCCACAACCACCATTTGCAGGAGATGCTGTTACCACATTTTATGCCTGTGGACACCAAGAGATTATGTGGCCCAGCTAGGAGATGTGGAGCTTGGACTCTATCCCAGACAATCTCTCTCTTCCCATTATTCTGATACACAAGCACCTCTTCCCATTATTATTCCCATTACCATACAATTTTACATCCCTTAAATGCATTCACTTGACAGGCAAAAGTTTTTCAACATATGGAGTCTAAGAAAGTAGTGAAAAGAAAGAGGATCACCAACCTAACCCAACACCTTGACTTATAGATGAGGAAAATTGAGGCCCAGAGAGGGCAAATGATTTGCAAAAGCTCACACAGCCAAGACTCAGAATCCATCGGACTCGGGAGCTGTTAGAACACCAACCCAAGGAAGCACTGTAGTTATCTCCTTCACAGCAACATGTGAGCAGCACAGCACAGCACGTAAGCAAGTGACATCAAGACCAGGCAAGAGACAGTATCTCCAGCAAAATCGGCTTGACTTTATTGCAGGGAAGCTACAGAGGAGCAGGGCAAATGAGGGTCTCCGCAGGAACTACCATTGCTGAGCAGGACTGCCAGGTCCTAGATCTGTCTGGAGGGCAGGAGAGGATCAGCGTCCTGGAAGAAATGAGAAGTGAGGTGGAACACTGGTGCCATCTGCTGTGCACATGGAGACATTACAAAAGCAGTAAAGATTGACTAAGAGGCAATTGTAGGGGGTGAAGTGGGAAACCTAGATGCCGAGTTGGACTAGAACCCCGTGTCCAGCCCTGCACGCCGCTCCTACAAGAATGCCTTGACCTTGCTAAGCCGATCACTGCCGAGCCCCTTTTCTAGGGCTCTCCTAGGGCTGCTGGAGCACTTCCTCTGTCCTGTTTCAACTTATACTGGGATGGCAACAACAAAAAAAGCCATGAGCAAACAAATCTGCTAAGAGCCAGATGATCAAGGAGACCTCATAACCAATAAACATTCTACCTCTGGTTTCGGAACCTGGCTTCAAATCAGTCACTGGGGAGCCTCTTAAAACAGACTCAGAGACAGATGCTGCCTGGTGTATGCGAGTAAAACTGGCTTGATCAGTGATTTTCACCCAGTGCTGTGCATATGAACCTCCAGGAGCCTCTTCATACTACACATCGTTACTGACAGATGTGCAGACCAAATCCTATGATGCTTGAATTTGCTGTGAATACTGGGGTGGAGAGAGTGGGCTATGGATGAAATGATGGCAATGACTCGATAATTGTTGGATCTGGGTGATGAGCATGTGGAGATTCATTTCACGACTCTACTTGCATAGTTTTGACACTTCCTATAATTAAAAAAAAAAAAAGCTAAAATAGATAAATTAATGAAACTATCCAGCCATTGAAAGGAATGAAGTACTGATACATGCTAAGCTTGAGTGAATCCTGAAAACATTATGCTGAGTGAAAGAAGCCAGACACAAAAGATCATGTAACGTTTCCTTTTATAGGAAACGTCCAGAATAGGTGAGTCCAGAAGGGCAGAAAGCAGATTTGTGGTTGCCAGGGGATGGAGAGAGGAGGCAGTGGGGAATGAGTGAGAGCTTAAATGGGTACAGTGAGTCTTCCCAGTGTGACAGAAGTTTTGAAACTAGAGTGGAGATACAACACTGTGAACACACTATAAAGGCCCATGAGTGGTACATGTGACAATGGTTAGCTGAACGTTATGTGAATTTCATCTCAATTTAAAAAGAAGAGCCTACTATGAGAAAAAGCACATATTAAGCTATACATGGTTTACAACTGGCAGTTATTACTTTTTTTATATATATTTATTTTTATTTATTCATTTGGCTGTGTTGGGTCTTGGTTGCAGCATGCGGGATCTAGTTCCCTGACCAGGGATTGAACTCGGGCCCCCTGCATTGGGAGTGCAGAGTATTAGCCACTGAACCACTGGACCACCAGGGAAGTCCTGGTATTAATTTTTTAGTCAAACAAAATTTACATGCTCAAGTCAGGAGTTTCCAATTCAGTGTGTCTACACTGGGGCTCCCCCATGTGTGGAGCCACTGAGTATAACTTTTCCCTTCCTCCATCCATCCTTGTCACAGAGACTTTTATAAACACAATCTTATACCCAATATAAAACAGGGCTACTTAGGTTAGATGGAGGGGCCCAGAGTTCCACCCACCCTCCCACCCTACTCCCCAAACCCTAGGGACACAGGAACCACCATGATGAACACTGGTATGGTGGAAACATTACTCTCCTTTAAAGATCATCCTTCATATTCAGAGGGACATCATAGCAACCCCCACAAGGCAGGAAAGCAAGGTAGAGGTTACAGCCCCATTTTACAGGAGGGAGGACTAGGTCTCAGGAATAAAAGACAAATGTCCAAAGTCAGAGTGTGAACTGAGGGCAGAGCTAAAACTAGACTCCTGGAATACTGATTATTCATCCTGGGCTCATTCCTGAACATGGTTGTATCCATGGGCAGAAAGGGGAAGAGGAAGACAGACACACCTGACATCTTGTGATCTGCGTGTGATGTCACCAGATACACAGGACATCGCCACGGCTCAGATTCCAACACCCACCTTTAGGAAGGAGGCGGCAGCTGAATGTCACTGCCGTGGCCCGCCAGTCAGTTGGACACCTGACTTGCAGCCTGCTCCTGGCACTCATCTGTGTGAAGCTTTGGTCAAGTCACTTCCCTTCTCCAGGCCTCATGTTTCTTGATTACAGTGAGAGCCCTGGCCGACATCAGGGACGTTGTGATTGTTGTCATTCATGCATTAAAGGCACTCAGGGGCAGTGACCACTAGGAGGGCTCTGCTCTGAAGGGTTCTGAGACTGTGACTGGGCCCAGAGGGAAGGAACTCTGCACGGATGACTAGAGTCTGCCCTAGCTCCACAGTGAAGGGTGCTGGCACACTGCCACCTGCCTTTCTGGATTATGTAAAATCAAAGGGAACGGCCAGCTTAAACACGCCGCTGTTGTTTGTTTTTGTTGTTTTTCACCTTTAACAGCTTTATTGGGGGTATATTGTCATGTTATACACATATTTTAGTGTACAATGTGATGATCTGTAACTTGTCAGATGAATACACCCACATACTCTCACCAGACTAGTTTTCATTTTTCTAGAATTTTCCATAAATGAAAGCATACAGTATGTTTCCTTTTCTTGGCTTCTTTCACTCACTTCTTTTATACATGAGATTCACTGAAGTTGTTGCATAGACAATAGTATTCAATTATATGGCTACACCATGGTTTGTTTACTCACCTAGTGATGGACACTGGGTTGTTTCCAGCTTTTGGCTATTACAAGTAAAGCCACTATCAGTATTTACAAGTCTTTGTATGGACAATGCTTCCCATTTCTCTTGGGTAAATACTAGGCAAGGAATGGCTGGGTCATATGGTAGGCTTTAAGAAGCTACCAAACTGATCACACTGTTTTTGCACCAGTCTGGGCCAAGGGCATGCTTGGGAAGCTGACAACCGTTCCAAGTGGGGATGGAAGCCAAGGTGAATTCACTTACCTGGTCAGTGAACAAAGCTCAGGGAGTAAGTGTCACCTCTGAAGGGACCGTTATGTTATCAAAGTAAAAGACACACTGCCCAGGGCCAGATGCTTACATTTAAACCCTGTTAATCACAAACTACGGCCCAAAGTCAGAGAGGGGTCCCCAGGACACATCAAGCAGTGCTCCGTCTGCTTGCAGGAGACTGGAAGGAGCCCATGAGCTTGTGGTTTCCACTGGGTAATGACTCATTTGGTGCCCGTGTCGGGGCCTCACCCACCTGCCCATGTTGGTCTATCCTGCAGGCTGCTGCACGGGGCCTCTCTACTTGGGGCCAAGGTAGGAGACAGCCTTTCCTGTTTTCCCCAGGGTCTCCAGCAGAGTGTCCACGCTGTGCTCAGAGTTGATGCAGACCTTTTTGTTGGGCAGGTCAATGTCAAATTGAACTCCTGCAGAAAGTGGGGTAGGGAGGACAGACATGTACCAGTCAGGCTCCTGAATTGTTCACCCCTACCCTTTCCCTCTCCTCTAGACCAGGGATTGGCAAACTTCTGAAGAGGGCCAGAGAGCCCACAGGTTTAGAACTGTGAGCTGCACGGACTCTGCCCCATCGTCTTCTGTAGATTGTTTTGTGTTCTTGTGGCTTCCCTGGTGGCTCAGCTGTCAAAGAATCTACCTGCAATGCGGAAGACCTGGGTTTGATCCCTGGGTTGGTAAGATCCTCTGGAGAAGGGAAAGGCTACCCACTCCAGTATTCTGGCCTGGAGAATTCCATGAATTGTATAGCCCATGGGGTCAGAGAGTTGGACATGACTGAGCAACTTTCACTTTTGTGTCTGACCCTTTTGCGAATGCATGTATTGCAGCCTGCCAGGCTCCTCTGCCCATGGGATTTCCCAGGCAAGAATCTGGAGTGGGTTGCCATTTCCTTCTCCAGGGGATCTTTCCAACCCAGGGATTGAACCCATTTCTCTTGTGGTTCCTGAATTGGTAGCAGATCTTTACCACTTGAGCCACCTGGGAAGCCCCATATTGTTTTACAAGCCTCGAAAAATGTAAAAACCATTCTCAGCTGTGCAATAAGAGACTGTGGGCCCAAAGGCTATAATTTATCCATCCCTCCTCTAAATAAGGACTTAAATTTTTTTTTTCTTAATTGCAAAAGTAACACAGACATACCAATTTTTTGGGGCCACATTCTGTGGTTTGTGGGATCTTAGTTCCCTGCCCAGGGATTGAACCTGTGTCCCCTGCAGTGAAAGCATGAAGTCTTAACCACCGGACTGCCAGGGAAGTCCCCAGACACACCATTAAAAAAAAAAAAAAAAAAAAGGCAAGCATTTTTGAATAAAATTTGAAACTGTAAGCCCCCCTATGACTTCTCGCCTCTAAGAATCACTGGACAATAGGGTCCCATCCAGTGTTTCTCCTAATGGACAAATGAAAAGTCATTTTCCAAAGTGGCATCATAATCTGTAAACAAGTTACTTATATGTCACTTTCCAGTGTCCGGGACACCTTGCCATCTTAGCACATACAGACTTACTTCATTCTTTTTTGGCAGCAACACCGTATCCCACAGTGTTACTGTATCACAGGGCTTCCCAGGTGACACAGGGGTAAAGAAGCTGCCTGTCACCGCAGGAGACACAAGAGACTCAAGTTTGATCCCTGAATCAGGAAGATCCCCTGGAGAAGGGAATGGCAACCCATTCCAGTATTCTTGCCTTGACAATCTTATGGACAGAGGAGCCTGGAGGGCTACGGTCCATGGGATCACAAGGAGTCGCACACAACTGAACAACGGTGCGCACACATACCATCCATCTACTCAGTCCCTCTCTAAAAGACACTGACGTTGCTTCCAATTTCTCACTATGATCAAAACAATGTAGACATACTTGAACATATGTTATAAAACTTGTGAAAATATTTCTATACCATGAATTCATAAACTGGAAATTGTGGGGCAAAATATTGGTATACTTTAAATGTTTGCAGATATTGCAAAACTGCCCTCCTAAAGAGCTGTGTCCATTTAAGGACCCTTGGTGGCATATGCAAGCAGGTACAAACGGGTTTGTTGAAATAACAAAGGCAGAGTCCCAGGCCTGGCTTCACCACTGACCGGCTGTGTCCTGCCCATCACAGGCCCCAGTCTCCCCATCGGAACATGAAGGAGTTGGGGGTCAGCCAGACCTCGTGGGCTCTCCAGGTCAAGTATGCCACTGATCTGTGATTCCTCAGGCCCAGCACTGCTCATCTGTGGCCCGACTGACTCAGAAAACCCTTCTGACTCTTCTCAAGTGGCCACCCAAGTGGGAACAGTAGTGAAAGGTGGGAGATACCTGTTCAAGCTCAGAGGCAGGTCCTCACACACCAGTGAAGGGGCCTCAAAAAGCACATGGCACAGGATTCAGTCCTAACCTCTGACTCTGGACCTACTGGACACCAGGGGCTGAGAGCAGTGCATCCTGGCTGCACTCTGGGTTTTGTCTTTTGTTTCAAAAGGGCCTCCCTCCTCTTCAGAGTAAATATTCTGGTGGCATCATAGAGCTGGAAGACACTCTGGGATCATCCGACCCAGTGGATTTCAAAGCTGTGTTTCTGGCAGCCCAGGTCCCCAGGCAGGTGTTCTGGAGCCTGTAAGAGTGAAAGCAGGCCGGCCCTCACTTCATCTGGACCTGCTGCTTGTATACAGGGGCTTCCAAGCAGGGTTTCACTCTTTTAAAAAAGAAAAAAAAATTATTTATTTTTGACTGCGCTGGAACTTCATTGCTGCGCGAGCTTTTCTCCAGTTGTGGTGAGTGGGGGCTGCTCTCTAGTTGTGGCGCTCAGGCTTCTCACTGCAGTGGCTTCTCTTGTTGTGGAACACAGACTCTAGGGCATGTGGGCTCAGTAGTTGCAGTTCCCAGGTTCTAGAACACAGGCTCAGTAGTGCACGAGCTTAGTTGCTCAGTGGCACGTAGGATCTTCCCAGCCCAGGGATCGAACCCATGTCTCCTGCACTGGCAAGCAGATTCTTTACCACTGAGCCACCAGGTAAGCTGTGGAGTTTCACCTTAAAGCATCAGAGCAAAGCTAAGAGATTGACATTCTCATACCACAGCTGGGGAAAGCCAGGCCCCAGAAGAGGAGGCCATGGTCACATAGGAAGTTAGTGATCAAGTTCTTTCCATTGTTTCAGATTTTTTCAAGTTCAGGTTCCAGTTTACAGTCTAGAAATTAGCCATGGACTCACTAGGGGACTCTGGGCAAGTCACTTCCCCCTCTGGGGCCTGGTGTTAACATCCCCATTCCACAGATGGAAAGTACAGCTCAGAGGACTGTTTTAAGTGCTAACAAGATGACAACCCCATGAGAGCCCTTGGAAAATTGGGTGTTATTATTGTGGGAGGTCTGATTCAATGGACACAAACTTGGGCAGACTCCCTGAGATGGTGTGTGACAGGAAGGCCTGGTATGCTACAGTCCATTGGGTTGAGAAGAGTCGGACATGACTTGATGACTGAACAACAATAGTGGGAGTTGGGAGGAAGGTTTAAGAAGGAGGGGGCATATGAATACCTGTGACTAATTTATGTTGATGTATGGCAGAAACCAACAAAATATTATAAAGCAATTATCCTTCAGTTAAAAATAAATTAAAAAAGAAAGAAAATTGGGTGATTTATTATCCAGGGTTTTAGAAATGAAAATCTTAAAAGACGGATTACCCCCAGAACTCTGATCACAACTCTGTCGTTATCTCATGGAACCCCAGGACCAGACCCTAGCCCACTCTGGGCCTCAGTTTCCCCAGATGAGAACTGAGGGGACTGGAGAATGGTTTTCTAAATACACTCAGAAGGGGTGCTTTAGAAGTTCTGCCGGCATGACTGATTGAAACTTTGTTTCTTAAAATGTTACAACTTCTAAAATCTTAATAGAAAATGGCACTCAAATGTATCACATAACAAAAGTTACCACAGTGGAGATGAATGTAACATAGTAACTAGTCCTGCCAGGGCTCCTCCAGGCCAAATTTACTGGCTGTGTCATTTACTGGCTGTGTGATCCCAACTGGTTGTTCAACCTCTCTGAACTTCAGTTCCCTCCTGCTTGAAACAGAGATGGTCAAAGAAACTACCTGAAATGGTTGTGGTGAGGATTACATGACATGATCCACAGAAGCCATGAAGCAGAGTACTTGGCACAGGCTAAGTAACTCAGTACGTTTTGGTTTCACTGTTATTATCAGCTTAAACTCAAGACTCTCCTGCTCCATGCCTGCATTCATTTAAGATAAGTGTACCAGTCTCCCCACCCCACCCCCAACCCAGGGCCACTTACTCACCTCCCAGCTTGTTGAGGACTCGAGTGACTGCGTTAGAGCAGCCTTCACAGGTCATATCCACGGAGAACTCGTGCTTCTGAAACACACAAAGGGGACCATGAGCCAGGTCCTGCAGAGGGACCCCCACACCCACTAGCACGCAGGCCCACTCAGGGCCCCAACACAGAGGGCAGAGAGAAAGGCAAGATCAGGCCGTCATCAGACTCATCAGTAGCCTGAGTCTCACTCTATTAAATTGTACAGTGGAGTAACTCAGGGTCTCTATATCTCAGAGGTGGTTGTGTTAAAGGACAGAATCCCTAGAAAATTTTTACTAGTATCTGGCACACAATGTATTGAATCACCTGGGAAAGAAGTTTAAAATGCTGGTTTCTAGTCTCACCTTCAACATCCTGATTTTTCAGCTATGCGATTGTCTCAAGATCACTAGTAACTCTGGTGTGTGTGGGGGGGGGGATGCTCTGAGCAGTGCTGATCTGGGGGTTGTAATTATGCATCAGAAGATCACTTTCTGCATTAGAATCACCTGGGAGCTTATTAAAAACTATAGATTCTGGTCAGCAAGCCAGAGGGCTGAGGTGTCTATTACGGCCAATAAGCTTCCATAGTGATTCTGAAGTACAAAGACCACTGTCGCATTCCAAGTGCCTCAGAGGCAGCACCTAAGTCCTAGAAAGGGAGATAATTTGCCTGGGTTCCCAGTGAGCTAAAGCTGGGCCAGTAAGAGAACTCAGGTTCCTGGACTCTCCACGTGGGCTCAACATCCTACCATATCCAGGATATCTAACAAACCAAGGGCATGAAGGCAAGCTCCCAGAACATGAGCTCTGTTCAGTTCACTGCTGCATCCTCAGTAAATGGAATGGTGAGTGCCTGGCACAGAGGAGGGGCTTAATACAGTTTGTTGAGTGAATGAATAATTGATACAGCTGGTTGAAGAACCCTGGGTTCTTTCTTTGGTTTCAAACAAAGGTTATTTATACCAATACTTCCTTTATTGTAATCTCTGGAAATAAGACCTGGCTTCAGATCCCAGCTCTGGCAGTTAGTAGCTGTGTGACCATGAGTAAGTAACTTTACTTAACTCCTTTGTGCCTTGGTTTCTATATCTGAAAAATGGGGATGAGAGTTCCTCTCCAGGCTAGTGAAGGCTATGAACACAGGATTTTAAGCATAGTAGCCAGCATGCAAGATGGCCCCATGATCTCTTCAGTTCAGTTGAGTCGCTCAGTCGTGTCCAACTCTTTGCAACCCCATGGACTGCAGCACACCAGGCCTCCCTGTCCATCACCAACTCCCAGAGTTTACTCAAGCTCATGTCCATTGATTTGGTGATGCCATCCAGCCATCTCATCCTCTGTCATCCCCTTCTCCTCCCTCCTTCAAATCTTTTTCAGCATCAGGGTCTTTTCAAGTTAGTCAGTTCTTCACATCAGGTGGCCAAAGTATAGGAGTTTCAGCCTCAACATCAGTCCTTCCAATGAATATTCAGGACTGATTTCCTTTAGGATGGACTAGTTGGATCTCCTTGCAGTCCAAGGGATTCTCAAGAGTCTTCTCCGACACCACAGATCAAGAGCATCAATTTTTCAGCACTCAGCTTCTTTACAGTCCAACTCTCACATCCATACATGACTACTGGAAAAACCATAGCTTTGACTAGACAAACTTTTGTTGACAAAGTAATGTCTCTGCTTTTTAATATGCTGCCTAGGTTGGTCATAACCTTCCTTCCAAGGAGCAAGCGTCTTTTAATTTCATGGCTGCAGTCACCTTCTGCAGTGATTTTGGAGCCCCAAAAAATAAAGTCTGACACTGTTTCCCCTGTTTCCCCATCTCTTTCCCATGAAGTGGTGGGACCAGATGCCATGATCTTAGTTTTCTGAATGTTGAGTTTTAAGCCAACTTTTTCACTCTCCTCTTTCACTTTCATCAAGAGGCTCTTTAGTTCCTCTTCGCTTTCTGCCATAAGAGTGGTGTCATCTGCATATCTGAGGTTACTGGTATTTCTCCCGGCAATCTTGATTCCAGCTTGTGCTTCATCCAGCCCAGCATTTCTCATGATGTACTCTTCATATAAGTTAAATAAGTAGTGTGACAATATACAGCCTTGACATACTCCTTTCTCTATTTGGAACCAGTCTGTTGTTCCATGTCCAGTTCTAACTGTTGCTTCCTGATCTGCATACAGATTTCTCAGGAGGCAGGTCAGGTGGTGTGGTATTCCCATCTCTTTAAGAATTTTCCACAGTTTGTGGTGATCCACACATTCAAAGGCTTTGGCATAGTCAATAAAGCAGAAGTAGATGTTTTTCTGGAACCCTCTTGCTTTTTGGATGATCCAATGGATGTTGGCAATTTGATCTCTGGTTCCTCTGCCTTTTCTAAAACCAGTTTGAACATCTGGAAGTTCACGATTCATGTACTATTGAAGCCTGACTTGGAGAATTTTGAGCATTACTTTACTAGCGTGTGAGATGAGGGCAATTGTGCAGTAGTTTGAGCATTCTTTGGAACTGCCTTTCTTCAGGATTGGAAGGAAAACTGACCTTTTCCAGTCCTGAGGCCACCACTGAGTTCTCCAAATTTGCTGGCATATTGAGTGCAGCGCTTTCATAACATCATCTTTCAGGATTTGAAATAGCTCAACTGGAATTCCATCACCTACACTAGCTATGTTTGTAATGATGCTTCCTAAGACCCACTTGACTTTGCATTCCAGGATGCCTGGCTCTAGGTGAGTGATCACACCATCGTGATTATCTGGGTTGTGAAGATCTTTTTTGTATAGTTCTTCTGTGTATTCTTGCCACCTCTTCTTAATATCTTCTGCTTCTGTTAGGTCCATACCATTTCTGTCCTTTATTGTGCCCATTTTTGCATGAAATGTTCTCTTGGTATCTCTAATTTTCTTGAAGAGATCTCTAGTCTTTCCCATTCTATTGTTTTTCTCTATTTCTTTACACTGATCGCTGAAGAAGGCTTCCTCATCTCTCTCTGCTATTCTTTGGAACTCTGCATCCAAATGGGTATATCTTTCCTTTTCTCCTTTGCCTTTTGCTTCTCTTCTATGATCTCTGCCTCTTGGTATTTATGCCCTTGAGTAATCTCATCCCACAATGTCTCAGGGTTAGCCTGTGTGTCCTGTAGAATATGGCTGAAGTGATTGATGTTAGGCGACCTTGGAGGCTAACTTGTAAAAGACATGTGGTGTCTGCCTTACTCTGTCTAGGATCATTCACTCCAGAGGAAACTGACTGTCATGTCCTAAGGACTCTCAAGCAAACCTATGGAGAGGTGCACACGGTGAGGAATTGAGCCCTTCAGCCAACAGCCATGTGAGGGAGCCCTCTTGGAAGCTGATCCTCCTTCAGAAGGCCACAGCCCTTGACAATATGATTACTGCACCTCCCATGAGAGACCCTGAGTCAGAAACACCAGCAAACTGCTTCCAGATTCCTGACTCTCACAAACTGTAAGTTAATGAATATTTGTTGTCTTAAACCACTAAGTTTGGGGGGTAATTAATCAGGAGTGATAGATAACTAGTATGTTAGGTATAGAGATTGGAGCCTAATAGTAGGTTCCACTGGGGTAAAAAGTTAGCTATCAGGGACTTTCCTGGTGGCCCAGTGGCTAAGACTCTGCAGTCTTACTGCCAAGGGCCAGGGTTCAATCCCCAGTTGGGGAACTAAACTCTGTGGTATGGCTCCCCCCCCAAAAAAAATTTAGCTATTCAGATTATTATTGTTATTACTTTATTCCACTTCCCTCTTTTCTATGCCTTATAAAGAAGAAAAAACAAAAAACTATGGCTACATTTTTCATGGAGTATTTCAAATTTGTTACCTTAATAGGAATTCTGGGCACAGCACTGTATCTTACTGGAAGACCTCAGGCAAAATCCTTGCCCTTAAGGGCCCCAGTCCCCTTATCTAAACCATTAACCAATTAAGTTTTCTCAGGCTCAGTGCACTTAAGAATCACTTCAGGCCTTGGGGACCAGGCAGGTCTGCAGGTAGCTGCCTCAGTGGGTACTGTGGCTCTGGGTGGGCCCTGGGACCCTCCATTTTTAACCCACTGAGGAGAGACAGAAGGGTAAGACCACACACCTGAGAAAAACTGGTCTAAATGGCTTCTCAGGCTCTCTCCAAGTCTCAAACCATTTTTGGGTCTGGATTATCATCATGCTGTGCAGGGGAAACTGAGGCCAAGAGTGAAGTACTTTGGTTTTTCAGTGCTGAGTTATATAACCATCATTTGCACCATCATTACACAACCAGAAAACCACTATTTTACTGAGGCCAAATCTGCAAAACTTGCCTTAAAGAAAATAGTCTTCCTTTTCTTCTAGTTAAACACATTTGATTCTTTCAGCTAATTTTGTGACTATTCCGTAACAACCACAACAAATTCTGGAAATAAGGATTTCTAGTGAGGACTCCAAAATCTTGCCTTTAACAGGTAGTTCTCAGTATCAGCATCACCTGGGAACATGCTGGAAATGCAGACTCTCAGGTCCTAACCTCAGGCCTCCTGAATCAGAATCCTCAGTTTTTAACAAGATACCCAGCTCATTCCTGCCCACATAATAGTTTAAGATGCTGCTCCAGAACACAAACTGGCAAACTACAGCTTGCCTGCAACCTGGCTTTGTAAAGTTTTACTGAAACACAGCTAAGCTCATTCATTTACTTTCACACTAGAATGGGCGAGTTGAGGACTTGTAACAGACCATATGGTTCATGAAGACTTATGTATTTACTGTCTGGCCCTTTAAGAAAAAGTTTGCTGACTCCTGCTCTAGAGTAACTGATAATCAAGATTAGTCAATGAGGGTGGGATTGGGGGGGCTTCCCTTGTGGTCCAGTGGTTAAGACTTAGCCTTTTAATACAGAGGTTGCAGATTCGATCCCTGGTTGGGGAGCTAAGATCCCACATACCTTACAGCCAAAAAACCAAAACATAAAGCAGAAGCAATATTGTAACAAATTCAATAAAGATTTTTAAAATGGTCCACATCAACAACAACAAAAAAGATTGGTCAATACCTTGTATCTGTATACCAATCCAAAGCTTTAATGGGTTTGCAAGACCAACATAAAACCTAAATCTGTTGAGTACCCACTATGTGAAATGCTCTTTATATAGTATCTAAGTCAGTCCCCACCCAGCTTGGAAAGGGAGCTAGTCACCCTACTATACTTAGGAGAAAACTGAGGTTCCAGGGGTTAACTAAGCCACCCAGTCACGTGGTGGGTATATGCAGAGGTTGGGACATGAATCCAGGTTTTCCTGGCTCCAGGGACACCTTGATGGTTCTGGACCAGCAAACAGGGTTGCAGAAACCCTGAGATGGGGACACCTTGGGAAGGAGCACAAGTTTTTGCTGCCCGAGGACCTAAAGTCAATAGATCTCTAGAGTTTTCTTTTGTTGGCTATGAAGGACAGGTCTCTTTCCATCCTGCACAGTTCAGAGGTCAGAAGCCAGCAGACAGGTAATCGTTATTCAGTGCTTTCTTCCACTACCTCTGAGCTGCAAAAGTAAATATGGGGGTTGTGGAAAGCCTCCTTAATGAGTAGAATAATCCCTTCTTTAAAGAGAATCCCAGGACTGGCCCCACCACTGAATGCTTGACTTTGCACAGAGCCAGCCTTGCAGTGCCTTTGCTCTGCCACCTATAAAACAGTTCCTGTAAAGAAGATGAAAAAGCCCAGTCATCTGTACAATTCTTTAATATAATCTCAGAACTGGAAGGGCGGGAATGGAATGGAGTCACACTATCCAGACACCTCCCAGAGGTGAAATGCTTTCTCAAATATCCAGGACATTCAGTCTTTGAACACCGTGATGATTGGGAATTTACTAATATAAGAGTGCCTACTATGTGCCAGGCATTGTTCATGCATGTCCTTGTTTAATCATCACAGCAACCTCATAAGATAGGCCTTAGTATTGTCACTTCTTGACAGCTGAGGTTAGGTCACTCACTCAGGGTGACACATACAAACAGCCACTGTGGTCCTTGTTAACACAGGGTTGAAACCTGCCTGCTGTAGTTCTACCTAATTTTTCCTAGGTCTACACAAGAGCTACCATTCCTTCGGGACTGTGTCAGTGGCTGAGCTACGAATTTTACTGGCACTTTTCCTGTTACTACTAACAACAGTCCTGTGAGGTTGCACTTTTTATCCCCATTGTATGCTGAGGAAATTAAGGGACAGAGAGGTAAAGCAGTTTGTCTAAGGTTACCAGCTGGCAAGGGTGGGGGTTGGGGCACAGATTTTTTCAAAGAAGTTGCTGAGATTCCAAGTGTTTGAGAAATCTCTCAGGTGGCGCATTGTTCCTTTTCCAGCTCTGGTGTGAGTCCCTTGATTAATACCCTTCTTCCTTCAGCTGTTCATCTTGTGATAATACTGCCAAGAGCCCTCTTCATTCTGACCATCCACTCTGGTGGGTCTTTTGTTTGTCAAAATCTCCAAAAGTATAAAAAATAAATAAATTCCCAGAAGTGAACCTAGAATAGAGCCACCCTCAAGCTGGCTTTTCCCTCATGCCACCCTCCCCAACCAAAAGCTGGTAGCCTCCACTATCCCAGGCCCAGAGTGATTAGTGCTGTTCTCTGATGCTGTCACAGGCCAATTTGCTCAACTGGGAGGGCTGGTTCTGTCAGGTTCTTTGTTCATACTTTGGGTTGTCTGAGGCTTTGTCTCAAGGTGCCTGGCAAGACCCAAGGGAAATGACATCTGAGATGTTTGGGACCTGGCCTGGAGGAGCCTCTGGCTCACCTGTCAGCTCCCCAAAGCTAGGCTGCTAAGACACAGGGCATCTGTGGGATACCTCTCGGTACCCACTTGGATCAGAGCCATAAAACCAGGCACTCCTGGGGAAAAGTGTTAAGCACTGCAAGACACCAGCCAGGAGCCCCGAGATCAGATCAGGAACAGAACTTCCTCCCAAGCCAGCATGACTACTTTTATTGAGCAATTATCATGTGAGATTAGGAGAGACTTGGACCCTGAGGATAAAGGGCTTAATCTGAGCTGCACCCATTTCTCAACACCACCCTGAATAAATTAGTGGACTTTTAATTTTGTTTTTAATCTGAAAAAAGGCCTTATTTTTTTACCTACAAAATCAGACCATGAGACTGAGTCTGTTGCAAAAGTGCCCTAAGACCTGCTCTGCCCACCCCAAACTCTGCCACTAAGCAACTGGTGACTTTGGGCAGGACCCTGAACCTCCCTGGAGCCCATGGGTTCAGGTTCATAAAGTGACCGGTACGAAAGTTTGAACGCACTCTCTCCATTCATCATGGCCCAACCTGAAACTCAGAATGGGTAGGGGAAGGGAAGAAGAACACAGATCTCTGAACAGCTGTCCTATCTGGGAGGCAACAGCCACCACAAACCCCTCTTTCAGGCCGGCTCCGCGGGAAGAGGCATCCAGGTGGGACACGCAGAGACCAAGCCATCCCAGTTCCTGATCGCCACCAACTCCCTGTGTGATCGCTGCGACTCCCTGCCCCTGTTGGGGTGGTCCCTCTTAGTTTCCCCGTCTATGCAGAAAAGGTTTAGGCTTGTAATCGCTTGAAGGCCTGCTGCTGCTGCTGCTAAGTCGCTTCAGTCGTGTCCGACTCTGCGCGACCCCATAGACGGCAGCCCACCAGGCTCCCCCGTCCCTGGGATTCTCCAGGCAAGAACACTGGAGTGGGCTGCCATTTCCTTCTCCAATGCATGAAAGTGAAAAGTGAAAGTGAAGTCGCTCAGTCGTGTCTGACTCTTAGCGACCCCATGGACTGCAGCCTGCCAGGCTCCTCTGTCCATGGGATTTTCCAGGCAAGAGTACTGGAGTGGGGTGCCATTGCCTTCTCCGCTTGAAGGCCTAGGAGCTTACATATGCTGAAGCCCGACTCCCAGATAAAATTCTTTTTGGGATCCGATTTTCTAGAGGGTCGCAGAAGCTGGGGGGAGCTAGGTGGGAGGGGCAAGAAGAGGGGCGACAGTTACGGCCGCGGCCAGAGCCCTTGAAGGGGGACGTCTGACCCAACGGCTGTGCAGCCGAGGAGCAAGCCGGAGGCAGCGGGTCTGCGCAGGACGGGGACGGCGCGACCACTTACCGGCATGATTGAGGAGGAGGTGGCGGCTGCAGCGGTAACTACGCCTCCACGGGCTCTGAGCCCTGACGCGGCCGCGCTTCCGGGTGTGCACGCTACAGGAGCCGCCCTCTGGTCCCGGCCCCGCCCCCTCCGGTCCTGGCCCCGCCCCCTCCGGCCTAGCGGGCTGGCAGCCACTTGAAGGCCGTTGGCCTCTCCGCTGACTTCCGGCCAGCACGGGGCCCCTGGACACCAGCCACGTCTGCGCTAGGCGGTGGGAGGGACAGCTCGGCTAGCTTGCTTTGCTGGTTGGCCATTTTTAGAACGCCTGCTCGGTGTCAGGCTGGTATTAGGGGCTGGGAATGCAGGGCCCCCCGCTGTGAACAGGCCAGACACTGCCTCCACCCTACCCCGGTCCCTCCCTAGAGGGACAATCTCAGTTACTCACTCAATATTTGCTGATTGCCAACCGTGGGGCGGCACTGTGCTAGGCAGCCAAGATGCAGTAATGGAAAAGACACAGCCTAGCAGGGAGCCAGGGAAGCAAGAGGATAACGCAGGACAATACAAGTGTTAAAGGAGCTGTGCCTTTGGAGCCATGAAAGGATCTCTCACTCAGACTGGAGAGGATGGGGACGGTTCATGAAGAGAGAAGGCTTGCAGAGGAGGAAGTCTTTCTTCATCTGAAGATGGAAGATGGGCCCATTGGGAAGGAAGGAGACAGAACAGCATGTACAAGTTGAAAGGGGGAAGTCCCTGGTGGTCCAGTGGTTAAGAATCTGCTTTGCAAGGAGAGGATGTGTGTGCTCAGTCCTAACTCTTTGCAGCCCCATGGACTGTAAGTCCACCAAGCTTCAGTGTCCACAGTCAAATAAGTATTAAAGTCGAAAGGCATTAGAGGGCATGCCTTGGGAGGCTGAGATATTCAGACTGAGAGGCAGGCACAGAAAGAGATGGGGAAACAAGCTACAAAGACACGAGACCCATATCCATGAGTGAAGACACACAGAAGCAGAGAAATTCTAGTATCTTACAAAGAGGTGCACCAAGACCCAGAACTTCACATACACACACACACACAGTACCAGGCTGGTTCTATCCTTGTAATATCCAAGGGGCTCCACCGTCCAAGTTAGTAGCGTCAAAGTTCTCTCATCAGTCAAGCTGCTTGGAGAGCTTATTAAAAACTCAGATTTCTAGTCCTTTCCTTAGATACACTGTCCCTTCGTTTCCAGGTGTACTTATAGTCTCCTTCCTCCTTCTGGTTTTGGGGAACCACGTTGAACATAACTATAGACATTTTCTGTTTTTTCTGCTATGCTGCACGGCATTCAGGATCTTAGTTCTCTGACCAGGGATCGACTCTGTGCCCCCTGCAGTGGAACCGCAGTCTTAGAAACTGGACTGCCAGAGAAGTACCAAACTATAGTTTCAGTATATACATGAAACCCTTTAGAGAAAGTGCTGGTTGTTGATTTATTGTCTCAGTTCTAATTCAACCTTTTTGCCTGCTTGTGAAAATCTAAACCATTTAAACAGTGTTTTATTGCCTAATGGCACGATACTAAGCATGGCCAATAAAGACCCCGGAGAGTCCCTGGAGGAGAAAAGGTTTTCCTTTCTGATTCTGGTGTGCTCGTTCTCCAGGCTCTTGCAGTATGTGTAATTGGTCTCTGCTTAGCTTCTGAGGATGACTTCTCCAGCACCAGGCTCCTGCTGTGTAAGGGACCAGCAGGACCTAGCAGCCAGCAGCTTCCCCCAGGACCTACCCTGCTTACGTGCTTTCATACAGTAACTGCAGTGAGATGATTTCCTATCAATAGCTATCTCCAGCATCCTAGTGGATAGTTTTCCAGCCTATAAGGTGAATTTCTAGCAAGTTCCACCAGCATGGCACCATAGCCACTCCTCTGCCATTCACAAGGGCTGGATCTTAGCCTGGGTGTGTGGGGTGCAGGATTCTTCTTTGGGCACAACCATTGTTCTTTTTTAGCCCTATGGCCAGTGGCTGTTTCCCAAATCTGCTACTCCTGTATTCTTTAGAGTTCTCTTTACTTCTCAGTGGCCCATCCCTCTTTACTCTTCATGTTAGTTGCTCAGTCATGTCCTACTCTTTGCAACCCCAGGCTCCTCTGTCATGAAATTCTCCAGGCAAGAATGCAGGAGCGGGTAGCCATTTCTCTGAGAATATTTTATCAATTTCAGAAAAAATAAGAATAGGAGCATCTTGAATGATGTCATTGATAATTTAATAGATTTCTATTTACATTAATTTATATTGATCTTATATTCCACACAAATATATTTAAAATTTTGTATCACATATGTTGTTATTAGATATCTATAGGATATTAGAAAAATTGGCAAAAAGATAAACATTACTAAATTTCAAAAAGTAGAATTCTTTTTTGTGTGATTCAGTTATACATATTCTGTGCATCACTCTTATCCTTTCCAATATTTTAGGTGATTTTTATTTCCTTTTTGAAACTTTCCTTTGTCACATTTTAATTTTTAAAATTTTTCTTTGTTTTGGCTGTGCTGGGTCTTTGCTGCCTGGGCTTTCTCTAGTTGTGGCAAGTGGAGGCTATTCAAGTTGTGGTACGCAGGCTTCTCATTGTGATGGCTTCAGTCGGTGCGGCTCACAGGCTCTAGAGCTCGGGCTCAATAGTTGTGTGCATGGACTTAGTTGCCCTGCAGCATGTGGAATCTTCCAGGACCAGGAATCAAACCTGTGTCCCCTCTGTTGGCAGGTGAATTCTTAACCCATGGACCACTAGGGAAGCCCTTGCCATATATTCTATAAGGAAAATGTATTAAAAGATCACAGGGAAAAATAGTTTTGAAAAGCAGACTTCAGGAATTCTGAGTTTCACACTGCCCAGAAATCTCATTACTAGCCTTGTCAACTTGGGTAAGTCACTTCATCACAAGCCAGTGGGCCTGGGAAGTGGGCCCTTTCTGACTCTTGGGAGGATAGGAATGTATAGACTATGGTCACGTGTAGTGGTGGGTGCATTCTCAGACAGTAATTGGTGCCTTCTTCCAGGAATACCCTACCTCTAAACTCCACCTACTGGAGTGACCTTTTGGCAGATGCTGGGGTTCGTCTGTGTCTGTGAAAGGCACTCAGTTGTGTCCAACTCTTTGCAACCCCATGGACTGTAGTCCACCAGTCTACAGTCCAGAATACTGAAGTGGGTAGGCTTTCCCTTCTCCATGGAATCTTCCCAACCCAGGGATCGAACCAGGATTCCTGAATTGCAGGCGGGTTCTTTACCAGCTGAGCTACTAGGGAAGCCCTATGCTGGGGTTAAGCTTTGCAAAGAGAGACTTTTGTAGCTGCTGTTTACTCCTTCTAGAAGACCAAGTGTCTATTTTCTGTGTTATAGGTATGCACTAGCTGCTTCATTGCTTTATACACTGAGAACATTTAGCCTAGGATCAAAGGTTCTGAGCTGAAAAGGCCTGCAGAGAAAGCCAGGTGTGAGAAGAGAGGGGGTACAAAGCCAAGGCAGCTTGGGCTGCAGGGTTAGGACGGAGAGCCTAGCATCTGGCAAAGTTTCAAACTGACTCAATCTAGCCTGTAGACATATTTTATTCAGTTCCAAAAGGGTTCAAAACATTATTGGAGTAGGTGACCACATTTAAGAACACTGAGTATGGTTGAACAACATTGTGAATGTACTTCATGCTACTGAATTATAAATTAAAAAATGGTTAGATGGGTAAATTTTATGTTCTGTGTATTTTACCACAGTTAAAAACAAATCTACTTTAAAAAAATCTTGTAGAATGGCATGTAAAATTAGCTGCTTCTTTGTTATAAGAACTAAGAAGCCATTTTTTTGTGTGGGGGGGTGCTGTGCTAGGTCTTCATTACTGTGCGTGGGCTTTCTCTACTTGCAGTGAACAGGGTCTACTCTTTAATTGAGGTGTGAGGGCTTCTCATGACAGTGGCTCCTCTTGTTGCAGAATATAGGCTCCAGGTGCTTGAGCTCAGTAGTTGTGGCATATGAGCTTAGTTGCTCTACCACATATGGGATCTTAGTTCCCAGGTCAGGGATGGAACCCATGTCCCCTACATTGGCAGGTGGATTCTTAACCACTGGACCACCAGGGAAGCCCAAAGAAAGCATTTTTAAAAAACTAAAATTCCAAATAAAGTTTTAAAAAAGAATGAATTCAGTTGTAGTCCTAGAATATTTCATTGCATTTTTTCAAGTGAGAGCAAAACAGTTGTATACTATTAATAAAGTGTTAAGAAAAAAAAAGAACAGAGTGATGTTCCATCTATGATGACCCAGATTTAAGTATCTCCTGAAAAATTGGAAGATCTGGAAACCTATATGTAATTGGCAAGATAGGCCAGGTAATGCTGTGGTATTAATAATAACAAACATTCTGTAAACCTCAAAGGCTCGAAGCACAGATTTCTTTCTTGCTTCATGCATTTGCCCATCAGAGATTGGGAATCTTGGAGGAATGGCTCTGTGAAAATTGTTTTTGCCCACAGATCCAGGTCGACGAGGATTACCCATCTGGGACAACATTGAATACTGGGGTGAGTGTGGGTAGGGAAGACCTTGGCAAACAATCACAAACCCAAAGACTTCTCTGCCTGAAAGATATCTGGGTCACTTCTGCTCACATTGTTTTGGTCAAAGCAAAGAGCATGGTCATATCTATCTTTAAAGGGAACAGGAAGGGACTTCCCTGGTGGTCCAGTGGTTAAGCATCTGCCTTGCAGTGCAGGAGACATGGTTCAATCCCTGGTTGGTGAACCAAGATCTCACATGCCACAGGGAACTAAGCCTGTGTACAGCAACTACTGAGCCCTCAGGCCACAGCTAGAGTCCCTATGCCACAATGAAAGATCTGAAAGACCCAACAAAGATCTGGAGTGCCACAACTAAAACCCAACACAGCCAAATAAATAAACATTTCAAAAAACAAACAATGAAGGGGACAGGAAAGTATAGTCCTGCCTGGAACCAGGAAAGAGGAGAAACCACAGGGTGAAAATAACACTGAGTCGGGAAGATCCCCGGCAGAAGGGAATGGCTACCCACTCCAGTATTACAAAGTACCAAAGGGTACTTTGAATGAATGAAAACTAAGCCTTTCTCCCACCCTGGCCCAATTTCATCTCTCTGATGACTGCTGGTTCCAAAATCACTGCCGATGTTTACTGTAGCCGTGAAATTAAAAGACACTTGCTCCTTGGAAGAAAAGTTATGATCAACCTAGACAGCATATTAAAAAGCAGAGACATTACTTTGCCAACCAAGGTCTGTCTAGTCAAAGCTATGGTTTTTCCAGTAGTCATGTATGGATGTGAGAGCTGGACTATCAAGAAAGCTGAGCACTGAAGAACTGATGCTTTAGAACTGTGGTGTTGGAGAAGACTCTTGAGAGTCCCTTGGACTGCAAGAAGATCCAACCAGCCCATCCTAAAGGAAATCAGTCCTGAATATTCATTGGAAAGACTGATGTTGAAGCTGAAACTCCAATACTTTGGTCACCTGATGCGAAGAGCTGACTCATTAGAAAAGATGAAAGATTGAAGGCAGGAGGAGAAGGGGACAACAGAGGATGAGATGGTTGGATGGCATCACAGACTCAATGAACATGAGTTTGAGTAAACTCCAGGAGTTGGCGATGGACAGGGAGGCCTGACGTGCTGCAGTCCATGGGGTCAACATGACTAAGTGACTGAACTGAACTGAACTGATGACTGCTGGGGACTCTTTAGACAAGGAACAAACTCTTTGGGCCACCACAGTCCCCAGCATGCTTCAGTGGACTCCTAGCACTGTGGCCAAAAGTAAAGAGGATATTTGTCAGACACCCTCCTCTTGTTCCTTTGTTGTTGTCGTTGTTCAGTCACTCAGTCATCTGACTCTTTGTGACTCCATGGACTGCAGCATGGCAGGCTTTGCTGTCCTTCACCATCCTCTGGAGCTTGCTCAAACTCATGTCCATCAAGTCAGTGATGCCATCCAAGCATCTCATCCTCTGTCATGCCCTTCTCCTCCTGCCTTCAATATTTCCCAGCATCAGGGTCTTTTCTAATGAGTTGGCTCTTTGCATCAGGTGGCCAAATTATTGGAGCTTGTTCCTTTATTCTCTGCCAAGCTACTGTAGGCTTCCAGGATTTAAAGCTGTGTTCCATGAGACAGTCCAGACAAACCTGTGTTCAGTTCCCGGCTGTTTTGGACAATTAACCTCTCCCAACCTCAGTTTCTTTTCCTCTAAAATAAAGATAATATTAATAATTTGACCTGTATTCATAGTGCTGTTGTGAGAAAAAAGACAGGGCTCACAAAATGCTCAGTTCAGTGTCTGGTACATAAAAGCACTCAAAACCTACTCTTCGAGTTGTGACAAACTAATTTTAAAATTACGTAATATAGGAAAAGTTTCTTAATGTAAACAAAATTGAAAAATAATATAGATAAAGTGAAAGTCTCCTTCAAACTCTTAGGTCACTGTCCTCCATAGAGGTAGTAACTGATCAGATTGTTCTACATCTTTCCATATAGTTCCCTGTGCATTTACAAACACTGATAAACACATGCAAATAATAGTTGTTGGTATTTTTTTTATTTATGGCTGCGCTGAGTCATTGTTGCAGTGCATGGGCTCTTTGTTGCTGTGTGTGTGGGCTTTCTCTAGTTGTGGCGAGTGGGGACTACTCATTGCTGTGGCTTCCCTTGTTGCAGAGCACAGTCTCTAGAGTGCACGGGCTTCAGTAGTTGTGGTGCTTGGGCTTAGTTGCCCTGCAGCTTGTGAGATCTTAGTTCCCAGACCAGGGATCAAACCTGTGTTCTCTGAGCTGGCAGATGGGTTCTTAACCACTGGACCACCTGGGAAGCTCTAAGTTTTGGTATTTTTTAGACATACATGACATACTGTACATAATTTGTGAGATGCTCTTTTTTTAATTAATATCCTCTTGAGATTTATGCTATGTATTATTGTAGCATATACTTAAAATATGAATATTGTGAATAGAAATGCACATATATACATGAACTAGCTCAATCTTTAAAATCACTGCATAAAATCTATTTATTATTGTAAATTTAGATATTCCTTTATTGAGAGATGTCTAGATTATTTTTCAGTATTACAAACAATGCTGTAATGAACATCTTTGCATGTGGTGGTGTTTCTTCAGAGTAGGTGTAGAAAAGTAGAATTTCTGGGTCATAGGGTTATGAATTTAAAAAATTCTTTTATTGAAGTATAGTTAATTTACAACTAGTTTCTGGTACAGCAAAGTGATTCAGTTATACATACTTACTAATTTGCATTTGCTAATCTCAAACTTTCAATCCGTCCCTACCCCATCCCCGGCAGATTTTAACAGTTGCTTTGAAATAGCCCTCAGAATGCTTATGCTAACTTATATTTCTAATAGTATATGAAAGTAACTCTTTTCCTAACCCTGCTCAACATTTTTAGAAAGTATTTATTTATTTACTTATTTATTTATGGCTGTGATGCATCTTAGTTGCAGCATACGGGCTCTGTAGTTTTGGCTCGCAGCCTTAGTTGTTCTGCGGCATGTGGGATCTTAGTTTCCCAACCAAGGATTGAACTCTAGTCCCCTGACTTGGAAGGTGATTTCTTAACACCTTTGTGAGGAGCTACTCAAACATGGTGCCTAGAGCACCGTGCCTATCACACAGTAGGTGCTTGATGCATGCTATGTTATTTGTAGTTACAAGTTTTTGTCCCTCTTTGAAGCCACAGGAAGCAAGGACACCTAAGTCTATAGATGGTACCAGAGTGTGCTCTTTTTGCAAAGAGCTTTGGCTGTAGATTACAGGGATTTCCCATGGATTCAACTCTATTTGTCTATGCAGCAATACCCAGTGCCTTGCCTGAGAGAAGGAAAGAAAATCCCAGCCTCTCAGGGGTTTCTGAGGAGGTCCTGCCTCCTTTCTCTACTTGTGGCTGCTGTATTGTCCTTCCCTGGGCAGTGGTGACAAGTGGGTAAAAGAACATGGACTTGAAGTCAGGGAGTCCTAGTTTCTAGCCCTCGGTGTATGACCTTGGGCACGTTGCTTACTCTCACTGAGCCTGTTTTTGAGATAGGGTTGTTGTGACTACTAAATGAGATGATTTTTATAGAGAACATTAGCAGGATGCCTGGCTCATGGTCACAATTTGAAGAGGTGATGTGTCTGTAGACTGTCCGTAACAAAAAAGAGAGGGATCCAGTTAGGCATGCATTTATAAGCCAGTGAAGGGTCTTTGGGATCTTTGTATGCTTTTGGTAAGGTAAGGGGAAAAAGGAAAAGAGGTTAGCAATCTGGGAGGGAGGCAGATTAAAACTTTAATGCCTCATTTCCAAAACACCTTGTATACCTAAAGGGGTAATGTATAGTATTCCATCCTGTTTGTTTTAAAGATCAAAGTTTTCATATGTGTAGTTCCTGATATCACTATTAAAATCCATACTTAACACTGAGTTTTTGAAAAATACATGCTCATGTATAAAAAAATTAGGGCTTCCCTGGAGCCTCAGATGTAAAGAATCCACCTGTAATGTAGGAGATCTGGGTTCAGTCCCTGAGACAGGACGATCTTATGGAGAAGAGAATGGCTACCCATTCCAGTATTATAAAGTACCAAAGGGTACTTTGAATGAATGAAAAATAAGCCTTTCTCCCACCCTAGTCCAATTTCATCTCCCTGTTAGCAATCATTAACAGTTTCTTATGACTGACTCCACCTTCAAGTATTACCTGTGCATGTACAGCAAAACCATACAGCATTGTGCATGGACAACTACAGCAATACAGAATATCTTAATAGAAATAATTGTCCCATTAATAATGGTCCCCTCCCCCCACCCTTTTCTTCCTGTCTTCACTTACTTACATCTCTTTGAGTTCTTTATAACCATATACATGAATTTGCCTCATTTTCTCTATGGTTGCTTGACAGTCCACTGTAAGAGTGCATCGTATGGTTGTATTTTATCCACCTAGTCTCATATAGCTCTGTATTTAGGTTGTTTCCTGTGTCTACTGCAAGTAGTTAATCACTGTTTCTGAGTAATTAGCTATATTTGGGAAATGCTGATTCAATGTTTTAAAAAAACATTGCACCAGGTCTTAGTTGCAGTACACTTCAGTCTTTGTTGTGACGTGCAAGATCTTTAGTGTGGCCTGCAGATCTTTAGTTGTGGCATGTGGGATTTAGTTCCTTGACCAGGGATCAAACCCAGGCCCCCTGCATTAGGAGCTCAGAGCCATAGCCACTGAACCACGAGTCTTGGAAATACTGATTCTGATGTATTCCTAGAAGCATTCCTTACCATTCCTTACCTAATACACCACCCTTCCATTCTCTCCACAAAACTGTATTTTCTGGGGTCTTGCCCATGCATCTTTCTGTTACTATTAATAAATAAAAGTTCATGTGCCAGATGCACAGTGAGGCTAAACAATCTGCAAATGTTGGAGTTTGCGGCAGAGAAAGGTTTATTGGAGGGCTATGCTTGGGGAATGGGTGACTCGGGTTAAAAAACCCCCAAATCCCCTGACCGTTTTCAGTGTGAGGTTTTTACTGGCAAAATTTGGGGTGAGGGTGAAACTGTTTACCTCAGCTTGGGACTTGAACCCAGCCAAAACCCATGGTACCTGGTTTCAGGACCTAATGAAGCTCAGGTTCTTGAAGTCTCATTGCAGAAAGAATTCAGTGAGAGACAAAGTGATAGGTAAAAAGTGGATTTATTCAGATTCAGAGAGAGAAGCACACTCCACAGACAGACTGTAGGCCATTGCAGAGGGAAAGTATGGGCTTGAAATGTGGTATGGTTAGTTTTTATAGGCTGGGTAATTTCATATGCTAATGAGTGGGTGGATTATTCCATCTATTTTGGAGAAAGGTGGAGATTTTCAGGAGCTGGGCCATGCCCACTCCTTGGTCTTCTGAACTGTCATGGCGTCTCTGGGTGAGTCATTTCATTTGCTGATTGAGGATCAAGGTCTAGTCTTGTCTGCCATCTTGATCCCATTTGATTCTAATTGGTTTATGTTGTGTCCTTGGGCTATGTCACTCTTTCAAAAGTTGTGCCCTGCTCCCTCTGTGACTTTCTTCTGATTGGTTGGTGGTGAGGTAATGGGATGGTTTTAGGGATCTTGAATCTCAGCCTTAAGTTACCATCCTTCTCCTGGGTGGGGGGCCTTAGTTCCTGCAGAAGAACTCAAAAGATATTGTTATGTATATTTCTTAAGGAGGAACCAGGACCCTACCCTTAGGCTGCACTATCCTTTCCTGACTGCTCCTCCTCTTCCCTGACTAGCTACCATTTGAATCAGCCCTTTGAAACTCAAGGAAGGTCAAGGAGGCTGAAGTCTTTTTCCTTGCAAATAAGAAATGGGCCATAGAAAGGATTTGCACCTGAAGAGTTCCACAGGGTCTCGTTCTGTTTCATTTCCACCCTGATTTTCAGAGCTTTGGGGAGAACTGGCAGAAAAAAAGGGTGAAGTCATGTTCTGAGGGGTTCGCACAATTTGCTTATCAGTGGAAAGATTAGGAGGAGGGTGGGTACTCTCCCTTAGATGACTAGATCAAGGTTCCTCACCCCGGCACTATTAATGTGGCCCCCTTCAGCAAGGGGCTCTCCTAGGCTTCCCTAGCTTCCATCCATTAGATGCCAGTAGCCCCTCCACGTAGTTGTGAAAAGATCATATGTCTCCTGGGGGCAAAATCTCCCCCATCTTGAGAACCAGCACTCCAGACACTTCCATCAGTTCAGTTCAGTCGTTCAGTCATGTCCGACTCTTTGCAACTCCATGGACTGCAGCACGCCAGGCCTCCCTGTCCATCACCAACTCCTGGAGTTCACCCAAACTCATGTCCATTGAGTCGGTGATACCATCCACCATCTCATCCTCTGTCGACCCCTTCTCCTCCTGCCCTCAATCTTTCCCAGCATCAGGGTCTTTTCCAGTGAGTCAGCTCGTCGCATCAGGTGGCCAAAGTATTGGAGTTTCAGCTTCAACATCAGTCCTTCCAATGAACACTCAAAACTGATCTCCTTTAGGATGGACTGGTTGGATCTCCTTGCAGTGCAAGGGACTCAAGAGTCTTCTGCAACACCACAGTTCAAAAGCATCAATTCTTCAGCGCTCAGCTTTCTTTACAGTCCAACGTTCACATCCATACAGGTGGTAAATTATTCGCTGAACATTTACTAAGTATCCAGCATCTGCCTCCTGAGGGTTTATGATTCCAGTACAGAAATGACCACAGGAAGATGCCAACTTGCTCTCTCCTGTGGAAGACAGTCAAAGCCACCTGAGGGGTCTTGTCCACATTCTCTCTCTGGTAATCTGTTTCCCCTTCTTTTCTTCCTACAGACATCTTAGACAAAACCACAGGCGAAAACAGTATCATTGTAACATTTTCAAGTAACATTATCCTTGCCACTCTCAACCTAGGGGAAAGACTTGTTTTAAATTCCCACGGCTCCCCCTGCCCCACACTTACATACCTATTTTAACATACAGAAATCAAGAGTTCCGTTTTTTCACTTTTAACATAAATTGGAACTCATTGTATATTTTGTTCAACTTGATTTTTGTCAGTTAATCCAATTAACAACTGGAGATCGGTTCATAGCAGTATAGTTTGACCTCATTCTCTTCTAGTTTTTTCTCATTCTCTTTTAAACTGCTGTACAGTAGTCTATATTATGGGTATATTATCGGTTAGTCAGTTTGCAAATTCATGAGTAGTTACGTTTTCAGTTTTTAAATATCATAACAAAGTGGACAGTGCTGTAACTAACACCTAGTACATGCCTCTTGGTAAAGACATGGCTATCAAGCAAGAAGGTAAATAAATATACACAATTTTAACAGACTGCCAAAAGTCTTACAAAAAGAACTGCCTGTATCACTTAAAATTCGCTCCAAGTGTGATCAAGAAAACCAATCTATGAATTTCAAGGGTTGCCAACCAGCTCTCATTAGCTTTTCAATTTGGAAAGTTGTCTTGTAAAATGCAAAATTCTTAGTCCACTGTTCTAAGAAACCTTTCGGGGTCTCTCCACCGCCCTCAGAATAAAGCTCAAATTTCTTAGCAAGGCTAACACGATCCTGTAGGTTCCTTACTCCAGAAAACCTTTAGCAGCTTCAGTCTGAGCCGAGTTCCCTCAGGTGCCTCCAGAGCCCCACATGCCGGTTCCCCAGGTTTGGGAGCTCTCGGCGCAGCGTCCGGGCTTGTTGAATGGATGACAGCGAGCAAGGACAGCGTCTCTATCGTCTCTGATCCCAGCCCCTGGAGCTCAATAAATGCTGAATGAACCAAGTAGATGCTGGATGGGGCTTAGGGGGCCAAAGGGATGCTCCCGCTTCGCTCCTGCGGCCGCACCTCCGACTCCACCGGCTGCTCTCCGCGCCCCCTTGTCTCCAATGGAGAGGCTCCACGTGCTTCATTTCCAAATTTGCAAAACTTAACGCGAGCCCCTACTGCAGGGTCACATGCCTGGAAGGAAAACGGGACCGAGGCGTGACCCTGTGTTTCCATATAAAACCGCTCATGGTGACCAATAGAGGGCCCAACAAAACGGTAAGAGACGTGGACAGTACCAGTCTGGAGCACCACTTAGCGCCTGAAGTGTTTCGCGAAAGCTTCGGGGTGTTCACAAAGGAGTTTGACAAGCTACCTTCTCAAGACGTAACGACCCCAAGAAATAAGCCCCCACAGCCACAGCATTGGAAATCTGAATGACAATGGTGGTGACGCCCAGGATGTTGCAGGAAGGCCCAAGCCGTTAGGAGAATTTACAAACTCCCGTTCCTGGGTGGACGCGCACGAGACGACCTGCGGCAGCACTTGCTGAGAACCGCGGGGTAGAAATTTATGTCTTTAAACTCAATGCTCTTCACGTGCGACTTTTTTTTTTTTTTTAACAGGATCTTAGGTACACAATGGGAGTTTCTTGCCCCTCTGGTTTCCCTGAATAGTTGTCCAATAGTGCTGACTAATGGTGGGAGCCACCAAGTGCCCTTAGGCGGCCACATGGAAATAAAGTTGGTATAAGAAAGAAACAAAACCACCAAACAACGGGAAACTTTATCACCTGGTTCCCCTGGTACCAAACTGTGCAGAAAAGGTGAGATCGGGGGTCTCAGGGATCGCACCCAAAAAGTGAAGGAAGGAAAGGAAAAAGGAGACAGAAGCAGGGAACGGTAGAGCCTCAGAACCGCCCCAGAGGGCATGGCAGCCCGGGGCTCGGTCTCCTTGGTGCTGTCCAACCCCCGCGTCAATCAGCTCCTTCCCGCGCTGCGATTGGCTGAGGGCTTCTTTGGCCATCCTGGCGCCCACCTCCTAGTTGCTTGGGGTTTACTTCCCCAAAGTACACGGGCCCCACCTTGTGGAGCAACCGCTCCTGCGGGGAGAACTGATCTCCGCCCAGGGGAAGACGTTTTAACGAATGGGAGCGGCCCCACACATTTATTGGCTACTGTGGACATCGATCAAAGAACTTCCCACCCTCCTTCCCCCGTACCCTTCACTTATTGGCCTCTCTCAGTGCCAATTCGTTACTAGGGAAACGAGCTCTTCACAGTCTCATAGGCATGAGTTAAAGCCAATCAAGAGCCACGCCTTCATCCTGAGTCAGTACCCAATTGCTGCTCGAAGAGCCCAGAGGACGCAGCCGGGATTGGCCACCAGCCTGGCCGACCTGGCCGCAACAAGTTAGGCTGAGTCACCTTTATATAGCCCGGCGACGGAGCACGCGTGTGTGCGGACGCAGTTGCGTGAGGGTTTTTTTTTTTACCTTCTGCCGTGTCGTGGAGCAGAGCTTGTTCCTCTCCCGCTCAGCCGCGCAGGTAAGCTGGAGCGTGGGCGGGGCTGAGCGGCCCCAGGACGAGGACTAACTGGGGCTCTGATGGGAGGGAGGAGAAGTCCGAACGCCGACCGCGCCAGGCGCGCCCACCGTCCCCCCCCCCCCTACTCCCGGCCAACGGCCGCAGGCGCGCGCGGCGGGCGCACGGGCGCGCGGCGACTCTCCGCCCCCCGCCCCCACCGGTCCGGCGCGCGTGGCCGTGTCCGCGTCCGCCGCGTGCGCGTGCCGCGCCCAACGGCCACGCGGGGCGAGAGCGAGCCGCGGCCGCCGCCCGGGCCCCAGAGTGGCCCCGCGCGGCCGGCTCGTCAGCTTTTCCCGCTCGCTTTCCCCGCGCGCCAGCCGAGGCCTTCCTCCTTTGGTGGGGGCTCCAGCTTAACCCAGACCGGAGGAGGCTTTTCTTTGATGGTGGTGGTGGTGGGGGAAGCCGGGGGGAGGTGAGGCACGAAAGTGCGGTGAGAATTTCTCGACACTGGAAGCCGAAATGCTACTCCTAGGTTTTCGATTTTTTTTACAGGGAATAAAGAGGGGGACAGCGAGTTCGTGGGTATTGAGTGACGATAATAACTAACATTTTTCTAAGCCCTCACTATGTGCCAGGCACTGTGCAGAGCAACTTGTGTGTTTCTCCTTTACTCCTGAAACGCCCAGTTGAGGTAGGTACGGTGATTTTCCTATTTTTACAGCCGACTCGAAGGCCCAGAGGTGGAGTGACACGGTCAGAGGCACACAGGCCATAAGTGGCAGGTATTTGTTTGAACCCAGGCCTCCTGACTCCTAGTCCCCGAACCTGCTTCATTCTTTGTTCCAGCGCTCTGTGCGGCCCCAGGGCATCTTTGCCCCCAGAGCTCTAGTCCCTGGAAACAACCGCAGCCTCGAAAGACCGACTGCAGAGGCATTTGTTTGTACTTGGGCCACTTGCGGGCTTCCAGGGAGAAGAGGGTTGGACGTGGGATTATGACAAATGGTAAGAAAGGGTTCCTTTCTGCACATCTTCCTACAGGTTTGCTGCCCTAAAAGCTTCTGGGAAAAGTGCAGAATAAAATCAATACGTCCAGGTGATCCTGGACAGTGTTCCTCCTGGGATTCGATCCTTACAGCCTGATGATGGGAAGTTACCGCCAGCAGGAAGTTAGGCGCTGATATTAGATCTTGAATCTTTTTTCCCCTCCATTTTTTAATTGGAGCAAGGTTTTGAGAAAGACCTTCCACAAGATTAACTTCCTCGTTTTATGTAGTTAACAAAATGAAGTTGCAGAGCGCTGACGTTCAGGTCTGGCCAGCATGTGTAAGTGAAATTTTGAAATTGGGAGTGGAAAGCTTGGTGCCCAGTTACAGTACAGGCTTGACCCTCTGTGGAGCCTAAGCTGGATGAATTAGGGGTGATTGAGGTGTTGGAAATCTTACCCTTCTGGCAGTTGGGAACTTCTGTGGATGAAACGCTTTTGTCTTCATACATTTATTTAGTATTCTGTAGATGCGCCTGTTATATGCAAAGGCAGAAAACACCTTCAAAAACTTGAGTGTAAATTTTTCTAGTAGAGTTACATTTGAGGTTTTTCAAAGCTAGTTTATTCCTTGGCTTAATGAAATAATAAGTATTCCTGTGTTGCAGGTCTGAATCATTACTTGGCATCACAAATGTCTCTACTTGAGCTAAAGCTGCAATGAGTTTTGGAGCTAACTCTTCCGAATTAATTTTGATTGGAATGACTGTCAACCTTTTCCTTTCTCTCTCTTTTTAAAATCTACTTTGTGTCAGCAGACACTTTTTAGAATTGGCCTTTATATAAGAATTTTTTTGCTGCTAAGTGAAGTGAAAGTCGCTCAGTCATGTCCAACTCTTTGCGACCCCATGGACTGTAGCCTGCTAGGCCCCTCTGTCCATGGAATTCTCCAGGCCAGAAAATTGGATTGGTAGCCGTTCCCTTCTCCAGGGGATCTTCCCAACCCAAGGATCACCCAGGTCTCCTACATTCAGACAGATTCTTTACTGTCTGAGCCACTAGGGAAGCCCTTATTTTGCTGCTAGAGGGAACACATAATTCACATCTTTATAAGTAAATTAAAAATAAATTTAATTTATAAGTAAATTTAATTTATAATTTATACATAAATTTATAAGTAAATTAAAAAAACACTTTTGTGTTTCCATTTACCCAGTAATTTCCATATTTCATAACCGAAAGTAGCAGTAAATATAGGATCAAAATATCTTATGAATAGGCTCCTAACCTTTGTTAGTATTTTCATAAATGACAGATAGCTTGGAGTAGAACATTGTTTTCCTTGGAACTTGCCTTCTTTTTTTTTTTTTCATTTATATATATATATAAAAAAATCTATTTGCCTGTGCTGGGTCTTAGTTGAGGCATGTGGGATCTAGTTCCCTGACCAGGCAGTGAACCTGGGCCCCCTGCGTTGGTATCTCCAGGGAGGTTCAGGAACTTGCCTTCTTGTAACCATTACAGTTACCTGCATTTAGACACCAGTTAACTAGTAACATTTTAAGTTATCAAACGTTGAAACACTAATGACCAACATTTAAACTGTTCATTTGAGTCCACTAATTGTTCCTTGAAGTAAATATCAGAATGAAAGTTTGTGCATTATATGAGGGAAATTTTTGCCAGTTTCCCCTTTAGATATTTTAAAAAATATCTTGATTTCAGGCAGATGGGTTCCAATTGGGTAGGAATATTGAAAATGTATTTCACAGATTAGCCCTGTTGATGACTTGTGCTTTCATTTATCTGGAGCAAATTAATTGAAGCAAATTGTGATAATATAAGACTTGTCTGCCTTCCAGTCTACCATCCAAACTAGAGATAACTACTTTTGTTGTTAAATCCTTTGAATGTAAGCTTTTGTACCTCTTCTAACTGGTAGAAAAGTAGGTAGTTCTTTGTTCTTTTATTTAACTCAAGTTTGCTGTTCTCAGCTGACAGTCTGTTAAGGGAACATTAGATTTGGTAATGTTTCTTGGTGACCTACTTCACAGCAGGTTTTGGTAATTTACATTTTTAATAATTTGTTCTAGTGCTTTGCCTAGAAAGTCAAGGGCAGAGGTTAGTTTTAAATTTTTATAGGTTTGTGAACTGTATATACTTAAGATGGATGGGACAGTGTTAAAAGATGAAATCTGGTATAATGTGTGACCTAAACCAATTTTTCTTTTTGCCAATTTATAACATCACTCACTTGATCTCTCAACATTTTGCAGTTAGACTTGTTTTTTAAAATATTTCAAAATTCAAGTTATGCATTGTATATTCATTTAATTGTGCTTTAAGACTGCCTTGGCAAGGTTTACTGATTTTAAATAGGAAGATGATTGTTAAAGTAGGTAGGTAAGAAAAGCTTTTTTCCCCCACCTCTGGCTAGTCAGTTTTGAACAGCTGTAGGACATTTAGTCCAATACTGTCCTTCCAGCCATGGAGTTAAATTTGAGATTCAGTAACTGTAATCACTTGTAGTTGGTGATCACTCTGTGGTGAACAACTACATTTATGTTTTTAAATCTCAAAAATCAGCATTCTGTTTGTTTTTTCAGTATCCTTAGTCATGCCATCTGGCTTTGGTTGGGAAAACTTAATTGCAAACCTGATGATTAGGTGAAGAGGGTGAAGAGTTAGGAAAAATTTGCACATGAAGAGTGGAAAGAGGGAGCTTTACAAAGCAGAAAGTAATTAAAAGTTCTCTCGAAGGCTATGGCCTTTGTAAATAAAATCAAGGCTTTAGATGACATCAAGTGATAGATTTGCACTTCTGACCACTGGCCAGTCTCTTATGTCTTATTGCTTAGCTGTTTAGCCTGTGTGCTGTATTTCAGATATTTAATAAAAAGCAAATACTAGAGATGGTTCATAGAAAAAACTGGCTTCTTGCATGGGACACTTTGACTTGGTAGGAATGTCATCCTTAAGTGGCTATGTGGCAGCATCATTGCTTATTTGTATAACCCTTTATGTATTTTTGAAGTTCTTTCACCTATTTTAGGTATTCTCATATTTTTTCTTATAAGACCTAGAGCTCTGTAACCCAAGTAATTGTCTCAAACTATTTTGTAAAGCTTGTGGTGTACCTAGTAGAGATATGTGTTAGATATATTTCCTTATTCAAAAAACTTTCAAGGTTTTACAGTCTTGGAAGGCATCAGTGGCACCTGCCTTTTTAGGTTTTTTTTTTTTTAACCTGCCTCAAGTATACCCCGTGTTTATCAACAATCTTAGGCTTACTCCTGGCATACATCCACCTATACTTTATGAGATCTAAAGCATAGGAAATTCATGTTTAAGGAATTTCATAGACGAAGTATTATAAAAGTATTTTTTCATCTTAGGCCAGATCTTTGCTTAATTGTAAATCTAGTTGACTAGGTTTTACTGCTGGATTGGGGGAGGGATATTAAAAACCAAGAAAAGTTAGTGAATTCAATTCTTAAGTTTTTTTCTCTTGGGAAAACTTGTTTTGGGGTAATTTTAGATTGCAACAGAAGAGTTGCAATACAGACCCATCTTGCTTGTTAACATCATACCTAATTATGATGCGTTTATCGAAAGTAAGAAATTGACATTGATAAAGTCCTGTTAACTAAAGGACTGACCTTATTTGTATTTCCTTAGTTTTTCCACTGATGTCCTTTTTTCTATTTCAGAATCCAGTCCAAGATACCACATTGCAGTTAGTCCTCCAGTCTCCTTGGTTTTGCTCCTCTGATCTGTGCCAGTTTGTTGTATTTTCTTTGTGTTTAATGACCTTGACACTTGATCTCAATTTGAGTGTACTTGGTGTTGGGTAGACTAAGGTTATAGATTTGGGGGAAAATACCACAGAGGTGATTTAGCCTTCTCACCACATCCCAGGGCACATAATATCACTCCTGGTTGACTTTAACCTTGATCACTTGATAATGTGGTGGCTACCAGGTAGTATTTCTTTCCTTTGCATTATTTTCATTAGAAGCTAGTCACTAAGGAAGGAGAGCCTTAGAATTTGTGGACATGCATTAAAGCTGCCACTGTAGGTAACTGAACATTTTGGCGGAAAAACAGTTGGAACTTAAGCAAGATACTCTGTTTCTCTAGTTTCCCTGCTAAATTTTTGCATTTATTAGTAGATGTTGCCTGCAGCTCTTGAGGTGTTCTCATGGTGATTCTATATTTCCCTTGTTTCTTCTACATTTAAAATTCTTTTGTAAGAAAGGTGTCTAGTCTCATTTTTAAAAATTACTTATTTGGCTGTGCAGCGTCTTTACACAGGATCTTTAGTTGTGGCTCTGTGAACTCTTCATTACGGCATGTGGGATCTAGTTCCCTGACCAGGGATTGAACCCAGGTTCCCTGCATTGGGAGCACAGAGTTTTAGCTGCTGGACCACCAGAAAAGTCCTGCTATTTTTTTTAAGAACTTTATTTTCCCATTTTTTAAACACTTTACCCATTAATTTTTACATTTTTAGTTATTCTTTGGGGTTGTAATCCAGTGTTCTTCTAACTTATTTTTGCTTTTTCACTTATTACTTTATTGCTTCAGTTGTTCTAGTTTTGACTTGTGTCCTTTTGATGTTTGCCTATTTTTTTTTTAAAGCATTTCCTTTATCAGGTACTTCAGACTCATCTTGTATTTTTGCCTGTCCCATTTCTCCAAGGAGTTGTCAGGAAGAACTTTGAAGGAGGGTAACAGGTGGTAAATGTGAGGAGTTTGGAAAACAGATTGAACAGTAGTAGGTTCAGTGATGCTTACGCTGCTTTTGCTGTGAGCTAGAGCAGCTTGGTTTCTGCAGTGGTTTCTCTGGTTCCTGGAAAGCATTTTTATTTCTGATAGTTAAGCCAGATTTCACGTGTTTGAATACATAGCATAGCCTTGCAGCAAACTTTACAGTAGTTTAGTACACTTATGTTAGTAGACAGAGACCCTCACTGTTTATTTCTCCTTAGTGTTTTTGATAGGTATTACAATAGAGTAAAAAGATCCGTTAAATGTCTCTGTCTCAAAATTGACAGTTAACATTTTGCATCACTCTTTTAAATTTGTTTGTTTTTCTGTATAGGTTCCCATCCTGCCCTCTTCTTGTGAGACAACCTTTTGTCTTTCCAAGCTGTAATATCAGTGGGTTAAAAAATAGCTTTATTGAGGTATGATTGACATACAATAAACTGCACATACTTCAAGTGTAGACTCTGATAGCTTTTGGCATTGTTTATACCCATGAAACCATCACCACAGTCAAGAACGGAGTGAAAATAGCGATCATCCCCTAAAGTTGCTCATGCTCCTTTGCATTCTCTCTCTCTTGTCCACTCCCCCTCCTCCTCTGCCCCCAGGGATCTACCTGCTTTCTTTCACTGAAGATCAGTTTATACGTTCTAGAATTTTTATATAAATGGAGTCATACAATATATGCTTTTTTTTTTTCTCAATTGCTGACTAGTATTGACTGTTCTGTAAGTATACCGCAATTTGTTTATCCATTCACCTGCTGGTGGAAATTGGTTTGTTTCCAGCTTTTGGCTATTACAAATAGAGCTGCTTAAGAAACTGCCTAACTTTTCCAAATTGGTTGTACTGTTTTACATTCCTGCCAGCAGTGTTTGAGTGTTCCTTTTCCTCAATATCCTGGCCAACACTGTATGCTGCTGCTGCTGCTAAGTTGCTTCAGACATGTCCGACTGTACGACCCCATAGACGGCAGCCGACGAGGCTCCTCTGTCCCTGGGATTCTCCAGGCAAGAATACTGGAGTGGGTTGCCATTTCCTTCTCCGCAACACTGTATAGTCAGCCTTTGAAGTTGTCACTCTGACAGATGTGTCAGTGGTACTTTACTGTGGTTTTATTTTGCATTTCTGTAATTACTGATGGTATTGAAGTTCAGCATTTTTCATAATTTCTTTGATGAATTGTCTCTAGGTCTTACACTAATTTTTTATGGGGTTATTAAGCTTTGAGAGTTCTTTATATATTCTGGATACAAGTTGCTTTCCAGATATTTACTGCAATCCTTTGCCTTTTTATTCCCTTAATAGTCTCTTTTGCAAAGTGAAAACTTTTGGCCACATCACCCAGTGTACAAAATCCTAGTTTCCTGACCAGGGATCAGACCTGCATCCCCTGCATTGGAAGCAGTGAGTCTTAACCACTGGATTTCCAGAGAAGTCCCTGAAAGGTTTTAATTTTGATGGGAGTTCACATTATCAATCTGTCTTATTACAGAATACGAAAAACGTATATCAAAAAGTTATATCCAAAAATAAGATTCTCTTTAGAAGTTTTATAGTTTTAGGTTTCATCTAAAACTATTGAGTTAAATTTTAATATACTGTGAGGCTTGAATTGAGGTTCTCTCTGTATATATGGATATGCAGTTGTTCCAGCAACATTTGTTGAAAAGAATACCCTTTTTCTATTGAATTGTCTGGCCTTTTGGAGATCAGTTGTCTATTTATGTGTGAGTATATTTCTTTATTCTGTTTGGTGGATCTATTTGTCTATTTTCACATCCAGACTATTTTAAAAATATATTTACCTGTGTATCTAAACAGTGTACTGTTTTACATATACTGAATACGCTTAAACATTTCAGGGCTATCATGCAAGTGCATATTTGGCAAGTGACTGTGTTTCTGAGATCTAGTTCATACTGACTTTATATGCCTGCTGTAAATAGGGTGACTTTATATCGTTGTTTCCCAGGAATACTCAAATTCACTCCAGTTAAACTGGCATAGTTATCAGTTGCATCACTTTTTAATCTTTTAAGTGCCTTTGTGACTATCTTGGGGCTTTCCAGAATCTGCTTTCCAGTGCAAGAGACACAGGTTGGATCCCTGGATTGGGAACATCCCCTGGAGTAGGAAATGGCAACCCATTCCAGTATTCTTGCCAGGAAAATCCCATGCATAGAGGAGCCTGGCAGGCTGTAGTCCATGGATAACAGTCCATGGGGTAGCAAAGAGTTGGACACAACTGAGCCACTGAGCAAAAATATACATGATGCTTTGTTTATATTTTTTAAAGTAGAAATTTTTATACGTAATGTAGTGTAAACATACTAAAATTATCTTCACAATGCATGTTTTAAAAGTTAAAATACTAAGATGTACATTTGATTTGGTTTTACAGTTTAATTGGACCAGTTACATTCTGTGGGCATACAGGCGAGTCTTCCTATGTGGCATTCATGAGTGGAACACTATTGTCATCAAGTCAACCTAGAAGTTCAATAAAACATAGTTTTAGGTGCTTGGGCTTTTGTAGTCCAAGGGTACTCTGTACAAAAATTCTTATTCTTGCAGGAGATAATCCTGTTTTTATTTTGCTAGCAAAATGGTTAAGGAAATAGTCTTCTAGGTGACAGAAAATGGTGGGATGTAGAAATGTTTTCATTTGTTACAGTTAATAGTTACAATATCAATATATTGTAACAGTTAAATTAAGTGCTTACTACCACACACTTAGTTCCTGCAGTTATGATTTTAATTTTAGAGATGAAAGAACTGAGGGGCACTAGAGAAATTGTTACTAGCTCAGGAATACAGTTGTGGATGGTGTTAAAATTCTGCCCAGGGAGAATTGGTTGAAGAAAATATGAGGGTTTCCTTTTGTTGCATCTGAAATACTCATTCACTGTTTTAAAATAGAGCACTTCTTTTCAAAGTTCACTTATTATATCTTACGGGTCCTAGAGTTACCATTTCAGTTTGAACTGGTAAACTGAAGGTATTATTTTCTGTTTTTCCTTCTTTAAGTATTTCTAAGTGGCCACGTTTTCCTTTACTTCTTGAGAGCAAGAACTGTTCTGTAATTCCCCTTTCTCTAACCTAGGACCTTTAAAGTATTTCTTGAAAAAGTAAGAGAAAGTATAATTTTTAAAATATGTTTTTCTTGTCCCCTATGCCCTTTTTGGCATATTATGACAGTCACAACATTACAAAGTTAGATATAAAATTAGTGGGATGTAAAGTTGAATGGAAGTGAGTGATTTCTTCCCTTTTCCTTTATTTTTTGCCAGGTCCTGTTTCTTTCATCACTGATCTTTCTAGACTATAATGATTTCCGAGTGATTTGTAATATATGCCCCCAAAAGTTTATGCTTTAGATCTGAAAGTAGTGTTAAAAGAGAGTGATCTCCAAATTAGATATATTTGGAATGTTCAGCAGACTTATTTAGTCTTGGGACGGTGACATGTTATATTTTAGGAAGTCTCCCAGTCTTCACATCAGCACGAGGAAGGAGGATCTGCTGTTGATAATTAAAAAGGATAAGACTGTCTAGTTTGTTTCCTATTTCTGATTATGGTACATGCTTCATAGTCCAACCAGTAATGTATCCATTAGCACGTGCTGTTATATAAGTAACAACCAGAATCCATAGTATTCTAAATTTTGCAAAAGCTCTTCTAGAAGGACATGGTGTTTCAGGAGTATTTAATAAATAAGGGAGGATCTTGAGAAATTTTTAGCATGTATTTTCATTGGTATGCTTAGTTTCTAATTATAATAGATCAGGAACTGGTAAAACATTATTTTCTCTGAGAAAATGTAATTTGATTTTGTTTGCTTTCATTATTTTAGATAGAATTTGATAGAATTGAGAGTTCTAATGAACCAGGGTGAGACTTTATTCTCAGAAGGTATGATGTTAACATATTCCTTATAGCTTCTGTTTTATGTTTGGACCAGAAATGAAGATGGAGATTTCAGAGAGCTAATTTACCAAATAAAATTTTTCTGATGAGAATTGATTGAGTCTCATACAGACTAACTCTTTTGGGTTCAAATTGCCAAAGTTTTCTTTTTTAAATTTATTTTTCGTTGGGCTGAGTCTTCTTGCTGCATGAGAGCTTTCTCTGGTTGCTGTGGCTTCTCCTGTGGAGCCAGGCCCCAGCGCACGCAGGCTCAGGAGTTGTTGCTCTCAGTCTCCGGAGTGTGGGACCAGTACTTGGGCCCCACGGGCTTAGTTGCTTCTCAGGATGTGGAATCTTCCTGGATCAGGGATTGACCCTGCATCCCCAGCATTGGCAGGCAGATTCTTAGCCTCTCTACCACCAGGGAAGTCCTACAGTTTGTTTTTTACTGGAAATGCTGATATTATTCACAAAACTTGCAGAGTATGATCTTAGATTACTGAAGAGCTTCCCCAAACATTTTGTAGTCACTGGTGCTGTTGGGTGTTCAGTATTCTTAATTACTCTAAAACACATTTTATCATGTCAAGATTTTTTTTTTATGTGAAATCATTTTTATTTAAATTTTTGAGGCGTAATTTACAAACTACGAAATTATAGAATTTAAAGGTTCAATTTGAAAAGTTTTTTAGTTTTATACAATAAGCCATTACTCAGATGCATGAATCCTCTCACCCCAGGCAGTTCCCTTGAGGTCCTTCCCAGTCTGTGCCCTCTCAGCCAACTTAGATTTCTTTTTCTAAGCCCCTTTGCTTAGTTTTCTCTTTGGCCTTTTCTTAATCATTGGAAAAAAAACATGTATCTGCTGTCGTAATCTGAATTCTGGACAACCTGGACAGTAGCCTGACAAATGGATGATCAAAAATCTGCTTTGCTTGTATAAAATTCTAACCAAAAAAAAAGAAAGATAAACCTCTTTTGTGATGAAAATGATGAATGAAAGAAAGTTTTTTATTCCTGAGTGTGTCAGACACAGTTTTGGAGCTAGAAAGTTACATAAGAAATGGTCTCTTAAGAAACTTAACTCTTAAAGGAAGCTTGAAGCCTTCTTGCAAATGTTCTTTTTATCTGACCATGACTTAGAATTCTTGAAGCCATTGGCTATTTTAAGAATCAGTCCCTTTTTTTTAAGCATTGAAGCAATATAGTTTCTCATCACTAAAATACTATGTGTATTCTGTTACTTTTTCTTTTTTCTCAATTATCGAGATACAATTACTTTTCAAAATACTGCTTTTTTTTCTTTTTTCCTCAATTATTGAGATACAGTTGACAGAAGTATTAGTTTTAAGTACTGCTACCATTTCCCTTGAGCTGATTGGTTGATATTTATTATAGATGAGCTTAAAGGAGAGACTTGAGCTGGAGTTTCCATTTTAATGGAACCACATAGTGCTTGTAATGTGGATATAATCCTTGGGAGTATGCAAGGCTAATTGAAGTAATCCTGAAATAAAGTGTCATCTATTTGAAACATTTAAAAATGCTAATTGAGACCCTAGTTTGCAAGATACTCAATTCTGTAAACTGTTAAACTATTAAGAAACTTGGTGAATAATACAGATTTTTCTGAGAAGCTTCAGAATTATAACAGTTAAAGAAAAAAATCATGAAATAAAGATCAATTTACTATATAAATATCAATATGTTTCCCTTTCTTTATGGCTGTGGTCTAAGATAAAACATTGATGATAATGGTGTAATCGAGCTGATAGGGTGGTTTTGTTTTTTTTTAATTTGAATTATCTAGATAATCTCAAAGGGAAAGGAGAAGTTGTAGGTGTGGTCTGTATATGTTTTTCTTTTTCTTAACCTTTGATATTGTAACCTGGAGGATTTTCATCATTTTGCATGAGAAGATTGAATGTGGTAAGCAGTATTTGATAAGGTATTATTTAGAAATTTATAATGAACTACTTGGCAGTATCAAAGGATACAATTAGATTGATGTTATTAGTCTAGTTTCTTAGAGTTTGGTAAAACAAATAATAAATGATACAGGTAATTTAAGAATAATGCAGTCATGGACTAGTGAAGGATAAACATCTCCACATCCTGCTTGAGCAAGAACCAAACAATCCATTTTGCTCATTCTTTAAGAAAATTGTAATGCAGTTTCTCTCATTTCTTCTTTATGCTATAGTTAATTATACATACCTCTCTTTGCCTTTATAGTTCAGGGTGATTTTATCTCCTCAAATGAAAAACTGAGTGATCTCATGCCAAATACTTTTTTGAAAGGGTTTTTAAAAGTAGTAAGTGACAGTATTTGAAAACTTACTGTGTGCCAGGTGCCTTTTTAAATATTCCAGCACACTCACTTTAAGTCTTAATTTTGAGATGGCAGGGATTATTTTGTTGAATAAAAACATCTTGCTTGTTACTTTTTGCCTGTTTTCCTTTTTTGATCGTGTTATAAAATAAACTAAGCAATTTAGAGTTATTTAAAGGTAGTAAAAATTTCTGATTTAGTTTGACTAAGAAGGTGATATTGTGTGTCTGTATTGTCAAAGCTGTGTTTGTTGCACTTGAACCGAATCCTGCCACCGTAATGTGTTGTGATGTTACAGGTGGAACACTTTTTTTTTTTTTCCAAGTGGAACCCTCTTAATTGAGTTTACTAGCTTGGCAAAGTTGGAATGCATGTTGCAAAGATGTACCTTTGATGTTGTTATGTTCAGTTTACAAAAATTGAATATTGGGAATAATGATGAGTTAATTCTTCATAGGGATATTTTTTTCCCCATAGCATTTGTCTGATTACAGTAAATTTGAATGTATAAAATCTCACTGGTCTACGTGGGTTTGCTTTGTTTCTTATAATGATTATTCCTTTTAAAACCCAAGAATTGCTGAAGTGATCTTTTTGGTCTATGAGTCAATCTCAGCTAAATGATTCAGTCTTCTCCCCTGCTCCTTTCTCCCCTTATACTTGATCTATCAGGTAGAACATGTTTGATTTTTTTTTTTTCCAGGTTGAATTGACCAAAGCAATGGTTATGGAGAAGCCTAGTCCCCTGCTGGTCGGGCGGGAATTTGTGAGACAGTATTACACACTGTTGAACCAGGCCCCAGACATGCTACACAGGTAAAAATTTTTTTTTTCCCTGAGTATCACCTAATGCTGTGTTTTAGTATGTAAGTATTTAAGATGCTCTTATTCCCTCAAGAGGGAGAAGACATATGTATACCTATGGCTGATTCATGTTGATATATTGCAGAAACCAACACAATATTGTAATTAACCTTCAGTTGAAAATAAAAAGATTCTCTGATTCATTATGCGCTGTCTAGGGTTGTTGCATAAAAGTGCTTTGTAAGTACCAAAAAGTGATGGGTATTCAAATTGTATAATAGTAGAATATGTAAATATGTGAAAATTAGACAAAGTTTCCTATACATTATCAGAAAAATAATGCTTGAAAATATAAATGTATATTTGTACTTTTGATTTTTTTTTTTTTTTTTGCTTATTTTTCTTTTTTGGTGAACCATGAATTATATTTAGTTATGCATGTATTGAAGATACAAGACTGTTCCTGTTCTGACATATTTTTGTGTTAATATGCTTTAAAAAATTAGAATGTACATTTTTTGTGGAAACGGTTTGTTGTAAATTAAAACAGATGTATGAAATAAACATGAGAGGCTTTAGAAAAACAATGCTAATTTTTCTGTGTAGATGAAAATATTTTTATTATGTTGTGTTTTAGCTTGATAATCTGTTATCTTACAAGGATAGTACATGTATCATACTAATTTTAATATCCATGAAATTTTTATTTTCTAAAAAATTGTTATGTTATTCCGCTAATGATGAATATATAAGTTGCTTCCATTATTTCCTTTTATAAACAATGCTGCATTATAGAAAACTCCTCTGTCTGTTTATGTGGGATTATTAGAAATACTTTTTAGAAATTTTAAAACGTATGTGTATTTGTTGGACCAGAACTATTTTTTCTCCTATACCTTTCTTGATCTTTAAAATAAAAAGAAGCTCTTAGTGTAAGGCCTTGTGGAATAATTAACTTCATTTCTCAGGTAAAGACACTAAGGGCTTAAAAATTTGCTGTTATTTACAGGACTATTGAATGATAGAATAAGTCTTTAAAGCATAAATATCCCCCTTTTTGTTATTTTTTGGTCAATTGTATTCTTGGCTTTTAGTAGTTGGATACATTTAGAATTTAAAATGGAATAGGAGTTGAAACAAACTAACCAAATATATTTCTTGTCACTGTTGTTACTTATTGATTCTAACACATCTATTTTTTCACATTTAGTCTCTGAGGTACATTTTAGATACAGTGAAAAGTGGATTAGCCAGCAGTGAACTAAGTGGCTGGCTTATGTGGAGCCTTTTAATAACTTTAAAGTTGAAAGGTAGTTTGGGTATCCCTAAGGGCCCACATCTGTCCCTTTTTTGGGGAGTAGGGGGGAAACAATCAGGATAGAGAAAAATATGGGCTCGTTTGTGAAAGATGGTTTGTCTGGAGTACAGGTGCCAAGAAATCCTAGTAGTGACTATCCCCAAGTTAGGGCAGTGTGTGTGTGTGGGGGGGGGGGGGTTGGGGGGTTGGGGCGGAAATTGTTGGCACCTTCCTAATTCAGTATTGTTGTAATGAAAACAAACCAGTCGAAGATATAGGTGAATTAAAGGTATGGAGAATTAATTAAGTCTGAAGCTCCTAATGCATCAACAAAAATTGAACTCCTTAAACCCTTCTGCCTGAGTTACTGGGTTTTAATGGGAATTCATCACATGCATTCTCAGATAGAAAAGGACTCTCCAAGACTATGGAGGAATAGCTGTTTAGTCTTGTCCAGCTCTTGCGACCCCTTGGATTGTAGCCCACCAAGCTCCTTTGTCCATGGAATTCTCCAGCCAAGAATGCTAGAGTGGGTGGCCCTTTCCTTCTCCAAGGGACCTTCCCCACCCAGGGATTGAACCTGAGTCTCCTGCATTGGCAGGTGGATTCTTTACCTCTGAGCCACCAGGGTAGTCCATAGATGTCCTTATCTATATCAAGACTACCTCTGTTCTCTGTGAGTGAAAACAGGAACTTGCGTGTTAAGTGGCCTTCCTGAGGTGCACTACAAGATCCCTTCCAACGTGAACATCCTTTCCTGAGACCTGGAACTTTTGACTTGTAAAAATTCCTTGACCACATTCATTCCCGTTCAGCAAATGTTATGAATGTAGGGGGTGGATGCATATAAAGATGAGAAAGAAAACACGTTCGTGCCTGCAAGAATGTACTAGTGAAGCAGATGGGTTCAAACATGAACAATAAATACCTGGTCTTAAGATGCTTGAAGATGACAAGTATCTTTCTGTTGTACAGGTTTTATGGAAAGAACTCTTCTTATGTCCATGGGGGTTTGGATTCAAATGGAAAGCCAGCAGACGCTGTCTATGGACAGAAGGTAAGCATAGGCATAACAAGCTTTATGTAGGCTGTTGATCAGCTAGGAGATAACCCATAGAATTGAGGTGGAGACATGCTTAATGTTTGTTGATATTTGAAAATCAAAATTGTCAACTTCTGTTTAGAAATTTAGATATTCAGTAACTACTTGATTTATTAGTCATTGAAAATTTTTTTGTTCATTTGGTACGATATATTCTGAAGTTTTTTTATGTTTGAAGATAATTGGTTTTAGCATGGAGATCACCTATTGTAAACATTTTTCAGTATGTTAATTGAAAATAATAATTTTAAAAAGTCAGGGTGTCACTGGAAATATAGTATACTAAGACAAATTACAGTGGGGTCTCTGTAGTTTGTAATTCAGATGTGCACAGATAAATGCTCTTTGTTGTGTTAGAAAGTTTTTTGTTATTCTTGGAGATTATGCATTATCTCTTGCCTTGATTCCTTAGGAAATCCATAGGAAAGTGATGTCACAAAACTTCACCAATTGCCACACTAAAATCCGCCATGTCGATGCTCATGCTACTCTGAATGACGGTGTGGTGGTCCAGGTGATGGGCTTGCTCTCTAATAACAACCAGGCTTTGAGGAGATTCATGCAGACCTTTGTCCTTGCTCCTGAGGTATGAAAAAAAGAGAGAGAAATTGGTACATGTCTTTCTAAAAACTGTTAATTTTTGAAATTTACAGAAAAGTTGAGGAAATAGTACAGTAGTAACTCCTACATGTTATCTTACCTAGAGCCACATTTGCCCACACATTTATAATTCTATTTTTTTATATAGTTCTTTTTCTATTTACTTGTCAGTTTTAATTCTAAACTGTTTGAAAAATAAATTGGAGACATTATGGCTAGTCGTCTTCAGATACTGAAGTGAACATTTCTTAAGAATGAGCACGTCACTTCTTAATCAAATTCAGGAGGTATTTACGGGACTTCCTGGTGGTCCAGTGACTAAGACTTCCCCCCCTCCCAGTGTAGGAGGCCCAAGTTTGATTCCTGAAGGTCCCCTGGAGAAGGACGTGGCATCCCACTCCAGTATTCTTGCCTGGAGAATTCCATGGACAGAGGAACCTGGTAGACTACAATCCATAGGGTTGAAAAGAGTCAGACACGACTGAGCAACTAAGCAGCAGCGGGGAACTAGATCCCATGTGCCGCAACTAAGACCTGGCACAGCCAAATAAATAAATAAATACAATATTAAAAAAAATATATTTGTAATACAGTTAATCCATCTATAGTCCATATTTAAATTTTGATTACTGTTCCAGTAATACAAAGAATAGTATTTTTTTTCCTTATCCAAAATTCAGTTCATTATGACACATTGTGTTTAGCTGTTATGTCCTTTTAGGCTCCTTTAATTCATTAATCTTTTGTTTATCAAGATGTAGACATTTTTAAAGAGGACAATCAAGTTACCATGTAGAATGTGTCAGTTTAAATTGATATTTCCTTATCAGGTTTTGGTTATACGTGTCTTTCAGCATTTGTTATCATTAAGTCCTATTATTAGTATTACTTAGTTAAGGTGATGGTCACCAGATTGACATGTAAAGTTAATGTTTTTACTTTTCTCATCATTATGTAAATTATGCTTGCTTCTTTTTTATTTATTTTATTTTTGGCTGTGCTGGGTCTTTGTTTCTTTCTCTACCTGGTGGCAAGCTGGGGCTGCTCTTGATTACAATGGCTTCTCTTGTGGAGCACAGACTTGTGGTGCATGGGCTTCAGTAGTTGTGGCCCACGGGCTTAGCTGCTCCACGGCTTGTGGAATCTTCCCAGACCTGCGTCGGCAGGTGGGTTCTTGTCCACTGTACCACCGGGGGATTCCTTGCGGGTTTCTTTGAGACTGTGCGTATACTTATGTTCTTCATCAAACTTTATAGGTATTAGTTTTAAGCATTCATTAATTCTTGCCAGAATCAACTGCTGATGGGTACAAATGGTGATCATCTAAATTTTTTTTTGTTGGCATTCTACTGTAAGTAACTTGACTTTTTCTCCTATCTATCATGGGATCTTTGTTTAATAAATTTAATTAGTAACTTTTATCAATTTCTAAAATGTCCCAGATCTGTAAAGTGTGAACCCTTTTGAGTGGGTTTGGGTTTTTTGTTTGTTTGGGGGTTTTTTGGGAACAGGGCACTCCATGGCACAGGAGGTTTCAGGATCACCTTGCATTTTCCCTGCTCCAGCCTCCACCCTGGATGTGGAATCAACTGTTTCTTCAAGGAGTGCTGTTTTTTTTTTTTTTTTTTTTTTTTATCATGTTATCATGAAAGTACCACAGGTTTATGTTGATTAGTTGCATTTGAGGTATCTTCTCGCCTGGTCCAGAATGAGCAAAGTTAGGAATCCTGTCTGTGATCTGTGTGAGCATGTGGAAGGGATTCATGATGACTTGCTGGCTGAAAGTTTTCTCTAGCATTACCCTTAAGATAATTTTCTGTTGAAGGACAATGAATCTAAAATCCCTGTTGTTTTACTGTTTAAATATAAAATAACTCAGGTTGTTTGAAAAATCACATGAAGTCAGTTTAGTCATGATTTCTTGAGAAGGCTTAGATTATCTGTAGTGTTAAAATTGTTGATTGACTTAAATATGCAAGAAATCATGAGATATTAATAAATACTATAAATTTACTTCTTATCTTTCAAGAGGAAGATTTTAATATTACCTAAGTATAATGGATTGTTTCATAAACTGTCTCATTTAATAATCAAAACTCTGAGTTCGTATCCCTCATTTTACAGGTGAAGAAACAGTCTTAGAAATTGAATGACTAGTAAAGTGACATAGTTAGATTTCAACGTAAGTGTGTCTTATAACTAGCGTAGGCAAAGCTTTTTAGCTATACCACATTTGAGTGCTGTGTCAGTATTCTTGGATACAGATTTAGGGGATTTTAAAATACGCAGTTGGTAATACGTATTTATTGTTCAAGAAATGATTTGAGATTTGGGCTTTGGCATCTTAAATAATTGGTCGATTTTAAATATTCATCTGGTGGTATTATTTCAAGCACTCGGTATATATGAGTGCTTCTTAACAAACATGTTAAGTCTTAAAATCTTGGAGGTTTTAACCTATTTGAGGGTAGAGCAAGGATCTTTTTCACCTTGACTCTTAAAATTTGAGCCTGGATAATTTTGTTGTCAGGGCTATCGTGTGCAATGTAGGATGCTTAGCGACATCCCTGCCCTCCACTCAGTAATTGTCAGTTCTTCTCCCTGACGGGAGAACTAAAATGTCTCCAGAAGTTGCCAAATATCTCTTGGGATGGGCAATATCACCATTAGTTGAGAGCTAATGGCCCAGGGTAATTTGGAGTAGGTTAATTTGGAGTTTTAAAAGTCTGATAAATGAAAACTTTTTGTTGGCATTACAGGGCTCTGTTGCAAATAAGTTCTATGTTCACAATGATATCTTCAGATACCAAGATGAGGTCTTCGGTGGCTTTATCACTGAACCTCAGGAGGGTAAGTTACTTGTCTAAAATTTTTTTGGATGGCATCAGTTTGACTTGAAGAGAGTGTAAGTTTCTTGAATGGTTTCATAATTCTCTGTATTTTTCATTAGTAACTTTTAATTGTTAAGATATAAGAAATCTTGGCAATTTTAACCTACTTGAGGCCAACCGCTTAGCCTACGCCACTGGTATTGATGGGACACACTGAACTCCTACGTTAGTAGACGAGTTATGGCAGCAGTAGTAGCATCTTGGTCACAGTTTGCGTAGGACTCTGCAGAAGTTTAGATGGTACCTCCACTGCAGTGGGGTGTGTTACTAGAGTAGAACCCTAAGTTTCAGGAATTGACACCTTATAATGCTTAGCAAATACACCTGCCCATTGCTCTGGAGAGAGACTGTATTTTAGTGTTTTCTATATGGCTGAGAATTCTAAGTATTTATTTAAGGCTGGAATACAACAACCTTACAGATAAGTACATTATGTATTGTTGTTCCCATTTACTAAACCAGGGCCCAGGAGTCATTTGCCTGATGTCATATAGCTAGTTAGGTGGTAGAACCATTTGTTGGATTACCTCAGATTCCATGCTTGTAATCCAGACATTAAAATAGCCTTAATTCTGTCCTTAAATCCTGTATCATGATTTTATCCAGTTGCCCTATTTTCTTTATCTTTTTATGTGTATGTACTTATATCATTGCCTTTTTTTGTCATGATGAACATTGTGAAAGTGAATATATTTGTGAATTAAGTGAACACAAAGATGTTAAATTTCTTTTCTCATTTAGAATCTGAAGAAGAAGTAGAGGAACCTGAAGAAAGACAGCAGACACCTGAGGTGGTACCTGATGATTCTGGAACTTTTTATGATCAAACTGTCAGGTAAGGAAAACTGTTTGTCTGTCCAGAGCTGCGTGAAAACTTGAGTTGTATAGTCTTGTTTGCTAGAGGGCAGCCATAATGCTCAGAATTATCTCAGTGATAATTTCCCAGAAGAAAGGTTTTGCTTTTGGTATCTAACATAAATATAAAGCGTGTTTAATATAGATTGCACTCTGAGACCTACTTAAATAGTATCCATAAGTTGCTTTTTGGTTCAGTTTTTTTCTTCATCATAAGTGGAAATAGATTTGGGATTTATCAAGTGTTAATACATTAAAGACATAGCATTAAGTGCTTTCAGAGAACTAGAAAGTGTGGTCATGGGACTGACTTTACTCACCTGAAAATGAAGATTCATTATCCTACCACAAGCCTACCAAATTAGAAGTTAAGGGGGAAAGCATATACAGTATTAAAAGACTGTTCCTATGACTTAGTGGAAGTTTAAGAACTATTTTGAATTACAGCTGATTTTTTTTTTCCTCCGAAATTCCTAGTGTGTTTTTATAATGAGAAAATGTTTTGGTTGTAAAAACCCCATGACATTTTAACCATTTTCAAGTGTACTTTATAGTAGTGTGAAGTATATGCACACAGTTGTGCAACAGATATCTAGAACTTTTTATCTTACAAAACTGAAACCATACCTGTTAAACAGCTCCTTTCCCCCCCTGCCCACTACCTATTAGAGTTTTGTGATATGTGATAGGTAAATTGTGATAATTTGAGATTTTGAGAAACAATGGTCTGGTTCCTTTTGATATGCTTGATGCATTTGCTTAATCAGAATCTAGCAAATCTGACTTGCTCATCGAGGGCTTTTCTGAAAAGTTCTCATGTTTAATACTCAAATACATAATTTGTAGATATTTGTGGGGAGGAGGGAGATATTTTTAGGTTTAGGTCTCTAGGAATTTCTTGCTAAATCAATGGAAGCAGAATGATATTTCTCAAATTTTACTGTGAAAGCAATGACTTAGAAGAACATTTAGAAGAACCTGTTGCTGAACCAGAGCCTGAACCGGAACCAGAACCAGAGCAGGAACCTGTATCTGACGTCCAGGAGGAAAAGTCTGAGCCAGTATTGGAAGAAACTGCTCCTGAGGATGTTCAGAAGAGTTCTTCTCCAGCACCAGCAGACATAGCCCAGACAGTGCAGGAGGACTTGAGAGTATGCAGCATGTCTTCAGTTTTATTCTGCTTCTTTCTGTTGTAAAAAATCTCTCTTCTCCTTTTTTGTTGCTAGGTTGACTTTTGTAGGTGCGTTTTTGTATTCATTGGGGAATGTCTTCCATATTGAGCCATACCTCAGATAAGATGCATATTGCTTTATAAAATCAAAAGAGTTTTTTCCCTCCTCTAAGGAAATTTGAATACTTTCAGACCAGAAGTTTTGGGTTCTATTTTGTTGCCCTATCAACAAACCCTCTTTTTAATATTACATTCAGATTGCATGTTGTTATGTGCTTAGTACACAGAAAAATGATAGTGTATCTTCAAAAAAATAACATGGCACAGCACTTTTCTTGCCCTTTCTGTGAAATCTAATTGAGGACAACTTTACAGTAGAAGTAGAAACAAATTGTAATATATTCTAATTGGAATAACTGATTTCAAAAGTTTGAAGCTTTTCAGTTACCTCTTATGAGTCACACCAGGATGATACTGGCTGAATTCACAGAACCTTTACAGCTGATCCTCTGTGCAGGAGTATGTTTTAGTGCTGTATTTATATGGCCAGGGTTCTTAAATTGTTATTTGTCTAAGAGTTATTTCAAGTGTCTTGATACTGTTCTGAGCATTATTCTATGTATGGGAACTGTCAGTAACCTCCCTGGTTTGTAGTTTGCTGATCTGTATAAAATAGGTGTGTGGCAGCTAGTAGGTGAGTAGTAAAGAGAAATGGTGACATGACTATAGCTTGCAGGTGGAAAATTAGGTTTAATGGAGTGAGGTAGATGACAGGTTAGGTGGTTTAATTGTAGTAGTCTTGGAGAGAGGTAATGACATCTTGGATTAGGGTCATGGCAGTGAAGATGAAGAGATAAGAGGTAAATAAGATCTGGTGATTTTGATACTGATTGAAATAATTCAAGAAAATTCTAAAGGTGGTATAATTGGGTTGTAGAGTGAGAAAATCAAAGGAGGAAGAACTGGCTTTGGAGGGAGAATTTTCTTGGATTCACAACTTGAAATTGAGTGGAATTAGCTGCTCATATTTTGCTGATGCTTAATAAATCCTAAGGAACTTTAGTACTAAATTTTAAGTGATGGGGCAAAGGAATTTCAAGTTACTTATAAACCATCTTGCCTCTTGAGAATGTGATGCATGTATAATGTACGAGAAATCAAAAGCCTAGAACTTTTATATTGTTTTGCTAAGTATTATAACAACTCATGGTGTTGTTCCCTTAGACGTTTTCTTGGGCATCTGTGACCAGTAAGAACCTTCCACCCAGCGGAGCTGTTCCAGTTACTGGGATACCCCCACATGTTGTTAAAGTACCCGCTTCACAGGTGAGTTTATAATTAAATTTGCATATTAGGCCAACTTACTTATATTTTCATGTAATGTGAATTTACAGAGGTTTAACAGATAAGACAGGTTTCCCTGGTGCCTCAGGGATGAAGAATCCGCCTGCCGGTGCAGGAGACACAGGTTCGATCCCTGGGTTGGGAAGATCCCCTGGAGAAGGAAATGACCGCCCACTCCAGTATTCTTGCCTGGAGAATTCCATGGACAGAGGAGCCTGGCAGGCTACAGTCCATGGGGTCTTGAAAGAGTCGGACACGACTTGGCAACTAAAGAACAGCAACAGATAAGGCAGAGGAGAAAGGGTACAAGCTGATTTTTAATGTGTTTTTATTTTTGTTTGGGTTTTGGGGGGGGGGCGAGAGAACTCAAGGATTGTCATTTTCTAGTTTTAAACCTTATTGTTAGTTAGAACACTTAAAAAGGAAAAAAAAGGTAAGCTTGCTTTGTTTTTACACCAAAGTTGATGCATACATTTTTCAGCCTCGCCCGGAGTCTAAGCCTGAATCTCAGATTCCACTTCAGAGGCCTCAGAGGGATCAGAGGGTGCGAGAACAGCGAATAAATGTTCCTCCCCAGAGGGGACCCAGACCAGGTGAGAGCTCAGAAGGGCTTCTCTGTGCCGGGCATGTTGAGGATGAGAGCTTGTTTTGCGAGGGCAGTTGATATTTGTGGGTACTTAGATTTAAAAATACATTGCAGAGTGAATTGAATTATCTGTGTTAGGGGTAGAGAGAAAACTGTTGAATGGAACAGTTACTGCAGGATGTCTTCTTTCTCATTCCTTGATGTTTTTGTTTCCTCTTCAGTCCGTGAGGCTGGTGAGCAAGGAGATGTGGAACCCCGAAGAATTGTGAGACACCCTGACAGTCACCAGCTCTTCATTGGCAACCTGCCTCATGAGGTGGACAAGTCAGAGCTTAAAGACTTTTTTCAAAGTAGGTTATTAAGTTTTTTTTTCCTTCATCTTTTTTTAAGATTTAGTTTTAATTAGAAGATAATTGTTTTACAATGTTGTGTTGGTTTCTGCCATACAACAATGTGAATCACCCCTAGTATACATATGTACCCTCCCTCTTGAACCTCCTTCCCACCCCATGTTGTTGAGTTTTAAACACTAGATTCACTTGCTGTCCAATAGAAATAGATGAGCCACATATGTAATTTTAAGTTTTCTAGTAACATTGTATATTTTATTTCTAAGATATATTTATTTATTTGACTGCGCTGGGTCTTTGTTGCTTCACTTGGGCTCTCTCTAGTTGTGGTGCACGAGCTTCTCTTTGCAGTGGCTTATTGCGGAGCACCAGCTCTAGGGTGCTCGGGCTTCAGTAGTTGTGGCACACAGGCTTAGCTGCTCTGCGGCATGTGGGGTCTTCCCGGATCAGGGATCAAACCCGTGTCCCTTGCATTGGCAGGCAGATTCGTAACCACTAGACCACCCTGTAGTTACACTTTGAAACTGGACAATTAAATTAGTATTTCACTTAACCCAGTGTGTCTAAGACATCATTTGAATATATATAAACATGAGACATTTTCCATGATCCTATTGTAAGTCTTTGAAATGCTGTGTGTGTGTTGGCACACAGGGCACATCTTCTTTCATAGTAGCTACAGTTCACATTCCTTATAGCCACATGTGCCTAGTGGCTGTTGGTGGACAATGTGCATATAATATTTTTAAAAAGTGCTCTAACTTATTTGAGAATCTGTGTTTCACTTGCAGATTATGGGAATGTGGTGGAACTGCGTATTAACAGTGGTGGGAAATTACCCAATTTTGGGTTTGTTGTGTTTGATGATTCTGAGCCTGTTCAGAAGGTGCTTAGCAACAGGGTAAGCAATTTTTCTTCTTGGTTTTTTTTTATGTTTATCTTAATGTATTCATCCATCCTTAAAACTGTGTCTTATATGTAAAGTGCAATTTATTCCAACCTATCTGGATAATATTTTTCATCATGTTTAACCATTATTAAAAGAACTGCCTGGGAGCTTAGCAAAACAAAATATCATATAAATAGTTTTTGCCTAAGTGCATGATGGAGAGTGAAGTAACTGTGGTTACCAGTACACTGAGATTTATGCAGTTCCTTTATTCGTTGTAAGAGATGAATGAAGCACAATGTTACTTTTAGCTAAGAACTTAGAATCAGTTTGTTTACCAGGTATACTTGCAGTTTTCCTATATAACTGTTTGGGTGTAACTACGAGGAGCATCTCCTTTTGTTCTTTGACTTGTCTGGGTTTGGAGTCCACCTACCTTCTCCAATAGTAGAGGAATTTGTAGAACTGGAGTCTTGTTTCTGTGTCCTTATAGGGTCCTTTCCTTCCCCCACATCTTTCATTGCAAAAAAGCTCCGTAGTAGTAGTCATTGTAGAGAAGAACAAAGATATAAATATTGTTAATTTACTGAGATGAGTGTGGCAATTTTTAGACCTCACTTTTTTTCAACTGAGGTGAAATTCACGTAACAAAATTAAACATTTTAAAGGGTACAATTCATTGACATTTAATACACATTGTTGTGCAACCATCACCTGTCTAGTTGCAAACAGTTTCATCAAGAGTAAGTCCCTTACCCATTAAGCAGTCTCTCCCCATATCCTCTCTCCCCAACCCCTGGCAACCACTAGTCTATTTTGAGTCTCTGCCAGTTAAAGCTTACACATTTTATTAACCATGTTAGTTAGAAATGGTGCAGATCATTATTTCCCAGTGGTTCTCCAGAACCTCTGATGTTCTCCAGAATGTTAGTGGGTATACTACAAAGTTTAATGTTGTGGTTAAAAGTTAGCCTTCCCCTGGAAATGTGCATTATCTATCAAACTGTTTGACCACTATTTTTGCGAGGCATCTCTTGCAAAACACTGAGAACTGTGGAGAAAATAATGGCTTAACTCACCCAGGACACAGGAATGCTGAACTCAGAAATGTCCTGTAGGCTTTGTTGTAAATTCACCATTAAGCATGTGATAGTTCAGTGGTCACACTTTTTGGTGCAACCTTGAATTTGTATTTTCTTTAATGGTGTGATAATCCCAGTGGGGCCAAACAAGGTCAGACCTGATTGCTTCCTAGTTCATTATCCAAGAGGAGGGCTTTGGTGTTTCATTGACGGCGTGTGGGTAAGTCATGGTATCTTTAGGCATAAGAATTGTTTAGGTAAAGTTCTTCAGAAAGGGGTGTGTGTCTGGTACTTTTTTTCATTCAGATTGCTTCTGTCCTTGTGATACCTCCTTAGAGATGTCTTCTATAACTACCTTTTAAAATATCTGCAGTCCCGTAACCTCTTATCTTTCAGGCTTAAAATACTTCTGTTTTTCTCATTGTATGTAGAACATTGCCAGGAATGGCACTTCACATTAATGTGTATGATTTATATAGTGTATATATAAAGTATATATATAAAATATCTGTAATATTGGATGTGTTAGGATATTTAGGATATTTATATATGTACAAGTATATGTTTAATCAGAATATAAGATTTAAATTAGAATCAGAGCCCGAAAGAGGCCTCCCTGCCTGACCCCCATGCAGGTTTCCTCACGAGCGCTTCCAGGTCACGTCTGTGTCCTTCGGGGGCTGCAAACGTAGCTTGCTTTAAGTGGCTCAGACACTGAAGAAACTGCCTACAGTGTGGAAGATCCAGGTTCGATCCCTGGGTCAGGAAGATCCTCTGGAGAAGGGAATGGCAACCCACTCCAGTGTTCTTGCCTGGAGAATTCCATGGACAGGGGAGCCTGGTGGGCTACAGTCTATGGGGTTGCAAAGAGTCGGACATAACTGAACAAGAAACGAGTTGGACATGACTGAGCGACTAACACTTATCCTCATCTCACTGTTTGGGTAGAAGTTTACCTTATTCCCTTCAGCAGTTTTTTGTGTACAGAAATAGCTTGTAGAATATAACTGGCGTAGGTCCATGCTGTGTAGGTTGAGTGCTTCTACTTTCCCGTCAGGATGCCTGGGTTTACATTGCTCTCCTGTCACTCACTAGACTTGTGACCTGTGCAGTATGCGTTCTTTAACCTCCCTAGTACCAGTTTGCTGGTCTATATAAAATAGTTGTGATAATAACCCTTAAAGGGTTGTTGTAAAGATTAAAAGAGATAATAAAGGTGAAGTATACAGAACACTTCTGCATACTAAGTACTGTTAGGTATTTATTTTAAAAAAATACTTCCGTTAGAAAACCACAGAGTGCCGGCAAGGAGCATAAATTGAGTTCATTGAAATCTTGAGTAATCCTTTGTTTACTATAGTTCTTTTGGCAAAAAAGAAGACCCAAGACTTTTTTCCCTTGCACTAAGATCTGGTATTGTTATGTTAGTATTTTCTCAAATTCTGTGAAGGCAAATCGCATTTTCTTAAGGTTATATTGAAATGAAATTCATGATGTTTTTGAGATGTATGTGTGCTTTGCATAAACATGTGCAGCAAAATCTTTCCACATTACATGATGATGGGATTTTATTCTAAGTCTCCCAATCCCTGGAGAAGGTGACAGTTTTTATTTGTATTCCATTTACATAATTCTATGAGAAGGTAAGGTTTGCTATAATAAGAGTTACTTGTACTGCTGTGCACAAGTGGACTTTTTAACTTTTGAACTAACTTGGATACCTAATCGTTTTTTCATATATCTGTTAATGGAAAAATTATGTGTTCTGAGTTTGAGACAAAAAGTTCACAAAAAGTGAACTATGAGAAGGTAGCTGATTTGTAAGCTGCTGGTTCTTTGTTCTTTTTTTTTTAGCTTTGTTTTATCTGTGAGAGCTAGCTTATAAGCACTTTTGCTACTCTTCTGAGAGTAGTTCATAAGCACTCTATAAATCTGTTCACCTTGATTCTTACAGCCCATCATGTTCAGAGGAGAGGTCCGTCTGAATGTGGAAGAAAAGAAGACTCGAGCTGCCCGTGAAGGGGACCGCCGAGATAACCGCCTGCGGGGACCTGGAGGTCCTCGAGGTGGGCTGGGTGGTGGTATGAGAGGCCCACCCCGTGGAGGCATGGTGCAGAAACCAGGATTTGGAGTGGGCAGGAGCATTGCTCCAAGGCAGTGAATTGCTCTTCACCAGTCTTCAGGCAGCAGTACAAACTAGCTCCCACAGAATGATGAATTTCTTCAGCCAACCTTGGTATCTTGGAATATGATCCTAGTCTATCATAAACTGCTTAAGTTTGTAAAATTTTACTTTTTGTGTTAATAGTGTGTGCTCCTTCTCTCCCCTGCCCCCCACCTTTAGTCCTTCACTTCCAATTTTGTGGAATGATATTTTAGGAAAAATGGATTTTTAAAGAAGAAAAAAAAAGACTGAATTTCTTTGCTTTATTTGCATATACAGACTGGATTTTTTTTTTTTTTTTAACAGTTTCCCCAAAGGAATGTGTCTTGCTTCTTACTGACATTTGGTATGTTTCATTCATTGGACTATTTCTTACTTACTTTCTATGTGTTTCAAAAGCCTGTGAGAATTACAGGATTTGATAAACATTTTGAAGACCGGATAAACCCAAATTGTTTCTTCTTTGAGAGTCATGACTATCTTCTGGTGTGGAGAAATTACCATTGGAAAAATTGACAATTTTGGTTCTCGTTGATGTGGTTAAAAACTGAATAAAAGGTGTTTACGTAGAGTTTTCTTTTAAAACATGATCACAAAACAGTTCCAAAATCTACTGTTTTTGACATTGGAATTTAAATAGTGAGATAGGTTTAAATGTCTAGAATGCAACTGGTAAGCTTTTCTTGAACTGTTAAATTTTTTTTGAGGTAGAGTTTTTTTCATGTTTAATTTGTATTTGTAAAAAAAGAAAAAAGAACAAAAAAAATTTCCAAATCTAAGTAACACAAAACCAGAGCAAAACTGTTGTGCCTTCTATTTATCTTTGATTCCAGTCTTGGCAATTGTTTAAAGAAAATAATAAAAAAAGACCCCTAGATTTGTTCTATCAGGTTCAGAGTATGTTGGGAATTATGACTCCCTTTTTTACCCTGTATGTCTTGTGTTCGTTTATTATGCCTTATTCTGAAATTGAGTCTCAAACTGGAATACCTTTGAGTACAGATGCTTCTGTAGAGTCCTTTGACCTGAATAGTTCAGCATTTGTATTAAGTTTTATTTCAGTGTCTATTCAGAATCCTAATCATAGCCCATAAGAAAGAATGTGACATTAATATTGGACTTTGATGGTGTGCTTGAGTGCGTGCTAGTTTTTTTTCTTTTAATCATAGCCATATGGTAAATTTTCTGTTTTGTTATGGTTCCCTTTTACTGGTGGGCATGCAGTGGGTATTTCTTGGAAATGGCCAATTTTTATTAAAACGTTTCTGGAAGATCCGGTGATATAGACTAATACTCGTTTTGCATAGTATGTGTTGAGTGCTGTGTGTGAGATGGATGAAGGTTTTGTTTACACATTTGTGTAGCAAGCCTTTGTGTGATAACTTGTCACTACCAATTGAAGGGCAACGAGGTTGTCAACTTTAACTTATTTTTTTAACAGTGTTCATCTTTAAGACTATTGTTTGAGGCTAGTATATTAGTAGGAATAGGAATGCTTTGCTGTTACTGGGAAACTAGGTTTACTGAAGGGTGTAATCTTAAATGAAGTTTTTGATGTTATCAGTTGGTTCTTAGTACCTCAAATATTTGAAAATTGGCAACATCTCCTTCATAAACATATATAACAACATAAAATAACTGAATCCCATGGCTGGTTTTTGGGTCAGTTTAAACAACTACTTGGTAACCACTTGATTTGGCCCAGAATTAGAAGAAATTCAGCTTGTACTTTTGTAGCTTATATTAAGCTTGTAGTAGAAAGAAGAAAATTTAGCCTGAGTTATTTTTGAGGAAAAAGTTAAGTTGCAGTAACTGTTAGGTGATAAATTATAGATAACCTAGGAGTCATTTTTCATAAGTGAATACTAAACGATACATTTCTAAATGTTTTTCCTCTTCAGAGTGGAGCTTTAAGGGCACTAACTAAATACAGTGTTTCTCAACTTGGGGCTATTGTTATATCCTAGAGGACATGCAGAAATTTGTGGGGTTTTTTGGAGGGGGGGCGGGTGGAGGGAGATGCATACCCTGCCTCTGGTGTTTGGTGAATGGGGGCCAGTGATGCCAAAATGCTCTTGGAAAATGAAGCAGCCCCACTGAGAACACAGGGAGTCCTTACTCCTGTAATTCATGGTGGGTGGAATGGTGGAATAGGACAGCTGGAGTGAAGACTCGTTCCTTTGAAATAGAGTCTCAGAAAAATAGCAACTAGAAATCTCTCTCAGGAATTATAGTAACAACTACTGTAAGTAATTAATCCCAACTTTATTTGTACCAATTGTGTGTGTGTGTTTTAATTTGGAGAGGTACCCATATACTATATGCTGCTTGTAATTTATTGCAGGGAATTCCTGCATAATTTCACAAACAGTTGCTTCAGTAATTTCAAGTTACCATAATTGGGATATTATGGTGTTTTGACTTGCATTGGACTTTATAAATAGGATTTAGTGTCATGGTTAACACGCTTAAGTATCCAGCTATCACTGATTACACTTATTGCTGATGTAATAAACATGTTACCCTAGGTACACATCTATTCACATATTTCACAGTTAGTGAAAATGAAAATAGGTGAGGGCAAGATTTTCTGTAGGCAGCATCACCTCATCACATTCAACATAATTTTTTTGTCTGTCAAAATGGCCCAACATGTAATTCTTTTCTCCTGAGCTTAAAACCCTTCACACATGAACATTTTAGCTAAGTTACACTAGTTTGGCTCAGTAGATCTCAGTCTTTTAAGACCTGTTGAAAATAAATAGACCTTAGACTGTACAAAAATAATTTTGTTTGCTTTTATATTGAGGTTGGTTTTGTGTTTTCCTGTGTTCTCAACATTTTGAGTTATTGCTGGGAAGTGGTGAAATGGATAATGCAAGAATAATTGTTTGGTTTTGGATCAGTAGGTTACTACCACCATGTTAGTCAAATTGCACTTTAGTTTTAGGTTAGACAACTAAATTTTTCACAGCTATACTCTGTGGATTAGGTGTTATTCCCCACCCCCACCCCCCAAAGTAGTAGGTGAAGAAATTACATCACCAGCTTCCATGTAGTAGGAGCAGATTGGCCTCCAAAACTGATGCTTTTTTCCTAGAACCGTAGTGCCTACCTATTTACATTTGAATACCATTAAGGGAATGGGGCATGAAATAACTTCAGTGTAGAGATTCAGGTCAAGACTAGCATTACTGTTTTCTATTTCCTTGAGGGTAAAGTAGTTAAACATTAATTTTGTAGGGCTTCTTGTGATTTGCAGACTGTATTATAACAGTACTATTGAATTACTAGATTATTTTCTCATCTGGTTTGATAATACATTTAGTACAATTTAATCTGGATGTGGAAGACAATATTTTTATCATAGCATCATCCAGGTTAGTTTAGTTGTGTTTTATGCTTATAACTGCCATCCTCTGATACTTTTCTTCATCCCTTTATTTGAAAACCCTGGTAGAGTTAGTGATTTAGTGGAGAACGTGGCACTTTATAGATACTGTTTGTTAGAATCTATATGAAAATTTCTTTCTATGAAGTGTAAATTTGTAGACCATTGTTTCTCTTGTGGCTTATTTTAGGTAAGTGTTTGCATTTGTCATATCTACTAATCTATAAAAATAATTTTTATATTAAAGCTTTATTTTTGTGCTACTTAAAAGAATCTCTGTAGGGGCTGTATACAAATTAGATAATTGTTGAACTTTTAGTTTAGCAATTTTGAATCTTGTAAAAGAAGCAACTTCAACATTTATTTGAATATGGAGTTCTAGCTAAGTGCCTAATGTACCACAGATTGGCAGTGGACGATTAGAGGTAGTTTTTTGCAAGTGTTTTAGAAACCTTAAAGAATGTGTCAGAAACTTAGCAATATTTTATGTGGGATGGGATTGTAGGTTAAAGTTGCTTGTCATGTTGTACTAGGTCATTAAATGAGGACTTCTGGTTTTAAGGTAGTAATACCTTTTGGAATTTGTGTTTACTGTAATATCAAGGTTCTGGGGACCATAGATGGGCTTGTGAACTTACTAGACTGAATTAAAGATATGGTGGCACATGTGAGACAAAACTTTTATTTTTATTATTTTTAGTGGATATGTATCTAACTCTCGATGATGCTGAAATTAGATTGCTTTGCTCATGCTTTCATGAAGCAGTCTTTAATAATGGCCTGAATGAGTGAAAGGTTGATTAAAGGTGGCCTACAACCCTTAACCAGTTATATTTTTGATCATGCTTATGTATTGGCTTAGAATCAAAGTTGTCGTCTTTTGATTGCATGACTTTTGAAGTCTCTCCTCTTCAGTTTCTACGGAAACCTGGTAGCCCTCAATGAGAAGCATATAGTATTGGAAATCAATTCTCTTGTTACTTCCATAAACCATGTGACCTGGTCAGTTACAGAAATTTATGCATGGTTATTACTTTGAAATGTGTCCAATGTCACAGATTTCTAAGGGACTTGTATCCATCTAGTGTGTCTTTGTTTTTTATAAAAAAAAGTAAGTGATGCTTACCCAGAAATTCACTATTGAAGTACTTTAGCAAGTATTTATTTTTCAGAAACCCACTTGTGGGAAGTTTGCCTATATTTTTGGTAGTAATTAGAGGGATGATTTTATCATTTAATATGGATATAAAGTTTTAACTATTGCTGTAATTAAACACTTTGGTTACTGATACTCTCCCTAAGTTTTGTTAACAGTCACCTGTTTGACTTTGGGTTTGGTTTAGATTCTTAATGTTTTTATGAGGAGTGTATGTACAATGATTTGGCCCTTTTAAATGAAGACATAAGGAATTAGGAAAGAAGGGACTTCCTTTCTTTAAAGATTCAGTGTACAATTTAAGTAGATTATGTAGAACACACGTTGTGTTAAAAATAAATTTGTATAGATAGCTACATTGGTTTTCAAGAAGAGTGGGATGGGGTGGAATTTAGCTGATGGAATATGAATAATTTATGGTTTATATAAAAGAAAATCATAATTTTAAGTGAGCAACTATTTTTGTAAAGGCTTTTCCCCCCCTGTACTGATGGTTATCACAAGAAACAGGAGGAGACTCCTAGATTTCTTAGAATATCAGTGCTGGAAAGGACTAAGGTGATTTGCATAACCCCTGCAATTTTGAAAAGGTCGATGACTCGGATGACTGGTACAGCGCATTCAGGAATTGCCAGTCCTGCCCCATGTTTGCTTTAGTGAGCCAAAGCTGTCAAAAGGTGGGATGTGGGGAGAAAAGGGAAGGAGCCACATTGCGTTTGCTTATCCAGTTGCTTCATTAGCTCAGTTTTCATACCCACATTTTCTGTTTTCTTCCAGCTGTTTTAATGCCCCGTTCTACCAGGGCCTTTTGTCAATAAGGACATTAACTTGTGTTCCCCTCAGGGATGGGTTTACTACTAGCTGTCAGAAAGCTATTGGGTATCCTAATGTGTTAATAGCTGAAACTCAGCTGTAATTTTCTCCTAAATCTGTCAGCATTTTGCATTCTGTACATTGTGGTGCTTTCCCCACCTTGTATTGTTAGAACTGTAAGCTCCTAAGGGGCAGCAATTTGGTCTTAGGCATATACCCTGTTCAGTGCTTGGCAGTACCATGTGTGAATCAGGGTCCTAATCTGCCTTTCCAATGGTTTTTCCTATTCATGGAAGGGTGTTTATGGTTTGCTGACAAGCTAGGTATTGCTGATTCTGTGGCTTCAAGTGCCTTCACTTCCCTGAAGATAGACTTGCATCTGCATTCTCCCTGCCACCCCTCCCGCCACCACCTCCAATCTCTTACCATCAAAACCTTTTTTTTCAAGACCTCGTTCAAGAGCTTTTTTTTTCTCCCTAAGAGAAAAGGTGTCTTAAGATGTCTTACGAGAGGTTAATTCATTACCCTGTGGGGGTTGCTCTGTCCAGAATTTGAAGTAAGGAGCAAGTTTATTTTCATCTACTTTTCTTCCACATTGTCCCTCCTGTTGGAAATTCTATCCCAATCTTCATTTTAAAATATGTTCCTAGAATATTTAATACCTTTCTCTTAGCTTATAACTTACCCCTTCAACCTAGAATTAGAACATACCATAATCTCCTGGAGGACAAGGACTAGAGGGTTAATCCATTCCTCCTGGAGGTACACGAAAGCACTCTGAAATGATGACTCACTCAGTTGAAGAATGTATTCCTGTTTTCATGCTTATGAGGGAGGCATGCCTAGGGATTGGGCATAATTCAGTAAATTATAGGCATCACGCATTTCATATCGGAGGGGATTGGTGTGAACGTTTGAGGGGTGGGCAGAAGAGGAAGAAGTCACTGATCATTTTGAAGTACTTCCGTCCCTGGTCTGGGCAGTTACCTGTTTCTTTCTGATTGTGCCCAGTATATCCTGGGCATTTTGTGTTTACGCGCAGGAGCTGTGTGTGCCAAGTTTCATTTCTTATTGTAAACCTACTCCGTTCTCAGTTTGTCATTACCCATACTACAAGTCAAAGTCACCTTAGTCACCTGCTTCCTGTTTTCCTTACTCCTTACATCCTGTTTCCAGCTAATTCCTGTCAGTTCTACCTCAACAGTCTTTGACATCCTTCCTCCTCACTTCCTCTCAGTGGCCTCGCAGCTTTCTTAACCTCTTCTTACTTCCTGTCTACTTTCTACACAATATTAGATTCATCTTACTGAAACCTAGCTCTGACCATGTATCCCATGTATGTGTTCTGTCTTCCCTACTAGACTGTAAGCTCCTTATGGGCAGGATCTGTGTTTCAGTCATCTTTGTATCCCATAGCACCTATCAATAAATATATCTTGAACGAACAGCATAAAGCCTTGTCTTAAGTGAAATGATGTTTTCCAGATGATACGTAGGTTTCTCTCGGGTAACTGCGAGATTTCAAAAGTTCTAATATCAAGTTGGTTAATTAGTAACAACTATGAGTTAACCACAGGGAAAATTTCAGAAAACTTTTAATTTTTTTCCACTGGAATCAGCATGGATGTGTGTATATGGATGGTTCAATAAATATATTTTTATATACATGTATCACAGAAAGTTTACATTCCATCTTCAAACTGCAGAAATAGATTTTTTTTTTTTACAAGCCAAAAAATAACTGCCATAACATTATGACTTCATGCAAAAAACAGGGTTGAATAAGGGACAAAGGGGAATTGATTGTTCAAGGTTAAGAGTCCAGGGAGAAGTAAAAATATACAATAAGGAGGCGATTGCTTAACACGCTGCTTAAGGTGGTAGCCAAACAAATCCTTAACTGCAGCATTAAGGCCATACCAAGTTTATACATATATACAAATAAAATTCCGTATAAAAGACATACTATCACATTTTCTTCCAGGAAAGGATGAGGAGCTTTGTGAGTAATCCTGACCCAGTTTTCCAGGCCCATTCATTCTTTAAGATGTCCCCAGGCTACTGAGAAATGTCTTCTACTTTGGCTAGTTGTCAGTTACTGCTGTGTGGGCTTGTGACTTTTGCAGTCTCTTACAGGGAGCTATGAATTATTTTGAACCTCTTCCATCATAGATGATGAAGCACTTAGCAGCTTAGCTAACACTGCCCCATCCAGCATAATTTTTACATCTCCCAAAAAGTATTGTAATTACAGTCAGAATTGTAATTTGCATTTGTCTTGCCTGTAACAGACTGCAGTCAGTGTTGGCATTGTGACCTGAAGAACTGCACAGTGCCTTTCCATTCTTTGGAGTTAGGAGAACTTGTTGAATGAAGTGTAATGACCAGAGTGTGAGGTTTCAGGTAACAACCCCTAGAGTCACTGAAAGTTAATAACTTCGTTTTTTGTTGGTGGTGCCATGAGGCATGCAGAAACTGAGTTCCCGACCAGGGATCAAGCCCATGCCACCTGCAGTGGAAGCACAGTCTTGATCACTGGACACCCCCCAGGGAAGTTCCCTTAGCAATCAACTTTTATCTCCACTGTATCACACATTTATGTTGGCAGTTACCTTTTCCGAAAAAAGGAAATGTAAAATTAGTTGCAGAAGTATCATACATGGGATTTGCTCTTCTGCCTAAACATCAAGTCAGGCAAGTTTTAAGACAAAGGGCAGATCTTTTGTGCAAATACCTACATGAGTTAAATGGGGAAAGCTTGAAGGGCAAGTCCTTTGGAGCTGACTTCCAATGATGCAGAAGTCATTTACTTTGGCAAGGTTGAGGGGAAATCTTGAGATTGGCCCATCTCAGTGAGTGAATCTTGTCTCCCCCACCCCAAAAAGAAATTAAGTCTAAGATAAATTATGTAAATAAGGTACAGTGACTGAGCATTTATTTGGTAATGTTATCACTCATTTTGGAATGTTGTAGATCAATCTAACAGTGCTTTTTCATTAATGTTGACTTAGCTATGAATTGGATATCAAATAGTCCTGTTCATCCCCAGGTGTCTGTGGGCCAGTTTCCAAGTAGGGCCTCAGAGCATTCACAACTTTGGTTGCAAGTTACTTTGTTTTATCCCATGTTCCCTGGGTCAGTCAAGTTTGAGAATGAGGTCTCTGGAAATGGCTTGTCCTGGGAGAGGACCAGTTAATGTGTGGTTTGGAAGCACTTTAGTATGTCTGAACACTTAGAAAGTGAGCAGTCACTGTACTTTTCCAAGTGCACTTCACCCAAAATGACACTTGTTATTTACATTGCTTGCAGTGATTTGAATCATTCTAGATAAACTGAGTTTGGACTGATCCAGACAATGAGACAGGGATACACTTTGGCAACCTTACCTCCAGGCATAAAAGCATTAAGGGTTTTGTCTTAGACACTTTGTGGTTCATATTGTACATGTCAAGTCTAATTACAACAGTGAAGATGTGTATTGCATTGTTTTTCAAACTTATTTGCAGGCTACTGAAGTCAGTTGGTATGTTTGTCTTGAAAGTAGAACTTCCGCTATTTAACTTGCTTTGAAAAAAAAATTTTTTTTAAAGAACATTGTACTTTTGTTTAATGTGTGCAACAATCACATTGGGTAGGTATTTTATCTGTGTCCAATATACTAAGTAGCAAAGATGCACTCTTTGGAATTTAATTTACTCATCTCATTTTAACTGTTGTTCGTGCTGAAAATATAAGGGATCAAGTATGGGAAGATTGAACCATCAAAATATGAAATAGTCTGGATTTAAAAAATGCTCTGAAATGCATTGTGGTAATGTCCATTTTTTTTTTTTTTTTTTTCTGTTTCTTACGTAGTCTGGCTAAATGGCATGTTGAGCATAGTACACCTTTAAATGAGGTAGAAATATATCTAATGTGGGAAAAAGTTTAGCAAAGTGATTATTTGATATGTAAGCACCACTTCTAAAAAAGACCTGGGGCAGTCTTTCATTTACTAGGATAGGTGATACTAACCTTCTCTTTCCCAAAAATATTCTTTCTGAAGAAAGGTAAATCATTTGGAAGGAAACTATTCTTTTTATTTACTTCTATAGGCAATAACTTATTAAAAACCAATTACTTTTTTTTTTCCCTATTCATATTTGACTTTTTCCCCCTCCATACAGTTTTTACTTTATAGTCATGATTTCGTGCTTTGAATGGAGAGATGTTCTCTGGATTGGGAGAATTATTTCAGTTAAAGCTAAAAAAAAAAAGGGCGGGGTGCTAAACTGTACTTGTCTTCTAGGTCATCTCTGTTTAATATTTCAGATCAACAAAATGTAATAATATTAGGAGCACAGTCTCTCCTTTACAAATAACCTGCCTTGTACTAAGATTGGCTTGGCTTGATATTTGACAAAAGATAAAACTCTAAAAGTAACTTTCTCAGAATCACTGTAGAATAGTGAGCTGAATGTGCCTTTATTGTCCTCTTTCTAGTGCCTACCTATCACAAACTAAATGCTTAATACTTGGCTTGAATTGATGTCCTTGACGATGTGAATTTCTAGTGGGTACTTACTATATCTGCTGCTTAGGTAAAGTTGAGTTTCCTGCAAGAAAGTACAGGTAAGTTTGAATTAGGTTGGAAGTATTAATATCAGCTAATGGTGAGGGGATAGAATGAACTGCTTTACAAACCATGAGGGAATACCATTTTGGTTTTTTCTACTTTTAGTCCTGATGTACTCCAAATCTGTCTTTCCAAACCTGCCTACCGTTCATTAGACTTCAGCCAAATGGATAATCACAGTGCCTTATCTTGTGCCCCTTGTTATTTACCTCCGTATTTTTACTCATGTTCCTTCTGCCAGAATACTCTTGTCCCATCTGTCAAAATCTCACATGTTTTTTAAGGTTACTACTTCTCAAATGGCCTGTAAGCCATGAAACGTTCCATGATTTATTTTCTGCACAGTCCATGGCACCCTCCTTTCTCTGTCACATATTTCCTGCATTCCACACTAGTAATTACTTCAATACTTCTATTATCCCTTCGTATGTTTTAAGAAAAGAAGCTCGGTTATATTCTGATACTCTGCGTTCATGGTAAACTGCCTTGATACAGTAGAAGTAATAAATAGCCCGTAGATGAAGACAGGCAGGTGTAGGGAGGTTAAAAACAAAGCTGATAGGAAAACTGGAAAGAATGTGTACACTCTAGCTGTCCTGGCTATAACACTTTCTTTTGAAACCTCCCCCTTGAGCTTCCAGCTCAAACCTTGAAGGGCTAAACTGCTTTCTCTAGACTGAGACATTTTGAAAAATCACCCAAAGGCAAGCACTCAACAGTTGCCTGGAGACCTGCTGAACCTGACTTGTGATCATTAGATAGGGTCCATTCAGAGTGCCATTTTTGCTCACCAGCATCCAGACAGAGCTACAGGGAAGTATGGTTCTGGCCCTCAGAGCAGTAGCCAAGATTTGCCTGACATTGCTGCTTATAGCTCATGGTCCTATTATGCCAAAGGCCAGACTTGTGGGTGCAACTGTAGAGTCATGGATGAGGCCAAAGGGGACCTCAGAAATGTAAGAAGCCTACTCCCATGAACTGGTCTGGCTAGTTTGTGCATATCAAGTTACCTAGGTGATTGTTTAGTCAGAAACAAAAGGAGACAAGTAGTAGCTTGGAGACAAGTAGTAGCTTATTAAAAATTTTGGGGAGTGGTGGTGGGTTACATCCATATAAAGAGTTGCTCCCTCTTTACCTCTGCAGCTACTTGAAGGAAGTGGTGATCTTGGGTTTAACACTTTGAAAGGTGGCTTAAAAAGTAAACTGCTATTTCTTGTTAAGAGTCTGAGCCCAGATAGCCATCCTCCAAGAGGCCTCTCCTGATTTCTCTGCCTCATCTGTTACCATATCTTTTGGCTTAGTTATTCATATCCATATCACATCTCACTTCATAAATTAAGTTCTGTAATTACCTTTGGTTCCTGTTCCTTATATTGTTTGTAGTAGGTTCTTGGTTAAGTGTTTTAGAGGGACCTAGGAAAGACTTCCAGAAAAGGTCTAGTTCTTACCCATGAGTCTAGCCAAATCCAAGCCATTCCAGGTCACAGTGACCTCTCCTACAGGACTACAAACAAGGTGTTCTCATTGTCTTCCAAATGCTGTTTATTCCCACTCTGCCCTGCTGTCAACTGATTTTCCTCACTTCCACAGTTCTATAGCCAGAAAATGGCCCCGTATCACTTACAAATCCTTCATGTACCAAACACTGGATTAGTAGGCTCTCAGTCTTTAACGGTGGGCTGGTTTATATTGTTTATTACCAGAGGGAGGCTAAGGATTTTTTTGGTTGGTTCTTGATTTACACGATGTTTGGTTTCCAGTCTAGTACAAGATGGTATGCCTTGGCATGTAACGTTACAGGAAGTCAAATTTATGTATATTGGGATGTACCTAGGCAAAAGGAACCATGTGCGTTATCAGAAGATAAGAAAATATCATTTTGAGTTAAAGTATTGTCTCTTAGATATACTGTTTTTTAATGACAAAGTAAACTACCACATCAATTACTTGACTTTATACTCTACAATTTGGGAAGATAGGTTTTTACAAGCAGGTGACTAAGGTCACAGTGAAATAATTTGTTGAAGTAAAAAACAGATGAGTGGAAGAGGCAAAAATGTCATGCCTGTTTCAAAACTTGGCTTCCCATTGTCTATAATGATGTCAAACTTGGGCAAGGCTGGGACTTGGGCTAGTAACATAAGGTTTCTGAGCCTCAGTTTCCTCATCTATAAAAGGAGAAAAAGGATGAGGGCCACTGTGGGAATTAAGTTATAGACTGACATACAGTAGGTGCTCAACAATATTATTGTCATATTCAGTGTTTATTCAATATCTCTTAATAGTCTACATGTGACTGAGCACTATTTACAGAGTTTACTAAATACGGTGCTTCTATTATATTTAGGTAGTACTCAAATGGTGTCTGGAAAAAGGGATGCAGTGCTTGTTAAGTGGAATCAGTACCAGAGTTTAGGTTTCTTGGAATGTGTACAGCCTCTGAAGTGAGCTCAGAGTAATTCACCAGTGAGAGAATGTTTGGGGCTAGGCATGAATTTTCCCCAAATCAGCTGCTCTAGAGGGTGGGTGGGTTTGGCCCTTTGGGAACCAGCCTCAGTTGTGAAAGAAAGCTTTTTGATGACCTCTTCTGGCAAACAGGAAGAAGTAAGAAGGAGTTTCAGAGAGACTGAGATGATGAAAATGCTCTACAGTTTACAACAAGGGGTGGAGTTAACATTATGTCATTTTATTGAGACAGTGGGTCTGTGATGTGGCTAGTATCCCCAGATACAGAAAGAAATTGAGAGTCAGAGGAGTGATGGTCTTGCTCAAGATCGCTCAGCTACTTGCCTGTCAGCCCTCTAACTCAGAGCTCGTGCCTTTTCCACTGTACTAGGAAAATCACAAGTGGGTTTGGAGAGGAAAGTTGAGAGGAGAAGAGGAAGAGTAAGACCATCACAGAGTCTGAGGAAGTCCTTATTTTTTCTCTGCAACTAAAAGACAACTGGAGAAGTGGCCTTAAAAAAAATCAACAAGCTTTACAGCTAGGAAAACTTCAGGCTCAACTAATTCAATACTCCTGCTTTAGAGACAGGGAAACTGAGGGGAAAATAGAACTTTACAGTGACTATACAACTACTGTTTCACTATATATGTTTTATCACATCTATCCATTCTAGAGGTCTTTTAAAATATGCCTGGCTTGAATCTTTTAGGGACAAAGAAGGAAGTGGCTATATGGTGATGGGGAGCTGGGATAGGAAGCAGTTGGTTTCCTAATGGAAGCATTATCATTTCTGTTTTACTATCTTATGTGAAATCTAAAATGGTGAGTTTTTTAAAAGTCTTATTAATTTTTTTAAAATTTTGAACCAGAAAAAAGTTGTCTGCAATATTCCCATTAATTTCAGGGCCAGATGAAGGGAGTGAAGATTATTTGTCATGTCAGCCTGTAAGCATTTTGAAGAGATTCTATTGCTATAAAGCATAAATACATCTCTGGTGGGAAAGGCAGGAGCAGTGTTTTTTGATTATAAGGAGTGTTTGTTGGAGCTACAGGAATGTGGAAATGGTTTCAGGAACATCATTGCAAGGATGAGGTTTGTTTGGGGGAGGGGAGGGTTTGCAGACAGCTGGCTCTACTGCACCATACTTGGTACAATAGTTCTTCTCTTTATTAGTATAACCTAGCTAGTGGTATGAAATTAGATGAACCTTCCCAATGGTATGAAGCATCCCCCCTCCCCTTTTATTTTCTGCCCGCAACTGCAGCTAGAGAGAGAGGAACAGAGGAAAATATTTCTAAGTCTTCCTGGTTAAACGATGTGTGGTGACAAGCTAGGGGGGACTTGGAGTCACTGCAGTTATTTCCCCAGGGGTATTTCACAAGTTCAGTTCTGACACATTTTTCTTTGATTCTTCCAGAGTCTCTGGCATAGAGAATTCAAACAACTGCCCTGGGAAGTGGGGTACAACCTTCACAGGACATACATGCTAAACTACAAGAGCAGAATGTTGTCCTGATGTTGGATGGGATTCTCAGGTGAGAAGTTAGTTTTATCTGTACTGTGAAATACCTAAGACTTTCATGGCCAGAAAATTAAGATGGTAATCGCTTTGAGGACCAAGACTCTCCTCTTTCTTAATTTCTCCCTACCTGCCCACTGAAGGGCTGAGGTGGGGTCCCAAGCCTGACACTGAAATGGGGAAACAGTGAAACCTTTTTACAACACACAGTCTATTCTTGGTCAGCCCATCAAAGTATCCAGAATTTGGCTTTGATAAATCTCCTTCAACTCCCTCTGTTTACAGGGGGTATTTGGGCCAAGAAAGGTGGAGTAGCTTACCTATATTTCCTTGGTGAGCCTGAGATAGTGCCAGAATGAGGACCCACTTCCCACTGACCTCTGTCCACTTTAGGAGACAGGTGTGTTTACATAGAACACTGGGTTTCTGGAGTTGCATGAGAAAACAGTTGAATCTGAAGAAAGGCAGGCCTAAAACAAGGCAATGTGGGGAAGTGGGAAGCCTGGCAATTGACCCATCATGCTTGGAATCTATTGTTGCCAGTCAGTGCCTTTCACCCCCCAGGTTAGTAACCTGGTTCTGCCCTATAGCTGGTTAATATCCTTACATAGAATATAATCTTCATCATTGGGCTCTCTGAAGGGTATATTTTTGGCTTGCCATTCTCTATAGTCTGACTTTTTGACCCAGTGTCCCAGTGAACATTTTCCAGAGCACTGAATTTTTCAAAATGCAAGAGCTAGAGGAAGAATAGAAATCACAGCCTTAAAGCAGATGAGACAGGAGCTACTAGTCCATTCTAGTAGTCCCCACGCCAGTAGCCCATTCCCCACCCCCTCAGAAATACGTATCTTCTGGCAGAGTTGGGTTTCACAAAACAAGGTGAAGAAACTGATGAAACAGGAGGTGGAGGGAGACAGTGGGAGGAGGCAGACGTGGGATGGAGAGAGAAGAGGGAGAAGAAATGGTCTAGATGCTAGCTAAAGAAGCCTCAATGATCCTAAAATTACTGTGCAATAATTTCTACTTTGGAACTCGTTTCATTGTTTCGAAGAATGATAAAGCATCTTAATTATTGCTTTAAATAACCACACGGCTCCATCAAAACAGCATGAAATAGCACCCACATATGAGCAAACGTATCTCCTGCCATTGCTGTTTACAGCCTAAGAAATCCTTAAGGAAGCAACAGGATAATAACTTGGTAGAGGCATCGTCTAATCTGGGCCCTCAAGATTCTAGATGCCTCAAGGATGGGAGAGATGTTGGCAGCTTGCCCTTGTCCTCCTGGACATCCCGAGATCTTTAACTGGGACAGCCAGAAAGCAGTCGTCGCTTTCATTCTCTTACCCCATGGGCTAGGATGGGAAGGGCAGCGTTTTTTTTTTTTTTTTTTTTAATTCCTAATTATTACAGGGATTTCAGCCTGTCTACAGAAGTTCCTCCTATCCATTGGGATTTCATGAGACTCTGAGACCAAAGCCTTTGCAACATATGCTTTTCCTTACAGTGTTACAAGTAGTTAAGAGTGGCCCAGCTCAATCAAAACAAAGTGTATGTCTTTTACTCCTTCCTCTGGTCAGGATAAGCTTCTGGTTCCTAGAGCTGTAGGGAAATAGAAGGGTTCTTCATTCAAATTTCAGGAATTGGTTTCTGAGAGAAGGGTCTTAGTGGAAGAAGAAAAATTATATTTTAAGAATATCCTGCTTCAAGGATTTTTGGTCTGGTAGATTTTATTAATCAGGGGTTAGCAATCCACTCATCCTTTCTCAACAGACCTTACCAGCCCCTCAAAGTGCAAGCCTTGCAGTCAATCTGAGAATCATAGCTCACAGAGGAAACCTGATTCTTGCCTGGCTCTTCAGAGCTGGCGTGGAGGGCAGCCTTTTAAATGTGTAGAAGGTGCTCATTGAATAAGTCTGGTAGCTTTCAGAGTGGTGTTGAATGTCCCTGGGCTGGGCTTCCAGCCAGATGGGGGGATATCTCCACATCTCAGATCTCCAGCCCAGTCCCAAAGCTGATACAGATTGTACCCACTGCTCGCCAACTTCTCCTAAGGAGGCAGTTACTGCAGACATGATGATAACTCAGCTCCCTTCAATTTCAGTGTTACAATTAACTAAGAAATCTAATTTTCATGGCTGTTACCAGTGATAGTACCGGCTTATCTGGGCCACTGATCTATTCTGCAATCTAATATGAAGCCTCACAAAACACTATCTCATCTCTTTTTAATGATGCTCATAAAAGTACATACTTCTAATGAAAAGAGCCATCTCCAGTCATATTTATTTTCTCCCCAGTTTGAAAAAATAGCCTATGAAAGATACTGGTGAACTTCTTAGAGGAGTTCCTTTGTTTAAATTCAATGACAGCTTAAAAGAAGAAGTAATTTGGATCAAATTACCTTTTGTTTTTGAAGACAAACTAAAAAGAGTTAAGTTCAAGGTATCTCTCTCATACACACATTTTCCTTTCAATTTATGTCTGTCCTTGGTCACTCCCTATAGGATTTGTTAAGAATGGACTCTTGAATACTTGAAAGGACCAGAGGATGGCAGAGCTGAGCCATTTATTTTGGCTACTCTTGAAACAAATGAGATCTATTATAAGCAAATAGGTGAGAAGTTGTTGGTATTATAGCTTAATTGATATCTCCTAAATTTGACTCCTAGGAATGGCTGCAGTTTTGGAGGTGAGTGAAATCATCACCCACTGGCCTATGCCAGTATTGATTCTCCTCCGTGCATCAATACTGGTATATACATATAAAGGGTTTGAAAACCAGTAAACCACTTGTTACACCTAAATCAGTTTTCCCCCCATGTTAGCACTTGGCATGCATACTCCCAGGGCATGATGTCTTTTGTGAGCAAATTGAAAGGAAATTAAGAAAACATTGCCCTGTTTATTAGAGCCATCTAAAAAAATGGCCTAAATTATCTACTTTGATTTTCTATAATGATGAGATCCATATAACTAATTGCTAAATCCTTACTACAGTATAAGTTAATGATAATGTCTTCTTCTTGAGCATATTCCATTCGTAATTCATGATGGAATTTTTGACATTATAATGATTACTGTCTTTTCCATTGCCACTGTTTACCTTTGATGAAGTAGAGCAAAAGGAAAAACAAAGCTGCCAGTTGTCCAAAGAAGAAAGGCAACAAGAACTGTGTGTCTATATACATGTGCATATGTATGCTCATAGCTACCTGGAGAGTTAAGAAATACAAATGATGTTAAACTTTCTGATAGACAAGTTCAAACACATAACAGACAGTGCTAGGAGGGAGTTAGAAATCACCTGTAACACTCTCCCCATTGTATAGTTAAAGAAACCAAAGCTTAGTGATTTACCCAAGGTCACCCAAGCATATTAGTGGCAAGACTAAAATTTTCATTCTTCTTGTCATTGCTATCATGCATCACCTCACATTTATTTTCTATGAGGGATCCCATGTTTAGAATAGCCTGAGAAAAGATTTCGTCTCCTCTGTGTTTGAAATAATTCTGTTGTCTGGTGGATACTGTCAGCTAGACCTGGCAGCACCCAGTGGGCACACAAATTCACTATTGTGGCAGAATTTCAAGGATCTAGCAGAGGTTGGGCAGATGGCCCAGTGATTTCTATGTCTCAAAGAGATTCTGGACACCTCATCATGTAAGGAGCCCAGTGTGATTTTGCTGTTTGAGCAGAAACAGAATGTTTTGGAATAATTGGTACTGTCTTAGTTGCTGATAGTGGCCTAGTGCCTTTGTTGCTTGATTCACCTAGACTTCAGACATGTTGAATTTAGTGTAATAATGAGTGAAGTAGAGAGAAGGGGTTCTTTAATTTTTTTAAAAAATTTAAAAATGATTTCCCCTTAAATAAAGTAAATAAAGTGCTAGTGAAAGGGGCTGATAGCTTCTCCAGAGACCCATGTACCACTTGGGAATTAAGTTTTTCCCCCTTAAATAAAGTGAATGTAGTGCTCATGAAAGGTGCTAATAGCAGTCCAAAGTCTGATATTCTAGTCTTGAATTGGTAGTGATTGTTTACATCCCTTTATTTAACTTTTCCCCCTTCAGACACCTGTTAGTGGTGGGGAAATGAGCGGTCTTACATGAGAGACTCCTATTCACTTGGCTCCCATCCCTCAGTGCCTCTTAGAAAAAAGGATTCCAGGATCCATCCCACACCCTCCAAGGCTAGAATACAGCTTCGTTTTCTGCTCTACATAGGCCAAGAGAAAGGAAGGCAATGATTTATTGACCTTGGAACTTGGTTGCAGACAACTTTTTCATTAAAGCCACAAAGCCGAATCCTTTTTTGGCTTCATAGTGCATTTTCTTGACCTTAATCACTTCTGGGTCCTTGTCTTGACCCACTTCTTTGGGCCTCTATGGGAATTAGCTATTGCACCATGGGGAATGGGAGACATTTCCCCTGGGGAAGGTGCTTTAGGGTGGGGTTAGGTTCCCAGTGTCTCACTTCTGTCCTGCCCTAAGTTAAGGATGCGCCAAAGACACAAGTGAACCCAAAGTCACAGTACAGACTGATTGTCAGCTGCCTACCACTCTGACCCACGAAAGTGCAAAGAAAGAAGTGTAATCCCGATATTCTGGTTATAGGCCGTGGCAGGGAGGAGGCTGCAAATAATGGTGCTGTCGTCCCCAGTGCAGTGGTGTGACAGCTGCCCGACACAGCTCCCTTCTAATCCCACGGCCCACCTTGCAGACCTCCTACCTGTCAACATCCGTGTCCTGGAGCAGGCTCCCCTACTCCCTGCGGTCCACTGCCGAGTCCCTCTTCTTTTCCCCTGGAGTACCCTAGCTATCTTGGGATAGTTCTGGCACTTCAGAGTTAGAAGGAAAGAGAATTTGTCTAACTTTCCTAAATGTTAAAGCTAAACAAAGCACCAAAAAGGAAAACAAAAAAAGACTTACAAAAATATAATGGGCTCTTTCCCCGCCGCCAAGCTCCCCACATTCTTTGTGGTATATGAAATGGTAGAATATAACGAACAGACTTTATAAACATCATTGTCTCTTTCCACCCGTATCCATGTATCTAAATGGCAGCAGCCTTACTACTGCCCTTTCACCTCGTAAAACTCCACTCCGTAGAGCCACAATATAATACATCTGTTTCATCCTACAACCCCACCTTCCCAAACATACCCCCGCTTGCAATTCCAAAGACACTCTCCAAAAAAATAGACATCTGAAAAAGTGCATCTGTTTATACTTAGTCTATCTGCATGTTATTTCTTGAGATTATTACCTTTTTTTAACCATAAAAAAGATTGCATATTAGCAATATGATGAGAAAAACCATGGGGGCCATTTCTGGGTGGTGGAGGGTAAGCGGGGTGAGTGGAGAAGCACAGAAATGAGAGGGCTGAGAGAGGGGCAGCTGAGAGAGAGGGCCCCAGCCTGGAGGTGTGAAGATGACTCTCCATCCTTGGGCCTCTGAATCGTCCCATCTCTTTAGTCACTCCCCTTCTCCTCTCTCCACCTTCCCCCATTTCCACCACCCGTGCTTGGGCCGCACGACCCCCTTGAAGCAGAGGCGGAATGGCTTTTCGGCATGAGTCCACCTGGGCCAGTTTGAAGACAGGCATGGTGTTGGGAGGGGTGTGATGTGGGACACAGCAGAGCAAGCTGATTTGTGACTGTTTTCCACTCTGGGAAAAATTGTCCATCACTTCTGTGACTTTTAAAAATTTAAGCAATTACTAGGCTGATAGGTTAAGAAACAAGTCTTTTGTTCTTGTGGTTTTGCATTAATATTAAGCATGAATATATATCATATATATTACATGGCTTTGCTGCTGCTCTGGGCAGACTGTATTCTCCTTCCAAACAGGAAAACTGAACAGCCCACGGACTCAAATTTTTGAAAGTGGTTTTCACCACTCCCCCCCCACCCCCCGCTGCCCCCACCCCGAACCCTCCCCTTCCTCTCCGCCCCTCAGTTCCCATATTAGAAAAACCCCTCCCTCCCCCCCCCCAGGTTGAATAGATAGTACCACGTTCTGAGCCATGCATCGCCGCATTTGAGAGATGGCACACACACGTCCCCTCCTCCTCCTCCGGCCCTCAGATTCCTGTGCCCTTTCCACTCTGCCCACTCCCAGCAACCCCAGCCCAGACCCGTCACTGGTTGTGGACGTCCTCCCTGCGGACGATCTTGTAGATGATCCAGTAGAACATGTTGAAGATGAGGAAGGCCATGGGGAAGCCGATGCGGGAGATCTTGTCGATCTTCTTGGCCCGCTGGATGAAGAGTTTTCGCATCTCCTCTGGGGACTTGGATGGTGCCGGAGGGGGGTTGGTCGTGTTGCTGTTGTTGGCGCCCTTGACGGAGATGCCATCCTTGGCCTGAAGGCAGGCCGGGCCCATGCCATAGGCCGAGAAGTTGAAGCGGCCCTCTCCAGCCTCATCCTCCTGGAACAGATTCAACATGGGGCTCTGCTTAAAATAAGACAGGGGCTGGGCACCCTCCCTGCAGGCACTCCCCTGGGGGCCAGGCCGTGCCCATCTGGCTCGCCCTGCCTCCCAGACGGCACCACTCTAGGCCTCTGAAGGCTCTGTGGCTGGCTGGGGAGTTATGCCTTATAGAGGGGCGCCATCAAGTGCCGAAACAGATGGCAAACCAGGGGATAGGTGTGTGGTGCAGAGTCTGAGACCTGCGCAACGGCCTCGGCTCAGTCATCTGTGGCTGTATGACCTTGGGCAGGTCACTTCCTCAGAAGACATCCTCCTGTGACCCAGGGTTTTTAATTTCGTTTTTTTTACTTTAAGTGGGGATAAGATTCACTCCACTCCTTTAAGATGCTTTTCGATCATCAGAAGTTGTAGCTAAGCAGATACTCTGAATGCTGTTTTGTTAGAAACCCAGAGGACAATTTGGAAAGATCCCCTGCTTTGCCTCTGTTGCTTCCTTGCCCTCTCCCCTACCCCATTCCCCAGGCTTCTGTGTGTAGGTTTGGGGAGGGAGTGAATGGATCAGGAGCGAGCAAGGGCTGCAAGCCCGGGGACCACAGCTGCCTCTCACCTCACTGTTCCCGCATCCCTGGCAGGTATGACCTCAGACAGGCTCTGGATTTTTATCAAGATTTTCATCTGAAGTTTTCCAAGCCTTTCATCATTTGGCTCCAACTTACCTTTCCAGGCTCCCTGCCTCCCCTACCCTGTGCTCTGCATACCTGCCTGTTGTGTTGCACATTCTCAGCCATCCCTCATGCGTCCCCACCTCCCGGCTGCATGCTCACTACCCAAGCACCTGCTGCCTGACCCGCTTCACTTCCCCCTTTCCTCATCTGGATTGAGGAGACACTCTTGTCTGCTCTCATCACTTCCGCCTTTGTGGTCCTTCCTTGTGAGCTCTGAGGTGGTCCTCGGAGTCTTGCTGAGCCGCTGATTCAGTGTGTGGCTCTGGGGGACTTTATTACCTCATACTACCGACTTGAGGGAGAAGGCAATGGCACCCCACTCCAGTACTCTTGCCTCGGAAACCCCATGGACGGAGGAGCCTGGTAAGCTGCAGCCCATGGGGTCGCGAAGAGTCGGACACGACTGAGTGACTTCACTTTCACTTTTCTCTTTCATGGACTGGAGAAGGAGATGGCAACCCACTCCAATATTCTTGCCTGGAGAATCCCAGGGATGGAGGAGCCTGGTGGGCTGCCGTCTATGGGGTCGCAGAGTCGGACACGACTGACGTGACTTAGCAGCAGCAGCCGACTTGAGAGGGAGCGCTTTTGGGGAAGCCACTCTGTCTTCTGCTTGTTCCTGTGCAGAGCAGTCTGGGGGCCCTGGTGTCTGTCCAGCTCTGCCCGTGCCACCCCAGCCTGGGCCTTCATCTGAGCTTGTGACAACCTCTACCCTAGTTTCCCTTTGGCCTCCCATCTCCCCCAACCCTGCCACCTTTCTGGGTTGTTATGACATGGATCTTATCCATCATCCTTTGCTTAGAAGTTTCTAAATAGGCTGCCACTGACTTGAGGATAATTAAAAGCTTTACATGGTGACAAGGCCTTAGGTGACCTACATTGCCCGTCTGTGTATGCTCCGTTTGACTTTCTGGGCTCCAGCCGCCCTGTGGTGTTTCCATCTATTGGGAAGTGCCACATTTCTCTTGCACTCTGGGCTGGTGGTTCTCTCTGCTGAGTCTGTCTCTCCCAATCCCGCCCCTGCTTCCAGCCCTTTCTTTTCCTGAACTGATTCCTACTCAGACTCCTTCCCCGAGCCTGAGGTTAGGCTCAATGTCCCTGATGTGTGATCCATACATCAGGATTCCCTGCTTTTCCATTTTTTATTTTTAATCTCTTATCACATTGTTTTCCTTGATTAATGTCTGTCTTTCTCATTAGACTGTAAGCTCTATGAAGGCAAAGGCAAAGTGTATCATGTTCACTGCACCCTCAACATCAGACATATGAATATATTTCCTGAGAAGGAGGTCAAAACTTTGCAAATATTTGTTGACCAAATGGTTTACTTGCATATCCAGTCTGTCCCAGCTTCCTTTTTTTGTTGTTGTTGTTAATTTAAATTAAAATGGTGTTGTATTCCTAGCACCTGGAGAATTTGATACATATGATGAATGCTTAAGACATCTTTCACAAATGAGTGAATCTGGTCCAACACCCTCATTGCAGAAATGAGGGTAAGAAGGTGGGCTCCAGTACCTGGCAGATGGGTGCTCAACAAGTGTTTTTCTGTGGGGAGGACAACAGTAGAGGGTTTATGCTAGCACTGAGGAGAGGACCGGGGGAAGCTGGCCAGGTGACTGGACCCTGTGCCTGGGAGCAGGACTGGGTTTGACAGTCTTGTTTATCAATATACATCTGCTCACTGTAGCAATACTGTGGGGTGGGTGGGAAGAGGGTGTGCTTGAAAATGTTTTTTCGCTAGGCTCTAGTTATTCAGACGGAGACTCAAAATTAACTTTCTGTATCGCTTTGGGCAAATTATTTTCTGCCTTCCTCATCAGTTAAACATGAGAGGGGAGGGGATGGGTGTGTGGAAGCCTCATCTGGTTAGAAGGTGATCAATTTTACATTGTATCCAGGAGAAAGGAAATTCCCTAGAAATAACTGGACAAAAGCCTACTATTCCTATTCGAGCCAGCAGATGGCAGGCAACGAATGCCCAACTGCATCTGGAGCTGCGCAAGACTGGAATAGGGGAAATCCGATCGAAGCCAGGGAGGTTGGTAGTGTGCCTGCCCAGTCGGGCTCACAGAGGTTTCCTAATAATCTGACTAATGAGGCTGGCTGGAGAGTTCGAGGACCAGATGGTTTCTGCCCAGCAAATGAGGTAACATGGGAGGGTGGTGGGAGTCGAGGAGCCCAGCCAAGATCATGGGCTCAGAGAAACTCAGGCATGTGGCTAGTTCCTCTTCACTCACCATCTGGGGCTTAAAATCCTCTCTGCAAACTTTCTGCTAAAGGGAGGTTTCTGTAGCCCAAGCTAATATATGGCCAGCCTACAAGCCACATCCACAGGGCCTTACTCCAAAGGAAGCTGTTTTTTATGGTGAGCCCAATTCTGCATCTTCAGTTTCTGACATTTGTGCCAAGTTCAGATCCTGTGGGCACAAGGTCACACTAATTCAGATGCACACCAGGGGCCAGGCAGGAGAGACAGTGATGAAGTGAATTGGGGCCGTGGACTGCGTTCCTTACCTAAAGGCATTTGCAGTGAGCCTGTACCATGTGGGATGTGAATCCAGAGGGACCAGAGGCTGTGATGTTTTGAGTGAAGCTGGAAGTGTGATTTGAAATGCTGGCACTTCATTCCAGATTTTTAAGGTACTGCTGGTGAACTTAAAGATATTTGCACGGTGAATCTGACCTTCTAGCTACTAGTTTTTGACCTCTGCCTTGGGGTAAATCTTAGTTCCTATTTAAGATCTAATAAATGCAGGACTATTTTTATCTGCTTCAGGATGGACGCTGATGAACAGATAAGCAGCTGGTGGTGTGTGGTCAGTGTTTTTAGAGATCAGCCATGGGTCTTGGAAGACCTCTGTGTTTTTCCCATCAGTGCCTCCAAGATCCTGGTGACTTGCCCCTCCTCTTTGTCATCATCTGCACAGGAGGAGTGGACAGAACCCTCTCTGAGAGCTCTTCCAGCACCAACATGCTGTGAGAGAATGAGGAAGGGACACAGCAGAGGAATCTGATCAAATCTGCACAGTGGCCTTATTCACATTTTACCTGGCCAGAGACAAAGCTTGTTTTCCTCTAATACATAAAACTGGTAGGCATTTGGCAAGGGTGGAGGCAGCCTTTGCAAATACTGTAGGTCTGACAGTGTTACATATCTGCAAGGGGCTCCATTCACATTTTAGTCCATGCACATAATGCCTGCTGGAGCTATGCAGGGCACAGTCTAGTGACCTGGTACCAGTCAAGTATTTTGGGCATAGTCTTCCCATGTAAGCATCTCTGTGATAAATTATTGACGTTCTTTTTGCAGAGGGAAATGCTGAAAGCTGCTAGCCCCTGGTCAGGGAAAATAGAAGTAAATTCCAGAAATAGTTGTGTTTGGTCAGTTCCTTGCTTAGATTGTGTTAAGAATCAGAGGCTAGGTATCTGATGGACAGTAATGGAAAGACTAAAACCAGGATCTTTTAAGAAGTCCTGTCTGGCCAGCTGCACCCTAGATGCTTGCTTCCCTCTTCCAGTGCAGCTTTTATCCTAACTTCCGTGGACAGCCTGTGTCTCAGAACGTCTGCCTGCCGCCTGGGGTAAACTGCTAGAAGTTAATCGAATCAGATTGCTGATGTTTAAGAAACATACTGAGGGAAATGTGTGCCTTTGGAATTGTTTTAATTCCTGGTACTTGTGTGGCAGGAACATAACTTAAAGCTGTGTTGGGATCTGATTTCATCTTTCACCAGTCTCCCATTGTGCCCATTTTACAGATGTGGATGCTGGTCCCTTGAAGAGGCTAGCTGAAAATCACATAGCAAAGAGAACTCAAGAGGCAGAGTCCTTTGTCCCAGCACTTGTAGCTGGGTAGACAGCTGCTTTCAGGAGGTCAGTCTAAAGCAGGTAGGGCCTAGGTGTGTGGTGTGGCCAGTGTTTGAGTTCTTGGTTGCCTTCATCCATATCTGGGAAAGCTCCCAGGCAGCCTCTCAGACTGCAGGGTCTCCTTTTTTTATTCCATTAGTTTTTTTTTTTTAATCCCTTTGTCCATTTGTTCAGCAAATTCCTATTCCACGTTCACTATCTATCAGGCCTTGTGGTAAACACCAGGGCTGTATCAGTAGTACTGAGCAAGAGTAGATATGGTCTCTGACCTGATGGAACTTACCATTCACTGGATGGTGTGCATGAAACAAACTCCTGATTGAATGTAATTATAACTCGTGTCCAGAAGGAAAGAAACTGAGTATCGTCTTGGCTGACATAAACAGTGTCTTTGTGCATATCAGACGAGCGGCACCCTCTGCTCTGGGTGTCTGAATTGGGATCACTTCCTCTAGCTGATACAGTCCACGCCAGGGCAGGACTTAAGAGAAGAGCGCTTCCTTGGCTGGGGGCCCTCAGATACAACCTGCATGATCACAACAGCCTGGCATCAGCACCTCAGTACAGGGCCTGCACCTTGACTAGGGTGTTAGGGAAAGATGCCACAGCTGAGAACTGGAAAATGAGCCCTTCAAAGCAAAGTGCACTGGAAGAGCAACCTGGGTGGAGAGAACAAGACACCTGAAGTCCTGTGTGTGTGTTTGAGGAACTATGAAAAAAGCCAGTGTGGATGGTGCTCAGAGAGCAAGGCAAAAAGTGACATGAAGATGAGACTGGAGAGAAAAGCAAGTCCTCTGATCCCTAGGAGAAAGGTCTCCTGGGGAAGTGGTTACAGACTTGGGTATGGAGCCACTTTGCTCCCACAGAGTTAACAGAGGTTGGTCACTTTTCAGAGGCGGTCTGCCAAGTTTTTTTGTTTTGTTTTTTGCTGCACCACATAGCTTGCGGAGTCTTAAGCATATGGGATCTTAGTTCCCTGACTGGGTATTGAATCCTGGCCCCTTGCAATAGAAGTATGAAGTCTTAGCCACTGGACTGCCAAGGAAGTCCCTGCCAAGTATTTCTTTTTTTTTTTTTAACTGCCTTTCTTCATTAGTACTCAAACTTTTCAAGTATATATTAATGTACTATTTTATTTTAATAACCCTAATGACAAGATACAGAGAAGGAAATGGCAACCCACTCCAGTATTCTTGCCTGGAGAATCCCAGGGACAGAGGAGCCTGGTGGGCTGCTGTCTATTGGGGTCGCAGAGAGTCAGACACGACTGATGTGGCTTAGCAGCAGCAGCAGCAATGATGAGATAAACTTGGTATTATTTGCATACTTTAAATGCCTACTTTAATATTTAATTTCCAAGTATTTATTCTCTCTCATAAGGGAAGAGAATTCACTCCAGGGGAAGACCTTGCTGCATGCCTCTTCTTGGAGATAGGAAACAAAGGCCCGGAAACTGGACATTCTATTCTAAGATCTCATGTTCTGTGATACCAATCTCTTCTGGAATCAGGCTCATTGAAACAGTGCAGCCCACTCTTATAGAAAACACCAGCAAACATCCCGCAGCCTTCCATGCTTTGGGTTTATAGCTAGTTTCTATCTTGGCCCCATCAGGGTTTGCTCCATCAATTCTGTCTTCAAGTATAACCTGATAATTAGTGTTATTAGTGTTAGAAGAATGAGTGCCCATAAACCCAATCAGGGCTTTATTTATGGGAGGAGAAACTAGGACTTGTAGGACTTTGATCTGTATTTTGTGCATGCTTTATCCACCGAGAAGAATGGTACAGCAAAACAAGTTTCATAAGACAAGATTGCCCAGAACTCTTCTGTTTACCACCAGCATTGAGCCAAAGGCCTACCTTATGATGTCTTCGCTTCCTCCTGAATCGGAGCAGCTCTTTGTGCTGCCGAGACACAAAGTTGACGGCGGCGTACTCAAGCAGGGCTGAGAACACGAAGAGCAGGCACACGGCCATCCAAATGTCGATGGCTTTAACGTAGGACACCTGGGGTGGAGGTGGGGGGAAGAACACAGGAAGGTGAGGAGAGAGCAGAGTGAGATATTGAGTATGGAGGGATGTTTTCTGCTCCTTAAGAACCCCCTTCCCCATCATCCTCTGTCGTTTCCTCTCAGCTGGAATATTGGATGGAGGGTACAAAAGGAAACATGAGAAATTCATCAAGAAGACTGGACAGAATATTGAGAAAAAACATTGTGCCTAGGAGAGCCCTAAAGAGAAGGGGGATAGTGTGTCCATCGTTCCATCATTGATGGAATAGAATGTGGTGTTCAGACTGAAGGTGATAGGAGAATTTTTACCTAATGGTAAAAGTAAGTGGAGGATGTCAGTGAGAATGGTAGAGCAACATCTTCAAAAACTATCTCCCCCTAAAAAAGCTCTGAGGACTCTATCAAAAATGGTCAGAACCAACTTTTCTCCAAACTCTGTTAATGAATCAAAGTCTAACAGAAATCCTATAAACATTTATTTGAGGGAAATCAGTTGAATCCCAGTAAGAACAGCAGGCTTTATGGCATTAAAAATAACCCAGCTTTATTGAGATATAATTCATGTATCATACACATTTTAAGTATAGAAATCAATGATTTTATATCTTCACAGTTATACACAATCATCATCATAGTAAATTTTAGAACATTTTCATCACCTCAGAAAAAACCTACTACCTTTTATCTATCACTTCCTTATTCCCCCAGTTCTCTTCCTCCAATCATGGACGTTTTATGTGAATGGAATCATAAAATATGTGGCCTTTCCCTTAGCATAATGTTTTCAATATTCATCTACATCATAGTATGTGTCAGTATTTTATTTTTTATGGCCAGATAATAGTACACTGTAATTGTATGGCTATAACACATATCATTGATCCATTCATCAGTTCAGGACATCTGGATTGCTTCTACCTTTCGGCTCTTATTAGGAATAATGCTGCTATGAACGTAAGTTTTTGTGTGGATGTACGTTTTTATTTCCTTTGTGATGTTTTAAGTTGCCCTATTCCCATCCTCTTGTGTGTGGCTCTGTGCTAGTCTTGTAAAGCAACAGCCTGCAGGCACAGTGAACACCAGTATCCTGACAGCCACTGGATGGGGCTGAAGAGAGTAGGAGCTTCTTTAAAGCTATGTTCTCAGGGAATTGTTATTTGACCTGTTTTATGGTTCTCTGAAAGAGACCACTCACAAGGCTGTCTTTATTTGACCTGACTTGGAGCTGTCCCAATGTGAGCAGCTTTTTCCTTGAGGGCATTTGTTGAAAACAATCATTGGCAAGTGTTGAACATTACATCAGCCTCAGGCAGTTGGTAACAGTTGAGGCAAACAATTGGTTGATCAAAAAGAATAAAAGGAAAATTGGGAGAATGAGCTGTCCATAAAGCTATGATATATTCCTGGGAACCAATGTGCAGTTTTAGGCCTATGTGCATGTCCAGGGTGATTTGAGAAGGCTCTTAGCTGTCAACTCTAAATAAGCAGAAAGTAAAGGCTGCTGCAGAGTTTTAAACTGCTTGGCTCAGTGATATGCCACATTATATTATGTAAATGTATAATTTTTATCAAAGAGATTTAAGATATACAAAGAAATAAGAAAGTATGGTGAATGCAATGTACTGAATGTTTTATGTCCTCCCAAAAGTCATATGTTGAAATCTAATCCCAATATGGTGGTATTTGGAGATGAGATCAATGGGAAATAATTAGGTCATGAGAGTGGAGCCTTCATGAATGGGAATAGTGCCTTTACAGAAAGAGTCCAGGAGCTAGGTTACTCTCTTTCTGCCATGTGAGGATACAACAGTAAGTCAGCAGTTTGTAACTGGAAGAGGATCCTCACCAGAACCAGACTATCCTGGCACCCTGGTCTCAGATTTCCAGCCTCCAGAACTGTGAGACAAACTTACGTTGTTTGTAAGCCACCCAGTTTATGGTACTTTGTTATAGAAGCTGGATTGATTAAGTCAGATCCATACAAAGGAGAAAACGCAGTCAAAAAAAGTTGTGCCCAGATATTGGACTTAATACACAAAGACTTTAAAATCACTTATATTTTTAATATGTTCAAAGAACCAAAAACCTTGGCTACCCAGCTAAAGAAAAGTATGGGAACAAAGTCTCACTAAGTAGAGCATGAGAAGCTACAAAAAAGAACCAAATCTAGAGTTAAAAAGTAAAATAATTGAACTGAAACTTTCACTGGAGAGAATTAAGAACATATCTGAGTGGACAGAAGAAAGAATCAGTGAACTTGAGGTTATCCTGTCTGAGGAACAGAATGAAGAACAATGAACAGAGCCTGAGAAACGTGTGGGGAATCATCAAGTGCACTAACCTGTGTTTGATGGGTATTTCTGAAGAAGAGAGAGAGAGAGAAAAAGGCAGAAAGAATATCTGAACAAATAATGACCAATATTTCCCCAAATTTGATGAAAAACACTAATGTACACATCAAAGAAGCTAAATACACCCCAAGCAAGATAAACTCAAAGAGATCCACACCTAGACATACCATAATCAAACTGAAGCCAAAGGAAAAGAATCTTAAAAGCCAAAAGAGAAATAATTCATCATGTACAAGGTATACTCACTAAGATGAGTAGCTGATTTCTCGTTATAAACCAGGGGATCTAAAAAGCAGTGGGATGAAATTAAAGATGATCTAAATAAATGGGAAGATATCCTGTGTTCATGGATTGGAAGACCTAACATTGTTAAGATGTCAATACTCCCCAAGTTCCTATATAGACTCAATGCATTTAAAACTAAAATTTGTTTTTATTGTCGCTGCAGAAATTGACAAGCTGATCTTAAAATTTATATTCATGTTCATATGGAAATGCTAAGGACCCAAAATGGGCAAAACAATCTTTAAAAAGAACAAAGGTGGAGGACTCACACTCCTCAACTTCTAAACTTACTATAAAGCTATGATACTCAAGAGTGTGATGCTGACATGAAGATAAATTTGTGTGTGTGTGTGTATGTGTGTATATATATATATGTACATGTATGTGTGTGTATATATATATATATATATGTATATGTATATATCAATGGGATAGAATTGAGAGTCCAGAAGTAAACCCATATTTTTGGGTTTACTTAGTCAAAGCCTATGGCCAATTGACTTTTGAGAAGGATATAAATTCAATGGATGGAAAGAATAATCTTTTTAACAAACTGCTGGAATAACTGGATATCCACATACAAAAGAATGATATCCCTTCCTCATTTCATATGCAAAAATAAACAAAATAGATTGAAACCCTATATTTAGAGCTAAACTATGTAACTCTCAGATGGTAAAGAATCTGCCTGCAATGCAGGAGACCTGGGTTTGATCCCTGGGTTGGGAAGATTCCCCTGGAGGAGGGCATGGTATCCCACTCCAGTATTGTTGCCTGGAGAATTCCATGGACAGAGGAACTTCCTGACAGGCTACAGTCCATAGGGTTGCAAAGAGTTGGACATGACTGAGTGCCTAAGCACAGCGCATGAAATTCTTAGAAAAAGTGTATGTGTAAATCTTCACGATCTTGGATTAGGCACTAGTTTCTTAAGTATGATACCAAAAGTACAAATAACAATAGAAAATTTAAATTAATTTCCTCAAAGTTACAAACTTTTGTGCATAAGGAACATTTTCAATCAAGTGAAAACCTGTAGAATAGAAGAAAATATATGCAAATCATGTTCTTAAGAGTTTAAAATCCATAATACACAAAGAACTATTACAACAATAAAAAGATAAATGCCCCAATTAAAAAATGGGTAGAAGATTTGAATAGATTCTCCATAGAAGATATAAAAATGGTCAATAAGCACATGAAAAGATGCTAAACATTATTAGTTATTAGGAAAATTCAAATCAAAACTGTGATGAGATAGCACTTCACATCTATGGAGATATTTATAATCAAAGACATAGAATAACAAACATTAATGAGGATGTGGAGAAATTGGAACCTTGGCAGTGTTATAAAGTGGTATAGCCATTTTGGAAAATAATTCGGCATTCCTTGAAAAATTGAGTATATAATATACCTATAACTTATATATTATATATAATATATAGTATATATTAATATAATGACTATAATGTACCATATAATAATGTATCTTTAAGAGTTGAAAATATATGTCTGCACAAAACCTTATACACAGGAAATGCTTGTTCACAGCAGCATTATTTAAAACAGGCAAACATGGAAATAACCCAACATCCATCAACTGATAAATAGATAAATGAACTGTGATCTATCCATGCAACAGAATATTCAGTTCAGTTCAGCTCAGTCATGTCCGACTTTGTGATCCCATGAGCTGCAGCACACCAGGCCTCCCTTTCCAACACCAACTCCCGGAGCCCACCCAAACTCATGTCCATTGAGTCGGTGATGCCATCCAACCATCTCATCCTCTGTCATCCCCTTCTCCTCCTGCCCTCAATCTTTCCCAGCATCAGGGTACACAGCCATAAAAAGAAATGAAGTAGCGATACATTCTACAACATATGTAAACCTTGAAAATATTATGCTAAATGAAAGAAGCCAGAAAGCGCACATACTGTGTGATTCCTCTTAGGTGAAACATCTAGGATAGGCAAATTCATAGAGGTGGAAAGTAGATGAGTGGTTGCCAGAGGCTGGTAGGAGGGGAGAACAAGGAGTGACTGTTGATGAATATGGGGGTTCCCTGTGGGGTGATGAAAATGTTCTGGAATTAGACACTGCCGAGGGTATACAACTTTGTAAATATACTAAATGCCACCGAATTTTATGCCTTGAAAGAGGCAAGAATGTCAGGTTGAGTGTTATTAGCAAACGGAGCCCACTTTCAAGGCCAGTGTAAACAATGGGTGGAACAGAATGTTGAGTCTAGAGTCAGTTATAAGTGAAGGGGATGTGGCGTAGACTATTCACAGAGAGAGGAGCAGCATGTTGAGCCTAACATAAGGAACAGGAAGCAGGATATTCCTCCTGCTGTTGCAAATGAACAGAGCAGAATGTGCTGTCAGCTGGTAACAGTAAACAGAGGGTTTGGTTTCAAGCTTTTATAGTAAACGTAGCAGAATGCAAAGTCTAGCCTTAATGGTATAAAGGGCAGATTGTTGAGTTTTCTTGTCAGGATGGGTAGAGGAGAGAGTGGTGTCTAGCATAGATGGCAATTGGAGTAGAATGTCATGTCTCACATTAAAAGTTAATGGAATAGTCAGTGTCACGAAAAACAAAAAAAACAGTGGGGAGACTCTTTAGTTTAAAAGAGTAAACCATATGCAATGTGTATTGTTATTGGATCTTTGATTGGATCCCTCACCATGTCTACTGATGACGGTTTTTGGACCATTGGGAAAATCTAAAGGCTCTTTAAATTTTGATGAAATTATGGAATTATTTCTAATTCAGTGATATTATTGTATTAATGTTAATTTTTTAGTTGTGATAATATCATGTGATCATTATTCCTTATTTAGAGGTGAATTGTCATGCTGTCGGTAACCTTCAAATGATTCAGTAAAAATTGCATCTATCTACCTACTTACCTATAGAGAAAGATAAAGACAATGTGGAAAATGATAACTGGAATTGAGGTGAAGGCTACTAGGTATTCGTTGCTTATTCTTCCAACTTTTCTGCATCAGAACAGGATGTGAAGTGCTGTATTCATTGCACATGGTGCAGAATGTTGCATTTAGCATAAGGCTGAAGGGGGCAGAATATGGTTGGTGTCTGGCATTAATAGCAGAGCACCATGTTGGGTCTTCCCTATAGCTCAAATGGTAAAGAATCTGCCTTCAGTGCAGGAGACCAGGGTTCGATCCCGGTTTGGGAAGATCCTCTGGAAAAGGGAACGGCAATCGACTCCAGTATTCTTCCAGAGAAGCTTGGGAGGCTACAGTCCATGGGGTTTCAAAGAGTTGGACACGACTGAGTGACTTAACACACACATGTTGGGTCTGGTGTTGAGGAATGTGGAAAGTGGCTCCAATGACTAGCAAACTAAGTGGAAAACAGCACCGAGCACTCGATACAGGAGAGTAAAGCAGATTTAGGCATCAAGCGCTCATAGTGAATGGAGCCGAGTGTTGTTACCTCAAGTGTGGGTGAGTGGAGGAGCGTGTGGCGTCTGGCATTAATAGTAAACGAAGCAGAACATTCTGTCTAGTGTTAAATGTGAATTAAACAGAATGTGAGGTCTAGTGTTAACAGTGAAAGGAACAGTGTTGCATTCATCGTCAAGTTGACTGGAGGAGGATTAGCGTCTGGTGTTGGTATGAATGCAGTGGAATGCTGTATCTGGTGTGAGAAGAATGGAACAGAATGCTGGGTCTAGACGGAGTTCATGGAGCAGAATGTGTATCTGGCGTTAGCAGTGTGTGGAGTGAAATGTGCTGAGTGTTAATAGTGACAGAGCAGAACATGGTTCAAGAGTTAATAGTGAATGTAGAAGGTGGTGTTTAACATTAGAAATGCCAGAATCAGACTGGGGTACTGCAGAAAAGAGTACAACAGAGCAGGCACCAGACTGCTGTCTTATGAAGGACCTGGTGACAAGGTTGGCCCTTGGTTGACATCTGGAACTTGGATTTTGGGCATATTCCCATTTTCCCTAACTGATAAGGGTGCCCACCATGTTTTGACCACTGGTATAAACAGTGTGGTTTAAGCTGAACACCTGCTTTTCTCTTTGGAGTCTGGAATTTGGGGATGTGGTGGGCAGAGGGTACTTGTGTGACCAGCACCTAATAAAAACCTTTGATATTGAATCTTAAATGAATCTCAAAACAATTTCTCTCTGTCTCTCTGGGTGGAAATTTGTCACACATATAGCTGTGTTTTTGTTGCTGGGGTGAGAGTGAGCTCTGTGTGGTCCCTCGTGGGATGGAGAGACGGAGGAAGCTTGCACGTGGCTCCCTCTAGACTCTGCCTGTGTCTTTTTCTCTTATCATCTAGCTGTGTATCCTTAATCTATCACTGTAAGGAATCTTAGCTGTGAGTTCAACAATTTGTTGAGTCTCTGATTCCTATGAATCTTTGTATGTGGTGTGGTCTTGAAGACCCCAGACACAAAGTGCCATTGATGGTGAAAGGAATGGAATGTTGTCCTCAGCACTACTGTGAAGCGGCTGGAGAAAGTGGAGTTGAGCGTTAATAGCAGATGAAGCAGAATGTGGGTCTAGTGTTGGTAGAGAATGGAACAAAATGTGGTTATCTGGCAACTGTATAGAACATAATGTTCTATTCAGGAAATGTTCTGGAGGAAAGGTTTGGTGGATCTGAATGCTGGATCCTGGTGAGTTTAGAGGATCAAGAAATAGTGCCTAATTCCTTGTGCATGCCTGATCTCAGGCAGGGAAGGGAGACGTGTGTCCTTGTCTGTTCGGTGTTCTGTGCTCTTGGGTGGTGGGACTTACCTTGGGCAGGGATGCTCGAGAACCGGAGCTCTGGGTGGTCATGGTGAGCACAGTGGTGATGCCCAGGCCCACACGGGCAGGGGCAGCATCCATGTTGATCCAGAAGGAAATCCACGAGAGAATGACAATGAGCAGGCTGGGGATGTACATCTGGATCAGGTAGTAGCCCATCTGTCGCTCCAGGTGGAACCGGGCCTCGATGCAGGTGAATTTGCCTGCAAGAAATTAGAGTGGGAAGGCAAAGTGGCCTAGTGGATAGGAACAAGGCTCTGAGGTCAGAACAGCCTCAGCTGGAATCCTGGTCCAGCCTCACACTAGCCCTGTTCTTGGGTGAGCGTTTGAATCTTTCTGTGTCTCAGTTTCCTCATCTATGGTAAATTGGGGATAATGATGATGATGATGATAGTAAATAATAATAATGCCAACCTCACATGGCTACTTGTGTTTACTGCGATGGTAAATGAGATGGTAAAATGAGTAAAGAAGTTAGCACAGCCCTCACAAACCATTAGTGCTCAGAATGTCATTCGCCATCAGCCTCATCATGTGATTACTTGAAACCTTTGCAACTATTCTGTTGCTAAGAGTGGGCCCAAGTGGATCATTCTCTATCCTTCTGCCTGTTGTGTTCCATCAAAGTGACTCATTTCTGTTACTTCCTCCAGTAAAACCTCTCTTCCCTTCCATCTCTCCCCATGTGAGAAAGTCCCCTATACCTACAGGGAGAAGTTCAGCCTCTGTAGTCTGCCCTTCACAGTGCAGCCTGTTTCCACCCCATTTCCCTTCTTTCTTCACCTCACCCGTGACCTCTACACTCCAGCCCTTGCCTTGAACATCCTCTGTACTTTCACACTTCTGAGTTTTTGAGCCTGATAATCCCTCTGCCCATAATGCCCTTCTTCTACCCCACAACCCACCAAGGAATCCTGCCTCTCCTGTATGGCAGTTTAATGGTGACATCTCCTCCAGGCAGAGTGCCTCTTTTTTCCCCATGTCCCTTCAGCTCTGTTCACATGAGCATCAGAGCCTTTGAGGCGTAGTACACTGAGTAGGCAAGTCGACCTCTCTCTCTTTCTCTGTCCTCTGCAGCAGGCTGTGGACAGCTCATCTCCCCGTCTGTGTGTCCCTTGAACTGGGCCAGGCCGTCCCCTGGTGGGGTCTTGGCTCCAGTCCACTGACACACAGCTGCCAGGGGGATTTCGTACAGTTTCCTGGACTGCACCTTCCGTGTGGTCAGGGCCTTGTGTCTTTTCTCATTAAGTCCACAGAACTAGCCTGGAATTCAGCTCTTACTTAAATGTGGGTAATGAAGGGCCACTGAGATAATGAATGAGAAAAACGCTGTGGTGTATGAGAGTTGGCTGTGATTATTTGATGCCTGGGGACTCACTGGCCCTCTGTACCCATAGGCCCTGCATCCTCCAGTGAGGAGGGCTGACCATGGCCTTGAGCATCCCTGAATATTGGTAATTTGGAGGGCCTGGAACCAAATTCCTTTGGAGACTGAGGGATGACTAGCTTGCTCTCTCTCTGAGTCTCAGCTTCCCAGGGATGAAGAGAGTATTTTTGAAGTTTCTATGATATCTATCTACGAGGTCACTGGAAAGGGACACCTGTCCTAAACAGAGCAGAACCCAGGCTGCCTGCTTTTTTTCTGGGCCTTCTACTTGCATCGGAATGCACGGTGGTTTCCCTAAACTCCTCGCCCTCACCTCCTCCTCTCCTTGGCCCCTGTCACAGCCTATCATGTGCCGCCACTTCACTGGGCTGCATTCAGACAGCAGGGCCCCTGCCCGCCGCACACAGCTAGCATACTGACTGGCTGCCTTTTGTCTGCAATGTTCCATAAGCTCCTTCCCCGCCTGAAACAGGGCAGGCGAAGCCAGTCTTTGTCCTGCCCCAGTTCATTCGTGTGTTCAATCTTCCAGCCTAAGCCCAGCAAAGCCTGGGCTAGGCATGGAAGGTAGAGAGCTGAGATAGAGAGTAGGCTTCTCCCCTCTCTCCTCATAGCTTACACTCTGGGGGACCCTTTCCAACTTCACTGCTCACTAATCCTCAGTGACGGCTTGTAGCTCCCTCCGGAGATCTAGTGGGAACATCATCTGCTCTTGCTCCCTGAGAAATGCCAGCCCCTTTGTGACACTGCTAGATGTCTTCCCACTGGCAGCTCTCCCTTCTGCCTTAGGTTCTATCCTGAGCTGAGCACATCGCTACCTGGAAGAAAGACTGTATCTCCCAGTTCCCCTTGTCGTGAGCCGTGGTCCAAGCTCAAGTTACTCGCCCCAGGACTTCAGGAGGAAACTGTGGGAGCCACTTTTGGTTTCAAGGGACATTCCCTTAACCCCTGGGTAATAAATACAGAACTAGATCCACCATGGGTACCTTATAAGACGCATTGAGTCAGTGATGGCCTGAGTGTGTGCAGTGACTTTTGGCCCTGGCTGCAGTAGGGTGGGACCTGAGGAGGGTGGCCCCTTGCACCTACCTGTGTTGTAATGCTTGGTGCAGTATCTCAAGTCCTTCTCCTCTTTCAGGATAAACTGGGGTAGAGTTAGTCCGTCTGCCACCTGCACAGCCCCCTGCTCCTGCCACTCAAAGATGAGGTCATTCATGGTGTATCCAACTGGGATGGGATCAGAAGAAGGAGAAGTCACCACCTGGAAGCTCTTATTAGAAGCATATCAGGGGTGTTTAGGGTTAGAGGTGAAGAGGCATCAGACCCTCAGTGGAACTCATGAGACTATATTGCTTTATTTCCCCACCCTCCTCCCCCCATGGGAGGTTAAAGTTGGTTTAATTGCTTGTGTTTACTTCACAACCCTGTTACCTCTCTTGCTTCTCCCAGCATGCCATCTTAGCATCCCAGCTCTCAGTTCTGTTGTCAAGTTTAGCTGACCTCTGCTATTTTTTGCCTGTGTACCATCCTTGCAAGCACACCCCCCCCCCAACTCCCGAGGAATAACTGTATGGATTGCTGTCATGGTGGGGCTATCAGTTGGGGGACCAGGTCTGAGATGGTGACTCATTTAGGCCAATCAATCTCTCTGCCCCAGAACCTTGACTCTTGAGTAAAGTGACAGCAGGGTGGGAGCTGGCTGGTGCTGAGTCTCCTTGGAGGTGGTACTCCAGGGAATGGTCTGTTAGTTCCTGTTGCCTAAATGCTCTGCCCTGGTTCTTGTACTTTACCTTCTCCTTCAAATCCATGAGGAGTTTGAACCCCTATGCCCTTCCACTTAATTCCAGTCTTTAAATTCATCAGATTGGTTTCTGTGTTTCCAATCAAGTAAGTGAGCTACCCCATTGGTTAAAATCTTGGTTCACCTGTGATCTTCTCCATAAAGCCTTCTCTGTATCCTGTCTCCTTCCCAATCAGAAGGAAGTGCCCTTTCTGCCTTGAGGCCACAGCGTTTTGTACATCTAACCCTACACTTACCACTTGCTGCTCTGCGTTAGAATTATTTGTGTGGACAGACATCTCTCTCCCCTGCTGGAGTGAGCAACTCTGGGAGTTTAAGGACTCTGACTTATTTAAGCTATTACTTCTCTATTCCTGGTGAGCATGTTCACAGAAGACATGGAACAGTGCCTCTTTGGAGAATGCTGCTGGCTCTATACCTGGACCTGAGTCAGACAATGTAAGGGTAGTTACATTTCTAATGCACTTTCCAAGAGCAAAGCCCCTTATCTGGAATTTTGGACTGTTAACAGTATGGCAACCCACTCCTGTATTCCTGTCTGGAGAATCTCCATGGTTAGAGGGGCCTGGTGGGTTACAGTCCATGCGGTTGCAAAGAGCTGGACATGACTGAGCAACTAAACATAGCACACAGCACAGTAATCTCCTGGGGTCCACGGGTTAGGAGCAGCTGTGTGGGGATTTCTACTGGTCCCATGGGTAGAGGATCTGATTTTTTTTTTTATAGAGGCCTCATGCAAGGGACTCACAGCTTTCCAGTTGCATAATGCACGTCTGGACATCCATGGGGAAATTCTTCAAGTCCATGGGGCAGGCCAATGTCAGGGTGATTCTGGGAAGAGAAAGGAGTTGAATGATGCTGGATCCACAGACCAGGGAAGTTGTACCTCCATGCTAGTTACTACCGGCAAATTAGTTATCTAGGAGAGGGCAAGGAGGTCAGGGAACTAAATGTTTATTGAAGTAATATATGGCATGTTTCCACATCAGAGAGAGAAAGGAGGTTGCCTCCAGTCACACAGAGTCTGTGGAACTTCTGGGCTTCTTTGGTGTCTGTCTGGCTTCTAGAAACCTGCCTTTAGCAAGTTGCCTGAGGCCTGGAGGCCCTCATCCTTACTCTTCTGCAGAGCTCTTGGGTATGGACAGAGCCTGACTTTTAAACTGAGCACTGCCAGGCCTTAGGCATCCCCAGGTGCATCTGGAGCAGGTGTGTAGGTGGTTCTTGGCTCCTCCCTTCACACACTCATCAAAGGTGATTTCCAAGAGGTCCCCTGCCTTCTCAGTGTCCAAACACAGCTGATTCCCATCTGTGGGCTCCTGTTGGGCTCAGCTGGGAAGCGGTGGTTGCCCCAGGCTTTTGGGCTAGCCATTGATTTTGGGTTGTTCAACCCTGGCAGAGGCTGCAGTCTCAAGCAGAGGGAGTCCCCTTAGCAGAATCTGAGGTCTGCAGCTCAGCTGAGATGCAAGGCTTCAGCTTGAAGGGCTCTGCCAACTCCTGAGCCCCTGCTGCAGGGGATGGAGAAGAAAGACCAGTGGAGGCCAAAGAGACTTCAGTCGTCAGGCCAACTCTCGCATTTGACAGGTGAGAAAACCGGGGTGCAGAGGAGGCTAGGGAGGGGCGCATGTCAGTTCACACAGCAAGCTGATGGCTCAGCCAGGATTCAAAACTGTTGCTCCTGACCTTTGGGTTTTGAACTCATGTATTTGCTGATGGGCTTTCTAGCACTGCTGTCCTGAAAAGCCAACCTCAATGCCCAAAGACCCCTAACTGGTGGTCATGTGGGGCTTAGCTGCTGGCACCTTGGCCCCACATGGTGAGGCACACAGCCCTGGGTGAACGCCCCCCTCCAGCTTTTACCCAACGGCTGTGGATGTGGGCCCTTTAAGCGCAAGGCAGAAGTGAGGGAGGGAAAGAAGAGGGAAAAGAGGGGGTGGGAGGAGGAGGGGGAAGGGAAAGAGCACGCAGTTGAATTTCTGCAGATAAAAGCTCTAAAGTGGGGCAACTGTCACACTGGGTTAATTTCCTGAAGTTGAATGACCTTGGAACATCACTTTCTGCTGATTTGTCCTTCTGTCATGCTGCACTGGGGCTTAGCTTCCCGGAGATGTGAAACTAGCCTGGCTGCAGCAAATCCCTAGCCAGCAGGGCCGTGGTGGCCATCCTGAGCCTGTCACTCTTCCAGTCTGGATGTGCGTGGGGTGGGGTGGGCAGCAAGTGAGCAAGGCCATGTTGGCCCCTGATTCCTCCCAGTCTGCCCTCCCGCAGTGCCTCCTTTCCCTTCTGAGGTCCTTGCGTCCCCCTCCTACCCTGTCTGCTCTCCAGAGACTTTGAGACAAGTCACACTTGGGGATTAGGCCCTGTACGGCCTCGCCTATGGGCCTGGACACTTAAAGCTCATCTCCTAATAGAATTAAAAAGATATATTCCCCTGAGGAACTGATGGGGATGGGGAGGCGTTTAGGACCAGTGTCCCTTTAAGCTCTCTGAAATAGAAATATGTTCATCCAATATTTGAGTGCCTGTTGAATGTTCTTATAGGCTCAGAGTGGGCATTAGATCCACACTAACATAGTAGAATCTAGGTTCTGCTACTAAATAGCTGTGGGAACTCTGGCAAGTTGCTTAAACTTTCAGATCCTCACTTGTCTAATCTGCAAAATAGGCATAACAAAACCTGCTTCACAGAGTTGTTGGGAGGATTAGAAATCATATGTGGAAAGTCCCAGCCTAGTGGGTAAATTCTCAGGGAATGATGCATAGTAAGACTATTACATGGACATTGGTTCTTCCCTCCATGACTTGCGGGAGGAGACTGGGAATTAGGTGGGATGGAGGGTGCAGAGTGTGGCAGAAAATTCTGAAGGTTTGACCCCCAACTAGTGTCTGCAGGATACCTCCCAACCTGGAAAGAGGGTCCCAGGTTCTTAAAGTCAATACAAGGAATAGAGGGTAGAAAGGTTTTATAATCAGGACGGAGCCTCCCTGGTTTATACCTGTGAGCAGCACTGTCCACCTAGCAGGCCATTTATGTTGAAGTTGCTGTGATTTTTTTAGACTTCGTGCCTTTGCTCCTGCTATTTTTTAAAAACTTACGTAAAAAATTACATTAAAAAAAATGTCGTATGAGATCTACCCTCTTAATACATGTTTTAGTGTAGAGTCCAGTATTGCTATCTACAGGCACACTGATGGACAGCAGCTCTCTGGAACTTAGTTATCTTGAGTAACCAAGTGTTCCTGGGGTGGGCATTGACTTTTGAATACTCTTTTCCCATCTTGTTTTATTGAAATGCTGGGGAAACTTGGGGGCCTCACTTTAACCCTCCCTCTCTAGGCTGCTTCCTTGGTCCCCCTGGTTATAATGAACCACGGACTTCTAGAAGCTTCCATGGTGTTTGATTCTTTCTTGCTGTGTAAGAGGCAGAGCAGGCTCTGTCTGTTCTGCAAAGGCATTGGGTTGTCAGGGCCCGTTCACCTCTGCTCAGCCCTCCTCTTAGTGTCTGCTCCCAGAAGCCGTGTTTTGAGGATGTGTGTGTTGGGGGGGGTGGTGTCGGTGATGAGCCTGACAGAACTCACCTGATGCTGTAGAGGACATTTCCGTTTCGGGAGATCCTCAGCAGTTTGTTGTCCGTGGTGATCTCGTGGAAATGGGCCCCCTTCTCATTGGCGAAGAACAGGTCAGGTTTCCAGATGGAGTCCAACATGGATGGGTCCAAGTCCAGAGAGTCATCGGGGTATTCATTGTAGGCCAGCCGGGGGTCATTCCACTGCTGCCGCAGGAAGATGTTGACCCTGTAGTCCTACAGCCAGGAGATAAGGAGGTGGACTCAGAGTTAGGCCCTGGATTGTCACATGGTGGAGGGCCTGGGTGCTTCCAGTCAGTGTTCCCCAAAGCCCATCTGGAGGATGTCATCAGAGTGTGGCTGTATGTCATGTTGGGGTGAGGCGTCAAGTCTGTGCATCAGGCAAAAATCAGGGGAGTCATAATTATCCCTGAAAATTCTCTGGATGCCCTATTAAGTATAGTCAACTCTGAACTGATATTATTTAGATATTTTTCTTTTGAAAAACTAAAAAAAAAGAAATCCATACTAACCCTAACCTGTTTTCGTCCTGTTAACATTTTGTCATGTTTGCATCAGTTTTTATTATATAAGAGAAATAATACATCACAGATAAAGTTAAAGGCCCCCTCTGATTATCAACCCCATCAGTGCAGTTATTCTCAGGACCACTAAGCTTTAAGAGTCACTATTCTAGAAAGATTGAAAGAACAGAAAGACTAAAAGCTAATGCCTGAGCAGTCACACTATTTTGCCCAATTCCCAAGAAGTGAAGGAAGGTTGGGTGGAGGAATTTTATAGTGTTCTGCTGGTCTTAGAATTCATACCACTCTGTTTTGGTACCCACCTTCTATTACCTTCTATAATATGTGTCGATTTGTTTGTTTGGGGAGGATTAATAGATGACACACCTTACTGAGTTTTAAACCCAGTGCTAAGTTAAATGCTCTCTGATGGGACTGTAGTGTAGTTACTCCACTGAAAAAAGATTACAATCAAACCAAGTAGGGAAATGTTTGATTAAAGCAAATATATCAGATTTCTTTATTGCGGGACTTCTCAGAGACCTTAATATACTAAGGAGTTGTGTGTATTTCCAAGAAGAGATTAGACTATTCAGTATTTCCTTGGTTCATTTTGGCCATAGAACTCTTACTCTGTGCACGCTACTTGTCTTCTACAGAATGTAGGTTAGAAATTGCTGTCCTAGTCAAAACTACCCGCTTCTCCATCTTTATTTTTCTCCAGATGAGGAAACTGAAATCAAAAAACAATTGAGACTGGCTAGTGTCTCTCTGAAAAGGCAAAGCAGAGCCCATTTTGGAGCCTGGGTGCCTTGACTACTAGCTGAGGATTTGTTCATTGGATCCTAGAGGAACTTAAAGAATCCATTTAGTTTGTATTCACATCCTGAGAAGCAATTCATGGCATGGGTAGATCTCCATGGTGGGAAATTGGGTAATGAAGTTAATAAATGTTTCCATTAAGAAAAGTTTAAAATTTTGTTAGAGACCCATTGTAAACTTGCAGCCCATGAATATTCCACTGCATGTAGAAATTGGGGTGTATTTGAGTTTTCCTATGAAGAAGTGTCTAGCTCTCTCTGTTGGATTCCCAAGAGGGTTTATAGTTCCCTAGAATATTATAACCTCAGTTCAAGTCCAATGTTAAATGTTCTCCTTCAAGTAATAATCTCTACTCACAAGCACCTGCTATTGCTTTTTCTCTGAAGGTGCAGGATAAGGGAGGTTGTGCTATGTTTTCTTCTGGGGGCTGCCTCTAAATCCTAATCACTCTTGGTCTGTCATCAGCACGAATGAACTGAAATAAACAGCCCTTCTTCCCGCCCTCACCTTCACCCCACCACTTCCCCCTTCAGCTCATGCCTCATTCTGTTTGCCTATAGAAATATCAACAGCTTCATAAAGTGTTCCAAGGTATTTTATAGGGTTGTTCTATAATTTAATTGAAGCCTCTCCCTCCAGCCCCATAGCAAATGGCATTTGGTCTCATAATTTCATATCTTATAAGTCCCAGGGTGGAGGGAAAACTTTAGACCAGACTGAAAGTTGATGCTTTGTTTTTCCTACTGACCGTAATAGATAGCTTCCAATCTGGTTCCATCTGATCAGGGATTAGAAATGGCCTCTTTTTGTCCTGTGGATTTACATGAAGTGTGTGTGTGTGACAGAGAGAGAGAGGGAGAGAGATGAGGCACTGCGCAAGTCATGTCAGAGTAAACAGACTATGAATGGTTGGACAGAAAAAGCCTTCAAGTCCCCAAACCCCAGCTGCACTTCTGATGTTCTTGCCAGTGACATGTCAAATAGTTTATGTGGCTGGAAGGAGGAAAATAAAGTGGCATTTAAAATGGCCTGTTAGGCACCAGGCACTGTTCTAGATACTGTCACATACATTTAATCCTTACAAAACCCCTGCAAGCTAGACGTTCACATTCTTCTCACAGTGAGCTTAAGGAAACCGAGGTTTGGAAAGGTTGAGAGGCTTGTCCAAGGCCCAGAGCTAGTAAGCAGCAGAAAGTGTGAAAGTGCAAGTGTTAGTCACTCAGTCATATCTGACTCTTTGCAACCCCATGGACTATAGCACGCCAGGCTCCTCTGTCCATGGGATTCTCCAGGCAAGAATACTGGAGTGGGTAGCCATGCCCTTCTCCAGAGAATCCTCCCAACCCAGGGATCAAACCCACATCTCCTGCATTGCAGGCAGATTTTTTTTTTTTACTCTCTGAGCCACCAGGGAAGCCCAGTAAGTGGCAGAGCTGGAGTCTGAATCCACATCAGCCCAGCCTCCTAGTGAGAACTTGTTGATTATGTCCCCTGGCAGTGGCTGGCCAGTTCTTTGCTGGGGACCGTTTTCTCTCATCCCCACAGCCTGCTCAGCCTTATCTCCTACTAGGGGCCTTAATGCCCACAGGCTTTCCTGATTTCTTCCTTTTCTGATCTTCTGGTAAAACCAGATCACCAGAAATGTTTAATTTAGCCCTTCCTCCCTGTGTCTTCCCTGGTGGCTCAGATGGTAAAGCGTCTTGCTTACAATGCGGGAGACCTGGGTTCGATCCCTGGGTCGGGATCCTCTGGAGAAGGAAATGGCAACCCACTCCAGTACTCTTGCCTGGAAAATCCCATGGACGGAGGAGCCTGGTAGGCTACAGTCCATGGGGTTGCAAAGAGTCGACACGACTGAGTGACTTCACTTGCTTTCACTTTGCCTGTGTCTTGTCTCCTTAACTTGATGCGAAACAATTAGAGACAATAGACCTGACCTTGTAGTTCTCTCATACCATCCTACCTACCCACCCAGTCTGTGTACCTTGCGGGGGAGGAGGAGGAATGTAGCCAGAAAAAGTTGGAGTATGAGCTTTCCCCATTTTATGGCTGGAGAGACTGAGACTCTTTTATAAAGTTCACACAACAGTTCACAGAAGACCTGGGATTAGAACCTTGATTTACTTCTCTGGGCCCCACTGTTAAAAGAAGGAGTTAGGAGGGGATTTCCTGGAAGTCCAGTGGTTTAGATTCCATACTCTCACTACCGTGGCCTGGGTTCAATCCCTGGTTGAGAAACTAAGATCTCTCAAGCTAGGTGAGGCAGCCACTCACAAAAAATGTTAGGCTAGATGGTCTCTAAGTGAGTGAGTGAGTGAAGATCACTCAGTCGTGTCTGAGTCTTTGGGACCCCATGGACTGTAGCCCACCAGGCTCCTCTGTCTATGGAATTCTTCAGGCAAGAATACAGGAGTGGGTTGCCATTTCCTCCTCCAGGGGATCTGCCTGACCCAAGGAGCAACCCCAGGTCTCCTGCATTGTAGGCAGATTCTTTACCCTCTGAGCCACCAGGGGAGCTCCTAGGCGGTCTCTAGGAACCCTTCCAAATCTCATAGGTAACGATTATTACTTTTATTTTTTCCGGTGACATTTAACTGAGTGTCTAAGTGCCAGGCACCGTTCTAGGAACTGGAGAATCCATTGGGAACAAGAAAGACATGTTTATGGTGTCCCAGAGCCTACCATGAGGTGCTTACACCACACGGATTCAGGGCTCTGCTGAGGCTTGAAACAGGTCGCTGGGAGATACAGAGTTCAGGCTCTCCATCTAGATTTGGATATGGGGGTCAGGGAAGGTGCCGGGAAGATGTGATATTTAAAGTGAGACCAAGTATGGCAGAGTTGAAAAGGAAAAGCATTTAGGGCAGTTGGAACTGCCCCTGGGATGGCCTGGAGACAAAGCAAGAGCACGTGCCTTGGAAAGAACAGCGAGTGAATGAATAAGGGCAGGAGCGGGAGGAGGCACGCAGTGAGTGGAGTCTTCAGAGAATTCTAAGTAGGGAAAGACGTTATTATAGTTGCATTTTATTACTGATATTTAAAAATACTTTAGTTTTCTTATTACAGAAGTAATCCATGTTGATTATAAAAAATAGAAACATACATTACCTAAAAGAAGAAAAACAAAATAAAAACTGTAGGATTTTATTATGAAATGCTTCATAAGCAGTGAGGGTAGGAGATGTGGAGACTCCCACAGGCAACTTGTCTCCTCCTCCCAGTGGCCTGGCTCCTCCCCTCTGAATTGATTGATTTTTCTTGTCCCTGGTTGGTAAACAGCAGTGGGAAATGCCATTCAGAAGGGATCAATATAATTGTTGTAATCGACTGAGAGCTAAATGCCGTCTCACTTACTTGGCTGTACACTCCCGTTGGTTGGTATTCAACATGCTGGGAGTCCATATTCAGGTTCATGGGCAGGAGAAGCAGCATTGGAGTTCTCCACTTGAGAATCTCAGGTCCTACCTCCTGTAGTTGGCTTCTAGTCCTCAGACCCTCAAGGTGGCCCATCTTCTAAGTCCGAGGGGGAGGGTCTGCCAGAGCTCTGGCTCAGCAGGCTCTAGCATCCACTCTCCAGTCTCACCTCTGAGATTCTCTGATGGCCTGATTTCTGGAAACTGGGCAGCTTGCATGCTTGTGAGACCAAGGCTTCCTGTGTGCCACTCCTCTCCCCACCCCTGTTATGTCTAGTTTTGCACTCTAGCCTCTCCCAGTAACCTCCTCTAAAACTGTAAATTGTGGTGAAATAGGAAGCATGAGGTGCTTTAGTGGGAAAGCGCTAAAAGCCTGGTGAGAGTGTTGGTGAAGGGGACATGGAGGGCAAGATATGTGCCCACTGCAATCAGAACCCAGAGACACTACCCAAGAGGAGAATGAAGAACCAGATTCTTATGTCTTCCTGCTCTCAAAGGAATGTCTCTTCTCTAAATGAGATGCAACTCAGTAAACACTTATGAGGCCCAGCAGGAAAACAATGAACGTGGAGGCTCAGGCTTCTCCCCTCATGGAGCTCAGATTACCTAGCCAGCCAGGAAAGGAATGGGCACAAATCTGATGTACAAAGCTGAATGTGATAATGGTCAGAAAAGATTCTACTAGATATTGCTATTAGATAAGCAGCTGTTAGATATTGCTTTTAGGTTGTTAAGATTACTTCCAGGTGAATCTGGAAGTGATTTTGGGGAGAAGGTAGCATTTGAAATGGCTCCTATCAGGTTGTTCCATCCTCCTGAAGTTAGCATCTCTAGATCTGATATTGTTCTGAAATAAGAGTAATACTTGATTTCTGCTGGAAAGGAGGCCAGTAATGTGTGAGGAGAAAGGACTGGGTGAGGAGTACAGACATAAAGCATGACTAGATGTGAGGGACTGAGGGCTGCAGTCTTGGTGTGTATAGGATTATGGTTTGTAGAGTTGGAGTGTCAGAGGCATTTCATGTGGAAGGAATAGCATAAGCAAAGGTGTGTAGGCAGGGGCATTCACACAGTTCAGTTTAGCTGAAGCATCAACTGCATAAGTAACAAAATGTCTCCCTTATTGAGGACCTACTATGTACCAGGCCTTTTGCTAAGCAAGACACAAATTGCATCTCGTTTTATCTTTAAAACAATCCTATGATTATAGGTATTTTCACCTCAGTTTTATAGATGAAGGCTCAGGAAGATTAAGTATTTAGTCCAAACTCACATAGTAAATAGTGAGGTTGAAATCTGGTTTGTCTGAAACCAAGTTCTCTCAACCACTCTGCTGTGTTGAGGCTGTAGAATGGATTGGTTTGAGACTGTGGGTATCCTTAACTACCAAACCAAAGTGTTTGGATCTTATTCTGTGACCAGTTGGGTACTACTACAGTTTTAAGCAGCGAAGCAATAGCACAGTTTGACTTCAGAAAGATCAGTGTGGCAGGCATGACCATGAATGTTGAAGTGAGAGAAAACAGGTCCAGGGAGACCTGCTTTGAGGCCATTGTGACAGTTCAGTGAAAGAGGAAGAAGAGCTAAACTAAGACAGTAGGGATCGAGAGTGGGACACAGGAGAGAACCATTGCTCTCTGTCATCATTGTCATCTTCTTCGTCAAATATTACATGTAGACTTCTGTCTCAGCTCTTTCATTTTATAGATCGCCCAGAGAGGGAAAGAGACTTCCTGGGCCACATGGCAATCAAGTGTGGACTTTCATACAGAAATCTTGCCCTAGTCCACTGCTTTTTCTAACCACTTGTAGAACTTTGAGGGCAGGAGGAGGAGAACCAAGGTGAATCTGCCATCAGGCAGGCTCTGCTGTCTTAGAGAAACTCTGAGACAGCTCTGACCGGGTTTGGGATAAGATGCCTGAGAACTGGACCTGTCTGCTAAGAGCTAGGGAACAGGAGCATTGAGAGAAAAGGGTTCAGGCTTGATTCATGAGCTGCTGCTGCTTTTCAAGCTTTTCAGACCTCCGAGATGCACCGTGGAACTGGAGTCATAGACATTGCCCCCAAATGTGAGAAGGGTCAGCCCCAGACTCTTCACAGACCTGCGAGAGTGTGGAGCTGACTCACCAGCATGTGCAGAGTTTACTGAGTTCCGACTGAGTGCCACGCACAGTGCTAAGTGCTTGACTGAACCCTCTCCCCAGATTCTCACAGGGACACTGTTTTATGGATAAATTGAGCATAGGAGTTCTTAATGCTTTGTCTGAAGTTAGTGATGGGCTTCTCTGGTAGCTCGGTGGTAAAGAATATGCCTGCCAATACGGGAGATGTGAGTTCGATTCCTGGTTGGGAAGATTCCCTGGAGAAGGAAATGGCAACCCACTCCAGTGTTCTTGCCTGGGAAATCTCATGGACAAAGGAGCCTGGCAGGCTACAGTCCTTGGGGTCGCAAAAGAGTCGAACAAGACTGAGTGACTAAACAACAAATGAAGGTGCATAGAGGTTAGAGTGCTTTTCCTGACACCACACAACTAGCTAGTGGCAAAGCTGGAGTTTGAACCCAGGATGTTTATGCCAGAGCCTGAGCATTTAACCACTAGACTATACCACCCAGGATCTCCCAGTTTTGTACTGAGCCACAGTTTTGTGATACCTCAGTGTCATCAGCAACTGCCTCTGGCTGTTGTTATGTACCTGTGGGTTTGTAAAGACCCACAATTAGCAGAAAGTATTGAAAAAGGGCAAAGGTCTAAACACTTGTGCCCCAGGTCCAGCAGGCTCGCTCTCCTGCCTTGTTCCTGGCTTGCCCCTTGGATCTGAGCCTTTGTCCGCTCTACACTCAGGTTCAGAGCTGGCAGAGTCCCTATACCTGATGTTGCCTCTTGAGCTCCTGGTGCCTACTCCTCCCTCTCCTGAGTCGCTACCCTACCTGGAGAATTCTCGTTTGGTTAACACACAATCAGGACTGCATTTGTTGTGAGGAGCTGTAGGTGGTTTGGACCAGTGGAGCGGAACCTCTTTGTCTGTCTTTAGGGGATCACTAAAGCCCAGCAGGAGTTTAATAATTACATAAAAATGCTAATAGCAGCTACTTTTATTGGGATCTAACATTTGCTAGAACTTTATATGCTTTGTGTTTCTAAACTTTTTATCAGCCTAGAACACTGGATATTATTATACTCATTTCACAGGGGAGGAAACTGAAATTCAGAGAACTTAAACAGAGGTGAAGTGTCTTGCCTCGAGTCCCATAGCTTGTAGGCGCTAGAGCAGGAATATGAATCCAGGAATGTCTGGCTCCCAATTTCATATTCTCTTGACAGTTACATGCTGCCTCTCTATTTTCTTTCTTTATTTTGAAAACCAAGTTCCTAGATAGGGAGGTGAAAGAAACATAGTAGACTAGTGTCCTTGGACCTCACTGAGCCCTGGTGACAGGTTGGCTCATACATATCCTCATAGTCAGTATCAGGTGGAGAACTTTGGATTGTAATACAAGCTGAGGTGGATTCGTAACTGGCTGCCGAAGGATGCAAATTGAAGGGTGACTATTCACTTGAAAAGAGGAAAGAGGACAATATTGCAGTTGTTGTTTAGTCGCTAAGTCATGTCCGACTCTTTGTGACCCCATGGACACTAGCACGCCAGGCTCCTTTGTCCATGGCATTTCCCAGGCAAGAATACTGTAGTGGGTTACCATTTCCTTCTCCAAGAAATCTTCCTGACCCAGGGATTGAACCTGCGTCTCCTGCCTTGACAGGCAGATTCTTTACCACTGAGCCACCAGGGAAGCCCAATATTGGCAGTACAGGGCATAAAAGTGAGATGTGCCACTAGAAAACTTGGAAATATAGGAAATAAGGTTGACCTCTGAGAGTTAAACTAATGGCAGAGATGAACATGCAGCAGAGAACTTAGGCAAGGCTCAGCACCAATCACAATGACCCATGTGTAATCTTAGTGATTTATAACAGGCCTCTGCTTGTAATTTAATCAGTGGAACCCTAATTTATTGTATCATGTCTTGTTTAGAGAACTATTAGATAAACATATTGAAGGCATTTAGTGGTACAAGAAAGGGCAGTTTGAGGATCAGGGATTTGGTGATTGGTAAATTAGCATCATCTGGAGGGTGGGGTCACCCTGCTTGGGGGAGCACCAATTTTTTCATCACTAAAAAGTTGTGTTTTTTTAAGAAATATTTATTTATTGACTTGGCTGTGTCAGGTGTTAGTTGCGGAATGTGGAATCTTTTGTTACAGTGCACGGGCTTCTCTCTAGTTGTGGCATGTGGGCTCAGTAATTGTGGTGTGCAGGCTTAGTTGCCCCAAGGCATGTGGCATCTTAGTTCCCTGACCAGGGATCAAACCCACATCCCCTGCATTGAAAGGCAGGTTCTTAACCACTGGACCACCAGGGAAGTCCCTGGAAAGAGGGTTTCTATGTGGTGAGACAAGATGACATCTTAGACTTGTCTCTGGCCCAGATGAAATTTCCTCAAAACCTTCTTTTCCTCCAGTTCCGTATGTCAAAAGCAACTTTTGATGTGCTTTCTTGGTACTGGGAGGAGGGGTAAGAGAGTGCTTTCATGGAGGACACATGCATGCTATTATTGGAATGGGAAGTCCCATCATAAATTAAAATGACTTGTTGATCTTATTTACCCACTTCAGTCTTTCATGGGTTTGGTTGTCATTAGTCAGCCTTCCTGAATCTGACCTGATGGAGTGCCAACCCTGTGCTGCTGTAAATTCAAGACTGTGATGCCTCCCTTGGTGGAGTCTTGGGGAGAGCCATCCAGCAGACCATACCAAGATGAGCTATAACCTGTTTTCTGCCTTGAACAGACTCTAAAAGCAAATGTGAGGCCTCTCTCCTTGGCTTCCTCTCAGTCTTCAGTTTACCAAGGTTTTGTGGAGTGTTGAGCTATGTCTAACTGGATGACATTTGCTAGACTTTTTCTTGGATTTCCTGGACTCCAGAGTATAAGTGACCTAGCCTTAGTTGTGTAGACAACTGAAAGTGTGATGAAAAAAGCAACAAACAAGGATCTTATCCACAATGCTAACCAACCTCACACAATATTCAGAACTAACCTGACAAGAAATGTGTGACTTGTGTGTGTATATATATAGAAGTTATACATATATATATGTGACAAAATGATTCTAAAACTTTACTGAAAGGCATAACGGAATATCTCTATAAATGGAGAGACATACCACATTCATACAGTATTGTTAAGATGTCAGCCTTCTGCAAATGAATCTATATATTCATTGCAATCCCAATTAAAATCTGAGGCAATTTTTATAGGATCAACAAACTGATTCTACAGTTCATATGAAAAAGAAAATACACTAGAAATGACAATAAAAGCTTATAAAGGAGGAACAGCAGAGGATTTTTTTCTCCTGGACATAGAAAATAGAGCAGTGGACAGTAAACTGAGACTATTTATACACAACAACTATTTCTGTAGCCCACCATATATATATGCTTCCCAGTTGGCTCAATGGGTAAAGAATCCACCTGCAGTAGAGGAGACACAGGAGGTAAGGGTTTGATCCCTGGGTCAGGAAGATCCCCTGGATGAAGAAATAGCATTTAAAGACAGCATTTCTAATCAGTGGAGAAATAATGGCTACTAAGAATAATGCTGGGAAATTATCTAATCAGAGAAAAATAGAGTTAAACCATCATCAACTACTTTACAGCAAACTAAACTCCAAATGGGTTATGGAGGTACATATAAAAGAGGGACCTTATAATATTATTCAAATTGTGCATACGTGCTCAGTTGCTCAGTCGTGTCCAACTCTCTGTGACCCTATGGACTGTAGCCCACTAGGCTCCTCTGTCCATGGGATTCTTCAGGCAAGAATACTGGAGTGGTTGCCATTCACTTCTCCAGGGACTGATCTTCCCAACCCAGGGATCGAACCTGTGTCTCCTATGTCTCCTGCATTGGCAGGTGGATTCTTTACCACTGAGCCAACTGGGAAGCCCTTATTCAAATTGCCCACTATGTAAAAACAGGCAAACAAAAAAGCAAAGACACTCAAATTCACTAAGAATCTAGAGTGAAAATTAAAAATGACAATGAAATACCATTAAATCTCATTTGGTAAAATTTAAAAGCTTGGTAATATCCTGAGTTGGCAAAGATAAAAACACTGTTGTGGGGACAGTCAGTTATTGAAGCTTCTTTGGAAGTGACTTGGGCAATAATATTTGTCACAATAGTGCAGGTCCTTTGATAAAGTAATTCCACTTCAGTGATGTATCCTAAGGAAACATGCAAAGAGTCATGTCCAAGACTATTCACTGTGACACTTGTTTGTAGTAGTGAAAGCTTCATAAGCCTAGAGATGTTATGTCTGGACCATGGAATTTTACAGGTAGGCCGTAAGTCTGGAAATATTCATTAAAATCATTTTGTCATGTATTGAATGTAATAATAATAAACCATTGTAATGTTTCTAAATTTGAGGATGTGTAGAACATTAAGAATGAAGTAGACCTATAGGTGGGCTTCCCAGGTGGAGCTAGTGGACATAAGAGATGCAAGTTTGTTCAATCATGTCTGACTCTTTGCGACCCCATGAACTGTAGCCACAAGGCTTCTCTGTCCATGGGATTCTCCAGGCAAGAATACTGGAGTTAGTTGCCATTTCCTCCTCCAGGGGATCTTTCCGACCCAGGGATAGAATCCAGGTCTCCTGCATTGCACCATATGGTTCTCTTCAATGTTTATTGCAGCACTATTTACAATAGGCAGAACACGGAAGGAAACTACATGTCCATTGACAGATGAATGGATAAACATGTGGTACATATATACAATGGACTGCTACTCAGCCATAAAAAGGAATGGAATTTGATCATTTGTAGCGATCTGGATGAACCTAAAGTCTGTCACACAGAGTGAAGGAAGTCAGTAAGAGAAAAACTAATATTGTATATTAACACATATGTGTGGAATCTAGAAAAATAGTACTGATGAACCTATTTGCAGGGCAGGAACAGAGACTCAGATGTACAGAATGGACTTGTAAACATGGCAGGGAAAGGAGTGGGTGGGACAAATTGAGAGAGTAGTATTGACATATACACACTACCACATGTAAAACAGACAGCTAATGGGAGGCTGCTGTATAGCTCAGCTCAGTGCTCCGTGATGACCTACAGGGGTGGAATGGGTGGAGGGGTGAGAGGGAGACTCAAGAGGAAGGGAATACATGTATGCATGATATACAGAAGAAACTAACACAACATTGTAAAGCAATTATATACTTCAATTAAAAAAAAGATGTGGGGAAAAAAAAAAAGATTCCACTTAAAAATGAACTGTGGTATGTAGCTGCTATTAAAAACAGTGCTTTGAAGCCCACTAACCCAGAATATGGAGGGGCATGGTCCCAGTGCTCTCCACTCTGAGCACTCCTGGGGGCCTGGGTTCATTTCTTGGCCTTTTGGCTCAAGATGGAAATTGACATGCTGGCTGTGCTGGGAGAGCACCCTGGAGGCAAAGAGACTGAGAACCAGAGAGAATGACTGAGGGAGCCAGATCTGGGGAGGGAGTGAGGGGACTGACCTCAGTTTTTGGAAGGGCTGTCAGGTGCATAGATTAGTTCTCTGTGGCCCCAGCATCAGAATGAAAGCTGGATAAACAGAGATGTAAGAGGTGTCCCAAGATGAGATGGGCTGCCTTGAGAGGTGCAGGGGTTCCCATCACTGGATGTGTGCAAGCCAAAACCACAATGTTGGTGGCAGAGATTCTGACAACAGATGGGAGTTCAACTGGAGAACCTTCAAGGTTAATTCTCTCCCCAAATATTGACTGAGCTTCTCTGGTTCAGTCAATGTGTTGGGTACTGGAAATATAGGGGTGATTTAGAGAGACAGGCTCCCCACTTTCACTAAGAAAGCAAACAATATCACAAACTAACAAGCAAGCTGTTACTTTTTAGATATAACTCTGAAGATAATAGAACATGAAGCGACAGTGACTGGAATGGGGGACATTTTTAGATAGGGAGTTGGGAAGGACCTCTGAAAAGATAGCTGAGACCTGAAAGAATGAGAGTCATTCATGCAAATATTTTTCTGGACATAAGGAACAGAACATAGTAAAAGGATTAAGAAGCTGTCATAGTATTTGAAGCAGAGTGCTATGATATGATTTAAGGTTTAAAAGGTTCCCTCTTGGCACTATGGGAAGCGGTGAGGATGGGAGGAAAGGAGGCAGGGAGGCCAATTAAGAGGCCATTTTAGTCAAGCAGGAGAGAGAGGGTGCCAAGTTGAACAAGAGTTGACAGCAGCAGAGTTGGAAAGAAGTAGATGGACTCAAGTTTTATCTTCTATGATTCAAAATCAATTCATCCAGTCACCTGATCCCAATTCAATTCAATCAGTTGATTCAATTTAGTCAATTGATCCCAGAAGTCGGCTGGCATTGAGAAGTGACTGCTTCCTAAACAATGTGTTAACTTTTATGGTTAGACATAATGACGTTTAATCTCCTTATATGGCAGTTGTTTTCATACATCCTGAGCTCTCATTTCCAAATATCCACAAGAATGGATGGCCAAGACCTTTTGAGATACCCGTTCTGATAGAATTGCACAAATCCTACTTGTTAGCCAAATCTGAGTGCAGAAGACCAGGACAAGGTCATGTCTTCCCATGACATTGCCTCCCTTTGGCACCGTAGCCTCTCCTCTTACCCCATAACTGGTGAGGATGTTTATTGGCTGGAAAAGCCTGGGTGAATTAAGCCTCTCTGAGCTTCAATTTCCTCATCTATAAAATGGAATTGTTAGGTTATATGAAATAATCTCCATAATTTGCTAACCACCGATGCCTGATTTTTAGAAAAGTGCTCAATAAATGACACCACTACCGCCACCACCTCACCTTTTGCCACAGCAAGCTTTGTGAAAGAATTATCTTCCCAGTGTCTTCTCATGTTTTTGTCTTTTGCTTTCTTCATGTCCCTGAATTGCATTCCCTACGTTCATACATGCTTCCCTCCTTTCACATCCCATCGCCAAATCCCCTGAATACGGTTCTCTTTTCTTAGTTGACGTGTCTCCTCTTTTAACGCTGTTGATCACACACACCAGTTTTTAAACCCATTCTCTTTGGGTTATTCCACTAAGCCATTCTCTCCTGGAAGGTTTTAACATGGAGAGAACCATGATCAGACTTCTACGCCAAAAAAAAAAAGCTACTCAAAACCACACCACAGCATTTTCACAGCACCTGGCACGTCGTCCATGTTCAGCAAGCGTGGCCTAATGTTGCTGCTGGTTGTGGCCATTCTCTATGTTCCAGCAGAGTCCTGTGCACACCTCTGTAATCTCACCCATCACACTGTGGTCTTGTCTCTGGTTTCCTTTCTCTAGGAGACTCCTTAAAAGCAGGGCCCTACTAGTCACAGATTTCTGGTGTCTGTTTCCTTATGGGAGGATTCAGATAGGGCCACGTGGCTTTCCTTGGTTATTGAAATGTGAGCAGAAGTGGTAGATGTCACTGCTGGGTGGAAAGCATTAACTTGCCAATGTGCCACTGTTTAATGCCTTCTTTGCACAGCAAGTGTGAAACCATGTGTCGATGTGGAAATGCAAGGCTCAGCCATGATGTGGAGGACGGTAGTCCTGGAGGGCCCCCCAGATCTGTGGCAGACTTTAGAAGAGGAATATATCAGTCTTTGAGGTTTTAAGACTCTAGGATTTTGGGTGGTATTTGTTGGTACAGGAAAGCCTAGCCTAATGTGAGTAAAGGTGAGCTATATCCCTTGAGCCTATGTAATGCTGTCTTCAGTACATTCAGTATCGGACCTTAAAAATGGGGATGGAGGGAGAGCAGAAGATGGCGGAGGAATAGGACGGGGAGACCACTCTCTCCTCCACAAATTTATCGAAAGAACATCTGAACGCTGACCAAACTTCACAAAACTACTTCTGAAGGCTGGCTGAGGACGTCAGGCTTTCACAAAAACTGCGCATTATCTTCAAAAGAGGTAGGAGAAATTATAAAAGATAAAAAGAGAGACAAAAGAGTTAGGGACGGAGACCCGTCCCGGGGAGGGAGTCGTAAAAGAGGAGGAATTTCCAAGCACCAGGAAACCCTCTCACCGGCGGGTGTGGGGGAGGATTTTTTATCTCGGAGGGCAACGTAACTGGGAGGAAAAAATAAATAAAATCGACAGATTACGTGCCTAAAGCAACTCCCAGCAAAGAACCCCAGACGCTCGCATCATCCGCCACCAGCAAGTGGGGGCTGAACGGAGAGGAGCGGGCGGCATTGCCTAGGGTAAGGACCGGGCCCGAGTGCCCCGAGGGCAATCTGAGGGAGCTAACGTGAGATAGTAACCTAAACTGTGGGACAGCGAGAGAGAGAACTATCCCGCGAAAAGCCCAAATCTAAGGCACTGCCGGCCCGCTCACAGAACAAAGGACTGAGCGATACCAGAGGAGAGCTAGCCGGCTGCGGACCGCGCCATCCCCCGCCGGACACAGCGGGCAGGCGGGGCCCGCCAGAGCCGGAAAGGGGCAAACTCGGCTCCAGAGAGGGCACCCCCTACCAAACTGCAAACAGGCTCCCAGTTTTTTAAGCAAAGACTGCCTGAGATCCCGGAGGGTCGACAGCAGCCGGGAGGGTCGCAGCCAGAGACCAGCTCCCCAGAACCGACACAAAGCACACCGGAGCCGGGCGCGCCCGTAAACCGAGGCGGGGACCAGGGAGGTGATAAGCCGCACCGCCCCAACAGGGGACAGCGCCCTCGCCAAACTCCTGGCCGCCTGGGCAGCTCCGTCCGGGAACGGCACAAGCCGCGGGCAAAATCGAGTCTGCGCCTTTGTGGAGTAACCGGGAGCCTGAACCTGAGCGGCTTAGTCCTGGGAAGTGCACGCAGCTCAGGGCCCGCTCCCCGGCCGAGTAACCTGAAGCCTGAGCAGGGTAGACGGGGAAAGCACACACGCCGTGAGCGGGGGCGAACCCAGTGCGGCCGAGACACTGCGAGCTTACCACACACACGCCAGAATTGCAGTGTTCCTTCCTCCCCACAGCACGATTGAACAAGCGAACCTAAAGAGATCACCTCCACCGCTTTGTTGCAGGGCGGAAATTAGATACTGAAGAGATCTCCAAACAGAAGCCAAATAAACAGAGGGAAGTGCTTTGGAAGGGACAGGCCAACAGATTAAGATCCCTGTAGCTAATACCGACTGCATTAAAAAGGACCTACAGATCTTGAAAAGTATAAGCAGGAATAAGGATCTATCTAAAACTGAGCAGATCCCACACTGCTCACAACAGCTCCAGAGAAAGTCCGGGATATATATATTTTTTACTATTATTATTTTTTTTAATTTTTTTTAATTTTTTTTTTAATTAAAAAAATTTTTTTTTCTCTTCTTTCCTTTTTCTTCAAGTCCTCTATTACACCTTTAACTTTCATTTTCATAACCCACTATTAACTTGCAAAAAAAAAAAAAAAACCCTATTTTTGAAGCAAACTACATACATATATCTTATACCTTTTGTGTTTTTTTTTTTTAATGTTTTTTTCCTGTTCTACATTTTTTTACTGTTTCTTTTTTTACTGTTTTACTGTTTTTTTTTCTTTTTACACTGTTCCCTTTTTTCTTTTTTTTTTTTTTTTTTAGATTGTAAGTTTTATAAGAGTCTAACCTCTACTCTAGATTTTTAATCTGTGTTCTACATATTTGATATCAACTTTGTACATTTAAGAACCCAATCTTTAGGACCCATTTTTACTCAGGAGTGTGATCACTGGCCTGATCACTCTCTCCCCCTTTTGATGCTCTTTCTTCTCCCCCAGGGAACCTCTATCTCCCACCCTCCTCCTTCTCTTCTCAACCCAATTCTGTGAATCTCTGAGGGTGTTCTGGGTACCGGAGAACACTTCAGGAACAGGATACTGCCCAGATCTCTCTCTCCCCTCTTAATTCCTCCCTTTCTACTCATGCTCACCTCTGTTACCTTCCTCCCCCCTCTCTATGTATCTCTGTGAATCACTCTGAGGGTTCCAAACTGTGGAAAGCACAGAGGGAAGTGCTTACTGGCTAGATTGCTCTCTCCACATTTGAATTCCCCTCTTCCCCTCCTGGTCACTACAACCCACCCCCCCCACCTCATCTCTCCATGTAACTCAGTGAACCTTTCTGGGTATCCCTCACTGTGGAGAATCTTTTCACCATTAACCTAAAAGTTTTATTATTGAGGCTGTATGGAAGGAGAAGTCTTGAGGCTACTGCAAGAATAAGACTGAAAGCCAGGGGAAACATTAATTAATAAGAGACCATCCAATAGCCTCCATAAATTCACTGAAACCAAGCTCCACCCAAGAGATAATAAGTTCCAGAGCAAGACATACCACGCAAATTCTCCAGCAACGCAGGAACATAGACCTGAGCATCAATATACAGGCTGCCCAGAGGCACACCAAATCCATAGACATCTCAAAAATTAATACTGGTCACTCCATTACACTCAAGAGAGCAGAAATCCGGCTCCACCCACCAGAACACCGACACAAGCTCCCCCAACCAGGAAACCTTGACAAGCCACCTGTCCAACCCCAACCGCAGTGAGGAACCTCCACAACAAAGAGGAACTTCATACTACCAGAATACAGAAGGGCCACGCCTAACACAGCAATCTAAACAAGATGAAAAGGCAGAGAAATACTCAGCAAGTAAAGGAAAATGAGAAATGCCCACAAAGCCAAACAAAAGAGGAGGAGATAGGGAATCTATCCGAAAAAGAATTTAGAATAAGGATAATAAAAATGATCCAAAATCTTGAAAGCAAAATGGAGTTACAGATAAATAGCCTGGAGACAAAGATTGAGAAGATGCAAGAAATGTTTATCAAGGACTTAGAAGAAATAAAAAGGAATCAATATAGAATGAATAATGAAATAAAGGAGATAAAAGACACTCTGGAGGGAACCAACAGTAGAATAACGGAGGCAGAAGATAGGATAAGTGAGGTAGAAGATAGAATGATGGAAATAAACGAAGCAGAGAGGAAAAAAGAAAAAAGAATCAAAAGAAATGAGGAAAACCTCAGGGACCTCTGGGACAATATGAAACGCCCCAACATTCGAATCATAGGAGTCCCAGAAGAAGAAGATAAAAGGAAAGGCCATGAAAAAATACTCGAGGAGATAATAGTTGAGAATTTCCCTAAATTGAGGAAAGAAATAGTCACAGAAGTCCAAGAAACCCAGAGAGTTCCAAACAGGATAAACCCAAGGCGAAACACCCCAAGACACATATTAATCAAATTAACAAAGATCAAACACAAAGAACAAATATTAAAAGCAGCAAGGGAAAAACAACAAATAACACACAAGGGGATCCCCATAAGGATAACAGCTGATCTTTCAATAGAAACCCTTCAGGCTAGAAGGGAATGGCAGGACATACTTAAAGTAATGAAAGAGAATAATCTACAACCCAGATTACTGTACCCAGCAAGGATCTCATTCAGATATGAAGGAGAATTCAAAAGCTTTACAGACAAGCAAGAGCTGAGGGAATTCAGCACCACCAAACCAGCTCTCCAGCAAATGCTAAAGGATCTTCTCTAAACAGGAAACACAGAAAGGATGTTTCAGCACGAACTCAAAACAACAAAGTAAATGGCAACGGGATCATACTTATCAATAATTACCTTAAATGTAAATGGGTTGAATGCCCCAACCAAAAGGCAAAGGGTTGCTGAATGGATACAAAAACAAGACCCCTATATATGCTGTCTACAAGAGACCCACCTCAAAACTAGGGACACACACAGGCTGAAAGTGAAAGGATGGAAAAACATATTCCATGCAAACGGAGACCAAAAGAAAGCAGGAGTCGCAATACTCATTTCAGATAAAATAGACTTTAAAATAAAGGATGTGAAAAGGGACAAAGAAGGACACTACATAAAGATCAAAGGATCAATTCAAGAAGAAGACGTAACAATCATAAATATATATGCACCCAACATAGGAGCACCACAATATATAAGGCAAATACTAACAAGTATGAAAGGGGAAATTAACAATAACACAATAATAGTGGGAGACTTTAATACTCCACTCACGCATATGGATAGATCAACTAAACAGAAAATTAACAAGGAAACACAAACTTTAAATGATACAATAGACAAATTAGATTTAATTGATATTTACAGGACTTTCCACCCCAAAACAATCAATTTTACCTTTTTCTCAAGTGCACATGGAACTTTCTCCAGGATAGATCACATCCTGGGCCATAAATCTAGCCTTGGTAAATTCAAAAAAATTGAAATCATCCCAGCCATCTTCTCTGACCACAATGCAGTAAGATTAGACCTCAATTACAGGAAAAAAACTATTAAAAGTTCCAACATATGGAGGCTAAACAACACGCTTCTGAATAACCAACAAATCACAGAAGAAATAAAAAAAGAAATAAAATTATGCATAGAAACGAATGAAAATGAAAACACAACAACCCAAAACCTATGGGACACTGTAAAAGCAATACTAAGGGGAAGGTTCATAGCAATACAGGCGTACCTCAAGAAACAAGAAAAAAATCAAATAAATCAACTAACTCTACACCTAAAGCAACTAGAGAAGGAAGAAATGAAAAACCCCAGGGTCAGTAGAAGGAAAGAAATCTTAAAAATTAGGGCAGAAATAAATGCAAAAGAAACAAAAGAGACCATAGCAAAAATCAACAAAACTAAAAGCTGGTTTTTCGAGAAGATAAACAAAATTGATAAGCCATTAGCCAGACTCATCAAGAAACAAAGGGAGAAGAATCAGATCAACAAAATTAGAAATGAAAATGGAGAGATCACAACAGATTCCACAGAAATACAAAGGATCATAAGAGACTACTACCAACAGCTATATGCCAATAAAATGGACAACTTGGAAGAAATGGACAAATTCTTAGAAAAGTATAACTTTCCAAAACTGAACCAGGAAGAAATAGAAGATCTTAACAGACCCATCACAAGCACGGAAATCGAAAGTGTAATCAGAAATCTTCCAGCAAACAAAAGCCCAGGACCAGACGGCTTCACAGCGGAATTCTACCAAAAATTTAGAGAAGAGCTAACACCTATCCTGCTCAAACTCTTCCAGAAAATTGCAGAAGATGGTAAACTTCCAAACTCATTCTATGAGGCCACCATCACCCTAATTCCAAAACTAGACAAAGATGTCACAAAAAAGGAAAACTACAGGCCAATATCACTGATGAACATAGATGCAAAAATCCTTAATAAAATTCTAGCAAACAGAATCCAACATCATATTAAAAAGATCATACATCATGACCAAGTGGGCTTTATCCCAGGAATGCAAGGTTTTTTTAACATCCGCAAATCAATCAATGTAATACACCACATTAACAAATTGAAAGAAAAAAACCATATGGTTATCTCAATAGATGCAGAAAAAGCCTTTGACAAAATTCAGCATCCATTTATGATTAAAACCCTCCAGAAAGCAGGAATAGAAGGAACATATCTCAACATAATAAAAGCTATATATGACAAACCCACAGCAAACATTATCCTCAATGGTGAAAAATTGAAAGCATTTCCCCTAAAGTCAGGAACAAGGCAAGGATGCCCACTTTCACCACTACTATTCAACATAGTTTTGGAAGTTTTGGCCACAGCAATCAGAGCTGAAAAAGAAATAAAAGGAATACAGATAGGAAAAGAAGAAGTAAAACTCTCACTGTTTGCAGATGACATGATCCTCTACATAGAAAACCCTAAAGACTCTACTAGAAAATTACTAGAGTTGATCAATGAATATAGTAAAGTTGCAGGATATAAAATTAACACACAGAAATCCCTTGCATTCCTATACTCCAATAATGAGAAAACAGAAAGAGAAATTAAGGAAACAATACCATTCACCATTGCATCAAAAAGAATAAAATACTTAGGAATATATCTACCTAAAGAAACAAAAGACTTATATATAGAAAACTATAAAACACTGATGAAAGAAATCAAAGAGGACACAAACAGATGGAGAAATATACCGTGTTCATGGATTGGAAGAATTAATATAGTGAAAATGAGTATTCTACCCAAAGCAATCTACAGATTCAATGCAATCCCTATCAAGCTACCAATGGTATTTTTCACAGAACTAGAACAAATCATCTCACAATTTGTATGGAAATATAAGAAACCTCGAATAGCCAAAGCAATCTTGAGGAAGAAGAATGGAACTGGAGGAATCAACCTGCCTGACTTCAGACTCTACTACAAAGCCACAGTCATCAAGACAGTATGGTACTGGCACAAAGATAGAAATATAGATCAATGGAACAAAATAGAAAGCCCAGAGATAAACCCACGCACATATGGACACCTTATCTTCGACAAAGGAGGCAAGAATATACAATGGAGAAAAGACAACCTCTTTAACAAGTGGTGCTGGGAAAACTGGTCAACCACTTGTAAAAGAATGAAACTAGAACACTTCCTAACACCGTACACAAAAATAAACTCAAAATGGATTAAAGATCTAAACGTAAGACCAGAAACAATAAAACTCCTAGAGGAAAACATAGGCAAAACACTCTCCGACATAAATCACAGCAGGATCCTCCATGACCCACCTCCCAGAATATTGGAAATAAAAGCAAAAATAAACAAATGGGACCTAATTAAAATTAAAAGCTTTTGCACAACAAAGGAAACTATAAACAAGGTGAAAAGACAGCCTTCAGAATGGGAGAAAATAATAGCAAATGAAGCAACAGACAAACAATTAATCTCAAAAATATACAAGCAACTTCTGCAGCTGAATTCCCGAAAAATAAATGACCCAATCAAAAAATGGGCCAAAGAACTAAACAGACATTTCTCCAAAGAAGACATACAGATGGCTAACAAACACATGAAAAGATGCTCAACATCACTCATTATTAGAGAAATGCAAATCAAAACCACAATGAGGTATCATTTCACACCAGTCAGAATGGCTGCTATCCAAAAGTCTACAAGCAATAAATGCTGGAGAGGGTGTGGAGAAAAGGGAACCCTCTTACACTGTTGGTGGGAATGCAAACTAGTACAGCCACTATGGAGAACAGTGTGGAGATTCCTTAAAAAACTGGGAATAGAACTGCCATATGACCCAGCAATCCCACTGCTGGGCATATACACCGAGGAAACCAGAATTGAAAGAGACGCGTGTACCCCAATGTTCATCGCAGCACTGTTTACAATAGCCAGGACATGGAAGCAACCTAGATGTCCATCAGCAGACGAATGGATAAGGAAGCTGTGGTACATATACACAATGGAATATTACTCAGCCATTAAAAAAAATACATTTGAATCGGTTCTACTGAGATGGATGAAACTGGAGCCCATTATACAGAGTGAAGTAAGCCAGAAAGAAAAACAACAATACAGTATACTAATGCATATATATGGAATCTGAAAGATGGTAACGATAACCCTATATGCGGGACAGAATGAGAGACACAGATGCATGGAACAATTTTATGGACTCTGAGGGAGAAGGTGAGGGTGGGTCGTTCTGGGAGAATGGCATTGAGACATGTGTATTGTCATATGTGAAACAGAGCACCATTCCATGTTCGATGCATGTGACAAGGGCTCGGGGCCGGGGCAGTGGGATGATCCAGAGGGATGGGAGGGGGAGGGAGGTGGGTGGGGGGTTCGGGAAGGGGAACACATGTAAACCCATGGCTGATTCTTGTCAATGTATGGCAAAAACTATTACAATATTGTAAAGTAATTAGCCCCCAAGTAAAATAAATAAATTTATAAAAAAAAAAAAAAAATGGGGATGGAAACAATAAATGAATAAATAGGGAACAGAAGGGAGAAAAAACCCTTAGGCTTATGTATTGGTGACTGTGGCTGATTATTTTAGTAGTTAATCATCTGTTACATTTCTGTAGCATTCGTAAAGGACTTTCACACCCATTTCTTGTGTATCCCTACACTCGATTCCTAGAGCCAGGTGCCAAGGGAGAAGTGAGTCTCAGTAGTATTAGGCGGTGGCAGAGCTAGAGCTCAAACACTGGTCTCTTGTTTCCTGGTTCAGGGCTCTGTCCACTTCTCCCCTAATATCTACAAATAAGGCCAGGCCTGTGGGCTCTAGTTGGCTAGGTTGTCACCTATCGCCGGGGGTCCTGGCCACAGTGTGCCTGTCTCTATGCCAGGCTAGCCCGGCGCTTGGCAAGAGAGGCTGGAGCACACGTCCTTATCATGGAAATGCCGGGATTTGTGCCCAAAGGACTTCAGTAGCCACACACGCACATTCTGTCTCTCTCTCACATCTGTTGACATTGAGTTCCACGTGAATTCCAGCTGTCTGTGTGTCCCCATGTGTGCACACTCACGTGTGCACCTGCACACTGTATAGTCATACTCATACCCACATGCTGATACACATTTAAATATTCTTTCACTTATTCACATCTTTTTGTATGTACATACATTTGCACATGCACGCACACAGAATTCATATTTGAGTGATGGCTCAAATGCTGATACATACTTAAATGCATGCATCTATATTCACAAATATACACACACAGTTACATAACTGAAAATAATACCCTTCATGTGTTTTCACTCGTAACCACTTTTACATATTCTTACATGTACATGCAGATATATGCGCATCCCCATTACACACATTCACATGTGCAATTATAACCATAGAAGTATACCTACTTATTATGTTCATATCCATACATGATCAGACACTTTTCTATCTGCGGTTACCTGTCTATATGGGCTTTCTAGTGGCTCAGACAGTAAAGAATCTGCCTATAATGCAGGAGACCTGGGTTCCATCCCTGGGTTGGGAAGTTCCCCTGGAGAAAGAAATGGCAACCCACTCCAGTATTCTTGCCTGGAGAATTCTATTGACAGAGGAGCCTGGCGGGCTACAGTCCATGGTGTCGAAAAGAGTCGGACACGACTAAGGGACTAACACTACCTGTCTAAATATATTCAAACTAGTGTGCACAGGTACACAGGCCTATGTGTGCATTTGCAGAAATACATGGTCCTGCAATATACACATGCATGCACATCCTCCAATGACATATAGATGCTGCAGAGCACACACTGATGCTCCCCCATAAGCATGTGTGGTCAGACAAACTGGCTGTTCCCGTTGAGGTCCTAGGTCCACATTTTTGTCTTATAGAGTGCTGGAGGTACTGCTGTAGATCAGCACCCCTCTTCCCTTTCTCCTTCCTACTTTTCTGTCCCAACTCCTACTTTCGTCTTTTTGCACAGGCTCAGAATCACTCCAAATTTCGAATGAAGGTCAGCCAGCCTCAGTGCTCCCCCCGTCAGGAATGGATGGAGACCCCTGTTGCTTTGCTGGCTGCCTGCCTACTCTCAGCTCTGGTGAATAAAGCTGGGCCCTGGGAGGCAGACAGTCAGGCCTGGGGACTCCAGCTGGTTATAGAGCTGCTCTGCACTCCTGCTGCTCTTAGAGAACAGACACAGCCTGGAAAGTTTCTGACATTGGGACTGTGACCATATTACCACAGACCCAGGGTACACGACCAGCTCATTGCTTGGTTGGTGAGGCCGAGCCCTGGGTTGGAAGTATGGGGCCTGGGCATGTCTGTTCAGTGAAGTTCCCTTTCAGCTCTGATTTCCTTATGATGAAAAGAAACAAGCAAGGGCTGGATAATCCCAAATATCTGGACATTAAGTGTTCATATTTGGCTCAGAAGAACATGGGGTTTGGGGTGATATCTGACATCAAATCCTACTTCTGCAACCGATTGTGTGTCCTTATGCAAGGGACCTAACCTTTCTGAGCCTAAGTTTTATTATCTGTAAAACTCAGCAGTGGCTACAGGACTGGAAAAGGTCAATTTTCATTCTAATCCCAAAGAAGGGCAATGTCAAAGAATGTTCAAACTACTGCACAATTGCACTCATTTCACATGCTAGCAAGATTATGCTCAAAATCCTTCAAGCTACTCTTCAGCAATACGTGAACTGAGAATTTCCAGATGTACAAGTGGATTTAGAAAAGGCAGAGGAACCAGAGATCAAATTTCCAACATTTGTTGGATCGTAGAGAAAGCAAGAGAATTCCAGAAAAACATCTACTTCTGCTTTATTGATTACACTAAAGCCTTTGTGTGGATCACAACAAACTGTGAAAAATCCTTAAAGAAATGGGAATACCAGACAACCTTATCTGCCTCCTGAGAAATCTGTAGAACCAGACGTGGAACAACAGACTGATTCAAAATTGGGAAAGGGGTATGTCAAGGCTGTATATTGTCACCCTACTTATTTAACTTCCATGCCAAGTACATCATGTGAAATGCCAGGCTGCATGAATCCCAAGCTGGAATCAAGATCGATGGGAGAAATATCAACAACCTCAGGTATGTAGATATGGACTTCCCCAGTGGCTCAAATGGTAAAGAATCTACCTACAATGCAGGAGACCTGGGTTTGATCCCTGGGTCGGGAAGATCCCCTGGAGAAGGAAATGGCTACCCGCTCAAGTATTCTTCCCTGGAAGGCTACAGTCCATGGGGTTGCAAAGAGTCAGGCACAACTGAGTGACTAACTTTTAGATACAGAGATGATACCACTCTAATGGCAGAAAGTGAAGAGGAACTAAAGAGCATCTTGATGAAGGTGAAAGAGGAGAATTAAAAAGCTGGCTTAAAACTCAAAATTCAAAAAACTGGGATCATAGCATCTGGTCCCATCACTTCATGGCAAATAGAAGGGGAAAAAGTAGAAGCAGTGACAGATTTTATTTTGTTGGGCTCCAGAATCACTGCAGATGGTGACTGCAGTCATGAAATTAAAAGATATTTGCTCCTTGGAAAGAAAGCTATGGCAAACCTAGACAGCGTGTTACAATGCAGAGACATCACTTTGCCAACAAAGGTCCATATAGTCAAAGCTATACTTTTTCCAGTACTCATATATGGATGTGATAGTTGAACCATAAAGAAGGCTGAGTGCCAAAGAATTGACACTTTTGAGTTGTGGTGCTGGAGAAGACTCTGGAGAGTCCCTTGAACTGCAAGAAGATCAAACCAGTCAATCCTAAGGAAATCAACCCTGAATATTTATTGAAAAGATTGATGCTGAAGCTCCAATACTTTGGCCACCTGATGCGAAGAGCCATTGAGGGCAGGAGGAAAAGGGGGCAGGAGAATATCAGACGGTTAGATAGCATCACCAACTCGATGGACATGAATTTGAGCGAACTCCGGGAGATAGTGGAGGACAGGGGAGCCTGGTGTGCTACAGACCATGAGATCACAGAGTTGGACATGACTTAGCGACTAAACAACAACAACAAAAATGGAGATAACATGTCCTGCCTCATGGGGGTTGTTGTGAGGTGCAAATAAGATGATACACATGGAAGTGCTCTGAATAATGCCTGGCACAGTGGCATTTAATGTGTGGTTCTTGCCCTTTTTAGTGTTCCATATTAGTACAAGTCTATAGTCTTGCTTTTGAATGCAATCTTGTTTTCTAAGCATATTCAGAGTGACAAGAAAAGAGGCTTGAATGGGAAAGTGATCCAGAGGGTTTGGTTGGTGGGATCTAGGGGAGAAAGAAGCTGCAGGGGAGTGGAGCTCTTGGCTATTGCAAGGAGGCCTGGACCTGGGTTTCTGTCGCACCCAGTGTATGCTGTGTGACCTTGCTCAGGTGATGTCACCACTCAGAGACATTGGATTCCCTTTTGGTAAAGACTGATTTAGTTTCTTAGCAGTTTTTCTACCTCTGAGATTTTAGGTTTTCTCCTGAATTATCTGCAATGTAAATTAAATACATACTGATAATTAAGAAACCCGTAGGAAAAAAAATCACGGTATTATTGAATGTGGAAGCCAGAAAATGACAACTCTACTTTGGATTAACTTTAGTTAATAAAGAGAAAACTGTGTCAGCTGTGGCCCATTCCCAAAGAAGCACCTCATTGCCAGTCCTTCATGTTCTGTCTATACATTATTTATTTCTGCCCCAGGGAGCCATCTCTCTGGGCTCCTCCCCTCATTGGTCACCTCCATTTTCAGTACTATTTTCTCCTGAGCCATGCTGAGCCTGGCATGATTTGAGGTTGGGTTTCCACTTTGGGTAACACTTAGATTGTTGCTTAAGTGTGTTTGTGGGCCTGGGGTCCCTCAATTTCCCATGTCTGTGCTCTTCAACCATTTTGCCATTTTGCCTTTTTGCATGTCTTTTTCTTGGGGATGGTTTCCTGGCAGTTATGAGAATTGGACCCTAATTCCTGCTCGGTCATTAACTAGTTCTGGGATGGGGGTGTCTCCAAATCTCCATTTCCTCAGCCATACACTGGGGAGCATTGTATCTGCCATGTCTGCTTTATAGAGTGGTTTTCAGAGCAAGTATTTGGTGAAGGAATGAAGTGAGAGAATGGATGTGAAAGCTGTTGAAAATTATGAGTGGCATCTGAAAATAATAACTACCATTCATTGTGTGTGTACTTTGTGTCCGACCCTGTGCTCAGCACTTCTGTGCCTTATCTCCCAATCCTCAACAGTCCCAGGTGGATGCTGTTGGTCCCCTGCTCTACAAAGGAGGAGGCTGACTTAGGCTACCTTGTGCATGGCCACAGAGCCGAGTCTCAAATTTCATCTGGGCACGGAAGACTGTGTCCTAATTGCTATACTGTCTCTGTAGAAAGTGTATGTAGCAGGAATAAAGTCTGAAGAGGAAGACAGGATATACTGGAGAAGGGAAAACTAAGGCTCAGAGAAGTCAAGGAATTGCTCAGGATCACACAACTAATCTGGGGTGACTTTGGGGCTTCAGTGCCCAGGGCCCCCATCATTGCCCCCATCATTCTCATCATCGTCATTGGAAACAGTAAGAGCACTTACAAAGCATTTACTCTGAGAAACGCTTTCCTGCTTATAATTTCCATCCATAATAACTTCAGGAGGCAAAAAAATTAACTTGGTGAAGTAGTATGATACTAATCACCCTTGGGATTTTACAGACAAAGAAGTTGAGGCTTAAAGATAACAAAGAAAATCAGCCTCTTACATATAGTGAGTGAATCCAGGTCTCTGTCAGAGTCTCAGTTTTAACCACCATGCAAAACAAGGGCAAACCACTACTAATGGTAGTAATCTGTAACAAGGAAATAGATTTCTGTGTGACTGTTATAGGAAAGCAGGGGTTGGGGTGGAGTGCAGATACGTACACTTGTCTCAGATAACCAGTTCCTTACATAATGGGGTCACATGTAAACCGTGACTTGGTTTGATAACTCTTTCCCATTTTGGAAGAGTGGAAGTTTCAACATTCGCCACACGCACTGTGAATGATGCAGATGTCCATGCACGTCTGGTCTGGGAGGGAGAAGAACAGCAGAGGGGTTCACTAGGAGCTCTGAGAAGGCATCTATGCACAGGGTGGAACGACATGGCTTTTGGACCTGGAGGTCCAGTGAAAAGCAGCCATGCTTGTTCTAGTCGATAGGCAGGACAATCTCCACATGGAGATAAAAGGCCTGTTGGTTTTAGGGACTTTGATTGCTTGACTTGACCATATTAAAACAGACCTCTCTGTAAAAGGATAGATTTTGGACCATTTGCCCCATAACATATAGACCTCAGCAATTTTTGCCAATCTGGGACTAAAAGGTTAAATCTAATTGGCATAAATATTTCAGACCAAATAATGGTTTGAATCAACAGACAGTTTATCAGATTTGGCTTACTTATTTAAAAAAAATTACTGAGTACCTGTTATTAAATCACTGTGCCAGGTGCTGAGGTTCCCACAGGAAATGAGATAAAATTCTGGCCCCCAGAGAACTGAGCTACATTACAGTGAGAGGAGGGACACACGGGCAGACTGTGAGAGTGTGAGAATGCATGGCCAACGCATTCTGTGGGGATTGTAGCACACTTCGTGAGAATGGGTAGAAGGAACCCATCCTAGCGTTAGGTCAAGTGCACATATGAACTTACACACATGTACGTGCGTGTTAGAGTGTGAAGACTTCCTGTGGAGGTCATCCTAAGCAGAGAGTTAAGGGAGTCTGAGGGTTGGCAATGGAAAGGAGGCTGGAGTGGGGGCCCTGGGCAGAGGCCTCCGCAGCATGAAGAGAAGGCTGAAAACCAGAGAGCAAGCACCTCCCGGGTGGAGAAGGCTGAGCAATTCCATTCATCCAGAATGGGACGTGAGAGGGAAGAGATGCAGCCAACCAGAATCAGAGGGGCCTTGCAAGCTTGATGCTGAAGGCGAGGGGGCCACGGGGGAGGTGTTAAAGCAGGGGACTGGTGTGGTTAGGTAGGTATCTTAGAAAGACCACGGTGTAAGGAAGAATGGATTGGAGGGGGCAAGATGCAAGTTGGGGACACTTTGCAGTAATGTGAGCAAGGCACCGTGGCAGCCTGAGCTAGACTAGGGGCAAGTGAACATCTGGGGATGGATGGTTTAGAGGATTTGAAGGCAGTAACATCTATAGGACTTGGTGATTGACTGACTGCTTCTCACTCTGTTCATAAAGAGATGATTTGAGGCTGCTTTAATTATTTTCTCACAAACTAGATTGTGCCCTTCAAAACAAGTACAATTGATTTTTTGTTTTCAAGCATTGAGAAAAATATTTTAAAGTAGCATTACATGTATTTATAATTATTAACATAAGATTTACTCCTTGCAGAAATTAGAAAAATATAAAAATACTGAAGGATATAAAATTCTCCATAAGTCTATGATCCAGGGATAATTGCTATTAACATTTTGGTTATTTTTCCTTCTAGAATTTTTTCTACTATAACAGATTTATTTTAAAATTTTCACTGTGGGAATTTTTAAATATCTCAAACATAGAAGAATCAACCAAGTATACCCATCTCAGCTTGTATAACCTGTCTTTTGCTATTCTGCAGCTGAATTTTAAACTTACAAGCAGGTCTTTATATTTTCTCCCCTAGCTCCTTGGCCATTTTCAGATATATGTCTTCACTCAAAACATTGAACAGGACAGTAAAAATGTCCCAATCTCATGAAGCCCTGAAAAACACCAGATTTCCCACCTCCTGAGCAAGACCAGTACAGAGGGTAAATATTTCAGGGGGAGAGATCTCCCAGGCAGTAACTAGCAGCCTGTGTTTTGACTCACTCACCATAGTTGTCTCAGCAATGGAACCGAAGCTGTTGATGAAAATGTTGCAGCTGACATTCACTGGGGGACCTGCCAATTAAAAGAGATTCCTGCTTAGCTCCACGGTCATGAAAAAAATTCCCCGGACGAGACCCATTTATGAAATGCTGAATTTAGGGATAGATCCCCTTTGGTGGAGGAGACCCGTACTTGTCCTCCATCCCACTCTCAGGTAGCAGGGACTCGCAGCCACATCGTTATGCCAGGTTCCCAAGTCCCTAAGTGAGCACCAGGTACAGAACACCAGAGGCGGAGATGTACTTTCATTAACAGAGGATGATTCATCATCCTGCCATATGGTTGAAATGCCTTCCCCAAACCCCACCAGCTGCCTTCTAATTTGTGGCCGAAATGTACTTACAGCTGCAACATTTGGAGGCCATCTTGGGAATTGCAAGAAACAGCAAGTTCCTTGCCCTGAACTTCTGAACCAAGAATGATTGTCTGAAAGGGCGTTGATGGGAATTACCAGCTGAGGAATCCAGAGGGAACCTCAAGGGACGTCCATAAGTCTTTGGTAAATACTTTCCAAGCAAGCTTTTTGAATCCTACTGCAAGGGTAGGAAAGAAGAGGAGGATTATTTGCCCTTTGGAATCTTGTTGCTAGCAGGACCTCTGTCCACTTGAAGCCTAGTCTCTTCATTTTGTACAATCAGTTACCATTTACTGAGCAGGGTTTGCTCTTGCACTGAGAGTATCACTAATGTTATCTCATTCTTCTCGGTAGCTCCATGAGAAGACACGGTTATTCCCGTTGTTTTACAGACGTGGAAGCAGGCTCAGAGAGGCTGTTTGTCCACGGCCACACAGCTAGTAAGTGGTCAAGCCTGAGCTCAAATTGGTCTAATTCCGAGGCTAGTGGTTTTAATGACTATACTTTTGGAGAGAGGTTCAGAGAAAGGAAGGGACATGCTCACGGTCATAATGTGGCAAAATCCAGGATTTTAAGCACCAGGTTTCCACTCATGCTGACAAGAGGGCCAGCATAAAATAACCAGGAAAGAATTTGAGGCCATGGGTAAAAGTTATGTAAGCAGTAAGAGTCCAGGTGTGAGAGAGGTTCTGAAGAGCAAAGCATTAGGGAAGCCCTTGTGAAGGTGATGATGACCTTGAGCTGACTTTGAAGGGGGTTCAGACTTGGATAATAGGTTATAATCCTTCACTTGAAGATGGCAACCTGCCATTTGTGAATTTTTTCCAGCTCTACTTTCTAGTTGATCCCCATGAGGTCCTGAGTTAGGCAGGGCAAAATTATTGTTTCTAGGTCCCTCTAGCAATGAGATTCCCAGCTTCACAGTAGAGCACAGAGAACTTTAGTAGCTCACCTGGACTTCTGTACCCAGCAAGTGGTGGAGCCAGGACTTGAATCCAAGTTTTCTTATACCCACTCCTCTCTGTTCATCTTGAAAAAGTAGCCCAAGCATTTCACCCAAACTCAACCAAGATTCTTTTCTTTTCAGAAATCCTGGGGTATAGAAAGGGACTCAATCCTGCTGTGAGAATCCAGGCTTTCCTTCCAAGGGTTTGCCAGGATCCCTGTGTTTGAGACACAGCCCCCAAATCTCACTGGCTCTTTTCTCTGAGGCATGCCCCTTGCCTTTTCTGGGATGCAATTTCCCCATCAACTTGGGAGAGTAGATCTTGATCTGGGCAGTCATTTTCAGCTCCAAGGGTTTGGAATTCCCTTATGGAAGCCCTTCAGTTGAATTACGAGGTTACCGCATGGGATTGCAGGGCTGGAGTGTTTCTGAAAGAGCACCTAACCAACTGTTTCTCAAACTGAGGTGCAGACGGGGTTGTCTGCCATAGAATCACCTGGGGAACTTGTCAAACTACAGATTCCTCAGCCCAACCCCAGGCCCAGTGAACCCAAATCTATAGGGATCAGCCCAGAGTGTATTGTTTAATGAGTGGCCTGAGTGATCCTCATGCAGAGGTGGGTTTAGGAACCACTGCTACTCATTCAGGGCTGAGCTCTTGATCACTTCCAGCAGTGGGGAACTCATTTCGTCTCGAGCAGCACTTTCCATAGTTGGATAGCTCTGCCTGCTAAAAACGTTTTCCTTATGCTGAGCAGAAAATTGCCTTCTTGGTCACTTTCACCAGAACAAAGGCTCATTAGGGTTTGGTTTTTTTCCCCTCATTTAGACTCAGATCCAGGTTTTTCTTTTCATTTAGCCTCATACCATTAAGATGCCCCAAAGAGTTACTGCCTGTGCCTTGAAATGACGTGCACAGAGTTCCCACCCAGGCCCTGCCAGTGTCTGGTGCTGTGACTCCCATATAAATTAGATCCTGATTTATGTGTGCGAGAGGGCGCCAGCCAAAAGGACCTCATGGGGAGGTGTGGTTCATTGAAATAAACCTGAAATTAAATTTTCCTCGAGAAAATTACAATCTGGCTGCCTTTGGCAGCAGTGTAATGTATATATTTCATTAAATATTAAAGTTTAATTTTGGTCTTGTGTGTATGTTTGCATTGGGCCATGCCCTCGATCCTGGGAGCTATTGTGATACACAGAGTCTTAGCGAAGATACAGAATATCAAAGCTAGCAGGGCCTGGTTCTCCTGGATCATTTCACAGATGCAGGAACAGAGGCCCAGAAGTGTCAAATGATTTACTCTGGGTCACAGACATCAGGTAAGTAGTGAGAGGGTTAGAATCCAGTTGTCAAGCTCTCTACTTCAGTGTTACGATTTTCACTGCCACTGTTCTGCAGAGCCCACTCTCCCCGGCACCCATATCTTCAGGTGAAACTGTTGAGTGATTCATCACTCTGTGGGGTCTTCAAACAAGGCAGGCCCCTTCCTGTTGTCTTGGGGTCATAGGGGCCTACTCTGCCTGGCCTTTACAAGAGCTCTGTAGTTTGTGGGGGGCTTTGGGGACATGTGAAAGGGGCCATGGGGCTCAGAAGCAGGAGGTACCCTGCAGTCAATGTTTCAGCCCTCACCACAAGGGAAAGTAGAGATCTTGCTCCTCTTTACCTGGGGTGGGGTTCCAAGAAGATGCACTTGGCTTAGAGCCCAAGTCAGAGGAGATTATAGGGGATAGAGATAGTGCAGGGTTGGGAAAGGCCCAAGGGATTGTCTCATCCTATATGTTTTGGGTCTGAGTCTTTGGAATAATGTTTTCAGGGTGGGGAGGGAAAGGGCCCTGATTCAATGGTTATGTCCACTGCTATGTAAGTAAGTAAATAAATAAATGAACCAGGGAGTAAGCAACTAAATAAATGACTAGCATTAGACAGAATTGAGTCAGAGCAGCTAGCTGGGTTAAAGTCCCCAGTCTTGGCATCATGACTTGGGTAAGTCACTTAATTGTTCTGCCTAGCATATTTTTAGGGTCATTTGCTCATGCTTTCATTTATGATGGGTTTACTGTGGGCCTTCTGTGTGCCAAGGGCAGTGGTATGCACAAAGGATAACTAGCACATGACACTTGGATGCCCCCACGTTCAGCAGATGGACAAGACCAAGGCACTTCTACTCAGGCTGGAGTTCTGAAGGAGCTCACGAGGGGGCGCCGGGGGGATGGAATTCCTGAAAACTGCAAAGCTGCAGATGCAAACTGGTGGTCAGTTTTCTCTGATGTGTTTGATTTGGCCCACGGTGTTTCTCAATGATATGGTTTAGCTGCCAACTTGAAAGATTTCACACAAACTCCCCGACTTAAGTCTCATCTGGGAAGGCATGCCACCCAGGCCCTGCATTCCTACCTGGCAGGAACTGAGACCTGGCCGCCCTTAGCGGAGCCTGTGCTTTCTGGTTCTCTCTGCTTACCCCAATCCTATTTCAGTTGTGTGCCGTACCTGCTGGGCCCCTCTGGGTGTTTGAGACTGTGACTCTGGTGAAGGGCTGGCATGCTGACTCACTGTCTTTGAGGGAAGAAAGGTGGTGCTAACAATCCTGGAAGAGAATGGCCTCAGGAGTGAGGTGCTGGGGAGCAGGGGTGGAAACTGGGCCCCCAAACAAACCTCAGTGCACCTCCCAGCCTGTTTTCCATTTGCAGAGCACTCTGAGAAGTGGACTTGGGGGGGTGGGCAGTGGTAGGGGGAGCCGATACTAGAAGCTGTTAGCAGCTGTCACATCTCTTGTTTGGTCTTGGACTTGAGCCTAAAGGAACAGCAAAGAAGGGGGTCTGGAATCAAGAATTGATTAGGAGGTTGGCTGTGGGTCTTTGAAATAAGATTTTTTCAGGGGTGCTGGGAGGAAGGTCAGGGTGCACAGTCTTCCAAGGAGGTCCTCAAGTCTGTGCCTGCAGAAACTTGCCCAGCAGTTAGAGATGGTTACAGCCTCCTGAGGCATCAGTGGATGACAGGAACTTGCCCCTCTTGTTGTAAGACATAAGAGCTCAGAGGACTGTGAACCAGAAGAAGCTTCTCAGATCACTTCATTTGTGGTTAATAAATGGGCTACCCATAGGGCATAGCTGGCTCCCAAACATGTTTTGTTTGTATTTACATGTGTTAGGTTCCAGGAAGTTTCTCATTAATCTTGATTTGTGGCTTTCCTTGAACTTTGGGATGGTCTGGCAGCACAAGACCCACAGTCCTGTAGGGTGACCAGGGACTCGGGGGACGGAGGGGCTGCCTACTTTCCAGGGGCCTGCACCACTGTGTTTCCATATCTCTACCACTCTCTATTATCTTACTAGGCACTTGAAATTGTGGCTCTTATTAGGTGAGAGAGTTCCAAAATTATTTGTTATTCCAGGGGAAGCTTTCAGTGGATGAACTGTAGTTAGAAGCTTCTCATCTAAGACAAATAAAAGTACAGCTGCTTAGGGGAGAAGCAGGGGGGTGGTTTGCTCATCTTGTCCTCTGTTTCTCTCTTTTGGGACACAGGGATGAAGCCCCAGGACTCCATGAGGCACAGTTTAAAAACCACAGAGATAGCCCGCTCCATCCCTGCCCAGGCCAGGAGACTGAAACCCAGAGAAAGAAAGAGGCTTACCCAAGCTCAGAGGGTAAGTTTGTACCTGAAGCAAAACCTGAACCCATTTCTCTACATTCTGCGTCCATTGCTTGTCCATTAGTAAAGCTAGCAAGTGGGTTTAGTTCCCATACTGACACAGGCGACCAGAGATCCTGTTGAGTTGGACTCTCCAAGGCTTTGTTTGGTCTTGTTGAATTGACTAACAGTATCTGCCTTGGGGGTAGAGGAAAGAGTCATGGAATTCATACTGGGTATTTACCATATGCATCCAATTCAGTGCTGCTTGTTGCCACAATCTCGGAGAGCAGATCCCTGGGGCTCTGAAAGGCAAGTTTATCTACCTTTGAAATTGGGCCTGATCCTGGCGTCGTATCCAGAGGTCCTCCCCATGAGCTTATCCAGGAAATCGGACGGCGACATGGGCTTGGAAGCAGACCGAGCAGCTTCAGCCTCCTTGGAAGCAGCAAGGCTAAGAAAGGAGATAGGAGGCAGATGGTTAATGAGGGCTTTTCTCACGCTGAGATCAGATCCCAGCCTTGCTCAGCCCAGCTCTAAGAACCATTGGAGAAATAGGAAATATGGGTCCTTAATGAGGTAAGGCCCAGGCTACCTTGTTTACCCAGCCCAGGTATCAGCCAGCGTGGGATCCTGGCAGGCGGCCGAGAGTGTCTGATTGATGCTAAGAAACTGCTGATTCTTTTGAGGCTGCATCTCTAAGGTTTTGAGCAATCACCCTTGACTGCTGGTTTCCCTGGGAGAGGAGACTGAAGGGTTAACTTCACACGAGGCCAGCCCTGTGTTTTGGGTGCCTGTACTTTCAGAGGTCCATGGAACAGTGCAGCCAGAAAGAATCTTAGAGATCAAGTAGGCCAGCCTTTTTGGGCTTCCCTGGCTGCTCAGTGGTAAAGAATCCTCCTGCCAATGCAGGAGATGTGGGTTCGATCCCTGGGTTGGGAATATCCTCTGGAGGAGGAAATGGCGACCCACTCCAGTATTCTTGCCTGGGAAATCCCATGGACACAGGAGCCTGGTGGGTTACAGTCCATGGGGCTGTAAAAGAGTTGGGCACGACTGAGTGACTAAACAACAACAACAACAGTCCAGTCTTCCCCCAAAATTTCTCTTCAGAATGAGCTACTAATATTTTTTTAAAGAAGATGCCCAAGTCAAATGCATTTGGGAACACAAATGGAACCAGCCATCTTTACCTTGGGTCTTCTCAGAATCTTTGACAAGCTTAGATGCCTATACTTATGGGACTCTCTCAAAACACTTTCAAAAATGCTCTCTCAAAAACACTCAAAGTTTCAAAACACTTTAAAGAAACTGAGACACAGCTAATGAAGGAGATGTAGGTTCCAGAGTAAATCAGTGGTCACTTGCCCGGATGTAGCCAGAATTGCAGGGTTTGAAATCAAACTGGGGATGCTTCACATTGTTTCTGTCACCCTCCCCTCACAACAAAGTTTTAGGTTTTCCTTTGTACCATAGTACGTAGTACGAATGACTGAGGTCTAAAACAGGGGCCCTCCCCCTGCCATACTCTTCGAGGCATGCACGTTTCTAGGTTGACGATTAATTATTTCTGCTGCTTTGGGTGACTGAGCTTCCCTGACCTGAAACGATTATATCCAGGAGATAGCTGGAAGCTGGTGCAGCCCCGCTGCGTGTGCTGTGGGGCTTGTATGCTGGAGGAGGTGCATGTGTAGAGATGCACGTGTGTGTCGCATAAAATGAGAGCTTCTGTCACCCGGCCAAATAGGACGTGGTGTTCTCCAAGGATTTGCGCTGCCTCTTGTGTTCTTTGCCGTGGCTCCTTTTCTGATGTCAGAGTTGTCACTGTCTAAGTGATCCCCTCTAATGGATGGCCCTCATATCTCTGTCTCCACCCTGTCCTTTCCCATAGGCCCCCTTTCTTCATTTGCAAACACCTGGGGCGCATGTCCATCAGGGTGTCCTGCCATGCCTCAAGTTCATTCTGAATCAGATGCTGCAGCTTCCTTCCCAAACTTCCTTCCCAAAGTTTCCCTGGTGGCACCGACATCTTCCCATTCTCTAGGACCAGATGCTTCAGCACTGTCTTGTCTCTGTGTCCCCTCTCCTCCCATGTCCCTTCGCTCACTGGGGCCTTTCCAGTCATGCAGGTGTCATGACTGTGCTATCTTGTTGGAAGTTCCTTGTGTTTGTGTTCCGAGGCCAGCAAGTGTGGTGGGTTGCCTTTATTGTTTGTTTCTTTAATCTACTGTGTCTACCATGGTGTGTCTCACACATACTTGGTGCTCAATAATTGCTGAATAAATGAAATAATATTTTAATTAATCAAATATCTTGGTTAATAGGAAGTATTCAGAAATATTCATGTATGGATTAGCAATTTTAAAATAAGTAGACTATTATACTCACTAATGAAAAATAGTGAAAAGAATCAGTTATTCCTTTGAAGGTTCAGAAGATTTTCTAGGATGGTTGCATTCATGCTTAGTAATCTGAAGATTCCATATTCATATCCTAAAGGGCTCTTTTTAAAAATTTTCTTAATTGAAGAATAATTGCTTTACAGAATTTTATGGTTTTCTGTCATACATCAACAAGAATAAGCCATAGGTACACCCATGTCTCCTCCCTCCCAGACCTCTCTCCCATCTCCCTCCCCATCCCACCGTTCAGCCTGTCACAGAGTCCCTATTTGAGTTCCCTGAGTCACACAGCAAATTACACTGGCTATCTATTTTATAAATGGTATTGTAAATTTCTATGTTACTCTCTCCATACATCTCCCCTTCTCCCTCCTCTCCTTCCTCATGTCCATAAGTCTGTTCTCTATATCTGTTTCTCCATTGCTGCCCTGAAAATAAATTCATCAGTGCCATCTCTTTAGATTCTGTATATATGGGTCAGTATACAATATTTATAGTTCTCTTTCCGACTTACTTCTCTCTGTTTAATAGGCTCTAGGTTCGTCTACCTCATTAGAACGAATTCAAATGCTTTCCTTTTTATGGCTGAGTAGTATTCCATTGTATATATGTACCACAGCTCCTTTATCCATTCATCTATTGATGGACATCTAGGCTGTAAAAGGCTCGTTTTGATGGACAGAATGAGGGACAATGCATTATACTGTTTTTACAAGTGTGAGTATGGATGTTTGTGAGCTTGTGTGTTGTGGGTAGGTTTCTAGGTGTGATGAGTATGCATGTTTTGTGTATAAATGGATGGATGTGGGTGGATGCGTGGGGACTAGGGTGTGTATGAGGGCATTTATGGATATAGAGAGGATTGTGTTACATAGAAATGCTGTACAGAGAAACGCTGGGCTGGATGAAGCACAAGCTGGAATCAAGATTGCTGGGAGAAATATCAATAACCTCGGATATGCAGATGACACCACCCTTATGACAGAAAGCAAAGAACAACTAAAGAGCCTCTTGATGAAAGTAAAAGAGGAGAGTTAAAAAGTTGGCTTAAAGCTCAACATTCAGAAAAGTAAGATCATGGCATCTGGTCCCATCACTTCATGGCAAATAGATGGGGAAACAGTGGAAATGATGACAGACTTTATTTTCTTGGGCTCCAAAATCACTGCAGATGGTGACTGCAGCCATGAAATTAAAAGACGCTTACTCCTTGGAAGAAAAGTTATGACCAACCTTGACAGCATATTTAAAAGCAGAGACATTACTTTGTCAACAAAGTTCCATCTAGTCAAGGCTATGGTTTTTCCACTACTCGTGTATGGAACTATAAAGACTATAAAGAAGGCTGAGCGGCAAAGAATTGATGTTTTTGAACTGTGTTGTTGGGTGTTGGAGAAGACTCTTGAGAATCCCTTGGACTGCAAGGAGATCTAACCAGTTCATCCTAAAGGAAATCAGTCCTGAATATTCATTGGAAGGACTGATGTTGAAACTGAAACTCCAATACTTGGGCCACCTGATGCAAAGAACTGACTCACTGCAAAAGACCCTGATGCTGGGAAAGATTGAAGGAGGGAGGAGAAGGGGATGACAGAAGATGAGAGGGTTGGATGGCATCACCAACTCAATGGACATGAGTTTGAGTAAACTCCGGGAGTTGGTGATGGACAGGGAGGCCTGGCATGCTGCAGTCCATGGGGTCGCAAAGAGTCAGTCACGACTGGGTGACTGAACTGAACTGAACTGTGTTACATAGGTTTGGATATGCAAAAATATGAAGACCTGTGTTCCTGTCAAAGTGTGTTGTTCAGAGTGATATTTAGTATGGGCATTTTTGTGTGTACATATGGCATGTATGTAGACATGGCATACAGTGTGTGAAAATGTCAAATGCCTTTGTGGCTGTATATGTGTGGTGTATATATTGCATGTGTGTGTTACTGAAATGTACTGTCACATGTAATATAGAATAGTTCATAAAGAGTAACAAGAGCAGATGATTTGGAATCAATCCTGTCTTAGTCATTTACTGGCTATGTGACCATGGGAACATTACCTAACTTCTCTGAACTTCAGTTGCCTGATGCATCAAAAGAAGTTTTGCACAAGGAGTCACTGAGGTAGCACAGGTAAAAAATGTCAAAGACTGTTCTTAGTTCATAGCAGGCACTGAGTCTACTGTCTTGCTTTTCCACTACCGTGTGTGTGTGTGTGTGTGTGTGTGGCAGTTGAGAGTCAGTCTGGAGTTTTTCCTGGTCTCACTGCTGCTCTCAGCTGCGCTGTAGCCCCCGCGTGACTGGGAAGTCCTGCCAGGTGCCTTCCGTGGCCATACTTTACCACAGTCCCAGTCTCTTCTCCATTCAGCACCAGACCCATGGCTTCTGTGCGACTCTGGTGTGACAAAGGGGACCACGGGCACGTAACCGGTGATTTATGACTTTGTTGCTTCTATGATTCACTTCTCGAACCACTCCAGGAGTGGCAGTTATGAAGCTTTCATAAGCTCCTATTCTCTCTCAGCCCCTCCCCTCAGACAATAAGGTTTGGGAATGTGGTCCTCTTTCCTAGCAGTTACTATAGCCTAAGACTTCTCTTGCCCTCGGGCCTATTTCATAAGCCTGAATCCCATTAGGCAGTACAGTGAGAAAACGAATTCGCCCCAAATTATTCCCTACCATTTGCTATTAGCAAAGTATGCCATTTAATATCTGATCCTCCCCAAGCTGCAGCATCTTCTGATTATCCTAGCTCACACGTCTGCAGCGAGGCACTTATAGTCTGGTCACCTGGCCATTGACTCATCAACAGTCCTTGAATGGTGAACTGAACTGGTGGGAATTGAGACTCTGAGAGAATAACTGACCTCACATCACACGGCACTTGAATGAGGGAAAAGATTAGAACTCACATTTTCAAGCCCTGCTTCTTTCAAATGCTACAATGTATAGGAAAAACTTTTGTAAACTACAAAGAATATAAATCATGATAGTAGGTAGTATTACTACTTGTTTTGAAGCTCTGTTGTATTGTTACAGCCAAGAAAATCAAAACCTGTGCATGACCCCTGGTGATCCCTGTGCACACTCTGAATTTACCACACTTGAAACTGGGGAAGAAGTAGTTGTGACTTAGCAAAAGATCCTCTGTTTTGTCAGGTGACTCACAGTAGAATTCTTGGAAATTTTGAGATTCTCTAGTCTAGCCCCTCCCGTGTATCATGGTTTCTTGGAACACTGACAATTTTTTCCGAGTTTTTTTTTTTTTTAATCACTTCTATTATTAGTCACTTAAAAGTTTTCATTGCATTGACATGTACGTTTTAAAGGCCTTATCTTGTTTTCTGTGTATATTTCTAATCATCTTGAAAATTCATACAGTTTGGGTCACAGTGATATCAGATGTTGAATTATTTCTATTTATTTAAAAATGGATATGGAGGTGATATGTTTTAAATATTTGTTATTTAGGGGAAAAAAGTTCTCCTTGAATTATCTCACTTCTTTAAAACAAAGTAACTTTATATTTCACTCTTCACAAGTGAAAAACCAGTATTACTTGCTGTAATAGAGGATAACCATAGCAATGAAAACAAAACAGAAAGAGAAGAGTTTAAAATCCTAGTTAAATTCTGTTGCTGGCTGACATCCCAAGCCTGAGGCCTGCCCTTAGTTCCAAAAGATCAGCGAGCACTGGAAAGGTGTTAGAGACACAGTAACTCCCAATGGAGACTTTCTTCCTGGGATAATGCAAATGACTGAAATGATGATTCTACATTATTATTATGTGTTGAACCGCCTAAAATCGTCTCCCATCCCTTACTGCCCTCGTCCAAAGTTTCCCTAATTCTTTTTCTGATAAATCCTCCATTTGAATGTCAAATAGCCATGCCTTTCCACTTGATGATCATTGTACATTTCTAGCTATATTTAGACAGCACATTTTGCACAGAATTATTTCTAGGGCCCCCTCAAGTAAATCTGTGCTTTGCGCCTCTATGCGGAGAAAATAGGCATCCAGGGGCCCTTCATGCATATTTGAAGCCACTGCCTCTAGTGAGGTTAAGCCTTTGCTTATAGACAGTGAGAGACTGGACGCAGAGGCTGGGAATGAGTCCGAGAAATGAAACACTTGATTGTTAGGATTTGCTGACCCTATGAACGTATTTGGAAATGATGCAGATTGTTTCAGGGATTACTGAGATGCAATGTGGTGAATCAGACTTGATTTAGACAGATTTGATTAACAGTCCTTTTCAGAATGCCCATAAGGTCTCCTGGGACCAAGGGTTCTGTCCCTCATTGAGAAGGCTTATGGCGATGGCTGCACTGACTGGACAGAGCCTTGAACTGTCTAGTGCCTCTTAGTCAGGGCATCTGTCACACTAGGAGATTTTGGTACTTAAAGGACCTCAGTTTTGACTCCTAGTGACAGAGATTAAGCAAAAGTCCAGGAGTCTGTCTACAGTGGAATTGGAGGGAGGGTGACAGAGTGAAGAGGGGGCTTTGTGACCTTTGATGGATCACTTCCCTTTTGAGCTTTCAGTTTCCCAAGCTATAAAATGAGGGGATTAGAATAATCTCTAAGAGTCTTTCTGGTTCTAAACCATCATTTTAGTAATCTATAATATTCCCTCTTTTTTTTTTTTTCTTCTTTACACATCAGGTCTTGGGACCTGAATTTATCTGGACCCCTCTGGGGAGTATGAGTGTGTTTGTCTTGCTGCCTTCCCATCTAGTCTCCTCATTTTTCTTAAGTGGAACAGCTCATTTCTCAGGGATTTGTTGGAAGCCAGGCCAGATCAATGCTCAGATTCTCATTCTCTAGTTGCAGCATCAGTTGGAAATAGGTAATCAATGTGCAGTTGTCAATCTGAATTTCAAATGACCTGGGCTTGGCAGTTAGCCTGGGGAGAAACTGTTTCAATTAGACCCTTCATGGTACCACATGCCCAAGGACCGTGGCGGGTGGGGGTAGCAGTGGGGGGGTCCCTCCATCTTGACCCCAACATATTCCATGTCCTGAGTTCACCATGGGTGGGAAAGTCAGGAGGTCAGGGATGGGGGAAAAGGGAGGAAGGACAAAATGAGGGGCAGAAGAGTGATGCAGAGGCTGAGGACAGCCAAGGGAGGGATGCAGGGAGCTGGAGGAGGAAGTTGGAGGCACAGAGTAAGAAGAGAAGCAGGGGTGGGAGAGAGAGAGGTAGAGGAAAGTGGAGGTGTCTAGGCATGGCTCGTGCTATAACTGAGGAAGTCAGTGAGCACAGAGGATGGGTACCCAACTGCACCTGGTGGGAGGAGGTGGTTTCCAAGAGGCTTTGTGGAGATAGTGTTTTTTACAGTAAAACATGAAGGTTGGGTATGGAATTGATCTGGAAGAAACAGAGAAGGAGAGTGTTTTGGGTAAAAGGAACAGCATGTGTAAAGTCCAGAGGTGAGAGAGGACTTGGAGAATTAAAGAAAAGTTAAGCACGTGTGGGAGTGAAGAGGGGAATGAAGGAGAGAGAGAGGGAGAGAGAGTGGGAGGGACACAGAAAAAGAGAAAGGATGAAGAATTGAGAATGGAACACTTCAAGGTTGGGAGTAGCCAGGATTGCACCCCCTGTTCTGTGTCCTTGTGGTGGGTCTGGAAGTTAAGGAAGATTGTCCCTCCTCAATGCCTTGATAGTACAAATAATCCATCTGGATTTCTCAGCTGTTGTCTGGTTAAGTTGAATTGTAGCCTGGCCAAGCTTGGGAAATGCACTCTCCATAAGACCCCTCCAAAGGGTGGGTGTCCAACTTGGTTTCTAGGCAGATGTGTCCTCTGACTTGGGCCAGGACATCCCCTTTGCCTTGGCAGGGAGGTAATCTAATGAACTGGTGTTTATTCCTTGTAGAAAGTACCAAGTCAACTAGTCAGATGTTGACAGAAGGTCTGTCTGTTTCCACGAGCGTTTACTTCATGTTGTTGTTTTTGTTCAGTCACTAAGTCGTGCCCGACTCTTCACAACCTCATGAATTGCAGCATGCCAGACTTCCCTGTTTTTCACTGTCTCCCAGAGCTTGCTCAAACTCATGTCCGTCGAGTCAGTGATACCATCCAACCATCTCATCCTCTGTCACCCCCTTCTCCTCTTGACCTCTCAATCTTTCCCAGCACCAGGGTCTTTTCCAATGAGTCAGCTCTTCACATCAGGTGGCCAAAGTATTGGAGCTTCAGCTTCATCCTTCCAGTGAATGTTCAGGGTTGATTTCCTTTAGGATTGACTAGTTTGATCTCCTTGCCGTCAAAGGGACTCTCAAGAGTCTTCTCCATCTCCACAGTTCGAAAGCCTCAATTCTTTGGCACTCAACCTTCTTTATAGTCCAACTCTCACACCCATACATGACTACTGGAAAAACCATAGTTTTGACTATATGGACCTTTGTCAACAAAGTGATGTCTCCACTTTTCAATACACTGTCTAGGTTTGTCATAGCTATTCTTCCAAGAAACAAGCGTCTTTTTATTTTGTGGCTGCAGTCACCATCTGCATTGATTTTGGGGTCCAAGAAAATGAAATCTGACGCTGTTTCCACTTTTTCCCACTACTTCATACACAATTATAAAAGTCATTGTGGAATAGAGGGAGAACATGAAAGTGGGGCTGGGAAACTGAGATATAGTTTTGGCTCTGTGTCTAAATTTCTCTTGGTCTAATTCTTTTTCTCAGATGGTCCCGTTTCTTCATCTGGGAAATGGAAGTTTTGGATTAGATCAGGCATGGTAAACACTTCGCTTTGAGTAGCTGCTTGGAAGATGGGTCTGGATCCTGACCCAGCAGGGAAGGGGAGCAGGGTGGATTATCAGTCTCTGTCAAGGGACTAGATTGTTGAGTGGGGGCTTGCCTGATTTCTATGGGTCCTCTTGCTCTACAGTCCTCTGATCCTTCTAATTTATTAAGCACCTACTACATGAATAAGGCATTGTGGAGGAGAGGCGGATAAATATGTCGCTGTCTACAGAAGAAGCCTTCTGTGTGGACCGAGTTTGTGTCTGTCTACAGTGCCTGACAGGTAGTAGCAATCAATGATCTTTTCTTTTCTTTTTTTTTTTTATCTTGTCCACACCGCACAGCTTGTGGGATTTTAGTTCCCTGATCAGGGATTGAATCCAGCCCTCAGCCATGAAAGCACAGAGTCCTAACTACTGGACTGCCAGGGAATTCCCAATGATCATTTGTCGATGAATAGCTTTTGCCCTCTTATTGTTTATAGTTCAGCAGATAGACTAGAGTAGGTACATATAAACAACTATAAGAGGTTGCCCTCAGCCTAGGGAGCATAATTGGAGTGCTCTGGTGGTTCAGAAGAGGAAGGCAGTATTTGGGGGTAGATGGAGACAAAAATCAGAATTTTTCTGAGTTTTATAAACTTTTGCCTCTGTACACATTTGGGAAGACCTGACATTTGTCGATGTCCGTGTTGTATATTTTTAGGGAGAAAGCTTTCTTATGCCTGTGGGGCTGTCCTTACAAAGGAATGGAGGGATGGTGTGAGGGGTGGGTATCCTAGGTCCTAGGAAGGGTTGGGGCTGAGTAAGGATGGCACTCTCTGACCTTGTGGGCTAAACTAGTTTCCTGTCTGTGACTCTGACACCAGGGGCTTGGGGGTTGTTGCGCAGTTATGGTCCTTGCTGGTCACTGTGAGCTTTGCCTGGGTTGCACCCTCAGGTCAACAGCTGGCTTGCTTTGGCCAGCTGTGCAATTCTGATTTTATTTGATTGCAGTAAGGGGCTTAGGTTGGCCCAGAGTGCCTGACATTTTATTAGTTTCACTTCATGATCTGCTAAGCGCCCCTTAGGGAGCAGAATGGTGCAGGCATGCCCTAAGCTCACTTCTCCAGGTCTTATGGAACAAGACTCCCTCGCCTTTCCTGTCTTACCTTCTACGGCTAGATCTGCCTCTTATAAGGAACCATTATCTGCATAAGAAGCGTAAGTATTTGAACATGGTTCTCGTCTGCAGTGAGATGAAATCTTGGGGACATACCCAGTGGTCTAGTGGTTGAGACTCTGCCTTCCAATGCAAGGGATTGGGGTTCGATCACTGGTCAAGAAACTAAGGTCCCATGTGCTTCGGGGGTGCAGCCAAAGATTAAAAAAAAAACAAAACCAAACCTTGGATCCTTGGAGCTGAAAGGAACCTTGAGATTCCATCTGGTTCTTCCCCTACCCTTAGGGGAGTCTGATTCTCTAGGGATATCTCACATTCCTTATCATTATTTCCAGTCTGTTCTTCTAGATAGCTTTCTCTCCATTAATTCTTCTGTTGCTTTTATTTAAGTATCCTCATGAAGTAGGGTGAGAAGAATGAAGTGCCTGGCAAAATTCAAATAGGCGCTTACTCCGGGGGCTGTGTAGGTACCAACCCTGCCCTTGCAGAGCCCTGAAAGTGAGCGCCTCCTTAAGCTTTCTGCCCTCACTTGCTTTACGCCAGTCCTTGTCCTCCTAGAACATCCTAGGTCCTCAAACCCAGTCGGTAGAGTCCTCAAACCAAATGGTAGAGTTTCCTGTAGATAATCAAGTGTGGTCACCTAAAATGGATGTCTGCCTCTCACAGCATCTCATTTCATTTTCAGAAAGCTTCATTTTAGTTTTTCTTGTTTGGTGGTCAAATATCTCCTAACATTAAATGTTTTATCACAATTTATCCTTTAAACAACCTGAGAGGTAGGGATGTCTGCCTCAATTTTAAAGTAAGAAAATTAAGGCTTAAGGAGCTTGTGGCTTGACTGTCTAACTCTGGCATACCGCACTGCATTTGCTTAAACCATGCCAATGTTTTTTTTCTTCTCACCTCCCTTCTTCTTACCTCATGTGCTTGTTGCAGGACCAGAATCATGGCAGTCCTTGGTGTTTTCTGGTTCAAGCTCAACCTTCATGTCGCCAACCTTCCTTTTCCCCAAATTGGGACAGTCATGTGTTATGTAGACAAGACCCCAGAAACATGGCTTTGGCAAGCTTCTTCCATATGGTTTTCATGAAGTACAAAGCCTGGCACCCGGTCAGAGCTCAATAGGTATTTGTTAAATGCCTTGTATACACCTGATACTTCAGAGGAAGCGGAATTTAGCTGTTCAGGTACTTAGCATCAGTGATGTGATTTGACTGGAGTCAAAAAGCCCTGAATTCTGGCCCTGATATTGTTAATCAGTCTCTGGGGGAAAATACCTGATGTCCTCTGGGAAAACCCAAGGCAGGAAAATAAGAGGAGAAGCCACCCCTTTTCCTTTCAGGAGTATGTATCACCATTCTACAGAATGACTGAGATCAATGTCCTTAGTCAAACCTATGCCTTTCATTCCCCCCGCCCCAGGTCACTAATTATAATTCCACAACCACCGTCTCACTTTGCCCTGACTGTCCCTGTGTATCTCACTTAAGGAAGTTTTCCTGTGCCTCTGATTTTCAGTGTCATCCAGTGGTCTGGTTCCAGCAAGAATTCTTGGCTTAAGCCTGTTAGCTTCAAGTAACCCCCTAGGTGAGTCACAATGTTAGGAATTCGGGTGGGAGTCTATTCTTCAGAGGCTTGAGTGCTGAACAGGCCTATGGGGGTTACTCTGCTTGAGTCAAAGCTCTTAGCAGGCCCTGTGTAATTAGCATGCAACCCACGAGTTGGACAGGAGAGCAAATAGCTCTCATTACCTTCAATGCAGTTTCCTTTTTAATCAGATAAATCCCACTGGAAAAGTATGTCTTTGTAGAGAATGCAGCTCAGGGATTCTAGACAAAAAGTTTTGGGGAAAAAAGCCTGTATTGATCATCAGGGAATGGTCATTTGATGTGGCAAAGTTCTGGGAGTATGAATATTGAGGAGAAATATTAATAGTAATATGATAAAAACAGAAGGATGTGTTATTAGCTAATGAGAGTAATAGCTACTATTCACTGAGTACTTACTAGGTGCTGGGCGCTTCACATATATTACTGTATTTAATCTTCTCAACAATCCTATGATGGTGACAGCATTACTCCATCTTTTAGATGGGAAAACTGATTCTTGCATTTTCTGAAATTTAGCAGAGGTCATATAAGCTTATGAGTGGCAGCCCCACTTATAGTCAATAGTCAGTTGGTCTCTAAAGCCCACACTATTTTATTGACTATCCCAAGTGATAGAGATTTCCAGAGTCCCTCTGAGGAGCTGCTCTGGTTTATAATAGAAATGTTTGTATGACTCTTTGGAACTGTGAGTGAGAATTCATTGAGCTCTGAGAATTGGAAATTATGGGTTGAGAAGAATATGATGATCACTTTCACACAAATAACACTTATGGTATACTTGGCACTTCCAATTCATTTGATCTTAGCATCTCCATGTACAGCTGATGACATTGAGGATCAACTGAAAGGTTAAGATCTCATCTCAGCGTCTCAGATGGCAGAGCCCCAACATGACCAGGGTCTGGGGCATCTTCTGCTTGAGTATTTGGCCAGACCCAACAGACAGGAAGGGAGTGAATAAATCCTTCCTGACTATTTATTGAATTGTCACTCAAAATTTCTCTGTAGTCAACTTGTCTTTCATTTTATTTTTCTCTGTCTCAGTCTACTCATCTTTGAAATACCACCTGCCTTTATCAACTTTAGGTATCATTTGAGTGGTAAATGGGCATGATGCTTAAAGATGCTGTAGGAATAAATTCCTTTCTTAGGTCAGTCAACTTTGCATTCACTAAGTACTTTGAGATCATTATCATCTCATTTGAGATGGCATTAATTTATTACTTCACTTATTTACTTATTTATCTAAAATAATTATGAAGTGCCTACTGTATGTCAAAGGTTGTACTAGGTGACTGAGCAGAATATAAATAATAAAAATATGCTATGCTATGCTATGCTAAATCGCTTCAGTCGTGTCCGACTCTGTGCGACCCCATAGACGGCAGCTCACCAGGCTCCGCCATCCCTAGGATTCTCCAGGCAAGAATACTGGAGTGGGTTGTCATTTCTTTCTCCAGTGCATGAAAGGGAAAAGTGAAAGTGAAGTCGCTCAGTCGTGTCCGACTCTTAGCGACCCCATGGACTGTAGCCTACCAGGCTCCTCCGTCCATGGGATTTTCCAGGCAAGAGTACTGGAGTGGGGTGCCATTGCCTTCTCCGAATAAAAATATAACCTCCCTTATTGAGTGGTTATAAAGGACCAGGCCTTACACAAAGAGGTTTATTTAAAGTAGTGAATCCTGAATCTAATCCTTTCAGTCAGTCAGTTCAGTAATAATCCTTTGGGTTGGATTAATTACCCCCATTTTACTCATGAGGAAACTGAGATTTATAGAGGTTAAATAAGTTATTTGTGCTAAGTCACTGCAGTTGTGTTTGATTCTTTGCCATACTTTGGACCACAGCCTGCCAGGCCCTTCTGTCCATGGGATTCTCCAGGCAAGAATACTGGAGGGGACTGCCATGCCCTCCTCCAAAGGATCTTTCCAACCTAGGGATCAAATCCACATCTCTTGTCTCCTGCATTGGCAGGCAGGTTCTTTACCACTAGCGGCACCTGGAAAGCCCTATTTAGGTACACCTAACCCCAGAGTTTGTTGTGTGTGGATCACAACAAATTGTGGAAAATTCTTAAACAGATGGGAGTACCAGACCACCTTACGTGCCTCCTGAGAAACCTCTATGCAGGTCAAGAAGCAACAGTTAGAGCTGAACATGAAACAACAGACTGGTTCCAAATTGGGAAAGGAGTACGTCAAGGCTGTATATTGTCACCCTGTTTATTTAACTTATATGCAGAGTACATCATGCGAAATGCTGAGCTAGATGAATCACAAGCTGGAATCAAGATTGCTGGGAGAAATATCAATAACCTCAAATATGGAGATAACACCACCCTTATGGCAGAAAGTGAAGAGGAACTAAAGAGCCTCTTGATGAAAGTGAAAGAGGAGAGTGAAAAAGTTGGCTTAAAACTCAACTTTCAAAAAACTAAGATCATGGCATCCAGTCCCATTACTTCATGGCATATAGATGGGGAAACAATGGAAAGTGACAAACTTTATTTTCTTGGGCTCCAAAATCACTGCAGATAGTGACTTCAGTCATGAAATTAAAAGACACTTGCTCCTTGAAAGAAAAGCTATGACAAATCTAGACAGTATATTAAAAAGCAGAGACATTACTTTGTCAACAAAGGTCTGTCTAGTCAAATCTATGGTTTTTCCAGTAGTCACGTATGGATGTGAGAGTTGGACCATAAAGAAGGCTGAGCACCGAAGAATTGATGTTTTGAACTATGGTGTTGGAGAAAGCTCTTGGGAGTCTCTTGGACTGCAAGGAGATAAAACCAGTCCATCCTAAAGGAAATCAGTCTTGAATATTCATTGGAAGGACTGATGCTGAAGCTGATGCTCCAATACTTTGGCCACCTGATGCAAAGAGCCAACTCATTGGCAAAGACCCTGATGCTGGGAAAGATAGAAGACAGGAGGAGGAGGAAATGACAGAGGCTGAGATGATTGGATCGCATCACTGATTCAATGGACATGAATTTGAGCAGTCTCTGGGAGTTGGTGAAGGACAGGGAGGCCTGGCATGCTGCAGTCCATGGGGTCCCAGATAGTTGGACATGATTGAGCTACTGAACAAGCAAATCCAGAGACTTCTCTTTTAAATATCTTAACAATAGATATACCATAGCTCTTGTATTCAGAGAACTCCCAAATTAATAGAGGGAAACCTATGAAAAGACAAATTAGTGCTTGACTATTTGAACCTATTAGAAAACCATATTACTTTCCCCTCCCAGATCTGTGCTGGTTTAGACCTAGTGAGGAAAATAAGCCAAGTTGCAATGAACCCCTAGGAAATGTATTGGCAAAATGGGTCTGTTTGTTCCAGAGAAAACAGAGGTTTCCCTAAGAGTGAATCTTAGATGTGTGTGGTCTTCAGGCATCCAAGAGACCATGATTCAAAGGAGGATGTTGAGAAAATAATAAACAGTCTTCATTGGGCACTGAGGAAGAAATGACCTTAAACTGTAGAAAAAGCAACTTGGATTAAAATCTGCATCTGCCATTAATAAACTGAGTGAATGGTCTTCAGAAAGAGCACACTTAACTGTGAGTTGAGAGGATTTAGTTGAAGTGGGTATTTGTATGTAAATACAGAGTTTTATTGATGCTCCCAATCTCTAATAAGGCTCTAAATAGCCCTCCTTGATTCCCCTGAATCCTCTAAGACAGAGAGCTGCAGCTATGCTTAGTGGAGTGGAACTTCTTTGTCTTACTTAGCAGGTTTTAACGTCTTGGGGAAGAAGTGGGTAGAAGAATCATAGAATTATGGAACTGGGACATCTTGTGCATTAAAAAAAAAGATATTTTTTGAGCATCTTATATAAATTAATGATTGTATATTGTGACTGCAGTGTCAGAAGGAATGTCATCTTCGTTTATAGACAAGGAAATTGACTAAGAGATTAACTAACAAGAATCGCAATGGCTACCAATGATCAAACACTTTCTAATTGCTACCCACTTTGTTAAGAAGTTTCCCATACATGCTTTCTAACCCACTTAACTGCTCGGTGAGGTGGGTACCATTTTCTTCTCTAGTTTTCACTTGAGGAGACTTGGAAAGGTTAAGTGACGTAATCAAGGTAATTTGGTGGCTGAGTTGATATGCGACTCTAATTGAGGTGGAATTTTGCCATATGTTTTGGAGCAGCTGTTCAAATGTGCTAATATAGCTCACTCAACTTGAATATGCATTGTTTTAAGTTCCTGCTCCTCTGCAGTTTAGTACCAGCTTCTGCAAGTAATATTTACTGAGGAGTATTCAGGAGAAGACATGTTAGTGAAGCCTAAGGGACTCAATGAGCTGAAAGCAAGGTAGATGGACGATGATGCTAGATGGCTAGTGTCCCTTCCTGGTTTTAGGAGGAAGGAGGACTAGTGGTGAAAGGGTGGCAAGGGTCATTGCTGAGACTGTCTTTTCCTTTTGAGGGTTTCCTCCCTTTTCACCCTGTACCTTCAGGATCCTCTAGCGGGGTCACCTCCCTGTGCTCCATAGGAGGCCCAAATAGGGATCCAAATTGCACTGCCCTCTGCTTCTTGTCGTATGGCTCTGAGGCAAATGGAACAAACTGGGTGTAGGATCAGAAGTCCTCTAAGTTTGACTACTACTCATTTCTATTCTTTCTTCCGTGATCATGAATGCATCCTTTGTTATACTGAAGCATCACTTTCCTCATCTATAGAGTGTAGATCCTTCCTGCCCTAACTTATGAATCACTACTAGTGGACCAGTAGGTAAGAATCCAGGCTTCCACTGCAGGGGGTGTGGGTTTGATCCCTGGGCAGAGAACTGAGATCCCTCATGCTGCACAGTGTGGCCAAAAAAAAAAAAAAAAAAGAAATCTTACTGGGTGCAGTAAGACACTGCACTAACAAGAGCTCATTCATTTCTGGATTGAAACAGAAGCTGGTCCAGGGTTAAGCACACAAATTCTGCTGTCAAAACCATGCTCTTCTGTTTATGAGCTGTATGGCCTCAGAAAAGTTACTTATCGTCTTTGTTTCTGCATCTGTAAAATGGGTATCATTGTTGCCACTCACAGAGTTGTGACAAAGATCAAATAGTTCTTCTGCAGTGCTTACTTTGGTACCTGGAACATTGTAAATGTTCAAAACAGTTTTTATTGATTTAGATTTTCATTGGTTGCTCTAGGCTGTATGATAGGGAATGAATATATGAACTTCTAGTGGCTTCTTGGCATTTTACACTTGAATCTACAAGGACCACCCTCATTCACACCTAGAGGACTACTACAGCTCTCTCTGGTAATTCTTCTGCTCTGTTCTTAGTAATTTATCTCTTAAGTAGTAAATTAATAGAATTACTTTGGCATTTCAATCAATAGGATTAAGATGATCTGATGGTAACGGAGTAGTAATTGCTGCTGCACAGATGGAAACTGTCTAGTGGCAAAAACTGTTCTTCACAAGCTGGCTGGCAGCCCTCAGACCAGATTCTTTCCATCCTTTAAAAAAATAACATTTTCCTCTGATGATAAAAGCAGTGAATGCATATTAGAAAAATACAACAAGGTTCAAAGAAAAAAAAAATAATAAAACCTACCTGGAAAATCCTACTATGTAGATACCTACTGTTAACATATTAGTAAATTTCCTCTAGGTTTTTTTTTTTTCCCCACTATAATCAATTTTGTTTCCTGATTTTTTATTGAAGGTTCTAAGTGAGGATTTTATTTCTTCTTGTTATTAAACCTTTAGAAAGATAATTGTAAGTGACTGCATGAGCCAGTGTGTGGCTATATCAGCATTCATTTAGCTGTCCCTCTTTGATGGCCATTTATATTATTTCCAATTTTGAACTATTATAATTTATGCTGTAAAAAGCCCCCTTGCTCACAAACCTGTGTTCATGGCCTGGAAGCAAAATTGCTGAGTCAAAGGGTATGAATGTTTCTAAGGCAGAAAGGCTCTAGCAGTGTCAAGGGACCCCTCCCTACTCCAGGACCAGCAGCTTGGCTCCTCACTGAAGATGAATTCCTCATAAGGGGAAGTCTGGTAGTGGCCAGTGCTGGAGGCAATGGTGAGTAAGTGGAAGCTGAAGAAGAGAGGTGACCAATTCTTTTTCCTTTTTCTGTTTTAGTGCCTATTACCCAAGAAGCCCTAGACACTGGAATGTGCTGGAGGGGAGAAGGAGAGATCTTTGTGACAGTGTAGTTTGGCAGTTCAGCGTAGTTTGGTGCAATACATTTCATTTGCTATAAACTGCCTGCTTATGTCTTTTGCCTATGTCATATTCCATTTTTATCCCTGAAAGTATTTATGTATAATAAGTATCCCGTAAACGCTTGCAATGGGAAGTAGGATATCATGGCAAACTCAAATCTGGTTCTACGATGTAGCTGTGTGATCTTGGGCAAGTTACTTAACCTCTTCAAATCTGTTTTTTAAATTTTTTGTCAGTAAAATAGCGTTAATAATAGTGCTCCTAGGGTTGGAATTAAAGGAGAAAATCAGTTGTTGATATCATGCTAGATAAAAACTGCTTAGTATCTTAGACATTATTACAAATAAAAATAAAAATCTTTGTTGGTAAGACTCAAATATTCATTAAAATCTTATGCTAGTCTAGATTACACCTGACAATTCTGAAGAACTTCCGAAAAACCTAACGACTAAAAGAAGCCGATATGGCAGGAAATACTGGATGTGGGCTGTACTTCACATCTTGGCTAATTTATTATTTTCCATCACAGGTCCTGCATCTTAAGAGGGACATTAACAGGTTGGAGCAGGTCCAGAAAGGAACAACTGGGCTGGTAAACAAACTTGGAATTGACCTGTAAGGAATAATTAAAGACTCTGTGGGTGTTTGGCTCAGAGAAAACATAGACAGAGAGATCATTTTTTAACAAATCTCTGAAGGGCTGTCATGGGGAAGAGAGACTCAACTTAGTAAAATAATATTCTTGGATATTTACTGTTTGCCAGGCACTGAACCAAGCCCTCTGCAGATATTATTTATGTCTTCTTCTCCAAAGCACTACATGAGGTATATATTTGTGTTCCTGTCATCCAGAGGAAGCAACCAAGGCACAGATGGCAGAAATGACTTGGTTGAAAGTTACATGGCTAGTATGTGGTAGGGTAGGAATAGAACCTGATCCTTCTGGTTCCACAGTTGAGGTACCTTCTGTAGGCTACTGACTTGTTCCAAGTGACTATGGAAGGCAGATGGGATTTTCAGAGTGGGAAATGGCTGCCCAATGTGAAGAAAGAATATTTTAACCATTAGAGCTATCAGGTAATGGAAGAGACTACCTAAGGAGATGGTGAGTTTCTTACCTCTGGAAGTGTTCACACACAGGCTGAGCTCTTAGTATCACACTGTAAGGATGAATCAGCCAGGGAGTAGGCTACAGTCATGAGTTTACTAGTTATTATACGACCTTGAAAGTTGCTTATCTTCTCTGATCCTCAGTTTCTTCATCTGGAAACTAGGAATACTTAAATCTAATTTTAGGTTTGTTGGAAGAGTAAAACATTTAGATAAGTTGCTTAGCCAGGAATCTGTTCATTGCATGTTAAGTGAACAATTATCTATGGTTTTTAAAAAATGTATTTGTACCTGTGCTTCTTGTTTTATAGAGTGAGTCTATCTGTTCGTTTCTTCCTGGAGGTCATTTCCAGATTTGGAGATGTTACCTGCAGAGTGGGTACTCTAGCTCACTTCTGCAGAGGCAATTACCTAGGTGTCCTCTCAAGCAAATGACAGATTGGACTTTGGAACAGGGGTAGGTAGTGGAGTAAATGAAATGAAGTATGTTTAGACTGTATTATTAAGCAAAAATATAGATGTTATTGAGAGAGAGACTAGAACCATTTTACCCTATTGATCAATTATCAGATGGGTGTGAAGAGCCCACTGTGTGCCCAGCATGTGCCATGTAGATTAAGCATATATCCAATCAGTTGGGGGCACTCTCTTTGTTTTCATGGGCCTCAGTGCGTGGGTTGGCTCAGACAGCTCTGAAAAGATGAAAGAATAGGACTGAGTGTCATTCTGTGCTAAGTCCTTTGGCACAGGGCAGTTAGGGAAGGGATGATTAGAGGCAGGAGGTTGGAAAAAATGACCTAGGAAGATTTCTTTCTGGCCTGGAATTTTCTCTGTTTAATGGTTCTCAGGATTGCATCCTCGTAGGCACTGTGTGGTAATGTTGCAGTTGTAGCTCCCTTGGGCATATTCTCTAGTCATTTCCCTAGGACGACTCCCAGAACCTGGGGATATACTGATCATTGTTGCTCATTGTTAAGGAAGGGCTGTCCTTCTTAGACACAGAGAACAAGCCAATCCTCCCTCCTTTCAGGGCTCCTTTTAGGTCCCTGTTTTTCAGACATCAGTGGTGCCCCTCACCAGCATTGTCCATGCCTCTCACCAACATCAGCCATGCCCCCCACCCACATCAGCCATGGACCCCAACACCAACCATGCCCCTCACCAACACCAGCCATACCTCTCACCAACACCAGCCATACCTCTCGCCAACATCAGCCGTGGCTCCCGCCAACATCAGCTGTGGCTCCCGCCAACATCAGCCATGACTCAGTGGTGGGAGACGTGAGTTGGCTGCCTGAGAATAAAGCTTTTTTGGTAATTCTTAATGTGAATGTTCTTCCTTCTCCTCTTTCAACGAAATAAGCAGATGTTACCCGCTTTGGGAAGTGCCTTCCTTTCTCCTTCTCTTGTTTCCTCCTCCTTTCATTTTTCCTCCTTAGCATTTGCTTCTTCCCACCAACATTTCTTTCCCCTCCTGGTCTTCTGGGTTTTCCTTTCCCTTCATTTGTTTCTGAATCCTAGAATGATAGACCTGAGAGAGATATTAAAAGTCATCTAGTACAGTCCCTCCATCCATTTTACAGTTTAGAATACTGTGGTCCAGGGAGGGAAGGAGACTCCTATGTGAGTTCTTGGCTGAACCCACCCAGAGGAGACCTGAGTTGAGTGCTCTTTCTTCTTTATTCTTCTTCTTGTCTCTCTCTTTTTCTCTCCCTTCCTGTCCCCTCCCCCTTCCTTTTTATTCCTTGCCTAGTGCTATTCCTTATTTTCTTTCGTCTCTTCATAAACCCCATGGTGATAGATGGAAAGGAAATCAGGGCTTTGAGTAGCAGATCTGAGGGGAAGGGTGTTGTCAGGTTCTCCTCACCTCCCTTCCTCACTGGCAAAGGCTGTGTTTGAAGTAAGCCTCAGTTTTCTTCCTCAGAGGCTCTGTTCCTTCCACTCTGCCCCACCACATCTTTGGAGAGAGGTTTGTACCATGTCTTATGAAGACTTTGTATTGGATTGGCAAGGTGGCTGGTCTACAGGCATCCAGATTGGGAAGATCCCTGCCTCAGTTTCCTCATCCACAAAAGTACTATGAAAATAGTACTTACTTCAGAGGATTTCTATAAATATTAGTTAATGTGTATGGAGCGTTTAGAGAAGTTCCTGGCATATAGTAGGTTCTTAATGCATGTTTTGTATAAAATTGTTGATTATAGATATTATTTAGAGGAATTCCTGTCTGTCAGGCACAGGGTTGGGAGCCACAGATGTCACTCTTACATAAGAAGGGGATGGAAACCTATGAAAGTAGCTTCAATAGACACTCGTTGGTGACCTCATCCCCGCTGTGCTCTGCCAGGCGAAGATGCCTACTTTTTACCCAAATGTGCCATCTTTTCCCAACCATTTGAATTCAGGTAGCAGCTCATGTCTATGATTCACTCTGAGAAGCTGTTTGGGACTTCAAGTTAAGCCTTGCTCAGAACCACCCCAATCTCACAAGTCTTACTGGTCTTTTCCAGTTAAAACAATAGCACTGTCCAAGATAGAATGATAGGGTACAGTACTCCCCAAGCCCAAATCAGTTGCATATCGTCTGACACGTTTTGCCCAACTCATATACTGTGATTTAATTACTTTTTAATTTGATTTTTTTGTTTAAAATAAACTCAGTACTATAATGAAATTGATAATTCTAGTACCTAGGAAAATAAAATTCATGACAAGTATAACAAAGTTATCCTGAACCACTGAAATCTATGTTGCGTACTATCAGTGGGCCAATCATGAAATTTTAGGGAAAATCATCCCGATGTGAACAGCGTTAGAGGTCTCGGTCTTTGTCTGGACTGGACATTAATTCGTGGTTGACTTTTCCTTCTGGCCTCAGTTTTCCCCTGGGAATTGAAGGGATGGAGTCAGAAAATTCTTTCCCTAAGTTTTTTTTTTTTTTAATGACCTAGAAGTTGTTATGAAATTACATACAGAATTGTGCAGGGCTCTAGTCACTCTGATGAAAATATATTCCAAACATCACTTGTTGTAAAAACCCAAATCTCTAATGTAACTCTGGCTTCCATTTTCCAATGACATTTTGCTTCCAGCACAATGACTTCAGTGGGAAAAGCAACTTCCATTTGCTTGGAAAATTCCTTCAGAAACCCCAAACTGTCTCAGCCCTTAGGCTCGTTTTTTACCTGGAAGATACCAAGCAACTGGGCCCAGGTTCACCTTGCTCCAAATGTTTTTTTCCCCTACCTGGTACAGGTTGTCTTTTTATTAAGGGGAGCTCCAAGTTTATTTTTGTGCCCATATTTTCTGATATCCTCTTCCTTTCTTTTTTTTTTTTTAAAGAAAACTTTCCAGCTTTCAAAAGTAATAAATATTGTTGTAAAACATCCAAACATTACTAAAATATTTAATGTAAGAAATAAAAGCACCCGATAGTCTCATTCCCAATAGATAATAACAACTATAAACAGTTTTGGGTCCATTTCTCTAGACTTTTTTCCCATGTGAGAACAATGAAACATTAAAAAAAATAAGAATGAGATCCTACTATACATACTGTTTTGCTTCTTGCTTTTCCCCCTGTTTAATCTTTTTTCCTCAGAATCTTTGACTTTTTTTGCATGGAATGAGGTCATCTGGCTTTGGCACTTACTGACTGTGAGACTGTAGATGAATCGCTCCTCCTCTCAGGGTTTCAGTTTCCTCATCGGTAAAAGGAAACAGCCCTTTCCCACTTGCCTGTGATATAAGCTTTAAGGGAGAGAGCCTGTGAAAGTGTAGGCACCCTGTGGTGGACTCCAATGAACCCTCCTCTGTCCCATTCTCCTGTTTGACTGGGTTTGGAGCACTGACCGTGACCTGAAATTCTATGATTTCCTGGGTTGTTTCTTTGTACCACCTCTAGAAGTTAAGCTGTGTGAGAGCAAAGACCACATCTCTTCTGTTCATCACCATATCTGTCCCCCAAGTGTAGAAAGATTACTGGTTTATGGTAGGAAGTCAATAAATAATTTTTAGATGATGAAGAAATTATCCATGCTTAGCCTTGCTTCCGAATGATGAAAGACCCATAGGGAGAGAACAGGGCAGAGCAGGAGTGGGCTGAGTCTTAGGTCACCGTAGATAGCTGGACCATCCAGTGTTCTTGAACTTCCCATCTCCCAGTTTCCCCTTTCTGTAAGCCCTTTTCTTCTGCCTGCATCATCCTCTTTTGGCCCTCTTTGCCACCTGGTGAATTAGTCATTCTTGATGGCCCAGTTTAAGTGCCTTGATTCCTATTAAAATTGTCTTCAACTTTGTACTGCACTGTGCCCACCACCCCCACCCTAGGCAGAGTTGTGTGTGTATTAGTTGTTCAGTCATGTCCAACTCTTTGCAATCCCATGGACCATAGCCTGCCAGGCTCCTTGTCCATGGAATTTTCCAGGCAAGAATACTGGAGTGGGTTGCCATTTCCTTCTCCAGGGGATCTTCAATCCCTGACCCAGGGATTGAACCTGGGTCTCCTGCATTGCAGGCAGATTCTTTACCATGTAAGCCAGCAAGGAAACCCCCAGGCAGAGTTAGTCAGATTCTTCTTTATGATCCCACAATGCTTTGCACCTACATTGCTATCACTCTACGTCTTTTCCTGTTGAATTCTTAGGGTGATTTGGCAGGGAAGGATAATTATCATTGCCATTTTACAGATGAGGAAAACTGAGGCTTAGACATCTTAAAAACAATCTTGCTCCAAGTCATAGAGTGGTATACCATTGCATTTGGACTTCCCTGGTGGCTCAGGTAGTAAAGCGTCTGCCTACAATGCGGGAGACCTGGGTTCAATACCTGGGTCGGGAAGATCTCCTGGAGAAGAAAATGGCAACCCACTCCAGTATTCTTGCCTGGAAAATCCCATGGACGGAGGAGCCTGGTAGGCTACAGTCCGTTGGGTTGCAAAGAGTTGGATTCGATTGAGTGACTTCACTTTCTTTTCTTTCATACCATCACAAGTGGTTTAACAAGGATTCCAGAACATATTTGACTGATGCCAAGGCAGAGTTTGTAACTGCTGGGGTCAACTTGACTTAAGAATTATGCAATGACAGCTGGAAAGACCTAGGATTTTTGTGAAGTCCAATCTTATTTTAGGGATAGAGAAACTGAGACTCAGTTACAAAGTCAGAGCAGGGCTTTCAGAGGGAGGAAAATTCTGCTCTAATCTCTAAGCTGTCCAATCAAGGTGGCGTGGAGGTTGACTCTTACTGAACCTTGTCACCCTCTTTGTCAAGAGGTGTAGCTTTTCATATTCCAGGGCATTTTCAGTGAATTCCTCCAAGACCCCTCCCTTTGGGCATGATGCAATCTTTTCTTGGCTCCCGTCAAGAGTTTTTCTCTTCTGCTAGATGTTTTAGGTCACATCACAAAAACTGTCTCCAGTGAGGTCTGTGTTTTCTGCACAACTGAAAGCCATTTTCAAAAGTTTGCCTTGTCTTATGGAAAGGGGTCTCTCTGTGGACCCAGGCCACAGTGGGAAGCAACCATATGTGCAATGGCATGGATGTTTTGAGAGGCCCAGAGTTTGGACATCCTTGGCCAGACAGCAAGGATAAGGCTAAACAACCCTCTGCAACAGCTCTCAAGCCAGGGCTGAGCTGTATGTCTAGCTCACTCTCACTGTGACTCATTTCTTGGAGCAAAAATGTGTCATTGTGAGACATAGCAGTGCATTGCATTCTGGTGGGAAACCTTCTGGTCCTGGGCTTCAGCAGAGCCAATAAGAGAAGTATGGGAGCAGGTATATGGGGACAAAACAATTCAATTCAACAAGATCTGAATATCTAACATACATGAGCCACTGGGGTAATACTATCAATGAGGAGAATGGAGCAAGCTGAAAACCCTGGTGAGCACCTTATCTTCATGTTAGCCTTTCACATGAACCAAGAAACCCATTAAGTCCCTAGTCTTTGAAGGGCTTATATTCCAACTGAACAAGTAGAAGGGCACCCAAATGTTTGTAAGGCCACAGTGTGCAAACTGAGTGCTGAAGGTAATGCCTACATTTCCAAGGAGATTTAGGAAGGAGAATCCATGCCCAGTTCTGGGTAGGGATGGTGGCAGTCTGGGGTTGCTTCATGGAGAAAGTGTTGTTAGAGGTGGCTCTTGAGGTGTGGATAGGATCCGAGAGAAGTGGAGAGGGAATTCACTAAGGGCTTGTGCTCTGCTCAGAAAAAGTGCTTAAAGGTGACTGCATTTGTCTGTTGGCAAAGTTTTCTCCATTTTTTAAGATGGGGAACTTGAGGCTCAGAAGGGTTGAGCAAACTGCCAAGATAATACAGCTAGGAAGTGATAGAGACAACATTCAAAAATCAAATGAACTTGAATCCAGAATTGGTGGGTGTGCCTTTCAGGGCAAAAATGAGGGAGGGGTTTTTCTAGATTTAAGGAACGTTAGGGACCAGTGGGAGAAAAGGACAGAGATGAGAACAATGGGCATGTAACAGACCAATGAGAAGTTCGGTTGAGGTAGAATTTGGTTTGTGTGAAGTGAAGGAGCTGGAAATGGAAGTGCAGGCTGTACTGTGGCAAGCTGAGAGTGGGGTCATACTAGAGCCTGGTGTTCTCAGCGAAGGGCAGCATAAATGCGCAGATGAATGAGATCCATCTGTATGTGTACTGACAAGGTATTGCTGGGTGAAAAAAGGGAAGCTGCAGAGCATAGCATTTAGTATAACCCTATTTTTGTAAAACAGAAACAGCTCATGATTGTAGCGCAGCAGTTAAAGACTCTGACGTCGCACTGCTTGGATGTCAGTCTGGCACTGCCGTTTCTAAGCTGGGCAGCCCTAGGAAAATTACTAAACTTCTCTGTTTCCTCATCTGTAACTTCATCTGTGCAATGGGATGAATAATAGTATATCCTTACAGGATTGTTCTGAAGATTACATGAGTTAATGCATATTCAAATTTTAGAAAGGCATTCTTGTCATTATCATGTTATTAAGATTATCTGGAAAGATGAATATATTGAAGTGTTAAGTGATTTACCTTAGAGAGTAAGACTTCTGTGTCTTTTAATTTTAAACATACCTCCCTTTGTGGTTTAAATATTTTATGGCAAACATGTATAATGTTTATAATGTAAACAGACGAACCAGCAAGTTTATTTCAAAAGTTAATATTAGGAGGTTGACATGAGAAGACTTTATTTCTATTGTGTTTTTTTCTGCTATCAGCAACAGGCCTACTAGTTACACATTGAGAATTGTCTCTGGCGTCACTCAGATGGCTGCTGGGAACAGGTGTCTGAGACTGTTGTTTGGGTTTCCCACAGGCCTTGTCTGGAGTGATGCTACTGCTTGTAAAGGAGAGCTAGCCCAGTCCTTGCTGCCTCTCCCCATTCTGCTCCCTGCCCTCATCTGGACTGGGTATGTTTTCCTGGCCTAGAGGTGTTCTGAGAAGCCCTTGGGGTCTGCTTTGGGAGTGGCAGGTCCTGATTTTGTGCTGAGGTCTCCAGTGCTGGAGATTGGGCTGCCTCTCCAACCTTACAGAGAGAAGGTGAAGGGAAACTGGGTATCCTCAATCCTGTGTGTTTGGAGGTTAGAGCATGAGGCTTGACAAGTTGTTTGGTTTGAATTCCAGGGACCAGCAATTAAAAAAGAAAAAAGATGAGCCTGAGACTATGCTGCCTTTCTTCCTTGCCTCCCTGCTCAGTCATTCTCTCCCATCATCCCCGATAGCTCTTTCAGTGGAGTGATTAGGGGACAAAGAAAGGCTGTACTGCAGGGACCCATCTCCACCCTGAGACAGAGCTCTAACCACATGCTCTCTGCCCAGGGTGGAAGGTAGTGTAATATTCCTCCTGTGAAGGGTGGAGATTAAAAACTCACATCTGTTTATGTATTTCTGTTAACTTTATATCTAGAACCACCTGCAGGAGATGAGCTTTTGATTATTTGAAGAAGCAAACTCATCTCTTTTTGGCCTCCATCTTCCTCTTTCAGTTCAGTCTCCTCCCCACTTTTCCTCCCAGGTTCATTCTTGGAATAACAGTGGCAGTACAATGATTAAGAGAATGTTTTCTGCAGTCAGACTTATCTTTGAATCCTAGCTCTGCTTCTTATGAATTGCCTTACCTTGGGTAAACTACATAACCTATTTATGCCTCAGTTTTATCACCTGTAATATGGGAATATAATAATACTTATGTCTAAGGGTTTGTGACATGAGGCACATGATGTTGTTAGCACAGTATCTAGCATTCAATAAACACTTGATAAATAGTAACGATTGGTATTGAGTGGTTGCAGTCAAGACTGAGATGGAGCATCATAAGGGAAGGAAGGAAGGGAGGCCCGCCTGTAGTATCTGTTAACGTAAACGATGCGCAAGCTCTGTGCCCCAGCAATTCCATTTCTGTTCTTGTTATCTGCCTGGAAAAATGGCCTGTGTTCATTCACAAAGATGTAGGTACACTGTGATTATTGCAGCACTGATTTCAGTGGAAAAATTGGAAAAAAGTAGAAATTTCCATCAATACGGAAGTGGCTGGAGAACAGCGGGATATCCATAACATAAGATGTTCTGCAGTAGCTAAAAGAATGAGGTGGAGATGTCTGCCTCAACAGATAAAGCTTTCCAAGACATGGTGATATGTGAACAGAGTAAGTTGTGGAATCATATGGGCGATTTGATTCCATGAAATGATAGTGTATATATTTCAATGAATAGTATATACAGTTCAATAGGTAGTATATATAGTTCAATAGATTTCAATATATATTTCAACATATGTATGTATAACTATTGAACTATATATACTATCACTTTGTGTATATTTATATGTGTGTGTGTGTGTGTGTGTATATATATGCATATATGAATAAAAGTGATCAAGTAGGTTACCTCTTAAAGAAATAAAAGCTGGGAGGGACCTGGAGATCATCATCAAAGGGGATTTTAGGTTTAAGTCTAGTATTAGCATTTTTAAAAAAGAGAACATATATATATATATATATATATATATATATAGTACAATTAAAAAAGGTTAAGAAGAGAAAAATAAATACCTATCTGGCTAAGAATCCCAAGACAATGACTTTGTCAAACCAAAACCCTGATGGGAAATTCCCAGTTCATAACCCCTGTGGCCCCCTGGTAGAGGGTGGAGGCTATTAGCCTGATAGCCATATCAGTTCAGAGGGGCTGCAACTTTGAGAGGAATATATAAAGAGGGGTACCTATTAAGGAGGGCAGTGTATATACATGTTAGGGGTGTAGATATTCCAGCTGTAGGTTAGGGATATATATATATATATATGTGTGTGTGTGTGTATATATATATGTATATATATATACACACATATATATATGTTTATATTCCAACTTTAAGAAGAAAAAGGCAGTGTGGTGAGCTAGGAGGAAGGAGGTTTGTATCTGAATCTGACTTAACCCTGAGATTAACAGTGTGTCTTCGGGAAGTCACTTTTCCAAGTCTCAGTTTTCTTGACTCTAAAATGGGGATAGTAGCCACTGCCTTATATCTATTTTTTTAAGGTGGTTGGAAAGCTCATATGGGAATGCAGGTGCAAAACGCTCTATGGACTGTGAAGTGCTCTTGTAAGAGAACCCTACAAGTCTTCTGGCAGCCAGGGTTGCAGCAGCCTTGCCGCATTCCTCTGGAGCTGGGGAGTGTTGCAGAACTGAGCACAGAGCAGTAAACACACAGCTCTCAAAGGCTGAAGATCTTGACAGTCACTCTATTAGATGTGTAAGATACTAATATGCTTTTTGGAAAGGATGACAAGTTAAAGGGCGAGAGAGAAAGGAAGGAAGGACATCGTTCTGAGATCAGACAGATGACAGAAGGGACGGCAGTCTCTGAACATCTGGGGGGTCCTAAATAAGCCTCCAGTTATGCAGAGTTAATAGTACAATGTCCACAGGAAGACTTGTCAGCGAGATCATCCTTGGAGAAAGAAACCACAGATTCTCTCCTTCTGATCACCTTTGATCTACCTCTTCCATCAATCCCTATAGACTCTCACTGCTGTGCCCCAGGGCCCCTTGGTGCCAGCATTCAAAGCCAGTTACTCAGGTGCCCCTTCTCTTCATCCAGCCATCACACAATTGTACTTCCCAGCTGTGTGAATGAGAATTTTCGGTGCACTAGGATTACCGCCCCCCCGCCCCCCCTCGTCGCCCCAGTTTGGAGATGCAAATAGCTCCCTGAGGAGCCCTTCTTAAGGTGCATGTTTATGTTTATGAGGGAGCACAGCATGTGAAAGGGGCAAAGGAAGGAAAGCACAGCAGCAGAGTCCAGGGCACACAGGTTGTAGAGGAATAAGTTTGGGGGATGAGCTCATTTGTATAGGGCCTTGGGTGGGCTGACATTCACTCTTGAGGAAGTCATTTGTTCTCTCCCGATCTTCAAGATAAACGGATTGGTCTCTATCCAGAGTCCCCAGTCAGAATGGTTTAGAGCTTTGTTATTCAAACCTTTGGTCCACAGAAGCATCAGCATCACCTGGGGGGTGCTAAAAATGCAGACTCTGAGGCTCTACCCTAGACCTCCTGAGTCTGAATCAGCATCTTAATGAGATCCTCAGGGGATCCACACACACTGAAGTTTGAGAAGCTCTGACTTGATGACTCTTGTTACCTTTAGAGGTTTCTGGGTCCCCATCCTCAGAGATGCTGTTTCAGTTAGTCTAGTATGATGGTGGGAATCTGAACGCTTGACAAGCCCCTCATAGCTAGATATGAGAGCTGTTGAATTACAGAACTGCCCTAAGTCTCCGTGATTCTGTTCGTACCCTGAAGCAAAATATGATTCTCTGCGGGTGAACGGGTGTGAGATGGAGACTGGACCTCGCAAGCCAGGGAGCAGAGGCTTGTTCTCTAGGGGCCTGGGGTTGCCCAGTATACGAGGCAAGAGAGAACACTGCCCATTTCACAGCTGGGATAATGACTGTCAGCAGCTCCCCGTTAAGACGGTAAACTCATTTAGCAACAGACACTGAAAAACAGTCGAATTCAAAAGCAGAGAGTGGTAATCTAATTGCACTGAATTAGCCTCGGGGGACTCGGACAATATCAACTTCAGAAAACCACAAAGGGATCCTTTATAAGGAGTTTCAAAAGCACTGGGGCCTCAGCACCCCTCATAAGGGCTTGCACTACAAAGCATAGGCACTGTGCATATAAGCCCCTCTGCCCAGCATCTCAGGGCATTGTTCCCTTCTAATGTGCTTTCTGAATGAATTTCCTGGCTGGCCTGATGGTGTTTTCAGTTGTGTGAGGCTGAACAGGGAGTTGGTTCAGGAGAGACAGCTGGAGTTCAGGGCTGAGAGGCCTTCAGCCATTCAGTCCTGTGAACACCATCTGTGCCTGAGGACTGGTCCGTGAACCAGTGAATTTTCTGGTGGTTTTTCTGGCTCTGACATTGTCTTATTTCTGAAGTCCTTCTCATTTCTTAAAGCCAGAGTCTTACATAACCAAGGTGATTTTCTTTTAATAATCCTTGGTCGCATATGAGTTTGTGTGTTTATGTGCGTGTTCATTGCCCAATTTATTATCCAATCCATTTCAGAGAAGGAAAAGGCATGAGTGGATGTGTATTTATGGCATGACTCGGAAAATTTACGGAGATCAGATGATAATTTGGGGATCAGGAGTGGGCAGCGGGGGTTGGAGCATGAGTATCGTGAAGATTTGTCTCTGACCTGCATTTCATTTACTTTTCTGCAGCAAATTACAAATCCCAATGCACAAAAGTAGCTCGAATTCCTTCCACATCCCTCATGGGAGGTGGATTTCCAGTCTCTGCTTGCATACTTCCACTGACATGGACCCTCACTACAACTGAGGCAGCCGGTACACAGTTGACAGATCTGCCAGAAGGCTCCAAATTACATTAAAACAGTTTGTGTGTGTGCATTAAAAATATATTTATCTATTAATTCCAATTCTTCTCTTGAAGCCATATAGAATAATTCAAACTTAATATTTCCCAAATGGGGTCCCTGAATACCTAGAGGGTTTATGAAATAGTAATGAGGACTCAGAATCCATTTTAAACATTTCAGAGATTATCAAATTGAATATTTACTTCTGACAAGGCTCTATAGACTAACAAGAAAACATCACACCTTTTCTTTTGTATTTTCTTAGGTTAACTCATTGTGGTGGCATTGCTTATCACATGATGTTCAGTATTTCTGGCAGTTTGTCTTTGGTTAATAAAGATGGGGAAAACAAGTTAACAATGGATGGGGTTTGGTAAACAAATTTTAAAAAACTTAGCCTTATAGGGAAGGGAAAAACCTAAACAGAATCACCGACAAAAGTATAAACACCTTTGGTTTCTTCCTCAGGCCTCTCTTCAGATCTCTGAGGATAGTGATCATACTTCATATTTTCTCATGCAAAGCATTTTCTGGGGAAACTGACATATTTATGGAATCTGTCAATAATCATGTCCAGATTGGGATAATTTTCCAGAGAGTGAGGTTATTTATTATGGTCTTCAATTCTTTTAGACCTTTGAGCCTGAATATAATTCTTATAATAATTGAAATACCCTGCTACCAAAACTGTTCTATTGTGAAGGAGATTGGGAGGTAATAATCCTTGACTGGCACAGGGAAAATTAATTTTAGAGACAGTGATTTGTCAATTTTCTTTATTTTATAGCTGGGGAAACTGAGGCTGGAAAGGTCAGGAAACCGTCTCAAGGGCATGTCAGTAGCTAAATTCTGGATCCTGGGTCTTCTACCCTTGGGGCCAAGGCCACTTTGCCTAAAGCAGCAGAGAACCTGCAGAATAGTGTCAAGATGGCCAGGCAGGAGACAGTGCCATCCATCTTAAAAATCATTCTGGCTTCTGCCAGCTGATGAAGGAAATAAAGTTAATGATGCCCACATAAATGTGATGCTGTCGCAGGCCGCGTGCACAGACTGTCTGGAGGGGAGCTCTGCGGGCCCTCTGACGAAGTAAAAAGGTATTTAATGGAGCTTTAAAAGGAGCAGTGGCTCCCCTTTCTGCAAGGACAGGGACTGTGGCATCTATTACCTCCATCTCCCCTGCAGAGTGCCTAGTTTTGGACTGGGCACGTCAACACAAGATAAATAAATACCTGGTGTAGAAAAGAGGGCAGTATCATCACTGAGGTAAATTCAGCTTGAGCCTTTGTGGGAATGGACCTCTGTCTTTTATGAAGACCTTACGTGAGTTGGGAGGTATATTAGTCGGAGTTAGTTGTTTGAGTGGATTGGTAAGACAACTGAATCCCCATGAAAGAAAGAGATTCATCAGAGCCGTGCTGCAGGATAAGAGAAGAGCCAAACTCTCCAAGGAAGGCTCTCAAATCGTAGCCTAACTGCTCTTTCCACGGCACCGCATGGTCGTAGCCTCTTTCATAAGGTGGTCTCAAAGATAAATTCCCTCCATTTCCCCTGATAGGTCATTCCCAGTTTTGTAAGTATGCAGAAGTTATGTGCTGATTCATGCCTCCATTTACCAGGTTGATGTTCTTGTCCAGAATGTCCCTCAGAAACAAAAAACATGACATTTTCTCTTTCTCAAGCTTCCTGAGCCCCCAAAGAGGGTAGACTGACATTTTGATTGGCCCTAATGCAAAGTTGCCCAAGGGGCATCTTTTCTTGGGAAAAAGTCCTTGACCCACTCCAGAAGCTCCTAGACACTTACTTTCCGCAGTGCCCAAAATGCAGCAGGTAAGATTTGAGGAGGAATACAGCTATGCTACCAGGAGGAAAAGATCCAGGTTGTCATTTACTCCTCTTGGCAAGCTTGGAGAATGGGAGGCCAGAAGAGCCACCTTAGAAGAAAGCTTATTTACCTTTCAGCTGGGTGGTTTTTCAGGACTGAGATATGAAGCAATCTGTTTACCATGCTCCTTTTGACCCCAGTGAGGTAGAGACAGCTTTTCTTCAAGGTTTCGATGACCTTTCTTAGCCAGTGAGTACTATATTCAGTACAAAACCCTGTGCAAGGAAACACCTATGGGTTGGCAGACAGAAGTGATAATAAAGGAAAGCTGATCATCTTTTGGGAAAACCACCCGTGGGTTAGACTTGGTTTATCTCCTCTGTCTTTATTCCCATCTCAAGCACAAGCTAGGTCTTTGTTTGCTTCACTCTTGTGCCTTTTGTGTTCCAGGGGGCATTTTCTTAAGGAAAAGACTTTCCTCCTCATTACAATTGGTTCATCAGAGTCTTAGGTTAAATATTTGGTCATTCTATACCAGTGGTTCCCAACTGTGGGCAATTTTGTGCCCTCCTCCCATCCCAGACTTCTGGAGACATTTTTGATTGGCATGACTAAGGGAGAGAGGGTTATTGATGCCAAAGATACTGTTAAACATCTTATAACGCATAGTTCAGCCCTCATATCACAGAATTTTCCAAACTGTTCAAAATGTCAGTAGTGCCAAGATCGAGAAACATGATTATATACCATGAATCTATTTGAGTTGCTCAGAGGGTGAGAAAATATGGGGCTCACCCTGGGCCCTTTCCCAGCCATAAGCCAGTGTAAGGCCTCTGGGAATCAAATTAAATTTCCTTCTACTTAAAAAGAGGTTTGAAAGGAATATGCTCCCATTAAAAACAAAAACATCTTTGCTTATTGCTTTTGACCAGTCTGGATATAAAGCCCCATCCCAAACTGAAAACAAAGAGAGAGCATTTAGTTTATTGAATACTTCAATATCACTCATAGAATTTTAGAACCACAGATTTTTTAAAATATCAGGACAAGAACTTCAGCCAACTCACTTTATTTTACTTATAGGGACACAGTTGGTTAGCATTGCAATGCTGTTTGTCCCCCGGTACCCTCTTATCTCTTTCACCTCAGTTTTTCCTAAGGCCTCAATTCATTCTCTTTGTTGACACTGTGCGATTTCTCCCTCACTCACTTTGAGTGTTGTTTTGTTTGTTTTGCTGTCATTATTGTCATTTTGCTGGTTATGTGCAGATGCAGCAGCACTTCTGTCATTAAGAGCCTTTCCTAGCCCCCAGATTTCCCCTACAAGGTGAGCAGCTGGCCTTCATTTAATCTAAGGACTACCTGGGTGCCTGAGATTATTGGATTGGCTCATTGCAACACAGTACCTGTCCCCTGGGGGAGAAGGGGTTATTCACATGGAATCTGCTAGGGAACCAGTCTCCAATTACCTCTACATACATTCTCTTGAGCCCCCGGATTTTAATGCTTCTGTATTTTCACCTAAACTTTAAAAAATGAGAGAGTTAGTAATGAAAATGCCAATTAGACATAGAAAGTAATTTCTCTCCTTGTGACCTTTTTATTTTTCTCATCTCTGAAAAATTGCTGAGGGTATTTCCCTAGTTCAGTTCTTATATTTCCTATTTTATGTTTCATGTTCTAAAACAACCTTTATTCCCCAAATAATGTAGCCATTTCTGTATTTTGAAGGTGTAGCAGCACCATTCCCTTCTCAGATCTCCATAGTCATGACTCTTCTTTCCTTATAAACACAGGGCATTATATCCCATATCCATTGTAGATCATGTCTGCCTTGTCGCAGGTGGGGGAAGGAGATGTGGAGTTACGCGTCCTGATAATCCACCACCCATAATTTAAAAAATTAACACAGTGGATTCCTAACCTTATCTAAATGATTACAATGCCAACCTTTCAGACTGTCTCCCTATTGTGAAAGACAATGTCTGGGAGAAGAAAAATCAAGCATTATATACTGTTCATCAAGAAAAAAAAGAGTTGGAAGGGAGGATGTGCTTGGTCCTATTAATTTGCTCTTTAATCTCTCTGGTTCAGTTCTGTCTCAGAAAGCCAAACAGAATCAATTTGCATACAAATGTTACCAAGTACCCCACCTCCACAGCATTTTCCAGTTCTACTATGTATGTAGAAGAGAAGGAATTTGTTATTGTTCAGGGGATACTTCCTGCCCTTTAGCCCATAAAGTAGCTACATTTCGCAAGGCCCTGGATTGTAGCACTTTTTAAATTTGACTCCTTGAGTATTTGTATTGTGAGCTATGGGCAGGACCATGGCCTATCAAATAATTATTTGAACTGGGGATTAGAAGATTTAGCGTTGGGTATCTCAGAGAAGGAGAGAGGTCTTTTCTTCATCCCAAGAGAAATACATGAAGAGAGGCTCACGTGTAGACCCTTACAATCTGGAGAGAGGTATCATTCACTTAATAAACCAACCACTGGATTAATCAAACCAACAATTCATATGCAGAGTTCACTATAATGTAAAAATGAAAAAAATCCAACAAGAAATATTTGCTGCAGATTTATGATGGTAGAGACTAATATGTGTTGGTTTACTTATTTTTAAAATTAATCTAGAGTGGATTTTTCAAGTGACTGTTAATCCAATGTGATGGTCAAACATGAGAGGCAGACATCTAAAATGAAGAAGATTAATGATCCCTGCAGGTCATGGGAGAAGACTAATTTTTTTCAATTCATGTAAATGGAATTTATCATAACCATCTCTGAAGATGGCATGATTCACCCACTTACAAAAGGACTGTATATTTCAATGCTTCCTGAAGAGGTGATTTTTCGCTTTTCACTTATGCTAACGTAAGAATGCTAAGACTAGGGGCAGAAAATTTTAACCTGGGAGATGGTGGCTGGGGGAACTTATTTCTGAGTTGGAGATAGACATAAATTAAAAAAACAAAACAAATGAGACTTGTCCATCAGTTCAGTATCTGCAGCTAGCAAGCAGAGTTTGGAAAGATGAATGGGAGATAGGAGGGAGTCAAAGTTTCAAAAGAGAAATGTGTTCCGGAGTCTGTTCCTGAGTAGATTCCCCTCTGCAACTACGTTCAGAGCTTTACAACCTGAGGTCATAACGCTATTGTTTCCAATCACGGAGCCTCAGCAACAACCCCCCACCCCCACACCGCAGAAAAAGAAAACAACAACAAAAAAGGAGAGAAAATAATATGTTCTATGTCCAGTGGGTTCGAGTGCAACCTTCCCCGTCACCGCTAGTTGTCACTTGGCTCCCAGACGGGAGAACTGAGGTTTTCGGCACTGCGGTTAGAGAGAATGCAGTCCTAATTAAACTGAGTAACTCCTAAAGCTTCCCCTTAAAGTCCTCATACGAGTGAGAGTCAATATGCAGAGGGTTTGAGGGAGAGTGATGGGGCAGAGAGTATAGCAGGCAGAAGGACAAACAAATCACAAGAAACAGGCAAACAGCTGCCAGGGCAGCCACTGTCTCAGACCTCCACGCACAAGCCAGACACCCTGCGGGCGGTGGGGGGGAGCGGGGGGGCGGGGGGGGAATGAGGGAGCGGGAGATGGAAGGACCTGATTGCCGCGGTATACAGCACCCTCCTCCCCCCGAATGAGGGGATCACGGACAGAGTCAGCCTCCATGCTCCTTTCCCCCAATTCCATCAGAGCGATGTGGTCAGTAAAAAATTGCATACCTGAAGAATACAATGGTCTCCCAAAGGTAGAGTCGAAGAGTATTGAAGCTGTACATTTTTCAGGTCCTTGTGCTTTGTAGTCCACGAGTTATGGGGGCAAAAATGTTTCAAATTGGCACTTACAAAACCTGCGAGCGCTGCTGAAAAAAATAATCCAAATCCTAAGGGGAGGTGGGGAACAGGGACGCGGAGGGAGAGCCCCAGGGGAAATCGGAGCGGGGGTGGGCTCTAGGTACGACGGACAGAGGCAGCCTCTAAGCGTTTCAGCACCACGGAGAGCGTCCACCCCTGCTTTTCAGGAGCGCGACGAGTATTGCTGTTTGTTAAACTCCAGCGTGTCTGTTGGCTCCCTGCGGCGCTGGGGAGGCACGTTTGGGGGTGGGTATATTTTCTTTTTTGCCCCTGTTTTTCTGTTTAAACGGCCAGCCCCGTGAAAGGAAAAAAAAATCTGTGGAGATCAGAGCGCTGGCCTCGGACCGTTAGATTGGGCGAGCATCCTGGGTAGGGAGATCAGGGCTTTATGCCCCTGGGCTGGCCTGAGGGGGTTAGGGGCGAGGGGAAGCGATTGAAGTGTTGCCTTCAGTTAAATCCCGGAGAATGTGCCAGGCTGGTGCATCACTACCGAGTCCCGGAATCTCGTTACCCTGCCTGCGTACCCGTCTGCTGTCGCCTTGCGATCCCTGTTCTCTGGTCCCCGCCGAATAAGTTATGATCGCTGCAGAAGAGGTATCCCATTGCTTGGGGCTGCAGACGTGAGAGAGCTCAGGGCAAGTTTCAGGGGCTGCCGGGGTCCATGGCGACCCCGCGGGTCTCAGGAGCCCAAGGCTTCAGATGCATCTCGGCTTTCTGAGCTCGCCCATCTTCCTCAGGCCAGGACTCCTTCAGGTCTTCAGACTTTCTTACTGCATTAATTTAACAAACTGGCGGCGTGGGGGATTGCGGGGGGCGGGGGCGGGCGATGGCTGACGGGAGCGGGTGGAGAGAAAAAAAGGGGGGAAAAACTCCTTAGTATCTTCAAACCCTCCCACTCGAGGCGCTCATTGGCCCGTGGCTGCGAAAACCAGATCTTTTCTCAGTGTTTGGCCAATCGCGTGTTAGACTCTGGGTTGAGTTTAACACTTAGAGTGCTGAATGAGATCCGTGTCTCCCCTCTCATGGCAGGTTGGTGGTGGAGTGGGGGAGGTTATGGAGTTAATCTCTCGAGGTCTTTCAAAATATTGCCTTTATTTTTAAAGAATGTAGTTGTATGTTAGTGAAGCAAACACCGCGGGTCCCAGTTCAGACGTGCCTTTGGGCTCAGTTTATCATCTTGAAAGGGAAGAATTGAACTTGATCTCTGAGTTTCTTTAGAGCTCTGAAGTAGTATGGTTTGACTCCAGAAAAAAAAAAAAAAAGAAGGGAGGAGAGGTTTCAGAAAGAAGTCTGATCTATAAAGGAAGATTCCCCACCCCCTCTCTCTCCAGGACCACTGCAGCAGGAAAAGACAGAAGAAATTCCTTGAGCGGTTTACACAGTCAAGAGGGAGCGCAGCCCTGGCCTCACTGCAAGATATGTCCTTTTTCTACTGGGCAGGAGACAGTTTTATTTACATTCATAACCTTGGGAAACAGAGCCTCAGAGAGCTGTGGCTTGCGACAAAATAATGGTAGTGCCAAGTTGTACATACAGATATCCAGTACTTACTGCTCCCATTCTCTGTTTTTTTCTTCCTCCTGCTTCTCTGTTTCCCCAGCTTATTTGAATCTCAGAAACCAGCTATACATTTCACTCTAGAGCCCAGCTGGGGAGGTGGAGTTAATCAGATTTTCTCCAAGCTATCGGACTTTAGTGGATTAATAGCCTCTGCAGGATTTTCTGGCTGATTTGAACTGGCTGGGACACTGGGGTCTCTCTCTCCCAGCCTACTGAAAGGAGGTAACCCTTCCCTCTTACCTAGTAGCTTTATGAGTTCCTTCTTTTGAGTTTTTGGAGGCTGAATAGCCTCCAGAATAGCCTCCAAAATTCTCCCTAGAATAGTTCTTAAGAGCTTATTTCTCTCCAAGCTCAGGCTTTCTCTGAGCAAAGAAGTCTGGAAAACTTTGTCCACTAGTCTCCTATCAGCAGGGATTCGCCCCCTACTTTCCACACTGTTACAGCACACCCTTCATTACTTCCTTTTCTATTGGTTCCCCCACACCAGAACAGTGATGAGTTGTTTAGAACTTCCATGAAATTCTGACTAGTGACTGAGTAGGAAATTTTGCTTTGAAGGTGAATATTCACATGAAACTGATACAAATTTATATTGTCAGTCTGTTATCTACCTGCTCCTATCTATCTATCTATCTATCTATCTATCTATCTATCACTAGCCTTGATTAGTATGCCTTCAGTGCACCAGGCACTGTTGTGCACTTCACATAATCTCATTTACTTCTTACAGTCATACCTTGAAATAAATATTATCTTTGTGAATGTGCTTCTATGCTTGTTTATGTGCCCACTAGTGAGTTTGCTTGGGAAAGACAAGCACACATATTTCTGTGGCTATAAACTGGTTTACCCCACCTCCCTAATTCTGAAGTCAATGTGAAATGTATATGTGTATTTGTACATTTGGGTTTGTGAATGGGTTTCTGTCCACATAGGTGTATATGTTTGCATCTATCTGTGTCATTTCTCTGCCCCTGGAGGTACTGAAGTAAACTCACAACTGAAGTTGTGAGCTGGCAACTTTGTTTTTGCTCCTGACCTGGCTAGGAAGCTGTAGGCAGGTGGGGATGCAGTGTGTACAGTTAGTTTTTCTTTTCCTTTAAGAGATGCTTTGTGTGTGTGTGTGTGTGTGTGTGTGTGCGCGCGCGCGCATGTGTTTATGTGGTGTTGCTGTTTATGGGTGTGAATGGCTCTAAAACTGTGGCCTCTGCAGGAAATGAGAGTAATTATTGCCTGTTTTCTAGTAGGCTTTTTTTTAATGTGAGGCTTCTACTTTCATTTAACTAGCACACATAACCTGAGTATGTGCCAAGCATTGGGGATGTACTAGTTCTATATAACCAGATAACTAGTACTAGATAACTAGATAACAAAGTACTAGATAACTAGTACTTTGTACCTCTGGCCCATATGGTCACTTCAGATTTACAGTGGTAAAAGTTTCTCATGTTTTACTTCATATCTCACATATTTCTTGTGCCTTAAACGGTATACCCAGATCTTCCTGTCTTGTGTATGTCACTTTTGAAAATAAAAACCATGACCTCCATGGTCAGGGATTTTTGTTCTTATTTTCTCTCGGCTTTAAAAAGCCTGGATGACATTGGATAAATGACCAAACCTCTCTGGCCTAAGTCAAACAAAGACAATCATGCCCACAGCTTCTCCCCATAAGCAGCTGCATAGAAGCAATGGCATTCAAGTCTAATCTTAGGGTGACTACCATACTGTGAAACAGAACTCTTAATGGAATGGAATGGATTGGCTTCAGTTGATGGTCCATTGTTATTGGTGAACATCCTTTGTAGCCTAAGTCCAGTATTTGATTGGTCCCTTATAGGCCCCAGTAGCTAGATTTGAACCCCTCTAAATAAGACTAAATTATGACATGCGCTGAGACCTTATTTTATTACTAGAGGAGACACATTCTTTCATTAACTCAACAAACACTTATTGAACATTTACTTCATGTCAGGCACTGCTCTAGACACTGGGTATACAGCAGAGAATAAAACAGGTAAATATCCCTCTTCCATTGGAGAATATCTTCTAGCAGATGGACACAGAAGATAAATAAGTAAATTGTGATGTATTAGGCAATAAGAAGGATTAAAAAGAAAAAAGCAGGGTAAGGGGTCAGAGGCCAACACTGAGATGGTCTTTTATATAGGGTGGTCAGATCAGGTTTCCCAGGTGATTCTAGTGGTAAAGAGTCTGCCTGCAATGTAGGAGACGTGGATTTGATCCCTGGATCGCCAAGATCCCCTGGAGAAGGAAATGGCAACCCACTCCAATATTCTTGCCTGAGAAATTCCATGGACAGAGGAACCTGGAGGGCTACAGTGCATGTGGCTGCAGAAAGTTGAACACAACTGAACGACTAAGCAGCAGCATTGGAGGACTGCAACTGTGGTGTGGCAGATCAGGGAATGCCTTCTGAAAAGGAGACCTTTGAAAAAATGACTAAAGAAAGTGAGGAAATGAGCCCTGTGGACTTCAGGGAGGGGAGAAAGAGCTTTCCAGGCATCAGAAAGGCAAATTCAAAGGCCCTGAGGTGGGGAGTATGCTTAGAGTGTGCAAGAAACAGCAAGGAGGCCAGTGTGCCTGGGTGAAGTGAGTGAAGGAGAGGGTGCCTGAAAAGAATTTAGAAAGTAGTTAGGGACTAGATTGTATTCTCCCTCCAAGGCATTGTAAGGACTTTGAGTTGTATTTTGAGTGAGACCCACTGGAAGGTTTTGAGCAAAGCAGTAACAATATCTGACAACATTTTAATAAGGTTAGTCTGGCTGCTGTGTTTAGAATAAATGTGCAGGGAGGAGAGAGGCAAAATGAAAGCTGCAGACTAGTTAGGAGCTACTGAAAAAAAATCCATGTGAGATTCTTAGAGACTGTTCCTGTTCCACTTTTTTATATATTGAAGAGGAAAATTAGCAGAGTTGGGATAAGAATGCAGGTACCCTAATTTTGGCTAAAGGATCTTTCCACTGTTTTTTGTTTTGTTTTGTTTTTTAATTCCAACTAAGATGAAGGTTAAGGAAATCTACAAGGGAAGAGCTTTACCTGGCTTGTTACTGATATATACCTAGCACTTGGCACAGTGCTTGGCGTATAGGAAATGCTCAGTAACTATTTCTTGCAAGGATAAATGAGTGAGTGAATGAAAGAAGAACAAAAAGGTTCAGGCAGAGGACCCAAAGGGAGGAAAAGAAGAGGAAGGAACGTGTTAATCAGGTGAGATTATGTTGTCCTGAGCCAGCTAATGTAATTAAAACAATGGCAAGCCTCTGTCTAAAATGACATTCACAGAGGAGAGTGCTGGAGACTTCAGTGCTGCTTTGACAGGCTCCAGTGATACTTTGTAAAGAGAGATGGATATTTGGAGCAACTAAGCAGCTTGCCTAATTGTGCTGAAGTGTTGTGATGAATTTGGGTCTGAAAATGGGACTATGGAAGAGACTTTCCTCCAAGGAGCTGCCAGCTTGCTGCCAGCCTTTCCTAACCCAACTTAAAGAATGCACTTGCTACTTTTAAACATTTTTAGTCACAAAGCAATAGTCTGGTCTTTGTGGTTTAAAAGATCTTTTATTTATTTGGCTGTGCCAGGTCTTAGCTGCAGCATATAGGATCTAGTTTCCTGACCAGAGATCAAACCTGGACCCCCTGCATTGAGAGTGTGGAGTCTTAGCCACTGAACCACCAGGAAAGTCCTATGCTCTTTGTGCTTTAAAGAAGGGAACTCAGAGCTACTTAGGAAGTCTCAGTGGTTGTTGTTGCTCAGTTGCTCAGTCGTGTCCAACTCTTTGTGACCCCATGCCAGGCTTCCCTGCCCATCACCATCTCCCAGTGCTCAAACTCATGTCCGTTGAGTCAGTGATGCCATCCAACCATCTCATACTCTGTTGTTCCTTTCTCCTCCTGCCTTCAATCTTTCCCAGCATCAGGGTCTTTTCTAATGAGTTGGCTCTTCACATCAGGTGGACAAAGTGTTGGAGCTTCAGCTTCAGCCATCAGTTCTTCCAATGAATATTCAGGGTTGATTTCCTTTAGGATTGACTGGTTTGATCTCCTTGCAGTCCAAGGGACTCTCAAGAGTCTTCTCCAACACCACAGTTCAAAAGCATCAATTCTTCAGTGCTCAGCCTTCTTTATGGTCCAACTCTCACACCCATACATGACTACTGGAAAAACTATAGCTTTGACTATTTGACTTTTGTCGGCAAAGTAATGTCTCTGCTTTTTAATATGTTGTCTAGGTCGGTCATAGCTTTCCTTCCAAGGAGCAAGTGTCTTTTAATTTCATGGCTTCAGTCACCATTGGCAGTGATTATGGAGCCCAAGAAAATAAAGTCTTGTCACTTTCCATTGTTTTCCTGTCTATTTGCAATGAAGTGATGGGACCAGATGCTGTGATCTTACTTTTCTGAATGTTGAGTTTTAAGTCAGCTTTGTCACTCTCCTCTTTCACCTTCATAAAGAGACTCTTTAGCTCCTCTTCACTTTCTGCCATAAGGGTGGTGTCATCTGCATATCTGAGGTTATTGATATTTCTCCTGGCAATCTTGATTCCAGTTTGTGCTTCATCCAGCCCAGCATTTTGCAAGATGTGTTCTTCATACAAGTTAAATAAGCAGTGTGACAATATACAGCCTTGACATACTCCTTTCCTAACTTTGGAACCAGTCCATTTTTCCACGTCCAGTTCTAACTATTGCTTCCTGGCCTCCATACAGTTTTCACAGGAGGCAGATGCATAAAATACTGAGAGAACTTTCCTTCTACTTTATAGCCTGGTCTCCCAGGGGTCAGGAAAGTGGTGTGACTGGCTTAATGTTCCGCCACAAAGTTGAATCTAGACCGCAAAACTCCTGCCTCTCAAGTCATGGCTCCCAATACCTTCACTCCGAGACCTAAAATACAAGCAGAGAAGGTTGGATGAGAGAGGACAAAAGCTTCATATCATGTTGATCAGACTCTGGCTTTCTGCCTGAAGACTCTTGGATTCTCTTTCACTGCCAGGTCTGTACTTCTACCCTGGGCTCTAGCAGCTTGACATCCATGTGAGACTTTTTATTACCCCTTGTGCTTCATTTTCTTCTCTCTCTCAAGCCATCTCTGCCTCTTTCCCCCCTACTTTCTTCTCAATCTGCCCTTGACTCTGATTTCATGTTTATTCAGTATGTTCCTCTTATTGGGTCTCTCATTTTCTACTGCCTCCACAAGGACTTTTGGCATCAACAAGGTTCAGCAGAGGATACACCTTTTTTTCTGAGTTTTCACTCAGTGATTCATTCATTTGTTTTAATGGGACATGTAGTTTGAACACTGGCTGTGTGTGTGACACAGTGCTGTGGTTTTACATGTTTCACCAAAGGTTTGTTCATTCAGTTTTTAACAAGTATTTAAGTACCTTCTCAGTGCTAGAAACTATGGCAAACAGTAAAACAAGAAGAGGCTACACAGTGTTGCCTGAAGGGAGGAGGTGATGAAAAGAGATTCTTGTACTGCATATTTAAAAACCACTTAAAATGGGGAAAACAGATATATATATATATATATATATATAAAGTGCACAAACTATTTACAAAATGGAAGCTATCAAGAGGAAAGCAAATATCATATATTAATGCATATATATAGAATCTAGAAAAATGGTACAGTTGAACCTATTTGCAGGGCAGCAATAGAGATGCAGACTTGTGGACACAGTACGGGAAGGAAAGAGTAGGGTGAATTGAGAGAGTAGCATTGAAACATATACCCTACCATAGGTAAAATAGACAGCCAGTGAGAATTTACTGTATGACACAGGGAGCTCAACCAGGTGCTCTGTGACAACCTAGAGGGGTGGGATGGGGGGTGGTGTGGGAGGGAGGGCAAAGAGGGAGGGGATACATGTACATCTATGGCTGATTTATGCTGATGTAATACAGAAACCAACACAATATTGTAAAGCAATTATCCTCCACATTAAAAATAAATTTTAAAAAAATATATTGAGGAAAAAAAGTAAGCTATCCACATCATGACAGAGAACATAACCTGCCTGCCTCATATCCCTTCCCAGGCATTATCTACCAAAGGGAATATATTAATATTATTCTAATTTCTATTGCTTCTAATTTGCTTGTTTTTGTCTAATTAAAATCATCTTTGTTCACAAGCGGAACTGACCTGAAGCTTTCCTTTTTAAAAATGTCTTCTGCAGGTTTTGCTATAGATTGTGGCAGCTTCATCAACGAGTTGTGAATGTTTCCTCTTTTCTTTTCTTTAGAAATGTCTGTGTAAGATTGGTGTTATTTCTTTTTTAAATGTTTAGAAGTGTCACTGGTGAAGCCATTTAGGCCCGGTGGTTTCTTAGTAGAAGGTTGTAATTTACAGATTCAACTTATTTAATAGGTGTAGGACTGTTAAGACTGTATATTTATCCTTGTATCTGTTTTAATAAGTTGTGTTTGTCCATTTTAGGTAAATTTTCACATAAAATTCTGTCATCTTCTTATCTTTTTAGTCTATAGAGTCTGTAGTGTTGTCTTTTGTTTGTTATATTGGTAGTTTGTACTTTCTCTCTTTTCCTTGATTACTCTTCCTAGGGTATTAGCAATTTTATTAGCCTCTTCAAATAGCCAGCTTTAATTTTTTTCTATATTACAAATTTGTTTTCTGTTCTTTTTTTTCCCCTCTCAACTTATTCATTTTTTTGGTGGGGGGTTAATTTGCTTGTTTTTCTAACTTCTTGAAATGGATGCTTATATAATTGAGTTTTAACTTTTCTTATTTTCTAATAATGTATGTATGCAATGTATTTAATATACATACATATATATAACTTTGTATTCTCTCCTGAGTTTTACTTTAGATGCATCCAACAAATTGTAATATTTTCAATATTATTCAGTTCAAAATATTTTCTAGTTAAAATATTAAATCCTTAAGGTATTTGGAAATGCTTTGTTCAATGATATCATTTCATTCTTTCTGCCTTACATCTCAGTGGCTACCTATGTTTGGTTTCTTTCTTTCTTCTTTAAATTGAAGTGTAGTTGATTTACAATATTGAGTTAGTTTCTGGTGTACAGCAAAGTGATTTAGACATATTATATATATTCTTTTCCATTACAGTTCATCATGAGATAGTGAATATAGTTCCCTGTGCTATACCATAGGACTTTGTTATTTGTTTTATATATAGCAGTTTGTATCTGTTAATTCCAAACTACTAATTTATCCCTTTCTCCTCTTACCCCCTTGATAACCATAAGTTTGTTTTCTGTGTCTGCGAGTCTATTTCTGATTCATAAATAAGTTCATATATGTCATATTTTAGATTCCACATATAAGTGATATCATACGGATCTGTCTTTCTTTTTCTGACGTACTTCACTTAGTATGATAATCTCTAGGTCCTTCCATGTTGCTGTAAATAGCATTATTTCATTCCTTTTTTATGGCTGAATTATATTCCATTGTATATATGTACCACACCTTCTTTATTCATTCATCTGTCAGTGGACATTTAGGTTGCTTCCATGTCTTAGCTATTGTAAACAGTGCTGCAGTGAACACTGCGGTGCATGGATCTTTTTGAATTACAGTTTTCTCTGGATATATGCCCTGGATTGGAATTGCTGTATCATATGGAAACTCTATTTTTAGTTTTTAAAAGAATATCCTTACTGTTCTCCACAGTGGCTGCACCAATTTACATTCCCACCAAGAGTGTAGGAGGCTTCCCTTTCTTCTCCCCTCTCTTGAGGTTTTCTTTTTGAGTATACTGCTTGAAGCTCAAAGTCTTTTAAATTTGTGTCTTGATGTATTTCATCAGTATTTCTTTAATTATTGCTTCTTTACTTTCTCTTGTCCATCTAGAATCCCAGTTTCACATGTTAGACCTTTTCATTATATGCCTTATGTTGCTCATGCTTATTTCCGCATTTTTATATTCTTCTTTCCTCTCTCTCCACATTAGTCTGGATGTTTTATACTGTCTTGATTAATCTTCTCATTGCTGTGTTTAATCTGATTTTGCACTTATTTATTGAATTAATTTCAATTGTTTTAGTATTCAGGTTGGCATTTCCACTTGCTTCTTTTTCCTTTTTTAAAAATAGATTCCACTTCTCTGAAGAAATTCTTTACCTTTTCACCTATTTTCTAGAAGATATTAATCATAATTATTTTACAGTTCCTGTCTGATAATTCTAAAATCTGGGTTATCTATTACTTTGTTTCTGTTGCCTGGTATTTTTAAAATTGGATTTAGGTCATTTGTGCCTGTATACTTCCATGCCTGGTATTTTTGAAGTGAACACCTTAAATTGTCTATGAAAAATTATAGTGGCTTTGAATCATGTTATCTTCTAGAAAGGATTGAATTTCCTTGTGGCTGACAGAGCTTGGACAGCTCACCTTGATCCAGCTGTGGGTTGAGGTGATCTGAAGCTGTGTTTCAGGCTTTGTGAGGGACATCTGTTCTGATTCCCTTTATCCTTGGGTATAGCCTATCAGGGTCTCAGCTGAAAACCAGTACCTTCTCTTTGATGGGCCCTAAATTCCAACTTTTGTTTCCCCAAATCTATGGGACTGCTAAAATCATTGCTTCACCTGTTTTTAAACCTCTTTGCAGGTGCTTCTTCAAAACCAGTCTTTTAATTTTATTTTGTAATGAAGCTTTCCCTGACAATCTTCCCTATGGTATCTGCCATCACTATCATTCTTTTTATGTTTAGATTTATGGAAAATTCCCAGATGCCCTTCACTCGGTTTTTCCCTAATGTTAATACCTTATATATCACGGCACATTTGTCAAAACTAAGGAATAAATGTTGGTACATTACTAATAGCTAAACTATAGGATTTATTTGGATTTTTCCAATTCACCTTTTTCCCCTGATCGTCTGTTTACTGTCTCAGGGTCCAGTCCAGGATACCACATCACATTTAGTCATCACACCTCTTTAATCTCTTCAGAACTGTGATAGATTCTCAGTCTTTGTTTTTCGTGACCTTAGCAGTTTTGAAGAGTCCTGGTCAGGTATTTTGGAGAATGTCACTCAATTTGAGCTTGAATGATTTTAATTTATTCTCATGATTAGACTGAAGTCATGAATTTTTGGAAGAATATCGGAGTAGTGAAGTGCCCTTCTTGTCATGTGATATCATCAGGTACATGATGTCACCATGGTTTATCACTGTGGAGGTTAACCTTGATCATTTGGGTAAGGTGGTGTCTGGCAGGTTCCTGCACTGCAGAGTTACTATTGGTCCATTCTCATATTCTGCTCTTTGGAAGTAACTCAGTCATTAAGTCCAGCTCTTCCTGGGAAATGAACTTCACCTCCTGGAGGAGGTTATCAACTAGATTTGCTTGGTTCCTCAGACTCTCACCACATACATGTGCATCTGAGAATTTGGCAAATGCATGGAGAAACCCAATCCTAAAGGAAATCAACCCTGCATACTCATTGGAAGGACTGAGGCTGAAACTGAAGCTCCAATACTTGGGCCACCTGATGCAAAGAGCCAACTCATTGGAAAAGACCCCGATGCTGGGAAAGATTGATGTCAAGAGGAGAAGAGGGTGACAGAGGATGAGATAGTTGAATGGCATCACTGACTCAATGGACATGAGTTTGAGCAAACTCTGGGAGTTGGTGAAGGACAGGGAAGCCTGGTGTGCTGCAGTCCATGGGGTTGCACAGAGTTGGACACGACTCAGTAACTGAACAACAACAACAGAAACCGCTTGGAAAATATGCAGCTCACTTTTCTGTGGTTCCTTTTTCTCTAGGATATTGGCTCTTCTGTAACTGTAATTTCTGGCTGCCTGTAACTCCTTTTTTTGTCCCTTCAGCCCAGTGGAACTCCTAGGCCCCTGTTTTCTGTTTTCCCTTTTTCGTCCTGCAGTGAGTGTCAGAAAATACAGTAAGTGGGGAAAGCACCAATTTAGGGCCCGCTTCAATATGTTTCCTTTCCTCTGGCCCTTCAAGACGCAGTTGCCTTGTTGTTTCCCATTGCCTTCCAGCTCCTGATTTTATTTTTGATCCAGTTTTTATAGTTGTTCTCAGTAGGTGGGTTTGTCAGGTACAAATTACCTCTTCATAGCCAGGAGGCAATAGGGAGCCACTGACAGTGTCCCACAGCCACTCTGCATTGTGTGCCTGGCTTCTTCAATGGGCTCACTTTTGGTCCCATTTTTCTGTCTATCTCACCTGATGCTTTCCTCAGGGGCTAGCCTTTGTTATTTTTCTACTTCTTCTCTTCCCTCAAGCAGTTTTTCTTTTCTAGCTCTTATTTCTACTTTTACATCCAACTCATAGTCCATTCTTTACAGAGCAGTGGAGCAATCTTTAAAATATTAAATCTTCACACTGAATTCTATTTGCTCTTAGAATGCAATACAATTCCTCACCATGGACTTACATGGTCAGCCTGGCCTCCCTCTCTGACCACATTTCCTGCCTCTCTCCCCTTATCTCACCAAGCTAGGAATGTTTTCCCACTTGTCTTCCTGTGCTTTGTTTTTTCATCATTCATATCGTAGTTAAAATGTTACCTTCTCTATAGATGTTAGCTATAGATAGTTTAGAGATACCTCTATCAGTTTTAGGAAGAGCCCCTCTATTTCTAGCTTGCTGGGAGTCTTTATCATGAATATTTGTTGGATGCTGTCAAATATTTTTCTTCATCATTTGATATATTCATATGGTCTGTCACTTTTAGCCTATTGATAGTGTAGATTAAATTGATTGATTTTAAAAAGTTGAACTACTCTTGTATTCCTAGAATAAATCTACTTGTTTATGGTTTATAATTCTCTTGATGTGTTGTTGGATTACATTTGCTAATATTTTGTTAAGGATTCTTGTGTCTAAATTTATGGAATATATTGTATCTGTAGTTTTTTTTTTTTTGGTACTGTTGTTGTCTGATTTTGTGGTCGAGGTACTACTAGCCTCATAAAATGAGTGAAAATATTTCTCTCCATTTCTTTTTCCAGGGGTAAACTGTGTGAAAAATGGTGTCAAATATTCAAAACTTTTGTAGACTTCTCCAGTCTTTTTCTTTTTCAAGAGATTTTAGTAACAAATTTAATTTCTTTAATGATGATGAGACGACCATTCAGGTTATTTCATCTTACTTAAAGCTTGTAATGTATGGTGTTTGAAATTTTTTTGGTCTATTTCTTTTAAGTTGTCGAATTTGTGAAAATAAAGCTCTTATAGTAATACTTGATTATCCACTTAAAAAAAAAAAAAATGTTACCTTCTCAATAAAGCCTTCCCTGACTATCCTTTTTGAAGTCCCTCTCCCCCATCATTAGCACTCATTTTTTTCTTCCTAGTATTTGCTGCTGCTGCTAAGTCGCTTTAGTTGTGTCTGACTCTGTGTGACCCCATAGACAGCAGCCCACCAGGCTCCTCTGTCCCTGGGATTCTCTAGGCAAGAATACTGGAGTGGGTTGCCATTTCCTTCTCCCTCCTAGTACTTAGCCTCATCTAAATTTTTTTTGCTCATTTGCATACTTACCTTTTCATGTTAGAATGTAAGCACCACAATAATAGGAACTTTCTTTTTCTCTTCTATATTGCCAATGCCTATAAGTAGCTGTTGGCACATCGTAAGCATTAAATGAATGAATGAATGAAATCCTACAATAAACTCTCTCATGAAGTGATCACAATAACGTTGTGGAGGGTAGTCTATTATTGCCCCCATGTTACAGAGGGATAGTGTTTGAGGCACAGAGAGATCAAGTGTTCAGTTATAGCAGGTAATTGGTGGTACTGGGATTTGGTTCCAAGCTTGCACTTTAAACTCCCACCATCACTTTTTAGACTGATGCTCTGTATTGTACACTTCAGGTTATTTGTTATAACCAATTAGGTTTTCTACTAATTTTACATGTGGCAACTTCCTCTCAATTAGATAATAGTTTCCTTGATGACAAAAATGTGGCTATGTTGTGTGGATTTGTGCCAGGAGGAGTTTTGAGAATAGGTTTCTGTTTTTGCCCCACCAGTATCTATTCACTCTTCTGGTATCAGTACCTGAATTTTGCTTGGGGAATACCCTGTCACTTCACCCACTGTCACTCCAGGTGGTTTGGGTGGAGTTATCCCAAGATCTAAGAGTGGGAGAGCCTGATACAGGACTGTGTAATCAATCTTCTCCAGTCCCTGAACAGTGACTTGCTCAGGAATAAACATATGACTCAAATCTATCCAATCATAATGAGTTAGACTTAATGCCTTGAGGATGTAAATCGGAGAGCCCACTCCCCTTCCCACCTCCATCCCCCCACTCTCATTAAAAGGAAACAAACAAGATGAAGCCAATACTGAGAAAATCAGAACGAAGAGTTGGAGAGAAGCTGGATTCCCAATAATACTGTTTGAGCACCTGCATTGAGCTAGCTTCAAACCGTGATCTCCGCTATCCTCCTTAGCTAAATGGACCAATCCATTTATTTTGTGCTTAAGCCAGTTTTAGCTGCATTTCACTTCCCTTTACACCGGAAAGAGCCCTGATTCACGTAGTTCTCCATAAATGCCTGTTGATGGTTGATTGGCCATGTGGACATGCAACTTGTACCTAACCCAAGAGTGCATCCATGTAGCCTAACTAGAGGCAGAAGCATGTCTTGTGTGCCTTGAAGAAAATCTCACCATGTACCTCCCTCTGCTCTCTGCTTTGGGACCATGACTCTGTGAGGGCAGGCGCTTCTTTCTCATGTGGTGGTAATAATGAGTCAGATGGAATGGCTGCTGATGCTTGGATGTCAATTAGTGAAACTCTAACTGCAGGGAAACCTCTCAGACAGGTCCTAAGTGTCTTAATCTCTCAGTAGGCCTTCTCCTCTAAAGGCTTAGGTGGCTGATGATATGTTTGTGCTGCTGATCCTTTCTTTGATCACGCCTTATAGGATTATTCTGCCATGAGATGGTGCCGAGGAAGTGAGGCTGTGATTTGGTTGTCGTGCTCATGCTTAGGCCATGTTGCTTCACTCCCTCCTTTCAAGTTTTCTTCCTTCATTTGCTGGTGCTGGAATATAAACCCTTCAGTGGCATTCTCACCAAAGTACATATCTTCTGATTCCTCCCGCTCTCACCAAACTGTAGGAGAGTCAGAGGAATCCTCAAACAGGAAAATAGGGTTTATTAGTTCCTTGCACACTTAGGGCACTTTCCCCTTGTTATCATCTTATTTCAAAACCCTGACACCTGATCCTTATGGCAATGTGGGGATAGTCAGGGTTAAGTGTTACAACTTCCAGTTTACAGGAGAGGAAAATAAGGTTCAGAGAGAGGAGAGAGAGAGAGAGCTACAGGGCAGCAGGTCCGTTCCAAGACCAGTGCTCTCATTTCCTCACCACATCAGGACCCTCTGACCACCCAGGTCTTTGGAACAGCAGATGGTCAGTAATACTTATTCCTCCAGACCATGCTCCGGTGATGTCTCTTCTAGGCTGTCTTCACATACAGCCTAGCTGGAAAAGATCTCTTGTCGGAACTTGTGTGGCACCCCTCCAGGTATTCCCATGGTTTCATCATTTTCTACCTTGTAATATAATGATTTGTGTATAGTTTTATCTTCTTTCTGAGAATTAAACTCCCTTGTCCCCTTAGCATATAGATAGCAAAATGTTTGATCTGTGCTGGGTATTTGGGGAATATTTACTAAGAGTGTGAACAAGTAAATAAATGCCTAATTTTTTTCCTTTTTACAGGAGTGGCAGGAGGTGACCACTCCTATAAGGTATATCCGAAGGGACCAGAATTGTTTCTGCAGTACCTAGAGGACTGTTAGGTGGAAGAAGGGTTGAACTTGCTCTTGCCACCTTAAAGGGCAGAAATAAGCCCAGTGGGTAGACATTTCAGAGGAACATATTTCAGCTCAATGTAGGATTTCCTGTAACCAAAGCTCTTGAAAGGTGGTGGATCTGCCTTATAAGGTAGTTAATATGTGTAATTGAAGGGATGAAAGCAGATTTGGGGTGATGATTAGTGCAGAGGACATTCCAGCATCTTAGGAGGGGTTAGGCTTCTAGGTTCAAGAGATCTTCAGTGTGGTTGGTTGTGGAATGTGGGAGAAAAACTTGTACTCAGAAGGTAAATCTTACTCAGTTGATACCCACATAGATGGTGGTCACAATGACTAAGAATGTGGGCTTCAGTGTCTAAATTCTGGCTTTGCTACTTGCCAATGTGTGACCTTGGCAAAGCTACTTAATGTCTCTGAACCTCGGTTTCCTGATCTGTAAAATGGTGATGGTAACAATACCCACATCATTGGGAGATTGTGTAGCCATGCACACAGAAAAGAAACATATCTTGGCACAGAGAAAGTGCCCAATTATTATTATAATTGCTATTACCACCACCCTTCCCCTTCCACCATAATCCCTAGCCTGTGAGTGTGATCTGCGCTTCCTGGGGGCTGTGTCCATCCTTCCTGTTGGTAACATCTCAGAGGTCCAGGCAGGGCTCTCAGAGACCCTAGAGTAAACACTGCTCAAACTGCCTTTGAGCGGTTTGCTGACAGCTAACTTTGAGATTGGAGATCTGAGCCTTTGAGGCCTCCAGCCACTTTCCAAAGCCAACAGTGAAAGATAAAAACACAATATCATTTCTCTACTCTCCTGGGATCCTGGTTGCTGCTGCTCATTAAAGGCAGTTTTCTCCTGAATTTCAGAAGCAAGGGGTCCTTTTTTGTTTTAAAAGCTGCATGGCTAACATTGGGTTCCCAAAAGGCTGTCGGCAGTTTCTTCAGTTTCCCCCCATATCCCTGACCTGAATTTCCAGTGCTTGGGTTATTATTGCATCAACAAAACATGTACTCTGGGATCAGAAAATCCATTCTTGTCCCTTGGCCATTTAGAACAGGGCAAGAGGAGATCTCCAGTTTCCAGCTGATCCTTTGGTTGAGAGCAAGGTTGCTCCCAGAGTCATTCTCTGTCCTGAGAGATTTGAGATTTAATAATTTAGTTGCTAAGTCATGTCCAACACTTTTCAATCCCATGGACTGTAGCCCACCAGGCTCCCCTGTCCATGGGATTCTCCAGGCAAGAATACTGGAGTGGGTTCCCATTTCCTTCTCCAGGGGATCTTCCCAACTCGGGGATCAAACCCGGGTCTCCTGCATTATAGGCAGATTCTTTACTGTCTAAGCCACCAGGGAAGCCCTCTTGAGATTTAACAAGTGTGGAAAAAATTGACTCAAAGATTCTCTTATATAATTTTTCTTTTATATAAGCTCCTTGATAAGAAATTATTACATACAGTGGGTGCTTATTAAATGTTTTATCTACATGATATCTCCATTTTAAAGGAGAGGAATGAAGTAGTGTTTTATTTTCTGTTTTAAATATAAAGGAAAAAGGTCACAGTAACTCAGCCCACCCAGCTAGTAAGGGATAGAGTTGAGACTGTAAGTCTGACCCCCAAAACTCGGATCATTTAAGGTGAGTCATGCTGTCTTCTATTAGGAGGGCTATAAGGGAGGATTTATTACTTATATTATTATTTATTTCTATAATGCATTTAATAAATGAACAGAACACAGCTGTAGAAACCTCAGACATGATGACCCATCTGTACAATGGGCTAATGTGTACATCTTCATGTTTATCATTCAGGCCAACCCAAGACGTCGATGTTCATATCCTTGATTTATAAGTAGGAACAAATAGACTCCAAGAAGTGAAGGAGCTTACTCAGAGTAGTAAAACAGCCCTAAGAAGCAAAACAGGACGCAAACACTGCTTCCTAAACCATTTGAAAGTGAAAGTTGCTCAGGTGTGTCCTACTCTTTGTGACCTCATGGACTATTCAGTCCATGGAATTCTCCAGGGGATCTTCCCAACCCAGGGATTGAACCCAAGTCTCCCACATTGCAGGTGGATTCTTTACCCACTGAGCCACAAGGGAAGCCCAAGAATACTGGAGTGGGTAGCGTATTCCTTCTCCAGGTGGATCTTCCCAACACAGGAATTGAACTGGGGTCTCCTGTATTGCAGGCAGATTCTTTACCAACAGAGCTATCAAAATGCACCACCTAAACCATTTAGGTGGTGCATTTTTCATCATTATCACATCACATGACAGTTATAGCCCTCCAAAAAAGAAATTTTTAAAAATCACCGTCAAAATATACCTTCTTTAACTTTTTTCAAAGTGCTTTGAGGAATCTTCATGGGGTCTCTCCATGATCCACCAAGCCTGGCAGGGTGGACTCTCAATACCCTGTGTTAGTAATGACAGGCCCGCGGCCAGGACGTTTGCCTCTTGTCAAACAAGAGGGTGATTGGGGAAGAAAGGTTAAAAGCACCTGTTCGCACTTATGTGAGGCTCTGCTCTGGTTCTCCTCTGCTTCATTTTTTGTTTTGCCCACTTTCGCCTTCCCTTGAGTTGTTAGGTTTCTTTTAACCGCTCAGGGTCTCCAGTCTAGTACTTCCTCGGGCTTCCTCTTTCTAGTCACTCATTCGGTCCACACACTGAATGCCAGGTAGTTGCTGAAGAAGAGTTGACCTGAAAACCAGTTCTCCTGCCTACCCCTCACTCCCCCACTCCTTTTATCTCTCTGAAACCTATTTACTGGTACCTGTTCTACCCCTAAGGGTTTTATAGATACACATTTAAGTTGATGGTAACCTCAAGTGTTAACCCCTGTGTAACAGAGGTCACTGTGAGAATGGGAAAAAGTCAACAGCAAGTTCTTAGAGATGAGGAGAGAGCTTGATGTTGAGGTTATGAGATCAGTCTTTGGAGTCAGATAATGTGTGATAATGTGTGGTCGCTTATTAGCTGTGTGACCTTAGGCAAGTTAGTTAAATCTTTCTAGCCTTGTTTCCCAATCTAGTAAATGTGTCCAATTTATAGAGTAACCTTGTGAAAATTATAGGAGATAACTAATATAAACTGTTGAGTGCAAGGCATGTGTTATTTTATTACTATAGTAAATGCTAAATAAATGGTAGCACCATTAATTGGGTAGATAAGACTTACATAAAATAATTCAGATATGAAGCACTGTTTGAACAACTGCAGAATCTCCAGTGCCTATTTCAGGACCTGGCATGAAGTTGAGATTCTAGGTCTATGTCTGTGGGTTCATTCATGTGTGTTCAGTTGCTAAGTTGTGTCTGACTCTTTGTAATTCCTTGGACTGTAGCCCGCCAGGCTCCTTTGTCCATGGAATTTCCTAGGTGAGAATATTGGGGTAGGTTGCCATTTCCTTCTCCAGGGGATCTTCCTGAACCAGGTATTGAACTCCTGTCTCCTGCATTGGTAGGTGGGTTCTTTACCACTGAGCCACCAGGGAAGTCCCCCGATATCAATGGGTATCACCTATTAAATGCTTTTCTTGTTCCAGGAATATGCTGAGTTTGGTGCGCCTTATGTTAATTAATCCTCCAACACCCCTGAGGAATGTATTCTGGGCCTCTTACAGCTAAGGTTTGGAGAGTTCATCATTCATGGTCATGTGCAGTCTAAAGATGACACACTACTAGAGTCAAGGTGATATCTGCCTCCCAAACCTGTGTTCACCCTCTAATTTGAGGAGTGAGCTCTTCAGTCACACAACATTTCTCCTGGGAGAGGTGCTGGATCTTGTCCTGGGAATACAGTGGCTAAGATGGCACAGTCTTGGGAAGTGGACTCCAGTAACACGGGAAGAGAGGACGAGGGCCATGAACAGGGCAGCACCAGAGCTGTGAGCACACTCCAGAGGGACTTGGTGGCTTCTGGGAAGTGAAAGTGATAGCCACTGATAGTCATGTCTGACCCTTTGCAACCCTGTAGACTGTAGCCTGCCAAGCTTCTCTGTCCATGGAATTCTCCAGGCAAGAATACTGGAGTGGGTTGCCATTTCTTTCTCCAGGGAAATCGTCCCACTCCAGGGATCCAACCTGGGTCTCCCTCAATGCAGGCAGATTCTTTACTGTCTGAGCTCCTGGAGGAGGTGGAATTCAGACTTTGGAGATAGGTGAATGGTAGACCAATGAGAGGAGGGTGTTCTAGAGAGTAAGCTTACCTGGGGCCAGGAGTAGGGGCAGAACTCCCTTGGGAGATGGCCTGTGGGTCTCCGCAGAGGGTATGGAGGAGAGCAGTGGGGAATAAAGGTTAAGAGCAAAGTGAAGGCAATGGCACTCCACTCCAGTACTCTTGCCTGCAAAATCCCATGGACGGAGGAGCCTGGTGGGCTGCAGTCCACGGGGTCACTAAGAGTTGGACACGACTGAGCAACTTCACTTTCACTTTTCACTTTCATGCATTGGAGAAGGACATGGCAACCCACTCCAGTGTTCTTGCCTGCCGAATCCCAGGGACAGGGGAGCCTGGTGGGCTGCCGTCTATGGGGTCGCACAGAGTCGGACACGACTGAAGCGACTTAGCAGCAGCAGCAGCAGCAAAGTGAAGGCCGAACTGCACAAATGTTCAAGAGCAGCTTAATGAGGGCTAAGGTAAGCTGGGCCAAGTTGAGTTCGAAATTAACACAGACTTGAAAATGTGGGAGCTCGCACACAGAAAATATCTGCTAGAGCGTGGGAAGGCCACAATGAATTTGAACCATTTTTTATTTTTTGGAGACCATCTTCCATGCTGGAAAGGAAGCTGTGAATGTCAGGTAGGTGGGCTGGGTCAGGAGAGGTCATTATAGGGAGTGGAAGTTTGGAGTCGTCTCACATAAGACACAGGGTTTCAGCTGAGTTGTCCCCCTTCTCTCTCTTGGGAATGTGCGCGTGCAATGAGATAAGGTGAACTGTCTGCAAGCCTCAAAGCCCCGTGTGCACTGCATGGTGACGATAACTAAGGGGGCAAAGGATGGGCCGGGTCTCTCTGATGATTCTGCTGAGGGCCAGTCCTGCTGCTTCCATGGGGCTCACGGGAGAGGCCCCGCTGGGTGTTTTCTGCAGCTGCATTGCAGCCACATCACCTTACAGTGTTATTCCACCAACCAATTGTGAGGTTATCGAGTTATCGAACACTCTGGGAGCCCTGCAGGTGGGAGGCAGCTCCCGCAAACTGCATTTGCTTCTCTGAGATTACATTGCAGTCTGTAAAGGAGAATAGTTCCCATATTTATGTGTGGGTTTCCAAGTGGAAGTGAGAGCAAGCAACTGAGAATATGATACCCTCTTCTTTCTTTCTCTTTAAAAATTACCATCAGTGCTGTTGCCGTCCTGGGCCAGTTCTGTGCGATGTAATACGTTTGGTGGCCTTGGCGAACTGGCTCTCCATCTGTATGTGTGGGCTCAGTAAAGGGCAGCAGGGTCGAGCATTGAGAGCACTTAATTTGAAGCCAGACAGAGTCACCCAAATGAGACCACCCCAATTAATTCCCTTCACTTTGGCTGGAAGTAGAGCAACTCAGTATGGTCAATACTGATCTGTCATGGTAACGAGGAAGAATGTATGTCATTGGTTAAGCAAACAGAAGGACAATCACTTAAATCATTCAGGACTTAAATCATTGAAACATTTTGAAGCCAGGAATGCACGAAGGTAAATGAGAAATGGGTCTTCAGTAGTACAACAGTCAAGAGCCATCAGTCCTCATTTTCCTCTGATCCTATGGGTCTTCTCTAGAAACCCTGGTCCAATCTCCTTATCTCCCTCTCAGAGAAGAACCTAAACATATAGCCTCGAGCATCCATTGATTTGGGGAACACTGAGAAAACAAGAAGGCTGGTATCCACAGCCTGCGGCATGCTATCCCAGGCCCTTCATAGCTTAGAAGTCACATCTCTTTTGTTCCATCTTTCTTTACTCCTTTTTTTCAGCTGGTCTAGAGTATTCTTTCTGAATTTGATGGCTAATGAAATGTTAGACATCATTCAAAGTCCTGCTGAAAAAGACCCCGTCCTCTCTATAGTTTCTCCCGCACTCTGCATGACTCTCTCTTGCTTGTGCAAACCTAGGGCACTTGGCTTGTGTTAGAGCAGTTTCCAGACTTTGGGCTTTGTGGGCCTAATGTCTGGGAATATGGTTTTATGTGGACAAAGATGTGGAAGTGAAGTATGTGGTAAGGCAGTTGTTTCCACTTCAGTATTTCTGATTATACCAAGAAGGTCTCCTGTTGGTGCTGCTATGACTTTACACCTTTTTGTCACTCACCAGTTTCTCATTTTGAAATAATGAGCAGTCCTCAGGCCCAGGTTGTAGGTAGCTAGAATTTAATAGCACTCATTTAATTACATGGTTTTTATTTCAGTTCATCTTCTGATTTTGGCCAGTAACATGGGTTTTCTGTTTATAAAAATGTTATAATATTAAAAAAGAAGCTTATGGAAGTAAGGAAAATGAGTTGATGGGCAAAAAGGATTAAATAATAGAAATTTTCTGCAGCTGAGGCAAGTGTCGTGGAAGTCATACACAGTGACCAAAATTTAACTGAAATAAATTCTGGAGGAGGAGAATTGATTATGTATCCTCTTCTCTCAAGTCTGGGAGGGCAGAGGTTATGACTCATTCATCTCTGAGGTCTTCTAGGTAGGAGCTGGCAAGGTACCTTCTGTAGGTCAGATCTGCTCCACTGCCTGGTTTTTTGTGGCCCGCCGGCTGGGAATAGCTCTTACATTTTTTACCAAGGTGGAAAACAATTGAAAGAATAATATTTTGTGACACATGAAAATTATATGAAATTCAAATATCATTTCTATTGTAAATACAGCTGCTTCCATTTATTTATGTAGGTCTATGGCTGCTTTCATGCCACAAGGGCAGAGTTGAGCATTTGTGACAAAGATGGCACAGCCCACATGCCTAAAGTGTTTACTGTCTGGCCCTTTGTAGAAAAAGTTCACAAACCCCTGGACTCAGGAGGCCTGGTGTGGGCCCCTGCCACTTTTACTTAGTCCCCAGGTGACCCTGGGAATGCCAAGTCCATTCTCCCACCTTCATGTCTCCATTGATTATGAATGGAGCTAATGATACTACCTACCTCTTAGGACCATTGTGAGGACTGGAAGCGTGTGAATCTGCTTCATAAGCATGAAAGCATTATAAAAATGAGATATTTTGATTTCCGTCAATAGTTATAGCTTTTGTCACAGACAGCGTGCATTCATAAATATCCATTTCAGTTCCTCATGCTTTCTAATGGAATCTGGAGGTCTTTCTAAGCTAAGGAGGGATTATTCGATCTTCTTTTCCTGCTTCTAACATTTATTATCTGGTTATTTACCACTATTTCAGGTGCTTTTTTTTCTCCCCTCTCTCACTGGTAACTGAGAAGCACTCTCTTTCCTCTTTCTTTTGAACTTCTTCATCTTGACCTTGGTAATCAACTCTACTACAAACCCGGGGTTCGTCCTCCAGACCAAATTGTGCTTAAGAAAATCCTATCAGATCTGAAGCAAGAAGGTATTTTTCCTTAGTATTGTCCTAGATCTGCTCTGTGCTCTAAGAACATTTTCTTTTTTTCCAACTATGCCGTGTAGCATGCAGCATCTTAGTTCCCCAATCAGGGGTTAAATCCACGCCACAGCCAGGAAACTCATTGAGAACATTCTTAACTTCTTTTTGCCTTTTCACATAGAATTTGCTCAGGCAGGGATATTTGCATGAAATTGTGTGTGTGTGTGTGTGTATGTAAGAGATAGTATTTGGATGAAAGATGCTGTAAGAAATTATTTGGCCTTTATTGAGCATTTACTATGTGCTGGGTATATGCTAAAGGATTTTATAGTCATTGTCTCCTTTAATCCTCTCCATAGTATTAAGAGAAGATAACATGATTATCCCTACTTAATAGACTGGGACTGAGGTTGAAGTCACTTGCCCACTATCTCCTAGCAAGAGAGATATGGTACTAGGAGTTGTGTCTGATTACTCTAGAGCTGATAGGCTTAACAGTAACAATATGCATTTAATCCTTGAACATGAAGGTTAGGGGAGCTGACCCTCTGCGCAGTTTGAAAATCTGTGTAAATTATATACAGCTCATCATCTACCAGTTTCCTCTGTTCCATATTTTTCCATATTGGTGGATTCAGCCAATCCTGGATTGTATAGTGTTGTAGTCCTTGGAGAACAAAGTCTAATGTGCCTGGAAGTCACATAATAAAATCTCCATCAGTATTTCTTTACTGAATGAATTAACAGGATATAGAAATATTCCCCCTCTACTTTGCTCCCCAATGGTAAAGAATACTCCTGCAATGCAGGAGATGTGGGTTTGATCTCTGGGTCTGGAAGATCCCTGGGAGAAGGAAATGACAACCCACTCTACTATTCTTACCTGGAGAATTCCATGGACAGAGGAGCCTGGTGGTCAGTCTGTGGGGTCTTGAAAGTCAGACACAACTGAGCACACAGGTAGTATTTACTGCTAAAAAAATCTGCATATTAGTGGGCCCATGCAATTCAAGGTCAACTGTACAGCTACCCTTGCCCAGCAAGCTCCCTCTGAGCCCCTCTTGGTGCTCCGAGCATCATGCTCTTCGCCCACTCTGGTCCTTGTGACATTGCATTACGGTTGCCTGTGTAGTTAGAGTCAGTCTCCCCAACAAGCCTAGAAGCCTGAGGAAGGCAGGGACCTGATCTTTCTTCTTTGCTATATCAGGCGAAGGACTCAAAGGAGTGGGCATCTGCAAATATTAATCAAATAGATGAATAAGTAAATGAGTATAGTGAGCATTTATATTGCTCAAAGCATTCACCTAGAATCTAAGGGAAAGGAAGATGATGCAGTCATATTTCTTTTCAGCTGCAGATTCCTCTGTTGCTAGGGAAGCCTTGGGAAAACAAAGGAAAAAGGAAGTTAAAGAGCTTCAGTTTTCATTTCAGCTGGAAAAAAACAAGGCAACAAGATATATTATTTAATTTAAGAAAGGAAAAAAGTTGCATGTCATGTATTTCTTTCCCACTAATCCAGTATTTCTTCAGTTTTAGTGTTTTGTATCCTAGCTTTATGATTGCTGCCATATAGGGGAACCAGCTATATTATTTACTTAATATTTAAAAAAAAATCATTTCCCTTTAAAAAGCATACGTATATTTATTTTAAAAGGATCTTTATATACTACGATAAATGGGAAGCCATTACCACTTGCTTTAAGAATTAGGCAATGTGAAAGTAAATATAACAAAATTAGAAAAAGTAATTACATTCTTGCAGATATTGTTGCCTAAGGGACCTTGGCCAGGGCCTGCTTTTTTTGTTGAAAAGGATGATTAAGAAGTGGCAGAAGAATGTTAGAAAGGCACACTGGTACCAAACGGAGACTTTCTTGTTCATAATGAGAAGGTTTTAAGGAGAGTTGGAAAGGAAATAACTTCTTCACGGAGTGACTCAATGTGATTTAACGTCGTGTCCGCATCTTACACAAAATCATCTCCTGAACTGCACGAAGTGGGTGTTGCACTGATTGGAAAATGCCGAGTCAGTGAAAGGAAGCCTTCTCTCTCCTCGGGTGTGATATCTCAGACAATCCTACTAAAAGCTGCTTTCCTTCTGAAAAGAAACAGGATGGTTTATTCCTTCCTATCTCCACTTATAGCTTTGTTCCCAAGAGAAGGGAGAGGAGAGAGGCAAGCTTACCAATGGCTAGGACCCTTCTACCCAGGGCCATCTGTGCTCCAAGTCTTCTGGCCACACCCCCACCCCCCACCCCCAGGCCACACTGGATGGCCTGGAAGTGAGTGGCAACCCCAGGACATCAAGGGGCCTGGAAACCTCTGCAAACAAAGCAGATCCACTTCAAGTCACCTCTTCAGCCAGAACATTTTATTCTAGTGAAATCTCTCTCCTGCCCCAATTCACTCACTGCAAAAACCAACATAATTTATCTTCTGGAAGGAAGGGTGCAGACTTCAGCCTGGTTTTTTTTTTTTGGCTAAAGTAACAGCTCAGCCTGTCACTTGAAGGAAAAGGGAAAAAAAAGCTTAGAGAAGGGTGCCAAATTGCAAGTTTGGAAATAAAAATCAACATGGGCATCATCTCAAAGGTTGAGAAGATCGCCTTAGTGCTCTTGAGAGACAGGAAAGAAGATTTCCATATCAATGTTTTGCTTGTCCTATTTTGTTTGTAATCAGACTTTAAGAAATGTTATGAGTCTTAGGATCAGGGGATCTTGGAATTCCTTGCGCTCCCTTAGAGGGAGGGAAGGAATTAATATTTGCGGAGGACCTATGTACTCGCAGGGTACAGCCCCCCTCTCCCTGCCATTGTCAACCCCACCGATAACCCAAAGAGGTAGAGGAAGGTCAGCCATGATTCACAGGTCGGGAACACTTGCCCCAAGTTCATACAGCCTCTGAAGAGCAGAGCGAGTACTGAACTGCATTGTCCTGATTCTGAAATCTATGCGATTTGAACTGATGCCCTCCAAGAATCATGGGAACGGAACCCAAGATTTGGAAGGGCCTGGAAGGCCTCTACATGATTCTACCCAAAAGGATCTGCTACAGGGTCCTCAACAGATTAATTCAACCTCCCTTTGACTCCTTGTCCTGTGGAGCCCACCCATTCCATTGACAAAGGACATTAATTGCTAGTAGGCTTTAACTAACTTAAGAATTGTCTTTCTCCTCTGCTTTCCTCAGTGACTTCCTTATTGCCCATGGACATCTCAACCCAGACCCTTGCAGTCGGGTTACCATCCCCGGCTTCCACAGCAAGGAGACCCCAGGAGATCGAGCATTAAGAAATCTTGTTTTAAATGGAGACAGACCAAAACAGGATTGTTTTCCTTTCAAACCCATAAACCCTACAGGATTTATTCCATTCTTTTCTTGCTGCCAGGATTTTTAAAAAATATTTCCATGACCAAGGAAGCTGTTTGTTACAGAGCAGATGAAAGGAGTTCAGGGTGATTTCTTTAGTCTGTGCGGGGGCTAAAGGCCTGTATTAGATTAGGCTACAGGTGCTCACTTGCTGGAACCAGCTAACAGCTCGACCAAGACACCCCAGACCTCTCATTAAGGCTCTGTGCAGATGGTAGCACCCTACCTTTCCTGCATGTGGCGTGGTTGTCTACAGAGGCTGGAGACATGCCCAGGCAGAAGCTAGATAGCTAGGGTTTCCTTGCCACCTCTCCAGTGAGTGATGGTCCCCTGTCTGGGCCTGCTGGGTGCTGCTGGGGTCCTATCTGGTTGAGAGAGAATAAAGGGAGAAAAACCTTGGGTTTCGTTCTTTGTGCTGATTTATTCTGCTGTCTTGGTCCAGAACTTCCTCTTTCTGAGCCTTAGTTTCATTTTCTCTAAGAAGGGGATGACACTACTGACTTTCACAGATCATAGAGTCCCTGAAAAAGAGAAACTCACACACACTGAATCTCCATCCTCCATTGGATACATGGAGCATGCAGCCTTGGGTTACACACAGCAGCCTCACACCTTCTACCAGAGGGCACAGAATTGTCAGCATTTGCTGCCCAGGACCTGTGGCCTCCTCTTCCCTGGAACTTGAATATTGTCTGTGATTTCATGGTCATACAACTCTGGTCCCTGGTAGTGTCTCATAAATCTGTATCTTTGGTCCCAGCCATGCCACCTCTGGGAGGCATTTCAGTGTTGGTTACAGGACTTAATTACAAGTCCAGTCGTGGGAGTAGGGGTCCATGGGACTTGGATTCTCAGAGTGATCATGTACCTAGTATGTTCCTTTGGCAAGTTTCCCAACTGAACAGGTTTTTTGCTTGCTTTTAAGATTCCTCTCCTTTTATAATTGAAGTTTGCTATGAGCCTGACGTGAGATGAAAAATGAGGAGGCTGTTTGTAAAGAAGCTTGGGACCATGAGGCAATACAAGGGGATGGTTAGGGATGACCCACGGCTGGACTTGCCTGGGTGTGAATCCTGTTCATGTGGTCCATGTGGCTTCTGAACGTGTGACCTGTGACAAATTACCTAAATTTACTGCTGGAGGGAGAGGGTGAAAATACTCACCTCACAGGGTTGTTGTAAGGATTAAACTTTACATCTATTACTCACTGAGAACAGAGCTTGACATAGAGTTAGAATTCAATAAAAACTACTGCTGTGCCTAATATTCATATTTTTATTGCCAGTAATATGGGCTGTCAACTGTCTAGAGGGGAAACTTCAAGGGCTGGCAGAGAGGGATGAATCAGCAAGACTTCCTGGAGGAGGAAGTCTTTAACTGGTCCTGAGAGCCTGGTCAGAGGCGGGGAATTTCTAGGCAAAGGGAAGAATGCAGGCAAGTGCTAGAAACCAATGGTATTGGAGACAGTAAGGTACGTCAGGGAGACGTCTATCTCTGAAATGCTTAGTTGATGAATGTATTGTCTTTTCTCTCCCCTGAATCCCACATGTGTGTGTGGTGGGTGCTTTTTTGTTTGGCTCAGTCAGAACCAGGCTCTCACTGACCCCATTTTGGGGGAAGAGGGAGAAAGAAGAGAGCAGGGCCTTCTCGTTTAGTCAGGCCTGGGTTTAAATCCTGTCTCCACTCTTGCCTGGAAAATCCCATGGACAGAGGAGCCTGGTAGGCTACAGTCCATGGGGTCGCTAAGAGTCAGACACGACTGAGCGACTTCGCTTTCACTTTTCCCTTTCACTTTTCCCTTTCATGCGCTGGAGAAGGAAATGGCAACCCACTCCAGTATTCTTGCCTGGAGACTCCCAGGGACGGCGGAGCCTGGTGGGCTGCCGTCTGTGGGGTCACACAGAGTCGGACACGACTGACACGACTTAGCAGTAGCAGCCACTCTGCACAGAGGTACTTAGGGCTAAATTATGTAACCCCCTTGAGCTTCAGTTTTCTCACTTGTAGGGATATTGAGAAATGATTGAAAGGAGGAGATTCCTTTTTCTCCCTCTCCATCCCCCCACGCCTCTCCCTCCTGTCCCCACCCCTCCTTCTCACCTCTCTCCACTCACGTTTTGGGAGAAGGAATCTCTTGCCGGGCTCCAGTGCTGCTTCCCATGAATGCACCTTGTTGCCAACTCTGGTAGGGCACCAAGCAGACGGAACCATGGGAGAAAGCTGCAGACACCATTGAAAGAAAGTGAAGGAGAATGCCATAGATTTGAAATGGTCTTCAGTAGCTCTTTAATTAATGTGGGTTGCAAACAGGTAGACTTGTGAGAGTTTTGTTTTGCTGTGTTTTTTTGTTATACCTTTCCAGGGTTTTAGTCAAGTGGCAGTGTAAACAGATTAGCACCATTGCCATCTGCCCACTCATTAAATAAATTAAATAAATGTGTGTGTGTGTGCCCACTCATTAAATAAATTAAATAAATGTGTGTGTGTGTGTGTGTGTGTGTGTGTGTGTGTGTGTGTGTGCGTGCGTGCGTGCGTGCGTAGGCTTCTCTGATGGCTCAGCAGAAAAGAATCTGCCTGCCACTGTAGTAGATGCAAGTTCGATCCCTGGGTCAGGAAATCCCCTGGAGAAGGAAATGACAGCCCACTCCAGTATTCTTGCCTGGAGATGGGCCATAGTCCATGAGGTCACAAAGATTTGGACAGGACTTAGCAACTAAACAACAATATAGATACAGGTATAGATATAGATACAGATATAGATGTAAACTGCTTTGACCCAATCATTTAACTTTGTGAACCCTGATCTGGCTTGTCCCTTTCTTCTTAGAGAGGAGGAAGCTGAGGTCAAGAGGGCAGAAGTGATTTGCTCAAGGTCACACAGTGACTGGGCTAGACCACCTGGATCTCGAAACTGAGCTCTCTTTTTGGAACAGAGAATGGTGTTTAAAGCAGAAGAACAGGAGGAAATACTTTGCGGGAAAAAGGGAGTTTGTCTCGTGGATGAGGTTGAGTTTTCATACATTGTTTTGATTGTTTAGTCCGCAATGAGTGCTCCTCCCAGGATCCTGCAGATTGGATGTTTCTCACCATCCTTTTAGGCTTGGTGAAAAAGAGAAAAACAAAAAGCAAAAAATGATCCCAGCCCTGAATTTCCCTGAGAACCTGCGGCTTCAGCTCCCTAGCCTCTGTTCAGGGCCCCTCCTGTGGGCAGGTTTTTAAGCATGATGAATTGCTGTGGTCAGCGCGGCAGCACGCCCTGCCTGGGGGAGCCTGTGCTTGGCTCTGTGGCCAGCCTGCATCTCTCCAGCAGGACAGCCTGCTGCATGCGTCCCCGCTAGGCACTGTCACCGCTGCTGCGTTTCCTCCATCCCAGCAGAGGCATTGCAAATCACTGGAAGGGACGTGTCCACCCCGTGGCCTGGCAGAGCGGAGAGAGGAGGTGGGTGTTGTAGAGTCGGGAGAAATTGCTTCTGGTCACCTGGGGCTTGAATCACGCCCACTGGACTGGTTAGGTTTTGCAGTATTTCTTGTAGGAATGGACTCGACTGGAGGTTGTGCTATAGAAGTGCCCGGGGCCCTGGTCACTCTGTCCCATAGACACAGCCAACACTTTGCTGTTCATTTAGGTCTTTCAGGAAGCATTTGTTGAATCCCTAAAGCTCTGCTGCATGCAATGGGGGATACAGAATTGAAAGGCCAGTCTGACTTTCCGTACTTGTGTGCTGGTTGAGGAGCATGTTCACAAGTCAATAATGTTATAAGCCTGTGGGAGAGACATGAATGTTTATTGACAGCCTGCTGTATGCCAGGTGTTGGTGTCTTACGGTTGTAGTTCACTAGTCAGTGAGCTCAAGGGGTCTGGAAGAAAGGAAAAATGTCAGTGAAATGCGAAATTTCATCATCCCAACAGCAACTGATACTCATCCATCACCTGCATGGGGTCAAACACGTGATGCGGAAACCTTGTTATCACCCTGTGAGTGAGGGACAATTGTCATCCCACTTCACTCATGGACCTAGAAAGAACCATACGCCTTCCTGGGTCACCAGCTGCTAAGTGATGGGGCTAAGGTCAAGCCCTATGTCTCTTTGACTCCAGGGTCTCAATCCCCAAAGACGTGACTCTTCTGGTGGGAACTGACTTTGAAGGGTAGGCAAATCACGGAGGAAATAGTTTCAGGGGTTGAGCCTCTGCAGAAGTTGCCACTTTCCTAAATGTGTCAGGCTTCCTTCCTTTTCCAGAGACAAAAGAAAACTGGTAATACTAATAAAACCCTCTATATGCCCCCTGGGCCTTCAGGCTGCCCTGTTGTTCAGAGCAAGAACATTGACTTCTCCATCATTAAACTTGTTTTTGTGAGGAACAAGCAAGAATTGATTTCATCTTCCCAAGCACATTTTCTCCCTTTGCCCTGTGATGGCCCAACTTCCCCCCGCCACAACCCCATAACCTGCATGACTTCAGGTGAGTTACCTGACCTTATTGAGACTCAATTTCTTTATAAATTGGGGTGATGGTAGCTACCTTTAAAGGTGTTGTGAGATTAAATAAGATAATACTAAGTTCCTAGAGTAAGAGCTCAATCTAGTTAATTTTTTTTTAAAGATTTATGTATTTTGACTGTGCTGGATCTTCGTTGCTGTGTGTGGGTTTTCTCTAGTTGTTCAGGGGCTACTCTCTGGTTGTGGTGTATGGGGCTTCTCATTGTAGTAGCTTCTTTTGTTGCAGAGCAACAAAGGACTCTAGGGCGCATGGACTTCAGTAGTTGTGGTGCACAGGCTTAGGTGCTCTGGGGCATGTGGGATCTTCCTGGACCATGGATCAAACCCGTGTCCCCTGCATTGGCAGACAGATTCTTATCCACTAGATCATGAAGGAAACCCATAGTTAACTTTTCTTAATTATTATTCTGTACTTTATATTTTGCCTTAATTTCGGAATTTTGGTCACTGTACTAGATGCTAACTTCACCCCTTCTCTGCCCCTGCCCCCACTCCAAGTTACTCTTAACCTCACAGAATCTAAATATCAGGCCCTGAAATAAGATTTGAAGCAAAAATGAATGAATGTCTAAAGAGTTGTTTTCATTATTTATATGGGGCAATGGTGAACAGCCCCTCATGCTTTAGTAAATTATATTTTTATTTGCTTGTTCATTTTTTCATTCTTATCCACCCACTTAGCTTTTCCTACTAGGACTCATTTCCTACTAGGGATGAGTAACTGTGCCTAGTATTAATATATATATTTTTTTAATTGGAGATGTTTAAAAGTACATGTAGTAAGGAATGATATAACAAACTTAACACCCAGTTTTAGCAGTTATTGACATTTTGGTAATCTTCTGACTATCCCTCTACTTCTTTGAAAAGCTGGAGCATTTTAAAGTAAATGCCAGAATCATGTCATTTTAGCTGTAAATTCTTCCTAACTAGCTTAACTGATAATGACTTAAAATATTATGGTTAGTAGTAATTATAATAACCCCTTAATATCATCTATAACTAGTCACGTTTAAATTTCCCAGATTGTTTCAAAGCTGCCCTTGAATAGTTGATTGTTGATATCACCTTGGCCTGTTTGAGAAATTGGGTTCTTTTGTTGATGATCACATATTAAGAACTTAGTTGATTACTTCTTCCTAGTGTTATTTAGGTTGTTCTTTTAGCCCCAGTATTTCCTATAAAGTGGTATTAGGTCTAGAATGTGATTATATTCAGACTCAATATTTTAGGCTAGATGACCTTATAGGCAGGTATGGTGAATGGGTTCTTTCTTTTCTACCACATCCCAGGCATGTAATGTCAAGTTGTCCTAAGCTCCATGATGTCAGCCTGGTTCCCACCATGACAACTTCTCACCTAGTGGCTTTCATATACTGACAATTTTGTCTAGATCATCTTCTCATTAGTAGTTAAAAGATGGCAACTTTCTAATTCTTTCATCCTTTCAGGCCCTGTTTTTAAATGCATATTCTACCCTTTTTTTTTTTTTTTTTTTTTATAGTATCCAGCAACTTTCAAATGTGGACCTGTATGGGGGTTCCCAGTAGTTTGGAGTTAGGCTGGCTACGTAAAAATCAGTGGGGATCTTTATAAAAATACAGATCCTGGGGTCCATCTAGTCCAAGCTATGGTTTTTCCAGTAGTCATGTATGGATGTGAGAGTTGGACTATAAAGAAAGCTGAGTGCCAAAGAACTGATGCTTTTGAACTGTGGTGTTGGAGAAGACTCTTAAGACTCCCTTGGACTGCAAGGAGATCCAACCAGTCCATCCTAAAGGAGATCAGTCCTGAATATTCATTGGAAGAACTGATGCTGAAGCTGAAACTCCAATACATTGGCCACCTGATACGAAGAACTGACTCACTAGAAAAGACCCTGATGCTGGGAAAGATTGAAGGCGGGAGGAGAAGGGGATGACAGAGGATGAGATGGTTGGATGGCATCACTGACTCGATGGACATGAGTTTGAGTAAGCTCTGGGAGTTGGTGATGGACAGGGAAGCCTGGCGTGCTGCAGTCCATGGGGTCACAAAGAGTCAGTCACGACTGAGTGACTGAACTGAACTGAGGGTTCCACTCTTGGGGTTTCTGACTTAATAGATCTGGAGAAGGATCAGGAAGTGTTCTTAGTTTTTATTAGAAACCAATTTGCTGAAACATAGGCAGTTGGGGAGAGGGGAGCTCTTAAATCTATCACTGCTTGACATTGTGAAGGACCATGTTTGCCACCATGTATGCATGTCCTTGTTTGATGGGATACCAGACTGGGGACAGACAGCAAGGGTGACAGAGGCTGAAATGAACTTAGGATATTCCAGGTTTACTGTGGCTCCCCATGCTGCCCTTCACTTGGGATTTATGGCTGTGCTTTCCTTTGCTGATCCTGGTCTCCCTCATTTCATGAGCCTCAGAAACTTCAAATTGCATTAATATACTATTCCTTTGTGCCTCTCCCCTGTCTAGATCTAATTACTCTGAGCTGTTGGGACTTGAGCATGATGACAGAGGATTTTCTAGGATTATTCTCAACATGTGACATTCAATTACTACTCCCCGGGAGGCTGGGGTTAGCCAGGCAGGGAGCTGGTAGGGATGGATAGGATTTCCAGAGAAGACTGGCAGGAGCCTCCATTTCTGGATGGACTCTCAAGTTGTGCTACCTGAACTTTAGTGCATGCTTGTTAAAAACCCCATCCTGGGACCTCACACGTGACTGGAGGTTTTAGTAGGTCTGGGGTGGAACCCAGCCTTTAGGGTTTTTAATAAACTCTCAGATGATTTTGGGGACTTCCCAGGTGGCACAGTGGTAAAGAATCCACCCGCCAATGCAGGGGATGTGGGTTTGATCCCTGGGTTGGGGGGATCGCCTGAAGTAGGAAATGACAACCCACTCCAGTATTCTTGCCTGGAAAATTCCACGGAAGGAGGAGCCTGGTGGGCAAAAGTCCATGGGGTTGCAAAGAGTTGGACATGACTGAGCGACTGGGTGTGTGTGCGCATGTGTGTACACACACACAGGTGGTTTTGGTGTATGAGGGTCACGGACCTTGGAGAGTCACTGTCATGGGCTCTCAAAAGCCTTGGGAGATGGGAGACTCAAAGGCATCTGGAGAAGCAGGCAGTAGTGTGGAGCACGTGCTGACCTGGGTATTGGGAGACCAAGTTCTAACCCAGTTCTGTCAGTTTCCCCCGAAGGATCCTGGGCAAGCTCTTCTCCTCCCTAGCCCTTACTTGCCCTTGGGTAGAATAAGAGCGTTGATTGGATCTGCAATCTAATTTTTTTTAAAGCACAAGAGTGTTTTTGCACTCTCAATTTTTAAATAGATTAAATGGGGGCTGTTCTAGTAGAAACAGGAGTGTGGGGTTAGCACATTCAACATAACCACTTGCTTCTCTCATCAGAGTTTGAAACTCCTGCCCGTTTACATCCACACACAGTCCTAGGCCTTTGTAGGGGTGGTTTGAAAACCTCTGATGGCTAAAGTTTCTTTGCATTCTAACATTAAGTGATTCTGGATTTGATTCTTCTGTATTAATACATGACCACAGACTTAAACCCCATGCAGGGCTCTTTTTATGAACATAATGAGAAGGCTGTAAGGCAATTTATCCCCCAAGTTGAAATCTAAACTTAATACACGTCTACAGCTGTTGATGGAGAGTAGTAAGGCAGGGTTTTCTGAGTTCCTACTGTGAACAATGTGTGGGGTACTAGGCATCATTGGGTCAGGCAGACATAGCTCCTTTTTTCAAGGAAGTCACCTTTTATTTGGGGAGCTTCTTTTATTTAAAAATTGAAACACATTAGATATATAAAATTGTGAAAATGTAAGGTGTACAAGACTTTGACTTGGGACATTTATATGTTGTAATATGATTGCCATTGCAGCGATAATTTGTACCTTTATCACATCACATAATGATCATTTGCTTTTAGTGGTTGGAATAATTAGGATCTAGCCTTTTAGTAAGTTTGATTATAATACAATATTGCTGTCTGTGTTCACTATACTGTGCATTCAGTCTCTAGGACTTTTTTATGACTCTTCGCAAGTTTATACCCTTAAACAGCATCTCCCTAATTCTCCCACCCTCCAGCCAATGGTATTCACCATTTCACTCTCTGTTTTTATGAGTTTGGCTTTTTAAAATTTCGCATATATATGATATCATACAGTAGTTGTCTTTCTGTCTGACTTACCTCAATGAACATAATGTCTGCAAGGCTCATCCATGTTGTTGCAAATGGCAGACATCTGTCTTTCTTCTGACTGAATAATATCCCAGTGTGTGGAGGTGTGTGTATATACATATAAATATGTGTATGGTTCCAGGAGAGCCTTGGCCCGGTCTGAACCTCTAAGACTTAACATCTGAATGTTGTTAGAGAGAGAGCCTTGCCCTTCCTCTGAAACTTCAAGCTAAAAATATCATGCTGCTGCTGTTGCTAAGTCACTTCAGTCGTGTCTGACTCTGTGAGACCCCATAGACGGCAGCCCACCAGGCTCCCCTGTCCCTGGGATTCTCCAGGCAAGAACACTGGAGTGGGTTGCCATTTCCTTCTCCAATGCGTGAAAGCGAAGTCACTCAGTTGTGTCCAACTCTTAGTGACCCCATGGACTGCAGCCTAGCAGGCTCCTCTGTCCATGGGATTTTCCAGGCAAGAGTACTGGAGTGAGTCGCCAGTGCCTTCTCCGAAAAATATCATAATAAGCCACATATTGACATATACACACCCCACATCTTCTTTACTCATGCAGCCTTTGACAGACACATAAGTTGTTTCCATGTCTTGGCTGTTGTAGTAATGCTGCAGTAGATGTGGGAAAGCTTAAGATCTCTTAATATTCTGTTGTCATTTCCTTTGGGTATGTATCCAGAAGTGGAATTGCTAGATCATATGGTAGATTTATTTTTAATATTTTGAGGCACCTCCATATTGTTTTCCATAGTGCTGCACCAATTTATATTTCCTGTAACAACTCACAAGAATTCCCTTTTTTCCACATCCTTGCCCAAACTTATCTTTTATCTTCTTGATGATAGCCACTGTAACAGGTCTGAGGTGGTATCTCATTGTGGTTTTAATTTGTATTTCTCTGATGATTAGTGATGTTGAACAACTTTTCATGTACGTGTTGGACATTTGGATGTCTTCTTTGGAGAAATGTTTATTTAGTTCTCTATTTTTATATTGAATTGACATATGAAAAATGAACTGATTAAAAATATGTGGGAATATGGCATAGAAAATTGGTGCTATAAAGTGAGAGAAATGAGCTTTGAGGAACACACTGATAGCTTCAAGTATGACTGAAATTGTTTACCATTGTTCACAAAAAGTAATACACATATACACGAAGTTGTTGTTTAGAAAACACACGTGTTAGGTCTGTTGTAGAAATCCAATTCAATGAGTTTAACGGGGAGATCTGTTGGATCATATGGAAATTTCAGAATCACTTCAGCTTCAGGTGTGACTGATCCAGAATCTCAATCATTTGGGCTATTTCTCCATTTTTTTTTTTTTTTTTGGCTCTGTTTTCCACACTGTCTTGCCTTCATTCTAAGGCACGATTTCCTCTATGTAATGGAAGCAGCATAATAATTTCCCAACATTTCTCAGCTTATTATGATATTTTGAGCTCGAAATTCCAGCGGAAGAGTAAGGCTCTCTCTCTGACAACATTCAGATGTTAAGTCTTAGAGGCTAAGACTGGGCCAGGGCTCTCCTGGAACCATCCACTCTGTGCAGAGGGGTAGACACCTTTGCTTGGCTAGCCTGAGTCACATGCCAGTCTCTAGGGTGAGTGGCGGTGACAGAGGCAGGAATGGGAATATTGTGATTGTTCTGCCACAACAGGGTGGGCAGAATGGGTGTTCCCCAAAGGAGAAGTCAAGTGTGAGTATGCAAAATCAATAGCTATCTGCCAAAAGTATGGACATAAGAAAGAACAAAATCACTAGTACTCTAATGCTGTTCATGCACACACATGTGCAAAAAGATGTTTATTTTACTTTAAGTAAAACACAAAAGACCGTGATAGAAAACAGTTCATACAAGAACATTTTATTTTCATTTTTAATTTTTTATTCTATCTGTACATGAACAAATATATATGCTTTGAAAGCATAAAAATAAAATGTGCTATTTTCTTGGAAGAGGGTTTTCCATTTGACAGTCATGAACATTTTCCCCTGCCATTTAGTATCACCCTGCACTATCCTTCTCAGGACTGTATTTTGTTACGTGGTTGTAGAATGATTCACCTGACACCTGGGTTTCTTTGGGATTGGGGAAGTACTGACTGAGCTGGCATTGGGCTCTGCCATCCCAGCTATTCCTGCTAACTTGTATTTCAGGGAAGAGGGTATCTACCTCTCATTTCCTTTCTGGTCCTTTCTAGTGGGACCCAGTCACTCAGGTCCCCAGCAAGCTTAAGGAGTTGAGGGAGACCTTTAAGCAGGAGTGTATTGACTGCTTCTGAAATAGAAACACCAACGCCCTGGCATTTATATATAGCCTTTGTCTCAGCAGCCTTGTGCAGAGCTGGCATTTTTGGGGTCAAGGCAGAAAAGATCAGGGACAAATGAAAGTTACAGAAATTGGTTGGTGGAAAGTAGTTTCTTTCAAAGCCGAGGTTGGGGTTTGGGCTTGATGATGACCTAGTGAGACTCCAGAGATGTTGTGTGCACACCAAGGGTGCAGCTGTCTCATCCACCTTGCAGAACTGCAGACGAGAGAGCCACAGGTGAAATGGGGGAGGGGAGGGAAGCTGAAGTTACCACTGTGGGCTTTGGGCTCTGAGGAGCCCTGACTGGACTTGCTGGTGGCCTCAGTGATCGTGGGAGACCTGTCAGGTCACTAGTCTGTGTCAGGCCAGCGGAGGACACAGGTTTGCTGAGATCCTCACCTGGTGGCCATGCAGAAGGCTGTCCACTTCACTTCTGGGTAAAGGTTGACCCTTTTGCTGACTCACCCATCTCAGACACAAGGTGAGGAGCTTGGGGAGAAAAGAAGCCAAGGGGCTGATTCTCCATTTTAGAGCAGGGGCCTTTTGAACTGAAAAGAAAGAAACAGAAAAAAGTGACAGGTGGCTGAGGGTTCCTTTCTTCAAAAACAGTTGCACTGAGGTGGGAAGACCAAGGCTATCTATAAATGCCAAGGCATTGGTGTTCGATTTCAGAAGCAGTCTAGTCAGTACACTCCAGCTTAAAGGTCTTCCTCAACGCCCCAGGCTTGCTGAGGACCCCAGTGACTGCGTATATGCCCCTCGGTATAGGCCCTGAGGGTTTGACTCTGGCTCTCCTCCTTGCTGGCTGTATGGCTTTGAGTAAGTTACTCAACCAACTGCCAGTTTCCTCATGTCTAAAATAGGAATAAAATAACAGCTACCTTACAGGCTGATTGAGAGTATTAAATGAGATCATCATGCCCAGGAAAATGCTTAGCCTCATGCCTGATAGAGAGTAAGTGCTCAGTAAATGTTAGTGGATGCTATTAACAGGTGTGAAGACTGGCTTTGGTAGAAACTAAGGTAAGCGATGCTACTTTCTAGGGCACTGTATATTTTATGTCAGACATGTATAGTTACACAGAGGCAAAGACTGAGCATTCTATTGTATAGTAGTAGGAAATGCCCTCAACTAGCACCTGTGAGTCCTGAACTCTAGTCTGGATTCTGCCCTAAACTCACTTTGAGACTTTGAGTTTCTTCACTCCTCTGGGCTTCAGTTTCCTCATTTGTAAAATGGGGTCCTAAATGGATGATCTTTGGACTGTTCCTTGGTGCACTCAGGTTTCAAGGAGGTGCTGGTGATTGTTCTGTGCCCCCTAATTCTGTGACAACTGGAGCAGAAGTTGCGATTTGATCAGTTTTGTGTTTTGGAGTTCCATACAAGAGTCCTTTTGAGAATAGGGTCCACTAATAACCCTCTCTGCTAGTTGCTTTCTAAGGGTTCTTGCAACTCTAGCACTTTACAGCATGGGATTAGAAATCCAGGGCGGCAGTTCTGTGTTCTTGTCACAGTATTATTACGATGATAGCTCAAACAGTGATCTCATTTTAAAGATGAGTAAGGTGAGGGGAAGGGGAGAAGGATAAACTGGGAGTTTGGGATTAACATGCACAAACCACTCTGTATAAAACAGTGAACCAACAAAGACCTTCTGTACAGCACAGGGAACTATACTCAATACTTTATAATAACCTGTAAGGGAAAATAATCTGAAAAACAATATATATGAATATATATAGGAAAATAAACATATATACATGTATATATATGTAAATGAATCCGTTTGTTGTACACCTGAAACTAATGCAACATTGTAAATCAACTAGACTTCAATAAAAAGAGGGAAATGACCAAGAAAAAAAAGATGAGCAAATTGAGATTCCAAGGGCCCAAGCAACAAGGTCCAAAGACCAGCAGCTGATGCCAGGATTTTGTGTCCTGGGTTTCCCCTGCCCTCTGGGGCTCCACTGCTTTCATTCTATTGCTCTGCCTTTTGAAACCCCTGGACACCGCATTTGATAAAATGGGACTGCCACAGGCTGGGTGAATTCAGTGTTCCCGATAAGCTACTCATCTTAAAATATCACCATCTCACTGTGCTCATGTCTCAGACACATTTGTCATGAAAGACGAGCAGACAGACATCCAGGCTTCATTTGACCTTTAAATTACCTCCCTCTTATCAGCCGTGGCTGATCAGCTGCTCTTGTGGAGAACAGGTGGGTCGACATGAGATTGATTGGTTTTCTCTGCAGGGGATGTGACTTGGCCCACTCCAACCTTCTGACCTGCAGAGGTCCTCTGAGCTCTGGGAGCCTCAGCCAGAAACAAGAACGTGGATTAGTAAGGCAGGACAAGGGATCCTCTGTGCCTGGATCCAGGACCAGGAGAGGAGAGACTAGCTGCTGAAGATTCAGAAGGATGGCTAGTGTTTGGGACCTTGGACAAGACCCTTGGTCTCTCCCTTCTTAGGATTCTAGATTGTTTTTGATAATCAATGAATGTTACTTGCCATTCAGCTCTGAAAGGGTCAAGTCACTCTCCACTGCACATGCTAATGTTCAACACTCCCTGAAAGGAGTTCAGGGAGGAGGTCAGGAATGAAGTGCTCTGTACTCTGGGAAAACTGGCAGAACAGACCTTCAGATAGATACTTTCTAGCAAAAGGTTTTTTTTTTTCTCTTTTTCTTTTTAAAATTTATTTATTTATTTTAATTGGAGGCTAATTACTTTACAATATTATAGTGGTTTTTGCCATCAATTGACATGAATCAGGCACAGGTATACATGTGTCCCCCATCCTGAACCCCCCTCCCACCTCCCTCCCCCATCCCATCTCTCAGGGTCATCCCAGTACCCTGGCCATGAGCACCTTGTCTCATGCATCAAACCTGGACTGGTGATCTGTTTCACCTTTGGTAATATACATGTTTCGATGCTGTTCTCTCAAATCATCCCACCCTCGCCTTCTCCCACCGAGTCCAAAAGTCAGTTCTTTATATCTGTGTCTCTTTTGCTGTCTTACATATAGGGTCATCATTACCATCTTTCTAAATTCCACATATATGTGCTAATATACTATATTGGTGTTTTTCTTCCTGACTTACTTCACTTTGTATAATAGGGTCCAGTTTCATCTACCTCATTAGAACTGATTCAAACGCGGTCTTTTTAATAGCTGAGTAATATTCCATTGTCTGTATGTACCACAGCTTCCTTATGCATTCGTCTGCTGATGGACATCTAGGTTGCTTCCATGTCCTAGCTATTGTAAACAGTGCTGTGATGAACATTGGGGTATACGTGTCTCTTTCAGTTCTGGTTTCCTTGGTGTGTATGTCCAGCAGTGGGATTGCTGGGTCATATGGCAGTTCTATTCCCAGTTTTTTAAGGAATCTCCACGCTCTTCTCCATAGTGGCTGTACTAGTTTGCATTCTAACCAACGGTGTAAGAGGGTTCCCTTTTCTCCACACCCTTTCCAGCATTTATTGTTTGTAGACTTTAGTAGCAGCCAATCTGACCAGCGTGAGATGGTACCTCATTGTGGTTTTGATTTGCATTTCTCTGATAATGAGTGATGTTGAGCATCTTTTCATGTGTTTGTTAGCCATCTGTATGTCTTCTTTGGAGAAATGTCTGTTTAGTTCTTTGGCTCATTTTTTGATTGGGTCACTTATTTTTCTGGTATTGAGCTGCATGAGCTGCTTGTATATTTTTTGAGATTAATTCTTTGTCCATTGCTTCAGTTGCTATTATTTTCTCCCATTCTGAAGGCTGTCTTTTCACCTTGCTTATAGTTTCCTTCATTGTGCAAAAGCTTTTAAGTTTAATTAGGTCCCATTTGTTTATTTTTGCTTTTATTTCCGTTGATCTGGGGGGTGGGTCATAGAGGATCCTGCTGTGATTTATGTCAGAGAGTGTCTTTCCTATGTTTTCCTCTAGGGGTTTTATAGTTTCTGGTCTTACATTTAGATCTTTAATCCATTTTGAGTTTGTTTTTGTGTATGGTGTTAGAAAGTGTTCTAGTTTCATTCTTTTACAAGTGGTTGACCAGTTTTCTCAGCACCACTTGTTAAAGAGATTGTCTTTTCTCCATTGTATATTTTTGCCTCCTTTGTCAAAGATAAGGTGTCCGTAAGTGCATGAATTTATCTCTAGGCTTTCTATTTTGTTCCATTGATCTATATTTCTGTCTTTGTGCCAGTACCATACTGACTTGATGACTGTAGCTTTGTAGTATAGTCTGAAGTCAGGCAGGTTGATTCCTCCAGTTCCATTCTTCTTTCTCAAGATTACTTTGGTTATTCCAGGTTTTTTGTATTTCCATACAAATTGTGAAATTATTTGTTCTAGTTCTGTGAAAAATACCATTGGTAGCTTGATAGGGATTGCATTGAATCTATAGATTGCTTTGGGTAGTATACTCATTTTCACTATATTGATTCTTCAAATCCACAAACATGATATATTTCTCCATCTATTTGTGTCATCTTTGATTTCTTTCATCAGTGTTTTATAGTTTTCTATATATAGGTCTTTTATTTCTTTAGGTAGATTTATTCCTAAGTATTTTATTCTTTTCCTTGCAATGGTGAATGGAATTGTTTCCTTAATTTCTCTTTCTGTTTTCTCACTGTTAATGTATAGGAATGCAAGGGATTTCTGTGTGTTAATTTTATATCCTGCAACTTTACTGTATTCATTGATAAGCTCTAGTAATTTTCTGGTGGTGTCTTTAGGGTTTTCTATGTAGAGGATCATGTCATCTGCAAACAGTGAGAGTTTTGCCTCTTCTTTTCCAATCTGGATTCCTTTTATTTCTTTTTCTGCTCTGATTGCTGTGGCTAAAACTTCCAAAACTATGTTGAATAGTAGTGGTGAGAGTGAGCACCCTTGTCTTGTTCCTGACTTTAGGGGAAATGCTTTCAATTTTTCACCATTGAGGATAATGTTTGCTGTGGGTTTATCATATATGGCTTTTATTATGTTGAGGTATGTTCCTTCTATGCCTGCTTTCTGCAGGCTTTTTTAATTTTTTTTTTTATCATAAATGAATGTTGAATTTTCTCTCCAAGGCTTTCTCTGCATCTATTGAGATAATCATATGGTTTTTAGCTTTCAATTTGTTTATGTGGTGTATTACATTGATTGATTTGCGGATATTGAAGAATCCTTGCATCCCAGGGATAAAGCCCACTTGGTCATGATGTATGATCTTTTTAATATGTTGTTGGATTCTGTTTGCTAGAATTTTGTTAAGGATTTTTCATCTATATTCATCAGTGATATTGGCCTATAGTTTTCTTTTTTTGTGGCATCTAAGTATTAGGGTGATGGTGGCCTCATAGAATGAGTTTGGCAGCTTACCTTCCTCTGCAATTTTTTGGAAGAGTTTGAGTAGGATAGGTGTTAGCTTTTCTCTAAATTTTTGGTAGAATTCACCTGTGAAGCCATCTGGTCCTGGGCTTTTGTTTGTTGGAAGATTTTTTATTATAGTTTCAATTTCCGTGCTTGTGATGGGTCTGATAAGATTTTCTATCTTCCTAGCTCAGTTTTGGAAGGTTATATTTTTCTAAGAATTCCTCCATTTCTTCCAAGTTGTCCATTTTATTGTCATATAGTTGCTGGTAGTAATCTCTTATGATCCTTTGTATTTCTGTGTTGTCTGTTGTGATTTTTCCATTTTCATTTCTAATTTTGTTGATTTGATTCTTCTCCCTTTTGTTCTTGATGAGTCTGGCTAATGGTTTGTCTATTTTATTTATCTTCTCAAAGAACCAGCTTTGAGTTTTCTTGATTTTCGCTATATTCACCTTTGTTTCTTTTTCACTTATTTCTGCCCTAATTTTTCTTTCTTTCTTTCTTTCTACTAACCCTGGTGTTCTTCATTTCTTCTTTTTCTAGTTGCTTTAGTGTAAAATTAGGTTATTTATTTGATTTTTCTCTTGTTTCTTGAGGTAAGCTCAAGCAAAAGTTTTATAAACCCAATTTCTTGCAACTTCCCAAACTTAGAAAAGCACTAAAAAAATTATCATCTGAAATATCTGTTTCTTATGACTAGCAGTAGCCTTCTACCAAGATGTGTGCTTGATTGCACATACCCTTTCTCCAAAATTACATCTGTTCTGACCTCTCCCCTTTCCTCTTTGGAGCAGTCCCGCAGGGCCACCTGAGAGGCTGTATCTCGGGCTATAGCCCTTAGTAAGTCCCCAAAGAAAACTGAAGCTCATAACTCTCACGTCGTGTGTTTTTGTTTCAGGCAACAGAAATTAGGTGGAAGCTCAGCAGCCCAGGATGCACTGGTGCACAGTGACTCAAAACCCCTTGTGCTGTGGTGGAGAAAGTGTGAGCTTTGGATCCAGACCAGGGTTTCAATCTCAGACCTGGGCCTTATAGGAGAGAAAGTGTTGAGGTAGTTGTGAAACCTTGGAGTGGTCACTAAACTCCCCTGAGCCTCAATTTCTTCATTTAAGAAAAGGTAATAATAATGCCACTTTGCAGGATTTTCTTAAGGGTTTATGACCATCAATTTGCCTGGTGTTTATTTAATAATAGGTGCTCAAAATACTAGTTTTTGTGATTGACAGGAAACTGTTTTATGAAATAGAGACCTAAAGGCTTATAAGCGATGATGATTGTTCTGTTGGTTAACAGGATGTCTATTCCTATTGGACCAACTGATAACAATTAGCTACGTTCAAAGAAAGAGTTTTGAATGGGACAGAACACATGAGTATAAGTTTCCTTGGTAGTTTTTTCTGATGAATTCTGTCTGGTTGCATTCAGCTATGAACCAACAAATTGTTAACAGTAGAGCTGAATTATACACTGGCTAGAGAAGCCACTTTGAAAAAGACTTAGAGAGGTCTTAGTTTTCTGAGAGCAAGCACATCAGAAGTCTTTGTGTGATCCAGTTACCAAGATAGATACTGGGCTCTTAGAGTGTATTAACAGAAGTAGTAAGCCTACAATGAAGGAGGAGATGTCTTTGGATACACTTAGAGATCTGGGTTCAGTTCTCTGGGAGTCTCACTGTTAAACCTGAGCATGTCCTGAAGAAGGTGAGAGAGATAGGAAGGGTCTGGAGGACTTGCCAAATGGGGGGCAAGGGCACAGATGAGAGATTGTTTTTATCCTGGAAAAGACAAGTGTCAGGGTGATCAGTTTAATCCCTGAAGGGCTGCCTTGGGGAAGAGGGAGATGCTTGGTTCTGTGGGACACCAGAGTCACAGGGTTGGGGGTGGGGGAGGAGGCGGAGTCGGTGCTTTTTTGTACGAAGTTTGAAGAAGGCATATTCAGTTCAACTTAAAAAGACACCTTGTAGTGGAGAGACATCTGCTATGGAACTGGGCCACCTTGTGAGGTAGCGTGTACCCTGGAAATAGACGTTCCAGCAGAGGCCAGCCAGAGTGATGCGGGAGGAGGTGGAGGTTGTGAGAAAGAGATTTGATGTCCGATCTGGGTGCAGATCCTGACGCCGTCGTTTACTCTGTGGTCAAGGAAACAAACCTCTCCAGATGCAGCGTCTTTAACAGTGAAACGGAGATAAAGCCCATATTCCTGGACTGTGAGCGTTAAATGGCCTAATACAGGAAAGACCCTTAGAGATCGCTGTTCCTGTTATTTTGGTTGCTTACAGAGGATGTTGTACTTGCTGGGTTTCCTTCCCGCTCCTCTTTCCTGGTATTCTATGAGCAAGCAGACTGCTGCTTTTCCTCCTTCATTGTTCTCCTTTGTTCTCCACTTGCAGCCAATTGCTGTTTCACTGTGTTGTGTTAATAACATAATTCTAGAGCAAGCTGGCCTGACGTGATTGTTTTTTAGTGTTTCTTCCTCATTAATTTATATCTTCTTCCCTGGATGATGAGCATTTTTTTTTTTGCCTAGCAGAAGTTCGTTACTTCTCCCCTCCCCCGCTCATTCCAGCAATGCAATTTAAACCACATTAATCCGGTATTTAGCGAGAAAATGGGGTTTTATAATGGTGAACACTCAGTTTGAGAGGCAATCTTCTTTTTCTTCTGAAACAAGATTTTTTTTTTTTAAATCTTAGTTTAATGACGAATCACCACCACTTGTCTTGGAGAATGGTTGCAGAGAGACAATGGATGAGGGTTCTGGAATTTTAGAGCCACACCTACTCTCCTCCAGTCCCTTCATCTTGCATGAGGAACTCAGGCCTCAGGGAGGTTGAGTTATGGGCTCTGGGCCACCAGTCAATGGCAGAGATTCTGGGGCATCAGTCTCTTCTCACTGTGCTGAGATGTGTTTCCTTTGTGGTGGTGTCTGCAGGATTGAATCCTATTCCTCTGCTGTATAGCCAGCTCTCAGCAAGTATTTTAACACCATTGAAGTTCAGTCTTTTAAGTTTATAAGCTGCCCATATGGTAATATAGTTTCTTGTAATTACTAGGGGTCGGATGATCTAAGTGAAGCCATTGTGTCATCGCTGGTAACTGGAAGGTATGGAAAGAGTGTTGAATGAAGGAATACTAAGTTCAGCTTGTTGCTGTTGATGGTTACTCTTTACCTGAGTGCTTCCTGGATGCCAGGCCTTTGCTGAGTCCTCCAAACAACCCTGGGAGGCAGGTATTATATGTCACTACTGTTGAGAGAACTCTGCAACTCGTGTTATTACACTAGCCCTGTCTTGTTAGTTGCCCGCCCCCACAACCCATTCCTACTGGACTCCACAGCGACACCCTTACAAAGGAAAGTTCTTGGGGATGTGTTTGAGAACAGCAGAGGCGGATCCTGGAGAGTTACCTCTCACTCTCTAGTCAGGGCGGAGACCCCTCACAGTACAGGATGGGGCTTGGCAGCTTTTCAGAGGAAAGCGGGGGGAGTCAGCACTGTGGGTCCAGGAGGAGGACTCTGACTAATCATACCTTACACCATGGGTCTCAGCCGGGGACAGTTTTGCCCCCCAGGGGACATTTGGCAATGGTCCGAGACTCTTGGTTGTCATAGCCTGGCAATGGGGGCTGGTATGAGTGTGCTACTGGCATCCAGCGGGGAGAGACAAGGATGCAGCTAAATATTGGGAAGTGCCCAGGACAGCTCCCACCGCTAAGAATGATGAGACCCCAAATGCCAGCCGTGCTAAGGCTGAGCTCCCCTGCCTACACCCATCCTGTGATTTGATTTTCACAACACGTCGTGAAGCTGGACGGAGGCAGCTGATATGTAATAAGAGTAATGGGCCCTCTTTTGTGCCAGGCATTGAATTAGAGTTGGGAAAATAGACTTTAATCCGAGTGCCAACTTGATCAGTTTTGGGGGCTTCTGGGATTGCTCTAGGGACAAGAATTCTGAGGCTCAGCAGGAAGGGAGGCTGCAATCGGTTGGCTCCCTCTCTGCCACTTGTCCATGGTGCAGCACTGGGCAGTTACTTAACCCTTCTGTGCCTTAGTTTTCATATTTATAAAATGCTAATGATAACAGTACCTACCTCACTGGGTTGTCAGAGGATTAAATGCTTACTCCTAATATACAACAGTGCCTGGCACACTGTTATCATCATCACCACCTTCAATATCAGGGACGTAACAGTCTTGCCACGTATTTACCATGCTTGTTCTACTCAAATTATATACACTATCTTATTTAAGTAGGCAATAATAACTTGTATAATTGGTCCCATTTTTAGGTTGAGAAAATTGTATTTCAAGCTGGTTAGCGAGTTCAGAGAGATGATTCCAAGTGTTAAAATACAGAGGAGAGCCTTTAGAGAGAGTGTCATCCTAATTCATGAAGTGTTTTGTCAACCAGCTTTATCCCTTGTGCACCTCCGAAATGACTGTACAGACCCTCAGGGGCTGATCTTTACTGCACATTGTACTGTTCAGGTTGGCCTGAGCTGTGTTCTTGTCGTTAGGCAATAAAGGGCACTTTGGCACTTACTGATCTGACCAGCCCGTGGGGCTTCCAGAACAAGAACAAAGTGGAATCACTGAGTGCAGAGGTGATATGGGCAGCCCATGTATGGCATTATTTTGCTTGTCTCTCTCAGTCTTTTTTTTTAATACTTAAAATTTTGAATTCTCTTGTTTTCAAAAACTGAGAATGGAAATTTCCTTTTGTTTAAAATTTTTATTTTATGTTAGATTATAGTTGATTAACAGTGTTGTGTTAGTTTCAGGTGTACAGCAAAGTGAATCAGTTTACATGTATCTGTTCTTTTTCAAAAATTCTTTTCCCATTTAGGTTATTACAGAATATTAAGCAGAGTTTGCTGTGCTTACTGGTCCTTATTGGTTTTCCATTTTAAATATTAAGTAGTATGTACATGTCACTCCTGAGGTAGCAGATAGATGTTTAGACATTTACAGCCGGCCTCCTGTTTGCATTTCCTGAGACAAGAGATAGGTGGGCTTCAGTTGAGGAATTTACAATCAACCTCCTGTTTGCCCTCCAAAATGGAAGTAACAACCGAAACAGGGTAAATAACCAATCTTTGTCTCTTGTAAACACCTTAAGGTAATAGTTATGGCAATAGTCAAGGTAATAATCATGGCAAGGACAAAGAGGGGCAAAACCCTGTTGGGTAAATAATTAAGGGGAGTCCGCTCTCCTCCATTTTGGGACAAGGGAGACACTACAAATGCGAAAAAAGACTCCTTGGGGGCAAAAGTCAGGGGATAATTTCAGACCATAACAAGTCTTGCTCCTCCCAGAACCTTTCACTTCGAGATGCATCTTGACTGAGGGATGTGTGTGCACCTCAGGGGAGGGTCCTGAGACAAATCAAGCAGGGAGGACAGAGCAAGATGACTGGCCTGAGGGGGGCAGAGACCCAGGAAACTGCCCCCTTCAAAGGGATTTCAACTTCCCAAAGGCAAGATTCTCTCTCTGAATTCACCTGTGCACCATTCTGCATGTACTTTTCTTTTCAATAAATTTTTAGTTTTTACCTTCTGCTTCCTAACCTGAATTCATTCTTGACTAGGCAGGCAAGGACTCAGGACTCTGGCCCTGACTGCTGGCCCTTGTGGTCCAGTGGTTAGGATTCCCGCTCCAGGAAACTAAGACCTTGTTCCAGTTACCGCTCACTGCTACTTGCTGCAAACTGCCACTTGCTGCTGTGAGCATCTGAAATCAGTCCAGAACTTCCTATTTATCCCGCCCCTCTACCTTTGCCCTTTGGTAACCACAAGTTTGTTTTCAATGACTGTGAGTCTGCTTCTATTTCGTAAATAAGTTCATTTGCATCATTTTGTCAGATTCTGCATATAAGCATCATATATTTGTCTTTCTCTGTCTGACTTCACTCAGTATGACAATCTCTAGGTCCATCCATGCTGCTGCCAATGCCATTATTTCATTCTTTTTAGTGGCTGAGCTATATTCCGTTGTACACATGTACCATATTGTTTTTACCCATTCATCTGTTGATGGACATTTAGGTTGCTTCCATGTTTGGCTGTTGTAAACAGCATTGAAGTGAGCCCTGGAGTCCATGCATACTTTCAAACCGTGATTTCCCCCAGACATATATCCAGGAGTGGGATTGTTGGCTTATATGGTAGCTCTATTTTTAGTTTTTTAAGGAACCTCCTCCATACTGTTCTCCATAGTGGTTGCATCAATTTACATTCCCACTAACAGTGTAGAAGGGGTCCCTATTCTCCACACCCTGTCTGGCATTTATTATTTGTAGATTTTTTGGTGATGGCCACTCTGACTGTTGTGAGGTGATATCTCATTATATCACAATAGCTTTGATTTGCTCTTCTCTAATAATTTGTGATGTTGAGCATCTTTTCATGTTCGCCATCTGTATGTCTTCTTTAGAGAAATGTCTATTTTGGTCTTCTGCCCATTTTGTAAAAGGTGTATTTATTTTACTTTTTGGCTGTAGTGGGTCTTAATTGCTGCAAGCAGGCTTTTTCTAGTTGCAGTGAGTGGGCGCTACTCTTCATTGCAGTGTGTGTGATTCTCGTTGCGGTGGCTTCTTTCGTTGTGGAGTATGGGCTCTAGGCGAATGGGCTTCAGTAGTTGTGACACACGGGCTCAGTAGTTGTGGCTCATAGGCTCTAGAGCACTGATTCAGTAGCTGTGGTGCACAGGCTTAGTTGGTCTGTGGCATGATCCCTTCCCAGACCAGGGATCAAATTGGGTGTCCCTTGCATTGCAAGACAGATTCTTAACCTCTGGGCCGTCAGGAAAGCCCATTCTGCCAATTTTCTGATTGGGTTATCTGTTGTCTCTATCAATCTTTAAAATCTGAATTGTAGTCAACATTTAAAAATCAAAAGATAGCTTAAAAATGTAAAGTTCCAGTGTCTTTGAAAATGAGAATATCTGGCTATACTCGGCCCACTTTACTGCATGGTAAAAATTCGCTGCAGTAGCCTCTCTTTTCCCTTCGGTTGCCAGACTTGATAGTTTTCCCCACTCCCCACCATGCCTCAGTGGGTTCTCAGCACCAGGGCTAAGTGGTGGCTGCCATCTGTTCAGTCAGATTTGGTCTGCTTTACTTATTTCTGTTGTTTGTCTGATCCTGCAAACACTGGAGTTTGCAGCTGTTTGTACAGAGTTGATTATAGTTATACTCCTTACATTCAAAGATGTGTTGACCTTTGCTATCTATAAGGATGTCAGGGCAGGAATTATTGTGTCCATTTTCCAGATTGGAAAATAGAGGCCCAAAGTTAAAGAACTTGCCCAGGATCACATAGCAACTTTAGCACTAAGGTGAGAGTAGTTTTATGAATGTTCAAGATTTGCATTTGGTTTGTAATTGACTATTAACACATGGAGACATTTAGATTTTTGCCACTATCCTCTGGTCCCACAACTATAAAAAGACAATACTGGTTTAGATCTGTAGTTTTCAGACTTCATGTATTTCTAAAATTTCCAAAAAATTGAGGTACCCAAGCACAAGGTTGTTGACATTGGTGCCAACTTTCATCTTGCTGGTTAAAAATATTAAAAAAAACCACCAAAACCTCAAACCAAGCACCATTTACTGCCACTGCTGTTTAATAACTGTAAAGAAGGAAGAATATAGTCTCAGAATAAAGGAGGCCTTTTAAAGGAAAGATATCTATGCATACAGACAAATATCATTAAACATTTCTTTAGTTTTTCATTTCACCATGGCAGATGCAGACACAGGGGGAGTCGCTGGATTGGGAGATCTTTAAGGTTATGTCTGTCTTACTCATTTTAGGTCTTTCTTTTTTCCAATTCTTTAGTGAGAGCCAGTTCACCAAGCCAGCCCCCAAACGTACATCAGAATGCCTGACGGTGTCTGGGTAGTTATGTGGGCATATGCCCTTCTAGTTTCTGTTCTACTCCTGTTTCCAGAATCTCTGGTCTTCATAAATAGAAAGAAATCACCTGGTCCTTATGAAAAGATTATTCAAGAACTGGGAGTGAATTTTGGTCACAAATGGAGCTTTCACCAAATAGAACCATGCTAAGTGCTCTCTGTGAGTGTGACACAAAAGAAGCTGGACACACAGGGCCTGCCTGATCTCAGAAAACACCAGTTCTGAGAAAAGAATCTTGGAGAACTGGACAAAAATGAGCTTTACAGAAGAGGTTGAGAGATAAACGGTTGAGTTCCAATTTTGCTACCAGTTTACTGAGCAACCTTGGACAGTCCACCTCCCCACTCTGTGTATGAGTTTTCTTCTCTGTAAAGCAGAGGGCTCGGATTGAATACTTTAAGTTTTCTTTTAGTTCTGATATAGTCAATGTAAATCAGTTCATAAAATCCAAATATAAATGGGGAAGACCCTTAAAGGGCATCTAGAAGAAGTACCCTTCTGTCAACTTAACTAAATGTAAATGAAACCTCTTAGCCACAGCTTCAAGGGACCCCAGACAGCTTTTCCATCCCTCAGAGCAGTGCTTTGTTCTGGACAGGCAGGGCGGTGGTGTGGTGGAATTACCCAGTGTGCCTTTGATGGGTAGGAAAAGGCCTTCTTGTTTAATTTAGAGTCCAGCTTTCCCATTCCTGGGCTATAAGACTCATGGGGAGGAGTCCTCCTTCTCTGCTGTATTTGTTGACTCTAGTTCATCTTTTCAGCTGGGAGCAGATGATGACTACCTCTGTGGATTTACTTCTGTGCTGAAATTTTTTCTTTGGAATCTCAGGGAAAGAGGGATAGAAGGGGTGGGTGAGACTCACAGGTCCTTAGAATATAAGGGTTGGAGGGACACACTGAGAGGATCCAGTTTTAGATCCCCAGCTGAAGCATGAATTATTCCAGTTTCCTTCCTATTACTTGCTTATCCAGCCTTTGCTTGACTACCTAAGAGAAGTACTCTGTATTTTGGCATAACACTGACTGTTGTTCCTTTTGTTGTTGTTGTTTAGTTGCTAAGTTGTGTCCAACTCTTTTGCGATCCCATGGACTGTAGCCCTCCAGGCTCCTCTGCCCATGAGATTTCCCAGGCAAGAATACTGGAGTGGGTTGCCATTTCCTTCTGCAGGGTATCTTCCTGACCCAGGGATCAAACCCATGTCTGCTGCCAATGTCTGTTGCATTGTCAGGCAGATATGGGCTTCCCTGGTGCCTCAGATGGTGAAGAACCTGCCGGCAATGCAGTAAGACCTGGGTTAGATCCCTGGGTTGCGAAGATCCCCTGGAGGAGGGAATGGTAACCCACTCCAATATTCTTGATTGGAGAATTCCATGGACAGAGGAGCCTGGCAGGCTACAGTGTATGAAGGTTGCAAGAGTCAGACACGACTGAGCGACTTAACACTTTCACTTTTACTTTTCTTTACCACTGATCCACTAAAGAAGCCTGATGCTCCTTTTCCAGAGCTGAAGTCTCCTTTCTGTGAATTTTTTTTTTTAACCAATTGTTTCTGGCTCTGTCCTCTGTAGTCACTCAGAAGGAATGTATTTTCTTCTCAATTCTGAGGTCAGCTTTGTAGCTTTGCTCTCAACTGAGCATTCTCAGATCCTCAGCCATCTCTCTTTTGATATAATTTGTAGACTTCTGTAGACTTCTTCTCACCCTGATTTGCTCATTAAGTTATTTTTAACAAGTGAGTAATCTTTATTGTACAACAAATGAGTAATGTTTGCTAAGTGCCTACCATATGGCAGGTATTGTGCAGGTGGGAAGATTAAGATGGAGGGAAGATTAAGACTTGCCTCCTGGCTCCTGGGATGTAGTGGGAAGAATGTGCATTGGGGGAGGAATTCCGAAGTTAGCATGGGTAGGTTTGAACTCCAGCTCCACCGCTTACCATTTCATGCCATTGGGCAAGTTTTTCAATCTTTTGGGTCTACCATTTCTGCATCTGTTGAATGAGGGGACATAATAACTTCTACTTCATTAGAGTTGTTATTAGTAGTTAATAAATAAAAAGTGCTTATTTCAATTATGTATCCGTCTGTCTCTAAATATTGAGGGATAAAAGAATTCTCAATTTGCAAAAAAAAAAATAAGAAAAGTGCTTAGAGTGAAGCTTGGCACATTCTAAACACTGAGAGAATGTTAGCTCTGGTTGATGGTGGAGCACAAGACACTGAGGTGCATAGACTGAAGAGTTATGGACTCATGGAAAGCGTTGTTCTCTAGCTTTTGAGCTCAGACTTGTAAGGTAAGCAAGAACTGGCCAGGTGATGAGGGAGAGGAGAGCAGTTCAAACAGAGGAAACAGCATGTGCCAAGGTCCTAAGGAGAAGATCTTGGCATGTGACCAGAGCTGAAAGCACGTCAACGTGGATGGCTCTTCATTAGTGAGAGAGGGACAGCAGCGGGGGACACTGGGCTGGAGTGGTGGCCAGGGCCATGTAATGCAGGACTTCATAGGTCATTTGAAGGAGTTAGGTCTCCTGAGAGCACTGGCCAGTCAGAGGGCTTTAAGTGGTGGAGAGCATGGCAAAGATTTGCCTTTTAAGATCACTCTGACCGCTTCATGGGTTCTGAATACAGGGAATTCTTTGGAGTCATCTTCTCTTTCATTTTGTACCCTCTAACCAGCACAACGATGGATCATACTTGTTCTTTAGGCAGTCTTAAAAAAACAGTGGCTCATATCCAGGATCTCATTCAAGAAGGTCTTGCTTTCACTTATTAGTTTTCAAACTTTCCAAAGAATTACATGATAAAGGCTTAAAGTATGCTCCCATGTAGAAGACTGAATATCCTTTAGGTTGGAAACCTTTAGATTATGGGAGCACAAACTTAAATCTTGTGGATTTAGGCATTATAACTGGTGGGCGGGGGGTGCACAGATTTGGGCCAGAGGATCTTCAGATAGTCCCGAAATCCCAAGGCAGTCTGAGCCCTCTACTCTCCAGGCATAGGTGCCTTTGACTGTGCACCATTTTGGGATGCCTGTGGAGTGGAGTGAGGCCTTTGAACCAACTCTTGGGTGGAGAGACAATTCTTTTATGAAGCACCATGTCCCCACTGCTTTCCTGTCAGTAGAACTGAAATAACAGGGCAAGAGTTGGGTGGATTGTTAAGTGACCCGTTGACATCAGAATGACAGATCAAATAATTTATTTTCTTCTAAATCCGGATTATGTTGCTATAACTCCCAGGAACTATTTTTAGCGCCCATCAGTCTTGTTCTACTTGTGAGCATTTGTTGAAGTGTGCACACACGCACACATACACACTGCTTAAAGAGACATACACACACAAACAGAGGCAGGTATGAACACGTATATACGAACGACCTCAATAATAAGAGCGCATACAGCCTCCAACTCACAAGGTTTCTTCCTGACCTACAGATTCGCACATCCCTGACGCCCCACACAAGCCTGCCTTTCGGTCTGGAGAGGTCTTTAGGCCCTCCCCTGCTTCATCTTGGGTCCTGGTTGACTGCTTGGTAGGTGGTTAGGATCTTGCTGCTCAAAGTGCTGCTGGTGGACAGGCAGCATTGGCCGCCATCACCTGGAGCTCTTAAAAAAGCAGACTCTCAGGCCCCACCCCAGGCCTCCTGAGTCAGGCTCTGTTTTTGAACAAAATCCCCGGGTGACCTGTATGCAGGCTGAAGTTTGAGAAACCCTGTGCCAAAATAGTTGCCCACTTTGGCAAACAGCTGCGGCTCCAACCCTCTCATAGGCTCCTAGGTCACAGTGAGTGTCTGTTTCCTAACGCCTAGCACACTTGAAATTATGTGCTCAAATAAAGTTTCTCCTTGTGGCTCAGATGGTAAAGAATCCACCTGCCAATGCAGGAAATGTGGGTTTGATCCCTGGGTTGGGAAAATCCCCTGGAGAAGGAAATGGCAACCCACTCCAGTATTCTTACCCAGAAAATCCCATGGAGCCCAGTGGGTTACTGTCCATGGGGTTGCAAAGAGTTGGACATGACCGAGTGACTAACACACACATAAAGCTTCTCCAGGAGATTGCAAACTCCATCAGGTGAGAAATCATGTGTGTCTTTTTACCTGTATAGGTATGCAATAAATAAGCATTGAAAGAATGAATGATACAGGTAGCTTATTCAAAGAGGAATATGAGTAAAGGTCATTCATTCATTTATTCAAGCAGAAAACATTTCCTGAGCATCTGCTATGTGCCAAGCAGTGTGTGAAGTCTTGGGGACATACGTAGCTCAGGCTTAGGTCCTGACTTTGTTGCTCATAGTCTGGTAGGTAGAGAGGGACATGTGAAGTCCTTGTAGGTGGAAGCCCATATTGGTTACCATGAGACACAAAGGAAGAAGGGGCTGATTGTGCCTCGTCCCTGAGATGGTTTGTTAATATTTCAGCCAGGCTTTGTGCTGCTCTGTTTCTCTGTCAGTGCTGCTGCTGCTGCTGCTAAGTCGCTTCAGTCGTGTCCGACTCTGTGCGGCCCCATAGACGGCAGCCCACCAGGCTCCGCCGTCCCTAGGATTCTCCAGGCAAGAACACTGGAGTGGGTTGCCATTTCCTTCTCCAGTGCATGAAAGGGAAAAGTGAAAGTGAAGTCACTCAGTCATGTCCGACTCTTCAAGACCCCATGGACTGCAGCCCACCAGGCTCCTCCGTCCATGGGATTTTCCAGGCAAGAGTACTGGAGTGGGGTGCCATTGGCTTCTCCGTCTCTCTCAGTGAGGAACTGGCTATTCCAAGGGGCTTTCTCAGAAGGAACTCTTGGCTTAGAGGACATTCTGAATCATGAATATTTCTTCATTTCCATGGCTTAATTTCTCAGGCACAGGTATTAATTTTTAAAGAAAAAAAGCTCTGACTTCTCTTGTTTTTTTCTTCTTCTCTTTCAGTTTGTTGGGGGGTGGTTCCCTATCCTTCATTTCTTCCCAGAGGTCAGATGGAAGAATCAACCCACACAGAAAGACAAAGGCCTGAATAAGGAAAATCTCGGAGAGCTTAGGCAATTTCTTCTTGCTCTCCTGCTGTCTTTCTTTCCACCACTCCTTCCCTCCTTCTTTCTTAGGTTCTTAGGATTCAGTATCATTCATTTCCACACATGGCTTATCATCTTAGTGGAGCAAAGAGATAAATAAGCAATTGCAGCCAAGTGTGACGTACCCTCTGATGGGAAGGGCGAGATGCTCTGAGGGCACACCGCAGAGTATCTGTCCTCATATAGGGTCAGGAGAGGCTCCTGGAGGAAGTGACCCTTCAGTGGAGAACTGGGGAATGAATCAGTGTGAGGGCAAGTGTCTAATGCTGAGGGCAGTGTTGGGGGGTGGGGATTGGGGGTGGCTCAGTCAGAGCAGTGTGAGTATTGCAGGGAACACTCAGCATGGGTAAAGGCCCAGAAGCAAGAGGGAGCAAAGAATGTTGGGGGAGCTGAGAGAGGAGCAGCAGTGGCTGGGACACAGGAGCTTGGAAAGAAGGGGTTCCGGGGTGATGGGGAGACAGTGGTTTCATGGTGCAGGACTCAGTCAGCCACTTGCAGTTGTTTGGACTTGGTCCTGGGGAAATGGGCAGCAACGGAGGATTTTAGGCTAAGGAGTGACATGACCAGATTTGAGTACTGGTAGGATTGCTAATGTGGAGAACATATTCATGGGATAAGTCTGAAAGTGAGGCAACTCGTTAGGGGGCTGCTGTAGTTGCTTTGGACTGAGTGAAGTAACGTGTGTGGAAATGAGGCTTAATGGTGCTTGAGACCACATTGACCCTGACTACCACTCAGGGAGCCCTTGTGCCATGCTTGTGCTAAGTGCTTCATAATTTGACTTCATTCAAATCTTGCATAATCCTGCCCAACATTTTTACCTCCATCTATGAAAGGGACAAAGATCTGTGCTTTGTTTTCTTGGTTGGGGGCCGGGGGGAGGTTTGCAACTGCTTAAATAAGATGCCATTTAGAAAAGGGCTTAAAAAAAACTGCAAGCTGCACTGATAAGGATGATTATAACTGGAAGTGAATGAATGATTTCCTATGATTTCCAGGCCACCCTGGAGGAGGTCTCCAAATGGGCATATTGGGCATGAGTTGTATGGAAGCATTTCAAAGACCTCAGAAGCCCCTCTGCCCTGCATGACTTCCTCTCACACCCTGCAGATATCTGAAATTCTGACACCTCGGCTAACACACAAATCCAAATAGAACTGTACTATTATTAATAAGTTAAGGTGTAATTAATCTATTTATGTTGCAGAGAAACACATGCACACATGGATTTGGTCCTAATTTCATTCCCTGGCCTACAATTCTCTATCCGGGAATCATGGATTTTCATACATTTTCTTGCATTGATCTACAGTCCTCATACAGTTCACCTTTGTAAGAGATGGGTGGAGAGGTCTGGGATTATTATTCCCATTTAACAGATGAGGAAGTGAAGGAAGGCTCTGGAAAGAAACTGAATTTCTCTAGGTTAATCGCAGAGCCAAGACTAGAGCCTGGGGCCTTCCTCCTGCAAAGGCCCCCTCCCTACTCTACACACACAAGTGCAAGGGCAGTGTTAGCTGACCCAACCGGAAACTGGAGGTGGGGGTGAGGGGAGGGCTGGGGCGAGGAGAAGATAAGGGCACCGGCACCCATCTGGTGGGAGCCCACCTGCCCGAGACTTTCTGGCAGTTCCTTTCCCTGTAATCTTCTCTTTGGGGTGATAGACTGTCCCTCTGCCAACCCAGGGGCCTTCCTGTAGGCTCATTCATCCTGTTTGCTTTCAGCTCCACCAGCGGGATGGGAAAATGAAAAAGTATTTATTACAGGTTTTTATTTCATTTATGTACTTTTTAGGTGAGTAAGGAATGGAAATGGATCAAGAGGGAAATATCAGGCCAGAAGAGAGGAGATAGGGAACATGGCTGATAAGATATTAGCAGATCCTCTGCCTGTTAGTTAATGATGCCATTAAATATCATTTGTGTCAGGAGTTCTTCATGGCTCAGAAAATGCTTTCATCTCTGTCTTCTCACTCAACCACTTTCTAGTGCTTTCCTGGTAGGTTTGTTGAGGGAAAGAAATGAGATAGTGTCATAAATTATGCAGTAGAAGTTCCCAACTATCACCAACACCTCACCTTCCTCCTTCGTCTCTCCGTTGCACTGGGTACAATTTCAATGATAACATTCAAAATTGCCTGCATTTATTGAGCACTTACTATAAGCCAGACACTGTGCTAAGCTCTTTGCAGGCCTCAATTCCATTTAATCTTCACAACAGTCCTCTAAGGAAGGGAATATGACTCTTCATACAGAGATGAGAACGTGGAGACCAGAGAAGAAAGCCTGCTAGTTAAGTAAGCACAGCTACATTGTAGACAGCTAGATTTTGCTGTCCCAAACTCCTTGCTGCCTCTCAGCCGCCCCTAAGTATCATCTCCTTCAGTTCAGTTCAGTTGCTCAGTCATGTCTGACTCTTTGTGACCCCATAGACTGTAGCATGCCAGGCTTCCCTGTCTGTCACCAACACCCAGACCTTGCTCAAACTCATGTCCATCGAGTCAATGATGCCATCCAACCATCTCATCCTTTGTCGTCCCCTTCTCCTCCTGCCTTCAATCTTTCCAAGCATCAGAGTCTTTTCCAGTGAGTCAGTTCTTTGCATCAGATGGCCAAAGTATTGGAGTTTCAGTTTTAGCATCAGTCCTTCCAATGAATATTCAAGACTAATTTCCTCTAGTATAGACTGGTTGGATCTCCTTGCAGTCCAAGGGACTCTCAAGAGTCTTCTCCAACACCAGTTGAAAAGCATCAATTCTTTGGCACTCAGTTTTCTTTATAGTCCAACTCTCACATCCATCCTGGAAAAACCATAGCTTTGACTGTTGCTGCTAAGTCACTTTAGTTGTGTCCGACTCTGTGCGACCCCATAGAAGGCAGCCCACCAGGCTCCGCTGTCCCTGGGATTCTCCAGGCAAGAACACTGGAGTGGGTTGCCATTTCCTTCTCCGGTGCATGAAAGTGAAAAGTGAAAGTGAAGTCGCTCAGTTGTGTCCGACTCTTCGCGACCCCATGGACTGCAGCCTACCAGGCTCCTCCATCCATGGGATTTTCCAGGCAAGAGTGCTGGAGTGGGGTGCCATTGCCTTCTCCGATAACTTTGACTAGATGGACCTTTTTCAGCAAAGTAATATCTCTGCATTTTAATATGCTGTCTAGATTTGTCATAGCTTTTCTTCCAAGGAGCAAGCATCTTTTAATTTCATGGCTGCAGTCACCATCTGCAGTGATTTTGGAGACCCCAAAAATAGTCTCTCACTGTTTTCATTGTATCCCCATCTCTGTGCCATGAAGTGATGGGACCAGATGCCATGATCTTAGTTTTCTGAATGTTGAGTTTTAAGCCAACCTTTTCACTCTCCTCTTTCACTTTCATCAAGAGGCTCTTTAGTTCTTCTTCACTTTCTCCCATAAGGGTGGTGTCATCTGCATATCTGAGGTTGTTGATATTTCTCCCAGCAATCTTGATTCCAGCTTGTGCTTCATCCAGCCTGGCATTTTGCATGACATACTCTGCATATAAGTTAAATAAGCAGGGTGACAATATACAGCCTTGACGTACTCCTTTCCCAATTTGGAACCAGTCTGTTGTTCCATGTTCAGTTTCAACTGTTGCCTCTTGACCTGGATACAGCTTTCTCAGGAGGCAAGTAAAGGGGTCTGGTATTCCCATCTCTTGAAGAATTTTCCAGTTTGTTGTGATCCACACAGTCAAAAGGCTTTGGTGTAGTCAATAAAGCAGAAGTAGATGTTTTTCTGGAACTCTCTTGCTTTTTTGATGACCCAGCAGTTGTTGGCAATTTGATCTCTGGTTCCTCTGCCTTTTCTAAATCCAGCTTGAACATCTGGAAGTTCATAGTTCACATACTGTTGAAGGCTGGCTTGGAGAATTTTGAGCATTACTTTGCTAGTGTGTGAGATGAGTATAATTGTGCGATAGTTTGAACATACTTTGGCATTGCCTTTTTTTGGGACTGGAATGAAAACTGACCTTTTCCTGTCCTGTGGCCCCTGCTGAGTTTTCCAACTTTGCTGGCATATTGAGTGCAACACGTTAGCATCATCTCCTTTCTCTCCCTCAAATCTGAGTTCCCCCTACTAACATCTTCACCCTTACAACAGTGGCTCTCAAATTTGGCTGCATGCTGGAATCCCTAGGAGAGATTAAACACCCTGATGCCTGGGCCCCATCCCAGATGCTCTTGAGGTAAGTGGTCTGGGGTATGGCCTGGGCTTTGGGATTTTTAAAAGCTCTCTGGGTGAGTCCATTGTGTACAGTCAGGGTTGAGACTCAGCTGTAAAGTGTTAGTAATGGCATTTGTCTCCCCACTTTTCACAGGTTGATTAGGGTTTTGCTCACTCATGGAATCGTAGACTTAGACACCTACAGGGATCAGACAGGTAAAAGCAGCTTAGTTGGTAAGTTTGTTTTGTTTTTAGAAAGTCAGTACAGTGACAGTATGATAATAAAGGCTATTGGGAAGATATTAGGGAGCAGTGGGGACAGTGGTAAACTTAAGAGCCCTTGCCCAGCTAAGGAGGAACCACTCTACTCCAATAACTTACTGCCATCTGGGCCCAGAATAGCAAAGTCTTCCTTTTCTAGAGAAGATGAAAGTCACTATTTATTATAGGAAATCTCCCGATTTTTAAATGTTGACAATCACTTTTAAAATATTAAAACACCATCTGGATTAGATTAAAGATGTTTAGTTTTCAGATGTACCTTATGGGATGCCAGTTCATGTTTTCTCTCTTCATTTTTTTATACTGTGCAAACTATTCAGAACCCTGGTCCTTAGGGTTTATTTATTTGACCACCAATCCCCTTTGTTGTTAATTTATACTAAGTAGCTTATGATTTTTAAGTGGATAGATGTAATACATATATTCATTATGGAAAATGAAAAGTATGCACATAAAGGGCAAGTAAAAATTATCTGTATTCTTTCTACCCATAAATAAATACGTTGTATATACACTCAGTCTTTTTCTCTTATCATGTACAGATGATTGCATATGGAGCATGGTAAAAATACAGATTTCGGGTTCTGCTCTCAGACCATTCAGTAATCCTGGGTAAGACCTGAAAATCTGAATGTGTAATGTGCTTTGAGTTGACTCTGATGTACAGTTGGCATTGTGATGCTCTTTTCTTAAAATATCAGCTTTTAAAAAAGCTTGTCTTATGACATTTAGTATTCTGTAGGGAAGCTCTCTTATAATTAATGCTGTATAATATCCTATTATTTGTACATATCCAAACTATTCTTTATCATTGGATATTTACAGTGTAAACAGTGTTTTATATAATGAATAATAACAAAATGAACATCTCTCTAAATAAATTGTCTTATATACCTGTATCACTAGGATAAATTCCTACTCTAGAATCATTGTATTAACAAATATGTATATATTCAAGCTTCTGATATAAATGGCCAAATTGCCTTCTACAAGGATTTAAAAACATTAAATATCTTACATATTTGTCTTCTATGGAGAGCAGAGAATCAGTTTCTTCATATCTCTGTTAAAACTGGGAATTATCATTTAAAAGATCAATTAAGTAGAAGCAAATGGAACTCATTTTTATTTGAATTTGCTTGTTACATTCTAGAGAGGTTGAACATTTTTTTCTTTTTTTGTCATTTATACCCCTGTTAATGATTGTCTATTTCCTATTTATTCTTGTTTATATTAAAGGTTTCATATCTTTTTCTGTCATGCATGTGAAATCACTTTTTCCAAATTTTAAATTTGTCTTTTAGTAGTAAAAGATATTTTCATTCTGAAATTCTAATTCAGTATTGTCAAATCTGTATATATTTCACTATTTAAATTTTTTAAAAATTTTATTTATTTTAAAATTATTGTTATTAGTTTGGCTGTACTGGGCCTTTGTTGCTGCATGGCTTTTCTCTAGTTGTGGCGAGCGGTAGGTCTGTTCTTGTTGCGGTGTACAGGCTTCTCATTGTGATGGCTTCTGTTGTTGGGAGTATAGGCGCTAGGGCATGCAGGCTTCAGTAGTTGTGGCATGTGGGGTCTAGGGTAGTGGTTCGATTGTTATGGTGCATGGACTTGTTATCATGTGGGATCTTCCTAGATCAGGGATTGAACCCATTTCTCCTGCATTGGCAGGTAGATTTTTTAACCCCTGAGCTACCAGGGAAGTCCTGTATATATATTATCTTTATGTAGATATTTTTTCTTTATATGCTTGAGGATTTTTATAATATCAAGTTTAAAAAATCACACACATTTTCTTCTATGTAAGAACTACACTTTACATTTTATTCTTAAACCCATTGCAAATTATTTTTGGCATATAATGCATGATGGCGTTCAAATTTTTATTTCAGTTTCTTCCTTTGCTATCAAAATAGTCGTTTTTTTAAATGTCTTTTTGAGTGAATTTCGTTAATTTATCTTTTCCTAGAAAATGATCTATTTCAATGAGATTTAAAAAATTTATTAGTGTTCTTCATACTAAAGAAGAAGGTCTCACTTTTAATATTTTGCGTTTGCTTTAGCTTTTTATCAGATTTTCTGAAAGTTTTTATTAAAATTGAATAGTCCCTTGGATAACTATTCAACTTATCAATCAGTTAAATTCATTACTTTTTGCTGTTGAATTTATTACTTTTGCTTACCTCAGTTTATTTTTCTAATATCTTGTCTTTAATGCTTAATCAATTTATTTCCACTTTTTCTCTTTAACTAATGATACTTGTTATAAATTTTAATACATGTACAGCTTTGACTGTATCTCATATATTTCAATATGTAGAAGTCTTAAATTTTATTCTTGAAATGATTGGTAATAATGATTTTCATTTTCACTTTCACTTAGCAGTTAGTATTTGGGATGGTGCTAATAGTTGGTAAGTTGTTAAGAACTCGAAACTCTAATTTCTTATTTTATTCCATTATGATCTGAAATGTGGCCTATACATTTATTTTTGCAGCTCACTGAGGTATTCATTGTGGCTTGATAAGCGATCATTTTTTGTGACTCTTTCATCACTGCTAGAAGGAAGCTCCATCCCATTATTGTAGGGAATCCCAGTTTGTTAAATCACAATTTACATTATTTATATCCTTCTTGTCTTAATTTTTGTTCGCTTTTCCAGTCAGAGATTTAGGTGTATTTAATAATCTCAGTAGTGATTTTTCTCCTTAGTATCTATATAATGTAATTTATTTCAAAGAAATTTCTTGTGCATAAAAATCTAGTATTTTTCACTATGCTTTTTATTCTTTATAACATATGTGTTTTATGTTCTTTAAGCATTCTTTTCTTGAAGTTTGAGTCAGTTCTTCTAGTAACAATACTGTGATCCCAGTTTTTTTTTGTTATTGTTGTTGTTAATTTGCTTGTCATGTCTTTCTCCATTTTTTTAGTTTTAAAACTTTTTCTGCATGTATATTATTAGATTTTAGAGATGTTTTTCAATAGCATGGAATTTAGTTGTTTGTGTTACAAGGATGTACTCACTTTGAAAGTTGTCATTTAAGAGAGTTGATAAAACATATATATTTCCATATGTGAAATAGATCGCCAGTCCAGGTTTGATGCATGAGACAGGATGCTCAGGGCCGGTGCACTGGGGTGACCCTGAGGGATGGGATGGAGAGGGAGATGGGAGGGGGGGTTCAGGAAGGGGGACACTTGTACAACTATGGCTGATTCATGTTAATGTATGGCAAAAACCACTACAATATTGTAAAGTAATTAGCCTCCAATTAAAGGAAATAAATTAATTTAAAAAAGAGTTGTTAAACTCATTAGTATTTATTTTTAATGTCTACTGTATAGTCTTTTATTTTACATTATTTTATACATCCTTGTTTTATTAGTCTGTGTTTTATGGAGGATATGTTGCTATGTTTTCCTAGTGTTTTTGAATAGTTACATTCTATTTGTTATTACTTAAAATGTTTGTGAGAGCAATATATAATCCATATTTATCTAACTTTATCAATCCATATTTATCTAACTTTATCAGGAGCAAAATTATATTTAAAACATTTAGTACATGGTTATTAAACTTCTGATCTCCTGTATCCACATTTCACTCTTTGTTAATATAATCTTGGGATTTAGATCTACAATATTCATGCTAAATTAGTAATTTTTATATTCTATTTCAGTAATAATTTTCACACTGTTTTATCTAGAGTTGGAGTTATGGCGATTCATCTCATTACCTGATTTTAGTGTTTCAGTCAGTCAGTTCAGTTCAGTCGCTCAGTCATGTCCGACTGGTTGTGACCCCATGGACTGCAGCACGCCAGGCTTTCCTGTCCATCACCAACTCCCAAAGCTTGCTCAAACTCATGTCCATTGAGTTGATGATGCTATCCAACCATCTCATCCTCTGTCATCCCCTTCTCCTCCTGCCTTCAATCTTTCATCTTTTCCAGTGAGTCAGCTCTTCACATCAGGTGGTCAAAGTATTGGTCCTTCAGCATCAGTCCTTCCAATGAATATTCAGGACTGATTTCCTATAGTTTGGGCTGGTTGAATCTCCTTGCATTCCAAGAGTCTTCTCCAACACCACAGTTCAAATGCATCAATTCTTCAGGGCTCAGCTTTCTTTATAGTCTAACTCTCACATCCATACATGACTACTGGAAAAACCATAGCTTTGGCTAGGTGGACCTTTGTGGGCAAAGTAATGTCTCTGCTTTTTAATATGCTGTCTAGGTTGGTCATAGTTTTTCTTCCAAGGAACAAGCCTCTTTTAGTGTCCACCTTTTAATACTATCAATCCTCTATTTCTGAGGTCTTCCTTTTTTCCCCCCTCATTTCTTTGCTCTTTGGAGGTATACCTTTAAGTAATTTTTTTTAAAAAGAAGTGAACATGAATAACATGTTTTTCTAACCCTAGCCTACCTAGTACAAACTGGCTGAGTGTGATTCTTATGTTATAATTCATTTCAGAGTAGAAATATGGGAACTACCTGATTTATTTCCTTCATAGAAATCCCATTTTTTTCTTTATTTTTTTTGAAACATGTATATTACCATATGTAAAATAGATGATCAGTGCAAGTTCAAAGCATGAAGCAGGGCACTCAAAGCCGGTGTTCTGAGACAACCCAGAGGGATAGTGTGGGGAGGGAGGTGGGAAGGGGGTTCAGGTTGGGGGGACACATGTGCACCCGTGGCTGATTCATGTCGATGGATGGCAAAAACCACCACAATATTGTAATTATCCTCCAATAAAATAAATTAATTAAAAAAACTGCATACATATAATATTATTCTCTTTATTCATATAATTTCTAAAAAAGTGATAGCACTTTTTTTCTATGAGAGTGGCTTTTAATTGATTAGGAAACTAGCAGATCTTTTCAATCTCTATATTTATGAGTCCTTTCCATCTGAGCACATTTAATTTTTCTCTTATCTTTGCTTATGGCTGCTATTTCTTTTCTTCTAATGCAGTTTTCAGAAATGTTAACCATCTACATATTAGCTTTTTATTTTCTTTCTTCTAATTTTCTCATGGTTTTTATCTTTTTCTCTTTGCAGTCTGGTAGTGCATCTCACATTACTATTGTGATTTTCTGCTTTATCAATTATGCGTATTTACTGCCTCTCCTGTGCTGTTGGATTCTGTGATTATAGTTTCAGTCTTTGTTAAAACTTTCCAAAAAACCTCATCCATTTTTATTTCATTCTATCCTTCTACCTCATTGGGTCTTATCATATTTATTACCTTTTCCTACAGCCATCTGTCCTCATGGCTTTCTGCTTATTTCATGGGTGCCAGGTCTCTGTGCTCTCTGCTGAGAATACAAAACAGTTTTCTCAGGTTTTCTCCTGCATCTCACGGTAGATTATTTCTGGCGTCTTTAGGATAATTTTTCTTTTCCTTTGTTTTGCACTTTTCCTCCCCGTGAAGCCTATAACTTTTTTTCACACTAGTTATCCTTCTAAGTTTCTCAGAACCTTCAGTTTGTCGATATTCAAGGATATTGCCTTCCTCTGGCTTTCTTCCAAGTGCATTTGTGTGGTGATGGGTCAGCTTTACAGCTAGAGGGCAAAGTGATGTGAATAGCTCACCATATGATTTCTAGCTTCTTAAACATTCATCTATGACAGTGGTCCTAAACTGAGGGTGATGTGTCCACCAGGGGACATTTTATAGTATCTGGGGGCATTTTGGATTGTTACACATTGGGGAGGAGTGTATATCTAGTGGTGGGAAGCCAGGGATGCTGCTGAACACCCTATAATGTGTAAGATAGTCCCCACAAAAAAGAATTATGTGGCCCTAAGTGTTAATAGTACCAAAATCGAGAAATTCTGATCTATGACAGCTCTGTGATCTGTTCTGCTAAGGTGGCAATTTACCTAGTCCCTGGATCTTTCTGATATTCAGAGTCAATGGAACGCATGCAAAATGCAATTTTCAGCATCTGTTGCTTCCCCCAAATCCCTTTTTGGTCTTTTCCCAATTGAGCCACTTTATATATACAAATGTCATGTTCCAGGATGTAGTTCACCATTCCCAGCTCTCCCTGCTTCATGCCCACAGAGGTGCTATCTCTCAAAGGATGTAGTGTTAGGCTATTAGGAGTGGCAGTGTGACAATGGGTGGATCAGAGAAGGGCTTCTTCATGCATTTAGCCATTTAGCAGATACTTAATTAGTGTGCACATGTACCAAACACCGTGCTACAGCCTCCTCAAAAGGCAGCGTCCATGTAATATTGACATGGCTGTTTGGTGATCTGCTTGAGTCTCTGAATTAGGCAGACAGTGAGGAGACATGTTTTAGGGCTTTAAGAGATGAAGCCTGGCATATTGAGGCAAGACTTTGCCAAATTTTTCTCTAGCAATATCAGCTGCCTCATGATTAGTAAACATTCCTACCACATTCTGGGTTTTTTTTTATTATGAATTTTTATGTGTTTTCTTCTGTAATCTGAATATTTTAGTGGGAAGTTGACAAAGACTGTAATAAGAAGACATATTTTAGAGCTCTGTCTGATTTTTAATAAGTACATATCACGCTTCCCCCACCAAACACTTCGCTCTTTGAAAGAACAAACTACATTTCATTTTGTCTCTGTAACCCTCATGGAATCCTGTGTAATGATGTTTGGCAACAGCTTGTTCAATGATGAGATTTTATCTGCATTCATAACATAAGGACCAGAGAGGATTTACCACATACCTCTTTGGCATATATAGTATAGCTTAAGGATGGGTTAGTGATTCAGCTCTAGAGATGGAGTTGGTAGAGACTGGGCAGTGTCACCTGTCAATCTAACGTGGATGTTTTGACTCTCATCTCTGCAGAACATTTTAAGCTGCTTTCCCCAACATCATCTGCAGAAAAGCCTGTAAGAGGCCCAGCAGCAGCAGCAGTTATAGCTACTTCCTTTTTGCATTTTACTGGCTAGAAATATGTAAACTCCAGGACCATCTGGCCAATAAGAAGAAGCTAAGGCAGGCATCATAAATATGGGGATAGATCATGTAAGATCGCCATGGAGTAACCTTTCTCTTTTGCTTTCAACTGTGTCTGAAACTTCCTCCCTTTCCGGGTGAGCCCTGCAGCAATTATACCAATGGCATGAACATCTGGGGCCCCTCAGGGAAGCATGGCAAAGAGACACTGTATAATTCAGTGGGCTGGACAGGCTTTAGGGTGTGTCTACAAAGCACTTGGGCATTGAAGCTGAAGAAGGACAGCAGAGAGGATAATGGGCAGGTAAACATCTCTCACCCAGATGAAGGCAAGAGTGCACACCTAGGTATTCCCAACACCATTTTCCTGTGCATTTCCCAGTAAGAGGACTTGTTTTAGGGCTGAGGGTCACTTCCCTGTGCCACAATTACCATCGATAAGTGCCTAGCCTGGTGGGATATGACCTTGGACTTGGGTTGGGAAATCCTGCTTATAGTCCTGACTGCCCCTCATCAGCTGTGTGACCTTAGGTAAGTTCCTTTCCCTCTCTGGGCCTCAACTGCCTCATGTGTAAGTAAGGAAATTGGATAGAATCCACGAAATTCTGATTCTGTGACATGGAGGGGCATTTTCCATCATTGTATAGAAATGTATTTTTGGTCAGCAAGTTTGGCAAGGCTGTTGCGAGCTTTGTCACACTGGTAAGTAGGTGCAGGCAGAGGGTCATGCCAGCTGCAGAATCTATGTGTGAGATCAAAGCTGCTTCTCTTACTCTCTTTTCACACCCCTCCCTTCCTTCTATCCTGAGCACATTGGGCAACAGACTTATTCCACTCACTTGCCTCTTTCAATGACAAGCATTGCCTTGCAAGTCATTGAAAATCCTGTCTGTGTCGGTACCAATCCTGTCACTTGGTTTTTAAGGACCGGAGTCATCCTTACATGGTGGGGTGTCAAAGGGAGTCACCATTATAAAGGTAACACTATAAGATGACACTATTATATATTTGGACTCTATAGTAATAACCATCCTTTATTGAGTACTTATATGTATCCGGAATGGTACCAAGGGCTTTACTTAAATAATAGTAATAGTAGCCAATGCTTTTCATAACCACACTAATAGCAGCTAATACTTATTAAGGCTTATTCTGTGCCAGTGCCAGTGAGATACTCTTGTAAATACTTTGTATGCATGTGTGTTAGTCGCTCAGTCATGTCTGATTCTTTGCGACCCTTTGGACTGTACCCCGCCAGGCTCCTCTGTCCATGGGATTTTCCAGGAAAGAATACTGAAGTGGTTTGCCATTCCCTTCTCCAGGGGATCTTCCTGACCCAGGGGTTGAACCTGGGTCTCCTGCATTGCAGGCAGATTCTTTACTGTCTGAGCTAACAGGGAAGCCCCCCAAAACTTGATAGTTATGAGGATAATCACTGAATATTAAATATAATATTAAAATATTAAATATTATCACTGAATCCTTATAACTATCAACTGCAGGAGGTACTGTTATTATTAGCATTTTGCAGATGATAAAACTGAAGCACAGAGAGGTTAAGTGACTTTGCCAATGTCACACAGCTTGTGAAGAGTATAGCTGGGCTTGAACTCACATAAACCGATGCCAAAGTCCATGCTTTTAACCAATACATTATATAGGTTCCATTGTTTGTTTGTTTTTTCATTCTTGCAACCCTGTATAGTATTTAAAGTGTAATTGCCCTGGTTTTATAGATGGACAAGCTGGGCCTCAGAGAGAGTAGGTAACTTGCTGCAGGTCACACAGCTAGAGCTAGGATTTAAATTCAGGGACCAGTGACTTTAAGCCCAGGTTTCTAATCACTGACTCTTGTCAACAAACTCTCCTCTGATGAAACAGCCCCAGGAGATAGCTGTATCTGATCTTATCCTGGCCACCCATGAGACAACAGTGTGGAGGCTCAGAGAAGTGAAGTATCTCACTTGGGGTCGCACCCGACTCTGTACTTCCTTCTCCAGCCCTTGGTCACTCATCCATACCTTATTCTACGGCCCCAAAGAATGAACACCTTCCATTCCTCACCAAGAGATGAAGCTGGACATGAGGATATTTATAGCGGAGAAGAGACAGTGACTGACATCCTCACTTTGCTGGAAGGGACAGATAGGAGACGCCTTTTCTGAACGCAGTCTTTGATAAGGAGAGAGGAAGACAACATGAAGACAGCAAGTCCCTGGGTGGGAGGAGAAGACATGATGGATTGAGGAGAGCTTGCGCGGAAGGCGGAAGCTGAGGTGGTTGACGTCAAACCTGCCGCTGCACACATTTAACTGGGAACGGGTTTCATTTAATGCTGCACACCTTTTCTGCATTGAATCAATTTTCTCTCTGTAAATTTGGGTTTCCTGCAGCACAGATGCTTTTCCAGTGCAGCATCACTGCCAAGAGTCCAGTTTCCATCCAGAGAAGGGGGAGGGGGCTGGATCTCCATCCATCTCACCAAGAGCTATTGAACAGCCCCAGCTCCAATCCGAGTCAGCGTGAATGTGCGCGCTGGAGAGGAAACGTGGGTTGCGTGGCGATGGGAATGTCACAGATGGAGGTTGCTGGGCTGCAGTTGGGGTTGAGCAGAGAGTTGAGTCCCCTCACCCCGATCTGCAACCCTTAGCTTTGTCTGGCAGCCCTGTAGCCCTTGCTTGGTTGAAGACAGAAGAGACTGTTCGGCTCGTCTTCTCCCAGTCATGCATAGTTTGGGAGACCGCAAGAGGACCGTCGCAATGCAGAGGCTGCTAAGGCGGTCCTCTGGACTCTCATGCTGGGAATGGAGCGAGGCAGAATAGAGAGGGTGGGTGAACTTTCAGGAGCCAGACAACTGGTCAGCAAGTGTGATCATTCAGGCCGTTTTCTTTTATGAGTTGGGAGGCAGGTGGGGGTTGGACATGGCTTTATTCCGGTAGAATTGGTATGATTCAGAATGAGGCAGAGGTCAGGGATCAGGCCAGAGCTGAGGATGTCAATGACAGGTGACCTCCATGACTTGGGTTACTAAGGCATTTTTTAGTCACCATAGAGACCCTGAGGTATTTTGGACTGAAGGGTGGTGGCAGGAAGAGGGCAAAAACCCTTTATGTTTGGTGGCTGGGAAAATGAAATAAGCGTCTAGGAACTAAATTTGGAGTGAAGAGAATGCGGCTTGCCTTCTTGAGGTTGCACTGATGTGCTCTGTGACCTGTGTGAATCATGTCACCTCCCCGGGCCCTCTGTGATGGCGATATTAGCTGCCCTGCCTCCCTCACAGGGTTGACACAAGGATCAAGCAAAGCACATCCCAAACAGAGATCTGGCATAACATCACAAACATGGCAAATCCCACACCTTGTTCTTCATAGAGAGCTGTAAAGTGGCTAATAGAGAAGGCTGGGATCAGAGAAATGTCACACCTCCCCAACTTGGGATTCACTTGTGCCCCTGTGAGGCCTTGCAGGGAGGAGGGAATCCTTTCTGGTAATGGCAAGGCCAGAATGAGTTATCCAGGTGCCACTTTGTGATGGAAAATGGCCAGAATCCCATCCTCCAGTTCTTGGTGAATGGGCTGTACCTGCTAGATAATATTCTCATCTTAAACCCTTGAATAAAGTTTTCTGCACCAAGGCAAACATTTCTTTGCTTCCTCTGGCACAGGCAGTTGCTTGCCCTGGACAGCAGTCTGAGGAATGATTGATTCTCAGTGAAGTGATGCTGATCCATGACTGCCCAGAAAACGAGCGATAGACCTGGGGAAGAGTGGGGTTGAAGCAGACTCGTGGGTCAGCTAGCCCAGCTCTCTCATTTTATTGTAATACTGGCTTCGGTGTATTCATCACTAAGGGCATGTGATGCTGTGTTCTTTCTTTGCATTATCTCATGTAGTTCTGTGAAGTCAGGACCTTTACTCTGTCCTCTACAGATGAGGGACTTGAGTCATAAAGAGGTTAAGTAAGGGCAGAGGTCACACAGCTAGAAGTGGAAGAGACAAAATTTGAGCCCGGATAGGGTATGCTGTTGGCTAAGGATATCCAACCAGTGGCAAAACTGGGTCAGAGGCACAGAATTTCAGAGCTAGCAAGAAATTTAGGGTTTCTCAGCATTCATCGCCTCCTTGCCTAAGTGAAGATCCTGGGAAGTAGAAAGGGGAAGGCTGTTCTGAGGCCTCCCAGTGAGTCACTAGCGGAGCAAGGATGTGAACTCACATCTTTTAACTATCCGCCAATGCCCATTCTTTTACTTAGACTCCTCAAATCCAGATGTATCCAGACTTAATGACTTCCTTACTCATGCTCCTCCCTAAGAAATGAGAGAGCAAAAGAGAACTGACAAATTCTCTCTTCTAAGATCACATACGAGACAGCTAATAAAGGGGACTTTTCAAAACAGGTGAGTCTTTGAGCCAGTGATTGATTATGTGGGCAGAAACCTACAATTCTCTCTCTCCACATTGAATTGCATGAGAGGTACATCTTACAAACCCAGGAACACGCTTGGCCAAAACAAAACAATATAGCCAAAACAACAGTAACAGCAACAACAAAACAGCAGTTTAAATTGTTGACCGGTGCAACCTGCCTTCCATTCCCTCCTGTGATGGAATGCTCCGGAGTACCTATGAGATGGGAGATGCACGAGACATGCGCTCTGCTGCTGCTGCTAAGTCGCTTCGGTCGTGTCTGACTCTGTGCGACCCCATAGACGGCAGCCCACCAGGCTCCTCCGTCCCTGGGATTCTCCAGGCAAGAACATTGGAGTGGGTTGCCATTTCCTTCTGCAGTGCATGAAAGAGAAAAGTGAAAGTGAAGTGGCTCAGTCGTTTCCGACTCTTAGTGACCCCATGGGCTGTAGCCTACCAGGCTCCTCTGTCCATGGGATTTTCCAGGCAAGAGTACTGGAGTGGGTTGCCATTGCCTTCTCCGACAGGCGCTCAGTCGGTCTTGATTTCTACAGTGTCTCTTAAACATTTTGCCACATTAAGGGATGTGCCAGTGACTAAAGATTTGAACTTTTACCTATAGCACAATTGCTGTCTATACATATTCCTATCTAGTGTTGATATAAATGGTAACATTTACTATATTATACTTATTGAGAGATTTAAGGGTTTTTCAAATAGTTTTGATTAATCACTGTTTTCACTCTTTTCTCTGACTTCAGAAATTAACTCCATCTGTGAGCATCCGCAAAAGGGTTTTTTTTTTGCTGCCCAAATGGCTCCTAAGCCAGACTACCCCAGTAATATTCCATCACTTTTCCCTTGTTTAAGGCAGTAAAGACTCATGTGAAGAAAAACCTTAGCACGTTATTAATATACTAATATGGACTTATTTGCAAAAGAACTTGAAGCCTGAGGGCATGAGATATGACACAGATATATAAATGATTATGGAGGATAAATGAAGAAAAGGTTGGAGAATATGGAAGACCAGATTAGGGATATCAAGCTAAAAGGGAAGATGGGAGAATGCAAAATCTATATTCCCCATCTCATAGGTTATTTCAGGGCAGCCCTACCAATGTCCCCTCCCCCAAATACTGTCCTTTATTTGTTTTTCCTCTCTCCCAGAAATTGGCATCTGATATTTGAGTCTAACTTCTTTCTGCCATTCCTTTTGCTTTTCAACTGAATTGTTCCCTGGCAATGATTCTTTTTTTTTTTTTTTTTAAGGTTTTTTTGTTTTGTTTCCTTTTGATGTGGACATTTTTAAGTCTTTATTGAACTTGTTATAATATTGCTCCTGTTTTATGTGTTTTGGTTTTTTTTGGCTGTGAGGCATGTGGAATCCTAGCTCTCCGACCAGGGATCAAACCCATACATTGGAAGGTGACGTCTTAACCACTGGACTGCCAGGGGAGTCCCAGCAGTCAATGATGCTTAATTGTCATTTTCTACTCCCTTGAATTTGTAACAAATACAAATTCATTCATCTCTTCTGAGAAGTATGCATATATCTCTAAAGTTTACCTAGATGTACAGAAGGTCCTTTGGCCCTTAAGTTAGAAGCCTCTAGTTCATCTAATGGAATGTATAATGAAGTGGAGTAGGGGTTAGGTCCTAGCCCTGGTTTTTACCAATTACCCATTATGTATATTCGACTGAAATCTCTTCTCAGAGCATGAATTTTTCAATTTATAGAATCAGGGGATGACTCAAAATGGTGCAGACAGTGCAGAGAGGCCCTGGGAAAAGGAATTGGGGCAGGAGAAGGCTACCAGTAAGGCTCCTTACTCTCCATTCTTGAATCTGAGCAATCTCTGAGTATTGGAGTTCAGTCTGGTTACTGCTGGGAGTCAGAAGGGCTCAGAGTTTTCTGGCTGGTTCCCTTTATGCAGTGGGAGGGAGCAGTCAGGCTTCCCTTTGGGGTGAGTGACTCTCAGTGCCCCTGGCCATGCTTGAATATTCATGTTCTTTCTTCTGCCCACTGCATTGTTCAGTCTTCCCAGCTGGCTTGTCTCCTGGGGCTGAGACCCTGGCTCCTGTAGGAGAAGGTCAGGCGCTATTACTGCTGGGTAGAACAGCTTGATTTTGCTTAATTGCTCCAGAAGAATGGTGCCTAGGTTGAAGAAGCAGGAGGCGGGGAGAGACTGGGGGATGGATGCTCTAGCTCAGCTGTGGCCCTTTTGAGAAGTGAAAGGAAGATTTATGATGCCATTTGTCAACTGGAAAATGGATGGAGGTACCCAGATGCGTGAACTCCATGTCTGAAGTAGGAGGTTATGGTAATAAATGGGGCCCCTGGAGATGTCACTGTTGGAGGTGGGGATCACCTCTCTTAACAGGGGTGATTCCCAAGCCCCCTCCTTTCTCTCTGTCCTCTAATGGGCATTCTTTGTCCCTATGCTGAGTCTGTCACTCTGTTTTGAGCACAGCCAACTGCTGATTGATTATCTGTATTCATAAAGGGGAGTGTCATCATGGTGAGAAGAATCTTTCATGTGAGTGTCCTGGAAAAATGAAACAATGAAAAATGCAAAAGCAATTTATTTTGGGGTTCAGTTTTCTCATGCTTTGAACTATTGGGAACAGCCTATATGCATATGATTTCCCCACATTTTATGTCCACTTTAGATTTCTCCTCGTTTAGAACTATCTAGTCAGTCAAAGTGAAAGTGTCAGACATTCAGTCGTGGTCGTGTCCGATGCTTTGTGGTTCCATAAGTGTAGACTGCCAGGCTCCCCTGTCCACGGAATTCTCCAGGCAAGAATACTGGAATGGGTAGACATTCCCTTCTCCAGGAGATCTTCCCAACCCAGGAATAGAACTTGGGTCTCCCGTACTGCAGGCAGATTCTTTACTACCTGAGCTACCAGGATTTAGAGGATAAGGAGGAGCTAGATATGCTCTCAAAGAATGCACCTACAATATTCAGTGGGATACTACTGGAAAAAGTTCTCTGAAAACAAGGACACCAGGATTAAATACTCTCAAAACCACTGTATACACATCATGGCCTCATGATCTCACAGTTAAAACACACACTGGCGTGTGCAAAGGTGGGGAAAGTTCTGAAGTAGAAAATGCATTTTGAAAGTTTCCCATCCTTTTATTACAGATCCTTCTTCCTTCCTTCTTTTCTTTTGCATGATGCTGACTAACCACCTGTAGATTTAGTCTTATTCAAAACCTGCTTTGGAAAGCCTTAATGTTATTAAGAAGAATTGGCAATAGCAAATATCCAAACCAATCCAGTCCTCCAAATGGAGTTTGGATTAGATGTTTTCCAGCCTGGCTTTGGTGTAGACTTGATGTATGCCTTTTGCAAACTTGCCATATCTCATTTTTTAAACAATCTTAATATGTAGCATTTATCCTGTTTAGAATGGGCCCTTACTAGACTATGGTATAATTGATTTTTATTATTATTTATTTATTTATGGCTGTTCTGGGTCTTTATTGCTTCACGTGGGCTTTCTCTAGTTGTGGCGAGCAGGGACTACTCTTTATTGCAGTGCACAAGCTTCTCATTGCTGTGGCTTCTCTTGCTGTGGAGCTCCAGCTCTAGAGAGTGGTCTCAGTAGTTGTGGTACATGGGCTTAGTTGCTCCACATCGTGTGGGATCTTCCCGGACCAGGGGTCAAATCTGGGTCCCATGTATTGCAAGGTAAATTCTTAACCACTGGACCACCAGGGAAGTCCTGGCCTGAGGTTATAAGTACATTTGTTGTGGTGACACTTTTGTTTAAAACCTGAAGTGTAATTAACATAAAATGCTGCTAAGTCACTTCAGTCGTGTCTGACTCTGTGTGACCCCATAGACAGCAGCCCACCAGGCTCTGCCGTCCCTGGGATTCTCCAGGCAAGAACACTGGAGTGAGTTGCCATTTCCTTCTCTAATGCATGAAAGTGAAAAGTGAAAGTGAAGTCGCTCAGTCATGTCCGACTCTTAGCGACCCCATGGACTGCAGCCTACCAGTCTCCTCCGTCCATGGGATTTTGCAGGCAAGAGTACTGGAGTGGGGTGCTATTGCCTTCTCCGTAACATAAAATAAGCTGCATTTAAAAATAAACTACATAAAATACACTACATTTATACATTTAAAGTGTATAACTTGATATACCTTTCCATATGTATGCATCTGTAAACCATCACCTCAGTCAAGATAATGAACATATGTATCACCCAGAAAGTTTCTTTATGCCCCTTTTTATTTATTTTTAAAAATTTTATTGAAGAATAGTTGGTTTACAATGTTGTGTTAATTTCTGCTGTATAGCAAAGTGATTCAGTTATATATCTATATATATACATTCTTTTCCATTATGGTTTATCAAAAGATATTGAATATAGTTCCCTGTGCTATATACCTGTTGTTTATTCATCCTATATATATCCTCGTTTGCAGGTGCTAATAGCAAACTCCCAATCCTTCTCTCTGTTACAGCCCTCCCCTTGGGCAATCACAAGTCTGTTCTCTATGTCTGAGTTTTTCTGTTTTGTATATAGTTCATTTGTGTTGTTCTAGCTTTCACATATGTGTGGAACTGTAACTTATTACAGTCTGCTTTAAGTGACATTGTTTTACTTCACAGATGGTGTAAGAACTTTACAACAGTGTTGCATCCATTTCTCTCCTCTCAGAGTTTGTGCTAATGTTGTCAGGTATGTTACTTTTTTCTTGTTATAAGCTCCATGATTATTTTTGTTTGAAAGTCAGTTGTCTTTTAAAGAGATTGAAATAATAAAAAAAATCTTGTATGTTTACCCACATTGTCACCACTTCCAATGATTTTGTTTTTTTGTGTGGATCTGTATTTGTATTCACTCCCGTTTCCTTCTCTTTGAAGGATTTCTTTTAACACGTCTTGTAAGGCAGGTCTGTTGATGGTAATTGTTCTCAGGTTTTGTAAGTCTGGAAGTCTTCATCTTTAGTTTTAAAAGATATTTTTGGTGAGCATAACATTCTACATTGACCATTTTTTCCCTATTACTTTAAATTTGTTGATCCACTAGAGCTTTATTTGCTTTGCATCTATTTTATTTTATTGTAGTTTAAGCCACTCAGTTTACGGTACTTCTTATAGCAGCCTTTGTAAACTAATATGATGGATTTATAGTTTTCATAAGATATAGATACATTTTGGCTATTTAAAAAAAATTGTTTGTCTCCCTCTCCCCCGCCTGATCCCCCTTTCAGGAACACCTTAGTACATGGATGTTAGACTACTTGAACTTTTCTTTTGTTTTAAATCTTTTTTCTCTGTTTCATTTTGTATAGTTTCTATTGATATACAAGTTTACCAATGTTTTCTTCTGTAAAGCCTAATGAGTCTGGTTCATCTCAGCCATTACAGTTTTCAGTTCTAGAAGTTTGATCTTGGTCTTTAAAATTTTTCTTTCACATCACTAATTTTAACATCTGTAATTCTTCCTCTAGCTTTGTGCACATATGAAACATAGTTGCAATGTTTTAGCACTCTGGTCTACTGATTCTAACATGCATGTCAGTATTGGGTTGGTTTTGATTAGTTGATTTTCCTGCTTGTTATAGGTCGTGTTTTCCTGTTTATTGACCTTCCTGGTAATTTTTGATTCGATATTGGAGGCTATAAGTTTTATTTTGTTAGGTGCTGAATACTTTTCTATTCCTATAAATATCCTTGAGCTTTATTTTGGAAGGCAATTAAGTTACTTAGAAACAGTTGATTCTTTCAAGTCTTACTTTTAAGGTTTGTTTAATGAGACCTGAGTAATTTTTATTCTAGGGCTTTTTATTCTCTCTACTGAGACAAGACTCTTCTGAATTATCTGCTCAATGCCCCATAAATTATGAGATTTTCTAATCTGGCTGGGGAGAAATAGCTCTCTTTACATGTCTCTGTGAACACTGAGACCACTAGGGTGTCTGTCGCCATTAAAAATAAGAAGTTTAAGTGCATTCTATTTACATAATAAAATTCAAAGGCACAATCTGCTGAGAAGGGTGCAACCCACACAGATAACTTTGGAATCCCACTATTAAATTAAAGCATACAGCACATTTCCCCAGCGAAAGATCAGATAGGGTCATGTCTCCAGTGCAGCGCTGAGTAGGAATAGAAATTTCAGTACCACTGAGAGCAGAATAACCCTGCATAGAGCTTACTCTCCAACCCTACCTTGAGTAGAGAAATTCATTATGTGTAAGAGTTGAAGAAATTTTAGACTTTCAGTCTGTGGGCCACATATTCATAGACAGTTTTGTTTTGTTTAAATCAATTGCTAATATTTCTTAATTGGGAGAGTCTACACAAAAATACAGATTTCCAGCCTCTCTTGCAGGAGCAAAACAAAACAAATAGAACAGGAAGTATTTCACTGGAAATAAGAAGCAGCTACTCCTTTTGAGATGGGTTAGATGGGGCCTCAGCCTTCAGTGTGGACTGAGGTTGAGTGGCAGTGGCATTCATCATTTTGCATGTTCTTTTTTGTAGTAGAGTTAAAACAATATTGATTATATATGTTTCTTTATGCTAATGGGAAAATGAATGACGGATTGAGAGGGCCTTTAGTTTCAAGAAAAATTTGAGAACATAGGTTATTCTTGTAAATAAAGAGCAAATATTTGTGTTGTAAAAGATAATTAAGATGTTACTGTAATAAAACTCAAGTGTTTCATCCATGTATACTGCCTAGGAACTTGAGTTTTCACCATCTCTTTAGAGATCATCTATGCTCTTATTTCCTTATTCTATAAGGAATGAAACTGAGAAGGCCACAGAAATCTGGGACTAGGGTTTAAAACTTCTAAATGTATTTGATATTGGTAGAATATAGTGCTTTTAATATTTGCAATATAAACATTTGGTAGAAGTTGTGATACCCCAGCTTGTATATCCTAGAGTGGTAGAATAGTTTGTAAAAAAAGGCAAGAATAGAAGCTGTTTTCTCATCAAGGACTAAGATACCAATGTGCATTGCTGCTCTGTGTCTCCACTCAGGCCGTGTCTCTGTGACTTCAAGTTGTACTTTCCTGGAAATGCTGGGCAATATGCTCAGTGCTGTGGGAATATAAAGCTTAGGATCTGGTCTCTTCTTTTGGGAACTTTTAGCTAATTGAGAAGACGAAGGACATGATAAGTGTACAATAAGTAGAACTGACATCATTTATTGCACTGAATGGAGAACATTGGTAAGCTTAAGTGGTTTGCCAAGCCTTATTGAGAAAGAGGTAGGATTAGACCAGGATAGGATTTGTATGGGCAGAAGACAGTCATGTGAATAAATTATGGGAGGAAATTTGGGGAATAGTGAAATGATCCCAGATATAACCTAGTTTAACATGTTCAATTTAGAGATAAACTAAGGTCCAGAGAAAGTTGTATTTCCCATGGATGAACAGTAAGTTTATCCCAGGTTTCTAGATCCTGCTTCATGACATAGCCATGTATCACCCCTATGGTAGACCTTGCCAGTCTGTGCTTTGCTTTTTATTTTTGTCCTTTTCCTTTTCTAATTCATCATGCATGCTCTTTGAGAGAAGGTGCCTTGTCTGTCTTGGTTGCTACTGCATTTTGCAGAACCTAAAATACAGTCCCCTCCCTGGACCCAACACATTTCTCAAGCCTTGAAGGAAAAATCCAGAGAATTAAGGTCTCACTTGATAAATTCTGAAATTCATATGGGAAAAGGTTTAGATGTGGACAAAGTTTTTAGGGAGCAGAGAGCAAGTCTTACACTTTAGATGACAGTGCTGCAGCTCAAATAAAGCCAATTATTCTATCAAGCTGTCCTTTGGTATACATGCAAACAAATCTCATTATCTCAAGTATGTAAAATGGAAAGGAATCAAGATTTGTAAATGCTTGTTGGAAGAAAAAATCTAGCCCATGAAATGATGAATCAAAAGAAGAGAATTAGCTATAGAAAAGCCCTGCTTAAAGGACAGGTAAACGTAAGTACAGAATGAAGACTGAGTAACTACAAGTTGCAATTATGAATTACAATAGAAATGCTACACACCTTGACAATGTGAAATAATGAAAATACAAAAAACTTGAATGTGGAAAAGGAGAATAAAGCATAAGAGTTGTGACATTTTTATAAAGAATTGTGGCATTTTTATCATAGAGTCTGAAATGACATTATCCAAAACTAAAATGTGGCTGAAAAATAGGATCATAGCTTCTAAATGATTTTTCATACCTTCTCTATTAAGAAAGATATTTTAAGAGATACCATTTCTTGGAGCAAAAAAACCTGTTTTCTATGGTCTAATAGTTTCTGCTAATTGATTCATTTTTTCTATTAAATTCAAGTATGATTATACTTATTACACTTCATTTAAAGGTAGGTCTATATTATAGTCATTCTTATTGAGTAATGCACATTATATATACACACACACAAAGAGAAAGTCATATACATATAAAATATATGAAATTGTGTTCATCTAATGTTAATGATAATATATAGAAATAATGGAGTTTAGGCCGCTATTTTTTCTCTAATTCGTTTTTACTATACACCTTGAGTTTTTCTTTTTTTTTTTTTTTTTTATAAATTTATTTATTTTAGTTGGGGGCTGATTACTTTACAATATTGTAATAGTTTTTGCCATACATTGACATGAATCAGCCATGGGTTTACATGTGTTCCCCTTCCTGGACCTCCCACCCACCTCCCTCCCCATCCCATCCTTCTGGATCATCCCATTGCCCCGGCCCTGAGCCCTTGTCACATGCATCGAACATGGAATGGTGTTCTGTTTCACATATGATAATATATAGTTTTTCATCATAATAATTATTAAAAATAAAATTAGTTTTTAAAACCACAACCCAGGGGAAATCAGAGTGTTTCCTTCCATTATCTTTTATCTTCATAAACATTTTTTAACACATTTTGAACCTTACCATATATATATGTATACCCTCATTTGTTGTATCCTCATTTTTCCAGATATTATTCTATTATATTCATGTTCTGCTATCACAGCCAATTTTCAAAATATCAACATTCCTTGTATATACCATAATTTAATCATTTCTTTGGGGACATTTATATTGCTTGTAAAATTTTGTAAATATAGTTATAAATACTATAAAAAGCATACATCTGCCCATATCGCAAATGATTTTTGAACACTCATTTCTGGGAAAGAATTTATTGGATCAAAATATATGAAGATATTTGAAGCTCTTGAATTATAGTACTGAATTGTTTATAATGGTAATCTATAGGAAAATTTTAGAAATATAGATTAGGGCCGTTTGAGGGAGAGATGAATTAGATGAGTTATATCATGGGAGTGGAAAAGAATAGAGCTTACAGGGGAATCAATTCTGTGTGCCTTTTTTGTGTCTTTTGGGAAATAAAATTTTGACAGCAGAATGGAGCCATGTGTTCCTAAGGGACAAGTCAAATATCTTGCCAGCTACAGAGGCAAGTCAAATGATAACATCTAAGGTTGCTCATTTGTTCTTAACCCAAGTGAAGTCAGTCAGTCAGTTGACAGGTGTGTATTAAATTCAGTTCCCTCACAACTCTGTGGACTTTTCTGAAGTGTCTGCTGACTTTGGTTGGTGCATTAGTTTCATTGGCCTGGATTCTCCATTCATGTCTTATTGGCTGGATTTAACTTTACATTAATCTTTTTTTAAGAAGGACATACAGGTTTTGTACTCCCTGAATTCTTCCATGTTAAAAAAAAATTGCTTTTATGCTAAAGAAATGAGTTGGTAAGATATAGTATTCTCTGGTCATGATTTTTTTTTTTAGAACTTTATATATAGCCCTGTATTAACTTCTGGGAATGGATGCTGCTGAAGAGAACTGTTAAATGAGCTTAACTTTTTTGCCTTATAGAAGAAAAAAGTGTAGAGAGTACACTATATTACATAACATTGCATGTTGTATTATATATATTTTACATAATATTATACATATATGCATATACACATATACATTAATACCTGAGCTTTTAAAATTTAGATTGGAATTGACATATATACACTGCTATATATAAAATAGGTAACTAATAAGGACCTACTGTATAATGCAGGGAACTCTACTCAGTACTCTTTAATGGTCTATATGGGAAAAGAATATAAAAAAAGAGTTGATATATGTATTTGTCTAACAGATACACTTTGCTGTACACCTGAAACTATTAATAACACAATATTGTAAATTAATTATACTCAAATAAAATTTTTTAAAAACCTGGGTTTTAATATGTATGCATCAATTTTTATTTTACTATTGTGTTTTTTTTTCAGTGTACAGATTTACTTCTTTCATTTAAGGAATAATTTTTTGTTTTATGGTGTTTTAAATGGTTAAATATCTTTTCAGGGATACCAGGGATGGAGGAGCCTGGTGGGCTGCTGTCGATGGGGTCGCACAGAGTCGGACACGACTGAAGCGACTTAGCAGCAGCAGCAGCAGCAGCAGTTATCCCCAAGTTAGAGCACCTTTGTCCTGCATGTTGACTGACTTGTAATTTTTGTGTCTTGTTTTGATTTTGTTTTTTTTAATTCATTGTGGTTACATTAAGCCTTTGTTTCATTTCAGTAATTAATTTTATAGTGATGTCTAGCCTCTCTTTTTGTTTCTAATTTGTTATACTTAACAGTTTTATAATAATAGCACCTTGACTCTTGTTTCCATAGCTATACAATTACCTTTAATCTCATTCTGTACTTTCATCATCTGGCATTTAAGGTCTTATTTTATTTTAAGCCTTCTTAAAATTTTAAGTCACATGAAGTACTTGTGGGGAATTTTCCTGTGTCATAGAGCATGTTTTCTTCCAGATGGGGTTCTTTCAACTGTCTTTTGTATACTACCTTCCACTCTAATATTTTGCTATAGCATATTTGTACACTTGACATGCTCTTTTTAAATTTTTTTTTTTAAATTTTGCTTATACTTAGTATGAGAAGTTTTAGTTTTCCAGTTGCTTGATATAGCATCAATGAATTTTTCATGACTCTTATAATCTGTCTTTTTTGAGTGGTGGCAAGTCCAGTAGTTTTAAATTGAATTGATTTAGATGTGGCAGAGGTTGGAAGCAGGGGCTAAGGAAGTTGTTCATGTTTAGATTTTTATGTTACAAATCAATAAAACTAGGGTATTCAAAGATGGAAGTATAAAATAGATAATTGCCATAATGCTGGATAGTGCAAATGTTTGCTTAATATGCATAATATCAAATGACTGCTACTAATTACCAGAAAGTGAAACTGGATCCTGATCTCTTTCCTGAGATTTTGTTAATCTCATGGTGAGGTGGAGATGACAGAATATACGCTTTCATTTTTCACTTAAAATTTTTTTCTTGGAGTATAGTTGATTTAAAATACTGTGTTAATTTCTGCTATACAGCAAAATGACTCAGATATTTTCATATTGTTTTCCATTTTGGTTTAGCACAGGATATTGAATATATTATAATTCTCTGTGCTGTACAGTAGAACCTTGTTGTTTATCCATCCTACATATAACAGTTTGCATCTGCTATACCAAACTCATTGGAAAAGACTGTGATGCTAGGAAAGATTGAAGGCAGGAAGAGAAGGGGATGACAGAGGCTGAGATGGATGGCATCACCGACTCAATGGACATGAGTTTGAGCAAGCTCCAGGAGTTGGTGATGGACAGGGTAGCCCGCTATGCTGCAGTCCATGGGGTCACAAAGAGTTGGACACGACTGAGGGACTGAACTGAACTGAACTGATACCAAACTCCCAATTCCTCTTCTCCAAACCTGCCCTCCTGCTTGGCAACCATAAGCCCGTTTTCTATGTCTGTAAGTCTGTTTCTATTTCATAGATAAGTTCATTTGTGTCATATTTTAGATTCCACATAAAGTATTTTTAGTTTTTTGTGGAACCTCCATACTATTTTCAATAGAGGCTGCATCAATTTACATTCCCACCAACAGTGTAGGAAGATTCCCTCTTCTCCATACCCTCTCCTAAATTTATTATTTGTAGAGGCTTGTTTTTTTTTTTAAAAATAATGGCCAGATAGCAGAACATAGTCTTCAAGCTGGAATTGTTTCCCAGTTTCCTCATGGTAATTTGAATCTTTTCTTCTGAAAGAGGAAGACAGTTCAGTTTTCAACTTCACTTTCCATCAAACATTTACATCAGTTCCTTCCATATTCTTTAAATCAAAAAGAGGAAAATAAAAATAACTCTTCCGCAGGATGACAGGGAAGTTATAGAACTTTCCCCCCTTCCTACCACCTCACAGGCCTGGATGCTGCCAGTGCAAAAAGGCAAAATGGTTGTCTGAGGAGGCCTTACAAATGCTGAGAAAAGAAGAGAAGCTAAAGGCAAAGGAGAAAAGGAAAGATATACCCATTTGAATGCAGAGTTCCAAAGAATAGCAAGGAGAGATAAGAAAGCCTTCCTCAGTGATCAATGCAAAGAAATAGAGGAAAACAATAGAATGGGAAAGACTAGAGATCTCTTCAAGAAAATTAGAGATACCAAGAGAACATTTCATGCAAAGATGAGCACAATAAAGGACAGAAATGGTATGGACCAAACAGAAGCAGAACATATTAAGAAGAGGTGGTAAGAATTCACAGAAGAACTATCCAAAAGAGATTTTCATGTCCCAGATAACCACGGTGGTGTGACCACTCACCTAGAGCCAGATATCCTGGAATATGAAGTCAAGTTGGCCTTAGGAAACATCACTATGAACAAAGCTAGTGGAGGTGATGGAATTCCAGCTGAGCTATTTCAAATCCTAAAAGATGATGCTGTGAAAGTGCCACACTCAATATGCCAGCAAATCTGGAAAACTCAGCAGTGGCCACAGGACCGGAAAAGGTCAGTTTTCATTCCAATCCCAAAGAAAGGCAATGCCAAAGAATGTTCAAACTACCACACAACTGCACTCATCTCACACACTAGCAAAGTAATGCTCAAAAGTCTCCAAGCCAGGCTTCAACAGTATGTGATCCATGAACTTCCAGATGTTCAAGCTGAATTTAGAAAGAGCAGAGGAACCAGAGATCAAATTGCCAACATCTGCTGGGTCACCAAAAAAGTAAGAGTTCCAGAAAAACATTTACTTCTGCTTTGTTGACTATGCCAAAGCCTTTTGACTGTATGGATCACAACAAACTGGAAAATTCTTAAAGAGATGGGAATACCAGACCACCTGACCTGCCTCCTGAGAAATCTGTATGCAGGTCAAGAGGCAACAGTTAGAACTTTACATGGAACAACAGACTGGTTCCAAATAGGGAAAGGAGTACATCAAGGCTGTATATTGTCACCCTGCTTATTTAACGTATATGCAAAGTACATCATGCGAAATCCGGGCTGGATGAAGTACAAGCTGGAATCAAGATTGGCAGGAGAAATATCAATAACCTCAGATATGCTGATGACACCACCCTTAGGGCAGAAAGTGAAGAAGAACTAAAGAGCCTCTTGATGAAAGTGAAAGAGGAGAGTGAAAAAGTTGGCTTAAAACTCAAGATTCAGAAAACTAAGACCATGGCATCCAGTTCCATCACTTCATGGCAAATAGATGTGGAAACAGTGAGAGACTTTATTTTTTCAGACTCCAAAATCAGTGCAGATGGTGACTGCAGCCATGAAATTAAAAGATGCTTGCTCCTTGGAAGAAAAGCTATGACCAACCTGAACAGCATATTAAAAAGCAGAGACATTGCTTTGCCAGCAAAGGTTCACCTAGTCAAAGCTTTGGTTTTTCCAGTAGTCATATATAGATGTGAGAGTTGGAGTATAAAAAAACTGAGCACCGAAGAATTGATGCTTTTGAACAGTGGTGTTGGAGAAGACTCTTGAGTGTCCCTTGGACTGCAAGGAGATCCATCCAGTCCATCCTAAAGGAAATCAGTCCTGAATATTCATTGGAAGGACTGATGCTAAAGCTGAAACTCCAATACTTTGGCCACCTGATGCAAATAACTGACTCATTTGAAAAGACCTTGATGCTGGGAAAGACTGAAGGTGGGAGGAGAAGGGGATGACATAGGATGAGATGTTTGGATGGCATCGCCAATGCGATGGACATGAATTTGAGTAGGCTCTGGGAATTGGTGATGGACAGGGAAGCCTGGCATGCTGCAGTCCATGGGGTCGCAAAGAGTTGGACACGACTGATCGACTGAACTGAATTGAACTGAATATATAACATTAGTTTTAGGTGTACAACACAATAATTCAGTATTTGTATATATTTTGAAATAATCACCACTGTAAGTCTAGTTAATATCTGTCACCATACCTAGTTATAAAAAATTTTTTGTGTGTGTGATTAAGACTTCAAGATCTACTCTTTTAGCAACTGTCAAATATACAATAGAGTATTATTAACTGTAATTACCATGCTGTGAATTACTTCTCCATGACTTATTTATTTTATACCTGGGAGTTTGTACCTTTTGACCCCATTACTCATTTCATTCACTGTCTAACCTCTTGCCTCTGGCAGCCAACCATCTGTTCTCTGTATCTATGATTTTGTTTTTTCCCTTTTTTAGATTACACATAAAAGTAAGGTCCTATAGTATTTGTCTTTTTCTGTCTGATTTGTTTCACTTAACATTGTGCCCTAAGGGTCCATTCATGTTGCAAATGGCAAGGTTTTCTTCTTTTTAAGGCTGAACAGTGTTTCATTTTGTGTGTGTGTGTACCACATTTTCCTTTTCTATTGCTCGACACTTAGATTGTTTCCATATCTTGACTATTGTAAGTAACGCTTACAAAGAACATGGGGATGCAAATATCTTTTCAACTCATGTCAACTCTTGTTTTTTTTTTTTTTCCCTTTGGATAAATACCTAGGAGTTATATTTATAATTTTTTAAGGCACCTCCACACTGTTTTCTAATTAGTGGCAGCATTAATTTATATTCCCACCAACAGTACGCAAGGGTTTTCTTTTCCCATGTCTTTACCAATACTTCTTACTTGTCTTTTTGATAACAGCCATTCTAGCAGGTGTGAGATGATATCTCATTGTGATTTTTGATTTCTGTTTCTGAAATGGTGAGTGACATTGAGCATATTTTTATGTATCTGCTGGCCATCTGTATGTCTTTTCTGGAAAAATATTTTTTATATCTTCTTCCCATTTTTATTTATTTTTTAAATTTAAAATCAGTGATCACTTTATTTACTCTAGGTGATACAAGCCTAGAGGTGTCAGCCTTCCTCATATCCCACGTTAAGGTCCAGGATGAGGGAATGAGGCCAACACAGAGATGAGCAGAGCCCCAGAGACACTGTTGGTGTTTCTCGGTCCAGTGTCCCTGAAGTCCTTTCCAGTCTGTTCATATCAGTTACATGAACTAGTCTATGCCCACTTTTCTTCTTGGGCTACTTAGACTTGGACTTCTGGAGTGTATCTTGGCATGTTCAAGGACCAGCCTCCTGTTTGCCTTCCCGCCCCTGTGGGCAACTTCCATTTAGCTGTCAGGCTTGGTGCTGGGAGGAGACATGTGACTGATTAGTGCTTCTGTGGATGATGGAGATCTAGAGCTGAACTTCTTCAGCTCCAATGGGCACACCAGTCACTCAGGGAAATCCTGTTAAAATGCAGATTCCCCCTCAGCAGGTTTGGGTGAGGCCCAGCTGGTGCTGATGCTGTTGGTCCCAGGACCACACTTTGAGTTGTAAGAGGCTGGAGAGATGGACGTCACCGCTCACCCAGACCAAGGATCCCAGGAGCCCCAGACCTCCACAATGACCCCACATCCAAACGTGCACGTCGGCAAGCTTTGGCCTTTCCTTCCATCCTGAAACATGCCCTGCTCCCATTTTAAAATCTGATTATTTGGAGTTTTTGGCTATTGAGTTGTATGAATTCTTTATATATTTTGGATATTAATTCCTTATCAAATATATCATGTACAAATAGTTTGTTCCATTCAGTATGTTGCCTTTTCGTTTTGTTGATGATTTTCGTTGCTATGTATATTACTTTTATTAGCAAAGAGATATTTCACAAATTTTATTCTCTATCTCTCCTTCAAGTTTACTTCAATTGCTATTCCTTCCAAGAAACCTCCTCTGATATCCCTAGCCAAAATGACTTCCTTTGAGTGAATTACCACAGCATCTTTCTATTCATTCAAAATACATTTTATTAACTGCTATCATAGCTGGGCACATTTTTAGGTGCTTGGAATGTATAATATGTAAAACACAATTTCTGCCTTCAGGATACTAGCATTTCAGTGCTTGAAGGCTGTGGAGGGAGCTTGGCCTATGGTCTATTTTAACTATTTGGTTCTGCATTTTAGCTTATTAAAGTTAGATATTCACTGATATGTCCCCCCCATTGTCTCATATAATGTACAGAACACAACAGGAGCTGATAGTGTCTCTTGAATTAACAAACTCAAAATGAATATCTTATTAGCTGCGATGTGGGAAGACAGTGCTTCAGAGAGAGAGGTAAGTAAGATTTCAGCCCTGTTTGGCTGAAGAGACACTTATGTAGGCAATTTCAATAGCCTCTCAGTGGTATAGGCATGTAAGAATAACAACGTAAAGCTCAGTTGGGTGGTCAAAGCTAAGAAATAAGGGACACAGGGACTGTTAATGATTCATGGAGCAGAAGGAGCCAGACCAGGTAGCCCTGAGAGAGTCCCCGGAGTAGGACGTTTAAGCCATATTGCAGTGTTCTACCCCATCTCCAGGCTGTAAATTTTTGCCCACATTACTCAGCACAGAAAGTGCAAAATCATTTATAACTGTCTCTCAGGGAGAAAGGCATGAGCACCCAGAGACTTAGAAAGAGTTGAATTCTCACAATTAATTTCATTCTGGAAAGGCTAAGCTGAAGACTTTTTCCTTTTTTATTATAAGGCTACCACAAGGCTAGCTTTTGGCAATATGGGGTTGTTATTTTTCCAAAATAAGGATCTCCACTGCCATCTCATTTAGAGCATTAAGTAATGAAACATCATTTTTTGTAATTATGTGACCAAGAGCAAAAAGGAACCAGATGTGGGAATTAAAGAAACCAACGAGGCTGAGCTAATATAAATGTTCCCTTATATTTTGCTTTTTAAAAATTTAACATCTAGGTTTCATGCAAAGTACTTGGTATAAGGTATAGTTAGTGTTCAATAAAGGTTATTATTTTTTATTCTAAAGGAAACTGAGTATTTTACCCTTGGGAATTTGTCAATACAGAGAATAAGAGAACGTTTCAGGGAGGAAGAAAAGGACATGAGCAAGACCTTGAAATAAATGGGAAAAATAGACTCAGACCTCTGGAATGAATGCAGTTTTGAAAAAGCTAATATATTTTGAAGACTATTTGAGCTTAGAGTTGAAAGGGTCATGCAGTCCAGTGTTTTGAGGAATGTGGTGATTTTATTTAATCTATAGTTGAATATCACTTTAATGATTGTACATATACTTTGGAGTGTATTAGGGGGAAATCAACTCCAAGTTCATTTATATGAAAAAGTAGTCTTATTTAAAGGAAATATTGGGTAAATAACAGTACTTGCAAAATTTGCAAGTGGAGGTTATAGCTTCCAGAATAAAAGTAGAAGTTATGGCTTCCAGCAGCTTAGTGCGCTACTGAATGTCTCCAAAGGATATTAAATTAGTCAGCCAAGGATTATTGTGTATTTTCCTGAACATCTTTAAGCCTTTCTTTAGGGTGTTTGGATGAAGTTCCTATGATGAAATTGTGGCAGGGAAAGCACTGTTGTTTTCACACAGATGGCATGTGGAGAGAAACTCCGTATTGGCAACAAGGACTCAGAATTCAGAAGTCCAGTAGATTCCCCAGGAATACAAATACATGGTGGCCTGAGGCAGAGGGGCTATGCTCTATGTTCTGTTTAGAGAAGCTTAAGTAGGTAGGAATGAAAAATCTATGTTTTCTATTATGTGTTTTCAGAATCAAATGGCAGCCAAAAATAGCAGAAGAAAAATAGTGAGGCCTCTGTTTAGAAGGATAACTGAGCAATTGTGGAGCAGACCAAAGATACCCGACAGTCGTATTATACATGGCTACCAAGGAAGTGAGGGATTCCTCCCAAATTGAAGTTCATGCTGGATGACAACGATCACACACACACACGAACACACACACACAAAGTGGGTCTTGAGTTAAGTGTGAGAAATGTAATCTGAACCAAAATCATGTTCAGTATAGGAAGAGAGTGGGCAAAGGATGAGGTGGAGTGGATGGATGAGAGCTGCCTCCTCAAAACACAGATCTCTTCAGTATTAGACAACTTCAGTCCAGTGTATCTGAGTTGTGTTGTTTTTCCCTTTAGATTAGACATTCCTAATCCTCGTTATTACTTCTGATTTGACATTGTCTTATCTGCTTTTACTCTGGATGATATTTTATCTAGTGATATCATCATAGAAAGATAATGACTGGTGGAAACTTGGATATCATCTGATCTGGTGTCTGTCAATAGCACTAGAACTCCCTTCGTTATCTTTCTCCTGTTCCGTTTTTTCAAAAGAAATTCTTTGTAGGACTGCAATTATAAGAGATAAGACAGGACCTCCCCTGGCTGAAGTGGGTGATGAGGAAAACATAGGAAAACATATGGAGCCTGGCAAGCCAATCTATTCCCCAGCAAGGTTTTTGTTTGTTTCTTTTTCCTTTGTTTGTTTGTTTATGAATTCCACTGTTCTACAAAACAGTCTGAAAAACTTGAGTTTCCTTTATATATTGCTTGTTGTTTCTGATTAATACATAAGCAATCCAGATTTTAGTGGCTTCAAACAATTTATTATTATTTATCATGATTTGTACGTTGACTAGGGTTAGCTGAATATTTCTTTTTTGAGAGAGAAAAAATACAGTTGCATACAGTTGCATTCAAGTGACGCTTCCCTGGTAGCTCAGATGGTAAAGAATCCACCTGCAATGCAGGAGACCTGGGTTTGCTCCCCGGGTTGTGAAGATTCCCTGGAGGAGGGCATGGCAAGCCAGTCTAATATTCTTGCCTGAAGAATCCCCATGGACAGAGGAACTGGGAAGGCTGCAGTCCATGGGGTTGCAAAGAGTCGTACATGACTGAGTGACTAAGTACAGCACAGTTGCACTCAGATGGCATCTGGGGCTAGAGTCATTGGGAGACTTCTTCATTTTCATATCTCTGCCTTAAGCTGGGATGGCTAGAGGAGCTAAGGGTTACTGGGTATCTCTCTTTTAACCTAGCCTCTCCATGTGACTAGATTGGGCTTCCTCTCAACATGGTGGTCTCATTTTGCAAGATGGCAAAATGCTCACCCCTCAGAGTGAGCATTCAGAGAGGCCCAGATAGAAGCCGCAAGGTCTCTAGTGACCTGTCTTTGGAAATTACACAATGTCACCATTTCTATTTGCCTAAGAAATAATAGACAAGTCCAAATACAAAGGGGTGAGGGAAGAAATTCTACCTTTCAATAGGGAGGTGATTTGTTTATAGGAAGGGAAGATACTAATGGTAAAGCTACCACAGGTAATATGAAGCCCAGAGAGTGCAAAGACTTATCACAAGACCTCAGAACCAACAACGGCAGAGCTGGGATTAGAGCCAAAATCATAAAAAGATGAAATCCACCTTCTAAGACAACCTCATTTCCAAATCCTTTCACCCAATACTGAAGGTTAAAAATCTTATCCTGCTGATGATAGATGAGGTAAACTTTGTATTAGAGATGTCATTATAATTTGCATGAATTTGAATTTTTAAAAGTTACAAGATACAAAAACCGATAGGTAAAGAGAAGAAATCATTTATAAGCGTATTAGAGAATATCAAGGTCTTAGAAACAAATCTAACAAGATATGTGAAAAGCTTAATAAAGAGAAAATATACAACTTTACTAGAGACACGTATTAAAGAATACCTAAATAATGAGATGCTTGATTGGGAGCCATATACCACATTCATGGACAGGAATATTTAATATCATAGAATAAGTTATAAACTTGTCTATAGCTTTAATGGATTTCCAATGAACGTTACAGCAGAGTTTTTTTTTCCCCCCCTCACAGAACTCGATAAAGATAATTCTAAAATGTGTATGAAACAGTAAAGGGCTGACAATAGTCAGGACATTTCTGTAGAAGAAGAGCAGAAAGATGTATAAGACAATGTCCATAGCAGTACTGATCATCATGGCAAAAACCTGGAAATGGCCCAATGCCAATTTGAAAGTGTGTGTGAATAAATGGTGTTACATTCACAGAATTGAATCTTATACAATAGTCAAAGCAATGAAGTACAGGGAAATACATCAGGAGGGATGAATCTTAGCAACTTAATGGAAAAAGTTTGAAAAGCAAGAATTCACATTTTCATCCAACTTGGTAATCATTTTATAAAATAAAAATGCCTATAACCAAATACTTCTAATGATTTCATGTAGATATTTAAAAGCTGTATAAAAAGGAAAACAAGCCACTTAGAACACAAGGTTTAGAGTCATGCTTATCTCAGATAGGGGAAGAGAAACAAGATGAGATGGGGCTCATGTGGTTAGAGTAAATTACTGATAAAAATGCATTTTTGGTTTTGAGTGGTGGATTGGAGATACTAAATAGTATAGATTAAAATATATTAAAAATAACCAAATACAGTCCCTTTGGTCACTTTAAAATTGGATTATTATTATTTTTTGCTACTGAGTTTGTGAGTTCCATATATATTTTGGATATTAACCCCTTATCAAATATATGGTTTGCAAATATCTTCACCCATTACTAAATAAACATTTTTCTGAAGAAGACACGCAAGTGGCCAGTAGGTATATGAAAAGGCACTCTAATCACTAATCACTAGGGAAACACAAAGTCAAAACCACAATGAACTATCACTTCACACCTATTAGAATGGCTATTATGAAAAATATAAGAGACAACAGGTGTTGGTGAGGATGTGGGGGAAAGGCAACCCTTGTACACTGTTGGAGAAAATGTAAATTAGTGCAGCTACTATGAAAAACAGTATGGAGGTCCTTCAAAAATTTAACAGTACTACCATATGATTCAGCATTTCTACTTCTGAGTATGTATCCAAAGGAAGCAAAATCAATATATCAAAGATTTACCTGTACTCTTGTGTTCATTGCAGTGTTATTCAGAATAGCCAAGATACGGAAATAACCTAAGTGTCTGTTGATAGATAAATGGATAAAGAAAATGTGGTATATACATACAATGGAATGTCCAGTTAAGTCACTCAGTCCTGTCTGACTCTTTGTGACCACATGGGCAATAGCATGCCAGGCTTCCCTGTCCATCACCAACTCCCAGAGCTTACTCAAACTCATGTCTATTGAGTCAGTGATGCTGTCCAACCATTTCATCCTCTGTTGTCCCCTTCTCCTCCTGCCTTCAATCTTTCCCAGCATCAGGGTCTTTTCCAGTGAGTCAGTTCTTTGCATCAGGTGGCCAAAGTATTGGAGTTTCAGCTTCAGCATCAGTCCTTCCAATGAATATTCAAGACTGATTTCCTTTAGGATTGACTGATTTGACCTCCTTGCAGTCTCAAGAGTCTTCTCCAACAGCACAGTTCAAAAGCATCAGTTCTTCAATGCTCAGCTTTCTTTAGAGACCAACTCTCACATCCATACATGACTACTGGTAAAACCATAGCCTTGACTAGACGGACCTTTGTTGGAAAAGTAATGTCTCTGCTTTTTAATATGCTGTCCAGGTTTGTCATAGCTTTTCTTCCAAGGAGCAAGCATCTTTTAATTTCATGGCTGCAGTCACCATCTGCAGTGATTTTGGAGACCCAAAAAATAGTCTCTCACTGTTTCCATTGTTTCCCCATCTATGTGCCATGAAGTGATGGGACCAGATGCCATGATCTTAGTTTCCTGAATGTTGAGTTTTAAGCCAATCTTTTTACTCTCCTCTTTCACTTTCATCAAGAGGCTCTTTAGTTCTTCTTTGCTTTCTGCCATAAGGGTGGTGTCATCAGCATATCTGAGGTTATTGATATTTCTCCCGACAATCTTGATTCCAGCTTGTGCTTCACCCAGCCTGGCATTTCACATGATGTACTCTGCATATAAGTTAAATAAGCAGGGTGACAATATACAGCCTTGACGTACTCCTTTCCCAATTTGGAACCAGTCTATTGTTCCATGTCTGGTTCTAACTGTTGCTTCAATAACAATAATAGTAAATGGAATGTTACTCAGTTATAAAAAAGATGAAAATCTTGCCATTTGCAACAACATGGATGAACCTGGAAGATAAGTCTGACAGCGAAAGATAATAATGCATTTGTTGTTGTTGTCATTCAGTCATGTTTGACCCTTTGCCACCACATGGACTGCAGCATGCCAGGCTTCCTTGTCCTTCACCATCTTGGAGCTTGCTCAAACTCATGTCCATTGAGTCGGTGATGCCGTCCAACCATCTCATCCTCTGTCATCCCCTTCTCCTCCTGCCTCAGTCTTTCCTAGCATCAGTGTCTTTTCCAGTGAGTCAGTTCTTCCCATCAGGTGGCCAGAGTATTGGAGTTTCAGCTTCAACATCAGTACTTTCAGTGAATACTGTCAACGACAAATTGGCACTTGCTAAGATCATTGCCAATGACTGAACAACAAGGGCATTTGCCATCTGCTTCTGTGTAGACTGAACCCTGCATTGTTGCAGCTGTTGACCTTCAACACTCCCCAAGAGAGTTCAGGGTGGAGGCAATCTGGTGGGACAGGTCTTTAGATAGATGTTTTAGGAACAGATTTTATATTCTCAATCTTTGCATCTCCTCATATCTAGAAAATCACTAAATCCCTTCATGGTGATATCAGATCCTGTGACTAGCAGAAAACCTTTTGTAAAATGAATGCTTAATGGTATTGAACTCCCCCCATCACCAAAATCTTATATATTGACCTTCCCCTATTGCCCCTTTGGAGCAGTCTCTCAGAGCTATCTGAGGTGCTGCCTCCCAGGCTGCAGTCCTCATTTTGCCCCAAATAAAACTTAACTTGCAACTCTCAAGTTGTGCATCTTTTTAGTCGACAATACTCAGGGTTGATTTCCTTTAGGATTAACTGATTTGACCTCCTTGCAGTCCAAGGGACTCTCAAGAGTCTTCTAGATTACCACAGTTCAAAAGCATCAATTCTTGGCACTCAACCTTCTTTATGGTCCAATTTTCACATCCATACATGACTACTGGAAAAAATATAGCTTTAACTAGATGGATTTTTGTTGGCAAAGTCACATCTCTGCTTTTTAATTCACTGTCTAGGTTTGTTATAGCTTTCCTTCCAAGGAGCAATACTGCCTGGTATCTCTTATATGTGGAATCTGAAAAAAAAAAGAGCCAGTTTAGAAATTGCAGAATAGTGGTGGCCGGGGGATGGGGGTGGGAGGACAGGGGAAAATGGGAAGATGTAGGTCAAGGATATAAAATTTCAGTTATAGCAGAATAAATTCTGAGGATCTAATGTACAGCATGGTGAACATAGTTAATGAGGCAGTATTCTACATTTGAAATTTGTTGAGAGGATCATACACATACACACAGAGTTACGTATTATCAACTAAAGAGGTGCACAACTTGAGGGTTGTGAGTTAAGTTTTATTTGAGGCAAAATGAGGACTGAAGCCAGGGAGGCAGCACTTCCTAGGTGCTGGGATAGACTGGCTCTGAGAGATTGCTCCAAAGATGTAGTCGGGAAAGGTCAGTATATAAGATTTCAGTGAAGGGGGAGTTCAATACAATCAAACACCTATTTTACAAGAGGTTTTCTGCTGCTCATGAGGAGCTGATGTCATCATGAAGTGATTTAGTACTTTTTTAGATATGAGGAGATGCAAGGATTGGGATCATAAAATCTGTTACTGAAAATATCCAACTATCTAAAGACCTGTCCTGAAGATATTAAAACGAGATGGCAACAGTACACCGAAGAACTATACAAAAAAGATCTTCATGACCCAGATAACCACGGTGGTGTGACCACTCACCTAGAGCCAGACATCCTGGAATGTGGAGTCAAGTGGGGATTAGGGAGCAACATTACGAACAAAGCTAGTGGAGGTGATAGAATTTCAGTTGAGCTATTTCAAATCCTAAAAGATGATGCTGTTAAAGTGCTGTACTCATTATGCCAGCAAATTTGGAAAACTCAGCAGTGGCCACAGGACTGGAAAAGGTCAGTTTTCATTCCAATCCCAAAAAAGGGCAATGCGGAAGAAAGTTCAAAGTACCACACAAGGGCACTCATTTCACATACTAGCAAAGTAATGCTCAAAATTCTCCTAGCTAGGCTTCAACAGTACATGAACTGAGAACTTTCAGATGTACAAGCTGGATTTAGGAAAGGCAGAGGAACCAGAGCTCAAATTGCCAACATCTGCTGGATTATAGAAAAAGCAAAAGAATTCCAAAAAGATATCTACTTCTTCTTCATTCATGCTAAAGCCTTTGAAACTGTGGATCACAATAAACTGTGGAAAATTCTTAAAGAGATGGGAATACCACACCACCTTATCTGCCTTCTGAGAAACCTGTATTCTGGTCAAGAAGCAACAGTTGGAACTGGAAATGGACCAACAGACTGGTTTCAAATCAGGAAAGGAGTATATTAAGGCTGTATATTGTCACCCTGCTTATTTAACTTATATGTGGAGTACATCATGTGAAATGCCGAGGTCACAGGCAAGTGTGCTGCCCAAGACATTTGGCAGACTAACCTCAGGTCCAATTAGATGTGTAAAGAGTAAGTAAATAGCTCAGGGGGCAATGTAACAAGGTCAGCCTTGTGGACTCAGCCCTTGTATGTATTGTACCCTGAGCAATGGGCTTTGGCATTAAATGGAGTTGAAGGTATGCTGGGTCATATATAGGAGCTAGAACTCAGCTTGCTTTCTAATCTATGAAATGAATCATGTGGGCATCAGGGTCCCAGGGATTTCCCATGAGTAGACACTGAGCACTATTCCAAGGGGAGAACCATAAAAATCTGTGTAGACTTGATACTAAGTCAGAATACAGTGTGGGAACCAGGTATCGAAAATTCTCCCAAAAGTCTGCTGCTGTCTCAAATGGCTACATACTGTGTATCACATTGTCCTATTATATTGCCTTCACATTAGCTAACATCACTCATATTTGATTCTCTGGAAAAGACCCTGATGCTGGGAAAGATTGAGGGCAAGAAGAGAAGGAGTCAACAGAGGATAAGATGGTTGGATGGTATCACTGGCTCAATGGACATGAGTTTGAGCAAACTCCAGGAGCTGGTGAGGGACAGGGAGGCCAGGCATGCTACAATTTATGGGATCGCAGAAAGTCGGACACAACTGAGCTACTGAACATCACCTGGCATTATTTTGTCCATTTGTTTATTTGCTTATTTATTGTCTGTCTCTCTGACTAGAATGTAAGCATTTCAGAGCAAGAAACCTCTCTATTTTGTTCAGTGTTGGATCATCAGCTTCTAGAATAGTTGGTTCAATATATATTTGTCAAGCAAGTAAACCCTAACCTTGAGATTAGGGTTCAGAAACTTGGGCTCTAGTCTTGTTTATGTCCTAGCTCTCTGGGTGAACTTGGGGAGCTTACTGTACGTTTCTGGATCTTAGTTAATATTCATTCCATAAATATATGTTAAGACCTTACTAAATGATATGTGTCAGTCTAAATGATGGGGATACATCTATGGGAGGATCCAGTCTTTACCCTCTTTGAGTTTACCTGGCCAGAGTAGGGGGAGGGGTAGAATAGACAGTAGAAATGTAAAGAAATAAGAACATGTAAGATAGTGGTAAGTGCTACAGAATAAACATATAGACAATAGAGAAATATATAGATGGATGGATAGAAATGGAGTGGAGGAGGAGGGGGAAAGACAGGGAGGGAGGAAGAAAGAGAGAGAAAGAAAGGAGAGAAGGAAAGAAAAGCAAACCAAGATAAGAGCTTATACAGATTGAATAAGGAGTAGGTGAGGGAATGCCTCTTCATGGAATCAACATAAAAGCTCTGACAGCTAAGTGACAAGAAGTCAGCCAGAAAGTCTGGAAGAAGATCTTCCCAGGCAAGTCCAAAGGTTTGAAGGAAGAATAAATTCCACTTATTTTAGGGACAAAATGAGATGCACTATGACTGATGCATAGTGAGTAGGGGGAGGGGAGAAGGCAAAGGATGAAGTTGGAGAGACTGGATTAGATCAACCAAGGCCTCCAGGTAAGAAGTTTAAGTTGTTTTCTAGTGCTCTGGAAAGTGACCCATCTTTTATCTGATGGATTCCTCCCTTTTTTTTTTTTTTTTTTTTTTAAGACATCTTTTAACTATGGAGCATCCCAGGGCCCAGTCTGTGGACTGACCTCTCCTTTTCCTCTCCTGGCTCTCCTCCCAGGAGATCTCATCCAGTTTCCTGACTTTAAATACCATCCATATGATCTTTTTACCCCTGATTTTATAATTGTAGAGTGGACCTCTCCCCTGCATTGTAGACTTGTGTATACAATCGACTACTCAGTGGCTCCACTTCAGTGTCTAAAAGGAAACCTAAACGTAACATTCAAATCTGAACTCCTGACCATCTCCTACTGTCCCACAAGTCTGCTTCACCCATAGTCTCCCTTGTCTCTGTGAAGGGTGAATCCACTTGTCTAGTTTCTTGAGTAGCCTTGATGCCTCAAGCCCCAGACTTCCACTCTGTTAGCAAATGCTGATGGTTCTGCCTTCCAATTCTTCCTAGGATCTGATTGCTCATCGCTACACACATTGCCTCCTCTTAGTACATCTCTCGCATAAACCTCTTACCTGATCTTCCTGATTTGACCTCCTTCACTGTATTTGCAACATAGCAACCCAGGGGTACTTGCAAAAATGTAAATTAGGTCGTATCATTCTTAACTAGTACCCTCCAAGTTCTCCCCGTCTCACTCAGGGAAAGGTCAAAGTCCTCAGGATGGCTTACATGGTCCTACATGACCTGGCCTAGTGTTCCCTTCCTGAGCTCCCCTCTCGCTGCTCTCTTCCTGCTCACTCTGCTCCAGCCCTGCTGGCTTCTTCCTGTTTGTGGAGCATGCCAGGCCTGCTCCTGCTTCCAGACTTTTGCCCTGACTCTTACCTCCATCTGCAGAGCTTTCTACAGATGTCCACATGGCTCATCTTCTCACTTGCCCGGCGTTTTGCTCAGTTGCTACCTTCCTCCTAAAGCTATTCCTTCCCAACTATCCATATGAAGATTGTATTCCCACATTCCCCATTACTTGTTTATTCTCTGCCTTCCTAAGTAGGACGTGCGTTCCCAAGGGCAGGCAGGTCTTTTAAGTTTGTTCCCTTTACTACATTCCTAACAGCTCAGACAGGACACCATAAATGCTGACCGTTGGATGAAGGAGAGGGTTTTGAGCAGGCAAGTGAAGTGATGATGTCTTTTACAAAGATCACTTGGTTGTTGTATGACAAGTGTACTAGGGGAGGGTGGGGGGAGGGTGGGAATAAGCTGGGACATCTCTTAGTGGCTATTGTAGGAGTGAAGGATTGAAACCATGGTAGCTTATTCTAAGATGCTTCGGGGAAACTGCTGAGAAATGGACAGTCTTGGGATATGTTTTGGAAGAGCTGATAGCATTTGCTGATGACTTAAATGTAGACTGATGGTGGGTGTAGAAGCAAGGATGACTCAGGTTTTTTACCTGAGTAACTGGAGAGATGGTTGTACCCTTATCCATGATGAGGAAGATTGAAGGGAGGGCTGGATTTTATTCATGATCTATTTATTTGAAGATAGATTAAGAGTTCTTTTGGAGAAATATTCAAAGACCCTTTATTTATTAAGTTATTTATTTGGATTCAATACCTATATGAATCTAGACCTCATGAGTGAGATCTAGGCTTGAGACATAAATCTAGGATCATTAGCATGTTTAAAATAAAGGAAGTTGGAGGAATATGCCATCCTGTACTCTGGAAGAGTTCTTAGGAGAGAGGCTAGAGGGGTAGGGAGAAAGTAAAATGCATCCAAGTATTTAAACAGTAAAGCAAGAAACAGAGAAATGGTCCTGTCAACCATAGTCAACCAGGAACTTATCTATGGAGCACGGGCAGTACAGCCTGGACTCTGCCCAGAGCTGGTATTCCTGGGGTAAATTAGATGGACTTGATCCTTGCCTTCAGGGACTTATGGGTTATAGATTCACCTGCTTCCTCCTAGTTCAAGAGCTATCAGGGTGTAAGGGACAAGAAGATTCTGTCATTTATTTTGATAGGATGAATGGATTTTTTTCCCCACCCTGTGAGGTTAGAGAATTCTGATAATTAAGTTTGGAGTGTGTCCAAAATTTACCTTGGCATAGATGCATGTGGGTATGCAATGGTTCTAGCCAGGGTGAAGGGTGCACTCAAGTAATGGAATGATGATGTCCCTGGGCTATCTGAGTTTCTCTTTGATCAAGGCCATGGTACAAAGTAATTGTCCTTTATTTCTAATTCTCTGTGATAAAGAGGAGCAAATATTTGTTGAACCCTCGTGTATGTTATATACTTAACAACATTTACTTACATTATTATTTTTTCTTTTTTAATTACCTACATTATTTAACCCTCCCTGTAATGTATGAAGTAGGTGGCATTATCCCCATTTTGCAGCCCAGAAAACTGAGACTGAGAGGCTTAATCTTGCAACATCAAAAGAGTGAGGCATTGGATGATTCAGTACCCTCCCTGAAGTCTAACAGGAAACACTGTGTTCTTTCAACTCTGAGGCCCACAGGGACACAAAATAAATTTGTGTTCTTTTCAGGTTATAGCAAATATTTAAATTCAGTTGACTTTTCCTTCCCCAGCTGCCTTTCCTTGGGCTAAACATCTTCAGTTCTTTCACCTAATCTGTGTGACATGTTAACTGCTAAAGTACTTGGCACGGTGCCTGGCACATAGTAAGTGCTTAACAACTACCAGTTAGTGTGATTATGCCACTTGACAGCTAAGGAAATAGAGTCTCAGAGAGGGAACGGGACTTTTCTAGCGCCCCACACCTATTCGACTGTTCCACTCTAAGTGCTAGGCATATTCTACTCTTATAAGTGTTTCTTTCTTAAATGCCATAAAGTATAAAGCCTTTCTTCTCTCCTCCCTTATTCAGATCTCTATACCTCCTTTAATGTGGCCTCGTTTGTCTTAGAATTCAGAGAACTCTCCCTGTACCCAAGGCTTGTGTCTCCTCTTTGCTTTAGTGCAGCAGTTTATTTATTCATTCAGTTTCTGAAACTGGAGCTGGTTGCTTGGCAGAATTTAATCAGAAGATTGTGTAAGCATGGCAAGAGGCTGCCCAAATCCATAACTATAATGAAAGAACGGGTGACAGGAGAATTGAATTAAAAGGCAGCTCACTTGGCAAAGGGTGAAATTCCAACCCCCACCTCCTCTTTGCCTCTCACTGTTCACCTGCAAGAAGATGAACCAACACTGACAGTAAAAATATGGTGGGAGATTAGCGCTGAGTGACCCCAGGGAATTTCATTTTTTAAAAAATAAGTTTATTTTAATTTATTTATTGGCTGCGCCATGCAGCATGTGAGATGTTAGTTCCCCGACCAGGGATTGAACCCACACCCCCTGCAGTGGAAGTACAGAGTCTTAGCTGCCAGACTACCAGGGAAATCTCCCCTCCTCCCAGCAAGGGAGTTAATTAGATATGTGGAGTGTGTCTTGAGCGGTGGAGTCTTTGGAAGAAGAGAGATGAGCAATAGAGTCAGCTTATAGAGAAGTGGAATCGAGAATGGGTTATGTTCCACACTCCCTGAGAAGAACCCTAACTCCTCTCTGTGTTTCTCCCACCCCACCCCCACTACCACTCTGGTGCCAGAGATCTGTCCAGTTGGCAGTCATTGCTTTAGCTTCACAACCACAGTAATACATATATAAATACACACACACACACACACACACACACACACACACACACACACACACACACACACAACACTTAGGAGCATGAAGTGATTTTTCATATCTGTCTTCTGTGAACTGCATAGACATGTGAGGGTTCACAGCAAGAAGAGTTGATCCAGTACAGGAGATCTGAGCTAGTTTGGAGTTGAGAGGACCAACTTGCTATGGGGGCCTTACCATGGTATTAAATCTCTCCCAAGTTTTTGTTTTCTCACCGTAAATTAGGTATAGTAATACACATAGCCTGGAGATTTGGGGAGGATTAAATAACATAATACAAGTCATAGTGCCTGGCAGATATTAAGCACTCAGTTTGTGTTTGCTATTATTATTGTCACCCCCATTTGACGGAGGAGGAAACTGACAATCCACTTCAGAAAGGGACTGCCCGAGGCTGCCAGAGCTGGATGGGAGCCCAGGTCTCCTGACTTCCTGCCATCTCTGCCTGCTCCAGCCCACTGAGCAGCCTCAATTCATCTTCCTTCACAGCAAGGACAGTGTCATCAGGATGAGAAGCTGTCAGGTGAGAAGGGGAAAGCCTTTCTGTTTTTTTCCTAAACCAGGTTTTACTTCAGGGTCACTAAAATGCTGCTACAGTTTGTAGGATTTGTTGCAGTTTCTAAGTATCTTTTAATTGCTAAAGCATTGCTTGAGGCTTCAGGGCAAAGGTGTTTGGGTTTCTTTGTTTTAAACAAGATGAAAAAACAAACTAGGAGGAACAAGATGTTCTGTGAAGACGTTGAAGGCTGGATCTTGAGGTCCTTTGAGCACTGACATCTTATGAGGCTTACTGCTCATCTGTCTGTCACTTCCCACGATAAACCTGGTGGGGCCTCAGTAAGTGCCCACGGCCACACCTTCTAACATTTTGTCCCCAAACTACCCAGGGAAGAAAGTGATCTTGGGGCCAGATAGCAAGTTGGCTTTTGGACTGGGCTCACTGCTCAGTGGGGTCCTTTAAGATGACAGAAACAGCCTGGAGTGGTTTGACCAAGATCACAGAGTGAAAGTTACAGAGGAAGCTAGAACTCAGGTCCCTGCATTCTCAGGGAATATGCTGTGTGCTGCACCACACAAATGCCCCAGGAACTCTCAGAATCCTTGTGCATGAATGTATGTGTGTGTGTGTGTGTGTATGTGTCAGAGGTACTGCTCTGGGACTGGGAGAACAATGTCACCCTGTGTGTTATCTCTTGCTCCCCTCTCTAACACACCTGTGTTCCAGGGAATGCAATATTTGGTAGCATCGATGGCAGCCTTGGGGCAGGATCGGTGTTAAGAGACGGGCTGCGGTCTGAGGCTTGCACACACAGAGGTGGGGCATCTCTGTCTCATCACCTAGGAACTTATCTTCCCAAGTGTGGTCCCTGGACTGACAGCAGTGGCAACCCTGAGAGCTTGTCAGAAATGTAGCATCTTGGGCCCCAGTCTGGACCTACTGATTGAGAATGTATGTTTTAAAAGAATGCCACGGTGATTCATAGGCATGCTAAAAATCTGAGCAGCACAGACTAGGAGATGGTGGTGACTCACAAGCTGACTTGTAGTTTGCCAACCTCCGGTCTAGATGGGCGAAAACAATGAGTTTGTTTCACGTGTAGCTTTGATTAAGAGTTAAAAATTTCTCAGGGTACCATGTTGAGAAGTATTACTGGACCTGTCATGATCAATTAGTGGTTTCTGCTGTGGATGTGGAAAGGGGAATTGGGTCCTGTGGGCTTGGTACTGGCCATCACTAAACTAGACTACACTAGAGTGATCTTTTGCCTCTAGAATTCTCTTACTTTAATGCTGGCAAATTTCTCTTGAACCAGAGACTGGGTGATGTCTTCTGAAAGTCACACTGGCTCTGCTAGCCAGCTCCCTGACCTTGGGGAAATCAGACACATACCCGGAGCCTCAAATTCCACACTACTACTAACTCTAGATTCTTTGGGAAACTTGAATGAGATTGAGAATACCAGAGAATATTTGTAAATCTGAATATACTGTAAAAATAACAGGCATTTTTATAATTATGAGAATAATGAAGATAATTAAAAAGGCCCAGAGAGTATCAGTGATATTTCCAGAACACAGGGAGTTAAGGGCTAACTTGGGACGTTGAACTCAAGTTTCTGAATTCAACTCAGAATTCAAGTTTCCTGATTCCCAGCTATCCTGACTGCCTCTTGGGATCAGTCCTAGGCTCCATGTCTAAACCTGTGAACAAAGAAATCCTACAGATGAACACATCCAAATTTAGTGGTGGTGATAGTGATGCGGTAACTGCTATTAATTATATATATCGAGTGTATATTTTATACTGGGCACTCTGATAAGTCTATACATATATGTATTATCCCTTTTGGTTCTTACATTATACTCTTTGAAGTGGGTATTGTGCATACTCCCCACTCTACATGAAGAAACTAAGGCTGAGTGTGTTCCTTTCCATGTATGTTTTGCTTTTTAATGGGGAATGATGCTTTAAGTCAAAGGGATACATTTATAGAATGGTGCAAATTCAGGCCCCATGATAGGCCACTTTGGGGCATGGGAAGAGAGATCTGTTTGGGTACAGATTGGGATATCCCAGTGCTCCTGAAATTGCTCCACAGAAGTGGTAGCTGCCTGGCCCTGCCAAGAAGGCTTGGCAAGAGCTGAGTTTGTCACCTTGTAGCAAAGCGTGCTTTCCTGCCCCTCTCAGCCTGAAGACACTGTCGCTGGCAGTCTTGGGGCAGGAAGGTGCCCAGCCAAATTGGAAGGCAAGACTTCAAGATGAGATGACTGGCAAAAGTGGGGCCACGGAGCTGGGCACGACCAGGCTGCTGTGTTGCATGTTCACAGTGTAAAGCCCATCTCCAAATTAAATCTGCTGGACTTCTCACTTGGAGAGAGGTGAGGGAGGACAAGTCGGCAGAACAGAGGTGAGAGAACAGGAGCCATTTTTCCATCCTCGGAGCTGGAGGCCCAAGTAATCCTGGGATGAGTGCATTAGCTCTGAGTGTAAATCTAATAAGTAGGGCTCCTAAGTGGATTCTCTCCCACCACTAAGCGAAGGAGCATAGTGGTTAAGTGTTTGGGTCCTGCATCATCAACCCAGGCTCACGTCCTCTGCCATCATTTGGTGCTTATGTGATGATGGGCAGGTTTAATACTCGCTACATCTCCGTTTTCACATCTGTGATGTAGAGACAACAATAGGACCTGCCTCCCAGATGTGTCAGGAAGATTCAGTAAGACAATCCATTTAAATTCATCACAGTACCTGTCACAACAAATATGCACAACAGGATGTTGTGTTTGTTCTTGTTAATTCCCTAAGTCCGGAGAAGGCAATGGCACCCCACTCCAGTACTCTTGCCTGGAAAATCCCATGGATGGAGGAGCCTGGTGGGCTACAGTCCATGGGGTCATGAAGAGTCGGACATGACTGAGCGACTTCACTTTCACTTTTCGCTTTCATGCATTGGAGAAGGAACTGGTAACCCACTCCAGTATTCTTGCCTGGAGAATCCCGGGGGCGGGGGAGCCTGGTGGGCTGCCATCTATGGGATTGTACAGAGTCAGACACAACTGAAGCAACTTAGCCGTAGCAGCAGCAGCATTCCCTAAGTCATGTCTGACTCTTTGCTACCCCAACGGTCTGTGGCACGCCAGGCTGTTCTGTCCTCCACTGTCTCCCAGAGTTTGCTCAAATTCACGTCCTTTGAGTTGGTGATGCTATCTAACCATCTCATCCTAGGGTCACCCCTTTCTTCTTTTGCCTTCAATCTTTCCCAGCATCAGGGTCTTTTCCAATGAGTTGGCTCTTAGCATCAGGTGGCCAGAGTACTGGATCTTCAGCATCAGTCCTTCCAATGAATATTCAGGGTTGATTTCCTTTAGGATTGACTGGTTTCATCTCACTGCAAAATAGGATAGCTTAAGAATATTGCTATTGTTATATTGTTATCACTGTCATGACTGTTGAGGTGTCCCAGGGGGTCCAATAAGTAGTGACCCTTTTCCCTGCCTGTTCTGCATCAATAATGAAGTAAGTCAAAGGAGTCAGTCAGGTGGGAGGTCAAAACGTCACCTTTATAACTGGAAAGTTAGCACTGGAGGCTGTGGCTTGTGGACAGAATTACAGTGATTCTCCCTTCCTGGCCAGCACTCACCCACATCTTAAAGGAACCCACTCCTGTATGATTCACCATCTAGAGGATGGGATGAACTTCCTCCAGGTCACCTGGTTCTCAACATGGAAGAGAGAAAAGTCAGAGCTTCCTGTACCTTACCCGCTAATTGCTAGTCACACAAACCACTCCTCCTGCTGGATGTGGGGATTGGGATGGGAAAAAGGAGCTAGGAAAGGGGTTTTACAATAATGAAGGTATACAATAATGAAGGCTTCTCCAAATGGAAGGAGTATTAAGAGTGGATAAGAAGGATATCCCCAACCTTTACCATGTAAAAACCCCATCATATCCTGAACACATTTGATATTTGGAGATCACTGAATTCTGTTAGGCAACAGAATTGCTTTCAGTGGTAACAATGTAATGAAAGTGAAAGTGAAAGGTACTCAGTCATGTCTGACTCTTTGTGACCCCATGCACTCTACAGTCCATGAAATTCTCCAGGCCAGAATACTGGAGTGGGTAGCCTTTCCCTTCTCCAGGGGATTGTCCCAACCCAGGAATCGAACCCAGGTCTCCCCCATTGCAGGTGGATTCTTTACCAGCTGAGCCACAAGGGAAGCCCAAGAATACTGGAGTGGGTAGCCTATCCCTTCTCCAGTGGATCTTCCCGACTCAGGAATTGAACTGGGGTCTCCTGCATTACAGGTGGATTCTTTACCAGCTGAGCTATGAGGGAAGCCCTAACAATGTAATGATCAGGAGTAATCACTATTTTCTTGTTTCAATTTTTGGTTTTAAAACAGTCGACACACAAGACAGAAGAGTTTGATTTTTAATAGTATTTCACATCTCAATTTTACTTTTCACTTGCCAAACAAAAATATTACAAGTTGCATTTCCACTGTTTTAAATTTTAAACTCCAGTAAAAACTTCAAGTTACATAGGATGACAAAATTGAATGATCTGAAGTTCTGTTTTTCCTTCTTTTCATTCACTGTTTTTTTTTTTTTTTTCCCCAAATCTACTGCTTAAACACTGAAATATATAGTATTAGGTTGGCCAAAAAGTTAGTTTGGGTTTTTCTTTAACATCTTCTCGAAAAACCCAATGAAGTTTTTGGCTGACCCAAAACAATAGGGATTGGAGACAGCGACTGTGGCTGAAGCAAGCTCAAATAATTTCAAATTGTCACAGACTTACTCAAGAAATTACTGTGTGAGGCTGATCCCACCTGTTTCAAATTACTTACATATTCTCAAAAGATGGCAGTGACCTCAGCAGTTGTTCATAACTTAGACAAACCAATTTTTTTTTGCGAGGGTTGTGTATTTTGTCACTGGCTTTGTTCAGAATTTGAAGCAAGTGGCAATGATTAAAAGTGAACTGATTTCTGGTCACTTTAAAAATTATTGTTTTAAATTCTCTACGGGCAGTGCATGTCCTACTGCCCATGTCTGGGACCAGTTGCTCCCACTGTCTGGCCCTTGTTACACCACTAAGTAACAGCTGCACTGGGTTGGGATGGGAGTTAGAATTTCTGGGTGTTAGTCTTGTCTCTGCCTGCAAGTGGCAGCTCTCAGTTCCTAACTGGGAAATTCTCATTTTTCTCTTTGGGCCTTAGTTTTCCTAACTGTAAATTTAGGGTGCTGCACTGGGTCATCTCTCAAAGTTCCAATTCTGGTTTGAGAATTCATCTTTCACCAGGTAGAGGGAGACTAGAGAACACATTTGGAATCCAAATTTGTCTCTGTTCAGGGAGCTGCACTGATTTATGGGGAGGAGTCAGTGAAAGGAGATCGTCTACCTTTGATTTATGTCAGAGGCATGAATGCTCTGGCTTCTGCAGCTCTTTTGCAGCCAAGAATGAAGTAGAGGAAGTTTCAGACTTGGCTCTGAGAGGGAAGAAGAAGAGGCAGCTATGACCTGGTGAGGGTGGCAAGGATGGTGTCTGCAGATGTTTATTGAGTGCTTATTATATGCTAGGCATGGGATCGTCATAACATAATTATGATGAAGCTACTACTATTTAACCCTGCTTTACTGATGAAGAAATTACAGTTGTGCTGAAGGTCATAGTGTTAGTAAATAGCGATTGTGGGATATGAGCCCGGATTGTCTGACTCCAGACGTCTGTCCGGAGAAGGACATGGCAACCCACTCCAGTATTCTTGCCTGTAAAGTCCCATGGATGGAGGGGCCTGGTAGGCTACAGTCCATGGGGTCGCGAAGAGTCAGGTACGACTGAGTGACTTCATTTTCACTTTTCACTTTCATGCATTGGAGGAAGAAATGGCAACCCACTCCAGTATTCTTGCCTGGAGAATCCCAGGGGTGGGAGAGCCTGGTGGGCTGCCGTCTATGGGGTCGCACAGAGTCGAACACGACTAACACAACTTAGCAGCAGCAGCAGCAGACGTCTGTCTTGTAATTGGTATGGTGGAAGTTAGGGGTGTGAGTTGCTGTTCTCTCCTAGGCTTTGTGTCTCTGCTTGAGGCTGGCTATATCTCTTCCAGGTACTGAAGTCATAGGCAGACATGGTCCCAACCTTCATGGAGCTTATAGTCCAGTGAGGGAAAGATGTTAAGTAAGCCACAAAATAGTTATTTAATTACACTTGTCATTATTTAACTTATACATGCATGCAAGGGTATGAGATTGTTTTTTCCTAAATGTTATGGGTAGTCCAGAAAGAACTATGAGGTCTTTTCTAATCATTGCTTTTCCCTGAAATCTTATATGTCATTTTTATTATATCTCACTTTGTTTAAAAAATGTGGCATATTTCACAGTACATTGTCAAAAATGTCACATTGTTCTTTATCCAAAACAAATGAAATTTACCTTGTAACCAAGTCTCTCTTTCTGAAATAGCTATAGATCTGAGTGTAAAACAATGGAAGGTAATATATCTTCTGTGATTGCCTTAACATTCATCATCCTTCCTCAATATTTTTTTTATTAAAAACTAAAGGTTAGAACGGAGAAGGCAATGGCACCCCACTCCAGTACTCTTGCCTGGAAAATCCCATGGATGGAGGAGCCTGGTAGGCTGCAGTCCATGGGGTCGCTAAGAGTCGGACACAACTGAGCGACTTCACTTTCACTTTTCCCTTTCATGCACTGGAGAAGGAAATGGCAACCCACTCCAGTATTCTTGCCTGGAGAATCCCAGGGACGGCAGAGCCTGGTGGGCTGCCGTCTATGGGGTCGCACAGGGTCAGACACGACTGAAGCGACTTAGCAGCAGCAGCAGCAAAGGTTAGAAAGTCCATTTTGTTTGAATTTCAAAGTTTGTTGAGGACTGCAACTGGCCAGGTGTTCCCTGTGTCTACATGTAATCAGTTATAATGACTGGTATACGTCATGGAGCTTTTTATTTTCTCTCTGGATGTTTCAGCTGTAGGACACCAAGTTCCTAATTCAGCTTCATAGTACACCACGGCAATCCCATTCTACAGAGAGAAATAGGTGAGGTGATGTATCTCATGCAACACAGTTAAGAAAATAACTACTGACTATAAGTTGGAGAATCTTCTCGCAGGTGATATTTATTCTTCTGAAACCTAGGTTAAATAGACCTGAGTTAGAATCCCAACATTTCCACTTCTATCCATCCATTCATCCAACACATACTTATTGTACATCTTCCATAAGTCTGGCATCCTGCCTGAAGCTGAGAATACATAAAATAAATCAAGACTTCACTTTCATGGAGTTTATATTTAAGTTGGGTTGCGTAACTATAAACAAATAAGTATACACGATATAAATCTAAACAAACCATGATAACTTGAAACTGTGATAGGGATGGTGAAATGAAAGGCCAAGGTTGTGGGAATAAGACTAACTTCGTGGTGGTGGTGGTGGTGGTGAGGGGAAAAGCTGTTTTTGAGGAAATGACATGCGAGTCTCAAAGGAAAAGAAGGAACCAGCCAGGTGAGGACTGGAGTGAGAACACTGGAAAACACGCAGAGGCTGTGAGGTCGGAAGTAGCTTGGTATGTTTGAAAAACTGGAGGAAAATCAAGGGGCACGGAAGGCAAACAGCAGAGGTGCTGGTGGGGAGATCGAAGGGATGTGAGTGTGCAGAGGAAGCAGATCACACCATCTGTAGTCTTTAGGGAGAGCAGGGGCGTTTGGACTTTATTTCAAGTATAGCTGGGAAACCACAGAAGGTTTAAGGGAGTGATGGTCGCATTTTAGGAAGTTCCTTCTATAAGACAATTTAAGGGGAGCAGAATTGAAAGAAGGAAGTGTGTCACAGTGGTCCAGGCAAGAAATGATGGTGGCCTGGCCTAAGACAGTCAAATTGAAATGGAGAGATGGGAAAGTTTCAAGATAAATTAAGCTTTAGGGGCAAGGGAAAGAGAATTAAGGCAATCCCCGAGGTCTGGCACGGGCAGTTTATTAGTTGAATGGTTGAATGCGGAAAGAGTCTGATCTTCTCTGAGTCTGAGGGTTGGCTAAGGCATGGGACCTTGGACAAAGATGGAAGGCTTAGGTGAGATGAGCCCAGAGGGCAGTGAAGAAAAGACCAGGAATGGTGTGATTATCTCTGGAGCGGATGAGTCACCCCCTTCACCAATAATCATAAAATGTCACTACCTAAAGGAACCTCAAAATACCACTAGCATCACTCACTCAAGGAAAGTGACTATGACATATATTGCTTCCTCTTATACCTACAACACCTAGTTAATAGAAATTAATAAAGACTTATTTTCTGACTAAAATATGGATTTTCAACTTTTTGGATTACATGTGAAAGGAATGCACTTGAGCTTGTCAAAGCAAAAAAGAAAAATTGTTGGCCTACATAATGAGAAGACAAGGGGTGGAGTGGGACTTCAGGCATAGTGCGATCTAGGTGTTCATGTACTGTTATCAGTCACCTGAGTTTCTCTGAGTTCAGTGTCTGCCTCCTTTTGTGTTGGTATCTTTCTCAGGCAAGTTTTACAGTCTGAATGCATTGTCCTCTTTGACCTGGCTTGGATTACATGTTCATCCCTGAAACAACCTCAGTGGCCAGAAGGCAGAGTATGTAGATGGGCCAAGGTCTGGCTGGTAAATGCGGTCACCCTCATCTGAACTATGTGGACAGAAAATGAGTGATTCCCAAAGGGAAAGTGGGCTGCTGCTGTTGGGAGATGTCATCCATGCTGGGAGGGCAAAAATGACAGACCAGAAAGACTCCTCGTGAAATCTGTGTAAGCATATCACCTGTCCAACCCTCATGTCTCCATTCACCTACCAGTATCCTCGGAGGTTGTTGGAATGGGGAAGCACACAGTCTTAGACTCCAGAAGACAGAGCAGTGCTTTTCATGTTACACATGACTTTAAACCTGCAGGAGAGGTAGGGGGATCCTGTGGACCTCAAGCAAGTTGCAGGAAACTTCGGAATTGAGAGTTGGGTAACTCAGCTTTTCCTGATGTGTGGGAGAAGGCCATGGTGAATGGCACTGAGGCAATTTTACTCAGCTCTCCTCCAAAGGCAGCATTTCTTAAATCCTCCAAATGCTTGTCAGCTTCTTTAGAAAGCGTTTTATCACAGTATCATAGACTGTAAGAGCTGGAAGGCAACTTGGAAATCTTTCAGTCCAGACTGGTCTCTATTTAGATAAGAAAACTGAGGCTGAAAGCACTGAATCTAGAGAAAGATTGTGAATCCAGGTTTTGTAGTTTTATTCCTGTGAATAGCATGTGGAGTTTCTTATTGCTTCCCTTGGTGAATTTGCACATGTCAACTCTCCTTTATCTTTTTCCCTATAAAGAAGCTTGTTTAGTTTCCCATGGGGAATAATCTTGGCCTAGATTTCACTAGGTTTTCTAATTCTTGAATTTAAAAATCCTTCTGAGAACTGAGGGTTCTTTGGGAGATGACGACTCGATGACATAAGTCACCTGTGAGACACTTTGAGCCCAAAAACTAAGACCGTGGACAGCATTCCTAGTTCTGTGACAAACTGTGCCTACTTGACGCATTTGCATCTGAACCTCTGAAAATGTCGTCTTATAAAGCATACCACATGTAGGGCTCATGATGGAGCATCTGCTCCTGAATGAGGACTTGCTGGGCTGGATGAGGAATGTGAATAGGTGTCCTGATTAAAATGTTTTATTTTTGGCTGCTCTGGGTCTTCATTGCAGCATTCAGTCTTTCTCTAGTTGCAGCAAGCGGGGGTATTTTTCACTGAGGTACGTGGGCTTCTCACTGCGGTGGCTTCTCTTATTGGGGAGCACAGGTTCTAGGTATGTGGGCTCAGTAGTTGTGACTCACGGACTTAGTTGCTCTGTGGCATGTGGGATTTTCCTGCATCAGGTATCGAACCCAAGTCCCCTGCATTGGCAGGCAGATTCTTAACCACTGGACCAACAAGGAGGTCCCTGATTAAAATCTTGAATGTTAGATCCAAGTAGACTTGCATGCAAATTCAGACTCTGTCAGTTATACAGTGTGTGAGCTTGACCAAAATGACTAAATTTTGCTGAGCCTAGGTTTCTTTACATGGAGAATGAACAGATTCATACAAGCCTATGTCATTAGGTTGTTGAGAGGATGAAATGAAACGAATGCATAAAAGCACTTAACACGCTGCCTGGAAGTTCCTAAGCCCTCAATGTAAATGTGAGCAGGGATTGCTGTTGCTATTAATAATATTTGTATCATTATTCCAGGAACATTGAATGAGAGCTTGAAATGATATTATGTAACTCATTCAAGATCAGCAGCCATTCAGAGTGAAGTTTGTGTGGTGTGGATTTACTGGAAAATTAACTCTAGTTCGTCCAACTCCCACTCTGTCCATCTCTCTTTGGAGTCCCCAAAATGTAGACATTCTGCAGTTTCTGCCAGAATACCCCTTTATTTTATCACATAGTTTTGGTAACTTGTACATGATCCTCTGACTTCATTGACTAATTCTGATACCTTCCTGTCCTTCAATTCAATAGATTCTTTGTTTGATCAATACCTCTCATTCCACAAGGACTCAGTGAAATAACACAGGTAAAGCCTTTAGCCACATGGTTGGTACATGATCACAAATCATTAAATGTTAGCTACCAGTATTACTTTTCTGACCACTCCTGGAATAATTGTCAGCACCAGGCACAGGGGTAGCAACGAGAGTAAGAGTGACGATGAGGGGTTATCTGGGGCCACCAAGGCACACTTCTTATCTTTTTGAAAAGACTAAGCCTGATTCACATTCATCATCCTATTTTTTTTTTTCTGACAGGAGAAATAATTTATTAGATCAACTTCTCATCCCCCTTTTAAGATCAATTAATGTCAGTTTTAAAAACAAGCTTTTATCCTAGATCCAATTCTTTACCAACTGTTGCCAATCATTTCCTTTTCATTAATCTGGATTGGTGCTTCAAACAGATCTTAGGGGCCAAAAGTCATCCATTCGAGAGGCAAGATTTCCCACAAAATTTTGATTTCATCATCATTGTCAGTTTCCAGAGCACTTTGTCAAATATCATTTAATCCTCAAAATAACCCAGGGTGTAAGCATATTGCTCTCCCTGTTTTCAAAGGATAGTGTCAGGGAGGAATTAAGTAACTTGTTCAGTGCCAAAGAGAAGTAAACATTTAACCTTTTCAGGTCAAAGTTTGCTCTGCCATATTACAGGAGTCCTCATGAGGTTTAATGTAAATTGTCCACATGGAGGTGAAGTCATTAAATCCATTCTTCATATTGGCCTGGGGACTAATGTGGGGAGAAAGCAGGACATTGCAGAGACACCAACATTCACCAGAGGCTGAGTATGTGGGCTGGGCCATTAGCCGCAGGAATTTAGTTGGCATCTTTTACTGTTGCCCTCAAAGGTCCTTCCGCTGGCTAAACTCATTGCCTTCAGGTTTGGTCCCAACTGTACCTCTGCATCATAGCTCTGGAGGGTAAAGCAAGGACAAATCATAAAGAATATTTTTTATATCAGATATATCTAGGCTTCAAACCAATCACGTACCAGCTATGTGATCTTGGGCAAAGAAAATATTTCTAAGCCTCAATTCCCACATCTGCAAAATGAAAACAGGAAAACTTGGGCATACATTCTATGTTATAAGAAAGATTAAGTTAAATTATCTTATTTATGTAAAGTGCCTGGGAAATAGTAGGTCTGAATAAGTTCAGCTGACCATCATCACTGCCTTTAATATTTCAAAAAGCAGAGCCCTTGAAGCATAAGAACTAAGCAGGGAAATGTTAAGTTCTTCAAACCTAAGCATAGTCCCTTACTTCTCACTGTTTGTATGATCTTGTCATCACCCTCAGATTCAGTTACTCACTTTATACTAATAATGTCTAAATGTGTATTTTGAGCCCCAGATATGCCTAGACAACTACCTGATTAACATTTCTTCCTTGATGCTTCAAATTCACTGCCAATTCAACGTGTCTAACCCAGAGCTGGTAATCTGCTCCCAAACCTGATCTTCATTAGGTTTGCCTTTCCCAGTGAATGGACACTCTGTCTGGTTTTGAAGGCCAGAAGCTCCAGGTTGTCTGTGATGTACCCTCCCCAATCCACTGTATCAGAAAGCCCTTACTATGCTGCTTCCTGCATAAACATTGAATCGGTCTGTTTCTTGCCATGCCCACGCACCATCCTGATCAAATATACCATCATCTCTGGTCTGGACCCCTACAAAACCTCCCAGTTGACTGCTCTGCATCTTCTCTAGCCTCTCCCAGGCCAGCCAGAGTAGTTTTTTGAGCATCGGTTACCCCATGTCCTCCCCATGCCATCCCACCCACAAACACCTCTTCTGTGGTTTCCCATCGACTTTTCCCAAGGTGAAACATGCTCAGAGACACGGCTGTAAGGTCTGTCATGATCTGCACCCTGGCTGTCTTTTGGGGTCATTTTCCATCATGTTGTCCCTTGTGTTTTCTCTGCTCAGACTGACCGATCACCTGGTCTTGTTTCCCATTGACTGTGTTTCTTTCACGGGTGTTTCGTCCATGACTGTCCTCCCTGGAGTACTTTTATACCCTATTTTCACCTAAACTGTATCCCTTCCTAATTTAGTCCTCAGTTTGAAAACTTCTCTGACCTCTATCACAAGTTCAAATATCCCTTTTATAGGCTTCCCTGTTATCCCAAATTTGTCTTTTATAGCACTTGGCAGAGTTGCAATTTTACATTTGACTGTATGATTTTTATTTCATATCTGTCTGCCCAGATATCTGCCTGCCCAGATATCTGCCTGCCCAGACCAGAATCTTCACCAATTTCACTTATCACCAATTCCTAGTAACCAGCATGGTGCCTGGCACTGGTAGTCAGTGGCTATTTTTCCTATGAGTGAGAATCCTCAAGGAGGATTTATATTTCTGAACCATGAATCCAGATCCATTGTTCTGGTTCATGGACCTCTAAGCAGCAGTTTATGTATCTCTAGCTTATATGACCAGTGCTTCCCTCCTAGTAAGTGTCACAGCTGGTGTGTGAAACCAGGTCTTCCATATGAAAAGCAAGAATCTTAAGAGTCTAACATGAGGTCTTACTGCTCCCTCTTGCAGTCCGTCCAAGAGAAGAAGGGGGAGGGTGGGCAGGGACCTTGCCCTGGAAACAGTTCTGCTCCAGAGTCAATGATCTAGAGCTGGAGGTTTAGAGATGTGGATGAGTAAATGCTTCATTGGGAAATGACTCAGAGCCTTGTGAAGACCTTAGAAAACATTCTTTTTACTCCTGGCTGGTCATGTATAGGACTGAGAAACAAATGGAATGATAATGAAATATATTTTCTACCCTTGTTTGGCATCAACTGAGTTTCAGTGAAATCTTCTCTTCTATAAAGGGAGCAAGTAGAATTTCTAGAGCCAGGGCAAAGTCATATCTCCTCTTGTCCTTTCTACTGACCCAGATTTATGTCCCTAACTGCTTACTCACTTTTGATGAACAATGTTCTGGGTAGAACCCGCATCCATATGTTTCTCTGATTTATCTCTTCTACTGCCTTCTTGCTGCCACCCTCACAAGATCCTTGTCACTTCAAGCACTGGGCCTGGTTTGAATGTTGATAATATTGGGGCTCAAGCATCAGATTGTCTCTTAGCTGATTTATTTCTTATCTGAAGTGGAATTATCTTCCTTATACAGCTAAGAACCTACAGTGGCTCCCTGTGACCTGCAGCTGCAACATGAAGCTCTTCTCTTTGGTCTTCAAGGGACTTTGGGATGTTGTTCTGTTGTCTTTTCTCCTATTTCTCCTTATTGTGTGCTATGAGAATTTTTCCCAATTGCCGACCATTACTTAACTCATATTAAAAATGCTTCCTGAGCTCTTACTATGTGATAGGCACCGTATCACACACTGGGGTGAAGAACTAGTGAGTTATCAGTCATAGCACCTTCCCTCATAGACCTATGTTCCGTGAAGAGACAGACATTTAAATAACTCCATTCACCATCGCTTGTCTAGTCAAAATGGTAACAAATACTGCAAAGAGGGAAGAAGTGCTAAAATGTATTAGAAGAGACCCATCAGTTAGGAAGGAGAATCGGGGAAGTCTTCTTTGGGGGAAATGGTGCTGTTTATTTATTTATTTATTTTTTCTCTGTGTTTCTGCTTATTTATTTTTTTTGGTGCTGTTTAATCTGAGATCATTCCCTATATTCATTCCTAGTTTATATCTAGCTCTGTGTTTTTCTTCCTCCTAGGAAAAATATCCTTTCTTCTCTCTCCCTCCCTATAAGTTCTCCATTCCTTTAGAGCAACTTGTTAGGTGAGTTGACTAAAATTCACTGTAGTTAAGAACTCAGATGCTCCAATCAGGCAGAGCTGAAGTCACATCCCAGCTCCACTATTTTTATGCAGATTATTCACTTTGCTCTGTGTCATATTTGCTCAGCTGTCAGATGAAGATTGCAGTGCATTCTTCTCAGGACTATGCTGGGTGTGGAGTGCTTAGCCCTGTGCTGGCACTTAGTAAATGCTCAGTTAATAATGGCCAAGGGCATTATAATGATTGCCTCCTGGGTTGGTGGCCCATGGCCGCTTTCTCCTCTTTATCTTTCAGTCATTCCACAAACATTAACCAAGTATAGTGCCGGATATTAGGGATACATAAATAATTAAAACAGCCCAGCCCCCAAAGTGGTGTGACTCAGCACCCAGTCCCCCAACCACCCCAGAGACTTGCTTCTGAAAACTCTCACTCTGCCTGGCGCCCTGTGCCTGGATCCCTTCCAGGGTTACCCGTCTCTGCCTGGGTTGCTCCCAGGCCTGGCAGCAGCCTTTTGCTTTCTGGATGTTCCTCATCCCATCCCCCCACCCACGCTTCATCAACACATGGCTGGGCTCATGGAAGGTGGCCAGGAAAGACCGGTTCACTGGTTGTGCTGAGAACCAAGACTGACATCTGTTCTCAGGCGCTGCTCCCCACTCAAAGGATCCCTCTGGTGTGTGTATGTTTTCACCAAGCACATCCTGTTGACTTGTAGCTTCATTCCCCAGGCCCCAAACCAGAGAGTAGATGTTAGCCACCACAAACTATTCTGCTATCTCCACCTCAGGCTCACCACGCGTGTTCCTGGGCCTCCTGGTCTACCACTGATGAGAACTAACTTTGAGCAGAGCAGATGGGCTTGAATCTTCATTTGTGGGGGCAGTGCCTGTGTGTGTCTCCTGACTTGGGTACCCAAGATATCCAAGATAGAGTGGGGGGTGATGGATTTTGCATGAGAACCAGCTTGGGGTAAGGCCACAGTGTTTAAATCTCACTGAGTAGCAGACCCCTTTTTAAACAAATGAACTCTTGATTGGAGAGTCAAAATACACAACAGGTAAAGGGACTCTGTTCTGAATGAAGGAGGGTGGACGTTGATGCCTGGAGTATACCTCCCTTCCCAACCTTAGGCTGGGTTTGAGACCCATCTTTGTTACATGCTAACTTAGGAACTGGGGAAAACATTCCCCATCACTTGACTTCAGGTTCCTCCTCTGTGATGTGAGGATTCATTCACTCATCCAGCCAAGCTCTTAACACCTGATACGCACTGGGCACTGTGCACGGCTGGAAGCACTGTGATGTGCAATACAGACATGGTCCCCCCATCACAGGGCTTCCCCAGGGTAGAGGGAAGAGGGCACAGACACAGCCATGAAAATGGAACCTGTGACAGATGTGGTGAAGGGAAGCTGTGCTGCCCTGGGAGGGGCGTGATGTGGCAGGGCTGGGTCTGGGCATGAGGCCAAGAGGGTCCCATGGGCCAAGAAACAGAGTTCTTTGATGCTAGCCTTTCTCACCTTATGGGTATCGTGTGGTTAAATGAGATAGTTTGGGAATTCTCTGGCCTCACACACAGGTAAACACTGCCTCTTGGCTCAAATGTCACCTCCTCTGACAGCAGTCCCTCATCCTCCACAGGCTAATGGGACTCCACACTGTTGGCTCTCATGAAATCCTTCATTCTTCCCTGATAGCCTTAACTGCAATAATTAATTATTTACTTAGCATCTGCTTCCTCTCTGAGGCCAGAAGGACAGGCATTGTGTCAGTCTTTATCTGTTGAACCCCAGTCCTGAATATTAATATATCTGAGTAGAGGCTCAATAAATATCTACTGAATAAATCAATACAAGGATTAGAGATGATGCTGAGTTCTGGTATGTGAAAATCCGAGCATTCTGCAGATTTGTGAAATGTCTCAGTTGGGGGTTTAGAGACTGTTAGACCAGTCTCATCTTACTGGTGGGAAAGTGAGACACAGAGAGGGGAGGTGACCTTGGCGGAGACACACAGCAAATTGCTAGTGCTGTCCAGATTGTGGTTCTCTTGGTTTGGGTTCTTATTCCTGTAGCTATGGTTGTTTTAGCTGAAGCAAGATGAGCTCTTAGAAGCAGTGTCTCTTAAGGTTTAGGTCTTTGCCTCCGTTTTAGAACTCCAGGCAAACAGAGAAGCTCCCTTGACTAGCCCTCTCATCCGGCCTGCTGTTGGTGCCTGGAACGCTGCCATTAAGGATTCATCACATTGCCTGCAGTTGTGCCCTCTACAAGTGCCTGTTGGAGAAGGCATGTGTGATTGGGAGATGTGGCCAGAACCTCATTTAGTAAGACATGTATCTAAGTGATTTGCTGCCTGGCATGCAGAATTAATATTAATGTGAATGTTTGTTTCAAGAGTGTGAACACTGTAAAGAGAGCAGCGTCACAAGTGAAAGCTGATGGGCAGAGAGGAGGCCCAAGGTACTTGAACAGAGTGGGGTCCAGGGCAGTGCCAAACACACACACAGAACTAAAGGGAGATGTTTGTAGAAGCGTGGCCTCGGGATGAACATGGGTGGCTTCAAGTTGAAGGAGCTGCACTATGTGCAGGAGCAGGAGGCACTGACAAATCAGATGCCACTCAATCGTGTCCTATTTACCTTCTCCAAGCTGTTGTTGAAGGACCTGGGGGGGCCCAAGCCCTGTGCTAACTGCTGGAAGTGTAGCGAGAGCCAAGAGGGGTGGTCCCCCTTCTTAGTGCTTGTAGAGCAGAGGGAAAGACAGATATCAAGCAAATGATTGTTCTAATGGATGAAAGAATAGAAACTGAGGTGCTTGTGTGAAGGACTGGGATCTATGCAAGCAAATGATGAAGGAAGCTTGTCCCGACAGGGGTGGGGGAGATGGAAGGGGGATGAGTGTGTCTCTGTGTGTATGTACAGGGCGGGTGGTCAGAGCAGGCTCTTCTGAAGAAATAAATGTGAGCTAAAACCTGAAGGATGAGTTGGAAGTGAGTAAATGGATGAGACATAAAGAGAAGGGAGAGAGTTCCAGATGGAGGGAATAATGTGTTAAAAAGCCATGAGGCAGAAGAAAGTGAGTGGCGGGCACCAGAGGTAGGTGAGGACAGTGGCTGTAGAGGGAGTGAGGGCTGAAGTGGGATGAAACTGTAGTGGGATGAAGCTGGAGATGTCAGGGGTCGGGGGGAGGGAAGGGTGGATCTGGCCGCACCTAGATGCCCAGTGCTGCTCAGCATGGTCTCTGCACCAGGATGGTTGCCAAACTGCTATTTACAGATCTGTGATGAGGCAGGCACAGAGTGGAGAGTGAGCTTTTATTGCAATCTGATAGTAATTTTATGCCTGTTAAATCTTGTATTTTTAATGTCTTTTTATTCATTTTTCAAGCAATTCAGTTTTATATGATTCAGTATTTTCAATGGAGTGATGTGGGGGAGGCAGTCTCATTGTTCACGGCAGGAGGATTTTGGTCTTTATCCGGAAGTCAGTGAATGATTTTGACTAGGAGCGTGACAACATCAGAGTTGAGTTTTGCAAAGACAGCTCTGGCTGCTGTGGGAGTTTGGAGTGGAGAGGGGTGCCGGAGGAGCTGGGAACATTGAGGGTGCTGACCCAGGGCTCAGGAGACTGTGGCTCAGGTCAGGAAGGTGCCCTCGAGGATGGATTTGGGATTGGGCAGGACTTGAAACCAAGGCAGATTTGTTGGCAGGGGTTTTTGTCAGGCAGACAAAAGAGAACAGGGGAGAGAGCTTTGTTTGGACAGTTTGGTGCATTGGAGGCAGGAAGTGTCATTGCTGGGAATGCAGAGGGACATAAGTTCCCCAGGAAGAAAGGCCCTCGTTCCTGCCCTGACCCAGGAGCTGAGAGCACTTGTCTGGGACAGTAGCAAGTGTGTATGTATACTGTCTCCCTCGGACCCACCTGGCTGGGTGCTGGGCCAGAGACAGCACCAGGGAGGTTGTGATCCTTGACAGTGCTCATGAGCACTCCGCAAGTCTGCAGCTTCATTTCTTAATGAGCTTCTAGCTTCCTAGGACAGGCGGGTGAGTGGAGTGCTTGGCACACTAGGCTGTGCAGGTAGAGGAAGACCCTGTTCCAAAGACTGGGTTGCTTTGGGTGAAGGGGGCACTGGACTCAAACCTAGCCTACAAAACACCATCACTGAGACCCTTCTTTTTGGACCCTGGATGCTGTCTAGCCATGTTCTACCCAGGGTGTCGGAACAGTCAGGCAGAAGAGGGGCAGAAACAGTGAGCTTCCCTGTCCTGATCTGTGCCCCTAAAAGGCTCCAGGAGACTGGCTTCTCAGAATCCTTCCCAGGGAAGCTCATTCCTTCGGTAGCTTCCACTCCACTGAGGATTTTTTTTTTCCTATCTCAACCATGATACTGCTGTAAATCAAGTTTACTTCTGGTCATAATCCTCAGGCAGTGGCAGCTGGGAAACCTATTCAGGTCTTTGCCAATCTGATCTCAGATTAGATCCGGTGAAGGCAAAGCTAAGAGGGCGACAGACTCCCAGGCTGTGTTTGGAGCAGAATGGGGCTGGTCTTATCCAGGAGGAGCTGGAGGCAGTGTTTGGGGGGAAGGCATAGTTCTCTCCCCACATTTCCCCCATTCACAATGTTTTTACTCCTGGAGGAGTATATGGATTTAGAATTATAGAATCATATATTGTATGAGCATAAAAATATCATAATAATTATCTAGCTAAAAGATGGCAAAACCCAGGTCTCTACTCCCTTCTCTCTGTAGGAAAGACATCATGAGTTAATCCCTATATCCTATGCAGCCTCAGAAACCTCCTCAAGACACCCCTCCAAGCAGATGCTGCCAATAAGTTGGAGTTAGCATGAAGTTTGAGGGGATTTGTGTTAGTATCCTAAGGCTGCCATTACAAAGTACCACAAACCAGGTGGCTTAAAACAATAGAACTTTTTTTTAAATTAATTGATTAATTTTAATTGGAGGATAATTACTTTACAATATTGTGATGGTTTTTTACCATATATCAGCATTAATCAGCCACAGGTATACATATGCCCCCCATCCTGAACCCCCCTCTTACCACCCGCCCCATCCCTCTGGGTTGTCCCAGAGCACCAGATTTGGGTGCCCTGCTTCATGCCTCGAACTTGCACTGGTCATCTACTTTACACATGGTAATATACATTTTCCCATTCTATTCTCTCAAATCATTCCTACCCTTGCCTTCTCCAACTGAATCCAAAAGTTTGCTCTTTGCATCTGTGTCTCCTTTGCTGTCCTGCAAGATCGTCAATATCATCTTTTTGAATTCCATAGGTATGCATTAATATACGCTATTTGTCTTTCTCTTTCTGACTTACTTCAAAATACAGAGACTGGAAGTTCAAAACCAAAGTGTCCGTAGAGCCATGTTCTCTCTGAACCCCTAGGGAAGAATCCGACCTGGCCCTCCAGCGTCTGCTGGTTTCTGGCCATCCTTGGTGTTCCTTGGCTTGCAGATGAATCTTCTGATCTGTGTCTGTCTCTTCACATGGCTTCTTCCCCATGTGTCTGCCTATTTTATAAGGATATTAGCCACTGGATTAGGGCCCCTGCTCATCTTGATTGGTTATCAAGATGATCTTAACTTGATGATATCTGCAAAAGTCCCATTTCCAAATAAGGTCACATTCACGGGTTCCAAGTAAACTTGAATTTGGGAGTGGGTGGGAGGGGCATTAATCTTCCCAGCACAAAACTTAATGCTATCCAGAACCCCATGTATTTTCCTGCCTTTTTTTTTTTTTAATCTTCCTATTTTGTAGATGAGAAACCTGGGGCCCAGCAAGGAGAAGGGACTTGTTGAAAGACACTCGGCTATTAACAACTGGTCCAAGATGAGAACTCAGAATCCCAGACTGCCAGTCCAGAGTCCAGTGCTTTTCTGCTTGTATATTTGAATGAATCATTAAAATTAATATTTCTTCCTTCCCCTGGGAGAGACTTACATAATCTAATTTCATGGCTTGTGAAACTTTAGCCACAAGGGTAAGCCAGCGGGGCATGTAGAGATGGTGATTCTTGCTTTCCACTTATGATGCCTTCTAGAGATTGTGTTTTAAAGGAAGTGCTGCGTAGTGAAGCCTCTTGTGCTAAAATGACTCTATCCTGGATCCCAGCACCACTCTGGACACACGAGAATAGATGCTTAGTGGGTATTTGGTGAATTTGATGTGTAACAAGTGCTTGATAAGTGAGCAATCCATGCATCGGTTGCTTTTGTCTATTTTGGATACAAGTAGAACCTTGAATGAGGGGATCTGGTTCAGGAAAGGTGGAGAGAACTGAAAGTCTCTCTAAACAGTGTTGAACACGCAGATCAGGAGAAATGTGCAGTGGCAGAACTGGGGGCTTCCTCCACCTATTCATTAATGACATGCTCATGAAGACTCCAGTGTCCATTGAAAGAGACAAGAGAGCAAACAGAACGCTTTCTTTTGGGCTTTGTATGAGGCACAGTGTTAGATGCTTCATAAACATCGTTTACTTCATTTTCTTAGCTCTGTGAAGTGGATGTTATTATGCTCACTTTATAGGTTAGGAAAAAATAATTTGTTCAAAAGCACATAGCCAATGATTGTTGACTGAAACCAATTTGTTCTGACTCAAATCTATTTTATTCAAAAAATTTACACCCAAGTGGAATGTAGGTCTTCCATTTTAGAAGCACAGTATGAGGAGATCTGAGTTTGCAACAAAATTTGGCTTGTATGAAGCTGTTTCTTTTGACCACCTGTAGAACTATCAAGTGTCATTGGAATATGTTTAAAAATTTTTTTTGTTTTGCTTTCTCCCTTAGAAATTCTCATAAGACAGTGCCATCATATAGCTTTTGCCTTCATTAGATAGTGTGATCTTCAAAATTACATAGTGGTGCAGCAGGATAGGGGGAGTAGTGCCCATTTATAGGTGAGATAGTTGAAGCTCAGAGAATGAAAATGACTCGGATGAGGGCACACTTGGAGACAGTGGGGAAAGTGGGAACTTGACCAGGTCACCTGGTCCCCAGCCCAGTGCTCTCTCATGCACTCAGTGATGCCCCCATACTTACGTGGGCGTGCTGGGAGTGTTTTCCCCAATCCCGTTAGTCTTGCACTGGGAACAGTGGGGCTCACATGCACGTTTTGGAGTAAAATGACTCCATCCTTTTATGCATCTGTCCAGCCACCCATTCATTTATCTCACCATCATTCATAATTATTCATCTCCCATTACTCAGTCATCCATCCAATTCATCTGTCCATCTGTCTATCACTCTTTTACTCATCTTTCATTGAACCAGCTATTGACCCCTCTAAGCATCCTTATCTACTGTCTTCTCATAGTTCATAACAACGTGTACAGTCTGACCTCTAATCTGTGGAGTGAACCAAGGTGTACATAAACAAAAGATGTCAAGAGATGACATGTTCCTGGCTTTCCAGATGCTGGTAGAAGATAGAGACCTGTCTGCTGAAAGCTCTACTACAAGGCAGACTAGATTCATTTAGGGTCTTGTCTTACCATAAGGTTTAGAGAAGGGAGTGCTTACTTCTGGCTGGCAGGGCCTCAGGATGGAGTGGGTATGTGACCAGAATCTCCATGCAAATTATTGTTTCCTAGGGTGAGTTCCCCAGGCATTGAAATCACATGGGTTGATCATTCAAAAGAAAAAAGCATATTTCTTCTACTTTTACTGAATCAGAATTTCTAGGGGTAGGAAATGGAAAAATGCATTTCTAATAATGCCCCTTGGGTTACTTTAAAAAAAGCTTTATTAGGGTATAATATGCATATGGCAAAACTCACCCATTTTTAGTGTACAGTTCTACCATTATTAGAATTTTTACAAAGTTGTACAGCCATCACCACCTTCTTAATTCCTTAGCGACTTTTAATTTGCACACTGAAATGGATCAGTTATCCAAGAGAGGTCTTTCCAATCCAAGGAAGCCCTTAAGCAAAGGTGTAGGGGGTGGTGGCTGTAGAGATTGTTTGGAGAGGAGTGGATAACCCTATCCTGCTGGGTTTAAGATGAATAAAAAGGGAAAAGAAATAATGTTAGAAAGAGGTGATGACACCAATCAGATCATTTCCAGAGAGTTGGTTTGATGGGAAGAGGGGACTGGGTACCTATAGTTTAAGGTGAAGTTGCAGGGGATAGAGAGAAGGGATGGTTGGAGACACATTTCTTGGCTGCCTGGTGTACTACAGAAGGAACTCCGCAGGACCCCCAGACCAGTTGGGTGAGAGCCATTTTGCTGAATGATCAATTTGCTAGATGACGAGTTCATTGATGCACTGAAGATGCTTGATCTTGGCTTGCTTGGGGCTTTGCCTGTGAATGGGCAGACTTTCTCTGATGAGAACTTCACTGTCTTTCAATTGTCACTTAGTCCCCTTTCCTGCTCCATACTCTCTGCCCCATATCCCAGCTCCTGCTTGTCCCCCTATATCTGCTCCTTCTGCTCATTCCCAGGAGGTAAATTGGCAGTGGCCGATTCTCTTAGAGTGAGCTTCGGGATTTTTCTGACAGCTTAGTATGAATCGGTCCTTTGCTGAATTGATTTTCAATGCATTGTCTTTTGCCTATTGGCTCTCAAGCCCAGACACTTGGCCCTGATAGCTCCTTTACTGCTCTGTGATTTCTGTATTGACCTCTGAGTGCTTCCCTTTCTCCTGCTAATAATGAGAGGGCCCTCAGCCATCCTTAGCTGGTCCCAGGCCTCAAGAAGGAAGAATTGTAATAACTGGTGAACTTCTTTGGCCTCCTGGAAAGGAATGGGTGAGGTAAATGGAAGGCATTGCTATAGTTATTATGTGATACCACATATATTGGTTTTTCGCTCCAAATCATTGCCTGGGGCTCTGTTTTGAAATTGGTTTTTACCCTCCTTGCTCTTATTGCAGCCTCCCATACTCCCGTTCCATATTTAACTTTTCTGCAATTCAGCACCTGCTCTGTTAGCACACTTCCCTTCCAGGCTTTCAGCGTGAGATATCTGTATTTAGATTTGCCTAAAGCTGTGGGGGGCTTTGGGTACCTTCACAGCCAGGCCTTTTAGAACTTCCCCTTATGCCATGGTGGGGAGACCAAGGTACCTGGACCCCAGAAAGACCACTCCTCACACTCTATTTAATGTAGTGATTAAGAGTCTAAACTCTGGAACCAGATTCATGGTTTGAATCCTAGCTCTTGCTACTTATTTGCTGTGTGACCTCGAACAAGTACCTTAACCTCTCTGTGCCTCCATTACTTCATCTGTAGAATAGGGGCCACACTAGTACTAACCTCACAGGGTTCGAAGCAGGATTAAGTGAGTTAATGTGTGAAAAGCACCTAGCATATTGTCAGGCACATAGCCAGCACTGTGGAAATGTTAGTTGATGGTGTTTCCTAGCTCTGTGGTTTTATTTCCTTTTTGATATGTCAGGCTGGTGTTAAGGAGCCTGAACTCTGTTCCAGGCACAATGGCTAAGTTGCTGTGTGACTTGAGTATGTCATTTCTCTGAAATTCAGCTTCCTCCTCTATTAAATGAGACTAATAGTCTCCGGCCCGCGCTGCTCACTGCCTGGGGTGACTCTGAGGATGAAATGACTTGCTGGGCATGAATGGGCTTTGTGGATGTTAACACTTTGCCTGCAGGAATGGTGACAGGGTGCTAGATGTTCTGTGAAGGGTTGACTGTGTTAAGATCATTTCTTGGAAAGGGCTTCTTGCTTTCGGGGAGTAAGAGCCCAAGGTGGAAATAGTGAGATCCTGATTACTCTGAGCCCCATTTGGCTTAGTCTTTACATGTGGCACCATTATGAGATGTTGTCTTCCTGGGGTCTCCTGGGAAAACAGTGGTTACACTGCATGTCAGCATCAGGGTTCTTGGTTGCAAACAACAGAGACCAGCACTTGCTCATTTAGACAGTAAAGGTCATTATTAAATGGTACTGGGTACTGGGTAGCTCACAGTGTTCTGAAGCACAAGAGGACCAGGAGGCTGTGAAGCCAGGTTCAATGTCCAAACTGACAGCAGTACTGATTCAGAAAGGATGCCATGGGAGCCACTGCCACTCACACTCACATAGGGCAGCTGTATACAGAATGTGGCACCTGAAACTGGGAGCTCATTATGACCTAGAAATCTCTTATCACTGCTGTACCCTCCAGCGTGATTTCATTCTATCCAACCCCTGACTAGCTTTTCTCTTGGTTGGGGATTGTGGCCATGGAGAGATATGTAATCATCTCTTTCAAGCTCTACTACATCCCACTCAGTTCCCAGTGAAGAAGGTATCCCAGGAAAAAAATTGGCTCTCATTTGTTTAGCTTTGGGCCATTGTCCATTCTTGGACCAGTCAGAATAGACCTTGGTGATGGGGTGTCGTTAATTGACCAGCTTGACTCCGATGCCCATCCTTGGGAAGGAAACCATGGTTGGCAACCCTAATGTAAGTGCACGGTTGGAGGGCTGAAAGGAGGAGGGTAGATTTCTCAGAGGCAGGTTTAGGGATGAGAAGGACTGCTGCTGCTGCTGCTGCTAAGTCGTTTCAGTTGTGTCTGACTCTGTGCGACCCCATAGACGGCAGCCCACCAGGCTCCGCCATCCCTGGAATTCTCCAGGCAAGAATACTGGAGTGGGTTGCCATTTCCTTCTCCAATGCATGAAAGGGAAAAGTGAAAGTGAAGTCGCTCAGTCGTGTCCGACTCTTAGCGACCCCATGGACTGCAGCCTACCAGGCTCCTCCGTCCATGGGATTTTGCAGGCAAGAGTACTGGAGTGGATTGCCATTGCCTTCTCCATGAGAAGGACTAGTCTAGGCAATACTTTCATAGTCCAATGCTACTGGAAGATTTGGGTTCTGACTTCTGGGCTCTTTCTGTTTTCACTGTGCTATTGCACTAGACCAGGTCCTCATAACCCCATGCTAAGATTGTATCTCCTTACCTCCATCGGGCTGACTGATCACGTCTCTTCCTGCATGTAAACTTTCATTGCTTTCAGACTGATTCTAATTACATACTGTAATACTTAAAGGTTCAATTATTCTTTTAAAAAACTTTTTGTAGTGATAGATTTCAAATGTAAATATGATAATGTATTATAAACATTCATTACCCATAGCACAGCTCTAACAGATTTTAATATTTTGCCTTCTTCATGTTTTTAAAAAAAGAAGTAAAAAATTACAAATAGATTTGAACCACTCCAAGAACACCTTCTTAATCTTATTTCCTCTTTTTCTTCTCTGAAGAAAAAATAGAGTGGTTACCATTTTCGGGCATGATTTCTGACTTTTCTACGTGTTCGAGTCCCGGTACAGTGTCCAGCATTGCTTTGTATGTTTTAGAACTTTATAGAAATATCCATACTATACATATTCTTTGGCTGTTCACTTTTTTCACTGAGTGTATTTTTGAGGTTTATTCACATTGATAGACTGTAAACTTCAGTACATTCATTTTAACCATTGGATAGTGTTTTATTCATCTATCTCCTATTGACAGATTTTACTTTCTTCTTTGTTTTTTTTTTTTTTTGCCATTATGAGCCCTACTGCAGTGAGCATTCTTGTGTAAACCCCGAGGGGTTCTCTTAGGGGGTGGAATCACACCAGGGGAGAAGGACAGGGAAAAACAAAGTCATAGACCAGCGTCTTCCCCACTGTCCACGGCTAGCAGGTGATTAAGCCCAGGAAATCCCTGGCAGGGCTGTTCAAATAGGATTTAGCAGCTTGTGAAATGGGACTTTATTTCTTTAACTAATCCCTTGCCAGGGAGAGGTCTGGGGTCTGACGTCAACTGGCTCTGGGCCAGGAGGGGCGGGCAAGCCTAGACAATGGAAAATAGTCACTGATTATATAGGACTGAGCCTTGTGAACAACAGGAGATTGGTAGAGTGTATCTTTGCTCCCCTTTCTCTCCTGTGAGTCAAGCCACAAGTTGTATTTACTCTGCTTGGGATAAACGCTGTGGTGAGGAAAAGCACGGGATTTGCAGTCGGAACACACCCAGTTTGTGGTCCTTCCTTCCGCCACTTACCTGCTGTGTGACTGTGCTCCTCACTTGCGGCCTCTGGATTTCCCTACCTGTAGACGGAAGCTCAGTGATGGCCTCTGCTTTCAGACTCAAGACAACCACACCCTGAATGGTCAAGGTTGCCCTGTAGCTAGAAGCGTGGGGTACACGATGCCGTGGTTCCCTTGGGCAGGTCTTGGTGGCCGTAGCCCCATGTGTGGCCTCTGAAGCCAGAATTCTGTCTTAATCCAGGACTCACCCCACCTGCCAGGAACTGAGTCTTTCCTTGGGAATCTTTATGCCTGACTGGATACCCATCTAGTCTTTGCCAGGCCTTTTCTTGGTGAGATTGGACCCTAATTCTTGCAGAGCCCTTCCCTCTGGCCCTCACCTTTGGACTTGGGGCTGTCAGGGACCCATATCCCCTCCTTACCATCATGTTTCAAATATTGGAAACTACTCATGTGACAGCCTTGCTCTAAAACTGGCAGTGAACCAAGCCCTCTGTTTGTGTTTCCATGGAGGTTGTATAGGAAGGAGTCGAGACTATACATTTGGAGCCAGACAGAATCAGATACAGAGTCCCAGTTTCTTCACCCTTAGAAAGGTGAACACATTTCTTTGGGAATTACTATAAAGAGTATCAATATAAGAGTAAAGCTTGTAGCATAATGCCTAAGTCACAGTCATCACTCAGTAAGGTATAAATGTGCTGTAAGATGTTGAATGCTCAAGGTAGAAGCAAGACAGCGAAAGTGATCGGGAACATGGGCTCTGCCATCAGATGGCCTGGGTTTTAGTTTTGGACCCTCCACATTTGTGTTGTAACCTTGGGCTAGTTGTCAAGTTATCTAACCTGTCTATGCCTAGTTTACCCATCCCCCCCAAAGAAGACAGTAATACTGAACTTGTATGCCTTTTAGTGAGAGATAAAAGATATAATCTGTATAAAGCTGTGAGAGCAGACCTGGCACACAGAAGCACCTAATAAACATAGTTGCTACATTATGTCAATTATTATTTTTGATTACTTTTAATACACATATATGTGTATAAATATTTAGGTATATATACCATGGCCCCAGGTTACCAAAGTGTAACTTGCTTTATTCTCCCCAAACTGGATCTACTTTCCTTCTTGAGCTCCATTCCACCAGAAGGCAGAACATATATTCTTGTCAATTCCGGAAGAACTCAGTCATTTTAGTTCTTTGGGTCTTACAGGTAAAAACTCAGGAAACCTCAGATTTCCCCCTTCTCCTTACTTTCCCTTGAAGTTGAGGCTACAATGAGATCCAGAGGGGCAACCTGCCCTGACCCAGTCTTTGGTCCACCCCAGTGTGGACTGGCTGGTAGCACTGCACTGGGCCATCACCTGAGCCTCTCTGTCTTTGACCCCAAGGGGCCCTCTTGTTTCTCTCCTCACGGAATGGCATAGGGTTTGATAGCAGGAGTTTATCTCCTCCCAGAACCACCAAAGAAATCGGGAAGTAGGATGGGATGGTTTGGTGGGGTATAAGGCCTCTTATTACTGTCTGAGATTTCTCATTTTTCCTTCCTTCCTATTTTCTTCCCACCAATGGTGGAGAATTCTGTAACATAGTAGAGTGGGGCAACATGTGTGTGTGAGAGAGAGAGAGTGAGCCTGGACCTAATTGTTCTAGCCCACTCAGTGGAAAAGGGCAGATCTCGGACTTAGGAGGATGAAGGGGAAAAAGCATGTCACGTTGTGTTTCACACACCATTCCACCATGAAGACAGTTTCACTATAAGATGGTTAACTAAGAACTGTCACTCTTTATCCCATTTTCCAGATGAGGAAAAACCCCAGAAAAGCTAAGTAACTTGCTTAAGGTCATGCAGGTAGAAAGAAGTGGACTTAAAGCCAGGCCTGGGCTCCATCTCACAGGTCACAGTCTTTCTGCTGAGCCATGATTTTTCTGGAAGGAGAGCATGGCTTCCCCCTGGCTACAGGCACTGCCGCTCTCCTGAGCCTTCCTCGGCCATGCCCCGCTAGGTGGCCCCCCTCACTCCTCATCAGGGACTGCCTGAGCCATCCCTGAAATCATGTAATGTGCTGGTCACCGAACATTGGACTGTCCAACGGCCCTGTTGCAGAATAACATCAAGAATGATGTGAATTTTCTCTTCTCTTGTCTCATTCAGTCTCAGATTTGCCCATCTCCTGCTTGTCCCAGGATATTTTCATGTCAAGCATATGGAAGCGGTCATGTTTTGTAAATCACTTTTAATCATGAATGAATGTGTACCAAAGGGCTAAAGGCTTCTAAAGGCACTGGGCCTTCATCCTCTGGGGTCTGTGGTATGACGGACATCCTTAGTTTCTGCCACCCCAGCTGTCAGACTCATGGTCAGGGACCTTGCCAGTGATCTCGACCATACTTGCTGCCCCTTCTGTGCAACCCAGAGGAGAACTCAGTGAGGCTGTATTGATTTCATAGGAAGCCAGGCAAGCATTTTATTTTCCTTTAACTCCAGGTTTGTTGGCTCCCACCTGCGAGATGGCTAAAGGCCATCATTTTTGTGGGGAGGATTAATTAGAATAGATTCCTTTGACTCAGGCTGCCAATAAAACCTGCGGTCCTCGGCTATCGATTTATGATGCTGAGCAGGAAATGATGGGTCCCCTAACAGGCCGCAAGAAAGTTATGGTGACAGGCATTTTGATGCCCAGGGGGTTAATCATGGCAAACAGAAAAGAGAAAGAATGTGTGAGGCGATTGGAGGGGGACCGTGGGGAAGGGAGATGGTACAAGGGCTACCGTGACACGGTGAATGAGGAGAGAATCTCATTTCCTATGAACGATGTGGCTGAGAAATTGAAAGGGACACCTGTGAACTTTGGAGGCTGAGACAACTGTGAGCAAATTAATAGCTAGATATCAGAGACGTTTGTTCTTATGCAGATAATTGAGCTCTGAAGAGAGAGGTCACTGGTCCTTCAACTTCCCCGTCGTCTCACAGTCCAGATTATGATCAAGTTCTCGCTCTTTTCCCTCCAGGTGACCTGTCAATTTAATTCAATTCAGCAAACATTTATTAGCACCTGCTGTGGTGGTGGGAGGGCTAGGGCATGTGGGGGTTACAGGAGCAGAAGGCATGCCTCATTCTCTTAAGGGGTTTATCATATGTGGGCAGGCATTTTTAAAAAGTAGACTGTTTTTTAGAGCAGTTTTAGGTTCACAGCAAAACTAAGGGGAGGTACAGAGATTTCCTATACCTGCCCTCCCCCTCACACATGCATAGTCACAGCCTTTCCCACTATCAACACTGTCCACCAGAGGGGGACATTAGTTACACTTGATGAAACTACACATCATCACCACCCAAAGTCCATAGTTTATATTAGCATTCACACTTGGTATTGTGCAGTCTGCAGTTTTGGACAAATGTGTGATGACATGTATCCACCTTTATAAACATCACAAAGAACAGCTTCACATTCCTAAAAATCCTCTTTGCTCTGCCTCCCCACTGACCCCTACCAACCACTGATCTTTTCACCCTCTCCATAATTTTACCTTTTCCAGAATGTCATGTAGTTGGACATTGGTTGGACATTGTTGGATATGGCTACAATATACAGCCTTTTAATACTGTCTTCTTTTACTTCTTCCATGTATTTTCATGGCTTGATAGTTCATCTCTTTTTAGCACTGAATAATATCCCATTATCTGGCTGTTGTTGTTCAGTTGCTAAGTTGTATCCAACTGTTTTGCAATCCTATGAACTGTAGCCTGTCAGGCTCCTCTGTCCATGGGATTTCCCAAACAAGAATACTGAAGTGGGTTGCCATTTCTTTCTCCAGGGGGTCTTCCCAATCCAGGGATCAAAACGCGTCTCCTGCATTGGCAGGCAGATTCTTTACTGCTGAGCCACCTGGGAAGCCTGTATCTGCCTGTACCACAGTTTATTTTTTCATCCCCTATTGAGGGGCATCTTGGCTGCTGTCAACTTTTGGCAATTATAAATAAAGCTGCTGTAAACATGGGTGTGCAGATTTTGTGTGGACATAACTTTTCAACTCCTTTAGGTGAATACCAGGGAGTACAATTGCTTGATCATATGGCAAGAGTATGTTTATTACTCTTGCCAGAGGCCATGGGATAGACATTGTCAAACATAGTTAGAATGAAGAGTATAATCCTGATAGGTGATGCGGGTAGCCTAGAGATTGACACTGAGAGGTGAGAGAGAGAAGTTTTTATAGTGGGTGGCATCTGAGTGCAGCTTTAAACAGGCAAAGGGTTCCAGCAGAGAAATCATCATGAGAAGCATGTACAAAAGACTTTCCTGGGTTCTTTTCTGGAGTACTGTTACTATAGCTTAGATGTAGGTAGTAAATATAAGGCTGAAAATGTGGCTTATGGTCAAATCACAGCAGGCCTGAAGAGCAGGCTAGGCAGCTGGGGTTTGTCTTTGTAAGTAACAGGGAGCTATTGAAAGTCTTTGAGGAGGAGAGGGCCGTGATTACATATGATCCAGGAAGCATAGCCCTGTATCCCATATGAATAGGGCAAGAGTCACAAGAGAGGGGTAAAAAAAGATATCAGTGAAGAGGTTGTCATAATAGTCAGGAGAGAAAAGGATAGGTGTGATGGGGAGGCCAGACATGGCCCATGGGCCCATGGCCCACTCAAACCTCATCAGCAAGATGGGAATGTGTTATTATTGTCTCTGCGGTTTGAGGACTGGCAGGCTTAGGAAACTGAAGGAAAGGATGCATCAGAGATGTCTGCAAGTTTTGCATCCTGGCATCCTCTTTCTTTCTTGATCCCCTTCTCTCTCTGGCCCTCTCTTTCCCTAGGGAGTTGGCAGCTGCAAGTCGAGCATATCTGGGACCTCAGGGTGCAGGACTGAATGGCCAGTTTGTAGGCAGGGGACTAACAGGTGCTACTTTTCTGCACAGGTAACTAGGCTAGGGGGCTCCCCTGGTGGCTCAGATGGTAAAGAATCTGCCTGTAATGTGGGAGATCTCGGGTTCAATCCCTGGGTCAGGAAGATCCTCTGGAGAAGGGCATGGCAACCTACTCTAGTATTCTTGCCTGGAGAATCCCCGTGTACAGAGGAGCCTAGTGGGCTACAGTCCATGGGGTTGCAAAAAGTCGGACACATGTGAGTGACTAAGCACAGCACAACTAGGCTAGGAGCTGCTGAAGAGTGAGGTGGTATGGGGCAGGAAGAGAACATGTGGGCAGAGTACCAAGGGGTTCTGCCTCTGACTTCTAGGTGACGGTGGACAAGTCACCCTCCTCCCCGACCTTCTGCCTCCCATGTGTCATTTAGGGATAGCTTCCTGGCCTCAGACTTCTGTAAAGAGGGAAAGAAATCATGTTCTTTTCTGGCATATAAAATGCTAAAGATGCTTAAAATGCAAGAAGTCATTACATATATGGGAGAAGAATCTAAAAAAGAGTGGATGTATGTATATGTATAATTGGTTCACTTTGCTGTACAGTGGAAACCAACAGAACATTGTAAATCAACTGTGTTGTTGTTCCGTTGCTAAGTCATGTCTGACTCTTTGTGACCCTATGGACTGCAGCACACCAGGCTTCCTCATCCTTCACTATCTTCCAGAGTTTGCTCAAGTTCATATCCATTGAGTCATTGATGCCTTCCAACCATATCATCTTCTGCTACCCTCTTCTTTTGCCTCAACAATACTGCAGTAAAAAGTAATGAAAAAATAAAATACAAGAGATCATTACAACCCTTGAGGGAGGCAGCATGATGGAGTCAGACAGCATAGGTTTGAGTATTGGATCTGTTACCAGCTTTGTGATACTGGATAGTCTAACTTCTCCATTCCTCATTCGTCTCCTTAGCAACATGGGGTTAATAATAGGCCCATCTGATAGGTCTGTTGTAAGATGGACTGAAATGATGCGTGCAGTGCCTGGCACACCGCAGGTGTTGGAGGAATGTTTGCAGTGGTGATTATGACACCATCACAGATACCACTGCACTGCCAATGCCGGGCTCCCCAAATACTTCTGGTGTAGCTTTGGATACCAGATAAGGTCAACAAAACTGTGCTATTCCATCTTCTCCTCTTAGCTATTGCCCAAGGTCATGATCAGGTTTGGAGTCTCACTGCATCACAGAACATCACAGCAATTCAGCAAGGAAGGACCCCTGGGGACATCTAGTCCAATACGTCATCTGTTCCTTGAACCACTGACCAGAAGTGATCTTACTTCCAGAAATGGTGTGCTCTCTGTGAGGCCCAGTCCACGTGTAGACACTTTTGATGATTAGAGTCCAAGTATATTTATTAATATCAAATTGTGTATGTGTGTATGTGTGCACGTGAATGCACTTAACATACCCAAAAAGCAACTTTTAGGGCTATTTCACTGGTATTTTCACTTATACAGGAAGTGAGTCCTTATGAAACATAGACTGTTGACAGGAGAACTGTGATAGAAAAAACCAGTAAGACAAATATTCAAGATTTGGAAATGTAGATGAAGAAGGAAAATCAATTGAGAACAGCAACATCCATAATGAAGTACCCCCCCCTTTTTTTTTTTCTCCTTAGCAGAGGGATCTTCCAAATTCAATGAGAGAAGCAGACTTCATGCAGCCAGAAGGATTTGGATTAGACAGTCAAGAACTTCCTGCCTGTTAAGTGATCAGAGGAAGGTAAGGCTTCTCTTGGTGGCTCCCATGTCCTCTGACATGATCCAGGCACTCTCTGATCTGAAGACAGAGGTGCATGAAGGAAATCTGGGAGGTGCTTTCATCTCAGGAATCTGCTGCCAGAACAGGAGGAAGGAAGGAGGAGAGGAACAGTCTATTAAAATCCACTCTGTTACAGAGAGGTTCAATAGAGAGGCTGGCGCCTGGTCTCAGAGTGACTCGCCCTACTTGATGTTCTGACAGCTAGAGGGGCTTGGCTGGCTTGGGTTTCCCTACTTGCACTGGCTCAGAAGGCCCTTGGAGGTGGAGGCCTCCGGCCGGCTTCCAGGTGAACTTGGTTAGCACCAATATTCCCTACTCTGGGTTGTGAGAACGCTTTGGTTTAAAAAAAAAAAAAAAAAAAAGCAATACAGTAAAAATCTTGGCTATCTAAAATGCCTCTGGAAATGAAGCATTTTGGATAGTGGAATTTTCCATAAAGCTGAGGATTTTTCCATTTAAGTCGAGACTTTTATTTTGTGTTTTTTTTAGATGGATTGAATCAATATAACATTTCTGGTTTATTTGGAGAAAATGAGTGAATGATAGTTGGTCCATGCCATTAATACAGTCATTCCCTAGGGGGTTAATGAACTAAATTGTTCGCTCCAATAGTAAATGCTGACACCTTTGTGTTTATTGAGCTCTTCTGTCTGCTTTTTCGGTTTTCTGACCCTCCTTGCTTTAGGAGATCTCCCCTCTCATTCCTTGTCAATATCAGTGCATCTGATTCTAGTGCTCTCAGTTTTTCTTTGCATTTGTCTCTTTTTTCCCCATTTGTAGATCACAAGCTACTGGTGATCTTACCTATCTTTGTCCAGTACCTGGTATAGGTTCAAAAAGTTAGAGGCTCATTATTTATATTAATTTATTTGTTCAATAAGCGAGTATTGGGCATTTATGCTGTAGTAGGCAACATGCTAAGTGCGGAGGATATAATGGTGAAAAACTCAGATGAACCGGCTGACTCGTTTCGTGGTTTGGGAATTCACTTCTAAAGGAGGCTTTGGCTCAGCCCTTCCCACAAGTCCACTGCTGTCTCACTACCCTCCAGCCTCATGGCTCTCATACTGTATGTGCCCTGGAATCACCTGGATGACTTGTTAAACACACACATATACACACACAGCTGAGCTGTACCCTAGGAGTTTCTGACTCTTCCATGAGACCCAGGAATGCTTCCTGCTCATCAGTTCCCCCATGTGCTGATGCTCCTGGTCTGGGAGGGTCACACTGGAAGCACCAGTTTCGCCACATGACCTTCACTCTGTGCTCAGACTCGCTTCCACCTCCAGGAAGGCTGGCTTCTGCTGTGCCCTCTGTCTGATCTTGGCCCCGACGGCCTGTGTTCATCCCCTGCTCAGAGAGGCCTTGCCCGAACACCCAAGAGAATGTTGTTTTCCCCTTCCCAGTCCCTCAATGTCACATTCCTTGGTTTCGTTCCCCACTTAGACTTCTGTCACTCTCTGAAATTACCTTTGTGTGGTTGTCTCAAGGGTGACTGTGACTGATGAAGAGATACTAACACACCCGGGCAAAGGACGCACGTTTCTTTCATGTAATTAAAAGACGTAAGAGTTTCCGTGCATGAGGACAGCTACAGAGAGCTGGCGGAGGGGCAGAGGGGGGCCGTGGTTGGCAAGCCATGGTTTTTCATTGAAAGTCACAGCCCTTCAGGTCCCTGTGGCTGGTGTGTCAGCCAGCCGAGATGAGGATTCCCTCTGTCCTCAGGGAGCTCCGACTTGTCTGTTCTTAGGGTCCTGTCACTCTCCGGACTCCTGTTTACTGCTCTGCAGACTAGAGTGTTTCCTGCAAGGCCAGTTCCTAGGTGAAACAGCTTCTAGGCAGGATGGAATTTCAGATTTGCTTTCATCTGTTCCTGCGATCTTGTATTTGTATTTTTTGTCTTATCTATCTTGTTGTTGTTGTTCAGTCACTTAGTTGTGTCCAACTCTTTCTGATCCCATGAACTGCCGCCTCCCAGGCTTTCCTGTCCTTCACTAGCTACTCGAATTTGCTCAAACTCATGTTCATTGAATCAGTGATGCCATCCAACCATCTCATCCCCTGTCGTGGCCTTCTCCTCCTACCCTCAATCTTTCCCAGCATCAGGGTCTTTTCCAATGAGTTAGCTCTTCACATCAGGTGGCCAAAATATTGGAGCTTCAGCTTCAGCATCTGTCCTTCCGATGAACATTCAGGGTTGATTTCCTTTAGAATTGACTAGTTTGATCTCCTTGCTATCCAAGAGACTCTCAAGAGTCTTCTCCAGCACCACAGTTTGAAAGCATCAGTTCTTCGGCTTATCTATCTTATTTGTTTGTTTATCTGTCTCTCTCCCAGTAGGGTACAAGAACCATGGCAGGTGGGTGAGAGGTGAGGGGATTGGCTTTCCTCTTTGCCAGTGTTTCCTCAGTCCCCAGAGTCTTGCAGGGAAGGGGCATTTACTACTTGTAAGCTCTCTCCTCTTTCCTTTACCTAAGGAGGAGGTAAGTATGTGCCTCTTGAAGGTAAGTTAATTCTTTCAGGGCCCCGAGCATCCACCCTCCAAAGACAGCCTCTTCTGTTACCCTGCAGCTCATTTCAGAGAGTGCCAGAAGGAGAAAGGCAAATGGGAGCGAGAGGAAACGGCCCTCCCTCCTAATCTTAATGGAGAAGGAACTCTCAGGCAGGAGCCATTTGTTCATGTTCTGCTTTTTTTTTTCCTCCCTCTCATTTCCCCTGCTCTGGTGTGTTGCTCTGACTTCAGAGCTGTAATAACAAACCTATTACTACAATAAGACACCAGAAGGGGAAAATGAGTCTTAAGTTACCAAGAAAGAAAGAAACTCAGCACCAACCCTGAGCCTAGCTGTAGAGCCTGCAGGCTGTTGAATAAGGGGTGTCCCTTTAATTGCAGCTTGCCCCCCTTGGTATGGTCAAGATGCAACTATTCTTTGCTTCTCTGTGTTCTCTGTTAGGTTCACAAATTATTTTGCTATAAGATGCTAATAGTGTCTACAAAAATGAAGCATAATTTTGGAGTTGCTATTCTTGTGCCTTTCACCCTCTTCCCTGGCTGCTCCTTATTCTAAAGGTTTCTGTATGGGATGAAAAGCTCTTTGAAGACAGGGACCATCTCTTGTGGGTTACCTGATGATTCTGGGTTCCTCTCAGAAGCAGGTACAGGGCTGGCACGTCATACACCTCTGCAGATTCCCCTGGAAGCACGTTCCCCATTTCTTCTCCTCACCCCTTCTCTTTTGCCTCTGTTGCTTGTCTCAACTGAAGGAGGTGATGAGTAAATGTGGACTTCCCTTCCTGCTTTTCCCTAGAAAGGCTGATGGATATGTTGTGATGTGTTCATTTACTCATATATGTTTATTGGAAACACCGCTAGGTGTCAGGCGCTGTGCCAGGCATGGGGAAGATAATGGGTTGTCATACTCTCCTCTAAGGGATCTTCTTTACCCAGGGATCAAGCCCATGTCTCCTAGTAGAACTCATCTCTCCTGTGTCTCCTGCATTATAGGCGGATTCTTTACCCACTGACTCACCTGGGAAGCTCACTTAAAGCTATAATTTTTCTTTTAGTACTGCTTTGCCATTTTCTACAAGTTTCAATATGCATTAATTTCACTGTTCTTTGATTAGAAAGTGAAAGTGAAAGTCACTCAGTCATGTCCTACTCTGCAACCCCATGGACTATACAGTTCATGGAATTCTCCATGCAAGAATATTGGAGTGGGTAGCCTTTCCCTTCTCCAGGGAATCTTCCCAACCCAGGGATGGAACCCAGGTCTCCCACATTACAGGCAGATTCTTTACCTGCTGAGCCACAAGAGAAGCCCAAGAATACTGGAGTGGGTAGCCTTTCCCTTCTCCAGGGAATCTTCCCAACCCAGGGATAGAACCAGAGTCTCCTGCATTTCAGGCAGATTCTTTACCAACTGAACTATGAGGGAATCCCTAAGTGTTTTATAATTTCATTTTTGGATTTCTGTTTAACCCAAGGATTATTCAATAGCATTTTTTTTCTTTTTTGTTTGCAGTTACATTAAATTTTTAAGCTGTACTTAAAAATTGTTAATTTTATTCTACAAAGAGCATATTCTACATAAAGTTGATTCTTTGAGATTTTGAAATCTTCCTTTGTGTCTTTTGTTTTTTTTTGGTAAAAGTTACATAAGTAACTTGAAAGGATTGATGCTCTTCATTTGCTGGATGCCAAATTTCACTTATTCTGCTAGGTCTAGGTTATTCATTGCATTAAAAACATCTTCTATATCTTTATTTCTTGCTGTTATTGATCTATTGGTTTTGAGAGGGGTGTGTAAAATCTCTGATATTTCTCAGTATAGTTCTGTATGATCCAACAGTGAAATATAAAGTCTACTTTTTGAATTTTTTTTTACTCAGTAGAACCCTTTGTCACATGAAGTATACAGAAAAGTGTTAGACGCTCAGTTGTGTCCAACTCTTTGCGACCCCATGGACTGTAGCCTGCCAGGCTCCTCTGTCCATGGAATTCCCTATTCCCTTCTCCAGGGTATCTTCCTGCCCCAAAAATCAAACCCTGGTCTCCTGCTTTGCAGGCAGATACTTTATCATCTGAGCCACGAGGTAATGTACAGAAGCCTAGTTTAAAAATGGATAAAGGCAGAGCAACTCTGGTTGGAGGGACAACATTATGGAGGGCTATAGTCCCTCATTATCATCTTCTTCCTTCTGTAGGGACTCCCTCCAAGCCTTGCAAAGCCCCAGCACTACAGGCAGCTGTCTTTTAAAGTCACTGGGGAAGAGAAGAGAGAACAGACTTGAACTCAACCCCTCTTCTGTTTTTAATTAGTTTCATCCTCCTAACCAAGTTATTTTCCTCTCCATAACAATGAGAGGGTTGAGACAAGCGTTTTCTGAAGTCAAGATGTAAAGTTCTCTCATTTTAAATAGTTAATGATCTATTTAGATTAATGGGCACTACTAAGTGCCCAGCACTGTAATCATGTTTGCTTGTGTTAACACCAAAATCTCTACACTCTGTCAAGGGGCTTTTCTTCCATTATCTCATTTAATCTTCAATCATATAAGATTGACTGGAGATGCCACAGGGAACAAGACGGTCCCTGTCCAGAGCTCTCTGTCTCCAATCCATTTGGAATGCTTAACAGAAGAGAGAGGAAGAACTTCGTAGTTAAGACTATGGGACTTGGATTCAGGGCTCAAATTCCATCCCTGCTACTTATTATCATAACTGTGTGTCCTTAGGCAAGCTATTTAACCACTCTGAGGTTGACAGTGATTTTCCTCATCTGCAGGATGGTGATAATAATAGCGTCTAGCACTGTGCTTGACACAGAGTAGATGGCCAATAAGTACTAGGGAGTCTCCCCTGAAGAAGTGGAGATTCTAGCTTGGGAGACACAAACAACAGTCAACAAACAAACTCTGGAAGACCATTGTACTCAAGCATCAGGAGAGACGAGAGCTGGAGCTTCCTGACTTCTAGGCGAGATGTGTAAGTCTCAGACACATTTCCCTAGCACCTCTGGCCTTTATGGGTATGAACTGCCCTCTACTCTGAGGCCCAAGTTTTGATGGATGAGAGAAATAGCGCAGAAACTCCAGAGGCCTTGGCTTCAGGTCTCTCTGCAGGTCTGCTTAAGGTACACCCAGTCCAGGTTCATTACACAGTCATGAGGAGTCACCAGTACCGAGCCAACCTTTTTAGAATTAATGGATAGTAGGGTAACAGGTCTGTGCGAAACATTAGATGTAGAAAAAGGATCCAGCTTTTCTACATTTAATTTAATTGAAACTCTAAAACATTTATTACTTTGGGCACATGGCAGTAACTTGCATTTTTAAATATCAGAGTGGTACTTTCAGCTGTTTCCAAAAGGAAAAATGGGACTGGAGAGGGCAAAGCAAGAAAAAATACTCAGGGGAGGAAATTCTGGTCCAGAGCAAGGGAATTTGGAGGCTTGGGGTCTGTTTCGGTTGAATGGCGAGTGACTCACACAAGTGTCTTTACCTCTTAAGGCCACAATATACTCAGGGTGAAATGGAGACTTTTTTTTTTTAATTAATTAATTAATTTTAATTGGAAGACAATCACTTCACAACACTGTGGTGAAAAGCCCACCATCGTTACCATTGCCTCTACTGTTCACAAGGGCAGAGAGCTATTCTGGGCCTTAGGAAGCTGTCATCTATTTATTCTCTGAAAGTTTATATATCTTGAAATTTACTGTATCCCTTTAAGGGGGTGAGATTTAGGTGTAGGAAGAAAGTATTAGCTAACATTTTGTTAGAATTTCTTCCATGCTTCTCCCCATGCCCCCACCACCATTTTTTTTTTTTTTGGATCGCAGTTGAAAGTATATGTATTTGATCTTGTATCCCTTTCCCTCCCTCCTAACTGAGGAATGTTAGCATCTCCAAAAGTTATTAAAATTTCCTCAGGATCATCATTTTTAATACACGTTTCAGATACGCAGATGACACCACCCTTATGGCAGAAAGTGAAGAGGAACTGAAGAGCCTCTTGATGAAAGTGAAAGAGGAGAGTGAAAAAGCTGGTTTAAAACTCAACATTCAAAAAATGAAGATCTTGGCATCTGGTGCCATCACTTCATGGCAAATAGATGGGAAAACAATGGCAACAGTGACAGACTATTTTCTTGGGCTCCAAAATCACTGCATCCATGAAATTAAGAGATGCTTGCTCCTTGGAAAAAAGCTATGACAAACCTAGACAGCATATTAAAAAGCAGAGACATTGTTTTGCTGACAAAGGTCCATCTAGTCAAAGCTATGGTTTTTCCAGTAGTCATGTATGAATGTGAGGGTTAGACTATAAAGAAAGCTGAGTGCCAAAGAATTGATGCTTTTGAACTGTGGTGTTGGAGAAGACTCTATAGAGTCCCTTGGACTGCAAGGAGATCAAACCAGTCAGTCCTAAAGGAAATCAGTCCTGGATATTCATTGGAAGGATTGATGCTGAAGCTGAAACTTCAATACTTTGGCCACCTGATGTGAAGAATTGACTCACTGGAAAAGACTGTGATGCTGAGAAAAGATTGGAGACAGGAGAAGGGGACAACAGAGGATGAGATGGTTGGATGGCATCACCAACTTGATGGACATGAGTTTGAGCAAGCTCTGGGAGTTGGTAATGGATGGGGAAGCCTTGTATGCTGCAGTCCATGGAGTTGCAAAGAGTCAGACAAAACTGAGTGACTGAACTGAACTGATCATTTTTAATTTCTGCCAAGGGCTCAGTTGTAAGAAGGCATCATTATTTACTTAATCAATCTTTTATTGTTGTACATGGAAGTTATTTACAGTTTGTCACAATTGTAAAGGGTAGCATGAACATCTGGGGGCATAAAGCGTTTTAAATAATTAAAAAATAATTTAGGTTATTTCTTTAAGATTGACTTCTATATTTTAAAATTTTCCCAGTTATAAATATAATATGAGGGTGTTTTAGAAGATTTAAAAAGCAAGGGAGAGATTGAAGAGATTGTCAAAGAAGCTCTAAGCACAGGGAACACCTCTATTTTCCAATCCAGACAACTCTTCGGATGCACAAATTCTCCTCGATGGCACATCGTAAGTTTCTTCCCATGAGATCAAGCCCTGAGCCTTTGGAATGGGAGCACCAACTCCAAGACCTTAGACTACCAGAGAACTAACCCTAGGTAATATCAAATAGTGAGAACTCACACAAAATAAATCATTTGAATACAAGACCTGGCATCATCCAACCACCAGTAGCACCCTGTGCAGGAGGCCTCATCTAAACAACAAACAAAACAAAAATACAAACCCAATCATCAGCAAAGAGGATTACCACCTCACTTAGCCTTGCTCATCAGAGGAAAAACAAACAAACAAACAAAAACTCAGCACAAATCTCACCCTATAGGAAGCTTACACAAACCACTGGACCAACCTTAGGAGGGCAGCAACCAAAAGAAAGAAAGACTTCAACCTTGAAGCCTGGGAAAAGGAGACCTCAAGCACAATAAGTTAAAAAAAATAATGAAAAGGCAGTGAAATACTACATAAATGAAGGAACAAACTAGAAACACAAATAAATTAAGAGGAAATAGGCAAACTACCTGAAAAAGAATTCAGAATAATGATAGTAAAGATGATCAAAAACCTTGAAAACAAAATGGATAAAATGCAAGAATCAATTAACAAAGACCTAGAAGAGTTAAACAATAAACATACAGAGACAAACAACACAATTACTGAAATTAAAAAGTCTACAAGCAATAAATGCTGGAGAGGGTGTGGAGAAAAGGGAACCCTCTTACACTGTTGGTGGGAATGCAAACTAGTACAGCCACTGTGGAGAACAGTGTGGAGATTCCTTAAAAAACTGGGAATAGAACTGCCATATGACCCAGCAATCCCACTGCTGGGCATATACACCGAGGAAACCAGAATTGAAAGAGACGCGTGTACCCCAATGTTCATCGCAGCACTGTTTACAATAGCCAGGACATGAAAGCAACCTAGATGTCCATCAGCAGACGAATGGATAAGGAAGCTGTGGTACATATACACAATGGAATATTACTCAGCCATTAAAAAAAATACATTTGAATCGGTTCTACTGAGATGGATGAAACTGGAGCCCATTATACAGAGTGAAGTAAGTCAGAAAGAAAAACAACAATACAGTATACTAATGCATATATATGGAATTTGAAAGATGGTAACAATAACCCTATATGCGAGACAGAATAAAAGACACAGATGCATAGAACAATTTTATGGACTCTGAGGGAGAAGGTGAGGGTGGGACGTTCTGGGAGAATAGCATTGAAACATGTATATTATCATATGTGAAACAGAACACCATTCCATGTTCGATGCATGAGACAAGGGCTCAGGGCCGGGGCAATGGGATGACCCAGAGGGATGGGATGGGGAGGGAGGTGGGTGGGGGGTCCAGGAAGGGGAACACATGTAAACCCATGGCTGATTCATGTCAATGTATGGCAAAAACTATTACAATATTGTAAAGTAATTAGCCCCCAACTAAAATAAATAAATTTATTTTAAAAAAATAAATAAAAAAAAAGTTATTGTAAAAAAAAAAAATACTCTAGAAGGAATCAATAGCAGAATATCTGAAGCAGAAGAACAAATCAGTGAGCTGGAAAATAAAATGGTGGAAGTAACTTCTGAAGAGCAGAATAAAGTAAAAAGAATGAAAAGAACTGAGGATAGTCTCAGACCTCTGGGACAGTATCAAATGCACCACATTCGAATTATAGGGGTCCCAGAAGAAGAATAGGAAAATAAAGGGTATGAGAAAATTTTTGAAGAGACTATAGTCGAAAATTTCCCATCATGGAAAAGGAAATAGTCAATCAAGTCCAAAAGATGGAGTCTCCTACAGGATAAACCCAAGGAGAAACACACCAAGACACATACTAATCAAACTAACAAAGACTAAACACAAAGAAAGAATATTAAAAGCAGCAAGGGAGAAGCAAAAAGTAACATGAAAGGGAAACTCCATATGCTTAACAGCTGATCTTTCAGCAGAAACTCTGCATGCCAGAAAGGAATGGCAGGATATATTTAAAGTATTGAAAGGGAAAGATCTACAACCAAGATTACAGTACCCTGCAAGGATCTCATTAAAAATTGATGGAGACATAAAAAGCTTTTCAGACAAGCAAAAGTTAAGAGAATTCAGTACCACCAAACCAGCTTTACAACAAATGTTAAAGGGACTTAAACAGTCAAGAAGTAAGAGAAGAAAAAAAATCTACAAAATCAACCCAAAACAATTAAGAAAATGGCAATAGGGATATAAATATATCAATGATTACTTTAAATGTAAGTGAATTAAATGCTCAAATCAAAAGATACAGACTGGCTGAATGAATTCAAAAACAAGACCCATATATATGCTGTCTACAAGAAACCCACTTCAGACCTAAAGACACATAAAGACTGAAAGTGAGAGGATAGAAAATATATTCTATGCAAATGGGAAGCAAAAGAAAGCTGGAGTAGCAATCCTCATATCAGACAAAATAGACCTTAAAATAAATAAGATTATAAGATGTAAGGAAGCCCACTACATAGTGATCAAGGGACAAATCCAAGAGGAAGACATAACAATTGTTAATATCTATGCACCCAACATGTGTGTGTGCGTGCTCAGTCACTTCAGTTGTGTCCGACTCTCTGCGACCCCATGGACCACGGCCCGTCAGGCTCCTCTGTCCATGGGATTCTCCAGGCAAGAATACTGGAGTGGGTTGCCATTTCCTTCTCCAGTGATAAAGTATGAAGTGAGTGAAGTGAAGTTGCTCAGTCATGTCTGACTCTTTGCAACCCCATGGACTGCAGCCCACCAGGCTCCCCCATCCATGGGGTTTTCCAGGCAAGAGTACTGGAGTGGGTTGCTATTACCTTCTCTGATGCACCCAACATAGTAGCACCTCAATACATAAGACAAACATTAACAGACTTAAAAGGAGAAATTGGCAGTAACACAATAATAGTAGGAGGCTTTAACATCCCACTCACACCAATGGACAGGTCATCAAAACAGAAAATTGATAAGGAAACACAAGTCTTAAAGAATACATTAGATGAGATGGATCTCATGGATACCTTCAGGACATTCCATCCAAATGCAGAAGAATACACCTTCTTCTCAAGTGCACGTGGAACATTCTCCAGGATAGACCACATCTTGGGTCACAAATCAAACCTCAGTAAATTTAAGAAAATTGAAACCATATCAAGCATCTTCTCAATCACAATGTTATGAGACTAGATATCAATGACAAGAAAAAAACTGTAAGAAACACAAACACATGGAGATTAAACAACACGTTTCTAAATAACCAACAGATTACTGAAGAAATCAAAAGGGAAATGAAAAAAATTCTAGAAACAAATGACAATGAAAACACGACAACTCAAAACCTATGGGATGCAGCAAAAGCAGTTCTAAGAGGGAAGTTTATAGCAACAGAGTCCTACCTCAAGAAACACGAAAAACATCGAGTAGACAGCCTAACTTTACACATAAAACAACTGGAAAAAGAAGAACAAAGAAGCTCCAAAATTAGTAGAAGAAAAGAAATCATAAAGATCTGAGCAGAAATAAATGAAAAAGAAATGAAAGAAACAATAATAAAGATTAATAAAACTAAAAGCTGGTTCTTTGAGAAGATAAAATTGACAAGCCTTTAGCCAGACTCATCAAGAAGAAAAAAAAGATCAGAAAAAAAGAAGTAAAGCTCTCACTGTTTGCAGATGACATGACACTGTACATAGAAAACCCTAAAATAGTATTAGAAAATTACTAGAGCTAATCAGTGAATTTAGGAAAGTTGCAGGATACAAAATCAACACACAGAAATCACTTGGATTTCTATATACTAACAATGAAAAATCAGAAAGAGAAATTAAGGAATCAACCCCATTCACCATTGAAACAAAAAGAATTAAATATCTAGGAATAAACTTACCTAAGGAGACAAAAGAACTGCACACACAAAAATTAAAAGACATTAATGAAAGAAATCAAAGATGACATAAACAGATGGAGAGATAGTCCATGTCCCTGGGTAGGAAGAATCAGTATTGTGAAAATGACTATATTACCAAATGCAAAATACAGATTCAGTGTGATCCCTATCAAATTGCCAATGGCACTTTTTACAGAACTAGAACAAAAACATTCACAATTCATATGGAAACACAAATGACCCAGAATAGCCAAAGCAGTCCTGAGAACGAAGAATGGAGTTGGAAGAATCAACCTTCTTGACTTCAGATTATACTACAAAGCTACAGTCATCAGGAGAGTATGGTACTTGCACAAAAAGAGAAATATAGACCAATGGAACAACATAGAAAGCCCGAAAATAAACCCACGCACCTATGGGTACCTTATTTTTTGACAAAGGAAACAAGAATATACAATGGGGCAAAGACAGCTTCTTCAATAAATGGTGCTGGGAAAACTGGACAGCTACGTGTAAAAGAATGAAAATAGAACACTTCCTAACACCATACACAAAGATAAACTCAAAATGGATTAAAAATCTAAATGTAAGACCAGAAACTATAAAACTCTTAGAGGGAAAACATAGGCAGAACTCTCAATGACATAAATCAAAGCAAAATCCTCTATGACCCACCTCCTGGAGTAATGGAAATTAAAAAAAAGTAAACAAGTGGGACCTGGTTAAACTTAAAAGCTTTTGCACAGCAAAGGAAACTAAAAGAAAGGTGAAAAGACAACCCTCAGAATGGGAGAAAATAATAGCAAATGAAACAACTGAAAAGGATTAATTTCCAAAATATACAAGCAGCTCATACAACTCAATACCAGGAAAAGAGACAACCCAATCAAAGAGTGGGAAAAAGACCTCAGCAGACATTTCTCCAAAGAAGACATACAGATGGCTAACAAACACATGAAAAGATACTCAACATTACTCATTATTAGAGAAATGCAAATCAAAACCACAATGAGATATCACCTCACACTGGTCAGAATGGCCATCATCAAAAGTCTACAGACAATAAATACTGGAGAGGGTGTGGAGAAAAGGGAATGCTTTTGCACTGTTGGTGAAAATGTAAATTGATACAGCCACTATGGAAGATAGTATGGAGATTCCTTAAAAAGCTAGAAATAAAACCACCATGTGACCCAGCAATCTCACTTCTTGGCATATACCCTGAGGAAACCAAAATTGAAAAAGATGTATGTATCCCATTGTTCACTGCAGCACTAATTACAATAGCTAGAAAATGGAAGCAACCTAGATGTACATTGACAGATGAATGGATCAAGAAGTTGTGGTACATATACACAATGGAATATTACCCAGCCATATAAAGGAACACATTTGAGTCGGTTCTGATGAGGTGGGTGAACCTAGAACCTATTATACAGAGTGAAGTGAGTCAGAAAGAGAAAGATAAATATCGTATTCTAACACATTTATATGGAATCTAGAAAAATGGTACTGAAGAATTTATTTACAGGACAGGCATGAAGAAACAGACATAGAGAATAGACTTATGGACATGGGGAGAGGGGATGAGAGGGTCAGATGTATAGAAAGAGTAACATGGAAACTTACATTACCATATGTAAAATAGATAGCCAATGAGAATTTGCTGCATGGTTCAGGAAACTCAAACAGGGGCTCTGAATCAATCTAGAGGGGTGGGATGTGGTGGGAGATGGGAGGGAGGTTCAAAAGGGAGGGGATATATGCATACTTATGGCTGATTCATGTTGAGGTGTGACAGAAAACAACAAATTCTGTAAAGCAATTATCTCAATAGAAAAATAAATTAAAAAAAAAAAAGCAAGGGAGAAAAAAGAGGGAAAGAACCTACAGTTATTATTATTACCTAATACTTATAAAGGGCATTCTAGGTACCTGCAACTATTCTAAGCACTTTTCATAAGTTGGCTTATTAATTGCCATAACAATCATTTGAGAAACTTACATACATACATAAATATTTTTGCTATTTCTTGATTAGTTCCTTAGGAAAGAAAATTTCTTTAAAATATATAAACATTTTTAAGATCCTTCAGCTATATTACAAAGTTGCTTTTCAGAGATATGGTAGCTGTTTATCCTCAAACCAGTAGGATGTGAATGTGTCCCTCTCTCTACACTTTCACCAGCAAAGTGTTTTATCATTTTAAAAAGTGTTTTGAGTTCTGAGTGTTTTCTACTGCATCGTTATACCTTCAAGGACCTTTGAAACTTTATGCTGATATTATAAATCTACAACTGGTAAAATCTCAACGGTTACTTGTGGTAGCTACTAAACTGTTTGTACTTTGCTGGAGTGGAATCTGGGAGCTGAGTTGAGGACAGGGTGGTATCCAGAAAACAAGTGTGTGCACACATCTCTGGTGTTGAGCGGTCAAGGATGTAGAAGTACAGGATCCTCCTTGTGTCTGCTCCTCTCGGGGAAAACTCCTAAGAGCTCTAGGAGGATGTGAAACTCATGTATCTGGTGCGTGTGTGCGAGAGTGTTCAGTCACTCAGTTGTGTATGACTTTTTATGATCCCCCTGGACTGTAGCCTACTAGGCTCCTCTGTCCATGGAATTTTCCAGGTGGGTTGCCATTTCCTATTTCAGGCGATCTTCCCGACCCAGGGATCAGACCTGAGTCTCCTGCATTGACAGGTGGATTCTTTACCCCTGAGCCACCTGGGAAGCCCTCATATATCTGGTAGAGAAATGTAAAGATAGTAGACAAAGGAATCTCATATTTAAGATGCAAGGGAAACAGCTTAGACATTCATTTTGGAAAATAAAATTCATCCTGAATTGTAACAACATAGTCTTCTTGCTTGACCTCCTGAAACCTAGCAGACTCTGAAGGGAGAAGAAACAGGTAATTCAGAGTCATGATTTATTAGGTCAATGCCATGCCTAAAATTCCTAATATCCATAAAGAACCAGGCATGATCCTGGAAACTGTAAACATATAAGACACTTCTATCTGTTTTGATCAAAGGTCATAGATCTCTTTTTTCCTCCCTTTCCTCTCCCTTTTTCTCCCTCTTGCCTGTTCCCTCCCTCCCTTCCTTGAGCATTATTAGATTTTTCATATTATGAAAGTTATGCATATTTATTTTTATCATGTCAAACAATTCAGAGATGCATGAAGGAAACATTAATAATCTTCCTCTTTAATTCCCTCCTCCCCAGATAACCAATGCGAATAGTGCAGTTTGTATTTTTCCACACTTTATTTTAATGCTCTTACAACTATATAAATTTCTTCCCCATTTTTTTTTAAAATAAGATAATACAACCAAACTCTACATATTATTTGCTTTTCTGACTTAAAGACATACCATAGAAAATGCTCTAGGTCAGGATATATAAATCTCACTCAAATAATAATACCTTCATAATATTTCATCCTATGCATACATACCAGAAATTTATGTTGCCAGTCCACTATTGAGGAACACTAAAATAATTTTCAAATTTGTTCTCCTTTTCCTTTCCTCCATCCCTTCCTGTACCAACTGAACTGTAATAAATATCTGCATACAAAATTCCTTTCATACAGATATTATATTTTTATAGATTTGAATTCTAAAATACGGAATTATTAGGACAAAGGAAATACAAATTTTAATCTTCAATAGTTTGTCTTACCTCATTCAGTTACTTATTTTTTTGTTGAGCACTTTCACCTGTATTATTTAAATTGATATTTATGTCACCTTCATGCAGTAGACAAGGTGAAAGGCATTGCCTTTGCCTTGCAGGTGAACCTCAGTGAGGTTAAGTGACTTGTCCAAGGTGAAACAGTCAGCGAATGGCCGGGACCTCTTAGAGCTCTTGTGCCTCTGAGACTTGTCCTTGATCCATTAAATATTTCTTCTCTGCTCTTCCTTAGTTATATTTTTTGAAGATTCCTTAGGAAAAGAAAAAGGGCTCCATCAGAAAGATGGCCCCATTTATTTAAAGGATGCTGCTGATGAAGGGCAGGTGTGCATGTATGTGTGTCTGTGTGCATGCTCAGTCGTGGCCGACTCTTTGTGACCACATGGACTGTAGCCCGCCAGATTCCTCTGTCCATGAGATTTTCCCAGCAAGAATACTCAAGTGGGTTGCCATTTCCTTTATCAGGGGATCTTCCTGACCCAGGGATCGAACCTGTGTCTCATGCACTGTAGGTAGATTCCACTGCACCACCAGGGAAACCCAGTGAAGGACATACTGGCTTGTAATTAAAATGTTTGTCAAAGGAAAGAGAGAAGAGGTTTCTTCAAAGTTTGGTGTTGGGTTTTCAACAGTAGTTTTTAAGTTTTAAGAATTTTCAGTGTTCAGATGATTCCCTGCTTCTGGCTTCTTAGCCTAAATATCCAGCAGAATGAAGAGACAAAACTGGCCTCTGGTCACCTCCATCTTTTGTCTCTGCAACCACCCCCCACCCTCCACCCCCTGCTCCTGGAGCCTCCCCAGTGTCTGGTTTCTCACAGTTGGGAGGCTGTTGATGAACACCTGATGCCCTCTGAAGGGCTGAAGCCTCTGGGGGATGCTCGGTTTCCAAGCAAAGAGTAATCTGAGGCTCTCAGGGGAAACAAGTCTGGATTCAACACTGAGGAAAACCATGCAGAGCATGCCTCCACGCTTACTGCTCTTTTCCCTCACTAGATGTGGCCCAGTTTCTTTCCCTGCCTTCATACACCTTTGTGCCTTGGGACCTCTTTCTACTCTCTCTGTCAAAATCTGCCTGCAAAAGAGGATCTTTTATTAGTCTTTTTCTTGAGCATGACTGCCAGCCTATGGTTCTCTCTCCCTGAAGGATTTGCATTTTAACATCTCTTGGGGAAAATATTCATTGTTTAAGAATTAATGATAGGTGAGGAAGGGACTTGGGGAACAGAGAGCATTTTCAGAGTTCCTAAAATTTTTATTAGGGTAACTAGCATTTACTGAGCACTTACATTGTGGCGTGTTAATCACTCAATCAGGTCCTACTTTTTGTGACCCCGTGAACCCACCAGGCTCCTCTGTCCATGGAATTCTCCAGGCAAGAATACTGGAGTGGGTAGTCATTCCCTTCTCTATGGGACCTTCCCTAGAGAAGATTGAGGCCAGGTTTCCTACATTATGTCCTCTTCATATCCACCCTATGAGGCCTTTAATATCCCAGTTTTACCAACAAGGAAACTGAGGCTCACCCTGGTTAAGTGACTAGCTCAAAGTCATATACAATGCTTTACCAGTTTGATAAGTAATTAATGGTGGCTTTGATTGTAAGATTCACCATTATTTTATTTACACTGAGAAAAATAAATGCTGTCAGTTAAGCTAAGAAATGACTTTCCAAAATGATAAATGTGGGAAAAAATTAAATTTTGGAATCCATGGCTGTATATGACAGAACAATATAGTTTTTCTACTGTGTTACTCATGCCACAGGCAGAGTCATTTTTGATTACTATTTTATTAAGTCAGCATTCTTCAAAGTGTTTTGAAAGAGTAGTAGATATCATGGTGGAAAATGTGGGCTGAGTAAGTTTGGGAAAGTTTGCATTAAATGGAACACAATGGATTTTTCTACTGTAGGACTTCTTCAAGAGCTACAACATCAGCACGTGTTTCGTACTTCCAGGAGGAGCATTTAATGGATCCTTTGCCTTTTGGGACACATTCTGGAATACTTAGTGGTAGGTCATTTCTTTAATCTGGCAACCTGTGTATAGAAGGTCACGTTTTGTTTTGCTTAACGAATCCAGTCTTTGGAGGCTATTGCTGTGTATCAGGCATGGTGGTCCTATAACAACAAATCTGAAACAGCCTCCATCTCTAGGCAGTTTTCCTCACTTCTGGCCCACATCTTTCATTCAGTATTAATTTTAGACAACATGTTTTCTAGCACATTTGTGCACATGTGCTAAGTTGCTACAGTTGTGTCTGACTCTTTGAGACCCTCTGAACTGTAGCCCATTAGGCAGAGTGTTTTTCAAAGTGTAGTTTATTTTTGGCAGTGGACTGCAAATTTTTAAAGTAAGGCATCCCTCCCAGAAAACAGAAAATTGTTTTATATCAACATCATGGTTACTCTGGGATTTAGTGAATGTCCTGATGGATGTGAAGAGCCCTTTGCAGACTGGGAGGCACCAATTTCCACTGTCTGATTAAAAAATTGTTTTGCAGAAACTTTTTGTATAGGTCATGATTGCTTTTAGTTATAAATAACAATCTACCTGATCCTTAATCTAATGATGTTTAAGCAATAAGATGTTTGGTTGTCTAACTTCCTAAATAGAAAGAGGTTCAGAGATAGTTGGTCCAGGGTTCACATATGTCATGAGTGACCTAGACTCTTCTTTTTTGCAACCTCTCCTTCCTGCAACCCCACAGTGCTGTCTTGATGACTCATGGATGTAGGATGCTTGCTACAGTTCCAGGCATCACCTATCTGCCCAAAGCAGGAAAAGGGATAAGGTGGCACTAACCATACTCTTCCTTTTTGTTAAGAAGGCACGATGTTCACAATGTTCCTAGAAGTTCCCAGCAGCCATCTCCTACTACCTTACTAACAGAACTGCTTATATCCACAACCATACATGGCTGCAAGGGAGCTGGAGATCAGGACTTCCATGGTTATATTGTCCAAGTGATTCTCTAAGAGAGCCCTTCAGACCAATAGCATCATCATGACTTGGGAGCTTGATGGGCATGCAAATTCTTAGGCCCCACTCCAGACCTATTGAATCAGAACACCCAAGAGTAGCGACAGTGATGTGTGTGTGTGTTATTGAAATATGATTGATTTATAGTATCATATTAGTTTCAGGTGTACAACACAGTGTTTCAATATTTTTATAGATAGTACTCCATTTAAAGTTATTATACAATACTGGCTATATTTCTCTGTGATATACAATATACCTTGTGCTTATTTATTTTATATAGTAGTTTGTTGCTTATTTTATATAGTAGTCTGAACCCCTATCTTGCCCCTCCTCATTCCCCTTTCACTGGTAATCACTACTTTGTTCTCTGTATCTGTGAGACTGTTTCTATTTTGTTATATTCAATCATTTGCTTGATTTTTTAGATTCCACATATAAGTGATAACATAGAGGACTTGTCTTTCTGTGTCTGACTTATTGCACTAATCATAATGCCCTCTAGGTATACTTATGTTGTTGCAGAGAGCAAAATTTCACTCTTTTATGTGACTGAGTAACAGTCCATTGTGTGTGTGTGTTTTATTTCTATCACAACTTCTTTTTCCATTCATCTGTTGATGGACATTTTGATTGCTTCCATGTCTTGGCTATTTTAAATAGTGGTGTAATAAACATTACGATGCTTGCATCTCTTTGAGTTAGTATTTTCATTTCCTTCAGATATATACCCAGGAGTGAAATTGCTGGGTCAGATGGTAGTCCTATTTTTAGGTTTTTGAGGAATCTCCATACTGTTTTCCATAGTGATTGTACCAGTTTATATTCCCACCGACAGTGTATGAGATTTCCTTTTCTCCACATCCAACCCAATATCTTTTATTTGTGGTCTCTTTCATGATAGCCATTCTTAAAAGTATGAGGTGATATTTTATTTTCACTTTGATGGTTAGCAACGTTGAGCATTTTTTCACGTGCACGTTAGCCAACTGTGTATCTTCTTTGGAAAAATGTCTATTAGGTCTTTTGCCCATTTTAAATTTGGGTTGTTTGTTTTTCTGATACTGAGTTGTATAAGCTGGTTGTATATTTTGGATATTAACCCCTTTTTAGACCCTGTCTCACACTGTATGCAAAAATAAATTCAAAATGGATTAAAGGCCTAAATGTAAAACTGGAAACTATAAAACTCCTAGAAGGGAACATAGACAAGGTACTCTTTAAGTCGTAACAATAATTTTGTGTAGGCTTCCCTAGTGGCTCAATGGTAAAGAAACTGCCTGCAATGCAGGAGATGCTGAGGTTGATCCCTGGGTCGGGAAGATCCCCAGGAGGAAGGCATGACAACCCACTCCAATATCGTTGCCTGGAGAATCCCATGGACAGAGAAGCCTGGTAGGCTTCAGTCCTTGGGGTTGCAAAGAGTTGGACACGACTGAGCTAAGCACCAATATTATTTTAGATTTGTCTTCTCAGAGACAAAAGCTTTTGCACAGCAAAAGAAGCCATCAACAAGATGAACAGAAAATCCACTGAATGGGAGAAAATATTTGCAAAGGATATGTTCAATAAGAGATTTGTGTTTTAACAAAGTCTCTGGATAATTCTGATACTCTCGGTTTTGAGAACCACTGGCTTGAATCAATTATTTGTCGTCCATGACTGGGCTTGTTGTTGCCCTGAACAAAACTGAGATTCCCTCTGTAACGTGAAATTTATGGTTGGGTTTTGGGCAGGCATCTGTGTCTAACAGGTATATTAACCTTTGGCTGTCATATATATTGCAAACAGGGTTGATTATTATTAATGTGAAAGACTTGCATCAGAAGTCAGCATCTTTAGGCTTGAGAACTGGCACTTTATATCTGTTTGCTCTGTGATCTTGGGCAAATCACAGAACCTTTCTCAATCAGCTTCCTGCTCTTTTTAAGGAGAGATATCCTTACAGGTTTCCTATAAGAATCACTTAATACAATGAATGTAGAAGGATCCCGAAAACCCTAAGTCTTTATGAGCTGCCTCTTCCCACGTGTGGGCTGATCACTGTCTCTCTGCTCTTTAAGCATCTAGTTCAGCTCTCTTGGCCTGGCCTAGACAGTCCTTGAGCAATACTAATAGGGGCCCTGCAGGCATAGCATACTGGTTCCATCAACAAAGTCCAGATCTCCTGCTTGCTCGAGGCAGGGGGTAATGTCTAGGGGAGAGGGATGGAACAGGAGAGGGAACGTACCATGCCAGGATGAGCCTGTGTTTTATTGTTGCTGTGATTGTTCTTCTCTCGGCTTCTTACATGAGTTTCTTGAATTTAACAACCTGGAGCCTTTCAAAACAGCTTGCCAAACAGCTCACAGCCAAACAATGACAATAAAGAAGTTCGAGATGGGATACTGACAGTGGACATGGGTAGATAATTCTCTCCCACCTTCCAGCATGCTGGCACTTTCATGGTAAGAGGCAGTGGAATGGAATTTCTTTAGGATGTGCTAAACATTTTAAATGGCTAGAAGCTGTTTCTCCCAGTCTCCATGCATATAACATCACCCACTGTACTGTAATCTCAAGCATGTTTACAAGCTTTGAAAGTATAACCGTAAAGACCAACAAAGCATAGCTCTCCACAATTCAATCAGTTCACTGGCAAGGATTTGTGTAGTGCCTGGGAGAGGGCACACACTGGCATTCTGGCCAAAAAGGGCACAGAAGATGATTATTTTGATAATATATATCCCCCCTCAGGCCTCAGTGGGGTCACTGTCGTTTTCCTTTTCTGATACTGCAGCAGGTAAGGGGACTTAGCTTATGTGCATGCGTGCTAAGTCGCTTCAGCCATGTCTGATTCTGTGCGACCCCATGGACAGTAGCCCACCAGTCTCCTCTCCCTATGGGATGCTCTGGCAAGAATACTGGAGTGGGTTGCCATGCCCTCCTCCAGGGGATCTTCCTGACTCAGGGATCGAACCTGTGTCTCTTATGTCTCCTGCACTGGCAAGCAGGTTCTTTACTAGTGCCACCTGGGAAGCCAAATTGTACCATTGGCTTATGGTATAATTATACCATTTACCAATTTACCAAATTTACCAATTTGGTAAATTTACAATTTACCAGTTATACCATTTACCAAATACCGTTTACCACTTATACCATTTACCAAATCTTGGACCAGTAATTTATTTATTCAGTACCTATTTCATATTTATTGAGTACCTACAAGTGCTGAGTGCCATATGTAGTGTTGTCACACAGTGGTGAAAAACACCCTACAAAATTTCTGCCTCATGGAGGTTATGTTCTAATAAGGAAAACATACAAAAACTCCACAAATAAATAATTATGACTCATCAGAAGTCACATGAAAGAAATAGAGTGATGAGTAAGAAGGTTTCGGTGAGGCCATGTTGAACAGGGTGGTCACTGAGCTCCTTTTTGAAGACGTACATTTGCATTGAGGGTGAGTCAGCCTTATAAGGAGTCTCAGGAGAGCTTTCCAGAGGTGGGGGAGAGCCTGGCAGGTCCTAGGAATAAGAAAGGAGGCCCCTATGTCTGAAGCATGGTGAGCAAAGCAGGGTGGGGAGAATGCTGTGAAATGGGGTGGAGAGTTGAGGAAGACCCAGATCACCAAGGATTTTGAGAGCCTGGTAATGAGTCGGAAGTGTAACCAATGAGCAATGGGAATTTTTTTTTTTAATGTGGTTGATTTACGTTGTTGCGTAAAATGTGGCTGGATGATTCTCTCACAAGCTACCAACTGACGTGTAACACACAAAAGGTAGAAACAAAGCTCTTTTAGGATTCAGAGAAGGTGGAGAATTTTCCCAACCTGGGGGCAGAGAAATGCAGAATCAGAGTCTGAGTCCTAGGAAGGTAACAGTCATGATGGGCTTAACCATGTATCTCCAGAGAAAACTATAATTCAAACTGATACATGCACTCTTCTGTTCACAGCAGCACTATTCATAATAGTCAAGACATGCAAACAACTTAAACGTCCATCAGCAGATGAATGGATAAAGAAGATGAGGGGTGTGTGTAAACATACACACACACATTCATTGGACATGAACTTGGGCAAACTTTGGGAGACGGTGAGGGACAGAGAGGCTTGGCGTGCTGCAGTCCATGGTGTCGCAAAGAGTGGGACACAACTGGGTGACTGAACAACAACAACACAAAATGGACTGCTACTCAGCTCTGAAAAAGAATGAAATAATGCAATTTTCAGGAACAGGCTGATTCTAAAGATTATTATCCTAGGTGAAGTCAGAAAGAGAAAAACATCCCATGTGATATCACTTACATATGGAATCTAAAATATGACACAAATGCAACAGAAACAGACTCACAGACATAGACAACAGACTTGTGGTTGTCAAGAGGGATGGATTAGGAATTCGAGATTAGCAGATGCAAACTATTATATATTAAATGAATAAGCAACAGGGTCCTACAGTATAGCATAGGGATCCATATTTGATATCCTGTGATAAACCATAATGGAAAAGAATATGAAAAAGAATGTCTGTATGTATATAACTGAATCATTTTACTATACAGCAGAAATTAGCACAACATTGTAAATCAGCTATGCCTCAGTAAAATAAATTAAAAAAGAAAAAAATATAGGCCTGGCTAGAAGCTCACAGAGAAGGCACACACTGCAGGAAAGTGCAGCGTGTTATGTGATTGGCTTAGGGCAGAAATTCTCAGACTATAGTCTGGGGATACTTTGACGTGGGGAGTCAAAACTATTTTCATTATTTGCCTTTTTCACGCATTCCCTCATGAATGTACAGTTGAGTTTTCTAGAGGCGATATGACTTATGTATTGCAACAGACTGAATACAGAAACATATATAAGAATCCAACTATCTTCTATTAAGCCAGACATTAAAGAGCTTTGCAAAAAAGCAAAACAATCCTGTGCTTCCCAGTGGTTTTGTGTGTATGCAGTTTGGAAAACACAGTTACTTTTCATAAAAATATGTTATTTTTGTTCATGGGCTTATTGTTGGGTTGTGTTACAATAAACAATTTTTTTTTTTAGGTCTCAATTTGAATTTCTAATTCAGTGAAATTGGTAGGTAGAACCTACAAAAACCAAGCTCTTTGGGATCTTTGAGGATTTACGGGAGTGTAAAGGGGTCCTGGGACCAGGACCTGACAGTCTTAGGTATTTGTGATCTGCTGGTCTTATGTAACAGTAAAGTACAGCTAGAGTCCCAGAGAAGTGAAAGGATCTTTTAGACACAAACGTGGATTGGCTTCAATGCTTCAAGGTAGAGGGAGAGCCAGGTCCCTCTCTCTGGGCCTTCTTAGGACTGTAGGACTTGATACGTTTACATGCATCACTGTGTGGCAGCATTCTCTTGTCCAGCTCCAGGCAGGTTTATTTGCCATCACCTCCTACAGGATGGTGAGTCCTAAAGGTGGGGCTGCTCTGGCAAAGAGTCAGTTGGAACCTTTAGACAGCAAGTACAGGCCTGCTTGTTGTTCAGCGACTAAGTCATATCTGACTCTTTGCAATCCCATGGACTTCAGCACACCATGCTCCCCTGTCTTTCACCATCTCCCGGAGTTTGCTTAAACTCGTGTCCATTGAGTCAGTGATGCCATCCAACTATCTCACCTTCTGTCACCCCCTTCTCCTCCTGCCCTCAGTATTTCCCAGCATCAAGGTCTTTTCCAATGAGTAGAGTCTTCACATCAGGTGGCCAAAGTATTGGAGCTTCTGCTTTATCATCAGTCCTTCCAATGAATATTCAGGGTTGATTTCCTTTAGGATTGACTGGTCTGATCTCCTCGATATCCAGTCAGTTCAGTTCAGTTCAGTTGCTCAGTCGTGTCCGACTCCTTGAGACCCCATGGACTGCAGCATGCCAGGCTTCCCTGTCCATCCCCAGCTCCCAGAGCTTGCTCAAACTCATGTCCATCAAGTCGGTGATGCCATCCAACCATCTCATCTTGTCATCCCCTTCTCCTCCTGCCTTCAATCTTTCCCAGCATCAGGGTCTTTTCTAAGGAGTCAGTTCTTGGCATCAGGTGGCAAAATATTAGAGTGTCAGCTTCAGCATCAGTCCTTTCATTGAATATTCAGGACTGATCTCCTTTAGGATGGACTGGTTGGATCTCCTTACAGTCCAAGGGACTCTCAAGAGTCTTCTCCAACATCACAGTTCAAAAGCATCAATTCTTCGGTGCTCAGCTTTCTTTATAGTCTAACTCTCACATCCATACATGACTACTGGAAAAATTATAGCTTTGACTAGACAGGCCTTTGTTGGCAAAATAATGTCTCTGCTTTTTAATATGCTGTCTAGATTGGTCATAGCTTTTCTTCCAAGGAGCAAGTGTCTTTTAATTTCATGGCTGCAGTCACCATCTGCGGTGATTTTAGAGCCCAAGAAAATAAAGTCTGTCACTGTTTCTGTTGTCTCCCCATCTATTTGCCATGAAGTGATGGGACCAAATGCCATGATCTTAGTTTTTGAATGTGAAATTTTAAGCCAGCTTTTTCATTCTCCTCTTTCACCTTCATCATGAGGCTCTTTAGTTCCTCTTTGCTTTCTGCCATAAGGGTGGTATCATCACCATATCTGAAGTTGTTGATATTTCTCCAGGCAGTCTTGATTCCAGCTTGTGTTTCATCCAGCCCAGCATTTCACATGATATACTCCGCATATAAGTTGAATGAGCAGAGTGACAATATACATCCTTGACATACTCCTTTGCCAATTTTGAACCAGTCTGTTGTTCCATGTCCAGTTCTAACTGTTGCTTCTTGACCTGCATACAGATTTCTCAGGAAGCAGGTAAGGTGGTCTGGTATGCCCACCTCTTTAAGAATTTTCCACAATTTGTTGTGATCCATAGCCAAAGGCTTTAGCTTAGTCAGTGAAGCAGAAATAGATGTTTTTCTGGAATTCCCTTGCTTTTTCTATGACCCAACAGATGTTGGCAATTTGATCTCTGGTTCCTCTGCCTTTTCTAAATCCAGCTTGTACATCTGGAAGTTCCTGGTTCACATACTGTTGAGGCCTAGCTTGAAGAATTTTGCACATTACCATGCTAGCATGTGAAATGAGTGCAATTTTGTGGTAATTGGAAAGTATTTTTGTAATTGCCTTTCTTTGGGATTGAAATGAAAATTGATGTTTTCCAGTCCTGTGGCCATTACTGAGCTTTCCAAATTTTCTGGCATATTGAGTACAGCACTTTAATAGTATCATCGTTTAGGATTTGAAGTAGCTCAACTGGAATTCCATCACCTCTACTAGCTTTGTTCCTAGTGATGCTTCCTAAGGCCCACTTTACTTTACACCCCAGGGTATCTGGCTCTAGGTGAGTGATCGTACCATCATGGTTATCCCAGTCATTAATATCTTTTTGTACAGTTCTTCTGTGTATTCTTCTCACCTCTTCTTAATCTCTTCCACTTCTGTTAGGTCCTTGCTCTTTCTGTCCTTTATTGTGCCCATCTTTGCATGAAATGATCCCTTGGTATTTTCAGTGGTGGTGGTTTAGTCGCTAAGTCATGTCCGACTCTTGTGACCCTGTGAACAGAGGAGCCTGGTAGGCTACAGTCCATGGGATTCTCCAGGCAAGAATACTGGAGTGGGTTGCCATTTCCTTCTCCAGAGGATCTTCTCAACCCAGAAATCGAACCCAGGTCTCTTACATTGTAGGAGGATTCTTTACCAACTGAGCTACAAGGGAAGCCCTTGGTATCTTTAATTTTCTTGAAGATCTCTAGTCTTTCCCATTCTATTGTTTTCTTCTTTTTCTTTGCATTGTTCACTTACGAAGGTTTTCTCATCTCTCCTTGCTATTCTCTGGAACTCTGCATTCAGATGGGTATATTTTTCCTTTTCTCCTTTGCTTTTCACTTTTCTTCTTTTCTCAGCTATTTGTAATTCCTCCTCAGACAAACATTTTACCTTCTTACATTTCCTTTTCTTTGGGATGGTTTTGGTCACTGCCTCTTGTCCAATGTTATGAACTTCTGTCCCTAGTTCTTCAGGCACTCTATCTATGGGTTGCAAAGTGAACAACTCTCACTGCCTTTCCCGTTCTCACTTTGCTACCTGAGAGGTCTTAAAGCAGAGGCTTGTTGTATCACTTAGTTGCAATTTACTTGGATTCCTCCACTTGTGACGAGTGCTAAGTCCTCCTCGTCACTGGGATGCAGTACTGCACTGTGATTAGGTACACGAGCTTCTGTATTAACAACCTCGTTTTAATCAAGATACTTTGATTGTCTTGGGCTAGTTATTTAACTTCTCAGGGTAGTTATTTAAACTTCCTGATCTTTTTTCATTAGTGAATGGAGATGATGATATTTACCTCATACATTTATTGAAGTTATTAAATAACACAAGCTATGTAAAGTATGTAGCATAGTGCCAGTCACAAAGCAAGACCTCTAGATGGGTTCCATAGGGTAGAATTATGACCAGTGGGTTGAAACCATAGGTAGGCAAATTTCAGCTCCATAAGAGAATGCACATTAAGATGTTAGGATAGTGCTTGATATCTGATGATCGCTTGATAAGTGGTAGTTGCTGCTACTGACACAAATTTTTTCAATGTGAGTTAAAAGTTGTATGATGTAGAACTTCCTTTTGCCTAGTTGTTGTTGTTCTTCGGTCTCTAAGTCATTTCCACTCTTTGTGACCCCATGGACTGCAGCATGCCAGGCTCCTCTGTCCTCCACTATCTCCTGGAGTTTGCTGAGATTCACGTCCATTCAGTCGGTGCTGGCATCTAACCATCTCATCCTCCGCTGCCCCCTTCTCCTTTTGCCTTCAGTCTTTCCCAGCATGAAGGTCTTTTCCAATGATTTTTTTCATGGACCTAACATACATTTTGCCTAGAGTTGTCTCTGAATAAATTTGGATGTATTATATTAGATTGTTCAGTTTTTTATTCATTTGATAAACTTATCAAATGGTAACAGGTACTATTCTTGATGCTGGGGTTAAAAATTGTTTAAAAGAATTGGAAGAATATAAGTAAAGAGCAGGCAGTCAGTCAGGAGATGCTGTAGAGGAGATTCATGCATTGGGTAAGCCAAAGTAGGACTCAGAGACTTCAGAGAAACTCCTCTGCCTGGTGACTTATGAAGCTATACTCTGGTATGACAGTAACATTGCAGAATGTCAGAGCTGATATCCTACAATGACATTCAGGTTCGAGATATCACTTAGTGTGAGCGATTCCTTGCACAAATGGAGAAATTTCTCCCAGTCCAGATAATCTCTTTAATGCTATGAGCCCCAAATAATGCTGATTTAGATGGAAGGCAACAAGAAGAGGGAAGGATGATGAACTTTGGCCAGCTTTACAGTAGCCAGATCAATTGCTCAGTGAGTGGAAATATGTTGGGCTCAAAATATCCAACATGGCCCTGTATGCTACAAGGGAGGCAGTGAAGCCACATGGTTAAGAATGCCTGGTAACACTCTCAGATCTCACATTTACTAAATGTGTCACCTTGGGAAGACTTTTTAGTTTTCTGAGGTGAAATTTTCTCAACTGGAAAATAAAGAGGTAGTTAGAAATTGCATTCAGCTGGTAGGAAGAAGAAAAACCCACAAATGGTGACTTGAACAAATTAGAGTTTTACCTTTCTCACTTAAAAAGGTCAATGAATAAGCAGACCAGGGCTTGTATGGCATTTGCATAATTTAACAGTGACTCAGGATCCTTCTCCCTTTCTTCTTTGCCTTCCTTAGTGCATGGCTGCTTTCTTCATTCTAAATGTGTGGTCGTGACATGGCTGCTTCAGCTCCAATTATCATTAAAGTTTTTTTGTAGGAATATAGAGGAAACGTAGTGGCTCAGATAGTAAAGAGTCTGCCTGCAATGTGGGAAACTGGGGTTCGATCCCTGGGTCAGGAAGATCCCCTGGAGAAGGGAATGGCAACCCACTCCAGTATTCTTGCCTGGAGAATCCCAGGGACAGGGGAGCCTAGTGGGCCCCAGTCCATGGTGTCACAAAGAGTCAGATACGACTGCGCAACTAACACACAAAATGGAAGGGAAAGAAGTCAGTTTCATTTTGAAGGATGTTTCTCAAAACCCAGCTTACAAATTCTTACATTTCATGGCCAGAACTTGGCTGTGTGACCATCCCTACTTACAAGAGGTGTTGCAAGATAGAATGTTTTATCTGGGACCTCTGCAGCTCTGAATAAAATTGGAGTTCACTTAGGAAGGAAGAAAGGGATAATGGATATTGAACAAGTAGGTAGGAGTCCTCACTATAGGAGCCGAATAATATTGCCTATCCCCCTAGGTTTTGTGAGGATTAAATTGAGAAGATGCATGTAGAGCACTTAACTCAGTGCCCAGACACATAAAGAGGGTTTGTCCAAGAGAAGGTGAGAATCCCTGTCCTCAACACATTTGTCCTACAGGAGAAGAGACAGACAGACATGATGGAATAATGACATGATAATTTACTGCAAGACACGTGTAAAATCCAGTCATTTCACTGAATCACTTCAGCCTCTCTGCCCTCCTATCCATCTCAGGACTTTTGTTGTGTCCGACTGATTGAGACCCCATGGACTGCAACACACCAGGCTTCTCTGTCCATCACCAACTCCTGGAACTTGCTCAAACTCATGTCCATTGAGTCGGTGATGCCATCCAACTATCTTGTCCTCTGTCGTCCCCTTCTCCTGCCTTCAATCTTTCCCAGCATCAAGGTCTTTTCTAATGAGTCAGCCCTTTGCATCAGGTGACCAAGGTATTGGAGCTTCAGCATCAGTCCTTCCAATGAATATTCAGGATTGATTTCCTTTAGGATTGACAGGTTGGATCTCCTTGCAGTCCAAGGGACTCTCAAGAGTCTTCTCCAACACCACAGTTGAAAAGCATCAATTCTTCGGCACTCAGCTTTCTTTATAGTCCAACTCTCACATCCATACACGACTACTGGAAAAACCATAGCTTTGACTGGACAGACCTTTGTTGGCAAAGTAACGTCTCTCCTTTTTAACACATTGTCTAGGTTCATGATAGCTTTTCTTCCAAGGAACAAGCATCTTTTAATTTCATGGCTGTAGTTACTGTCCACAGTGACTTTGCTGCTGCTGCTGCTGCTAAGTCGCTTCAGTTGTGTCCAACTGTGTGTGACCCCATAGACGGCAGCCTACCAGGCTCCTCTGTCCACAGGATTCTCTAGGCAAGAATACTGGAGTGGGTTGCCCTTTCCTTCTCCAACAGTGACTTTGGAGCCCAAGAAAATAAAGTCTGTCACTGTTTCCAGTATTTCCCCGTCTATTTGCCATGAAGTGATGGGACTGGATGCCACAATCTTAGTTTTTTGAATGTTGAGTGTTAAGCCCAACTTTTTCACTCTCCTTTTTCACCTTCATCAAGAAGGTCTTTAGCTCCTCTTTGCTTTCTGCCATATGGGTGGTATCATCTGTGTATCTGAGGTTATTGATGTTTCTCCCCACAATCTTGATTCCAGCTTATGCTTCATCCAGCCCAGCATTTTGCATGATATACTCTGCATTTAAGTTAAATAAGCAGGGTGAAAATATACAGCCGAAAAATCCTATTATCTGACTCTTTTTGAGCACTTGTCATCGAGATTCTTTCTTATTGCTTTACATGCATGATCTCATTTGCCCTCAAGGCAACCCAGCGTGTGTCAGTGATATGAAGTAGGTACACTGATCTAGAAAGCGAGGCTCTTTGAGGTAAGTATCTTGCTGGAGCCACGCACTTATTAGGGGCTAGCTGTGGAAGGAACCCAGGTATGTGGGACTATGAATCTGGTGCCATGTTCTAGCCCAGGCTCTGCTACCCCCACCCCCCTCCCCAGGTCCTCAGACAAGCCCTACCCCCTCTCTGAGCCTCAGTTTCCTCTTCAGTAAAACACACTAAACTAGATGAACTTAAAGGTATTTTCTGGCTCTGGCCATTCAAGACTCTCTCCTTTGAACTGTTAAAAAAATTGGAAATAAAAAATGATTCTTATACAGGTACAAAGATAAACTCATATTAAAGATTTTATTTAACTCCTTTAGTGAAGAAACAACTGTGATATTACAACCAGTTCAAAGGAGAATCCAAAGAACAGGAGCATTTAGAAATCAGACATATTGAAATGAATTTACAGATGGAGACAGAACTAGTTTGTTTTTTTTTTTTTTTCCAACAGGGTAGGGAGGGTTTTTCTCCCACTGGAAAGAATTCATTTGCATGTCTACAGGCAAGAATTATTTGGCACTGTTATCAGTTATCTACAGTTTATAGAGTATAAACAATTCCCAGAGTCAGATCAGATAAGGTGGGAGGGCATGCTGTGGACAATATGTCATTTTCTGTTGAAACACACATTTTCCCCTATAGAACCACCAGTAGAAGTTGTCTAGTCCAGACTGCCTGATCCTGTTTCCTGCTCAGGCCTTATGTTTCTGCCTCCAACAAACATGTACTATCCTCTTCTCCCTGCTGCTTCATAGATATCTGTGCCTTTTGGGTTTGGTTTGCTTTTTTTTTTTTTAATTTTTATTGAATAGCTGGTTTACATTGTTGCATCAGTTTCCGTTGTACAGTAAAGTGAGTCAGTTATACATATGTATGTATAAATATGTATTCTTTTTGAAAAGCATTCTCTTCCATTATCAGTTATTACAAGATAGTGAGTAGAGTGGCTTCCCTCGTGGCTCAGATGGTAAAGAATCTGCCTGCAATGTGGAAGACCCAAGTTTGATCCCTGGGTTGGGAAGATCCCCTAGAGGAGGGCATGGCAACCCACTCCAGTACTCTTGCCTGGAGAATCCCATGGACAGAGGAGACTGGTGGGCTACAGTCCATGGGGTCGCAAAGAGTCGGACACGACTGAGCGACTAACACTTTCACTTTCTGTGTGCTGTGTAGCTCCGTGTTGGTTATCTATTTTATATATAGTAATGTGCATATTTTGTCCCCAAACTCCTAATTTATTCTTCCCTCCCCACTTTGGTAACCATGTTTGTTTTCTATGGCTTACTGTTTCGTTGCTTCCAGAAAGTCTTTATTGTTTAATTCTACTCTCTTTGAAGGGACCAGGAAGACCAGTTGGAGGGCGGTGACAGGTGTCATCCTTGTGGAGTGACACAACCAGGTGTGTGCTAAGTTGCTTCACTTGTGACCGACTCTTTGCTCTCCCACGGACTGTAGTCCACCAGGCTCCTCCATCTATAAGATTCTCCAGGCAAGAATACTGGAGTGGGTTGCCATTTCCTCCTCCAGGGGATCTTCCAGACCCAGGGATCAAACCTGCATCTCTTATGTCTCCTGCACTGGCAGGCAGGTTCTTTACCACTAGTGCTACTTGGGACAGAACCAGGTGGTCACACAACAAGAAGCTTCTCTAACCACTTTGCTTCCAGGGCTTGGCTCGTGTGGTGGCTCAGTCACCAAATGGTTAAGTAGCCCTGGGCAAGTAGTTGACTAAGTTTATCTGGAACATCCCAGAAAGCCCCACATAGACTGCTCTGTCTTCGAGAGCTAGGGAGAGTTTCTCTCTTTCTCTCTCTCTATCAGAGGGACTTTTGGGATGCCACATGACAGAACTGAAGTGTCTTGAGTTTAGTGCAAGATTTGATTTCCATGTGGTCTCTGTCACTAGCTGTGTGACCATGGGTTAGACTCCTCACTTAGTTTGCTTAACTGTAAAATGACGATAATCATCCATGTCTGTGGTAGGCTGAAAAATGGCCCTCCCCTAGAGGACATTCTCATCCAGTCCTTAGAACCTATGAATGAGTGTTACCTTATTTGGAAAAAGGAGCTTCATGGATGTAATTAAGGATCCTGAGAAGAGGAGATTATGCTGGATTAATCAAGCGATCTTACATGCAATCACAAATGCCCTTATAAGAGAATGGCAGAGGGAGATTCAACACACAGAAGGCGGTGATCTGAAGATGGAAGCAGTGATTGGAGTCCTGCACTGAGCAGCTGTCACCAGAAACTGAAAGAGGCAAGGAACAGATGCGTTCCTAGAGTCCTTGAAGGGGACATGACCCTGTGGGGTTTCAGACTGAAGGCCTCCAGAATTGTGAGAAATACATTTCTTGTGTTTCAGGCACCGAGTTTGTGGTCTTTTGTTACTGCAGCCCCAAGAAACTAACAGTGTCTGCTGACCTCCTGGGATTGCTGTGAAGCTCAAAGGGGAAAAATTCAACAGTGCTTTAGAAATGGTCAAATGCAAACTAGGGTTCAATGCAGGCAAACAATTGATAAGTCATGTGGAGATATCTGGGCTTCCTTGGTGGCTCAGACAGTAAAGAAACTGCCTGCAGTACAGGAGATGTGGGTTCGATCCCTGGGTGGGGAAGATCCCCTGGAACAGGGCATAGGCAACCTACTTCTACTACAGTGTTTTTGCCTGGAGGATCCCCGTGGACAGAGGAGCCTGGCAGACTATAGTCCATGGGGTTGCAAATAGTTGGACATGACTGAATGACTATCACTTGCACTTTCATGGAGATAATTCATTCACAGTTTTCACATTCACATAGAATTTTGATCAGCAATAATGAAGATTGCATGGAAAAATAAATGAAATAGTTTCTCAAGTAAAAATGATATTTCAAGCAAATATTCCCCATTGACCTCACTTTACGTTGGTCTCCTGCTGTCAGTGTAAGGGACTGAGGTCACGGCTTCTCCCTTGCGGCTGGCTTGCCAATGGGGTCATGGGATATACTGCCAGAGGGTGGATCTCTGCCTCCCCAGCACCACTGGCAACATTGAAATGGTGTTGTTACCACCAGGAGGCCTAGAGTGACAGCAAGAACAAGCAGCTTTTGTTTGGTGGGTCCCATCTCAGGGTAGAAACTGGCACAGCAGAGAGATGTTTGGATTGAGATGCCTTCACCCTGCCAGAACTCAGCGCAGCAGACTGCAGCAGCGGCAGTGCAGCACCACAGGACTGAAATGCAATGGTGAGGCCCAGCCTGCCAGAGCCAACCAAATTCCAGCAGTGCAGATGGCGAGCTGGGGAGGGTTCAGTGCCAGGAGCAGGTGGAAGGACTCAGTTTGGCCAGAACAGAGCTGTGTCCCCCCTCCACTCTCAACACACACACACATGTGTGTGTACATGCACATGCATGCACACACACAAAGTGTCCAGCCAAGATGCTCTGTAACGGGTACCAGTCCAACTTTGCTAATGTACCTCATGGACCTTTTCAGGGCTGTATCTTGCTCTTGTTTTTTCCTCAGCACTAAAGCCAAGACACTCTACTTGCCAGCGCCTCATCTGTGTCCCCTAGTTGTTGTTGCTATTTGGTTGCTAAATCCTGTCTGACTCTTTTGGAACCCCATGGACTATAGCCCGCCAGGCTCCTCTGTTCATGGGATTCTCCAGGCAAGAATACTAGAGTGGGTAGCCATTAATTCCTCCAGGGGATCTTCCCAACTTGGGGATCGAACCCGTGTCTCCTGCTTGATAGGCGAGTTCTTTACCACTGAGCCACCTAGGAGGGCCTGTGTCTGCTAGACCAGTCCTATATTCCACTTCCTTTCTCTGACATGTTCCCACCTATATGCTCTGGGAGCTCACAATGGTCACATCATTGTGTAGCTATTAATTAGTCAATTAACTGTTTACTGAGCATTGAGCACTTACTATAAATCAGGCAAGGACTTGTCTACTTGGTAGACAAAGCAGATAAGACCCCACCCTCCAGGGAGCTTGTGAGCGTGGGACAGTCTCTAAGAAAACGATCTCTCAAGGAACTCAGCGGTTGTAAATCATGATGTACTGTGGAGAGAAATATAGGGTCCTAAGAGAGAATTTTTCAGATTGGAGGAATTGGGAAGATGTCTCTGAGGAAGGGATTTTTATCTGGAGGTTTCATGGATAAGTAGGCATTCACCTGGTATACCAAACCCTTTTTTGGGTTTGATGATTATATGTGGGGTGTGCTTCCAGGAAGAATAAACAATGGGGACAAAAGCTGAACTGCATCTGAGGGACTGGAAGGAGGTGATGAGACTTCCTTGGAGTGGGTGAGCGGATAAGAGGTGGGAGATGGGAAGAAAGGCCTTTTTAAGCATCTTTATCTTTATTCAAATGATGCTCATAAGCATCTGCAGGTGGATTTGAAGCAGGAAACTGACATTATCTGGATTGACTGCTAGATGGAGAATAGGTTGGAGAAGACACAGTGGAAGCTGAGACAGTTAGGAGGCTCTAGAGAAAGGACCATAGGAAACATTGGATCCAACCTTTCCCCACATGGATGGAGTTGAACTGGTTGCCAAACCTTCCCAGTGAGTTGGCAGATGAGGCAGGACTTGAACCCTGGTTTAGTGATTTCTAGGCCAATATACTTACCTCTACACCCCACTGCATTTAAGTAAATGATTTCCTTTTCATAGAGATAGTATAATGGGTGTGTTTCCTTCAATAGCCAATGAAGACATTTTGTGGTCTCATTAAAAGTATTTCAAAGCGAGTGATAAAGGAAAATTCAACACTTATATTTTTATTAGCTTGTAACCTGACCACACGGGGATGACCACTTTAGGTTCCCCATCATGTTTAAGACAGGATTATATGTGAATCTAAGACTTAGGGCTTCCCTGGTGGCTCAGATGGTAAAGAAGCTACCTGCAATGCAGGAGACCTGGGTTTGATCCCTGGGTCGGGAAGATCCCCTGGAAAAGGAAATGGCAACCCACTCCAGTATTCTTGCCTGGAGAATTCCACGGACAGAGGGCTGCAGTCCATGGGGTCACAAAGAGTCGGGCACAACTGAATGACTAATAGACACACACATAAGACTTAGGACTGCAAAGCCAGAGAGGCACGGGTTCAAATCCCAGATCCACTGTTTATTAAGCTTTGCTCCCTTAGCAAGTTACCTGACCTCTTTGAGACTGAGTTTCTTCAACTAAAACTGAGTGTAATAACAATAGCTTTATATTGTGTTGTTTTGTTGAAAGCAAATATGTGTCTGGGATATAGTAAGTGCACAATAAATGTTGGTTATTAGCATGGTGATGATAATGTTGATCTATTTAGTCAAAGGCAGAGTATGTCTTTCTGAAAAGAGTTAATTTCATTTAAAATTAATCAGTTCTATAAAACTTATGGTCTATTATATACAAGAGTTTTTCCTAGTCATGGTTCCTATCCCCAAGGTGATTAAATTGAGGGATAAAACAATCTAAAAGTAATTCTAATAACATTTCCTTGAAGAAATCCTTAGTGAAATGGAGGTTCAGTGACAGAGGTGTGCCATCCAGCTGGTGGAATGCTGAAAGTCCTGGGGAGAAGGTGGTTCCTAAAATGTTGTTTGGAGGATGAGTAAGATTTCATTGTTTTGAAGATGTGTAGTTAACCATTTTGGATATTTTCCTTTGCACTGCAAAAGTTCTACTTGATCTCTAGAAAATTTAGAAAAAGTCAGTAAACGAAAGGAAGAAAAATCAAAATTCCCTTGTGAAGTCACCAGCTGAGTTAACTAGTTACCATGGATTTGCATACTTTTAGAACATTTTATTATGTAAGTGTATACACACACAGTTATTCAAATGGGACTGTGCTACCCTAGAGCCAGTTTATTTCTTTTTACTTCAAAACACATTTTAAATATTTTTTCACTCCATGGAATGTCTTCATTTGTATTCTTTTACAAGATGGCCACAAGAAGGGACACAGAGAGGTGCAGAAAAACAGAGCTGATTTTATTCACAAGTCCTGGAGAGTCACTGATGCACCATGAGAACGAGGGTGATGTGGGGGGAATGCCAGGGCAGCGGGCGCCGCCAGCAGGTGGGGAGCTAAGAGAGAGAGCAAGGAGCCGTGGGCCAGTGCCTTACTGGAGGTCAGGGTAGAGGATACAAGCAAATGCATGAGGGGATTTCATAGGAGTGTTTGAATGCCACTGGATCACAGTCAGATGTCCCTAGTGACTCAGATAGGAAAGAATCTGCCTACAATGCCGGAGACCCGCACTGTTCAATGCGGATCCGATCCCTGGGTTGGGAAGATCCCCAGAGAAGGGAATGGCAACCCCCTCCAGTTTTCTTGCCTAGAGAATTCCATGGGCAGAGGAGCCTGGTGGGCTACGGTCCACGGGTAGCAAAGAGTTGGACACGACTGAGCGACTGACACAGATTGCAGTCAGGAGAGGACAGAAAGGGAGCAGTGGCAGGGGGCAGCCTTCTCACTCCGGCGAGCTTGCTCGTCTGGGTACCATACTCACAGCCTGTGGGAATGTTGAGACAGCAGGAAAATATATTTTAAACTTCACAACATGTGAGCTTAGACATTTTAATGGTTACTGGGTATTTGACTCTTGGAGATCCAATAGTATGTTTAGCCAGGCTTCTATGGTTGAACATCTGCAGTGTTTCCTGTTTGTTTTTTGGTTTGTTTGTTGCCTGTACAAACAATACTACAAAAAACATAGCTGCAGCTAAATAATGCAATCACACATTATTTATTTCCTCAGGCTGATTTCTTGGCAGTAGCTTTTCTGGCCCCAAGGGGCATACCCTTTAAAAAAACTATTATATTTTCTAAGTTCTGGAAATGGTTAGCAGGCTTGCACTTTAAAAGGCACTGTGTTTGTAAGTTATTATTCGTTAAATTTTTATTAATGTCAAAATATAACATTAGTAATAATTTCTTACATTTTTGTATCATCTTCGAGTCTGAAAGCATGTTAATATACTTTCCATTTGATTTGATTCTTGCAGTAACTTTGGAGGTAGGCAGGTAGACACCATTAGTCCTCGTTTTTCAGTTACGGGAAACAGATCTCAGAGAGTGAAGTAATTTGCTTAGGGTACCACACTTTCAAGTGACAGAGCTCCTGACACTGAGCCCTGCTGCCTGTTTGTATACGGGCTGCCATCTCACCTTCTCCCCAGTGACTAGTTTATCTCTCGTGATATTAGCCTGAGAGTGTTAGACCTATCATACTCACTAGACCTGGTTTTGCAAGTTTTATACCACTTTCTCCTAACATACTTTTGACATTTATCTATTTATTAAAGTATAGTTGATTTACAATGTTATGTTAATTTCTTCTGTACAGCAAAGTGACTCAGTTTTATGTGTATATGTATTTTACATTCTTTTCCAGTATGGTTTATCTATGGGTCTTGAATATAGTTCCCTGTGCTGTATAAGTAGGACTTTGTTGTCCATCCATCCTACATGAAATGGTTTGTATCTACTAACCTCAAACTCGTAGTCCCTCCCTCCTGCTCCCCCCCACCCCACCGTGTTAACCACAAGTCTGATCTCTATGTCTGTGAGTCTGTTTCTGTTTTGTTGACAGATTCATTTGTGCCATATTTTAGATTCCACATGTAAGTGGCATAATGTAGTATTTGTCTCTTTCTGACTTACTTCACTTAGTATGATAGTCTCTAGTTGCATCCATGTTGCTGCCGCCAATGGCATTATTTCATTCTTTTTTCTGGTTGGGTAGTATTCCATTGTACCACATCTTCTTTCTCCATTTATCTGTTGATAAGCCCTAAGATTGTTTCCATGTCTTGGCTATTGTGAATAGTGCTGCTATGAACATATGGATGTGTGTATCTTTTTTTTTTTTTTTTTGAATTGTAGTTTTGTCCAGATAGGCACAGGAGTGGAATCATATGGTATGCATATTTTTAGTTTTCTGAGGAACATCCATACTGTTTTCTATAGTGGCTACAACAACTTACATTCCTACCAACAGTGTAGGAGGGTTCTTCTCTAACATTTTTTTTAAATGCCATTTAAAAAAAATGAGACATTTTTCTTGATGTTGTACTACTTTCTCAGATTATGATTGGGTAGGCATTTAGTAGGCAGTGGAGAAGGAGAGACTATTTAATATAGCAGGTGTGAAGTAGTAAAGGAGTAAAGAAGTTAAAATAAAGGCTTAAAACTAGCCACTGTCAGTCTAGCTTTGACCCACAGAAATATGTTGTTTGTCTATAGCATGTTTGAAAAATTATTTTTACTTACATTTGACCATCAGGATATTTCATATAGATATATGCATTGCTGAGTTCTCTTCACTTAGAAGTTCTGGCAAGCCTGAGCCAGGCTTCAACCTGGACCATGATTGTTTTTTCCAGATTGATTGAAATATAGTTGACATATCACAAGATGTATGTTTGAGGTGCAATGTGTTGATTTGATATATTTGCAAATAGTGATCATTTTGCAAATGATTACCACCATAGCATTAGTTGATACCTGTATTATGGCACATAATTGCCATTTCTTTTTTCCAGTGAGCATATTTAAGGCTGAGTCTTTAGGCAGTTTTAAAGTATATAATAGAGTGTTATTAACTATAATCATTATGTTGCTATATTTGGTCCCCAGAACTTATTTGTGTTATAACTGCTAGTTTGTACTCTTTGACCAGTCTCTCCCTTTTGCCTCCTCCCAACCTTGGTAACCACCATTATAGTCTCTGTTTCTATAAGTTTGGCTTTTTTAGATTCTACATATAAATGAAATCACACAATATTTGTTTTTCCCTGACTTGTTAAGTTTAGTATAATGCCCTCAAGGCCCATTTATGTTTTCAAAAATTGGCAGGATGTCCTCTTTTCTCAGCGCTTAAGAGTATTCCATTGTATGTGTTTGTGTGTTTGTATATACATACATACATTTATACCATATCTTCTTCATCCATTCGTCTATTGATGGACATGTAGGTTGTTTCCATATCTTGGCTATTGTGAATAATGCTGCATTGAATGTGGGAATAAATATATCTCTTCAAGATCCTGTTTTCATTTCCTTTGAATTATACCCAGAACTAGGATTACTGGATCATATGGTAGCTCTATTTTTAATTTTTTGAGGAACTTCCATACTATTTTCCATAATGGCTATACAAATTTACATTCCCACCAACAGTGTGCAAGGGTTCCCTTTTCTTTACTTCCTCTCAAACACTTGCTTATCTTTTGTTTTTTTGATAATAGCCATTCTAAGAGGTGTAAGGTGATATATCATTGTGGTTTTGATTTATACTTTCCTGATGGTTAGTGACAGTGAGCACCTTTCTATGTACCTGTTGGCTGTTTGGCTGTCTGTATGTCTTCTTTGTAAAAATGTCTATTCAGTTCCTCTGCTCATTTTAAAATCAGGTTTTCTTTTTTTTGCTTTTGAGTTGTATGAGTTCTTTATATATTTTGGATGTAGTTTGTTGTAGTCCCATTTGTTTACATTTCCTTTTGTTGACTTTGATTTGGAGTCATATGCAAAAAATATTACCATTAACTGTGTCAGGGCACTTACCCTCTCTATTTTCTTCTAGGAGTTTCATGGTTTCATTTAAGTCTTACATTCAAGTCTTTAATCCATTTTGAAGTGATTTTTGTGTATGGTGTAAGATAAGGGTCTTTTTTTTTTTTTGTATGCAGTTATCTAATTTTCCCAAAACCAATTATTAAGGAGACTGTCCTTTCCCTATTGTATATTCTTAGCTCCTTTGTCATAAACTAATTGACCATATGGGCTTATTTCTGGGGTGACTATTTTGTTCCATTAATCTCTGTGCCTGTTTTTATGCCAATACTATGCTGTTTTGATTGTTGTTGTTGTTTTGTCACTAAGTAGTGGCTGAACTAGTCAGTGGTAGTCACTGACTCTTTGCGACCCCATGGACTGCAGCACACCAGGCTTCCTTGTCCTCCACTCTCTCCCAGAGTTTGCTCAAGTTCATGTCCATTGAGTCCATGATGCTATCTAACCATTTCATACCCTGCTGCCCTCTTCCTCTTTTGCCTTCAGTTTTTCCCAGTATTAGGGTCTTTTCCAATGAGTTGGCTCTTTGCATCAGGTGGTCAAAGTATTGGAGCTTCAGCTTTAGCATCAGTCCTTCCAATGAATATTCAGGGTTGGTTTCCTTTAGGATTGACTGGTTTGATCTCCTTGCAATCCCAGGGACTCTTGAGAGTCTTCTCCAGTACCACAACTCAAAAGCATCAATTCTTCGGCACTCAGCCGTTTTTAGGGTCCAACTCTCACGTCTGTACCTGACTACTGGAAAAACCATAGCTTTGACTATACAGTCCTTTGTCAGCAAAGTGATGTCTTTGCTTTTTAATGTGCTGTCTAGGTTTGTCATAGCTTTCCGTCCAAGAAGCAAATGTCTTCTCACTTCATGGCTGCAGTCACTATCCGCAGTGATTTTGGAATGCAAGAAAAGCAAATCTGTCACTGCTTCTATTTTTTTCCTTTCTATTTGCCATGAAGTGGTGGGACTGGATGCCATGATCTTAGTTTTTTGAATGTTGAGTTTTAAGTCAACTTTTTAACTCTCCTCTTTCACCGTCATCAAGAGGCTCTCCAGTTCCTCTTTGCTTTCTGCCATTAGAGTGATATCATCTACATATCTGAGGTTGTTGATATTTCTCCTAGCAATCTTAATTCCAGTTTGTGACTGTTTTGATGACTACAGCTTTTAGTACAGTTTGAAATCAAGAATTTTGATGCCTCCAACTTTGTCCTTTCTCAAGATTTTTTGATTACACAGGGTCTTTTGTAGTTGCATACATATTTTAGGATTGTCTTTTTCTCTTCCTGTGAAAAGTATCATTGGGATTTTGATAGGGATCACACTGTAGATGTAATCCTGAATCTGTAGATTGCTCTCAGTAGTATGCACATTTAAACGATATCAGTTCTAATCAATGAGCATGAAATATCTTTTCGTTTATTTATGTCTTCTTCACTTTCTTTCATCAGTGTCTTACAGTTTTCAGTGTACAGATCTCTAACCGCCTTTGTTAAATTTATTCCTATAAATTTTATTCTTTTTGATGCTATTGTAAGTAGGTTTTTTTTCTGATCTTCTCTTTTTGATGATTTGTTGTTAGTATGTAGAAATTCAACTGATTTTTATATATTGATTTTGTATCTTGCAACTCTACTGAAATTGTTTATTAGCTATAACTTTTTTTGGTGGAATTTTTAGTATCTTCTATCATGTTAATTGCAAATAGAGACAATTTTATTTTTTCCATTCCAATTTGGATGCTTTTTATTTCTTTTCCTTGCCTATTTGCTCTGGCTACCATTTCCAGTAATCTGTTGAATAAAAGTGGTAAGAGTGGGCATCTGGTTCCACTCTTCTTTGGTAAGAAGAAAATCTTTCCGCTTTTCACTGTGAGTGTGATATTATTAATAGCTGTGGACTTGTCATATATGGCATTTATTGTGTTGAGATACATTCACTCTATAACCGATTTGTTTAGAGTTTTTATTATGAAAGGATGTTGAGTGTTGTCAAATGATTTTTCTGTATTTATTATTGTCTTTTTTTGTTGAGGTGGTAGATCACATTTACTGATTTGTGAATGTTGAATCATCCTGTGTCACTAGAATAAATCTCTGTTGATCATGTTGTGTACTCCTTTTAATGTACTATTGGATTCAGTCTGCTAATATTTTGTTGAGGATTTTTGCATATATGTTCATTGGGTATTGTTATTCAGTCACTAAGTTATGTCCAGCACTTTGCGACCTCCAGGCTCCCCTGTCCATGGGGTTCTCCAGGGAAGAATTTTGGAATGGGTTGCTATTTCCTTTTCCACAGAATCTCCCCATACCAGGGATTGAACTGTCTTCTGCATTGGCAAGCAAATTCTTTCCCACTGAACCACCAGGGAAGCCCTCATTGGGGATGAAAGTGAAGTCGCTCAGTCGTGTCTGACTCTTTGCGACCCCATGGACTGTAGGCTACCAGGGTCCTCTGTCCATGGGATTCTCCAGGCAAGAATACTGGAGTGGGTTGCCATTTCCTTCTCCAGGGGATCTTCCCAACCCAGGGATCGAACCCGGGTCTCCCGCTTTGCAGGCAGACGCTTTACCATCTGAGCCACCAGGGAAGCTCATTGGGGATATTGGCCTATAATTTTCTTTTCTTATAGTGTCCTTGTTTGGTTTTGGTATCATGGTAATACTGGCCTTGAAAATTGCGTTTGGAAGTATTGCCTCCTCTTCTATTTTTTCAGCAGAGTTGGAGAAGGATTGGTAATTATTTTTTAAACATTTGATTAAATTTACTATTGAATCCATCTGGCCCTAGGCTGTGGGTTTTTTTTTGGCGGGGGGGTGGAGTTTTTGATTAGTGATTCGATCTTCTTACTGTAATTTGTCTATTCAAATTTTGTATTTCTTCATGGTTCAGTCTTGGTAGATTGTATATTTATGGGAATTAATCTATTTTTTCTTTGTTGTCCAATTTGTTGGCATATAATTGTATGGTAGTCTCTTATGATTTTGTATTTTTATCTATCGTTATAATATCTCCTTTTTTCTAGTTTTATTTGAATCATCTTTCTGGGAAGCCATTAAGATTTGTCTATTTTTTAATTTTTTAAAAAGTCAGCTCTTAGATTCGTTGACCTTTCCTATTGTCTTCTTAGTCTGCCTTTCATTTATTTACCCTCTTGATCTATGTTATTTCCTTCCTTCTGCTAACTTTTGGCTTACTTCTTTCTTTGTTTTTTATTTCTTGAGGTGTGGAGTTAGGTATCAGCTGGGCCTTGATTGACTGGAGCTAGGAAATTTCTGCACCTGTTAGGGCAGAAACGTTCCAGTTTGCCTCAGGCCTCATCAGTTCAGTTCAGTCGCTCAGTCATGTCTGACTCTTTGCGACCCCATGGACTGCAGCATGCCAGGCTTCCCTGTCCATTGCCAACTCCTGGAGATTGTTCAAACTAATGTCCATCGAGTCAATGATGTCATCCACCCATCTCATCCTCTGTCATCCCCTTCTCCTCCTAGCTTCAGTTTTCCCCAGTATCAGAGTCTTTTGTAAGGAGTCAGTTCTTCGCATCAGGCCTCATCACTCTACTGTTTTTCTAAAGGTCAGTAGTCATTAAAACTATGCCTGGTATATTATTTTTTCCCAGCTGACTTTATTCCACCACTTCTGGCTGGATCTTTTAGGCATCTGAATATGAACCCCTTGGCTTAGAGTATGCATGGGGAATAGTTCATTTTGATTGGAGGCTAGAGAACATGCAGGTGAGTAGTGAGAAAGAAAACTGGAAAGGGAGCTTATGATGGAGAAAGGGAGAGTCTTGAAACCAGCCATCACACCTGGACTTTATTTTTTAGGCATAAGGAAGCCACTGAGGGATCTGAAACTCTTTTAACTGACATCCTGGTGTCCTGTCCTGGAACAGCTGCCTCCTGTTCATTTAAATGTTCTTTCCTTTTGTTGCATTTCCTCTCTGCCATCTCTGTTCCCAACAGGGAGTGTTTTCAAAAGGCTAGACAGCTGTTTACATCTCCTTTTAAACAGAGGCATTGTGGTTCTTCCCTCCCTCTAAGGACAACTTGTAAATGGCTCTCTGTGAGGAGAGCAGCCCTCCTGTCTCTGTCTGCTCCACCTCCCTGCGTGGAGGCTGGGGCAAATGGGACAGCAACACTTCACTCCACTGGTGTCCTCATTGATTTGCCGGGACTTGAGAGAGAAAAAACAAAAAAAAAAATAGAAAGGCCTTTGTTAGCTGTTGTCAAGCAGTTCCTTGGTTGAAATCCATTTGTGGAGTGACTGGCTTGTTTTATTCCTAGGCAAGGTCCTTGGATGTAACCTGGATGTGATGGAGAGACGCTCTGGTACGGAACCTTCTGTTCTTGGATGTGTATGTAGCTCATGAGCTCTATGAACCTGTTCACCTTCACCTTGCTGAGCCCTCCTTTGCTCATCTATGAGATTAGACTAATCCTTGCCTTGTCTCCAGCACAGAGTCAGCTTGAGGACCGAGTGGGAGAATATATAAGAGAAGTGCCAAGTGTTGCACAGACTAGTATGGTTACCACAAAGGTGGGATAATTGTTTTTGCGGAAAGAAATGGGTCCTGGTCCAGCACCTTAATTAAATCAAGGGGCTGAGATAATTCAAGCAGATGAATTGAAGAGGCTAGAAAAACGCTTTAGGGCAGTATATCGCTGCTAACTCAAATTTGGTGGTCCTGGTTAAAATGTAAACCTGGAAGAGGAAATGGCTACTCGCTCCAGTATTCTTGCCTGGAGAATCCCATGGACAGAGGAGCCTGGTGGGCTACAGTCCATGGAGTCACAAAGAGTCGGATATGACTGAACACGCAGGCTAAGTATATAATAACAAGGTGCTTAAATGCATGGGCTCTACCCAATGGCTTTATTTTTGAATCACACTCTTTCTGTGTGACAATAAGCCTTACTATTATTATTATTTTTTTGCAAAGCAAGCATCTTAACAACAGTATCTATGCCATGAATTTATTGTGAGAGTTAAAGAAGGCAGTATAATTCAAGGCCCTCAGCAAGGCCATGCCTGCCCTATTGTAGGTGTCAAATGAAACCTGATATTGTGAATGGTTCTTGGCTGCTATGGAGGAGAGTGAGGGGGTACAGGCCTACTGGGGAGCAGACCTGGAGAAGCAAAGCTCCTGACCTGGCGAGGGTATATAATGGAGGGTGTCCTGGGAGTAAGGGGAAGGACATAGCTCCGGGAGATGAAAGATAGGGAATTCAGATGTCACTATATCTAGGGTGTTGTCCTGGAAACCCTGTAGAGGTGATAGACTAGTGCAGTTCAACTCATTTCCTCTTGTCTCAGCAGATGCTTCCTACCCTTGATGGTGAGGAGGAGGAAGGTAGTCAGGCTCTGGCTTGGGACGAGGCAACAGTCTCTGGCGAGAAGTTTCTGCAGTGGCTTGGTGCTGAGGGATGCAGGAGGCTGGCTGCGTGGGCAAGTTATGTCAAGCTGGTTGTGGCAGGCACTGGGATTGCGGCAGCTCAGGCTTGCTAGTGGCTGTTTGCGGAAAGCATTATCACTTGCCTTTTTTTGTAAGTCTTTATTTAATTTGTTACAACATTGCCTCTTTTGTTTTATGTCCTGGTGCTTTGGTCTGTAGGGGCATGTGGGACCTTAGCTCCCAGACTAGGGGTCAAACTTGCACCCACTGCATTGGAAAGCGAAGTCTTACCCACTAGACCCCCAGGGAAGCCCCCTATCGCCTGCCTTTTTCCTACAGCCTCCCAGACATTCTCACTACAGAGCTTGTCCATTTGCCTAGACTCTCCCTCCCTTCTTCCTTGGTCTATCAGAAACATGTGCTTGTTCTTTGTCACTCAGTCCTGTCCAGCTCTTTGCAACCCCATGGACTGTAGCCCGCCAGGCTCCTCTGTCCATGGGATTTTCCAGGCAAGAATACCGGAATGGGTAGACATTCCCTTCTCCAAGGGATCTTCCCAACTCAAGGATCGAATCCAGGTATCTTATATCGCAGGCAGATTCTTTACTGTCGGAGCCATCAGAAGCATACATATCTTTTTTTTTTTTTAAGTTTAAATTAGTTTATTTATCTATATTTTAACTTTACAATATTGTATTTCTTTTGCCATGCATTGACATGAATCCACCACGGGTGTACATGTGTTCCCCTTCCAGAAGCCCCCTCCCACCTCCCTCCCCATCCCATCCCTCTGGGTCATCCCAGTGCACCAGCCCCGAGCACCCTGTATCATGCATCGAACCTGGACTCGCGATTCGTTTCACATATGTTAATTTACATGCTTCAACGCCATTCTCCCATATCATCCTGCCCTCGCCCTCTCCCATAGAGTCCATAATACTGTTCTATTTATCTGTGTCTCTTTTGATGTCTCGAATACAGGGTTATCTTTACCAATTAACTAAATACCATATATATGTGTTAGTATACTGTATTGGTGTTTTTCTTTCTGGCTTACTTCACTCTGTATAATAGGCTCCAGTTTTATCCACCTCATTAGAACTGATTCGAATGTATTCTTTTTAATGGCTGAGTAATATTCCATTGTGTATATGTACCACAGCTTCCTTATCCATTCATCTGCTGATGGGCATCTAGGTTGCTTCCATGTCCTGGCTATTATAAACAGTGCTGTGATGAACATTGGAGTACACGTGTCTCTTTCAAGTCTGGTTTCCTCAGTGTGTATGCCCAGCAGTGGGATTGCTGGGTCATATGGCAGTTCTGTTTCCAGTTTTTTGAGGAATCTCCACACTGTTCTCCATAGTGGCTGTACTAGTTTGCATTCCCACCAACAGTGTAAGAGGGTTCCCTTTTCTCCACATCCTCTCCAGCATTTATTGCTTGTAGTCTTTTGGATAGCAGCCATTCTGACTGGTGTGAAATGGTACCTCATTGTGGTTTTGATTTTCATTTCTCTGATAATGAATGATGTTGAGCATCTTTTCATGTGTTTGTTAGCTATCTGTATGTCTTCTTTGGAGAAGTGTCTGTTTAGTTCTTTGGCCCACTTTTTGATTGGGTCGTTTATTTTTCTGGAATTGAACTGCAGGAGTTGCTTGTATATTTTTGAGATTAATTGTTTGTCCGTTGCTTCATATGCTATTATTTTCTCCCATTCTGAAGGCTGTCTTTTCACCTTGCTTATAGTTTCCTTTGTTGTGCAAAAGCTTTTAATTTTAATTAGGTCCCATTTGTTTATTTTTGCTTTTATTTCCAATATTCTAGAAGCATACATATCTTAAATGAACTTTGGAAACCAAAAAAAGTACAACACATACTACACATATTGCACATGAAACCCTGTGACCCATCTCCTCCTTTACTGCTAGAACCCTCACAGGTGGAAGACCGGGAGCGGGCCCTGATGGGGCATGAAGAAGGCTCCAGTTTCAGCAAGCCTGGCCCAGCTCAGCGTCTCCCTGACCTTTGTTCTCCCCCCCTCCCTTTTTCTCCCAAGATATGCTAAATATGCAGATGCAGAGATCGACAGTCAGCTTCACTAAGTCATCAATCCACACATGTATAGTCTGCATCTGCAGATACCAGGCCCAGCATTCTTACCACCAGGAACAGTCCAGGTTAGTCTCATCAGAGACAAGGACCTGCACAGGAACAGGGAAGGGCCATGTGCTAGATGAGAGCCTAGTCCTTGTCCTGCTACATCCTCAGCTGTGTGATCTTGCTTCTGTCCTTGCGTGTTTCTGGGTTTCAGTTTGCCCATCTAAACAGTAAATATTTCATGCTCGGTGATCTCTGTGTTCCTGTCCCTGCCCCCTTGTATTCTATGATTCTGTTGAATCTATCATCTTGGTTTCCCTAAACCCCTTCACCCTCTCTTCGGAATGAAGCGCTCTTGGTAACAGCCCATATTGTGATGCTTTTCATCTGCACCTGCTAATGCAGTGTCTCTAGCTCCCAGCAAGGCCCTTCAAGCTATTTCAGAGGGCCCCCAGGGAGAGTTCCTTATGTGCTAGCAAATATATCTGGTCAGCCACTACCTGGCATCTGCCATCTCCCCCTTGTGGACAGGGCGTGATGTTCATAGCTGATGCTCTGCTGTATTCACTGGTCGGGGCTAGTTCCTTCACCAGTTTCCTCCATGCCCACAGGTGAGCCACCTCCTGCCAAGCCCTGATGTTTCCTCAGGCCCCTGTGGCCTCCAAGGGAGCCCTGTGGTGTCTCTGCTCCCACTGTGCCCTGTCAGACCCCAGGGCCACTGTAGGAATCAATTCTTACTTCTGTTAGTCAATTCTGCTCTGTTAGATTCGTCCACCAGTGTAGTGAATGTATCAAGGATCTAAGGAGCTGTCTCTGTGTGGGATTTGCAGGCAAAGTGGGAAAAAATGCACCTCTTACGTTGCTTTGTCTCCCAGTGGCTCATGGAGCTTTTAGTGAGAATTCTGTGTTTGTTTGCCCTCTAGATATAAACCTGTAAGAAGCTGGGCTGAGGAAAAACCGGAGTGTGAGATATTGCAGTGGACTCTGAATTATTCTATCTTCTAATAATAAAGGCTTGGCATTACTCTGACTTCCAGTAATAAGGCATTTGGTTAAGAAAGAACACAGATTTGGAACATTTTCACTTGGAATTTGCTTAGGGGATGCAGGGATGTCTACATTGTGTTCTAACCATATCCTTCATTCCTCGTTGCTCCCAAGGGAATTATGGTGACAACGGACTGTGGTAAGTAGAAAACAGGCATCATTTTACCTCAGTGCAGAACATGCGCAAATGGAGTGAGAGTACACAGCGGGAGTCCAAGGTCTAAAGGGAACTTTTACTTCTTCCTCTTCAAACCTGAATCTTGAGATCTGTCTGTCTGCACAGGTCAGAAGAAAGAGGTGAAGGACCTTGTCCTGAGCACTTACCATAGTACTTGGTATGGAGGAGGCAGACAATCAGTGTGTAATGGCTGACTGAATGAGGAACTCAATATAGGGAGGAAGAGAGAGAAGAGATTGAGAGCTGGGCTCAAGACAAATCCAGTATGTCTTCCTGTCAGGCTGATAGGAACTGCTCATTCTTTTCTCTTGGACTGTGTCTGATTTCCAGACTTCCCTTTGTAGGTGACTGATTTTCAGCACATATACACATGGCATGTTCCTTCCTCCTCCACTGGTGGCAGTGGGAATGCAGTCTTCACTTCTTCTGGAAATGTGTTAAGTAAACCCAGGATTAAGAACGGTGCTGGTGATTTTTGTAAATGACATCACCTACTCCTGTTAGCTTGTCATGTACAGCTGAAGTTTCTTTGTCCTTTAAGATTAGGAATTGATTGGGACAGAAGCCACAGAAAGATAGAATTTCATTCAAACGTAAAGCAGTGATTTTTAAGATCAGGTAGGTGATCCTAAAGTAGGTGATCCTACTACTACTTCTTAACCAGCCTTTAATCAGAGGCTGGATGGCTACCTGGTGAGAATATTATGGAAGATTCAAGCACCAAAAAGGAATAAAACTGATCTCTAAATTAGTGGGAGTCTAGGTTTCTTAGTTTCTTATATACTATTCTCATGATAAGTATATAAGGGTATATCATTCATACCCATGGCTTAGACTTCTTCCTTCAGCTTGATACAAAGATGGGAAGGAAGAAGAAATCCTTCGTGGCCATCAGGTCATCTAATAATCATGACTTATACTGACAAAAATGTAGTAAGGGAATTTTAGGCCATCAATTTTAGCTCACAGTCCCAGTTCAAGTATAATTTTTCTTATTCATGTCAACATCCCAGTGGATACCCTCTCTTTGTCTTAATGGCCCCTCACTGATGACCAATCATCAGTAAGATGGACTTTCTTCACATTAGACCGAAAAGTTCACAGTAGGAGAGTCCATGTCCGTTTGATATGTGGGTGCATGCCGAGTTCCTAGTGTGGCACGTGGCATGTGGTAGATGGATAATGAGTTGATTCAATCAACATATTGGTTGACTGAATACCAAGTTTCTCCACTTAAGGCTCAGTGTGCTAAATACTATGAATTCAAGGAAAGACATTTTCAGACCAATACCAGAGGTAGGAGAAATATTTCCCACTCTGTTTTAGTCCTTGACCTAGAACATCAGCTGCATCTTAAGACTGCTTGAGAGTCAAGTTATAATGAGAGAGATAAGCATGTAGTTGAATAGCTACTGAATCTTCTGAACTCAAGGTCCTATTGCATTTGATAGCAATGTAAATAATACATCAATACCTTAGGGTTTGTGTGGCTGACTGGTGAAGGGCTAATATTCCCAAATAGTGTGCATTTGAGAATACTAACTGAAGAGGAACCATTTATCCTAGGCTTATTAGGTAAGGAAGATAGAGAACTATGCTGATGAGGCTAAGTTAGAAAGTTTAGGCTTCATTAAAAGTCAATTTGGAACTTCTTTCATAGCCAAGCAGACTTGCCTTAAACTTGGCCAGCTCTTCTGCAAACGCATGTCTTTGATCCCAGAAGGATAGGCTGAGAGAGTATTAATGATTGCATGAACTCCATGCAAGCAAATGTTGACAATGTAGAATATAATGTAGTAACTGTTTCTAGAGTTTTCCAGTCTCAGGTGAATCCTCCATGCAGCTTAGTTATCCTTCCACATGTTCCAAATCATATTGCCTTTCTTGATATCTACAAGCTTATCTCATTCCATATAACTTTCTTCCTTCCTCCTTATCTCAGAGAAGAGAAATTCTTTCTCCTGGGCAAGGTTGATACCTTTGCCTGCCTTTCAGTACCAACCTTCATTACTCTCGTATAAACTTTATTCTTCCTGTTATCCACTTTGTGGTCTTATCCTCAATTGCTACCTCCATAATACTTGTGATTTTCCTTTAGTATATAAATATCATCAATCCTATATCCCCCATGAGCTACAGTTTGATTTGTTTCCTCCCCTTAATGGCCAATTTTCTTCAAAAGCAGACACTGGTTTTCAACATTTTTATCACAGCTCGTTCATGAGAACCCAATTACTCCTCTACCAATATCATGCTCTCTCCTCCCTCTCCACACACATTTAAATTGCCCCTCTTAACTGCTAATAACATCTTTCCAGGTCCTATGGATACTTCTGCCTTTTTCCTTCTCAACCTCTTGGTGGCATTTGCCATTGACCATCTCCCTTGGTTTCTGTAGCACTGCTGTTTCCTGGTTTTTCTCCTATCTCCCCAGAAGTCTTTCTTAAATAGGGATCCTTAGCCGAGACACAGAATACAGAATATGGCCTTAGGAACTATTTACTTAATTCTCCCAAGGCCACAAACATAATTAGTACCATCCTAGGTATACAGGAGAGAAGTTAAATCATTACATACAGTGGATGCTGTAGGACATCGGAGTTTAATTTTCTCCATGTCTGAGAAAGTGGCATCGTCGGCTCTCTTCATAAATTTCTTTTTTCTTCTCTCCCCACTCTGATCCCTTTCTTCTTATAATCTGAAACACTCTCCCTGCGTGACCTTTTGTAAGCCTTTGGGAGAAACTATCAATTATAATTTCATGGCTCTGAAAAGAAAACTCAAAACCACACCTCTTGTGGTAATGGCCACACCCTTGTTTCTGTTTGTCTGCTAGACAGCTCCCCTTAGATATCTCACAACTCTCTCAGATGCAGCATTCAGAACAGACTCATCATCTTTTCCCCACACTTTCTTTTCCCCTGAATGGTATCGTCATTTACCCAGATACCCAAGCTGTATCCAGAAGTCATTTAGATTGTTGATTCCATATATCCCGCCAGTGCAGTTTTTCACTAAATTCCTTGGTACTTGCTTCCTTGAGAGCTTGTGATTTATTATCTTATTCTGAATGTAATTCAGGCCCATCATGCTCAGATATCAATCAGATAGAAGCTTCCTAAGGGTTTCCTTGTTTCAAAGTAACTTTCTTTCCTTCCTCCCACTGCTAATAACCACAGAACTGTATATCTATATTCAAATATGGTTATCCCTCTTCCTGCTTAAATAATTTCAAAGTCTTCCTTCAACCCACAATGACTATAATCTGTCAGATGTATTGTGAACTCCTTACCTAGTAGGCAAGATTCTCTACAACTGGCCTTTGCCCTTTGTGTGATGTCATCATCTTCCCACACAGCATTTATCCAAACCACTTCATACACTTAACCATTCTGGCCTTTCCCTGGGATACTTGTTCATTCCATCTATCTATCATCTATCTATATGTATAACATAAGATTTACCCTCTTAACGAACTTTAAAATGTACAATATGTTATTATTGAGTTGTTTTTCAGTCTCTCAGTTGTGTCTGACTCTTTGTGGCCCCATGGACTGCTGCATGCCAGGCTTCTTTGTCCTCACTATCTCCCGGAATTTGTTCAAACTCATGCCCATTGAGTTGATGATGCCATCCAACCATCTCATCCTCTGTTGCCCCCTTCTCCTCCTGCCCTCAATCTTTCTCAGCATCAGGGTGTTTTCCAATGAGTCAGCTCTTTGCATCAGGTGACCAGAGTTTTGCAGCTTCAGCTTCAGCACCAGGTACCGTTTTGTATGGCAGATCTCTAGAGTTTATTCTTCTTGCTTGACTGAAACTTTAAGGTAGTTGACTATTAACTCCTCATTTCTCCCTCTCCCCAGACCCTGACAACCACCATTCCTTTTTCTTTTTTGGCTGCACCGCATAGCTTGCAGGATTCCAGTTCCCTGACCAGAGATTAAATCTGTGCCCTCAGCAGTGAAAGCGTGGAGTCCTAACCACTGAACTGACAGAGAATTCCCACAATTTCATTCTTTGATTCCATACATTTAACGATTTTAGATACTTAATATAAATGGAATTATACAGTATTAATCTTACTCTGTCCGGTTTATTTAACTAATCCATATTGTCATATATTGCAGAATTATTTTCCTTTTAAAGGCTGAATAATATTCTATACTTTGCATATATTTCATTTTCTTTATTTTTCTGTTGATAGACACTTAGGTTGTTTCCATGTCCTAGGGCTGTTGTGACTAATGCTGCAATGAACATGAGGATGCAGATATCTCTTTGAGATACTGATTTTATCTCCTTCAAACATATACACAGAGGTAGAATTGCTGTATCATATGGCAGTTCTGTTTTCAATTTTCTGAGGAACTTCCAAACTATTTGCTATAGGTGTTGTACAAATTTAAATTGCAACCAATAGTGTACAACGGTTCCCTTTTCTATTAATATGTATACTTGTAAGCCTGTAGTTTTCTTGTAGTATCTTTGTCTGACTTTGTTTTTGATATTCAGTCCGAAGTCAAGTCTGGCTCTTTGCAACCCCATGGAGTGCAGCACTCCAGGCTTCCCTGTCCTTCACTATCTCCCAGAGTTTGTTCAAACTCATGTCCATTGAGTCGATGATGCCATCCAACTGTTTCATTCTCCATTGTCCACTTCTAATTCTGCCTTCAATCTTTCCCAGCATCAGGATCTTTTACAATGAGAAGGATCTTCTCATTAGGTGGTCAAAGTATTGGAGCTGCAGCTTTAGCATCAGTTCTTCCAATGAATATTCAGGGTTGATTTCCTTTAGGATTGACTGGTTTGATCTCCTTGCTGTCCAAGAGATTCTCAAGAGTCTTCTCCAGCACCACAGTTTGAAAGCATCAATTCTTTGGCATGCAACCTTCTTTATGGTCCAACTCTCACATCCATACATGACTACTGGGAAAACCATAGCTATGACTATATGGACCTTTGTCAGTGAAGTGATGTCTCTGCTTTTAAATATGCTGTCTAGGTTTGTCATAGCTATTTTTCCAAGGAGCAAACATCTTTTAATTTCATGGTTGCAGTCACCATCCACAGTGATTTTCGAGCCCAGGAAAATAAAGTGTGTCACTGTTTCCATTTTTTTCCTCACCTATTTGCCACGAAGTCATGGGACCAGATGGCATGATCTTAGTTTTTTGAATGTTGAGTTTTAAGCCAGCTTTTTCACTCTCCTCTTTCACTCTCATCAAGAGGCTTTTTGTTCCTTTTCTCTTTCTGCCATAAGGGTGGTGTCATCTGCATATCTGAGGTTATTGATATTTCTCCCTGCAATCTTGATTCCAGTTTGTGCTTTATCCAGCCTGGCATTTCACATGATGTACTCTGCATATAAGTTAAATAAGCAGAGTGACAATATACAGCATTAATGTACTCCTTTCCCAGTTTTGAACCAGTCCATTGTTCCATGTCTGATTCTAATGGTTGCTTCTTGACCTGCATGCAGGTTTCTCAGGAGGCAGGTAAGGCGGTCTAGTATTCTCATCTCTTTAAGAATTTCCATAGTTTTATGTGATCCACACAGTCAAAGGCTTTAGCACAGTCAATGAAGCAGAAGTAGATGTTTTTCTGGAATTCTCTAGCTTTTTCTGTGACCCAATGGATGTTGCCAATTTGATCTCTGGTTCTTCTGCCTTTTCTAAATCCTGCTTGTACATCTGGAAGTTCTCAGTTCACATACTGTTGAAGCCTATCTTGAAGGATTTTGAGCATTACTTGGCTCGCATGTGAAATGAGTGCAATTGTGTGGGTAGTTTGAACATTCTTTGGCATTGCCCTTCTTTGGGATTGGAATGAAAACTGACCTTTTCCAGTCCCGTTGCCACTGCTGTTTTCCAAATTTGCTGGTATATTGAGTGCAGCACTTTCACAGCATCATCTTTTAGAATTTGAAACAGCTCAGCTGGAATTCTATCACCTCCACTAGCTTTGTTCCTAGTGATGCTTCTTAAGGCTCACATGACTTCACACTCCAGGATGTCTGGCTCTAGGTGAGTGATCAGACCATCATGGTTATCTGGGTCATTAAGACCTTTTTTTGTACAGCTCTTCTGTGTATTCTTTCCACCTCTTCTTAAAATCTGCCTCTATAAGGTCCATACCATAACTGTCCTTTATTGTGCTCATCTTTGCATGAAATGATCCCTTGGTATCTCTGATTTTCTTGAAGAGATCTCTAGTCTTTTCCATTCTATTGTTTTCCTCTATTTTTTTGCATTGATCACTTAAGAAGGCTTTCTTATCTCTCCTTGTTACTCTTTGGAACTCTGCATTCAGATGGGTATATCTTTCCTTCTGGCTTTTGCTTCTCTGTTCTCAGCTATTTATAAGGCCTCCTCAGACAACCATTTTGCCTTTTTGCATTTCTTTCCCTTGGGGATAGTTTTCATCACTGCCTCCTGTAAATGTTACGAACCTCTATCCATAGTTCTTTGGGTACTCTGTCTATCAGATCTAATCCCTTGAATCTATTTGTCACTTCCACTGTATAGTCATAAGTGACTTGATTTAGGTCATACCTGAATGGCCTAATGTTCTACCTACTTTCTTCAATTTAAGTCTAGATTTTGCAATAAGGAGCTCATGATATGAGCTATAGTCAGCTGCCAGTCTTCTTTTTCCTGACTGTATATACAGCTTCTCCATCATCGACTGCAAAGAATATAATCAATTTGATTTTGGTATTAATCATCTGGTGATGTCCATGTGTAGAGCCATTTCTTGTGTAGTTGGAAGAGGGTGTTTGCTATGACCAGTATGTTCTCTTGGCAAAACTCTATTAGCCTTTGCCCTGCTTCATTTTGTACTCTAAGGCCAAACTTGCCTGTTACTCTGGGTATTTCTTGACTTCCTACTTTTTCATTCCAGTCCCCTATAATGAAAAGGACAGCTTTTTTTGGTATTAGTTCTAGAAGGTCTTATAGGTCTTCATAGAACCGTTCAACTTCAGCTTCTTCAGCATTAGTCATTGGGGCACAGACTTGGATTACTGTCATATTGAATGGTTTGCCTTGGAATTGAACAGAGATCATTCTGTCATTTTTGAGATTGTATCCAAGTACTGCATCTTGGACTCTTTTGTTGACTATGATGGCTACTCCATTTCTTCTAAGGGATTCTTGCCCACAATAGTAGATACAAATGGTCATTTAAATTAAACTCACCCATTCCTGTCCACTTTAGTTCACTGATTCCTAAAATGTCGATGTTCACTCTTGCCATCTCCTGTTTGATCACTTTCAATTTACCTCGTTTTATGGACCTAACATTCCACGTTCCTATGCAATATTGTTCTTTACAGCATTAGACTTTACTTTCACCACCAGACATATCCACAACTGGGTGTTGTTTCTGCTTTGGCTCAGCCTCTTCATTATTTCTGGTGCTATTTCTCTACTCTTCTCCAGTAGCATATCGGGCATCTAGCAACCTGGGGAGTTCATCTTTCAGTGTCATATCTTTTTGTCTTTTCATACTGCTCATGGGGTTCTCAAGGTAAAAATATACCTTGGTACTATCCAAAGCTACACATATGACTCACTTGTTCTAGTGTTCTGGAAGTAAAGAATAGTCAGGCTAAGTATCTTAGCAGAATGAAGCATCTGATATTATGTTGCTATTCACCAGAAGGCACAATAGAGGAAAAGGCAACATACACCACTGTAGTGTAAATTAGTTCGTCCATTCCATTAATTTTTATTGAGAAACTATATAGAATTAGCGGAGAAGGCAATGGCACCCCACTCCAGTACCCTTGCCTGGAAAATCCCATGGACGGAGGAGCCTGGTAGGCTGCAGTCCATGGGGTCGCTACGAGTCGGACACAATTGAGCGACTTCACTTTTACTTTTCACTTTCATGCATTGGAGAAAGAAATGGCAACCCACTCCAGTGTTCTTGCCTGGAGAATCCCAGGGATGGGGGAGCCTGGTGGGCTGCCATCTATGGGGTTGCACAGAGTCGGACATGACTGAAGCGACTTAGCAGCAGCAGCAGCAGCAGCATATAGAATTAGACACTGATCTAGGTGCTAAAAGACATATAGACATAAATGAAAATGAACTATGCCTTCAAAAATATATGTGTAATCTAAAAAAGGGTACAAATGAACTAATTTACAAAATAGAAATAGAGTAATAGATATATGAAACAAACTTAAGGTTACCAGAAAATAAAATCAGGGAGGATTAAATTAGGAGACTGGAATTGACATATACACACTACTATAAAAAATAGATAATAAGGAGCTACTGTATAGCACAGGGCACTTCACTCACTACTCTGTAATGACCTATATGGGGAAAGAATCTAAAAAAGAGTGGATATATTTATATGTATAACTGACTCACTTTGCTGTATACCTGAAACTAACACAATATTGTAAACCAACTATATTCCAATTAAAAAAAGTTTCAGTCTTGGAAGGAGCTGCTACATGTCACTTTCTACTTTTCATTGTGGGTCTTTATGCCTAAATCATGAAAGAGGTGTAGATCAAAGGCTAGCGGAGGGATCCTGGAAGACTCCAGCGAGGAGATAACATTAGTCTTCAGAGATGGATGTGATGTGGAAGTACAGGGTGGGCAGTGGGAGTGAACCCTGACAAGCTGCGTTGACTCCACTAGTGCAGTTTCAAGAGTAGGTCAGATTGACTTAAATGAAGGTAGTCAGAGAGAAATGTGAAAAACAAATAAGAATAGTAAATTGGATCTTTAAGACTTAGATATGAATAAAATAGATATAGTAGAGGATACGGTCTTGTAGTTTTTAGTTGTTGGAATTTTCCTCATTAGGAGAATGAAAGACTGGGTAACACCTGAGAGGGGAACCCGATATTTGTGCTCCAACTTTTATTACTGTTACCCTGAACCCTTCCTGTTTGACCTAGCATTGGTTCATAGTCCCCACTGTGGAACTGCTAGACGAATTTAATAATGCTTACCTTACCTCTCAGGGGTGTCATGGAATTATAAATGAATACATTTCAGCCAAAGCATTAATTGGGTGTTTCAGGTAAAAGGTGCTCAATAAGTGAAAATGCTAATGCTCTTATGAATTTTCCCCCTTCTCTGTCATCCTGGGAAGCAGAAATGATGTTTACATAGCAATGTGAAACTATCTTCTTCAGCACTGTAACCTTATGGGAGGATAAAAATATGCACAGTAATAACAATAAAGCTGAATCTGAAGCATTGAGGTAGAGAGCCTGTCCACTGGATGGTTCCCTGGGGCAAGTAACTTGTAAAGCCTCTTTTAATCTTCATCAGCAGAAGAAATGGTTCTTTAAGAGAGCAGTATTAAAAAGTGGTAAAGTGCCTGTTCTTGCAGACTGACGACACCATTGACAAGCCAATAGCACTAATTTTGTTTGTTGATGATTTTCAGTAAACCATGGAAGACACAGCATCTTGTTATCTGGCACTTTTGTGGCCCTGCTAAAGTCTACTTGCCTGGTTATTTTCCTATGGAGGTTCTCCAGTCAAACACAGATATGTGAACCGTTCACTTCCATCAGGAAAGACTGTCAGCATATATTCTCCATGTTTCTGGTATTTCTGCCTATCTTTTGAGTGAGAGACAGCTACAGCTTTGTTCAGAACTATCTTTTCAAGGATGTTGGTTTAGCAAACAGCCTTAGAAAATACAGACAGCATCTCCCTTGAAGGCAGAGAAAAGATTTCTTTCTTGATCAGGAAAATGAAGATAACATCTCACTTGGGGGCAAGGATTGGGCATGTCTGCTAACCGCATTATGAAATTGGAGGTTTCCTAGGTTTGGGGTTCCTCAGCTGTCTCACAAACACATTGTGTTGGCTGCATTCACCTGGGTCCCACAAGACGTGAAGGGCAAGGGAAACTGAGGCAGACTTGAAGCTCATGCTGTCTGCTGTATTTTGAGGAACAAAGTCCTTTGTCTCTGACTCCTGGGTTCCGTCAGCATCTATGAAGTTGTGGCAGACTCAATTATTGTTTTACAAGATCTCATACTCTTCCCAGTTCTTGACGTCCTGTTTCTTATCCAAATAAAGAACTTGAAATGCTCTCACATCTTTTTTCTTTCTTTTCTTTTTTCCTTACGACTATGGGAGCTATGTGCTGCCTTAAATCAGTGCCTTGTTACAGCACCCTAGGAGAGGGAGTGCAGTAGCCTCCTGACTGCTTTCTTGCCTCTAGTCTGTCTCCACCCTTCATTCTCACTCTACACTGTTGCCAGACTCCAGTCCCTAGAGCACAGCTTTGATCACACCTCTCCTTCCCTCCTCAGCATCTAATGGCTCCCTATTGCAGGAATGAGTTATAACCCCCTTAGGTAAAATAAATACTTTCTAAAGTCAGGTTTCCGTGTCTGTCTCTGGTCCTCAGCTTTCACTCTTCCTCCTCTTTTAGCTCTGCATCCTCTGACCAAGCCAACCACCCATGGCAATCCCAGTCTGCTATTTTCTGCTTCATATCTTTGTTCATATTTCTTTTTGCCTGAAATATTCATTTTTCTCTTCAGGTCTACTCTCACAATTCTCTTTCTTTTTCATCCATGCTTAAATGCTAACTTCCTCAAGATGCCCTCTCATCTTCCACCCTGCACCCTGGACTGAAACTATAATTTTCTATCATTTTTTTTTAAAGTATCAGTGAGAGTAAAAACCATAGTGGTTTTGTTTTTTGTTTTTTGGTCGCACCATGCAGCATGTGGGGTCTTAGTTCCCACGTTCCCTGCCCTGGATGCATGGAGTTTTAACCACTGGACTGCCAGGGAAGTCTCCAAACTGTCATTTTCTCATGACACTTTTCTCATTAGAATTTTGTGTTACAGTCACCAGTGTTTGTCTTGAGTTTAGGGCAAGGTCACGATGTCCTCTTCTTTGCCTAACTTTGTCTTGCGTGTTAGTGTCTTTTGATTAGACACTCAAGGACTGGTGGTTGAATTATACCGAGTCCAGAGAGGTGGGGAGATTTGTTCAAAGCTGCATAGCAGGTAAGAAAGAATGCTTGAACCAAAATCTCTGTCTTCTGATTCTAAGCCCAGGAATCTGATTTTAAGCTAGGAATGTTTCACTCTGTGGGGTGCCTGATTTTGGCATTCTATACCTTTAAGGAGTTGACAATTATATACTGGAGGTGAAGCTGTTTATTACAAAGGTCAGATATTAAAATCTAATCCAGAACTTTACTATCATATATTATTTATTTTGATTCTACCTATAAATTCACAAATGAAAACCAATAGTGTAGACATTAATTGTGGACAAGTGTTGTGGGAGGAGTGGCTTTCCACAGGTCTCTATAAGTGAGCTCTAGCCCTGCCCAACTTGGCTGGTAGCCAAGTTCTTGGAACAGTCCTTACTCTGCCCTCCTTGCCTGTTGGGGAGCGGAGTAAAGCAGCTGACAAAACTGCCCCAGGACAAATCCGCTGACATCCCAGTCTGTTTAGGAGCAGGGGAAGGAGGCTGATTTCATCATGCTGTTTTGCAGAAAGAAAGAAATATGGTCTTTCCTTGGGCTGTGTCTTCCATGGGAGATGAAGACTGCCTGACTTGTGGTCAGTCCTTCACTGCCTGGTGTCCCCAGTGGAGAGGTGATAATTCTCCCAAAGTGCAATGTTCTTGGCCATGAGCATCTTTTGCCGTTGATGAAACAGCGAGTTGGTTCTCTGACGGTAACAGTCACTGGATGTTTGCCACAGGCTCACCCACAGACTGTTGGAGCAGCAAGAAACCTCGGGTCTTGTCTAGCTCAAACCCCATCCTTTACTTATAAGGCAACTGAGGTCAGAGAGGACTCTTGACTCTCATATCTTCTCCATTCCCATCCCAAGGCCATCGTCTTCAAGGTGACCTTGAAAGGAGAGGGTGACATTGATTTGGACCATCAAGGATAGAGAAACACCACAGAAATAGTCCAGGAATTCACAGGGTGTATGCTGTGGGTGGGCACACCTCTTGCTAAGAAAAATGGACTACATTCCCAGAAGAGAAAAGACCAAGACATAGATCTTAAAACAGAGGTAATTCATAGAACTTGTAACCCAGATAGGAGAGCTTTTTTAAAAGAACAAATTAAGAAGCATTGCTTGCTCTCTGAATGAAAAGCTGGAAAGGGGTGACAGGGCGAACATGAGGAACTGACTCTGCAGACTTATAAAGACTTCAGCACTACTCTATGCTGTGTTATGTTTATTAGGGAGAGTCTGGGGGAGCTTTTGTCCATGCCCCAAATCACAATGGGAGCAGTGTAATGTCTGTCATTAAAATTTGAAGGTAGATAAACAGTAAATATTTCCAGGGATAATTACTTAGAGCTGGGGAAACCTCAGAGTGTTGGAAGTTCCAGCTCCTGTTGGATCTGCGCCATAGATCCGGGGGTATTTATATAAAGCTTATCCGAGTCATCTGAGCAGCAGAGGTAGGTACGATTTGGCAGGCGCTCTTCACATGGTTGTGTCTGAGAGGTTTAATAATAGCAATTAAAAAAAACCTTTCCTAAGGAGACATTTATTACTGGCAGAATCACTCTTCCCTGCTCCCTCTGGCCAGCACTTCTACCCCATCAGTCCTCATTTATAAATCGCTACAAAACCAGCAAAACCTGGTTTGCAAGATGAACATTTTCCCATGGAATTTGCTCTTTATTTTGGTGGTGGTGGTGGTGGGGATTCTGTATCCACTGGAATTTTTTAGCAACTGAACCAAGGGCATGGCTGTTTGTTCTTGAGTATTTCAAATTGGAGTTGTATTCATTAAATGCTCTTACATCCTTATCATATAGAAAACATATAGCAAAATGAAAGATCTCTACCAACCAAGAGACTCTGAATTCAGAACCACTTCCGCCCCCCACCATCATCATATGGGGATTTAACCTTGAGCCAGTCACTTTAAAACCCGAGTCTGAGCTTTGCCATCTACAGAATAAGAAGATGGATCAGATAATCATGAAGATATTTTCCAGTACTAAAATACACACAGCCACAGCCAGAGCTGGAATGGGTGTTAGCTGTTTTGCAGTTTGCTTTGTAGATAGGGCAGTGGGATTGAATGGGACAGTCACCTTACCTCTTAGGATATCAAGTTTAGCAAAGGAAGAAATCTACAAAAGAGGTGGTTGTGTTACCACTCAGAACAATAATTTATGCACTTTTTAGATATGTGGTCCAGAAGCAAAATCACACTTTAGAATTAGATATTTCTGGAAGGCTCCATGAAAGAGAAGTGGGACTTGCTAGAAGAAAGGAAAAAATGGTAGGTTTGGACAGCTTCAGCAAAGACATTGAGATGGGGATGTGGCAGGCTTGTGTGAACTTGATATACATCGAGGCAGCGTGTCCTGAACTACAGGCTGTGTGTCTCTGCTGGTACTTCCACCATAGTTTTAAGTGGTACATCAACTGGGTCTTCAATAATGTAGAAACGTGTTATGAGACTTATTTTCTTTTCAATTCTCCTTTAATCCATCTCATCATGTCAGGGAGAAAGACTCACATTTGTGCTAATATATTTTTAAGACCCCCAGTAACTCCTTCCTACCTTTCTCTTTAACTAAAGAAAGATCGAGTCTTAGGCTCAGAAACACCTTCAGCACCAATGCCTCTTAAATATAATAACTTTATCTTGTTCTTTTATTTATTTTGAAGTTTCTATTGAACTTCAAGCAATAGTTTTTCCATTTATGTAGTGATGTCAAACTTCCTTTTTGAATGATTTCCACGGCAAATATTGTCATTTTGAATTAAAATAGTAAGTAAATAACCATGCAAGTAGTATAAGGGTCTAGAAAAATCCAGAGTGTGACATGGAAGTGGTGTCATTTGGGAACCCCCGAGGTGCTTGTTAAAGAGCCTGGGCTCCTGGAACAAGTCAGGCCTGGGTTCTAACCCTTCCTTTGATGTTTACTAGCTTTGTGATATTGAGCCTGATCTTAAGGGTTCCTTGGAGGAAGAAGAATGAAGAAGGACAATGATGGCTCTGGGAAAGTGTTTACAGGATTAGCTCATAAGGTAAAGAAACTGCCTACAATGCAGGGGACCCGGGTTCGATCCCTGGGTCTGGAAATTCTTCTGGAAAAGGGAATGGCAACCCAGTACAGTATTCTGGCCTGGAGGATCCCATGGACAGAGGAGCCTGGTGGGCTACAGTCCATAGGGTCGCAAAGACCTGGACATGACCGAGCGACTAACACTGCTCTACTACACCATGATGTGAACACAGCTGTTTTCATGCTTGTCCTTTCCACAAGTTCTGCCCCTTTGGAAACAGATGCTTTCCCTTAGCCCCTGGCCCACCTACCTTCAGGGCTGGGCTGTTTTTATTCTCCTTTCATGCCGTTTGTCTTCAGTGAGGCCCCTGCATTCTACGGAAGGAAAGTTGTCTTAGCATGGGGAAAAGAACTGTGGACGTGAACCTGAGAGGCTAAACGTTGAACACAGGATCTACTATTTACTGACTACTGATATTTCAGAAAAAAGTCACATAACCTCTCTGACTTTAACATTGATGTTAATAAAATGGAGATGACTGTATCACTCTCCAGGGTTCTTGTGAGAATGACATCAGTGCACAGGACATTCCCGGCACACAGTAGGTCTTCAATAAATGGCTGTTACCTCTCCTCAGGCATGTATCTCGTAGAACCTATCAGCTTATCTTGTTGGAGTGCCTGTCTATTTCATTAATGCTACGATATCACTAGAGACGCAAATTTTCCTGTAGGCAGCTAAATTTCTCAGGCGAAAACTGTAGGCTGTTAAAAATGCTCAGCACGACTGGCCAAAAGGGCATTTCAACAAACTGTTCTGCAACCTTGTCTGGCAGATTCTTGACACTGGCATGATCTTGACTCTACAATTTTCCCCTTCTGACTCCTGACCTACAGGAAAAAAAAAACCTATGGAGACATCTAAATCTAAAGCTTTATATTATGCGCTATATGTAGCAATCTCACTTTCTGGATACATTGCATATTCTCAGATCTTTTTCAGTTACAAGTGGTAGAAATGGGATACAGTAGGATAAATGGAAACAGGGAACTTTTCAACCCCTGTAAATTAAAAAGAGGATGTATCTGAGTCATGTAGCTGGAAAATCTGGGGATTGTTGGCTTCAGGCATGGCTAGATCCTGGTGCTCAATGATATTATCAGAATTGATGAGTAATACTAATGTGATCTTACCCTTGATCATCTAAACAGAGTAGCAAATGCCGTGGTAGACATATGAGATATTAGAGTGTTAGCAACACTGCCGTGATTGCCTACTCTGTGGCATCATCATTCCTAGTGGAAGACAATGGCTGGATACTCACCATGTCAACAGCTAACTAGTCCATTGGTCATGGTTAGAGATGTAGGGTGGTTTATACTGTGAAGGAAAAACTGAAAATCTAAAATCCCACAGGAGCGTCAAAATGCCAAGATATATTCCCATTTTTGTAAGAATATAAAATGCTATGATATTAGGGCTCAAAATGCCAAAGGGAACCAAGCTTTCTCCTTGGTTTTATGGGAGATACAATTGAGGCTCAGAGAAGCCAAGTGACTTTCCCAAAATTGTATAGTAATGCAAAGATATATCTGGCTTTATAACACAGACTTCCTGGGTCTCAGTTGAATATACCCTTTTCTTCTATATTTTGCTACACTTCTGAGTGGCTTAGCCTCCAGCTTGCTGAATCTGGCTGTCTCTCTTATTTAACCTAAATGCATCTGCTCAGGGCTTAGGCTCCTCTGAAAACTTTTAGCCTGCCCCAAGTGGACCTCTGCCCTGGGACACAAGCCAAGGCAAGACACGAGGAGTCTGCTAAGTGGGGCAGTGCTGACCAGACAGACCCAGGCAGAGGGAGAGCTGGAGGGCAGAAGGCGCTCTCCAACGTTCTGAGACTTTTGTCTTTTCTAAGGAGAGGCCATGGGAACTGTGTTGCTGAGATGGTTCTGGCTTATGCCCCTTTTGCTTGCTTAAGGATTACTCTTCTCGTTTACACTCTCAAAAGTGTCACCCACTAAGTGGTAACCCGTTGGCAAGCCCATTGATTCCAACTCTTGGACTTCTGGACCCTGGCTCCTCTCTGCAAAAGTCCTAGTAGTTCAGACTCCCAGAGGTTTGCCTCTGTGTACATTTTTGACTCCTGGCGTCAGGATTTGGAGGTTAATCTTTTCGAGAGAACTAGTACATTCTTTTCAATTATAGCTGAGGAAATCAAGGCTTAGAGATGTTAGGTAACTTGCATAAGATTGCTGACCAGGAATTGACCTTTGATTCCTCATTCAATAATCTTTACATTAGATCTTGCTGCCTATGCTTGTCCCTTGGGCCTTGATGACTTCCTCTGTCTAATCTTGGACTTGCCTCACATTTTGTTGTTTCTTCGGTAGTGACAGGAGAGGACCACCTGACTGTATGTCCATTTTAACCCTTGGTCAGCACTGTTACTTGTATATCTCTGGGTTTCTGGCTACCTGCTCACACATGGCTGCTATTTTTAAAGCAATGCTAGTGGGCTCAGATGTTCCAGTGCATAGTATAGTGGCAAGTACATGCTTGCAATTTACGGTGGAGTCACACCATATGTGTGGTCAAGTTTCTTTTTTTTTTTCATTATTACTTTTAAAGATTTTTATGTATTTATTTTATTTGGATGCACTGGGTCTTAGCTGTGGCATGTGGGATCTAGTTCTCTGACCAGGGAATGAACCCAAACCCCCTGCATTGGCAGTGTGGAGTCTTAACCACTGGACCACCGGGGAAGTCCCTGTGGTCAAGCTTTAAAATCAACGTGTAAGTAGAAAATTTTACATAATAAAAATGATCCTAGAAAATACTTTAAGTTGTCTATAATGTTCAAAAATAATTCCATCTCTTCCATTATTGGGCACAGCCAGTTTGTCCTTGAGCATTGGAACAGATGTCTATTTCTTTGGTTGAGCCCCACGTGAAATGGTTGCCTTGTGTTTAGAAACCATTAATACCAAAATAATACTGTGTCTTTAAGCAAAACAGTCATGGTCATCTTGCTAAGATGCCCATGCTCAGAGAGGGCTACAGGGACAGACACTGCCTCAGGGACCAGCAGGTTAATGTCTCTCACCTCATGCTCACGGAGGGGCACGCTCTTGCTGGGGGGAATGGCAGGGACATCTCTCAACTATTTAAATTCTCTCTCTTTCTCTGCCGAACACATGCCAGTGAATTAATGTATATTAATTATGCATATTGCATAAGTCTACTCTACATGATTGGTAATATGAAAAATCAAAGGTATCCGGAAGTCCATAGCACTTTTGATGCTTGAGGTTAAGGCTCAAGAAGATACCCCAAGGATTCTTCCTTAGTTTTGTGTTTACTGCTCTCCATACTCTTTTTTCCTTTTGTTTAGCTAATCTTTCTCTAGTGAACTGCAAACACTTTGTGCCTGGAATCATGTCCAAAGTATTTGTCTTCTCTCCATACGTGTGCCATAATGCTGAGCTCAGATCCAATACATCATTGCTCTGTGATAGCCTTATTGAAGGCATTTTGGTAAAGTGAGTGGACCATGGGCTTTGGATTTAGGAAGCCCTGGCTACAGATCCCAGCCCCCCACTCTTCCAGCTGTACGATCAACTTGCTAAGGTTTTGTTCCCTCAGTTGAATAGATTAGATAGCCATACCTAGTTTTAAAGTTTTGTGGGCACTTAGACACGCTATGTCAGGATGCTTGGCATATGGTGGGGTTAAATAATTGTTCAGTGCTCAGATTACTATTGTTAATTGTGTTGGAAGAGCATGGTCTCTCCTGGTTCTCTCTTAGACAGTTTCTTAAGCATCTGGACTAGAATCCCAAGACCCTGGGACTCTGGTCCTCCTTTTGTCACTTATTACTCTCAGTAACTAAAACCTCACTAATGAGCTCAGGAGCCTCAGCAAACTCATTTGACTTCTTGGGGCTTCTGTTTCATCACTTGTCAAGAAGCGCTGATAATTAGTCCAGTTTCTCCCTTCCTGGATTTTTGTTAGATGTTTCACACGAGAAAAAGCATACACAAAAGTCTGTTGTGATTGGGAGGATGTGGGTCCATAGAAAAGCCTGGGTTTGAGGTCCAGCACACTGACCTCCAGCAAGAGAGCCTCTTTGCTCACCCCCACCTACCTCTGCAGGTTATTTTGATACATTAAAGAGAGGATGAATGTGAAAGTAGGTTATAACCTCTGAAACAGTACATTCATGTAAAGAACGATTGTGTCATTATTAATAAAAACATTAAATGCTCTTAAATACCAGGGGCATTAGCAGCATCATCCCTCAAAGGAGAAATGATATCACGGGACTCCTTGAACTGTTTAAAGATCCTTTTGGACTAATTTTGTCCTGGGAGGAGAGAGGGGTTTAGGAAGACCTCACTTTGGCTCCGCGGAGTCTCTCTGGGTTAGGAGTGATGTTTTCATTTTTGTTTGGTATTATGTTCTGAGGAGTTGGCAGCAGGTCTAATTAATGCCATCAAAAGCATGACATTTAATTAACTAAATCACATGTTGAGCCTAATGATAACATATTTCAGCACCCAGCGGGCGATGATGGTCTCTTGGGCCATTTCTAAGGAGGCCTGTGATTTGATAAAGAGAAACTCTTCTCAGCTAAATCAGAGATCCCCTGAGAGCAGGCAGAGAAGGCACAGCAAGAGTGCAGATTGGGCGCCTTCTCTTATCTCCCAGACCGGCTTGGAGAAACCCAGGAACAAAGAAGAGAAATGGCAGAGAGGAACGGGGCCGCTGAACTTCATCTTTGTCTTTTAAGAGAGTTGGTTAGAAATCTAGAGGCAAAGAGGAACAAACGTTAAGTTTCTCAATCGCCTATCCCGCGCCTTGGTTGTTCCAATTCCCGCTGGCAAACGAAGCAGGGAAAACAAAGCAAGACAGAGGAGGACCTGGCAGGGGGCTGTCTGAAGCGATTGCCAAGTTAACAGTCCCTCCAAGCAGCCAAGTACGTGGACGTGGGGGCCCTCTGCTGGACACTGGAGAATCTACAGTGATGCTTATCTGGGCGCTCACTCAGGGGGCAAGGAGCCTCTCAGTCTGGAGTTAAACCTCTGGAGTAGAATTCTCAGGGTCTCATCAGTCACAGTAGAGCCCACCAAGTTGCCCCAAAGAAATGGATTTTTAGGTCATTCTATGTCTTGGTTTATGCACATCTCACTGCTTTTCTATCCTATTTCCATTATGTTCACTGAGACACTCATATCGCTTTAAATTCCACCATATGCAGTTCTTTTTCCTTTTGGCGCCTTTGTAATACATTCAGTGAAATGACTTGTATATGGCATCCCAAACTACATTAAGGTGGGTCATCTAATTTAAGCACTACTTTTAGAGAAATTTAATTATAGAGAAGAGTCAAAGAGAGGCTTAGGGAGGTGAAGTGACCTGACCAAAGTGACCCAGCACATCAGTGGTGAGACTGCCTGACTTCCATCTCCTCCCGTTTTTCTTGAGGTGCTGTCTCCCGCTCTGGACCTCACGGTGTGTGTGAGGGGTTATGGGGAACCTTGGAGGAAGACGGTATATCCAGAGGGCTCAGGTTCTGGAGACAGACGTTCTGGGTTTGAATCCTTGCTTTACCTGTGTTAGCTGTGTGACATTGGGCAGGGCGCCTGACCTCTTGGTGCCTCAGTGTTCTCATCCAACAGGGTGGGTGTAGGGTTGAATAATGTAAAGCAGGCAAAGCGCTCAGTACAGTGTTTGGCGCATAGCAGGTACTCCATACTTGTCATTACTTCTGCTGTGACTGCTCAGTAGTATTGGTTGGAAGAGGTTATCCATGGTTTTATAAGGGAACTACTATTTTAGGTACCTAGGAATAGCCTATTTTTTTTTTAACAAGAACCATGAAAGACTGCCTTCCTCCCAATGTAGGGACATTCATGGTTGAGTTTTAGGAAAATTACATATGTCACTGAGGTTCCTTGAGAGAACAGTGGAGTTGAGGATGAGACTGGCAAAGCAGGTTGATCCTAAATGGTTGGTGGCCTCCAATGGTGGCAGCTTGGCTGTTTCCTGCAGTTGGTGGGGAGATGTGGCTGATTCCAGCAGGGCAGTTTTCCATGTCTGTTGAATGATTTCTTTTTCCTGCTCCTCTGATGCACAGGCTCTCAGGAGCCCGAATTGCGGCTGTCCCCATCATGTGTGCCTGCACGTGCTCACATGCACAGGAACAGACCTGCTACTGGGGTGGTGGTGATAATCAGTATCCCAATCACCTTGAGGTTGTCGCCAAGGAACCTGGAGTCACTTGCAGCCATGTCAGAAAGAGGAATGACCCGGGCCGTCATGGTTGGCTGCTGGCAGGGGCTTTTCACTTCCAGATTGAGTGGCTGTTCCCTTGTATGGATATCTCTGACATGGGTGCAAAGATGCTGAGGATGGGGAGGAGAGGCGGCAAGAGGCTGCTTGTGTGTAGAGAGAGGAGAAAGACTCCTTCCTGAAACTGCTTTCAGGCCTGTCCCCAGGAAAGGGGCAGTTGGGCACTTTAGCAGAGGTTGCCTCTGCCTTCTCACTCCTGTTGCTGATTCCAGATGACCGGATCCCTACCTCTTTCCTTTGCTTGCTCGGTATTTTATCTCCTGGATTTTGCCAATTCTTATTTGCTGGGACGAGCAGAGATGTGGCTGAGAGGAAACAGGGAGAAGCCTGATGGATGTTGCAAATGAAAAATCAGTGGAATTTGGCCTTTGGGTGGTGCAGTCCCCAGTACCCCCACCAGGGCTCAGTGGGATGTGTCCTGGTGGCCCTCTTGGTTAGAGCTGGCAAACTGGCAGCCCTGCAGGCTACTTGGGGGTGGTTTTGGCTTGGCACCAGGGTGCATTTTTTTCAGTATTTAGAATGAGATGGCAAGATTTTAAAATTGAGTTTTTTGATATAAAAATAGGGATTCCAGCTCCTCTTGAAAACCAGGCCATTTGGTGACACTGGTCTACATTTACCCTTAGCACCAGTCTGCAAGGAATAGATAGATTCTGCCCTGCTCTAAGTAGAGCAAGACCTCTTGAGTTCCCCACCATCCCCACCTGGTCCCTTGACCATTAACTTGACTGGCCTGGCCCTGTCAGTGTGAGTTTGTGAGCCCCGATGTGGGCCAACCTCTTCATTTTAAAAGCGAAAGCCCAGAGGCTCAGAGAGGGACTGTGATTCACCCAAGGTCACACGGCTTCCCTTTTCATGATATGATTTGAAGGGTAGTAGAAAATACTTTTTTTCTCACTTCCTTGTGAAAAATCAACCTCCCATCCTTGCCATCTGTTCCATAGAAGCCTTCAGTGGGTCCAGGGAAGAAATATTCAGCCATATTGCATATCTGGCCTCGTTTACATCTCACTTCTGCTGCTTCTACTTGCTGGACAGTCAACCTCTCAGGCTCAGGTAGGAGGACGGTGTCACCTCTGGGAGCTGGGTAGTAGAGTCAGAGGCCTGGAATCCTCAGCTCTAGTCCGAGCCTAAGTCTCCTCATCGGGCAGAGGGAGGTCATACCCTCGGGAGGTTTTTGTGAAAATGAAAACAAAGTGCAGGATGTGACTTGCATCATAGTAATCACACTGGCAAAAAAAAAAAAAATAGTAACCAACATTGTAACGTATTATTCTAGACGGACTCAGAGCTGAAGGTGCCCCAAGAGATCGTATTGTCCAACCGGCTGGCTCACTTTTATGGTTAGAGCTCTAACACATGCTCTCGGGAAAAATCAAAGGGTGGATAAGAATGTAAAGTGCCGTGTAAAAGGCTTTCTCCCTCTCATCACCTACAACTCAGTTTCATATCCCCAGAGGCAATCACCGTTTGGTTTCCTGTGTATCCTTCCAGAAGTTTTATTTGCATACACCGCATAGATAACTTGCCTTCCATATTTTGACACAAATGCAATCAGACTACTCATGCTGTTCAGATACCTGCATTTTTATTTAACGGTATGTAGTAGATCTCTTTTTGTGTCAGTGCATATGGATATCTTTTTTTTTTTTTCTTTTCATTTTCAGTGGCTGCTTTTTCACAGGAAAATTATACAATAGCTCATGGGTCAAGAAATTTATTCGGTGAAGAGCCAGTATTTTAGGCTCTGTGGGTCATAGGGTCTCTGTACCATCACCCCCTCCTCTTCCTTCTTCTTCTGACAATGTTTTAGAAACAGGAAGACTATTCACAGCTCACAAGCCATCCCCAAACAGACCGCGGCCAGATTTAGTCCATGGCTGTAGATCATTTATGGAGTCCCTTGGGTGGCCACATAGGCTTCTACTCTCAACAAGGCTGCAATGGATGTCTTCGTGCTACATCTTTCAGCAGCTGTTGAGTTTATTTGGAGGATGAATTCATCAGAGTGCAACTGCTGGGATGTACTTTTGAGTCATGACAGATATTGTCCCAGCCTCCTCATTTTAAAGATAGTTTCAGAAATCCAGTGAGAGTCCAGAGCCCCCAGCATATCAGTGGCAGAAGATGGACTTGAAATGACTTCCCCAGCCCTTCACCAGGGTGCTGTCCCCCATAGTTCAGGCCCTGTCCCTGACTGAGACCTCACATGGAACTTGTTTTGGGACATGGAGTCAGAAAGGTCCAGGTTCCCTCAAGCCACACAGCAGGATTACAGCAACCAGGAACCTGAATGTTCTCAGATCCTTTCTCCTTTCTGCTTCTTATTTCTGCTCTAGGCATCCTTGTTCCTGCTTTAGATCCATTGTTTTCTGTGATGAGGGGCTGTGATCACAGCTATGCTGTACTGACTGCCAGCAGCTCCAAAGTCAATTTGTAGCATCACCGTGGCCAGAAGGAAAGAAGCCTGTATCACAAAGAAGGCTTTGGCTGCAAGTAACAGTAAACTCAGGCACAAAATAATTTAAATAAAAAGGGAATTTATTATGCCACATAAGAGGTATTCTGGTCAACACACAGTCAGTGTGTGGTGAGTCCTCATGGACCCTGAGTCTTCCCATTTCCTATTTTTATCTTCAGTGTTGGCTTCATCTTTTTTTTCTTTAGATTGAAGTATAATGGTTACACAATAAAGTTATAGTTGTATGATATAGTGATTAACAATTTTTAAAATTTGTACTCCATTTATAGTTATTATAAAACAACTATATTCCCTGTGTTGTATCCTGGTAGTTAATTTTATACCTAATAGTTTGTTTCTCTTACTTCCGTCCCCTATTTTGCCTCTCTCCCCTTTCCTCTTCCTACTGGTAATCACTGTTTTGTTCCCTCTATCTGTGAGTCTTTTTTTTTACAGTCACTAGTTTGTTGCATATTTTACATTCCACACATTACTTATATCATACACTATTTATCTTTCTCCGTCTGACTTATTTCATTAACATAATATCCTTCAAGTCTATCTGTGTTGTTACAAATTGCAATATTTTATTATTTTTAATGGCTAATATTTCATTGTATGGCTTCCAGGTGGCTCAGTGGTAAAGAATCTGCCTGCTAGTGCAGGAGATGTAGTTTTGATACCTGAGTTGGGAAGATCCCCTGGAGGAGGAAATGGCAACCCACTTTAGTATTCTTGCCTGAAAAATCCTATGGATAGAGGAGGACACAACTGAGTGACTAAGCACGTTCCATTGTGTGTGTGTGTGTGTGTGTGTGTGTGTGTGACATCTTTATCCATTGATCTGTTCATGGACACTTAGGTTGCTTTCATATCATTAGAGTGCATGTATCTTTTCAAATTAGTGTTTTTTCAGGTATATATCTAGAAGTGAAATTGCTGGATCATATGATAGTTCTATTTATAGTTTTTTGAGGACCCTCCATGCTGTTTCCCACAGTGGTGGCACCAGTTTACACCCCCACCAACAGTGTACAAGAGTTTAGTGTTGGCTTCATCTTTAAACCATTTGTAGGGTGTTTGGATGAGGTCCCAGTGTCACATGCAGACCCAACAGCAGTCTGTGGATTCCTAGACATATACTTAACACTCTTCCTCTCATTGGCCAGAGCTGGGTCACATGGCAGACATGGACTCAATTACTGATCAGAGGATGAAATTACCGTCATTGGCCTAGAAAAATTATCTGGGGTTGAATGAATTTAGGACATTTACCATGCTATCTATTATAAAGAACTTTTCTTTCAAATTAGGTCTAGAAAATTGCAGAGAAGTATTTGGATTGGCTTGTCTTGGGTCATATGGCTACCTCGTGATTCAATCCCTGTGGTCAATAAGATGAGACGTTAGAATTGCCAAGCTTGGATGAGTTAGCTACTCCTTGACCGATTTGCTCCAGTATAAGAATGGTGCCCATTTTGAGAAAGAGCAGAGGATAAGGAGACTCTACTTCCTTCTAATAAAGGCAAGCTGGTGAGTCTACCACATCTTTCAGGAGATCCCAGGTCTTAGGAGGCAGCCTAGGGAGAGGAGGAGCACTGGAACTTGAGTCAGGCTTCTTGGATGAACACTGGGGCGGTGTGGTCCACTGCACTCGATTTACTGTGTCTGTCCTTGAGTCTGTGCAGTGTGGGGGTCACTGTGCCTAGGCAGGCTGTTCACAGGTGCCTTGCAAGGATAAATGAGAACATGGTGACAAGAAAGCAGGTGAGCCTCCAGATGCTATAACTGAAGTGAGGGGTCCTGGCTGGCCCCGGGGTGTCTCTGGGTAACAAGGGGAAGGGCTCTTTTTCTTGTGGCTCTGTGTACTCGTAAACCACTGTGGGGAAGGAGTAGACTTGGAGGGGAGGAGGGATGGCAGAGGCGCTGAGGCAGAGATGGAGCTGCAGAGAGAGGCCTCCCTCAGTCTTGGTTGATCCTGCTCACCTCTCCAGAGACCCTGCAGAGCCGCTCCTGCCTTATTTCTTTGTTTTTTGTCTCCTTCTGACATCTTTTTATTTGGGCACCTGAGTGACTAGACTGTTAGTTCCCGACAGATTGCTCCCTTGTCCTTTCTTTTTAATGATTGCTTTGTTAGAATTGAGGAGATTTATTCAACCAAACTCTGCTTTTGACCTTCTGGCTTTCTGCTAATAAGTTTTATTTTAAGCTTCAAAGTTTCCTTCTCTTTTGCATCTTTGCAATGTATTTGAGATATAACTGCAGAATTCAAACAGTTCTACTATACATTCACTTCATTCATGCCTTCATCCCATTCATTCATTCAGGACATATTTATGATGATCTGTGCCAGGTTTTAGGCATAGAAGAGGGAGAAAACAGACATGGGTTCCTACCATGTGGAGCTTATGTTCTAGTGATACAGTGGGCAGTAGGCCACCGTGACTCCTCTTCTCCCTGACAAGGCACTCACTGCCTTACCTGGAGACATGGGCATGCCTTTTGGAGCCAGCATCCAAGAAAGGATAGGTGTGAAAATACTGTTGTTCAGTCATCAAGTCATGTCCCACTCTTTGTGACCTCATGAACTGCAGTGCATCAGGCTTCTCTGTCCTTCACTATCTCCCTGAGTTTGCTCAAATTCATGTCCAATGAGTCAGTGATGCTATCCAACCTCATCCTCTGCCACCCTCTTCTTTGGCCCTCAATCTTTCCCAGCATCAGGATCTTTTCCAATGAGTTGGCTCTTCGCAATAGGTGGCAAAAGTATTGGAGCTTCAGCTTCGGCATGAGTCTGTACAATGAGAAAAAATTAAGGACTAAGAAAGCAACTTAGAGAAACGTGGTTCCAATGTTTCTTCCCTATAAAGGTTTCAAGTAGAATGGCAGCCATCCTAATTCTACCACCTGCTGGCTGCATTACCCTGAGTAAAACCTCCCCCTCCCTTAGACTTAAGTTTACCCACTTGCAAAATGGAGACAGCAGAGCTTTCTCATAAGGTCACTGTGAAGATTAAATTAGGTCATCCAGGGGAGGCTATGCATCGCATAGGTACAGGCTATAGGCTCTGGGTTCAGGCTGACTCATTCACATCCTGGCTGTGGCTCTCTTGCAGTGTGATCCTGAGCAATTTGGTTTATCTCCCCTGTGTCTCAGTTTCCTGATCTGAAAAATGGGACTAGGAATCATTTTTACCTTATAGGATTGTTGCAGAGATTAAGTGAATCAGGTACAGTCATTGGTCCACACCCAGCCTCTAGCAGTGCTCAACAAAATTCATTATACATACCTAAGAGTGTTTTTCTCCCAATAAGACTATTGTGTAACTTGTAAGGCATTCTAATGGTATTTGCTTATTTTGCTTTTTGGAAAAGGAGCATCAGTAGAAGGTCCTCACTCATAGCTAGGTCTTTTTCAGCCCTGCCTTCAGGACACAGATCTGCTGTCACTCCATGTTCATCAGTCACTGGGCATGTTACAATCGAGCCTTCAGTTCTCATGTGAAGTGTGGTCTGTGCAGGCAGAGACACACGATCGATGTTAGGCAGAACAAGATGTGGGAAAGGCTTTCCAACAGCTTGCTTGGAGAAATACACATGCACATATGACTAAAAACAACAATAAAGGTCACCTTGGAGTGGTCCAGTGGAGGCTAACAGAGGCTGCTGAGACGGGAAAGAAATTTATGATGTCATAAACTCATTCCACCAGTTACCACTGCTAAGGCTGAGTTTGGGTAAATTGCTAGACCTTTCTGTGCTCCTGCTTTCTCATGTGTTGAGAGAGAGGGAAAGAATGAATCCTATTTTATTTGAGATCCCAAATTGGTGCCCACAGATGGGCTTTGTTTGGCTGATAGAGGTCTTAAAATTTTAACTTAGTTGTCAACACTTAAAACTTAAGCAATTTCATAAGAAACTAGGTATCAGAGCTGCTGGCACTAAGTAGATGGAGTTGAGTGGCAACCTTCTGCCTTTAGGTGATGAGTGTTTTCCTAAGCCCTTCGCTCCCAATAGACTATGTTTCTGTTCACTCACCCACTTGTCTCACTAAGGTTTGCTGCCTGGATCTTGCCTGAGAGTCTGTGACATGTTGAACAGGTGATCTCCTAAGCATCTTTTTATTTTCTCATGAGAGTACTAAGTAGGGCAAAAATTACTATATCCTTTTACCTGGAGAGGAAATACTGAGCGTCAGAGAGATTGCTGTTTGAACACACAAAGATGAAGGGCATTGGTGGGGCTTGAAAATAGACCTCACCTCCTCATCTATTAGTTTCCTCTCAGCTGTTTGATCCTTTCTCTTGGACACATGGCAATCTATTCACTCTTCTGACGATGATGATATTAATAATAATAATATTGTTCAGTGTGTAGTTAGTGTGTCTTTGTTACCTTCTGTCACCTAATTATTTTGAGCTGTTGTTGTCAATAGCCCCATTTTGTGGAAGAGTAGATACAGGTTCATAGAAGCCAATAATTTGTTTGTGGCTACATGTTTATGAAGCCAACATTTGAGCTCAGGTCTATCTGACACTAAATCCTGTTTTAAACCATATGAGACACACACACACACACACACAGTTGCAAAGACAGGGCCAACCATTTGTCCCATTAAATAACAGCGATATGCGACGTTTAGAGAGATTAATTTTTCACCCGCAGTGGATGCTCATTTCCCATGCTTTTAGTGCGAGATGCTCTGAATACACAAATCATGAAATGTGAAGCTGTTAGCAATACACTCGCCAAAGAGGATCGAGAAGCCTCCAGGGAGGTCAGGGGGTATCATCGTCATGAAGAAGGAGGCTGCGGCTGTCAGGCTAGATATGGCAGCGCAGTGACATGACTCTCAGTGTCAGGGAGAGGTGAAGGCACAGCCTGGCCGAGCTTCCTTCCCGGAAGGAAGGCGTGCTTCCTGAGGCGTGCTCCTGGCGCAGTTTGACTCAGCGGTCTCCCATGAGATCCCCTAGCCTGCTTTGTCTGGACATCACACATTTATAGGATCTTAGGTTGGAAGACACTATAGAGGTCACCGGGACCCATTTTTTCTGCTGGGATCTTTTCTGTAAACATTCAGCTTCAAAAGAAGGTAACAAGTTAACTAAATTACTATAAATTCATATGGTGTAATAAGGAGTGCACTCTGTGTTTCTGCTGTGGTTGTTTTCTCAAGTTATCAGGCCCAGTACAGTTGTCAAAGTTGTTGTGTGTGCTGTTAGTCACTGGCACACACTGGTAGTTCATCCTGAGTTTGTGGTTCATTAAAATTGTTAGCTCTTTTTTTTTTTTTTTTGGTGGCATCAGGTGTTAAGCCTATCTTTGGAGATAGGTTATCTGGGCTCATATCTAGATATTGTTTTTTAATTTTAATTTTTTTTATAGTTGATTTACAACGTTGTATTAACTTCAGGTATACAGCAGAGTGATTCAGTTACACACGTATATATTCTTTATATATATATATATATATATTTTCAGACTCAAATAATGTGTACCTTCCTTTTTATTCCTCAGTTTTTTTCTTCTGTCAATTGGGACATAGTTGTAATCATTTCAAAAGAATTGCTGAGAGAATTAAATGATTTGATAGATATTAAGCACTTAGAACACTGCCTGATGCATGGCAGGCTTTGAATAAATGTTACTTTCATCATCAAGATCATCATTTTTTACATATACAATTGAGCATTTTTTAAAAAAACCTTCCTTCACTAGTACATAATTCTGAATGCCATTGGTATTATATTCTTGATACTGCTCCCTAAAACTTTTTTACTCAAAGTGTGGGCTAGAGACCAGTAGCATAAACATCACTTGATAGGTGGTTAGAAATTAGGAATCTCAGACCCTACTCTAGACCCACTGAATCAGAATCTGCTGGTTAGCAAGGTCACAGGTGGTTTTTGTGTCCATTAAATTCGAGAAGCTCTGTTCTAGCCCGTCTGTTGATCATTGGTTTCAGCTGGGATGAAGCGTGCCTCCCAGCTCTTACGGTAAAGATACTCCATTTTGCACTCTTAAGATCACTATATAAGCGGGTGCTGTAGCCCAACCAAACCAGGCAATGCTTCCAGGAGTCAAGTGGACTGGGAGGAGATTCAGAGGTGAGTTTTTACTGCTAGAATTTGAAGTCAGATTGAACAGGTTTGGATTTTACTCTACCACTTTGTGTGTTTGTGTGACAAACTGCTTACCTTGAAGGTTTGCTGTGAGGATGCAGTGAGGTGACCCTGTGAAGCATTTGGTGCATAGTCTGACACATAAAATACTGGCTTGCTCTCTTCTTTCCATCAGTCACATGATTCACACGCAAAGGGTAACCCATTCCTTGAAGGAAAAAGTCTTTGACCTAACGGGAAAATTTGCTTCAAACAGCTTGGGAAGGTGGGGTTCGTTTGAAAGCTACAGCAAATGCTTCACAGTGACATAAGTGCCACTGCTCATTTCTCTGGCCGTGTATCTGTAACTATAAATTGTATTTGACTTGAAGACTGTAAAGGGAAGCATAGTGTAATTAAGAAATAAAGAAAAGGTTACTGGTGTATAAATTCGAATTAAATACCACTGGCATGCATTGTATATGTACAAGTGTTTGTACTGTGGTTGAAGTTCAGAAGAGGACAATGTTGAGGTTGCTGATTAATTTTGATACTAATTAAAATGCAGCAGTAAGAGAGGAAGTGATATGACTTTTTGTGATCAATAGCTGAAAAACGTTAATCTTGGACTCACCCCAAGGCAGCTCAGGGGACGCTGTAAAACTAGGCTTTTTTTTTCCCTCTGTAGTATAGTGGTTCTGGAGAAGGCAATGGCACCCCACTCCAGTACTCTTGCCTGGAAACTCCCATGGACGGAGGAGCCTGGTAGGCTACAGTCCATGGGGTTGCTAAGAGTCAAACATGACTGAGCGACTTCACTTTCACTTTTCCCTTTCATGCACTGGAGAAGAAAATGACAACCCACTCCAGTGTTCTTGCCTGGAGAATCCCAGGGATGGCGGAGCCTGGTGGGCTGCTGTCTGTGGGGTCTCACAGGGTCAGACACGACTGAAGCGACTTAGCAGCAGCAGCAGCAGTATAGTGGTTCAGAGCCTGACTGAAGTTAAGGTGCCTGAGGTCAAATGCCACCTGCTGCCACTTATCGATGTGACTGAACAAGTTACCCATGTTTCTTATAGGCCTCGGTTTCCTCATTGGTAAAATGTGGAATGATAATATATCTGATAATGACAATGATTTCTGAGGGCTGCATTCCAGAGGACCATGTATGCTTCAAAACTAAGATATTTCAAAATCAACTTTCTCATAAGACTGACAGAAGAGAGGAGTAGTGTTTCTGACTGTGATACTGTGATTTACAATAAGAAATACACACGTGGTCTTCATCCCACTTCTGTCTCAGGGTTCCTACAACCTTTGGAATTTGGAGGAGAGCAGACATAGGTATCTTTTTTTAAGTGAATGGATGGACTTTAGGACACCATCTAAGGATATGGAGTGAACCATGTGATAAGAGGGTTGGAGATTTCAGTTCCAGCTGCCCAATCTCTGGGGAGGGAAGAGGGTCTAGAGATTGAATCGATGACCAGCAGGCAATGATTTAGTCAGTTGTACCTATGTAATAAAGCCTCCATAAAAACCCAAAATGAAGGGGTTCAGAGAGCTTTGGGCCTGCTGAACCCATGGAGGTTTTGGGAGAACCTGTGGAGGTTTTGGTGTGCTGAAGCTTTAAGAAATACTATAAACATCATCTATAAATCTTTCAATTCATAATCTTTAAAATTGTGTAATATTTGGCCAACATGGAAGGAGTGAGGACTGACATTATATTAACTTCTGTGCATAAAGTGAGCTTTTACCTTTTTATCACAGTATTTTGAATTTGTCTGAAATTGGTAGGATTGTAAGAAGTAAGTGACATTGTGCAAATGAAATGCTCTCCATGGTGTCTTGCTCATAATCTTAGCAACTACTTACTGACAAGTGCCAGGCACTAAATGCTTCAGATCTATTATCTCCTCTACTTTTCTCAACTGCCTAATGAGATAGGTATATTAGTTACATATTACTATGTAATAAACTTTCCTCAAACTTAGATTTTGTTCTCTCTCACAGTTTCTGAAGTTTGGGAAATCAGGAGGGCTTAGCTGGGTGGTCCTGGCTGAGGGTCTTTCAAAGGGTTGTAGGTGTGGCTGTTGCTTGGGGCTGTTGTCGTCTTGAGGCTCAACTGGGGCTGGAGAATCTGCTTCCAAGATGCCCGGTGGACTCAGTCTTCACTGACTGTGGACAGGAGGCTGCAGTTTCTCACTTAATTGGCTCACAAAATGGCAGTTGGCTTCTTCCAGATCCAAAGATCTGAGACAGAGGAGGTGAGAGAGTGTCCAAGATGGAGGCCATGGTCTCTTATACCCCAGTCTCTGAAGTGAATTCCATCACATCCGCCGTGTATTATTGGTCACACAGACCAACATGTCAGGAGACTCTGCAAAGGTCTGAACGGTGGGAGGCAGGCTGCATTAGTCAGTTTGGGCTACTATAATTAAAAGCACTGTAAGCTAAGTGCTTAAAACAACAGACATTTATTTATTAGTTTTGAAGGCTGAAAGTACCAGCAGATTTGGTAAGGGCCCACTTCCTGGTTCAAAGACAGCTGTCTTCTCGCTGTGTCCTCACATGGCAGAACGGCAAGGGAGCTCTCCAGGGCCTCTGCTGTAAGGGCATCAGTCCCGTTCATGAGGGCTCCAGCCTCATGACCTCATCACCTCTCAAAGGCCTGTCTTCTAATACTGTCACATTGGGGATTAAGCCTCAACAAACGAATTTTAGGGAGACAGAAATTCAGGCCATAGCACAGCTATCAGGGAGCCATCTTGGTGGGTCTTGTTATTATCCCCCTTGCAAAATGAGGAAACTTTGAAAAGTGAGTCAGAGAGAGCTTATAGAGGTAATACAAGGGTGCATATTAATACATTAAAAAAGAAAACAACAACCAAGTTTCAAATTTAGGCCGTTCAGTGGCAGCTCCCATATTTCAACCACAGCACTATTCTATCTGCAGGGTAAGTAGCCTATCACCATGAGCCACACTTGCTGTTTCACTTCCAACAACCAGTCTGCAGATCCATGACTCACTCTAGCTTTGGACTGCACTTGACATTACTCCTTCTGTTTAAAGACAAGAGCTCTGTAGTGAGCTGCTTTCTTCCCTCAGCCTGGTGGTCTGTGTATGCATAGTATACAGAGAAGCAGGGAACAGGACTCTTCTCTGTGTGGAGCATACAGCCTTGCTGGGACAGTAATACCAGCAGGAATGTTTGCCCTCTGAACTGCTATAGAACTTGTTGCCTTTATGATTATTATTGTTATTGAAACTTCATATATATTCCTGTCTCGTCATTTACTTTTCCCACCTGTGTTTTTGCCTCCAAATGAGATGGAAACTTCTCTTGGGTTGAACTCTGCTCTTTGCTTCACCGAATCCCACCTAGTGTCAGGTAGAGTTAATTTTCACATAATGGAAATCCTCAACCAGTGTTTACTAGTGAAGATTATGTAAGGTTATTGGAGAACCCTAGGCAGTGTGTGATGAAATGGCAAAGCACATAGCTGAGACAAGGATTGCCCTTTCATGTCAAAAAAAGGAGAGTTTGGGTTTTCTTCTTGAAATACATTCCTTTATTTGATGTCCTATCTCTGAGCTGTCTCTGAAGTATGCCCTTCTTTTATCTACAACATAACACACTCTTCTCTGAAAAAATCTCAGTCCCTGACCTACCAATACTTCTCATTCCCACAATAGCCTGGGTACTCTGGAGTGTCTGTTCCATCCACATAAAGGTCTTTGAAAGGGGTCTTGCTATAGTTTTCCAAAGAAGAACCTTCTAGTTTTGAAATCTGAAATGTCATTGAAGATCCTTTATTCTATTGCCTTCCCTTGAGATACATGGGCGTCCACATCAAGGAACAAAGGCTGTTGATTCTATTTGCCCATTTCACCACAGATTTAAAGACTATCCTTCCTCTTTCTCCCTCATTTCAAAGTCAAATCACCCTCAGTGTCTTCCTTCTCGGATTTGCCTTTGCTTCAGCACAATGTTCTAACGTCTGGCCATTGCTTAAATTCTTAGAAACCAACACAAGTCTTTTTTTTTTTTTTTTTTTTTAATTTTTTTTTTTATAAATTTATTTATTTTAGTTGGGGGCCAATCACTTCACAACATTGCAATAGTTTTTGCCATACATTGACATGAATCAGCCATGGGTTTACATGTGTTCCCCCTCCTGGACCCCCCACCCACCTCCCTCCCCATCCCATCCTTCTGGATCATCCCATTGCCCCTGCCCTGAGCCCTTGTCTCATGCATCGAACATGGAATGGTGTTCTGTTTCACATATGATAATATACATGTTTCAATGCTATTCTCCCAGAACGTCCCACCCTCACCTTCTCCCTCAGAGTCCATAAAATTGTTCCATGCATCTGTGTCTCTTATTCTGTCTCGCATATAGGGTTATTGTTACCATCTTTCAAATTCCATATATATGCATTAGTATACTGTATTGTTGTTTTTCTTTCTGGCTTACTTCACTCTGTATAATGGGCTCCAGTTTCATCCATCTCAGTAGAACCGATTCAAATGTATTTTTTTTAATGGCTGAGTAATATTCCATTGTGTATATGTACCACAGCTTCCTTATCCATTCGTCTGCTGATGGACATCTAGGTTGCTTCCATGTCCTGGCTATTGTAAACAGTGCTGCGATGAACATTGGGGTACACGCGTCTCTTTCAATTCTGGTTTCCTCGGTGTATATGCCCAGCAGTGGGATTGCTGGGTCATATGGCAGTTCTATTCCCAGTTTTTTAAGGAATCTCCACACTGTTCTCCATAGTGGCTGTACTAGTTTGCATTCCCACCAACAGTGTAAGAGGGTTCCCTTTTCTCCACACCCTCTCCAGCATTTATTGCTTGTAGACTTTTGGATAGCAGCCATTCTGACTGGTGTGAAATGATACCTCATTGTGGTTTTGATTTGCATTTCTCTAATAATGAGTGATGTTGAGCATCTTTTCATGTGTTTGTTAGCCATCTGTATGTCTTCTTTGGAGAAATGTCTGTTTAGTTCTTTGGCCCATTTTTTGATCGGGTCGTTTATTTTTCGGGAATTCAGCTGCAGAAGTTGCTTGTATATTTTTGAGATTAATTGTTTGTCTGTTGCTTCATTTGCTATTATTTTCTCCCATTCTGAAGGCTGTCTTTTCACCTTGTTTATAGTTTCCTTTGTTGTGCAAAAGCTTTTAATTTTAATTAGGTCCCATTTGTTTATTTTTGCTTTTATTTCCAATATTCTAGGAGGTGGGTCATGGAGGATCCTGCTGTGATTTATGTCGGAGAGTGTTTTGCCTATGTTTTCCTCTAGGAGTTTTATTGTTTCTGGTCTTACATTTAGATCTTTAATCCATTTTGAGTTTATTTTTGTGTACGGTGTTAGGAAATGTTCTAGTTTCATTCTTTTACAAGTGGTTGACCAGTTTTCCCAGCACCACTTGTTAAAGAGATTGTCTTTTCTCCATTGAATATTCTTGCCTCCTTTGTCGAAGATAAGGTGTCCATAGGTGTGTGGGTTTATCTCTGGGCTTTCTATTTTGTTCCATTGATCTATATTTCTATCTTTGTGCCAGTACCATACTGTCTTGATGACTGTGGCTTTGTAGTAGAGCCTGAAGTCAGGCAGGTTGATTCCTCCAGTTCCATTCTTCTTCCTCAAGATTGCTTTGGCTATTCGAGGTTTCTTATATTTCCATACAAATTGTGAGATGATTTGTTCTAGTTCTGTGAAAAATACCATTGGTAGCTTGATAGGGATTGCATTGAATCTATAGATTGCTTTGGGTAGTATACTCATTTTCACTATATTAATTCTTCCAATCCATGAACACGGTATATTTCTCCATCTGTTTGTGTCCTCTTTGATTTCTTTCATCAGTGTTTTATAGTTTTCTATATATAAGTCTTTTGTTTCTTTAGGTAGATATATTCCTAAGTATTTTATTCTTTTTGATGCAATGGTGAATGGTATTGTTTCCTTAATTTCTCTTTCTGTTTTCTCATTATTGGAGTATAGGAATGCAAGGGATTTCTGTGTGTTAATTTTATATCCTGCAACTTTACTATATTCATTGATCAACTCTAGTAATTTACTAGTAGAGTCTTTAGGGTTTTCTATGTAGAGAATCATGTCGTCTGCAAACAGTGAGAGTTTTACTTCTTCTTTTCCTATCTGTATTCCTTTTATTTCTTTTTCAGCTCTGATTGCTGTGGCCAAAACTTCCAAAACTATGTTGAATAGTAGTGGTGAAAGTGGGCATCCTTGCCTTGTTCCTGACTTTAGGGGAAATGCTTTCAATTTTTCACCATTGAGGATAATGTTTGCTGTGGGTTTGTCATATATAGCTTTTATTATGTTGAGATATGTTCCTTCTATTCCTGCTTTCTGGAGGGTTTTAATCATAAATGGATGCTGAATTTTGTCAAAGGCTTTTTCTGCATCTATTGAGATAACCATATGGTTTTTTTCTTTCGATTTGTTAATGTGGTGTATTACATTGATTTGCGGATGTTAAAAAAACCTTGCATTCCTGGGATAAAGCCCACTTGGTCATGATGTATGATCTTTTTAATATGATGTTGGATTCTGTTTGCTAGAATTTTATTAAGGATTTTTGCATCTATGTTCATCAGTGATATTGGCCTGTAATTTTCCTTTTTTGTGACATCTTTGTCTGGTTTTGGAATTAGGGTGATGGTGGCCTCATAGAATGAGTTTGGAAGTTTACCATCTTCTGCAATTTTCTGGAAGAGTTTGAGTAGGATAGGTGTTAGCTCTTCTCTAAATTTTTGGTAGAATTCCGCTGTGAAGCCGTCTGGTCCTGGGCTTTTGTTTGCTGGAAGATTTCTGATTACAGTTTCGATTTCCGTGCTTGTGATGGGTCTGTTAAGATCTTCTATTTCTTCCTGGTTCAGTTTTGGAAAGTTATACTTTTCTAAGAATTTGTCCATTTCTTCCAAGTTGTCCATTTTATTGGCATATAGCTGTTGGTAGTAGTCTCTTATGATCCTTTGTATTTCTGTGGAGTCTGTTGTGATCTCTCCATTTTCATTTCTAATTTTGTTGATCTGATTCTTCTCCCTTTGTTTCTTGATGAGTCTGGCTAATGGCTTGTCAATTTTGTTTATCTTCTCGAAAAACCAGCTTTTAGTTTTGTTGATTTTTGCTATGGTCTCTTTTGTTTCTTTTGCATTTATTTCTGCCCTAATTTTTAAGATTTCTTTCCTTCTACTGACCCTGGGGTTTTTCATTTCTTCCTTCTCTAGTTGCTTTAGGTGTAGAGTTAGTTGATTTATTTGATTTTTTTCTTGTTTCTTGAGGTACGCCTGTATTGCTATGAACCTTCCCCTTAGTATTGCTTTTACAGTGTCCCATAGGTTTTGGGTTGTTGTGTTTTCATTTTCATTCGTTTCTATGCATAATTTTATTTCTTTTTTTATTTCTTCTGTGATTTGTTGGTTATTCAGAAGCGTGTTGTTTAGCCTCCATATGTTGGAACTTTTAATAGTTTTTTTCCTGTAATTGAGGTCTAATCTTACTGCATTGTGGTCAGAGAAGATGGCTGGGATGATTTCAATTTTTTTGAATTTACCAAGGCTAGATTTATGGCCCAGGATGTGATCTATCCTGGAGAAAGTTCCATGTGCACTTGAGAAAAAGGTAAAATTGATTGTTTTGGGGTGGAAACTCCTGTAAATATCAATTAAATCTAATTTGTCTATTGTATCATTTAAAGTTTGTGTTTCCTTGTTAATTTTCTGTTTAGTTGATCTATCCATATGCGTGAGTGGAGTATTAAAGTCTCCCACTATTATTGTGTTATTGTTAATTTCCCCTTTCATACTTGTTAGTATTTGCCTTATATATTGTGGTGCTCCTATGTTGGGTGCATATATATTTATGATTGTTACGTCTTCTTCTTGAATTGATCCTTTGATCTTTATGTAGTGTCCTTCTTTGTCCCTTTTCACATCCTTTATTTTAAAGTCTATTTTATCTGAAATGAGTATTGCGACTCCTGCTTTCTTTTGGTCTCCGTTTGCATGGAATATGTTTTTCCATCCTTTCACTTTCAGCCTGTGTGTGTCTCTAGTTTTGAGGTGGGTCTCTTGTAGACAGCATATATAGGGGTCTTGTTTTTGTATCCATTCAGCAACCCTTTGTCTTTTGGTTGGGGCATTCAACCCATTTACATTTAAGGTAATTATTGATAAGTATGATCCCGTTGCCATTTACTTTGTTGTTTTGAGTTCGTGTTGAAACATCCTTTCTGTGTTTCCTGTTTAGAGAAGATCCTTTAGCATTTGCTGGAGAGCTGGTTTGGTGGTGCTGAATTCCCTCAGCTCTTGCTTGTCTGTAAAGCTTTTGAATTCTCCTTCATATCTGAATGAGATCCTTGCTGGGTACAGTAATCTGGGTTGTAGATTATTCTCTTTCATTACTTTAAGTATGTCCTGCCATTCCCTTCTAGCCTGAAGGGTTTCTATTGAAAGATCAGCTGTTATCCTTATGGGGATCCCCTTGTGTGTTATTTGTTGTTTTTCCCTTGCTGCTTTTAATATTTGTTCTTTGTGTTTGATCTTTGTTAATTTGATTAATATGTGTCTTGGGGTGTTTCGCCTTGGGTTTATCCTGTTTGGAACTCTCTGGGTTTCTTGGACTTCTGTGACTATTTCTTTCCTCAATTTAGGGAAATTCTCAACTATTATCTCCTCGAGTATTTTTTCATGGCCTTTCCTTTTATCTTCTTCTTCTGGGACTCCTATGATTCGAATGTTGGGGCGTTTCATATTGTCCCAGAGGTCCCGGAGGTTTTCCTCATTTCTTTTGATTCTTTTTTCTTTTTTCCTCTCTGCTTCGTTTATTTCCATCATTCTATCTTCTACCTCACTTATCCTCTCTTCTGCCTCCATTATTCTACTGTTGGTTCCCTCCAGAGTGTCTTTTATCTCCTTTATTTCATTATTCATTCTATATTGATTCCTTTTTATTTCTTCTAAGTCCTTGATAAACATTTCTTGCATCTTCTCAATCTTTGTCTCCAGGCTATTTATCTGTAACTCCATTTTGCTTTCAAGATTTTGGATCATTTTTATTATCCTTATTCTAAATTCTTTTTCAGATAGATTCCCTATCTCCTCCTCTTTTGTTTGGCTTTGTGGGCATTTCTCATTGTCCTTTACTTGCTGAGTATTTCTCTGTCTTTTCATCTTGTTTAGATTGCTGTGTTAGGCGTGGCCCTTCTGTATTCTGGTAGTATGAAGTTCCTCTTTGTTGTGGAGGTTCCTCACTGCGGTTGGGGTTGGACAGGTGGCTTGTCAAGGCTTCCTGGTTGGGGGAGCTTGTGTCGGTGTTCTGGTGGGTGGAGCTGGATTTCTGCTCTCTAGAGTGCAATGGAGTGACCAGTATTAATTTTTGAGATGTCTATGGATTTGGTGTGCCTCTGGGCAGCCTGTATATTGATGCTCAGGTCTATGTTCCTGCGTTGCTGGAGAATTTGCGTGGTATGTCTTGCTCTGGAACTTATTGTCTCTTGGGTGGAGCTTGGTTTCAGTGAATTTATGGAGGCTATTGGATGGTCTCTTATTAATTAATGTTTCCCCTGGCTTTCAGTCTTATTCTTGCAGTAGCCTCAAGACTTCTCCTTCCATACAGCCTCAATAATAAAACTTTTAGGTTAATGGTGAAAAGATTCTCCACAGTGAGGGATACCCAGAAAGGTTCACTGAGTTACATGGAGAGATGAGGTGGGGGGGGGTGGGTTGAGGTGACCAGGAGGGGAAGAGGGGAATTCAAATGTGGAGAGAGCAATCTAGCCAGTAAGCACTTCCCTCTGTGCTTTCCACAGTTTGGAACCCTCAGAGTGATTCACAGAGATACATAGAGAGGGGGGAGGAAGGTAACAGAGGTGAGCATGAGTAGAAAGGGAGGAATTAAGAGGGGAGAGAGAGATCTGGGCAGTATCCTGTTCCTGAAGTGTTCTCCGGTACCCAGAACACCCTCAGAGATTCACAGAATTGGGTTGAGAAGAGAAGGAGGAGGGTGGGAGATAGAGGTTCCCTGAGGGAGAAGAAAGAGCATCAATAGGTGGAGAGAGTGATCAGGCCAGTGATCACACTCCTGAGTAAAAGTGAGTCCTAAAGATTGGGTTCTTAAATGTACAAAGTTGATATCAAATATGTAAAACAAAGATTAAAAATCTAGAGTAGAGGTTAGACTCTTATAAAACTTACAATCTAAAAAAAAAAAAAAGAAAAAAGGAAACAGTGTAAAAAGAAAAAAAAACAGTAAAACAGTAAAAAAAGAAACAGTAAAAAAATGTAGAACAGGAAAAAAACATTAAAAAAAGAAAACACAAAAGGTATAAGATATATGTATGTAGTTTGCTTCAAAAATAGGGCTTTTTTTTTTTTGCAAGTTAATAGTGGGTTATGAAAATGAAAGTTAAAGGTGTAATAGAGGACTTGAAGAAAAAGGAAAGAAGAGAAAAAAAAAATTTTTTTTTTAATTAAAAAAAAAAAAAAATAGTAAAAAAAATATATATCCCGGACTTTCTCTGGAGCTGTTGTGAGCAGTGTGGGATCTGCTCAGTTTTAGATAGATCCTTATTCCTGCTTATACTTTTCAAGATCTATAGGTCCTTTTCAATGCAGTCGGTATTAACTACAGGGATCTTAATCTGTTGGCCTGTCCCTTCCAAAGCGCTTCCCTCTGTTTATTTGGCTTCTGTTTGGAGATCTCTTCAGTATCTAATTTCCGCCCTGCAACAAAGCGGTGGAGGTGATCTCTTTAGGTTCGCTTGTTCAATCGTGCTGTGGGGAGGAAGGAACACTGCAATTCTGGCGTGCGTGTGGTAAGCTCGCAGTGTCTCGGCCGCACTGGGTTCGCCCCCGCTCACGGCGTGTGTGCTTTCCCCGTCTACCCTGCTCAGGCTTCAGGTTACTCGGCCGGGGAGCGGGCCCTGAGCTGCGTGCACTTCCCAGGTCTAAGCTGCTCAGGTTCAGGCTCCTGGTTACTCCACAAAGGCGCAGACTCGGTTTCGCCCGCGGCTTGTGCCGTTCCCGGTCGGAGCTGCCCAGGCGGCCAGGAGTTTGGCGAGGGCGCTGTCCCCTGTTGGGGCGGTGCGGCTTATCACCTCCCTGGTCCCCGCCTCGGTTTACGGGCGCGCCCGGCTCCGGTGTGCTTTGTGTCGGTTCTGGGGAGCTGGTCTCTGGCTGCGACCCTCCCGGCGGCTGTCGACCCTCCGGGATCTCAGGCAGTCTTTGCTTAGAAACTGGGAGCCTGTTTGCAGTTTGGTAGGGGGTGCCCTCTCTGGAGCCGAGTTTGCCCCTTTCCGGCTCTGGCGGGCCCCGCCTGCCCGCTGTGTCCGGCGGGGGATGGGGCGGTCCGCAGCCGGCTAGCTCTCCTCTGGTATCGCTCAGTCCTTTGTTCTGTGAGCGGGCCGGCAGTGCCTTAGAGTTGGGCTTTTCGCGGGATAGTTCTTTCTCTCTCGCTGTCCCACAGTTTAGGTTACTATCTCACGTTAGCTCCCTCAGATTGCCCTCGGGGCACTCGGGCCCGGTCCTTACCCTAGGCAATGCCGCCCGCTCCTCTCCGTTCAGCCCCCACTTGCTGGTGGCGGATGATGCGAGCGTCTGGGGTTCTTTGCTGGGAGTTGCTTTAGGCACGTAATCTGTGGATTTTATTTATTTTTTCCTCCCAGTTACGTTGCCCTCCGAGATAAAAAATCCTCCCCCACACCCGCCGGTGAGAGGGTTTCCTGGTGCTTGGAAATTCCTCCTCTTTTACGACTCCCTCCCCGGGACGGGTCTCCGTCCCTAACTCTTTTGTCTCTCTTTTTATCTTTTATAATTTCTCCTACCTCTTTTGAAGATAATGCGCAGTTTTTGTGGAAGCCTGAAGTCCTCAGCCAGCCTTCAGAAGTAGTTTTGTGAAGTTTGGTCAGCGTTTAGATGTTCTTTCGATACATTTGTGGAGGAGAGAGTGGTCTCCCCGTCCTATTCCTCCGCCATCTTATCCCCGCCCCCCCCAACACAAGTCTTAATTTATTTTCTTTCCAGTCTTTTCCTGTCCCTTAGCTCAGCAAAACTGTACCATTTCAAAGGCCCTTTTCATATTCTTTTTCACCCCTCTAATGCTTTCAGAGGGTCACCATGTGCTATCAGATCACTTCCCAAAGGTGGTTTTGTTTTGTTTTGTTTATATTTGTTGTTTTCCCTCAGGAAGCAGAGACTCCTGCAAGGCAAAATGAACAAGGACTCCAGTGATAGTTCCTTGATGTGGTTTGTCTTTTCCCTCATCTGTCCAGTCTTAATGTCTGGTCCTGGCATTTCAAGTGAAAGAATGATTTCCTTGAATGTTTCAGTCCCACTGTCTAAATTTGGAGAATGTGACACATCAGAGGTGGGAAAAAGCTGACTGCATCCCACAGTTCTTTGCTGCTCAGCCTGGTGAGGGTGAGATTATTAACACAACTCAAGGGACCTAGATCTTAGGCTTTCCAAAATTTGTTGCTGTTTAGTCACTATCACGTCCCGACTCTTTGTGACCCCACAGGCTGCAGCATGCCAAGCTCCTCTGTCTTCCACTAGCAACAAAAGTTCATGTCCTCCACTATCTACAGAAATTTATGTTCACTGAGTCAGTGATGCTATCTAACCATCTCATCTGCTACCTCCTTCTCCTTTTGCGTTCAGTTTTTCCCAGCATCAGGGGTTTTTCCAGTGAGTCAGCTCTTCGCATCAGGTGGCCAAAGTATTGGAGCTTCAGCTTCAGCATGAGTCCTTCCAGTAAATATTCAGGGTTGATTTCCTTTAGGATTGACTGGTTTGATCTCCTTACAGTCCAAGGGACTCTCAAGAGTCTTCTCCAGCACCACAATTTGAAAGCATCAATTCTTTGGCACTCGGCCTTCTTTATAGTCCAGCTCTCACATCTGTACATGACTACTGGGAAAGAATAGTGCTTTGATAATACATACCTTTATCAGCAAAGTGATGCCTCTGCTTTTTAATACACTGCCCTGGTTTGCCATAGCTTTCCTTCTAAAAGATTCACTTTCAAAAAGCCGGTGGTGTAATAGGATGGGAACTCTATTGAGAATTCACAGCTCTGTTCTGGTTCAGCAAGCTGTGACCTTCTCTGGTTTCATTTGTCTCATTCATAGAATGGGCAGATCCGTTTGTAGTGTGGACAAATTCAAGGCGTAGTATTTGGAGCTGACATCTGGTCCCTGGTGTCCTCCCTATTCTCTTGTTCCTTGACTTCTCTGCTCATACTCTCTGTTCCATTCAGAAGGTCAGTTCTCAAGATGTCCATGTCCTTCTTCCTGTCTCTAGGCCCTTGTACTTCTTACTGATCCTTCAGTTTTTTTAACCTCAGATATCATTTGGTTCTGAAAGCCTTTCTTTATTCCCTTCTATGGGTACCCCATTGTACCCTATATTTGGGTATTTACTTTGTGTCACATAATTTTTTGTATTCATTTTTTTTTCTTTTCTGTCTCCCTTATTTCCTTGGAGTGGAGATCAAGTCTTATTCCTTTTATGTTCCCAGTTCTAACAACAGTAGTGATTGTACCTTATATTTAAAGATTGCTTATTCTGTGTTATTTGGTTAAGCATTTCATATCTGTGACCTCAACTAGAACTCAACTCTTTGAAGCAGGAACTATTTTGACTTCACTTTACAGGTCAAAGACTGAGGCTCAGTGAAGTTAGATTGCTTGTTGTAGGTCACTCAGCTAGAAAGAGGTGGACTGGGAATTCACACCCACTAGTCTGGCACCAGAGTCTCTGCAATACAGCTCAGATATAATATGGTGAGATGCTGAATGAATGAATGTTTCAGTCAGCCTTGGGAATGAAAGAACAATGAATTCTGTGCCAAAAACCTATTATTTAACTGGAATGTGAGACATGAACACACATAATCTAAGTGTCATGAAAGGTTCTGCCTATCCTGAGAGCTTGCAACACAGCCTAGCATCTCCTGTTCTGAGCGTGTCTTGTCAGGAGCGATCCCCTCCTCCCATTACAGTCCAAACTGTGTTTTCCATGACTATGTTCTGTTCTTCCTTGTGCTCAGAAGAGCGGGCTGTCTGAGCCCAGCCCACCAGGAAACAGGGCAAGGACAGAGGAGGAACTCACATGTCCTGGGCATCTACTGGGCCAGTCTTGACGTGTGTTGCGTACTCACTTTTACTCTTTCCAGTGGCCCTTAGGAGCAGTTGGTATTATGTTGATTTTAGAGACAGGGAACTTGAAGCTTATAAAATAAAACTAACATGACTAAGATTGCACAGCTAGTGAAGGCAGGTTCTGACCTCACATTTATGATCCTCTAATTACGAAGTAGATTTCTATGGACAAGGAGGGTGGGTGAGTATCGATGTAATGGCAAGAAAAGACTACTATAACCTAATTCTCCCTTCCGCCCCCACTCTTGGCATCCAAATTACCTGCATTTCTCACCATTAATTACTGATTTGGATTTTAGGATGTCTTTTTTTTTTTTTTTTCTCTCTTAAAATTACTATTTCTTGGATATGAAACCAAAAATTCGGCAATTTGTCAGCAGAATTGGATTATAATGGGAAATGACTTGGAGTAGTTGTGTAGATGTGAGAAAGACCTGTTTGGGCCTTTAGGGAAACCCTTGCACAAATGAGGACAGGCATTCAACTGTCTTCCAAGCCAGTTACATTGGTTTGCCTAATTCTCTGAGATAGGAAATCATACCCCCTACTCTCTCTCAGCTTTTCCCCTCTTCCATCTGTGCTCTGTAACTTTTCCTTTCCACCCCACCCCCAAATTTCCTTAGTGGTTATCTAGTAGCCTAAATCTGACAAGGAAAATCTAACTGTTATGGTGTTGGATATTGCTTTGAGTTCAGATCTGTGGTCTGTTTTTGATAAAATGCAGCCCCAAAGTGATGAGATTCAATAAGAAAAGTCCTAACTCCCAGGCTTCTGGGCCCTTCTCCCCGCCACGTGGTGGGAAATGGATAGGCTGGTGGAAAGGGAAAAAAACAAAACAAAACAAAAACTCCTTCTTCCTTGCCTCCTGATTATTTTAATTACTACTGAAAAGTAACAACTGGAAGAAGTGGTTTCCAGTTACCTTGCTACTAATTGATTTTCTGTGCTTCCAGCAAGCACACATCCCCTAAGACTTGGATGAGACTGATGGACAGGGGGGAGTCCTTGGCTGGGACCAGCTGTGTGTGTCCATCACAATTCCCTCTGGTCCCCAACCTAATCTGAAAGTGGCAGCCTGAAGCTAGTAGTCTTGGCAGCTCATGAAGTTGGAAGTAAAGAGAGAACAAAGAGAGTCGGTAATGAAAGTGAAAGTGCTTGTCGCTCAGTCATGTCCAACTCTTTGCTACCGCATGGACTGTAGCCCACCAGGCTCCTCTGTCTGCAGGCAACACTACTGGAATGGGTAGCCATTACCTTCTCTAGGGGCTCTTCCTGACCCAGGGATCAAACTCGTGTCTGCTGCATTGCAGGCAGATTCTTTACTGTCTGAACCACCAGGGAAGCAGCAGTAAAAAAGAAAATGTAGAAAAATCATCGTTAGAATGAGTTTTTAAAGGCCTGTAATCTATGGACTCTTAATTTTGCAGCCCATAAATGGGTCTCAAGGATTCCACAAGACTCTTGAAATCATATGCAAAACTTGGTGTGTATGGGCATTTTTCTAGGGAGGGGAGCAATGGTTTTCATTAGAGTCTCAAAATGCTTCATGATTGCCCAAAGTTAAAGTCCAGCAGTGTAATCTACTTACCATTCTTTACAGAAGAAGAAACCAAGGCTAAAGAGGAGGTTGTAAGATATCCAAGGTCATACTGTAAATTATTGGTGGATCAAATTTGGACTAATACTTCCACATACTTGATCCTACACATTTCCCACCTGCCATACGTCCTGTTTGTCCCAGGCTTATGTTTAGAACTTGAGTGGTATGTTTGATGGAGTTTTGAGGACATAGTTAGTCCCCAAAATACAGTCCATTTTTTATTATTAGTCTGTGAGATCTGACTGTGTCTCCTCTCCACCACCCACTGCTTTGAGGGTCTTACTTTCCATTGGGATCCATCTCTGCTGGTTCATTTTCCAACACCTTGTATCTGTGAAGACCCCATCATATCACCTAATTTACCTGAAGATAGTGTATCCATGGCAGTGCATGAAGTGGCTTTCCATAGTGGGATAAATCAGAGCAATGCTTTTTCTGGAGAAATCTTTTCTCTTGCTTCTATCTTTGGGTCAGCCTAACATCTTCATCAATCTTTGGTATCCTTGATTATTTTTTTACTTAATTTTTATTGAGATAAAACTTGCACATATTCAAATGTATAAATTGTAAGTGTAGAGCCTGATGGATCTTTACATATGTTCACATCTGGGTAACCACCATCCAGATCAAGGTGTAGCACATTAATAGCAACCCAGAAGCTTTCTTCATGCCCCTCTCCAATCAATAGAAACCTCTCACCTGTAGGCAACCACTATTATGACCTTTATTATGATAAATTTGTCTTTATTAGTTCTTTAGCAACACATAAATAGAATTGTATAGCACATACTCTTTTATATCTAGCCTCTTTTGCTCCACATAGTGTCCATGACAGTCATCAATGTTGTAAAGTGTGTCATCAGTCCATTCTTTTTCATTGCTGTATGGTATTACATTGTATAAATCTATCATGTTTTATTTATCCACTTTCATGCTGCAGATCATTTGGATTGTCTCCAGCTTTTTAAAAATTATGAAAAAAAGTTGCTATGGATATTCTTATACATGTCTTTGTATGGACATAAGTACTTATTTTCACTAAGGAACGGAAATGTTGGATCATTGCATGTACATATGCTTGGATTTAGCAAATACTGACAGTTTTCTAAAGCAGTTTACTCAGCTTTCATGATTTTAAGCTAGCCAACCTTAATACCTACCTTCAACCTTTCCCCAGATCAACCTGACTGTGTCATTATCAGATTCATCCTTGCCCTAGTTTCTGCATTAACCCCTGTCCTAATCTCCAGTTCTCCCACCTTGACTTTACTGAGTTATAAACAGATATAGAACCATAGCAATCGTGTGGTTCAACCTCAGTGTTTCAGAGGTAGAAAAAGTGAGGTCTGAGTGTGACTGGGTGAGGAAGCTCTCCAGTGATACCAAACAAGTTCCCAGCTGACCTGGATGAGGATGAGCAGATGTAAACTCTTTGATAGAAGCAGGAGACAGTTCATACTCATTTTGTTGATCTCTCAAGCTTAGGAAAGCACCTGATATGTAATTATCCTCAAACTGTATTTATCAAAGGAAGAAAAAATGAAATGGAAGGATTCTTAGAGATGATTGAGTTCAGTATTTGTCAAATTGTGAATGTGTAAGTCTGGTTTATAAAAAAGCTTTTAGGTGGGACCCTGCTGAATAAAGTGAATCCATGGTGAAAAAGGGGCTTCCCTGGTGGCTCAGATGGTGAAGAATCTGCCTGTAATGCAGGAGACCCAGGTTCAGTCCTTGGGTTGGGAAGATTCCCTGGAGAAAGGAATGGCTACCCATTTCACTATTCTTGCCTGGAGAATCCCATGGACAGAGGAGCCCTGTGGGTTATAGTCTGTGGGGTGTAAAGAGTCAGACACGACTAACACTTGTGATCAATCCCCAAACTTGTACTTAATTGTGAAGAAGAAATTTGCTCTTTGACCTTCCTTTAATCATTGCTTTAGCTCAAGGGGAGAATGTCTCCGTCTTCTGCTATATGTCATCTCATTAACAACTGCTAGTTTCTTTTCCAAAAAAAAAGAGAGAGAGAGCGGAGAGCAAGAAGCTCCAGCTAGATTTTCACAATTCTTTGTTTTTCTCGCATTTTTTTCTTTACCTTTTATAGTGGTTACCTTTTCTTTGGAGGAGGAAATAGATATTTTTCTCTTCATGGCAGTAGTAGAAAGAGTCCTTTTCAAGTATATTTTAGCAGAAACAGAAAACAAAAAACAAGTGGGTTCACTGAAGAAAAAGGTTAGATAGTAAAGTGGGTATATGGATGTAGCAAAAAAATCATATAAGGCTAATCAACATTGTCTATTTCACACTCACTATTCACTAAATAGGGAAATGGAGCCCAGGGAAAAGAGACTTAAATGACCCTTGAAACTGGCAGCTAGGGTCCTCAGTACCATGCTCCTCACATACAAATCTGGTTGTGATACATGTCACTTTGGGAAGAAGAGACAGAGTTCTAGCCCACAGTGCCCCATTTATTATTAGAGAGACTCTAGTGGCAAAGAATCGGCCTACCAGTGCAAGAGATGTGGGTTTGATCCCTGGATTGAGATGATCCCCTGGAGTGGAGCTGGCAACCCACTCCAGTATTCCTGCCTGGAAAATCCCACAGACAGAGGAGCCTGGTGGGCTACAGTCCCTGGGGTCACAAGGAGTCGGACACGACTGAGCGTGCATGCTTGTGCGTGAAGGATTATCTGGAGGGCATCTTAGAAGTGCTTCCACTGAATAAACTTGCCTTTCATAGAAGCCTCTGGAGCACCTTCTCTTATCTGTTCCAATACACACGTTACCAAATGCCTCCTTCAAGGGGCAGCTCTGCTCCCACCTCGCCCCAGCTCACACAGCTTCCATGGCTCCCAGTCGAGTTCCTTAGCCTGACATTCAGAACGCTCACAGCCTGCTTCCCTTCTCAGCTTCATCTCCCATCAGTTTCCTCTTCCCTACACTGTGCTGCGTTTCAGCCTTGCTGAACTGCGCATCTTCCCTAAGGATGCTACCTGTTTTCCTTCCCCTGTGCATCCCTCTTTAGTGTTTCTTTATCTGGAATGCCCTTCCTTTGTCTCTGATCATCTGCCTCCAACGACTTCCTCTTTCAGGAAGCCTTTTATGATTCCTCCAACTGGATGTGAATTCTTCTCCCTTCACTGTAGGTAGGATCCATTCTTTGCTAAACAGCCTACCTAAATGTAGTTGACAAAGTCCTGTTCAAATGAATTACTCATTTTGTTCATATCAAACCTGTGGGCTGGGTATTATTATCAGAATCATCATTTCATAGCTGAAAATATTGAAGCACAGAGAGGTTAAGTAGCATGCCCAAGGTCACATTGCTGACAACGGCAGAGCCAGGGTTTAGATGCAGCTCTTTTGGAGCCCAGAACTCACACTCGTAGCCAGGTATTCCATCCTGACCACCCTTGCTGCCGGCAGCATTCTGCTTAGAGATGGTTAAATGAATTATAGGGAGCTCTCTGTTCAACTCTTCTTGAGATGCGGCACTAGTCAGGCATATGTCTGAGGTGAAGATAGAGATAGTAAATGCATTTTATTGCTGTCAGTGATTTGGGAAGCTGGGTCTGGCAAAGATGTCTGCCTTGCACCAGCCCAGGTTGTCCACAGAATCACTGTACTGGCAGCTGTAGAGTCCTGGTGAGAAATTGTTGGGGGTGGTGGTGGTGATGGGAGGCATCAGGGTGCAGTCTTTCTGATCTGACGTAGGGAGCTCCTGGCCCACAGGAAGAGTGGCTCCAGCTTCAAGGAGAATGAGAGCTTGGCTCCTGTCCCTGGGCTGCCGCAGCAACAGCCTTGCACAGGCTGCTCCTGCCCAGGGACACCATAAATCGCTGGGCTGTGGACTTGACAGCCAGCCGCGATGTGATCAGAAAGCCAACAGGAGCCAGTGCCAAGCCTTTGGTGGCTGCTTCCTGCATGTTCTTCTCATCCATCATGCCAGGCAGAGCAGTCACCGGGCCAGTCACCTTCTTTCCAAGTGGGGACTCAGGGGGCAGTCAGTCAAGTCCCAGGTGGTGAGAGGGCATTAATTAACCCTTTCAAAGCTGTAATCCTTTATTTTTCCCATGCATGATCTCACTTAATTCCCATTCATTCATTCATTTATTGAACATGCAGCTACAACACAACTTTCAGGATCGAGGCATCTTTTTATGACATCTTTGGAAGTAGAGGAGAAAGGAATGTTCCCATTTTACTGATCAGGGGACAGGGAGAGGAAACTATAGAAAGCAGTGCATCAGGCAAGAGTCTTTAATTTTATTTCTCAGACTCCTGCTCTCATTTGACTGAAGTTAGGAAAATAATTTCCCTTCTCTGGATGAGAATTTACTTATTGCTTTTCATGAAGTATCTATCTTTAGACTTCATTATTTTTAAAAAAGGTATACTTGCATATGAGCGACTCACTTTCACTTTCGCTTTTGCATATGATTGGAATTTAGACTTTGTAAAAGGTACAAAATCAAGCAGAACTCTTCCTCATCTCTCTTCTTGGGCTCTGATTCCTCTCTTCAAAGATGACAACTCTTTTTCTGGAAAACAGTGCGCATGTGTGTGTGTAACAAATGGAAATATACTTTGCTGAACCTTGCCTTTTAGACTAAAGAGTATATTTTGGAAATCTTCCCATGTCAGCAAGATTGATCTAACTCATTCTTTTTAGAGGCTGCTTATTATTACATTGTAGGAATATACAACAATTAAGGTTTGACCACGGTGGTATTGATAGATACTGAAGCAGTTTATATTTTGTTCTTTTATTGTTGCTTTACAAACAATGCTGCAGTGAATTTCATTGTGCATATATCTTGGTATACCTTTGGGTAAATTCCTAGCAAAGAAACTGCTGAGTCAAAGGGTAAGTGGGTTTTAATTATTGGTAACTGTCGCTTTATTGTCTTCCAAAGTTTGCCTTGATTAACATTTTAACCAACAGGGTTTGTGAGTGCCTATTTCTGAACAACTGTCCCTTTTTTGATCATTTTTTGGGCCAACTCTATGAAACCTATTTTAAAATAAGGTATGTAGAATTCTAATGCCTCTAAATTCTCCCTTCAACTTGAATTTTTTTGTGTTGTTATCTTCTGAGCTGTTATATATGTCTATTTATGTTTAGTTTGTTTTGTTTATTTGTTCTATATAATGTTATAAAAAGCATGATTATTCACTTGTATAATAATGAAGATTTATTTATTTTAAAAATTTAACAATGTAAGAAGAAAAGGCAAATCCACATGTGTTAACTTCTCAGTTAGCTGAGGCCACAGTAGCCAAAAACTGAGGATAGAAGGGAGAGAGCAGTGCCAGCAAGGCAGGGGTAATTGTTAAGAGTAAGTTCCTGGGGCACTTGACTATTTTACAGGGATTTGACGCAGATGGATCCTAGTCTTCTGACTGGAAGCTTCTAGTAGCAGTGGTCAAGTCTCCTTCCATGGTGCTTGCCTCTACAGAACTCAGTCCCAAATGACTGAGGCCCAGATGCTGCACAGATTCCTTGGGCAGACATGGCTTACTGGCAGAGTACTATAAACAAAACCTCTGTAGGTCTGAAAACTGTTCAAAGATCTAGTACTTCCTTCTGTCCTTGCCACCTCTGGTTGATCCTGGGCAAGTCTCTTCACTCCTATGGGTCTCAGCTAGATTATCTGTAAAGCTGAGGTAGGGATCAGACTAGGTCAGTTTTCATGATTAAAGTGCTCTTTGTGACCTGCTGGTGGACCAGAACATGATTTTTCCTACCCCCTTTTAATTTTAATATAGTACTAATTTTTTAATCAAAGTTTCATGTTGAATGATTCTGTTCAGTTCTTATGAAAAAAATACACCATCCTACCCAATAATCTTAAATACTTAGAATTTTTTTTATCTCTGAATAATATACATATAGGGTCTCTTCGTGATTTTTTTTTTTTTACTTTAGAAATTTGTTTTTATGTCCCACTATGGAAAAATGACAAAACGTGGTCCACTGGAGAAGGAAATAGCAAACCACTTCAATATTCTTGCCTTCAGAACCCCATGAACAGTATGAAAAGGCAAAAAGATAGGACAGTGAAAGATGAACTCCCCAGATCTGTAGGTGCCCAATATGCTACTGGAGATCAGTGGAGAAATAACTCCAGAAAAAATGTAGAGACAGAGCCAAAGCAAAAAGAACACCCAGTTGTAGTTGTGACTGGTACTGGAAGTAAAGTCTGATGCTGTAAAAAGCAATATTGCGTAGGAACCTGGAATGTTAGATCCATGAATCAAGGCAAATTGGAAGTGGTCAAACAGGAGATGACAAGCATGAACGTTGATATTTTAGGAATCAGTGAACTAAAATGGACTGGAATGGATGAATTTAACTCAGATGACCATTATATCTACTACTGTGGGCAAGAACCCCTTAGAAGAAATGGAGTAGCCATCATAGTCAACAAAAGAATCTGAAATGCAGTACCTGGATGCAATCTCAAAAATGACAGAATGATCTCTGTTCATGTCCAAGGCAAAACATCCAGTATCACAGTAGTCCAAGTCTATGCCCTGACCAGTAATGCTGAAGAAGCTGAAGCTGAATGGTTCTGTGAAGACCTACAAGACCTTCCAGAACTAACACCCAAAAAAGATGTCCTTTTCATTATAGGGGACTGGAATGCAAAAGTAGGAAGTCAAAAGATACCTGGAGTAACAGGCAAATTTGGCCTTGGAGTACAGAATGAAACAGGGCGAAGGCTAATAGAGTTCTGCCAAGAGAATGCACTGGTCATAGCAAACACCCTCTTCCAACAACACAAGAGAAGACTCTACACATGGACATCATCCAGTGGTCAACACCGAAATCAGATTGATTATATTCTTTGCAGCCAAAGATGGAGAAGCTCTATACAGTCAGCAAAAGCAAGACCAGGAGCTGACTGTGGCTCAGATCATGAACTCCTTATTGCCAAATTCAGACTTAAATTGAAGAAAGTAGAGATAACCACTAGACCACTCATGTATGATCTAAATCAAATCCCTTATGACTATACAGTGGCAGTGAGAAACAGATTCAAGGGATTAGATCTGATAGACAGAGGGCCTGATGAACTATGGATGGAGGTTCATGACATTGTACAGGAGAAAGGGATCAAAACCATCCTGAAGAAAAAGAAATGCAAAAAGGCAAAATGGTTGTCTGAGGAGTCCTTACAAATAGCTGAATAAAGAAAAGATGCAAAAGGCAAAGGAGAAAAGGAAAAATATACCCATTTGAATGCAGTGTTCCAAAGAATAGCAAGGAGAGAGAAGAAAGCCATCCTCAGTGATCAGTGCAAAGAAATAAAGCAAAACAATAGAATGGGAAAGGCTAGAGATCTCTTCAAGAAATGTAGAGATACCAAGGGAATATTTCATGCAAAGATGGGCTCAATAAAGGACAGAAATGGTATGGGCCTAACAGAAGCAGAAGATATTAAGAAGAAGTGGCAAGAATACACAGAACTATATAAAAAAATGATTTTCATGACCCAGATAACCACAATGGTTTGAGCACTCACCTAGAGCCTGACATCCTGGAATGCAAAGCCAAATGGACCTTAGGAAGCATCACTATGAACTAAGCTAGTGGAGGTGATGGAATTCCAGTTGAGTCGTTTCAAATCCTAAAAGATAATGCTGTGAAAATGCCGCACTCAATATACCAGCAATTTGGAAAACTCAGCAGTGGCCACAGGACTGGAAAAGGTCAGTTTTCATTCCAATCCCAAAGAAAGGCAATGCCAAAGAATGCTCAAACTACTGCACAATTGCACTCATCTCACACACTAATAAAGTAATCCTCAAAATTCTACAAGCCAGGCATTAATAGTACATGAACCGTGAACTTCCAGATGTTCAAGCTGGTTTTAGAAAAGGCAGAGGAACCAGAGATCAAATTGCCAACATCTGCTGGATCATACAAAAAGCAAGAGAGTTCCAGAAAAACATCTACTTCTGCTTTATTGACTACACCAAAGCCTTTGACTGTGTAGATCACAACAAACTGTGGAAAATTCTGAAAGAGATGGGATAACCAGACCACCTGACTTGCTTCTTGAGAAACCTGTATGCAAGTTAAGAAGCAACAGTTAGAACTGGACATGGAACAACAGACTGGTTCCAAATTGAGAAAGGAGTACGTCAAGGCTGTATATTGTCACCCTGCTTATTTAACTTATATGCAGAGTACACCATGAGAAATGCTGGGCTGAATGAAGCAAAGCTGGAATCGAGATTGCTGGAAGAAATATCAATAACCTCAGGTATGCAGATGATACCATCCTTATGACAGAAAGAGAAGAACTGAAGAGCCTCTTGATGAAAGTGAAAGAGGAGAGTGAAAGAGTTGGCTAAAAACTCAACATTCAGAAAACTAAGATTATGGCATCCGGTCCCATCACTTCATGGCAAATAGATGGGGAAACAGTGGAAACATTGAGAGACTTTATTTGCTTGGGCTCCAAAATCACTGCAGATGGTGACTGAAGCCATGAAATTAAAAGGCGCTTGCTCCCTGGGAGAAAAGTTATGACAAACCTAGACAGCATATTAAAAAGCAGAGATCTTATTTTGCCAACAAAGGTCCGTCTAGTCAAGGCTATGGTTTTTCCAGTAGTCATGTATGGATGTGAGAGTTGGACTATAAAGAAAGCTGAGTGCCGAGGAATTGATGCTTTTGAAGTGTAGTATTGGAGAAGACTCTTGAGAGTCCCTTGGACTCTGCAGGGAGATCCAACCAGTCCATCCTAAAAGGAATCAGTCCTGAATATTCACTGGATGAACTGATGCTGAAGCTGAAACTACAATACTTTGGCCACCTGATGCGAAGAACTAACTCCTTAGAAAAGACCCTGATGCTGGGAAAGATTGAAGGCAGGAGGAGAAGGGGACGACAGAAGGTTGGATGGCATCACCAACTGAATGGACATGAGTTTGAGCAAGCTCTGGGAGTTGGTGATGGACAGGGTGGCCTGGCGTACTGCAGTCCATGGGGTCGCAGAGAGTTGGACATGACTGAGGGACTGAACTGAATTGATGGAAAAATACAAGGTAAGTTGCCTTTCATCCCAAAGCACCTCCCCCGCCAATGCATACAAATACATTTCCATTCTTCTTCCCCCTAATATACTAACTACATAGTTGCCTGAATTTTCCATGTTTATATTCCATAAACACTGTTCACTACTGAGCCGTTTAATGACAATTACTTTCTCTTTCCTCTTTAACTTTGTTTTTTGTGGAGTTAATGATAGTCTCTTTTTGATTTGTTTACTTTTTTAAAATGTCATTTTCCAAAATGTATCCCAAGTGGCATATCCTGCCCCCATGCTTATCATAGTCTCCGCTCATTACATTGTTATACACATTATTTATTCTCAATTCTCTCAATTCAATGTTCTTAGAGATATTACTCTTAGAAATTTCTGACTTGCTTTAATCTGGACTTAATGTTCTCTGAGTCTGCTCAAATTCTGGGGTCTCTCTTTTCATCCTGAGTCATTCCTTCTCTTTCTTGCCTTGAATCCCAGTTTTGCCTCTTTCTCACTTTACTTCTCATCTCGGTGAAGCATTTCACTCAGTAGTTTTCTTCCTAAAGAGTGCACAGGATAAAAGTTAATTTGCGTGTCTGAAAATATCTCTCATTGGTCTCTATATTTAATCGACATTCTGGCTGGGTATAGAAATACGGTTTGAAAATTACTTTCCCTTATGACTTTGAAGGTATTTACTTCCTTTTCTTCTCTCATCTAGTGAAGCTGTTGATAAACCTGAAGCCTATCTGCTTATTGATTCTTAATATGTAACCTATTTTTTCTTTTCCTCTGTGAAATCTCTTAGATCTTTTCTTTATTCTCAACATTGTGAAAATTTCATTATTATACTTTGGCTTACCTGTACTTTTTATCCCTGTGGGTCTTTTTAGTGAGTATTTCAATCTGGAAACTCAGGTTTTTTTTGGCTGAGGGAAATTTATTTGAATTTATTTCTTTGATTATTTTCTCTCCACTCTTTTCTCAGGTCTCTTCTCACATAGATGTTGTATCTTATAGAGGGATTCTCTATTTTTATTGACTTTTCTTTTTTATTTCCTTTTTTTTCCCTTCTGTTTGGGTGATGTCTCCAGCTTCATCTTCCAATCCTTTGCTTAGTTTTCCATTTCTCCTATCATATTTTTAATTTCTAAGAGTTCTGTCATGCTTTCTAATTACCCCTTTAACAGATTGTATTTTTGCTTTATGAATGCAATATCTTTCCTTCTGTCTCTGAGGATGTTAATGGAAGTTTTTTGTTGTCTCTCTTTTTTTAAGGCTTTCATCTTCCTGAATAGTCTCTGTGTTAGCAAGCTTATTTCCCCCCTTATTTGTCTGCTATCTTATTATCTGTCATTCATTTTAAAGGCTTTCTTCAGATAATTCATCATCTTTGGCTATCTTTACGTATGTAGGAATGCAAACCAAAAAACTAGTTGGAATCTTGTGTATGTGTGCATACTTGCATTTTAAGTATGCCTGCATATTCAGTGAAAGTGAAAGTTGTTCAGTTGTTTCCAACTCTTTGCGACCCCATGGACTGTAAAGTCCATGGACTTCTCCAGGCCAGAATACTGGAGTGGGTAGCTTTTCCTTTCTCCAGGGCATCTTCTCAACCCAGGGGTCGAACCCAGGTCTCCTGCATTGCAGGCGGATTCTTGACCAGCTGAGCCAAAAGGGAAGCCCAAGAATACTGCAGTGGGTAGCCTATCCCTTCTCCAGCAGACCTTCCGGACCCAGGAATAGAACCGGGGTCTACTGCATTACAGGAGGATTCTTTACCAACTGAGCTATGAGGGAAGCCCAATATTCAGAGATATTGGTTTTATTCATCCTTTAAAAAGCTATTTATTTATTTATTTGGCTGTGCTGGATCTTCATTGTGGCAGGCAGGATCTAGTTCCCTGACCAGGGATTTAACCCAGGGCCCCCTGCATTGGGAGTGTGGAGTCTTAATCCACTCTACCATCAGGAAAGTTCCCAACCCCTTTTTTTTTATTCAGAGTGAGCTTCCAATTTTCTGTCAAGGTCAGTAAGGTGCAGTTTCCCAGCTATGCAGATTGGAGGACATGTGGGAGCTATTTTTTTTTTTAACCTTTTTAAATGGAAAATTTCAAACATAAGCCAAAGTAGAGTGTAATGAACTCCCATCTTCCTAACACCCAGCTTCAGTGCTTGCAAATATTTTCTTTTTCAGTTTCAACTACTTTGACTATACTTATAATCCTCCCTCTTCTATTCAACCCTGCCTTTGCCTCCTTCCAGAAGTGCTGACACCACCCATCCTGGAGCTTTGTGGGGTTTCTTCAGTGTAAACTGGCTTGTTTTTATTTTCCCCTTGCACAGCCACATTAGAATTCTGCTTTCTTGGTTTTGCTAATGCAGTTACCACTTTTCTTTCTGCTTTACTAGGTTTTTATTGTTATTGTCTCTTCTTTGGTGTCTTTACCATACTGAAATTTCAGCTTCCCCACACAGGTCACATGCTCTGATGTCTAAGATTTTAAATAAACTCCACCTAGAACTTTCCCTTAGCTCTTTGATGGGTTGCTCCTTTATGTCTCATTCCAGTCTTCACATTATTCTAACAATTCTCCCTGACCTCCTGGTTCAGGGCCCCTCCTCTGCCTTCTCATTTCAGCCTTGACTTTACCCCACCCATCACTTCTCTCACTGCATTGTAATTGTTTTTCTCCCTTAATAGACACGAATTCTGGGAAGAGAGGTATCTGTTCCACCACATACTGTAAATATAGCAAAGAGTTATTAGATATGTACTATATGCTATAAATAGTTGTGTTTTTCATATACCAACTTGTTTAACTTTCAATATAATCCTCAGCTGTCACCACTATTATTATTATTTTTTAATCAAAGTATAGTTGATTTACATTTCAGGTGTATAGCAAAGTGAAATGGGTGGGATTCACATCAGGTAAGTGGTGTGAGTAAAGGCATAAGGTTAGGAAATGAGTATGGTGTGTTCATGAGATAGGTAGAATTAGGGTCAGGTTGGAGTGGCCTCTGAGAGACACATTTAAGAAATGGTCCTTATTCTTCAACAGTGCAGATAGAAATAAAGAGAAATATGGGGGGAGGGATGTATCTTGCAGTCAGAATCTGCGTTCATTTATTTCTTAGCTTTCATTTATCCTAAAAATATTTATTAAATGGCTACCAGTTATGAGCATGTTCTGGATACAAGGAATATACCAGTGGACAAAACAGACAAACCCTTCCCTCATGGAGCTTAGGGTTCTATTCTTGTTCTCAGTTTACTTAAATAGTCCTTAAGTCTAAAGTCACTCCTGTTCTCCCTACCCCCTACCTTACCCCCATTACTTCTTGGGGTTTGTTCTGTGAATGAGTCTTCCAAAATACATTTGTCTCTTAGATTATTATTGGGCTTCCCTTGTGGCTCAGATGGTAAAGAGTCTGCCTGCAGTGCAAGAGATCCGGGTTCGATCCCTGGATTGGGAAATCCCCTAGAGAAGGAAATGGCAACTCACTCCATTATCCCTTGCCTGGAAAATTCCACAGATAAGAAGCTTGGCAGGCTATACTCCATGGAGTCGCAGAGAGTCGGATACAACTGAGCGACTTCACTTTCTTTCTTTCTTTCTTTCAGTTATACATACATATATAAATATATACTTTTCGAATTATTTTTCATTATAGGTTATTGCAAGATGTTGAGTATAGTTCCCTGTGCTATACAGTAGGTCCTTATTGATTATCTAGTTTATATATATTAGTGTGTATATGTTAATCCCCAGTTCCTAATTTATCCCTCCTCTCCTTTCCCCTTTGGTAACCATAAGTTCATTTTCTATGTCTGAGAGTCCATTTCTGTTTCATAAATAGGTTCATTTTTATCATTTTTAAAAGATTCCACATATAAGTGGTATCATATACTTGTTTTTGTCTGTCTGACTTACTTTACTTCATATGATAATCTCGAGGTATATCCATGTCGTTGCAGATGGTGTTGCTTCATTCTTTTTATGGCTGAGTAGTATTTCATTGTATATACATACCACTTCTTCTTTATCCATTCATCTGCAGATGGACACTTAGGTTGTTTTCATATCTCCAGTTCAGTTCAGTTCAGTCGCTTAATAGTGTCTGACTCTTTGCGACCCCATAAACTGCAGCACACCAGGCCTCCCTGTCCATCACCAACTGCCGGAGTCCACCCAAACCCACGTCCATTGAATCAGGGATGCCATCCAACCATCTCATCCTCTGTTGTCCCCTTCTCCTGCCCTCAATCTTTCCCAGCATCAGGGTCTTTTCAAATGAGTCAGCTTTTGCATCCGGTGGCCAAAGTATTGGAGTTTCAGCTTCAGCATCAGTCCTTCCAATGAACACCCAGGACTGATCTCCTTTAGGATGGACTGGTTGGATCTCCTTGCAGTCCAAGGGACTCTCAAGAGTCTTTTCCAACACCACAGTTAAAAAGCATCAATTCTTCGGCACTCAGCTTTCTTTATTATCCAACTCTCACATCCATACATGACCACTGGAAAAACCACAGCCTTGACTAGAGGGACTTTTGTTGACAAAGTGATGTCTCTGCTTTTTAATATGCTGTCTAGGTTGGTCATAACTTTTCTTCCAAGGAGTAAACGTCTTTTAATTTCATGCTTGCAATCACCATCTGCAGTGATTTTGGAGCCCAGAAAAATAAAGTCAGCCACTATTTCCACTGTTTCTCCATCTATTTGCCATGAAGTGATGGAACTGGATGCCATGATCTTCGTTTTCATGTCTTAGCTATTGTAAATAGTGCCACTGTGAACATTGGAGTGAAAGTATCTTTTCGAATTAGATATTTCTATGAATGTGTGCCTAGGAGTGGGATTGCTGGATCATATGGTAACTTTGTTTTACAATTTTTAAGGAACTTCATACAGTTTTCCATGGTGGCCGCACCAATTTACCTTCCCACCAACAGAATGGGAGGATTGCCTTTTCTCCACCACCCTCTCCAGCACTTATTATTTGTAGAGTTTTTGATGATGACTATTTTGACCAGTGTGAGGTGATACCTACCTCATTGTAGTTTTGATTTGCATTTCCCTAATAATTAGCAATGTTGAGCATCTTTTCATGTGCCTGATACCCATCTGTAGTCTTTTTGAAGTATCTATTTAGGTATTCTGCCCATTTTTTCATTTGGATTGTTTGTTTTTGTTGTTGTTGAGTTATATGGGCTGTTTGTACATTTTGGAAATTAATTCCTTGTTGATCACATCATTTGCAAATATTTTCTTCTATTCCATAGGTTGTCTTTTCATTTTGTTTATGGTTTTCTTTGCTATGCAATTATTTGTAAGTTTAATTAGGTCCCATCTCTTTGCTTTTGTTTCCATTAGTCTAGGAAACACACTGGCACTATTATTATCCCTAATTTATATAAGAGTAAACTGAGAGAGAAAAAGTTGGCTTAAAACTCAACATTCAAAAAACAAAGATCATGGCACCTGGTCCCATCACTTCATGGCAAATAGATGGGGAAACAATGGAAACAATGACAGACTTTATTTTCTTGGGCTCCAAAATCATTGCAGATGGTGACTGCAGCCATGAAATTAAAAGACACTTGCTCCTTGGAAGAAAAGCTATGACCAACCTAGACAACATATTAAAAAGCAGACACATTACTTTGCCAACAAAGGTCCATCTAGTCAGAGCTATGGTTTTTCCAGTAGTCATGTATGGATGTGAGAGTTGGACCATAAAGAAAGCTGAGTGCCAAAAAAATGATGCTTTTTAACTGTGGTATTGGAGAAGACTCTTGAGAGTCTCTTGGACTGCAAGGAGATCCAAGCAGTCACTCCTAAAGGAAATCAGTCCTGAATATTCACTGGAAGGACTGATGCTGAAGCTGAAGTTCCAAAACTTTGGGCACCTAATGCAAAGAACTGACTCATTGGAAACGACCCTGATGCTGGGAAAGATTGAAGGCTGGAGGAGAAGGGGACAACAGGGTGAGATGGTGGATAGCATCACTGACTCAATGGACATGAGTTTGAGCAAGCTCTGGGAGCTGGGGATGGACAGGGAAGCCTGGTGTGCTGCAGTGCATGAGGTCGCAAAGAGTCGGACATGACTGCGCGTCTGAACTGAACTGAAACTAAGATACTGTTATTCAGTAGGTTGCCCAATTTCATATCACCAATAAGTAGAAGAGGAGCCAGGAATTCAATCCAAGCTATCTACTTCCAGAACCTGTCAGGTAAAGGGTATTTCAAATCCAGTCATAGAATATGGGGTCGCACAGAGTTGGACATGACTGAAGTGACTTAGCAGCACCAGCAGCATAGAATAAATGAACTCATGAGGTGTGATTGGATCAATCAGGCAGCCAGGGCACTATTGAGGCTAGGAAGCCCCAGGTGACCACTTCACTAAGAGCACTTCTGTCTTACCCCATGCACTGGATATTTCCAGTTTGTAACAAAAGCATTCAAGGTCATTGCTATTCACAGCTATAGATATTCATCTGCTGCCTACTCTCTGGACACCCAAGGACGAGACCTTCAGAATCATCACACAGTGGTCTCACAAAATCTGCTCAAATGCAGAACCTGAGTTTAGTTCTTATCAAGAGGCTATCCTCCAAGAGTCTTACAGAGTGCTTCACATTCAGCAGATTTGCAGTACATGTTGAATGTTGCAAGAAATCAGTCAACAAGTCAGATCAGTTGAAAAACCAGTCCTCAATCACTGAACACCAAGTTAGAAGGCACAGTTCGCTCACGTCACACCTGGGAAATAAACATTAGGAAATGATAAGGTCAGAAGCTTTCCTAGTGGTCCAGTGGTTAGGAATCTGCCTTCCAATGCAAGAAGCATGGATTCGATCTCTGGTCCAGGAAGATTCCACATGCCAGGAGCAACTAAGCCTGTGCGTGGCAACTACTGAGCCCATGCACTGCAACTACTGAAGCTCTTGTGCCGAGAGTCAGTGTTCCACAACAAGAGAAGCCACGGTGACAAGAAGCCCATACTCTGTAACTAGAGAATAGACCCTACTCGCTGCAACTAGAGAAAGCCTGCACTCAGCAATGAAAACCCAGCACAATCAAAAATAAATAAATCTTTAAAAAAATGTAAGGTCAGGGTTTGTCTTCTACCTCCTGTTCCCTTTTAGCATCTACTCTTCCTTGTTCTGGTGCCGGCTTCAAATGTCTTATGTTCAAATGCTGTTCATTTGTTTGCTTTGCCCATTTCCCCAGAACACCCCACTTGGAATGTCTTCTCTGTGTATCAGTCAACAAGTATTTATTTATTGAAAAAAAATGTCTACAAAGTACCAACTAAATGCCAGGAGTTTAGTGGTGAGGAAAAATACCTGTGATCTGTAGAGATCGTCAGGTCCTTGAATTCCTGTGTGCTGAGTCTTAGGCTTGGCTTAGTAAGGGATACAACTAGGCATGATGATATCTCTGCTTTCCAGGAGCTTACAGTCTGGGTGAGAATGCAGAACAAGAAATTAGAGCATTGTTAAAAACTAAACTATGGGAGAATTTGAATAATGCAGCAGGCTCTCCAAAAAGGGAGACAGCAGTGTGGGCTAGGGTTTAGCATTCACCATAGGAATGTGAACACAGAGACTAAGGGTGAGCGTCAAAGATTAGAGAGTTTCTTTATAACTGTCTTAATTCTCCACTAGAATGCCAAGACCTTGCCTACTTTGGTTACCCTCTATCACTAATATCTAAAACAGTACTTGGTAAATAGTTCATGAATGAATGAATGAGTGTGCCTTAGGGTGGAGGAGGAGATGAAGGAGGTAGAGGAGACGGAGCCAGAGCATGGGCTGTACTTTTCTCCCCTGAGGATATGGTTCTGAAGGTCCAGGTCTTAGTAAGTTATCTCATAAATTAATCTCTAAAAATCCCTTCCTGCCCTGAGAACCTCTGATTCTGTGAGTCTAATCCCTGTAGAAATGCTAATAGTTGTTAATAGCTTAATGTTGTATTCCTCCTAGAGTTATTTGCATTTTAACATTGGACTCCTGAAGATGTCTGCATCCCTAACTGGAGGAATTTTCGGTGCTGAGCCAGAACCAGATGGGGGCATATTGTAGGCTGCAAGTAATGTGTCCCAGACCATTAGCTCACAAGGTTTTCTCTGCTCTATCTACCCACAAGGGTGACTCAGGAAGAATGATTTTGGCAGCCATTCTTCTTACTCCACGGAAAGTGGGAATTTTAGAGTTTCTTCCAGTTTCTTCCTCCTCTCTCCTTCTCTCCCCTTTCCTTACCCCTTTGTCCCATCTTTGTTCTGTCCTTTCCTCTCTCCTCTCCTCGCTCGCTCCCTTTCTTCTCCTCATACGCCTTTGTTGCTGAGTCAATGAATGGGTGTCTCCCCTTACAGTCCCCTAAATTATGTTCTCATAACTTGTCTGCCAGCTCTGATTTCCATCAGTGACAGGCTTATCAATCTTAACTCCAGACTGGCAAGTGGTCCTCTAGGCTTATAAGAGGATAATTAGGCAAGAGGTCCATAGTGAGTGTGTGTGTGTGTGAAAGAGAAAGAACACAGTTCAGTTCAGCCACTCCATCATGTCTGACTCTTTGCGACCCCATGGACTGCAGCCTGCCAGGCTTCCCTGTCCGTCCCCAACTCCCGGAGCTTACTCAAACTCATGACCATCAAGTTGGTGATGCCACCCAATCATCTCATCCTCTGTTGTCCCCCTTCTCCTCCTGCCTTCAATCTTTCCCAGCATCAGGATCTTTTCCAATGAGTCAGTTCTTTGCATCAGGTGGCCAGAGTATTGGAGTCTTAGCTTCAGCATCAGTCTTTCCAATGAATGTTCAGGAAAGATTTCCTTTAGGATGGACTGGTTGGATCTCCTTGCAGTCCAAGGGACTCTCAAGAGTCTTCTCCAACACCACAGTTCAAAAGCATCAATTCTTCAGCACTGAGCTTTCTTTATAGTCTGACTCTCACATCCAAACATGATTACTGGAGAAACTATAGCTTTGACTAGATGGAAGTTGGTTGGCAAAATAACGTCTCTGCTTTTTAATATGCTGTCTAGGTTGGTCATAGCTTTTCTTCCAAGGAGCAAGCATCTTTTAATTTCATGGCTTCAGTCACCATCTGCAGTGATTTTGGAGCCCAAGAAAATAAAGTCTGTCAATGTTTCCACTGTTTCCCCATCTATTTCCCATGAAGTGATGGGACCGGACGCCATGGTCTTAGTTTTCTGAATGTTGAGTTTTAAGCCAACTTCTTCATTCTCCTCATTCACTTTTATCAAGGGGCTCTTTAGTTCTTCTTCGCTTTCTGCCATAAGGGTGATGTCATATGCATATCTGAGATTATTGTTATTTCTCCCAGCAATCTTGAGAGAGAGCATAGGTACACACAAATGATGGATTGTTGTTGGATTAATGGGTCAGGGCCTTAGGCCCTATTGTATTAATTCTTCTTAATGTTCAGAATGACATTCCTGGGTTCACCTGTGTATGTCCCATACCCATTGTACCAGCCCATATTGCCTCTTACCATGTCTCTGAACTGCCTACCATGGTCCTGAAGAGGATCCCCATTTTCCCTGCATTTATGCTTTAATTCATGCTGTTCTTTTGATGTGTCATGGCCTCTGCCCTGATCTCTTTGTTGCCAAATTCCACCTATTATGAAATCCTAGCTCATGAAGCCTTTCCTTACCTCCTTCTTATCTGAGCAGAAACCTGAGTGAACAGAAGAGCAATCTATGCTAGAATCTGAGGGGAGAGTTTCTGGGCAGAGGAAAGACTCCATACCTGGAATCTACTCGGTAGATTTATGGACCCACACAGAGACCAGTCAATGTCCGATTCACTTTTGTATTTATGTCAGTGGTGATAAGGTCTCGTGGAAAGAATTGGTGTTATTTCAGTGTTTTGAGGTTTAGACTTCCGAGTGGGAAAAGAGACCTTAATGGGGTACTGTTGAGGTTTCAAATGTTTCACATTCATCTTCTCTTTTATTCTCAAAATAACTCAAAATGAGGTGGATATCATTCCTACTCTGGAGATGAAGTAGCTGAAGCTCAGTGTAGCTCAGTGTTTGCTGGAGGTTACAGACCCAGAGAGTGTTGAGCTGGGGTTCTCTCTGGTGGCAGAATCAATGCATTTGCCCTTTGTTACATCACTTCCTTCATCAATTACACATAGACCAGGCTTCCTGGCTTGTCAGCAGCAGCAATGGGCCTCAGTTTATTACTGGAATTCCTAAATCCCATGCCTGCTTCTAGCAGATGCCATCTAGAAATACAGGGGGTGTCAAAGTGTGGCTGAATCTCTGCCTCTATACTGCCCTGGCCGAGGTGGCGAGGAGGGGAGAACACTTAAATGAGGGGCTGAGAGACTTGGGTTTCAATCCTTGCTCAGTGACTTATTTTTTGGATATTCTGAGCCACTTAAACTCTTCTGGGTCTTAGTTTTCTATCTGCAAAGCAAATGCCCTATTTAGTAATATAATAAAAACAGAATAAAAATGCCCACAACAATGGCTACAACTGCTATTTTTTGAACACTCAGACAGTAAAGAATCTGTCTGCAATGCAGGACACTCAGTTGATCCCTGGGTCGGGAAGATCCCCTGGAGAAGGGAATGGCTATCCACTCCAGTATTCTTGCTTGGGAAATCCCATGGACAGAGGAGCCTCATGGGCTATAGTCAATGGAATTGCAAGAGTTGGGGATGACTGAGCAACTGACACTTTCACTTTTCACTTTCACTTACTGTGAAGATACCATCTCACTAAATCTTTTGACAGCTTTATAAGGCAGGAGTGATCAATGTCTACCCCACCTCCTCAACAGAGAGTGGCACTAGTTTTTAGAGACTTCTTCAAGGTCACATAAGTAGTGACTTTTAGGATAAAGATTGAGATCCTTACCATAGCCTACGAAGTCCAGCGTGAATTCTCTTCCCATCATGACTCCCCCATCCCATCCCCCACACCTTACTTTCTGTGCTGTACTCTCTTTATTCTCCAATATGCTGTCATTTCTTCTATGACTTGCTCTTTCTTGGACCAGGCTCTTCTGTAGATGTCATGTCTCCTTTCCTCTTCTGTTTCCTTAATGCTACCTATTCATTCTCCAGTTGTTAGTTCAACTCTCCTGCTGCTGCTGCTGCTAAGTCGCTTCATTCGTGTCCGACTCTGTGCGACCCCATAGACGGCAGCCCAACAGGCTCTGTCGTCCCTGGGATTCTCCAGGCAAGAATACTGGAGTGGGTTGCCATTTCCTTCTCCAGTGCATGAAAGGGAAAAGTGAAAGTGAAGTCACTCAGTCGTGTCTGACTCTTCACAACCCCATGGACTGCAGCCTACCAGGTTCCTCCATCCATGGGGTTTCCCAGGCAAGAGTTCTGGAGTGGGGTGCCATTGCCTTCTCCGTCAACTCTCCTAAGGAAGCCTAAAAATAATCTAAAAATAGGCCCTTCGTTTCTTTGGCATGTTAATCAACCCTGAATGTTCATCGGAAGAACTGATGCAGAAGCTCAAGCTCCAATACTTTGGGCACCTGAGGTGAAGAGCTGACTCACTGGAAAAGACCCTGATGCTGGGAAAGATTGAAGGCAAGAGGAGAAGAGGGCAACAGAGGATGAGATGGTTGGATGACATCGTCAACTCAGTGGACATGATTTTGAGCAAACTCTGGGAGATAGTGAAGGACAAGGAAGGCTGGCATGCTGCAGTCCATGGGGTCGCAGAGTCGGACACGACAGAGCGACTGAATAATAATGACAATACCCATTGACAGGAGTGGTCTATATCCTCGCTCTTGGGTCTGAGCAGTTTATAACTGCTTTGACCAAGAGTGTGATGGAAGTGACGTTATGTACCTATGAGGCTAGGTCATAATAGACCAGGCAATTTCCACTTTGTTTGGAACAGTGGTACTTGGAGTCCTGAGTCACCGCACAAGAGCTTCAGCTTCCCTTAGAGTCTGTGCTGGAGATGCTCTGCTCAGCAGCCAGCTGAGCTCCCACTGACAGCAGCATCACCTGCCAGCCTTGTGAGTAACCTGTCCTCAACACCCAGCTCAGCCAAACCTTCAGAAGACTGTAGCCTCAGTTGATAACTGACTGAAACTTCATTAGAGACCCAAGACAGAATTCCCATTGAAGCCTTTCCAGAATCTCTAACTCACGAAATTGTGACCTAAATAAAGTGATTGTTTTAAGCTATTACATTTGGGAGCAGTTTATTGTATGGAAATAAATAACTTGAACAAAATTTTCCATGGATACTTCCTCCTCGTTCGTAACTAGCCTAGGTCAGTTTCCTTTTTATATACTCTAATGTAACTAAATGCCCTTTTTTCAGAGTACTTATCTCAGTTTGCAGTTATACATCCAGTAGTATAACTACTTTGCTCTCTGTCTCCCCTACTAGACTGGAAGCTTCATTTTAAAAAAAGAGGTGTGGCTGTTTTTGCTTGATCATTGTATCAGTTAGAAGTGAATTTGTATTTGTTTTGCCATACATTGACATGAATCCACCATGGGTGTACATGTTTACAATATTTTAAAGTTAAAAAATAGATAAATAAACTGATTTTTTTAAAAAAGAAGTGAATTTGGCTGCAAGTAACAGGATTTTAATAGTTGTGGCTTAAGCCTGCAGGAGCTTTTTTCCCTTACAAAATATAAAATGTGGAGATAGGTGGCTAATGGTAGTAGTTCAGTTGCTCTGTGGCACTTACTTTCTAGAACCCAGGCACTTCTCCCCCACCTCTTTTTGGTTATATTTAGAGTGTTGTATTTTCATCTTCGTGTTTGTGCCCTTGCTGTTGCAAGATTGATGCCTTAACTCTGGGTACTTTATCTTTATTCAACATCCCAATAAGGAGGATGTAAAAATGATAGACAAAAAGGCTTTTTTTTTTTTCCTTATGCAGATCTCTTAGTTTCCCACAAAGAAAGTCTCCAACAGACTTCCTTTTAAGTCTCACTGATCAGAACTGAGTCACATGTTATGCGTAAGAGAGTTAGCATAGCAGGACAGAGGGCGCTGCTTTTAGAAGAGCCTGCTTGCGAGGTTGGCCCTTGGCTGGCTTCTGAGAACTCAGTATTTGACCGAATCCCTAACAGATAAGGATGGTTTGTGTTAGTCACTCAGCCATGTTCAACTCTTTGTGACCCTATGGACTGTAGCCCATCAGGCTCCTCTGTCCATGGAATTTTCCAGGCAAGAATACTGGAGTGGGTTGCCATTCCCTTCTCGAGAGGATCTTCCTGACCTAGGGATCGTACCTGGGTCTCCTGTATTGCAGGCAGACTCTTTACCTTCTGAACCACCAGGGAAGCCCAAGGGTGGTTTATGGCTCTTCAACTATTTGTACTGTTAAGTCACTTCAGTTGTGTCCCACTTTTTGAGACTCTTTGGACTGTAGCCCACCAGGCTCCTCTGTTTTTGGGGATTCTCCAGGCAAGAATACTATAATGTGTTGCCATGCTCTCCTCCAAGGGATCCTCCTGACCCAGGGATCAAACCCTCATCTCCTGTGTCTCCTGCATTGGCAGGTAGATTCTTTACCACTAGTGACACCTAGGAAGCAATGTAATTTATACTGAATATCTGCTTTTCTTCTGAGAGTATGGAATTTTGGTAATATGCTGAGCAGAGTGTGCTGATATGACCAGTCCCCAGTAAAAAACTTCGATGCCAAATCCAAATGGGCTTCCCTAGGCAAAAACATTGTGCATGTTACTGCATTATTTTGATTTTTTAAATTGAAGTATAATGGCATATAAAATTATATTAATTTTAGGTATATAACATAATGATTCAATATTTATGTATATTGCAAAATGATCAATAAAATGAGTCTGGTCTAGTAAGATCTACTTTTTGTAACTTTCCAACATGCAATACAGTATTATTTAGTAGTATTATCATGCTATACATTATATCATGCCATACATTACATTCCCATGACATGTATTTTATAACTGGAAGTTTGTTCATTTTGATTCCCTTCACTCATTTTGCCTGTCTCCTACCCCCAACCTCTGGCAACCACCAATCTGTTCTTTGTATCTATGAGATGAGTCATTTTATAAAAAATTCTACAAGTAAATGGAATGCTATAGTGTTTGTTTTCCTCTGCCTGAATTAATTTTAGTTAGGGTCCAGGTCCATCCATGTTGTTACAAATTGCAAATTTTCATTCTTTTTATAAGTTTTGTGAATATTTTTATGAGTAATATTCCATTATATGCTTGTGTGCATGTGTGTATATATATGTATATTTATGTATACACACATATATATAATTTTCTTTATCCATTCATCTGTTGGTGGATGTTTCCATATCTTGGCAAATGTAAATAATGTTGCAATGAATACGAGAGTGCAGATATCTTTCTGAGTGTTTTAATTTTCTTTGAATACCCAGGATTAGAATTGCTGGGTTATATGGTAGTTCTGCATGTGTGTGTGTGCTAAGCTGCTTCAGTCATGTCCAACTCTGTGACCCTGTGGACTGTAGCCTGCCAGGCTCCTCTGTCTGTGGGATTCTCCAGGCAAGAATACTGGAGTGGGTTGCCATGCCCTCCTGCAGGAAATCTGCTGGACCCAGGGATCAAACCATCATCTCTTGCCTTTCCTGCATGGGCAGGTCATTTCTTTACCACTAGCGCCACCTGGGAAGCCCATGGTAGTTCTACTTTTAATTTTTTGAGGTACCTCCATGCCATCTTCCGCAGTAGCTATGCCAATTTACATTCCCATGGACAGTGTACAAGTGTTGCCTTTTCTCCACATTTTTGCTAATAGTTATTTCTTGACTTTTTGAAAATAACCATTCTGACAGGTGTGAGGTGATACCTCACTGGGGTTCTGATTTGCATTTCCCTGATGATTAATGATACAGAGCGTGTTTGCAGCACTTGTTGGCCATTTGCATGTCATCTTTGGAAAAATGTCTCTTTCAATCCTCTGCTCTTGAAAAAATTTTTGCTGTTGAATTCTTTATATATTTTGGTTATTAACCTGTTATCAGATATTAGCATACCTCATTTTATTGTGCTTTGCTGTATCACGCTGACTGATGTTGTTTGTTTTTTTCTTACAGATTGAAGGTTTGTGGTAACCCTTTGTCAAGCAAGTCTATCAGTGTTGTTTTCCCACTTTGTGTGTCTGTGTCATATTTTGGTAATTCTTGCAATATTTTAAACATTTCTGTATTATTATTTTGGAGGAGGAAATGTCAACTCACTCCAGTATCCTTGCCTGGAGAATTCCATGGACAGAGGAGCCTGGTGGGCCAAAGTCCCTGGGGTCACAAGGAGTCAGACACAACTGAGCAACTAATACACACACACATATTATTATTTTTTCATGGTGATCAATGATTAGTGAGCTCTGTATTACTATTAATACTATGGCTTGCTGAAGGTTCAGATGATGGTTAGCTTTTTTTTTTTTTTAACCACTAATATATTTTTAAAATTAGGTATGTATATTGTTTTCTTAAAGCAAATACTATTGTACATTTAATGGACTTCTGTATGGGTTAAACATAACTTATATGCCCTGGGAAGCCAAAAAACTCATGTGACTTGCTTTATTACAGTATTTGCTTTATTGTCATAGTCTGGAACTGAACACACCGTATCACTGAGGTATGCCTGTATATCATTTGCAAATACTTTCACCCGTTTAATGAGTTGCCTTCTCATTTTGTTGATCGTTTCCTTTGCTGTGCAGACACTTTGTAGTTTGATACAGTCCTACTTGTTTACTTTTGGTTTCATTGCTTTTGTTTTTAGTGTCCAATCCAAAAATAATCATCACCAAGGCTGATGTCAAGGAGTTAGCAATCTCTTCTCTTCTAGGAGTTTTAGGTATCAGGTTTTGCATTCAAGCCTTTATCCATTTCCCTTTTCAATTTGGAGGCTTTTTCTTTCTTTTACCTGCCTAAATGCTTTAGCTATGACTTCCATTACTCTGTTGAATAAAAGTGATGAGAGTAGGCATCCTTGTCACTACATTTTTATTGTTGGAAAGCACAAGCACACTCATGTGTCACCTCACCAGATGGAAATCGCTTCACAAAGCCTGGGCATGGATTTCCCTAGATTCTGCCTTGTGTCTTTTCCCCTTGATGATCTTATATATCCTTCTGCTTTAATAAGCTTTAGCCACTAGTGCTTTTAGAAAAACATCAAGTGTTTGCATGGTCTTTGAGACCCCTGGGACACGTGCTCATTGTGAGACTTGTAACAGTCAAAGAGGAATGGGAGAAATTGCAATGACCAGTGTTGATGAACACAATTCATCCTTTTGACCGGAGGGAGGCCAAAAGGGCCCACCACCTGAACACATGTGAGGTTCTGGGAGTGATTGGAGTGATTGCGGGAGGAGGATATGTATGCATGTTGGAGAGTGATATTAAAGCCTAAAAGAGTTTCTGGCACATAGAAAGTGTACAATACATTTTGAGAGAGAAGGAAAAAGAATGAACTGAGCAGAGCTAGAGTTGGCTTCAGATACCATTTATTCCAAAGTGTAGATCTTAACCATTACGCTATATTGCCATCTCGTTGCCTTCATTCCTTATAGTACTGTTGGGAGAGTCACATAAAAGGGCTTTTAAAAGGACCACACACCACACAGATGGGAAGGCTTTCTTGTCAGTCTCCATGCAGTGGCAGAAGGCAACGAAAATGGGTAAAACAGCATCTACTTCTGTTCCATCTGGTGTTGTGTCTAGATTCGGCATTTTGGAAGTGCTGTTGGCTTCATTTGGATGGGAGTTTTAGTTTGTTTTCTTAAACAATTTCTGCATTAAGCCAAAATAATTTTACTTGAAGAAACATTGCTTTTATTGGCCTTGCTTTTTAAGTAGCTCATTCTTCATGAGGAAAAACTAGAAATTTTCAGGCAGTATTTTCTTTGTGAGTTGAGATGCCAGAGAAATTGTCCAACAGGATAGTTATAAGTGAAGGTAAGGTGCAGTAGGCAGCATAATGCTGAGAGGAGAGTGAAATCTTGCCTAGGTAGGGACTGTCCACGTGTGGTAGCTGACTGCAATGCAGAAGGTCTAAGCACAGCACACAGTGCTCATAGGAGGTTCTCACGGCTCTTCCACTAAGTTTGTTGTCACCTCGGTCAATGTCTTCCTGCTACACAAGGAAAAAAAATATATCACTTTGATTTATAGAATATCAATTCCATGAATGGCACTAGATTTAAGCCATCTCAAGACTCTAATTTTACAGAGAAACTGAGGTTCAGGGAAGGGAAGGGAAGGGACTTGTGCAGTGTTACTAAGGAAGTCAGTGTCAGAGCCACAGTGAGGAATCAGTTCTGGTGACTCTCAGCTACTGTGCTTTTCCTTACACGTCAGAGACTACCAATGGTAAAGTGGGTATTAATAAATATTCCTTTAAGTTTGTGTAGATCCTTATGACTTTTCAAATCCTCATGATTTTCAGAGGTATACCTGTAAATGAAAAGTGAGGAAATGGAGATATGGCATACTGAGTGGAGTTACTAAGATTTGAGCCCAGATTTCTAACTCTGAATTTTTGCTTTGTGTACTACCCTGGGGCTTCCCTGGTGGCTCAGATAGTAAAGAATCCACCTGCAATGTGGGAGACCTGGCTTCGATCCCTGGGTTGGGAAGATTCCCTGGAGGAGGGCATGGCAACACACTCCAGTATTCTTGCTTGGAGAATCCCCATGGACAGAGGAACCTGGTGGGCTACAGTCCATGGGGGTCACAAAGAGTCGGACATGACTGACTGGCTAAGTACACACACATGCTACTATGCACAGTAGAATTTTAGCAATGATAATAGCAATTATTATGACTGCTATTCTCAGAAGACTCTGGATACAATAAACATAAAACCTACTAAAAGTAGTATGAGTAATAGGAATTTCTTTTCTCATCTAGCAAGAGCAAGCATGCTGAGAATAGGGCAGTTCTAGGGTTGTGAAGAATATGGTGATTCAGTGACATCATCACAGGCCCAGGTTCCCTCCATGTGTTTGCTCTGCGATACTCATTCTATCAACAGAGTCTTTATGGTCACAGAGTGGCTTAGCATTATAACATTAATGACCAAGAAGTATCTTACAGATGTCTCTTTTATTTATTTATTTTACCAAAGAATTACCCAGAAAAAATATCATCTCAGGTCTCAATGGCCAGGATTGGGTCACACAGCCACTTACACAATCACAGACAAGCAGAAAAGACTACGGTGCCATATAGACCCATCCAGGTTCAGTCCCTGGGACAGTGGGGCAGAGTCTGCTGCTATTGAGAAACATGTGGAGTAACAAGTCCAACTTCACCCAGGTAGAATGGGATAGAGATAGGAATGAAATCTAGAAGCACCTGACTCTGCAGCCAATGCTCTTAACCACTAAGCAAAACCACCTCCCATTCTTGTGTCCCCTGCTATGTCTCCCCTTCACAGCACCACTTGCCAAATTCCCAGCCTGCATGCCTAAGTTGCTTTGGCTGGTGATTGCAGGATCGTCTTCTTGCCAGGTCGGTGTCAGCAATCAATCCCTATCTCCTGGGCGTGAAAACCAGCCGATTAGAGCTGTAAGTAGGTGTTTAACAACATGGAGGCAGCCAGAGCATCCGTCAGCAGTTTTTTTTTCCCCTAGTGACTGGGCATTAGCAAATCTGCTGAGAGAGGCACCCTTGTTCCAGTGCTGCTGGGAGGAGGGCATCTCAACAGAGCAGATGATTTGAGAAAAGTAGAATGAGAGGATGTCAGAGTTGACATGGTCTAGTCCATCTCTGTTACTGTGCTGATGGGAAAACAGGACCAGATAAAGGAAGGATTGCTCGGTACTACACAGAAAATCATTTTTTGAATCTAGCACTAGAGCAGACGAGATCGGGCGGGTTCAGGGTGGTATGGCCGTAGACTGGATCTAGCACTAGACCCTGGATTCACTCAATGATACTTTCAAGCCTAACTCTTTATCATTGGCTTTCAATTCCCACTCAAGAAACAACTTTCAAATGAAATGACATCTGAAAAACAAAGGCATTTTGGATTATATTGTCCTGTCCCAGTTAGATGTCTCATGGCCATCTCCTAAGAGAAGTGGTCATTAACATGCATTCACATGGGTTAATTGCTCTAGGCAAAGTCCTGCCAGATTTTTAGTTACAGACAGAACAACCACCCATAGCAAATCCCCATTCATCTCCAACTTCCTTCTTCCTTTCCAGCTATGTGAGTCTTTTTGGTCTGATCATTCAAAACAAGTCCTGATATTGGCAAGTTCTAAAGGCATATGAACTTTGGTGCCTCAAGATCGAGAGAATGTTCCCAGCTTGCGAAGAAAAAATTAATCCGCAGGTCAGAGTGCAAGGATTCCTTGTAGCATTATGAGATGGCTTGAGATCCCTGTATTTCTAATAACTCTTATATATGTGGGTTTGGGGAAGTCCTAAGAATTTAATCAGTAATGATTGAAGGCCAATAAGAATTATAACAGTAGCAGCTGCTATTTTTTGAGCATTACTCTGTGCCAAGCACTGTGTCAGGTCTTTCACGTGTGTTTCTAGCTTTAGTCTTCAAAATTAACTTCTTTATTTGTTTATTGCCTGAATTTTAAGATTAGAATGTCTATTCTATAGTCAAAGGAACCTTTAATTACCACTACATCCCCATCTCCTAGAACTGTCTCTTACATAGTAAATGCTCAGTTAATATATACTGAACTAATGATGTGCAGTAAACTGCTGAGATAATATGGTTGTTCCTCATTTTACAGATATGGCAACTGAGGCTTAGAGAGATTAACTTGTCCAAGGTAACTCTATCAGTTGTCTTTTGACTGCAGCGAATGTTGTTTTACATAAATGCGGGTATTTTTTTCCCCTCAGATGAGAATTCTGGTGATACTCTTGCTACATATTCCACTTCAGTGATGTCATTAAGGATTCAAGTTCTTTCTAAGATTCTGCTATGCCTCCACCATCTTCAGTGTATTGGCTTTTCTTCTTTATGCTTGAATACCCCTGGCCACATAATGGTTATGACCTAGAGTACTTGATTCAGGCAGCAAATCTGTGTTCAGGGAAGCAGCAAGAGGAGATGGGTGGCACTAGCCATGTGTATTTCTTTAATTATGAAAAGTAAAAATTTTCTTTGAGGACCCTGGCTGGTTTTACTTATGTCTTTTTGGCCAGAGTTATGTTGACACTGCTGAGTACGCATGCACACACACAAAATGAGAAGATGAGTATTCGCCTTCCTCTGGCTTTATTCAGGAGGCAGGCCAAGGAAATGGGGATTAGCAATAGATACATCCTAGCGAATAGATGTGACTGCTACAGTCAGGCCGATAGTGGTAGTGGAGGCAGGACTGGAACATAAGTTTGTTTCCCTCTGAAGTCTGTGCTTTTATTGACCAGGCATTAGCTAATCTGACTTTTACTCCTTATCTCAAAAGAAAAAAAAGATCAACTTGGGAATGTCTTGTTCCATTTTGAATCCTTGTTCTATTCCGTGTAGTAGTTTCTTCACCTTCATAATGAAGGGATTGGGTTAAAAGGAGTCTTATATGAATGTATGATTTTATATCTCAGACTCACTGATGGCCACTTTTAAAAGTCTTATTCAAAGCCAAGTCAAAATCAAATTCACCATCTCAGTGAAGTAATATATTCCCCAGGATCCAAATGCATAAAATGCAATTGATTTTTCTGGAGTTTGTTTTCACAGATGGTGTTTATGCATTTCCCTTTGAGATATCTGATTCAGTTTTAGATGGTGAATGAAGATTGATTTTTGTCTGTTGTGATCTGTAAAGCCCAATTGTTACTGTTTAAATACTACTTCTTCCATCCGTTCCTTTACTGTCTTCCTCAACAGCCTCATCTATGGAGTCAGTATGCTTTAGAATTTGTTTTATGTTACTATTGCATCTTGCTATCAGCAATTCATCTCCTAAAGTTGAGAACCAGGGGACATGAGTGTCAGTCCCAAATCTTTAACTGGTCAGCTGCGGGACCCTGAGGAAGCCCCTCTGCTTCTCTGTGTCTTTGTTTCCTCATTTATGAAAGGACCTGATTGTTTATATCTTAGGATACTTTTAGCTCTGCTATTTACATGTCTGCAAGGACAAAGCTGGTTCTGATTAATAAGCAGAAGAACATATTAGCATTATTTCTTTCATCTGCACTGTGGCTATAAAGATCAAAAGACGTAGAAAATATTAACTAAATGAGTGAAATATTAGTAATTACTAGCTCTATAGTCATTCTTAAAATGCCAAGTCAGACTTATTATTTTTTGAAATTAGTTTATTAGGGAGGATTTGGGGAAAGCAAGGTAATGTATTGGTAACTTTAGCAAAATGTGACACCAGTGATGTGAAAAGAGCATTGGATGCAGAAACAGACCACAGTTGGGGTTTCCACTGTGACTCTGTTATGTGACAGCTTTGTGAACTGAGTCATGTTATTTATATCCATGGTCCCAGAGTTCCTTTTCTACAAAATTAGGATTAAAGATATTTAAATCAAAAGGTGATGATGAGGATAAAATAAGCAAATTTATGGAAGGTTCTCAACTGGTACATCTAGAACTAAACAAAATATTTGTCAATTTTCTGAGTGTAAATTTCAATTCTGGTGATAGAGCTGCTTTTAACTGGACTAGGCATGAAGCCCCACGTATCCTTACTATCTTGGCCATCTTTAGCTTTTTTGTTTCATATCTAGTGGAATGAGTGAGTTTTTAGCAGTCAGGACTCCTATTCTCTTTAACTTATAAGATCTGGGACATTGGAAACTTCATTGAATTTTTCTAGTCTTCAGTTTGCACATGTACAAAACATTAACACCTATTTTAGAGCCCTCCAATAATTTGAACAGGCTTGGTAATCTCTAGAGCATTATGAAAATATAGCACTTCTGTTGTCTGTTCACCTAAACAGATCTTTAGGTAGCTATCATTCTCTGGTAGCACAGTCAGTAAAGTATCTGCCTGCAATGCAGGAGACCCAGGTTCAGTCCCTGGGTCAGGGAAGATTCCCTTTAGAAAGAAATGGCTGCCCATTCCAGCATTCTTGCGTGGAGAATCCCATGGACAGAGGAGCCTGGCAGGGTCAGGCTCCATGGGGTCACAAAGAGTTGGACACAACTTAGGGACTAAACCACCACCAAATATCTTTATACTGGTCCCCTCTTTACTTGTTCAAAAATTCTTTCTGAACTTCAAGGTCAAGGTCATCCCATCTGTTGTAGGAAACCTTTCTTCTATTCCAACTCTAAATCTCTCCCATCACTAATTTCTCCTAAGCCTTCACTACTTAGACTCCTCAGACCTTAGCATAGCTGTCATATGTTAGTTCTTTCTCCCTGTTTATGAATGTTTCTCTCTGACTTGAAATTGGTAATGCTTTATACACATAATTTCAAGTATTTTATAGCCTTAATCTATGCATCTATCTCATGAGCATGCATGGGTGCTTTGTTGGTTAGCTGTGTCTGAATCTTTGCAACCCCAGGAACTGTAGCCTGCCAGGTTTCTCTGTCCATGGGATTCTCCAGACAAGAATACTGGAGTGGGTTGCCATTTCCTTTGCCAGGGGATCTTCCTGACCCAGGGATTGACCTGGATCTCCTACATTGCAGGTGGATTCTTTACCATCTGAGCTAGCAGGGAAACCTGCATCTATCTTAGGGGACAGTTAAAAAACATGTGTGTTGGTGGATTGGTTCTCTGTGTTATTGTTTCATTGTTCAGGCTTAGCAATTTGAATTTAGGAACAACTTATTTTTATTTAAAATTAATTAATTTTGAGGTGGGGTATGGATAATATATTCCCATGGCTCAAAATTCAAAAAGTGAAATGCAAAAATGTGTCTTCCCTCCCACCCCTGGTCTCACCCCGCCCCACCCCACCTCCTCTGTTTGTCTCCCCAGAGGCAGTCACTGTTACCAGTCCCTCCATTGTCCTACCCATAGCTGGTCTGATCTTTTCCCTTAAAATGGTAGGTTTCTCTTATGTACCTTGTGTTTTCGGCTATTGTATCATAGATAAATTAAGTCAAATAAATATTTAATATCTTCTTTCTCAGTATAAACAGAGCAGTCTCTCTCTTTTTTGTATTTTGTTTAAACAATTACTTTTAATCAGAAATATTAATAAAATAATTGTAGATTCTCATGCCATTGTAAGAAATAACAGATCTTGTGTACTGTTTATATAATTTCTCTTAATATCAGCATTTTGCAAAATAGTATAGTATCACACCTAAAATGTTGACATTGCAACAACCTGCTGATCTTATTTAGATTTCCCCAGTTCCACTTATATTTATTTAGGTAGAAGAGAGAATGTAGGAGTATTTGTTCTATGCAATTACATCACATGTGTAGTTCTTTGTATCCACGGCCAGTCAAGACACTGAACATTTTCTTCACCCTTCACACCCACCTTCCTCCCACCTCTTCTTGGTCCCTGACTCTTGTCACTCACTAATCTGTTCATTTAAAAAATTTTTGTCATTCAAAAAATATTATATGAATGGAATCACACAATGTGTTATCTTTTAGATTTGCTTTTTTTCTTATTGAACATAATTCCCTGGAGATTTGCCCAAGTTCTCTGTATCTATAGCTTGTTCCTTTTTATTATTGAGTGTGTATTTACATATCACAATTTGTTTCATCATTCATTTGCTGAGGGACATCTGAGCTGTTTTCAGATTTTTATTACAATGACTCAAGCTTCTGTGAATATTTACATACAGTTTTTTAATAAGTTTTCAATTTTCTGTAATGCACAAGTGTATGATTGCTGGTTTGTATGGTAATTGTGTGTTGAGTTTTATAGGAAACTGTCAAATTTTTTCGTAATAGCTGTACCATTTTATATTCCCATCAGCAATTGCGAGTTTTCCATTTTCTAACATCCATACCGGTATGTGGTGATGTCACTATTTTTTATTGTAGACATTCTGTTTGGTGTGTAATGGTATCTCATTATGATTTTAATTTGTTTTTCCATGATGATTAATGATAGTGGACATCTTTTCTTGGGCCTTTATCATCTATACATCCTCTTTATTGAAATGCCTGTTTATGTCTTTTGCCAATTTTCTCATTGAGCTGTTTTATTTTTTACTGTTGAGTTTTCAAATATATTTTAGATACCATTCCTTTGTTGGATATATGGCTGGAAAATATTTTCTTCCAGTCTATAGCTTGTGTTTTTATTCTCTTTCCATCGACTTTTACAGAGCAAGAATTCTTAATTTTGATGAGAACTAATTTAGCATTTTCCTTAATGGATTATGCTTTTGGAGTCAAGTCTGAAACTTTGTCTAGCCCTAGATCATGAAGATTTTCTGTTTTCTTTTAAAGTTTTATAGTTTTACATTGAAGTCCATAACCCATTTTAACTTAGTTTTTGTATAATACGTGAGGCTGAGATTGAGGCTCATTTCTTATGCCAATTGGTGTCCAATTACTCCAGCATCACTGGTTGCAGAGGCTGTCCTTCTAATGAATTACTTTTGTACCTGCATCAAAAATCAATAGCACATGCTTGTGTGAACCTATTTGTATGCTTTCTGTTCTGTGCCATTGATCTGTGTCTATCCATCCGCCAAAACCTCACCGTCTTGATTATTGTAATATATAAGAAGCCATGAAATCAAGTAGACTGATTTCTTCTACTTTATTTTTCTATATAAGAATGTTTTAGCTATCCTGTGGACTATGGTTCTCCACATGAATTTCAGAGTAAGCTTGTCTATGCGTATAAAATACTTGCTGGGTTTTTGTTAGTAATGACATTATACCCGATGGACATGGGTTTGTGTGGACTCAGGGAGCCGGTGATGGACAGGGAGGCCTGGCGTGCTGCGGTTCATGGGGTCACAAAGAGTCGGGCACAACTGGGCAACTGAACTGAACTGAACATCTTTATTACATTGAATATTCACTATGCTCTCCATTCACTTAGATCTTTTTTGGTTTATTTAATCAGCATTGTGTAATTTTCAGCAGACAGATAATCTGTATATGTTGATATCTAAATGTTTCATTTTTTTGGATTGGTTGTAAATGGTAGCATGTTATTTTCTTGCTATATTGAGATATGACTGACAGATAAAAGTTGCATTTATTTAGGTTGTACAACATGATTTTTTAAAAGATGTAAAAGGTGATGATTTAATATACATAAACATTGTGATATGATTAATCCAATGGTGAAGGTGAAGGTGTTAGTTGCTCATTCATGTCTGACTCTTTGCAACCCCATGGACTATAACTTGCCAGGATCTTCTGTCCATGGCATTCTCCAGGCAAGAATACTAGAGTGGGTAGCCATTCCCTTCTCCAGGGGATCTTCCCACCCCGAGGATCGAACTTGGGTCTCCTGCATTGGCAGGCGGATTCTTTACCATCTGAGCCACCTACTGTGTTATAATTTCAATTTCCATAGGTTTGTTGTTAGTATAGGAAATGTATTTATTTCTTGTGCTTTGATTTTGCATCCTGCAAGCTCGATCAACCCACTCATTGCTGAAAAATGCCAGAATTAATTTTGAATAGATTCCCTGTATTTTCTACATTAGACAATCAGGTCACCTGCAAATAGGGATAATTTTATTTCTTTTTTTTTTTTTTTTTTAATTCTGTATGGGTTCTATTTCTTTTTACTGGCTTATTTCAGTGATTATAACATCTAGTACTTTATTGAATAAGAGTGGTAAGAGTAGACCTCCATGCATTGTACCTGATTTCAGGGGGAAAAACATTTAGTTTCTCAGCTTTAAGTACGATGTTAGCTTCATTTTTAAAAAGACTACTGAAGAATAGTCCATTGAAAGACTGCTATAATTACTTCTCCAGTTCTTTATTAGTGGATTTTTATTGCTTTCAATCTTTTGCATAATAATGCTCCTGTGAATGTTCTTATACATATGTCACTTTTCACATATTCATGAATGTATGGGTAGAATAAATTCTTATAATGTTGCCCTCTTTTCTGTCCTACCTAGTCTTACTCCATAGAAGATATTGCATGATTTTTTGGCCTTAAATACCATACAATGAGAACTCCCAAATATATATATTTCCAACCTGACACCTGCCTGAAGCCAGATTTATGTATTTTTAAATACCATACAATGAGAACTCCCAAATATATATATTTCCAACCTGACACCTGCCTGAAGCCAGATTTATGTATTCATTTGCCCACTGACTGTCTGTTTGGATGTCTACATTTTGTTTCTCCAAGTAAACAAGTCTAAAACTGAACTCATAAAATGCTGAATCCATTCCTAAAATGTTTCTTTTTTTTATTTGTTTTGCCATACATTGACATGAATCCACCATGGGTGTACATGTTTTCCCCTTCCAGAACCCCCCTCCTACCTCCCTCCCCATCCCATCCCTCTGGGTCATCCCGGTGCACCAGCTCCGAGCGCCCTATATCATGCATTGAACCTGGACTGGTGATTCTTTTTTTGAAGAAAAAATCCCTATTATAGTAAATGGCACTGCAGCCTTCCACCATTTCAAGCCAAAAATGTTGTATTCATCCTCGTTGGCTCTCTTTCTCTCACTCACAGCCAAAACTAGCTGCCAATCCTGTCTGTGATCAATGCTTCCCACTCTGTTGCTACCACAGTGGTCCAGAGTACCATCCTGTCTTCCCTGACTTATTGCAGTGGCCTCTGATCTTGTCTCTCTCCTTCTGCATTGCTCCCCTACCATCTCTTCTCTATACAAGAGGTCACAGTGATTGTCTAAAAACATTACTTTCTGTCCTGCTCTGCTCAGAATGTCCCCATGACTTCACACCTCTCTTAGAGCAAAATCAAGGTCTTTACTCTGGCCTAGAGGCCTGGGATAATCTGATTTGTGACTTTTGCAGGCTTTGGGTCCTGCTCCCTCTCTGAGTTATCTCACTTTGCTGGCCTTGTTTCTGTTCCTTAAAGTGTCAAATGCACTCTGACCTCAGAGCACATAGTGTCCCCATACCTGAAACACTCTTTCCCAAGGTACCCACATAGCTTACCCATCATTCCCTTCAGTTTTCACTTGAAACAGGGAGGCCTTCCCAGAATACCTTTGTCCCACCTTGGCACTCTCCATTCCTTCTAACTTGACTTGTTTTCCTGCTTGTTCCTTATCATCACTTAAAATATTGTATGTTCGCTAGTTTGTAGATTGTATCTCTAGCAGCTCCAACAATACACAGTAAACATTTCTTGAATGAATTAATGAGTTTTGGGTCAAATGGTATATATATTTAAAATTTGATGGATATTGGCAAATTTCTCTATAAAGAGCTTGTACTACTACTATGTGAAAGTTATGCTCCCACTGATAATTTTGAGCCAGTTTCTTTTCATACACACACTGTGAAGAGTTTGTCTCAACTCTTGGTTTTGTACTCCTTCAGAGTTAGACATGATGGATTCATCCTCCACACATTTATCAGGCCTCTAGGACAAATTTCAGAAACATCCCATGTAGTTCTTTTTTTTTTTTTTTTTTTAACAGTAGAACAGCTTAAATAACTTGGCTCTCAAGATTTGTGTGTTCATGACATTTTATAGATTAGAAGACCCTGACAGAGTGCTCATAGCTTGTGTCTTGTTGACATTGGATATCAGTAGAGCTAACCTTATCTTTCCGCTGAACTTTCTCTCAGACTGTAATTCAGAGAGCAGAGGAGAATCATCTCCCTGGTGACTTTTTTGCTCTTTAAGGAGAATAGTAGTTCTGTTCTTTCCTCAACAGTGATCATCTTCTAGGCTCCCTAAACTACAGAGGATGGCAGCTTAGCTGGTAAAGAATCCACCTACAATGCAGGGGACCCCTGGGTCAGAAAGATCCTCTGGAGATGGGATAGGCTACCCACTCCAGTATTCTTGGGCTTCCCTGGTGGCTCAGATGGTAAAGAATCTGCCTGCAATGCAGGAGACCTGAGTTTGACCCCTGGGTTGGGAAGATCCCCTGGAGGAGCACATGGCAACCCACTCCAGTATTCTTGCTGGAGAATTCCCATGGACAGAAGAGCCTGGAGGGCTACAGTCCATGGGCTCACAAAGAGTCAGACATGACTGGGCGACTAAGAACAGAAGAGGGAGTGGGGATGACAGGTGTGAAGATGATACCATTCCAAGAATTAGACCAGAGAATAGGGACCTTATTCCTTGCTGTTATATTCCTATATAACAAAACTCATTGGAAAAGACCCTGATGCTGGGAAAGATTGAGGGCAGGAGGGGAAGGGGGTGCAGAGGATGAGATGGTTGGATGGCATCATTGACTCAAAAGACACGAGTTTGAGCAAACTCAGGGAGACAATGAAGGACAGGGAAGCCTGGTGTGCGGCAGTCCCTGAGATCACAAAGAGTTGGACACGACTTAGCGGCTGAACAAACATTCCTACTGCTGACCCTTAACGGGTGCTAACTAAATATTTCTGGAGTATTGATTTAACACCTCTGTTATTGACATGACTGCTATAATAACAGTCCTGAATATCAGTTTTACACTTTGTAATCCATAGAGTGGCTTTATATAATTCCCAAATAGCACGCTGTTTTTGAAAAGAGTCCCAAGATGGTGAGTCAGGAAAGATAGACGCAAAACTTGGCAGTGGACATGTTTCCCAGAGTATGTAACTTCAGTATTAATATGTTATGCAGGTTTCTAAGCAGCAGGGTATTTTGAAAGCCTCTTCAGGGACTCTTGTTGTGAATATGCTTTGTGAATACCTAAGGAGGAATACAGTGTGTGGTGTTTACCTGCTTATTTGAACCTGTCTTTTATTTCCTAAAGTACACTGTGGGTTTGGGGTTCCAGGGAACAGGTTTTCAGGAAGACTAGCCCAGGGCCTTTTGTTCAGGGTAAGCACTTAGAGACAGATAATCCCTTATTCTAGGCGTGATTCTTTTCTGAAGTTTCAGTTCAGAGCTTTCATCTAAAGAAAGAATATTGACATTTTGCTTTGATTTTCAGGGCAGAGTGCAAAGGACCATCCCTAGAAGGTCCATGATTTATTTAAGATACTTGGAGCAGTGAAACTTCTCTAGAAGGTATGAGTTACCAGTTCTGTGGGTTGTTTGATCTTCTCATTAGCTGTCCTTCTTAATTCATTTTTCACTGGTTGGCACAGCCAGCCAAGATACGTGTTTGGCAGAAGCTGTTCAGGTGAGATCAGCAGAAATAAAGGCAGGAGCTGGAAGCAGCTCATGAAACCCTGGGCTCTTCACTTGACATTCATTTTCCTCTCACCTGAGGTACTGTTCCAGGTACTGACACCAGAAGAATAAAAGTTAACTCAAATGTGGAGCTGCCACTGAGGAGAAAAAAGACTGGGAGAACCATGCCAACAATAGATAGAAATGTTCTGAGGGCAAGGGCTGATTTCCAGCCAGAGGAGTCAGGGTCTGCTTGAAGGAGAAGGGGACTGCTGATTTAAAATGCCCATTTGGGAGGAGTTCACACTGATTGAAGTTAGTAGGGACAACTTGACTCTCACATTTTATTTTTTAATTTATTGAAGTATAATTGATTTACAGTGTGTTCATTTCTTCTGCATAGCAAAGTGACTTCACATATATATGTTCTTTTTTACATTTTTTCTATTATGATTTGTCCCGGAATATTGAATATGGGCTTCCCAGGTGGCTCAGTGGTAAAGAATCCACCTGCAATGCAGGAGACCCACGTTCAATCCCTGGCTCAGGAAGATCACCTGGAGAAGGGCAGGGCAGCCTCACTTTACTTCCTTGGGTCTCAGTTTTCTCAGTCCAACTGTGGGACTACCCATCCGTCTATATCCTCCTCATTATAAAGAGATATGTGGGGATGAATGTGAATACTGACCTGGCTTTCATCTCAAAGGTGTGATAAGAATCAAATGGGCAGATGGATATGTAAGACTTTTATCATTGTAGAGTGGTTTCTCAGCCTTAGCACTTTTGTCATTGGGGCCATGTATTTCTTTCTTGGAAGCCATCCTATGTCTTATAGGATATTCAGCAGCATCCTTAGCCTCTGCTTATTAGATACTATCAGTCCCCTCTCCCCCACTGAGACAACTAAAAATATTTCCAATTGTTGCCAGATGTCCCCCCATGGGACAAATCAACCCTGATTTGAGAGCCACTGGTGTAGAGTTGTATACTGACTTCAAGCATTGTTGATTATACAACTATTCTGACAGGAAGCAAATGAAAAGTCACATAAGTGGAATTCCAGAGAGTGCCAGAGATGACTCCAGTGAGGAACAGAAGATAATATGAGAGTGAAGATAGTGCCAAGCACAGCATCATTTCTGGGCAGTCGTATTTCCTGTGGGAACAATCTGTACCCTTAAGAAAGATGGGGAGATCAGTCTTGTGGAGGAAACCTCCTACCGTGGCATAGCACATTAGGGGCTTGTAGTTCCTGCCAACTTCTGGTTATGGATGGTGATGGGAGGGGGCCTTGAAGAAACACGAAGGACACAGCTCATTCTACAAGGTCAGAAACATGCAGAATATCACGGATATTAGAAAGCATTTAGTCATCTCTCCTTCAGTTGCTACACTGCTCTGTGGAGTACTCTTAATTCTACCAGATATTTGACCTTGAGCAACTTATTAATCCTCTTTGAGCATTTGTTTCCTCCTTTCCTCTTTGATTCCAGAAGAATATTGGTTTTATCCAGTTCCTCAATAACATAATAGTTGTGAGCGAGATTAATCATTGTTTTACTGTACTTTATATGCATATTAGGCATTGTTGTTCAGTTGCTCAGTTGTGTCCAACTCTTTGTGACCCCATGGACTGCAGCACGCCAGGCTTCCCTGTCCTTCACCATCTCCAGGAGCTTGCTGAAACTCAGGTCCATTGAGTCGGTGATGCCATCCAACCGTCTTGACCTCTGTTGTCCCCTTCTCCTCCTGGCCTCAGTCTTTCCCAGCATCAGGGTCTTTTCTAATAAATTGGCTCTTCACATGAGGTGGCCAAAGTATTGGAGCTTCAGCTTCAGCATCAGTCCTTCCAATGAATACTCAGGGTGATTTTCTTTAGGATTGACTGATTTGATCTCCTTGCAGTCCAAGGGACTCTCAAGAGTCTTCTCCAATATCACAATTCAAAACCATCCATTCTTTGGCACTCAGTCTTCTTTATGGTCCAGCTCTCACATCCATACATGACTGCTGGAAAAACCATAGATTTGACTATATGGACCTTTGTTGGCAAAATAGTGTCTCTGCTTTTTGCTTTTCTTTTTAATAGGCATAGAGTTACCTATATAGCAATATCTTTTGTTATTGTTATTGCCCCATTTTGTCAATGAGAAAATTGAGGATGAAGAGAGGCTTTAATCTCAACTCTGTCTGTCTCCAGAGCTCACACTCTTGCCCACGAGTCCAAATAACACCGCTTCACAACAAGGGCCTTAACATATAACACAAAATCCTGGATCACTGTTGGTCAATCATCCCACTCTGTCAATTGCTAGACTGTGAGTGACTTGACCAATCCCTATACCTGCTTCCAGACTCCAAGTTCTCCAATATATGCACTGCACTATTCTGGAGGCACTATGCTTTAATCTTATGAAATAAAGAGCTAATGGTAGACTTTCAGATGTCAGGGCAGGAGGGCATGTAAAGAGCCTGAATAAATGAGAAATGTTGGTCTTTTCAGGCAGCAAGTGACCAAAATATATTTGTAGCTTTGTAAACTAGGATTAAATAGAAACTGAGAAATCATTTTTGTAGTGCCTGGATTTTGAAATAAGAAAACACAGAAAGATTAAGTACTTATTTATGCTCACATGACGTGTTGGTAGCAAAACAGGGTTGAGACTGGGCTATGGGTCCCAGTCCTATTTCCTGCCCTTATCAGTGGAATGCTGTGCAGAGTGATGGATCAGAATACAGCCTCTGGAAACACGTGCCTTTGGCAGCAAACTGAGATCAGAACGAAGATACTTAACCTCTGTGACTCTCCTTTTACTTATCTGCAAATGGGAATCACCATAGATCATACCTCAAAAGGATGGTGAGGATTAAGTAAGACAAATTGCAAAAAACCCTTTGCACAGAGTCATGTGGTAAGAACTCAGCAGATGTTAGTCACTGTTTTTAAAGATTTTGAGAGATTTCTAGCTACATATTTTTATGATTTTTCTTAGAATGCAGTATATATTTGCTTTTGAAATCTATATGTGATACAATTTTTAGGGTTTTATTCTGCGTATAGTTCTTGGACTTTTGGCAAAGTCATATAGTCATGTAACCACCACCACAATCAAAATACAAAGCAGCTCCATTACTCCAAGAAATTCCTGACTTCTCCATTTCTATTCAACATCTGCACCTACTCCTAGACTTGTCAAACATGGATCTGTTTCTGTTCTATAATCGTGTCTTCTTCAGAATGCCATTTAACTGGAATCCTATATTATGTAGGCTTTGAAACTGCCTTCTTTCTCTTTGCATTGTTCATGAGATCCATCCATGTTGTGGTATACCTATATCATTGCTTCTTTTCTGTTTATTGTTGCATAGTATTCCTTTGTGCAGATATACCACATTCATCTATTCACCAGCTGAACGGGGGCTTCCCTCATAGCTCAGTCGGTAAAGAGTCTGCCCGAAATGCAGGAGACCTGGTTTCGATTCCTGGGTTGGGGAGATCCCTTGGAGAAGGAAATAGCAACCCACTCCAGTATTCTTGCCTGGAGAATCCCATGGAGAGAAGAGCCTGGCAGGCTACAGTCCATGGGGTTGCAAGAGTTGGACACGACTTGGAGACTAAACCACCAAGCCACCACCACCACTTGAAGGACATTTGTGTTGTTTATAGTGTGTATGGAGCAATTATGAATAAATATGTTATAAACATTTGTGTATTAATACAGGTTTTAGATAAATATAACTTGTCATTTGTTTTGGGTAAATATCTAGGGAGTGTGATCGCTGGGTCCTGTGATAAATGTTGGAGAACGAAATGGCAAACCACTCCAATATTCTTGCCTGGGAAATCCCATGGACACAGGAGCCTGACAGGCTACAGTCCATGGAGTTGCAAAAGAGTCAGAAATGAGTTAGCAACTAAACAACAACAATTTGTTTCCTTAGTATCAAAGTTTGAGAATTTTCTATTTTGAACACAAGTCTTTTGTCAGATATGTTTTTTGCTAGTATTTTCTCCCAATTGTGGTTTATCTTTTCATTCTTTGAACTATGTCTCTTGTAAAGTAGAAGTTTTGAATTTTGATGATGTTCAACTCATCAATTTTTCTTGCTTTAGGTGTTGTGTATAAGAAATCTTAGCTTTATCTGAAATTATGTATATTTTCTCATATGTCTTCTTTTAGCAGTTTTATAGTGCTAAGTTTAACATTTAGGTTCTATAGTACAAGAGTAAATTTTATATGAGATATGAAGTACAGATTGAGGGTTTTTTTGGCATATGGATATATATTAATTTCATATGGCTAGTTATGTGTAAACAGTGGCTGCTGCTGTTGGGGCTGATGTACCATACATTATTATTCTAAGGATATTGATAACATATTATCACAGTTATGATTATAATTATGATTATCCATCTGTCCATCCATAGTTCTTCCTTCAACAAATGAGTATCTATTATGTAACAGTCACTGCCTTTGGCAAACATCAGCATTATTGACCATGTGGTCAGATAATACAGGCTTTTTAAGAAGGGCAGTTATGGAGGTGCACAAATTAATAATGATAATGCCAAATGCCATGGTTATTTGTCAGCCTGATGAGGAGTTAATTTCTTGAGTCTGAGAAGGGAGGAAACTTGAAACCTGACAAAGTCAATTCTCTTAATTTCATATCTCACTTCAGATCCTGGGGACAAAATAATCAGGTTTTAATTGAGCCAAAACCATCCCCAGGAACTTAGAAAATGTCTTATAAATAATTTTGCTAGTGGACCGAGTACCCAGAAGCAGAGAGAGTTCTAGGAAGAAATTGCTTGCCTATTTCACTTTTTCTCCTTTCTTAGTAATGCACTATCATGTCTCTCTGTTTGAACATCTATAAATAAAACTTTCCTATGGATAATTTAGAAAACCTACCTGAAATCTTCAGGCCAGTGTTACATCAATTTCTCTCCAAGTATGGAATAGTAAGAAGAACATGGGAAGGAATCCATGGTCCATCTCTCAGTGAACAAAACACATGGTACATGACTTTATTTCTTTTTAGCACAGTTCTCTTGTCTGCAAAAGTAAAATATTGTGCTAACTTTTTTGAATTTACTACCTCATGGGAGTATCTTCACTGAACAGTAATGAAATTAAGACTATGACTCTTTCTACAGTATAATGCTACGAAGAAGGTGGATGGCCACTTTTATACAACAGCACCACATGTTCAGTGAATAATTTCTATATGCCAGGCCTTCGACTAGGCTTTGGAGCTATAGTGGTGAGTTCAAAACAAATATAATCCTTGCCCCTGTAGAGCCTGTGGTTTAATGGGGAAGAATGAGACTAAAGGAGATAATCAAACATAAATGTATGATTATAATACAAACTGTATTAAATCCTAGGAAGCTATGTACTTGTCTATGCTGGAATGAGTCCCTAGATCAATTTATATATCCCCTATAAATTTCATGGGTTTTTCTTTCTCTAAATAATTCAGTGTCCCCTAGGAAAGAATTGTTTCTCAACTAAGAATGAAGAATGTTCTCATCCATTCTCAAAAGAGTCAGAAAATACAGTAAAGTCACCTAAGTGAACAGTATTGGGTATAACATGAAAAATCAAATTTATTGTGTTACCAAACTCATTAATTTAATAGTTTAGGATCAAACATAATTTGTTTTCATCTCTGTATTAAGAGTAAAAGAGTAGAAGTTAATCTGTATTAAAAATTGCACTTTCCATCTTTCTCAAGCAGTGGAGTCTTCTGGTAACTCAGAGTCATCATAATGACCTTTTGCTCTGTAGGACTCATTGAGTCAGGACTACATGTCTCTACTGTGAATGGCCCCTGGCTATACTTTTTTGAGTTACGTAAAAGTATAATCTACTTTTATAATGTTGCTATTTTTTCTACTGTTTTCAGCTGTCACCCTTCCTGTTCTCAATGTGTTGTGTTCTTGCGGACCTTTTCATTTCCGTTTCTAATCTGCTATGGTTTGGGAAACAGTATAACCACATTCATTAGAATCATTTGAGAAAAGAGAACAGCTTCAGGAAGATCAGAAACCCTCTTCCTTTAACAGAGTATATCAGCTTTATGCATGAAATATGTATGTTTGAACATCAGTTTGAGGTAGTTGTAGTATTAACAGTTGCAGTCATCACAAGAGTGTCTTTAAATAAAGGAGGTGATTGATAATAAACCAGAGAGAATGGTAGCCAGTTCAAATCTATCACATATAAATGGTACTTTTCACCTTTTAAAGTGCTATTTTACCTTCCTGCTTACTTCATCTTCACTAAATCAGAATAGGAAGAGATGAGATGAATATTATAAGGAAGCTCAGGTTCAGAGATGTGAAGTGATTTATCTTAACTCATTAGGTGAACTGTTGACATAATTATGCCTAGATCTTAGGTTACTGGACTCTCAGCCTGAAAATTTTAGAAGGGCAGGAAAAAAAATAAAGAGAATAGAGCTCAAAGCAGACATTTTACATTAACCCATTTTACTGGAGACAATCTCAATTGTTTGGAGCAAAAAACCCAACTTCATTTTGGGCAGCCATGAGTTTCTCGACATGCTTGAATCACCCATAAATGCACAGTGCTGACTTCCTTGGCTTCTTGGGTATTTTAAAGTCCTATTTTCTCTGCCATAGTAAATTCATCATTGACTGCAATGGGGGGAAGTTGGTGAAATGTCAAGGAGAGGATGGAGAATGTGTATGAAAATGAAAGCTTCAAAATTAGGTTGCATCTTGGATAAATGGCCTTCCCTGGTGCTTCAGATGTGAAGAATCTGCCTGCAATTCAGGAGACCTGTGTTCGATCCCTGGAATGGGAAGATCCTCTGGAGAAGCGAATGGCTACCCAATCCAGTCTTCTTGCCTGGATAATTCCATGGACAGAGGAGCCCAGTGGGTGGAATATATCATGGTTTAGGCATTCATTTTTTCCTTTCATTTATTTTTTAATTGTTCAACAAATACTTGGTGACAGGTACTACTCTATGCCCTGAATGTGTAAAAATCAACAAAACATGGCAGTGCCCTCAAGTTGCTTATGTGCTATCAACGCTTGTGATGGAAACATTCTAAAATTAGGTCATGGGCATTGTTCTACAACTCTGTAAATATACTAATATTAATTAAATTGTGCACTAAGAATAGGTGAATTTTATGGCATGTAAATTATACTCTCAAAAAAGCTGCTTGAAGAGAGGCAAGTTAAAGTAAGCATAATCAGTGCCATAGTAGGGATAAAGTGCCAAGGTACTATGGGAACTCTTAAAAGACACCAAATTCAAAGAAACAGGATGAAATTCTAGAAAAAGTGATAGCTAAGCAGAAACCTGAAGAAGGAGTTAAGGAAGATTAGACTAAGTGACAGAAACAATGGGAGCAAATGGCTAAAGGGAATTGAGAGTGTGCATGGTCTATATTCTGTAAGATGTAGGGTGATTTAGCTTCTAGAGCTCAGCTTATGAGGGGAAGTGACCAGAAGTGACAGGGTTACAGGGAGAGATAAGCAGGAATTAAGAACCATGACTTTGTAGATCATAAAGAGGAATTGGAATTTATTCTAAAGGCAATATGGTGCCATTAAAAGTTTCAAGGCATAGGGATGTTTTGAATAAGTTTGTGCTTGGAAGATCTATCTTGCTGTAGAGAGGACACTTGTTTAAGGAAGAAAAAGTCTAGAGGTAAGGAGACCAGCAGTGCAACTGATTCTGTAAACTTGCTGAATGGATCTGAGCTAAGTAGATGAATTTAGAAATAAGGTAGAATCAGAAGGACTTCATGATAAGTTAAATGTAGGAAGTAAGGCTGTTGGTGAAGATGTTGACAAAGATTCTAGTTTGTTTTTGGTTGACTATATAGCTCACAGTGCTATTCATGAGGAGAATGAATGCTGGGTGTAGATGAAACTTGCAAAAAGGAAATTGTAGTAAATTGGCATTTTGTTGTTCATTTTAAAATTGGGGAGTTTTTAGGATATTTAAAGGATATATGGGTAGAGAGAAAGAGAGGGAAAGGAATATGTCCAGGTTGGTTCAGAGATTTTGGTGGTCACTAGATCATATGAGATCATTTAAGTCAAATTACTGAATGAAGTTTCTTAGAAAGAGAAGAGAATGTGTAGCAAGACAAAACCAAAGATAAAACCATAAAGGACATAAAAATTCACTTTGTGGGCAGAGGAAGAGGAGACTTAGAAGGATTTTTAGAAGGAATAGCTTAATGGATAATTGTGAGAAAAATAGGAGGTTATAATGTTGGAGATCAGGAAACAATTAGATCAGAAAATAATATGGAAAAGTGCTCAGAAAAGGTTCTCCTAAGGAAAGATGATGTTGAACCTGAATGAAGGGAAGGTGGCACTCATGCCAAGAACTGGGAGAAGAATGTGCCAAGCCGAAGAGCAGTTAGTGCAAATGTTTACTCTAAGGGTGAGCTCAGTGTGTTTAAGTGATAGAAGGAAGACCAGCATGGAATTTCAGTAAATGCCTGGGAGAGTGTTGGGATGTCAAAGAGAGGCACATGGATCATTTAGGCTTTAAATGGCCATTCAAGGGATTTTAAATTTTGTGTTATGCGTGAGAAAAAGCTTCAGACAGATTTTAATGAGGGGGAGGGAGATATGTGAACTAATTTATGCTGCTATGTGAAGGATAAAGTATAGGGGACTGAGAGTGGAGAGGTTGAAATTTCTGAGGTAAGAGATGATGGTGACTTGGGCCAGCTTGTTAGCAGTGGAGATAGCAAGGAATGGTGGGATTCAGGGTATATTTTGGAGATATAATGGATGAAACTTGTTAATGGATAGAGCTAGAGGAATGAAGATAGAAGAATAAAGGGTGGCTCCTAGAATATTGACCTAAGAAATGGATGGACATAATATGTGGGTGGGGGGAGCAAAATCCATGGTTCCATTTTAGCCATGTTAAATTCAAGATGTCTACAACTTCTTTTTTTAATTTTATTGAAGTATAGTTGATTTATAATATTGTGTTTAATTTCTGCTGTATAGCAAAGTGACTCAGTTGTGTGTGTGTGTGTATATATGTATATATATATATATGCTGCTAAGTCACTTCAGTCATGTCTGACTCTGTGTGACCCCATAGACGGCAGCCCCCCAGGCTCCCCCGTCCCTGGGATTCTCCAGGCAAGAACACTGGAGTGGGTTGCCATTTCCTTCTCCAATGCGTGAAAGTGGAAAGGGAATGTGAAGTCGCTCAGTCGTGTCCGACTCTTCGCAACCCCATGGACTGCAGCCTACCAGGCTCCTCTGTCCATGGGATTTTCCAGGCAAGAGTACTGGAGTGGGTTGCCATTGCCTTCTCCGATATACATATATATATATATATATATATATATATATATATATATATATATATATATAAAATCTTCATATTCTTTTCTATTATGGTTTATCACAGGATATTGAATATTTTATAGCTCCCTGTACTATCCATCCTAAGTATAATAGTTTGCATCTGCTAATTCCAAACTCTCAATCCTTCCTTCCCCTACTGCTCTTCCCACTTGGCAACCACAAGTCTGTTCTCTTTGTCTGTGAGTATGTTTCTGTTTTATAAATATGTTTTATAGATTTGTGTCATATTTTAGATTCTGTATATAAGTGATATCATATGGTATTTGTTTTTCTCTTTCTAACTTACTTCACTTAGTATGATAATTTCTTGGTCTACAAGTGGCATTATTTCATTCTTTTTAATGGTTAAGTAGTATACCCTTGTATATCCATTAATTCCATGTTAATCCATTCATCTATCGATGGACATGTAGCTTGTTTCTGGGTCTTGGCTACTGTGAATAGTGCTGCTATGAACATAGTGTGCATATATCTTTTTGAATTATAGTTATGCCTGGGTACATGCCCAGGAGTGGGATTTATGGATCATGTGGTATCTCTATTTTTAGTTTTCTAAGGAACTTCCATACTATTTTCCATAATGGCTGCACCAATTTGCATTCCCACTAATAATGTAAGAAGATTCCGTATTCCCCACACTGTCTCCAGCATTTATAATTTGTCTACAACTCCTTCATGTGAATGTAGAGTAGGTCATTAGATATTTAAGTCTGGATTATGAGGGAATAGTCAGGACTGGAATTATAGATTTGGGTGTCTCAGAACATTAGGTAGTATTTAAAGTCATGATACTGGATGTGATCACATAAGGAATGAGAGTATGGAGAGATAAAAAGAGATCTGATGACTGAATCTTGGAGCACTGCAATATTTAGAAACATGGACGAGAAAGAGGATTCACCAAAGGCGACTCAGAAAGAGCAGCAAGTGTCTCTGGAAGAAAGCAAGAAGGATGTGGTATCCCAGACGGCCAGGGATGACAGTGTTTCAAATCAGATGAACTGTTGTTCCACCCTGGTTGGAAGTAGAGGTACAGGTTAAACAGAAAGTCAGGGAGAGGGGATTTGGGGCTTTCTCCCCTTAGATCCCTTGTCTTTTCATTCTTCACGAGCCCATTGAGTGTCATAGCCAAGGCTGTTAAGAGTTAGCCACCTATGTGCCCTTCACCTTTGAGGAAGGAGAACAGCATATCCCAGGAAAGTCTTGCATAGAGGTGAACAGAAATAACTCAAAGTAGAAAGTAACATGTCATTAAAGAGCTTCAGGTGAAATGATTGAGGGTTTTTATATTGTCTTTCTGATGAGAAGTAGGGAAGTCTTCATGGTGGAGGTTATGCTCATGTGCACACATACACTCACACACACACACTCACACAAAAGCAGAGTCTTGTACAGATGCAAATAGGCAGGACGGGTATCTTAACCAGAGGGACTGGCATAAGCAGGGCCCACAGGAAGAAACTTGTAGCCTGTGTAGAGGACCCCAATCAGTTAATTTTGTTTGGTTCACAGATAGGTTGATAATTGATTCTGTGCTCCTCCCATGCCCAGAGCTCACACAAGAGTTATTCTATGCAATGGTTCTTTGCCACATATGAAAATGTCGATCAAGCCAGAAACTTGGAAGATTAGCTCCGGGTTTCTAGACTCCTCCACTAGCATTGTTCCCTCTCCAACCTTGAATCCAAGTTAGTTAAAATCCCTGAAACTTCCCTGGTCTCCAAAGAGGAAGGATAGCAATGAGATTGCATTGAAGTCCTAAATCCCCAGTGGCCCAGCTTAATCGAATGGACATATTTCATTAAACAAATGCCTGTGCCATCTGCTCTACTCCAATTAGGAATGCATGAGGAACATATTTCTCAATTATGTTGGAGAAGATGTCTGGGCTCAGAGGCGCCAGCCAACAGCCTTTCCTCAGGCAGTGCTCAGTGGGGAGACCTGCCTCCGGCTTGTAGCGGCCCTCATGTTTTTTTCATGTCGTCTCTCAACTCCACCACTCACTTTGCATTAGTGCATTCCCTTTTGGTTAGAACTGATCGGATCCAACAGTCTAAATGAACATGCTCCATGCTGGTTTAAAATCATTGTATTTATTGCAAACTACTAACATTTATTAAAATCTTCGTTATGGCCAGATGCTGGGCTAAGCATTTTCTGTAGCGTTTTATCTAAACCATAAAACTTCTCTATTAAGTAAGAAGGATCCTCATTCTATAGATGAGAAAACTGAAGCTTTAGCAATCTTAAATCATTCAACCAAGATCCCACAGATGGTGAGCGATGGAGCTAGGAATACATGGGCAGCCTGGCACCAGAGCTCATGTTTGATACAATATGTGTTTCTAGAAGTACTACACACTGTCAATGTGCAGAGTATGATGTAGGTGCTATTCTACTTTCAGGGCCTTCACAGCCAGGTGCAGAAGAAACAAGGAAACAAATCGGGATGGGGGGAGACAAGTACAAGTTAGGAACGGAAGAAGTTACTCTCAGGGTTCCAAGTCAAAACACTGGTATAGCATACTCAAGCATTTAAAGTCTAGCTCAGAAATGTAGACTGCAGAGCAACCCACCACATCTGTTTACACGTCTGTGCCCTCAACTATCAGATATCTTTGTGATTTAACCAGTCAACTGCGCTAATCCATATGCCTGGCTCACCCCTTCTCAGGACTGCTTAGGATGTTGGAGAAAAATCCACAGCATTGATTTTCTGTTGTTCAGTTGCTCAGTCATGTGTTATTCTTTGCAACCCCATGAACTACAGCATGCTAGGCTTCCTTGTCCTTCATTATCTCCTGAAGTTTCCTCAAACTCATGTTCATTGAGTTGATGGTGCCATCCAACATCTCATCCTCTGTCACCCCCTTCTTCCTCCTGACCTCAATCATTCCCAACATCAGGGTCTTTTCCAACGAGTCAGCTCTTCACATGAGGTGGTTAAAGTATTGGAGCTTCAGCTTCATCATCAGTCCTTCCAATGAACATTCTACTGATTTTCTTGTTCTACAAATTCAGGCACCTATTTCAGTTTCCTGTCTAACTTGCCCACATGCTTCTCCCTGTTCCTAGTGCCTCAATGCTGGTAATTTTTTTTACCAGTCTTCGTCACTATCTCCAAGCCTCCAATCTTACCACCTTGCCTTCACTGTTGAAAGGTAGCTTATCCATCTCCTGTGCAGAGAAAACAGCAGTCATCAGATGGTGATTCCTCTGGCTGCCTGCACTTCTTAACTTCCACCCCTAGCTCATTGCCTGACATCTCAGTAGCATAATAACAAAATTAACTGGTATTACTTCTTTAGTACATTTTATAAGCCAGACACTACTGGATGTCTACATGCATTAGCTCATTCAATCCAAGGAACCACCTTGTGAGAGGGGAACTATTTTTAATCTTCAATATATAGACAAGAAAAATGAGTCTCAGAAAGGTAGGGAGATGTTCCTCAGGATTACCTTCTTACAGCTTTTGCCTTCTCATTGCACGTAGTGTCCCTAAGAAACAGCATCTTCTTACATGACATCAGTCACCATCTATATGCTCATGACCAAATCTGTGTTTCCAGCCTAGAATTCTTTTTGAGCTGCTCTTTATTCAGTTTCCCAATAGATGCCCACTGGCATCTCAGAATTAAACTTAGCCTCCACTCCCATTATCACCCATCAATGGAATTGCTTGTTTTACTATATTTCCTAAGTCAGTGGGTAATACCACTGTTTGAGGTTATGATGAGATTAATATAACAATATGATGATTCTTGGTAATGTGGGAAAAGGAGAAACCTGTCTTCAGTCAGTTGTAAGTTCTTATAAGATCTGCAGAGGAGACTCATGAAAGGGAATCGTCTGATTACTAGCTATATGGTTTTGGACCCCATCCTCAGCATAAAATGGAAAGTGAATCAAGTCGGCCTAATGGAGGATTCATGTCTCCATGTGATGAATTTAAGTGACCTTGAAACAAGGTAGGTTGAAAAATTTATTCTGTTTTTATAACTCAGTGCCCAAGCTGAATCCCTCCTCTCATATGACAAACTATGTACAGGTGTGAAATCAAGAAAAATCATGGCTGGGTTTTCTCCTAGAAAAGTAGTCTCCAGTAGATATGTCTTTCTCCAGGATTTTGGGAAAAGAGGATTAGCCAGACTGTAGCTGTTTGGAATGAGACACGAAGGGAAAGGGCGCATTTGTTTACATTGCAGCATCACATCCTTTTGAAAACCTGCTCACTGAGGCTGGAACACCATACAGTGTCCTGCAATTGAGCAGATCAGCATTCTTCCTCTTTGTGAATGGAATAGCCTCTCCTTGACCTCAGCCCTAGGGAGGAGTAACGAGGGGTCTGATGAAAGGAGCGTCGAGTAACTTTGAATTCCTTCTTTCTGAAGTCCTCCCTTTGCCAGCTGTGTGACCTGTTTTTTATCTCAACCTCCCCAAGCCTCAGTTTCTTTGTCCATATGTGGGAATAATAACTCTACCTGACACATAATAAGCCATCAGTTGTGGGGAGGGGAATGAGAAGTTAGAGGCCCTGGCGAAAGAGTGGCAGGTGCAGCTGCGGTCCGGTGTCAGCAGAGGAGCGGAAGTGGTCGTATGGGTGGCGGTGTGGTTTTTGTGGTAGGCAGTAATCATCTGCTGGTTAGTCAGAGTAGAGAACGGTGTGACTTTTCATCCTCCCTCTCCCTTATAACATTTGATCCATCAACATCTGTAGATTTTATTTTATTAATGTATGTCAGTTCTTATAGCCATCATCCTAGTTAGAACACGTGGCATCATTTCTTTTAGCCCAAGGGGTGACTTGACTTCCTCAGGACCATGCAGTGAAGATCCAGTGCTGGTCTAGGTCCTCTTATTCCATGTTCTTTCCACTCTACTGGGGACAATAAAGGAGAATAGTTAGAAGTCAGGATGACTAGGTACAATTGTGACTCTCCTCCCCCACTAACTCTATTTTCTGGGAAGTTACTTACCCTCTTTTACCTACCAGCAAAGTAGGCAGTAATAGTAGTACCGCCGCATACCAATCTCATGGTGTGAGATTTTAATATGGCCTTGGACTTAAAGTATGTATTAGTTTCCTAGGGATGTTGTAACAAAATACCACAAATGAGCAGCTTGAAACAGGAGAAATTTATTGTCTCACAATTCTGAAGTATGGAAGTCCAAAATCAAAGTGTGGGTAGAGCTGTGCTCTTTCTGACGGCCCTCGGCGGGAATCTTGTGTTGCTTCTTCTCACTCCCAGTGTTGCCAGGGGTCTCTGATGTTCCTTGGGGTGTAGATACTGTGCTCTAGTCACAAAGCTGGCTTCTCCCTGGGCGTCTGTATGTCATCCTCCCTCCATGTGTGTGTCTGTCTCTGTGTCTGAATTTCCCTTTTATAAGGACCCTGGTGATACTGGATTCGACACATTCTAATTACTCATTATAACTGGATTCTCTCTGTAAAGACCCTATTTACATATAAGCTCGTGTTCTGAGGAACTAGGAGTTAGGACTTCAATATATCTTTTTTGAAGGGGGCATAATTAAACTGATGACAAAGAACTTTGCTCAGTCTTGGGAAGAGAGTAAATGCTCACTAAATATTTTCCTTCTTAGCAAGGAGCCTCCACTGTCAAAGGAGAGCTCAGAGCTGAGGAAAAAGACTGACAGCTCTGCCTCAGTAGTGACTCCTGTTACACAATTACACATTCAGCTCTGGAGGCAGGCGGCCACTGTGTTCTCAGGGAACTTCATCAATATTGTGACACTCCGACATGTGTCAGCCACAGGGTTCTCCAGGGCTCCTTCTCTGCAGATACTTGTGAAGCTGGAAAAATTAACCTCCCATCCTGGACAGTCTGAGTGATGGCCTGCCCAGAGGCAGGAGGGTAAAAGGGTCAGAGTGGCAGAGACCTCAGATAACCCAGGTGGTGCTAGTGGTAAAGAGCCCACTTGCTAATGCAGGAGAAATAAGAGACATGGGTTTGATCCTGAGGTTGGGAAGATCCCCTGAAGGAGGGCATGGCAACCCACTGCAGTATTTTTGCCTGGAGAATTCCGTGGACAGAGGACCCTGGGAGGATACAGTCCATAGGGTTGCAAAAGAGTTAGACATGACTGAATTGACTTAACACACACATACACACACATATATATGTATATATATATATGAGTGTGCATGTATATATGGGTATATATATATATGTGTGTGTGTACTTATATGTGTATATATGTATAATGTTGGTCTATGAAAATATCATCTCCTAATCTGATCTTCTGTAATTATCATTAAAAGTCCAATAGAGGTAAAATGTCTGTGGGGAATGAAAGCAAAAATACCAACAAAGATTTGATTTGTTCTTTTGTCCTATGAATTGTGGAACATTTTGACTTGCATCACTGGTTTGAATGTGGATGAAGGTTTGTAATAGGTCAAGCCATTGCATTGAACACTGATTTCTCTGGGTTCAGTTCAGTTCAGTCATTCAGTTGTGACCGACTCTTCGTGACCCCATGGACTGCAGCACACCAGGCTTCCCTGTCCATCACCAACACTCGGAGCTTGCTCAAACTCATGTCGATTGAGTCGGTGATGCCATCCAACCATCTCATCCTCTGTCATCCCCTTCTCCTCCAGCCTTCAATCTTTCCTAGCAACAGGGTCTTCTAAAATGAGTCAGTTCTTTACATCAGGTAGCCAAAGTATTGGAGTTTCAGCTTCAGCATCAGTATATCCAATGAATATTCAGGACTGATTCCTTTTAGGATGGACTGGTTGGATCTCCTTGCAGAGTCCAAGGGACTCTCAAGAGTCTTCTCCAACACCACGGTCCAAAAGCATCAATTCTTTGGTGCTCAGCTTTCTTTATAGTCCAATTCTCACAACCATACATGACTACTGGAAAGACCATAGCCTTGACAGATGGACCTTTGTTGGCAAAGTAATGTCCGTGCTTTTTAATAAGCTGTCTATGTTGGTCATAACTTTTCTTCCAAGGAGTAAGCACCTTTTTATTTCATGGCTGCAGTCATCATCTGCAGTGATTTTGGAGCCCCCCAAAATAACGTCTGTCACTGTTTCCATTGCTTCCCCATCTATTTGCCATGAAGTGATGGGACAAGATGCCATGATCTTAGTTTTCCGAATGTTGAGTTTTAAGCCAACTATTTCACTCTCCTCTTTCATTTTTATCAAGAGGCTCATTAGTTCTTTGCTTTCTGCCATAAGGACGGTGTCATCTGCATATCTGAGGTTATTGACATTTCTCCCGGCAATCTTGATTCCAGCTTGTGCTTCATCCAGCCCAGCATTTCTCATGATGTTCTCTACATATAAGTTAAATAAGCAGAGTGACAATATGCAGCCTTGACATACTCCTTTTCCTATTTGGAAACAGTCTATTGTTCCATATACATTTCTAACTGTTGCTTCCTGATCTGCATACAGATTTCTCAAGAGGCAGGTCAGGTGGTCTGGTATTTCCATTTCTTTCAGATTTTCCAGAGTTTATTGTGATCCACACAGTCAAAGGCTTTGGCATAGTCAGTAAAGCAGAAGTAGATGTTTTTCTGGAATTCTATTGCTTTTTCTATGATCCAGCAGATGTTGGCAATTTGATCTCTTGTTCCTCTGCCTTTTCTAAAACCAGCTTGAACATCTGGAAGTTCATGGTTCATGTATTATTGAAGCCTGGCTTGGAGAATTTTGAGCATTACTTTACTAGCGTGTGAGATGAGTGCAATTGTGCGGTAGTTTGAGCATTCTTTGGTATTGCCTTTCTTAGGGACTGGAATGAAAACTGGTCTTTTCTAGTCCTCTGGCCACTGGTGGGTTTTCCAAATTTGCTGGCATATTGAGGGCAGCACTTTCACAGCATCATCTTTTAGGATTTGAAATGACTCCACTGGAATTCCATCACCTCCACTAGCTTAGTTCATAGTGATGCTTCCTAAAGTCCACTTGACTTTGCATTCCAGGATGTCTGGCTCTAGATGAGTGATCATATCATAATTTTCTGGGTTGTGAAGATCTTTTTTGTACAGTTCTTCTGTGTATTCTTGCCACCTCTTCTTAATATCTTCTGCTTCTGTTAGGTCCATGCCATTTCTGTCCTTTATTGAGCCAATCTTTGCATGACATGTTCCCTTGATATCTCTAATTTTCTTGAAGAGATCTCTAGTCTTTCCCTTTCTATTGTTTTCCTCTATTTCTTTGCACTAATCACTGAGGAAGGCTTTCTTAACTCTCCTTGCTATTCTTTGGAACTCTGCATTCAAATGGGTATATCTGTCCTTTTCTCCTTTGCTTTTCACTTCCTGTCTTTTCACAGCTATTTATAAGGCCTCCTCAGACCACCATTTTGCTTTTTTGCATTTCTTTTTCTTGGGGATGGTCTTGCTCCCCGTCTTCTGTAGAATGTCATGAACCTCATCCATAGTTCATCAGGCACTCTGTCTATCAGATCTAATTCCTTGAATCTATTTTTCACTTCCACTGTATGGTCGTTAGGGATTTGATTTCGGTCATACCTGAATGGTCTACTGGTTTTCTCTACTTTCTTAAATTTAAGTCTGAATTTGGCAATAAGGAGTTCATGATCTGAGCCACAGTCAGCTCCTGGTCTTGTTTTTGCTGGCTGTGTAGAGCTTCTCCATCTTTGGTTGCAAAGAATATGATCAACCTGATTTCGGTGTTGACCATCTGGTGATGTCCATGTGTAGCATCTTCTCTTGTGTTGTTGGGAGAGGGTGTTTGCTATGGCCAGTGCTTTTTCTTGGCAAAACTCTATTGGCCTTTGCCCTGCTTCATTCTGTACTCCAAGGCCAAATTTGCCTGTTCCTCCAGGTTTTTCTTGACTTCCTACTTTTGCATTCCAGTCCCCTATATTGAAAAGGACATCTTTTTTTGGGGTGTTAGTTCTAGAAGGTCTTGTAGGTCTTCATAGAACAGTTCAACTTCAACTTCTTTAGCATTAGTGGTTGGGGCATAGACTTAGATTACTGTGATATTGAATGGTTTGCTTTGGAAATGAACAGAGATCATTCTGTTGTTTTTGAGATTGCATCCAAGTACTGCATTTCGGACTCTTTGTTGACTATTATGGCTACTCCATTTCTTTTAAGGGATTCTTGCCCACAGTACTAGATATAATGTCATCTGAGTTAAATTCACCCATCCCAGTCCATTTTAGTTTACTGATTCCTAGAATGTCGACGTTCACTCTTTCTATCTCCTGTTTGACCACTTCCAATTTTTCTTGATTCATGGACCTAGCATTCCAGGTTCCTATGCAATATTGCTCTTTATAGCATCATACCTTGCTTCCATCACCAGTCACATCCACAACTGGGTGTTGTTTTTGCTTTGGCTCCATCTCTTCATTCTTTCTGGAGCTTTTTCTCCACTAATCTCCAGTAGCATGTTGGGCACCTACCGACCTGTGGAGTTCATCTTTCAGTGTCCTATCATTTTGCCTTTTCATACTATTCATGGGGTTCTCAAGGCAATGATACTGAAGTGATTTGCCATTCCCTTCTCCAGTGGAACACATTTTGTCAGAACTCTCCACCTTAACCCATCCTACACGGCATGGCTCATAGTTTCATTGAGTTAGACACGGCCCAGTAAACTTTCAGATGTTCAATCTGGATTTAGAAAAGGCAGAGGAACAAGAGATCAAATTGCCAACATCCGCTGGATCATCAAAGAAGCAAGAGAGTTCCAGGAAAACATCTACCTCTGCTTCATTGACTATGCCAAAGTCTTTGACTGTATGCATCACAAAAAACTGTGGAAAATTTTCCAAGAGATAGGCATAGCAGACCACCTGACCTGCCTCCTGAGAAATCTGTATACAGGTAAAGGAGCAACAGTTAGAGCTGGACATAGAACAACAGACTTGTTCCAAATTGGGAAAGGAGTACGTCAAGGCTGTATGTTGTCACTCTGGTTATTTAACTTATATGCAGAGTACATTATTCAAAATACCAGGCTGGATGAAGCACAAAGTTGCATGAATACTGCCAAGAGAAATATCAATAACCTCAGATATGCAGATGACCCCACCCTTATGGCAGAAAGTGAAGAAGAACTAAAGAGCCTCTTCATTAAAGTGAAAGAGGAGAGTCAAAAAGTTGGCTTAAAACTCAACATCCAGAAAACTAAGATCATGGCGCCTGGTCCCATCACTTCATGGCAAATAGATGGAGAAACAATGGAAACAGTGACAGACTTTATTTTTTTGGGCTCCAAAATCACTGCCGATGGTGAGTGCAGCCATGACTTTAAAAGACGCTTGCTCCTTGGAAGAAAGTTATGACCTACCTAGACAGCATATTAAAAAGCAGGGACATTACTTTGCCAACTGATTTCCATCTAGTCAAAGCTAATGTTTTTCCAGTAGTCATGTATGGATGTGAGAATTGGACTATAAAGAAAGCTGCACGCCAAAGAATTGACACTTTTGAACTGTGGTGTTGGGTTCGAGAGTCCCTTGGACATCAAAGAGATCCAACCAGTCCATCCTAAAAGAGATCAATCCTGAATATTCATTGGGAGGACTAATACTGAAGCTGAAACTTCAATACTCTGGCCACCTGATGCAAAGAAGTGACTCATTTGAGAAGACCCTGATGCTGGGAAAGATTGAAGGCAGAAGGAGAAGGGGACAACAGAGGATGAGATGTTTGGATGGCATCCCCGACTCAATGGGAATGAGTTTGAGTAAACTCCGAGAGTTGGTGACGGACATGGAGGCCTGGCATGCTGCAGTCTATGGGGTCGCAAAGAGTTGGACGTGACTCAGTGACTGAACTGAACTGAACTGAAGCTCCAAAAGGGCAGGCACTCCCTTGTTCAAAGCCATTTTCCTGTCACCTAACACCATAGTTCATTTTAAAGACACTAAGTAAATGTTACTTGGCCATTCTGCATACCTAGAGTATTTCATTTGGAGGCAGTTTCCTCATGTAGTGAGAAAGGGACAAGTGAAGTCCATTTGATTCTTTTTCACCTGGACATTGCCTCCCACTGGACCAATCCCAGGCTCTGTGGCTTGTGATCGCTCAATATTTGGAAGCTCTGGAAGATTCTCTATACTTTCTTCTGGGCACGCTGTCTCTTCTGGACAGCAGAGATGCTGTCAGGTGTGTTTGCCATTGGCATTGCATTGGCAATCACAAGGTTCATCCTGGTCACATCTTAACTCCTCATTAGCCAGGAGATCTTGAGAAAGCCACTGAAATCTTAATATACTCATCAGTCCCAGGTTATATTTCTGGTTGGTGACTTCAGCCTGAAATATATTTGTCAAAATCTGTCAAATGATGGAGGGCTGAACCCATGATTTCTGGAGGGCCCATTCTGGATTTGGGCAGTGGGGAAATCTTGTCAGAAACTGTGTTGCTGGTAACTCTCAGTTCTGAGAAATAGAAACTTGTCACAGGAGTAAAGGTTACCTCTTTTCCCCCCAAGGTCGCCAGTGAGTCACGGACTGTGCCTAGAATAGCAATTGGCACAGGAAGAAGGTTCTGACTGTTTTTGAACATCATCCAGATATTTGTTAGGCAGTGAATATTTTCCCTATGTTTTGATGAATATGGACTATGAGTACTGAGGAAACAGGCCCAAAGAGTTGAGGAAGAGGGGTCCAAACAAATTGAGGAACACATGCCTGGGTGCTTGGCCTGGGGGAATGTGCTGGAATGGAGAGAGTCCTGGACTGGGCTTTAGTTGTAGTACTCATGCCAACTACATGGGAGCTGGAAGCTTTCTGGACCACAATCTCCCTTTCTGGACCACACTCTCCCCTTCTGGAAAATGGAAAGAGTCAACTTTGATCACCTCATTGTCATGTTGTAAAAACTCCAATAAATATTGATGTAAAAGTATTTCATAAACACAAAGCCCTTTACAAACAGAAGTCTCGTGATTATTTTTGTTGCCACTGAGGATATCTTATGTTTTGAAGAAGTCACTGTGTAGTGAGAGCCCTCTGGACTCAGCCATACACTGTGAAGGGAGAGTCATTCACATCTCTGGAACTCAACTTTTGTATCTGTGAAATGGGGCAGGCAGCTCTTTCTCTGCTGGCTCACTGAGTTGCTATGAAGATGCAAAGTGATGTCAAAACACTTGGACAAGTATAAAACTTTCCTCCTCTTGCCTTCTAATCCTTTGCCTTCCTTCCTTTCTTCTCTCCCTTCGTTATACAATCTTCCTGGGCATCTGTTATGTGTCAGGTACAGTATTAGTTACGGAGGACATGTGTGTAAGATATATGAGCCATGTCATGCCTTCAAGGTATATTAGAATTTATTTGGGGAGACAGATGAAGAAATACATGACTATAATACAATGCTTTACAGCAACATTGGTTGAACACTCACAATGTGTAGGCACTATTCTAAGGCACTCACATTACCTTATTTAATTCTCATCCTAACCCAGTAGTAGTACCCAAGGGTTCCCTAGTTTTGAAGAAGGGGAGACCAAAGGCCAGAGGAATTAGGTAACTTGCCCAAGGATGCAGAGCTAGTGACTCTGGGTGCTTTGACTCCAGAGCTAATTCCCTTAGCCATCAATGGTTAGTTGTAACCTAGGGAGACCAAGGGAAGCTCTGGAGGAAATCACACAACCAGGGAAGGGCATTCCAGGGAGAAAGAAGAACTGCTGCCTGGGAAACCACAAGGCCCTCCATGATTGGGCTCCTGCCAGCTTTAATCACCTCTCCTTTTCTTCTGCCTCGTTTACCCTGTTCTGGTCACATTGTCTTTCTTGCTCGTCCCCAAACGTACCAGGCCACTCTTGCTTCAGGTCTCTTGTGTCAGCTTTTTCCTCTCTTAGGGCTCTCGTCCCCGGTTCTTTGCATGGACCCTTCCCTGACGCAGATGTCATTGCTCAAGAGGCCTCCCTGAACAACTGTGTCAATGGCAATTGCCTACCCCTGCCCCCTCAACCCCCGCCAGCTGGTAACTCACTCTTTTTTGTTGTTGTTCTGTCGCTCAGTCGTGTCTGACTCTTTGCAACCCCATGAACTGCAGCACATCAAGCTTCCCTGTTCTTCACCACCTCCCAGAGCTTGTTCAAACTTTTGTCCATTGAGTCGGTGATGCCATCCAGCCACCTCGTCCTCTATTGTTCCCTTCTCCTCCTGCCTTCACTCTTTCCCAGCATCAGGGTCTTTTCCAATGAGCTGGTACTTCACATCAGGGGGCCAGAGTATTGGAGGTTCAGCATCAGTCCTTCCAGTGAATATTCAGGACTGATTTCCTTTAAGGTTGACTGGTTTGATCTCCTTGCAGTCCAAGGGACTCTGAAAATTTTCCAATGCCACAGTTCAAAAGCATCAATTTTTTAGCACTCAGTTTTCTTTATAGTCTAACTCTCACATCCATACATTACTACTGATAAAACCATAGCTTTAGACTAGATGGACATTTGTCAGTAAAGGACTGTCTCTGCTTTTTAATAAGCTGTTTAGGTTGGTCATAACTTTTCTTCCAAGGAGCAAGTGTCTGTTAATTTCATGGCTGCAGTCACCATCTGCAGTGATTTTGGAGCCCCCCAAAATAAAGTCTGTCACTGCTTGCTTCCACTGTTTCCCCATCTATTTGTCATGAAGTGATAGGACCAGATACTTCCCTTGTTTTCTCTCCTTATGCATCACACTACCTGGAAGAATATATTTATTAGTTCACTTTATTTTAGCCTGCCTGCCTTTCCTGACTTGATTATAGTGTCTTGATTATAGGGATCTTGTCTGTCTTGTTCACTGCTATGTCTTCAGCTCTTAGAGTAGTGCTTGGCACACAGGCCTCACCAGGGGTATTTCTAGAGTGAATTAGATTAGGATGTGAGAGGGGGTGTGATGGGGGTAACGTTGTTACTACGGGCAGGGGCCTTTTAATGAAAATCTTAAAATGAGTATAGGCCATTCTTATAACTTTTTCTAACAGGATACTTTCTTATTAATTTTTATTTTACATTGGAGTATAGTTGATTAGCAACGTTATGTTAGTTTCAGGTGGACAGCAAAGTGATTCAGTTGAACATACATCTATTCTTTTTCAAATTCTTTCCCCATTTAGGTTATTACACAATATTGAGCAATTTCCTTGTTCTGTAAAGTAGGTCCTTCTTAGTTATCTGTTTTAGATATATCAGTGTGTACATGTCAGTCCCAAATTCCCAATCTATCCTCCCCTCAACCCTTCCCCACTGGGAACCATAAGTTCATTCTCTAAGTCTGTGAGTCTGTTTCTAACAAGGTCTTTCACTAAGGCAGTGTTGTCCCTCCCACCCCGCCCCCACCCCTCCAGGACATTTGAAATTTGCACGGTCATTTGGTTGGCCCCAGAGGAGTAGGGGGCACTGCAAACATTTAGTAGATAGGAGGTCACAGATGCCATTTCTCCTGTGATGTGCAGAACAGTCCTGTTCTGTACAACAAAAAAGGTCTCACCCAAAATAACAATAGCACCCCCAAGTCCCCTTAAGAAACACAATGAGTATTTAATGAAAGTGGCCTTCGAGAGACAGGACAAGAGCCCTCCTCCAGCCTTAGCCTTTTAGCGAAAATAAGGGCTTGACATGGAATTTGGTTTTATTCATCTGTAAAGTATAAGTCTTTTTCTTTGCCACTAGGTTACCTGTGCTAATGCAGGGGAAATTGCTTCATGAACTGCAGGTTACTTTGTTTTTTAGTGAGTTAGGGTCTCATATTATGCATCTCTTCAGGTATATGAAACTCATCGTTATATGATTTGCATGAAAAACATCTCAGCCATGACTTCTTTTGAATCTAATAATTCATCTAAAGTATGGGGATACTAACCACTATACTATGCTAATGAGGATGGCAACTTAGCTGTGAATTCAAGGATAGGGACAGAATCTCTGCATTCCTGGGCCTAGCACAATTCTGTCTGTAAGAGATCCTCAGTGTAAATGAATCAATGAATGAGCAAAGGAGTGAGCTGACAAATGAGTCTCCTCTGGTGTCTGTTGCTTGTGGTGAAAAGGAGCAGATAGGACCAATTCCCTCAAGCTGGTTGCCACGTACCATTTCTGTAACAGCCCCACCGCCTCAAGAACAAGCGTGCTTCTCTGTGACCTGCCTTGTCCTGGCCTGGACAGAAGTAAATTCTGCCTTGGGTTAAAGCTGGATTAATGGCCCATGAACAGTTCCTTTCTCTCCTGGCTGAGCACAGTAAATATTGATGGTAATATAATGTTCTTTCTTGATAGGGGGAGAGTGAGGGAAAGAAAAGAGGAGGGATTGACCTTTTAGCTTTGAAAGAAAAGAATATTGGAGAGGCAGTGTCCCATCAAAATACTCACACACGCACACTTGCTGACACACCCATGCATGCACACACACATGCAGTTGGTAACATTTCTGAGAGTCTTCTCTTAACCCACCTTTTCTGGGTTGTGGAAATCCTTAGAAGAATCGATTGAAAACTCTGAACCCTTTCCCAGGAGAACACATATATGTACATGCATATGATGTCATGGAACTCAGAGATCCACAAAAAAGTGTCTCTAGATACAGTCAGGAGGCGATTTGGTTGTTCACATTTTCAATTTAATTTGTAGATATATCTTGCTTGGCTTAAAGGTCATTTAAAATTCTGTTAAATTAGTTCCTTAAAACCCAAATCAGAAGATTCCACCTAAAAATCCTTGGATCTGACTTTAAAAAAAAAAATTAAAATGTCCGGCACTCTTGAACTCACATGGTGGCAATTAGCTGGGTTGAACTGTACTATTTTTTTTTTTTTTAATGTGGAGAAGGCTCCTCAGTTGTCAACACCCCACACCCCACTTTTAAGCCTGTGAGTTTTTTGTCTCCTACCCCAGGAGGGATTAAGATCAAGAACACCTGCCCCTCAAAATTTCTTAGTTTGGGTTCTAGAAAGAGAGATCTCAAGGAAACCATGAGGTCTAGTATCCTTAGAGCCTGTCCTCAAAGCGAATGCCACATGCATCCCGGTATATAAAACCAATAGAGGAGAAGGTTCTCTGTTTAAATGATGGCACATAGGCCCAATATCTCTGCCAGTTAGTTTGAGCTGCCCCTAGGCTTGATTCAGTGGCCCTCAGGGCACCCCAGGGGCTCTACATGACAAATTTGGGGACTTCTTTGTATCCAGCAGAACTCTTTGGTTGCATGTGACAGAAACCCAGCTTGAGCTGGCTTTAGCTGAAAAGTTAGTTTGTGGGTTTAGGTAACTCTGGGTACGTGTCCGCAGACAGGGCTGGATCCAGAAGCCCAGATGATGTCCTCGGGGATCTCCATCACTCTTTGCTTTTCTCTGAGTTGCTTTTATTCTCAGGAAACCTCTTCCCAAGTGGGAGATAGTCACCCACAAGCAAGATTCTGGGTCTGAATCATCTCTGTAGCTAGCAGTCCTGTTAGGAGGAAAGCTTCTCCTTCTTAGGAATTCAGCACAGCCAGAGATATGGTTTCCTTGGAACATTTTGGCTGAGTGCTCATCCCCAAGTCAATCACCAGGGGCAGGGACATGAAACCAGCCTTGGCCAGGCCTTGATCATCTGTTCCAGGGATCATGGAGTTCCAGGGGATAAGGTCAGTGCGCCATGTACCTCCTGGATGAGGACTAGGTAGGGTCGGCTCCCCAGGGGAGTACTGGGGAGTCATTACAAGAAAGGAAGCATAGACGCTAGAGAGGGGTAAGTAGCAAAGGACTGTTCTACATTAATTTAACCCAACTTTTTACTCATGAGGATGTAGAGACTCTGAAAGGGGAAGTAACTTGCCTAAAGCCAGAAACCTGGGGCATGGTAAAGCTGAAACGTAAACCCAGAATTTTCTTCTCTAACCCTGTGCTTTTTGTTTTAGGAACTGGTCATTTATCATCTATTTTTCTGTGATCTTGATGGATAGGCTGTGGGGGAATAGTAATCACATATGACAATAAATCAATCCCTGAACCATCACATTTTAGTGATAAAAGGGACCTAAGTGGGCTTATTATTTAAATGAGAAAATAGGCCAGAAGAGACTAACTGACTTCTACAAGGTCAACTGACAAATCAAAGTGCCTTCACACCTCTTACCTCATTTGACAACCTAAGAACAATCCTGTGACACATGAACCTTCCTTGGCTTTTTCCGAGTGTTTTCTCATCAGTGATATCATCTTATTCTCACAACATTTCTATAAAATGTGAGAGGATAAGAATTATTTAACCAGGTTTATGAATATGGGTACAGGGTCAGAGAGGTTAAGATACTTACCTAAGGACCCACAGCATGTAAGGGACAGAACCAGTTCTAGAATTCATCGCCTGGTTCCGTTTACTTTTTTAGTGTTACAGTTGAATCAAATAGTGAATTTAAACTGACAGAACTTCTACTTATGTGATAATATAAAGCAGTATGATAGACTGCTAACCATTAAGGTTTTCAAGTCTTACCATTGTTAAGTTACATATTTGTCTTATATGAAAGTCAAACACAGGGACAACAGAGCTTGAATTCACAAAAATAAAATTCAAATAACAGAATTTGGGGAAAATAATATAAACAGGCAAGATGAAACTAAATTTTGAGAATTTTAGATCTGAGCAGGAGACTATAAAATAAAAGAAAGAATACCTCTTTTTGTTTTGGGTGTGTGTGTGCATGCTAAATTGTTTCAGACGTGCCTGACTCTGCCACCCCATGGACAGTGACCCACCAGACTTCTTTGTCCATGGGATTCTCCAGGCAAGAATGCTGGAGTGGGTTGCATGCTTTCCTCCTGGGGATCTTCTGGGAATCAGGGATCGAACCCGTCTCTTACGTCTCCTGCATTGGCAGGCAGGTTCTTTACCACTAATGCTGCCTGGGAAGCCTCTTTCGTTTTGGGTAGGGAAACTGATTTTCAGAAAGTTGATATAATTGGCCTCAGATCCTATTTCTGGCCTATGGTAGAGACTGAGCAAGAATATACGTATTCCAATTTCCTGTTGCCCTAAGGTATTTCGTTGTGGTGATTGAGATGATCTTCTAAATAATTCTGCAGTGTTTCTGAGAGTGTGAAGCACACCAGCCTTGGGTGGTACTCAGAGTGAACTTTGGTGACTTCTACACATGCAATTAAGTAACATTGATTCAAGCTCTGAGAAGGTAATTTTCTTTAATTCTCTTTAAACTCTTCTGGTTGCATTCAAGGGAAATTCGCTGCTGGATTCGAATCTGACCTTAACACCACTCGAGCACTTGCTAATTTGCCTCATTTAGCAGAGTGTGCAGGCCACAGGCTCACAGCATGTGAGCAAGGTGAGAGGGCTTTGTGGTAGGCAAGAGTGCCTGGCCAGAATTTAATAATACTGATTTGTTTTCATTGTGTGTATTTTGCACATATGACAAATCATATTCATTCTCAATTCATGTAATGGTCTAGCATTTCTTTAAAAGTAGGTTCTTCTCAAAATTTATTTAAATAAAAATGAGTTGATTTATGAAAAAATCTTATGCACATCACAGTACAGATGATGGTAATAGAATACAGATGTGACAAAAATCCAAGTGATAATGAATAGATGAAGTTGAATAATTACTGTCATAGGAACTCGTACCAAGTTCAAGCTCACTCTACTCACTGTGTGACAGGCCAGTACATCTGACAGACAAGGTGTTAAACGTGGTGAGGAATGTGACTTTATTTGGAAAGCCAGCTGATCAAGAAGATGGCAGACTAATGTCTCAAATAACCATCTTATGAGGTCTGGGTACCAGGTTCTTTCATAGAACAGAGATCGGGGAATATGGGGAAACAAAGTAAACAGACCGTTAATCTCTTAAACATCTCCTGGAATGGCACGGCTTGGCAGAAGGGCAGAGGATATGTTAATTTCTTCTTCCCTGCCATCCACAGGTGGACAGGGTCCTGAACAAGGGTACTTTGGTTTAACAGTAGGCAGAGGGGCAGGGTTTTCTGAGGCAAGCCATCATGTATGATTATAATAACAGAAGCAATGAAAAGCAAGCTGAAGAAACAGTTCCTCCCTGCGACAGAACTAGGTCCAAGGCCATTGTGTGGGGCATGTTGAAGAGACCTCAGAAATATGCAGATTTGACTCCCAGTCCTGCTACCAAAGTGTGACCTTGGGCTAGATCCTTCATACCTCTGATTGTCAGAGCGAGAGAAATAACTAATAATACTTCCTATGCAAGGCTGTTGTGATGATTAAGAAATATCTATAACAAAGACTAAGCACAGCACCCAGAACTTAGCAGATGCTAAAGAAAGAGTAGCTCTGAGGAGAGAAGAGCTTTCAAAGAACACGCATTAAAGAAGAGAAAAATGAAAGGACAGCAGAAAGCAGTGAAGCACCAAATGCAGCTCTGATTTTAACCTCCCTTTTCCTCACTTGCTTTCCTGCAACGGCCAGGTAAGATCACAGCCGGTTAAATACATCTTTGCTCCAGGAGGTCTGTTTGTCACTTTTGAAAAAGGTAAACTATAGTCCTTGAGGCTGCTTTATTGCTCAGAGACTGACTACAAGTTTGCTTGATGGCGAACCAGCCTTCAGGGCATCCTGGGAGGTGGATTCATTTGTTATTCTTGCGTAGGAGGCTTTAGCTTCTGGGTTGTTAAAGAACAAACAAAAATATCTCTTAAAAAAATGGGCTATGGTTTGGTGAAGCTTGAAATGTAATCCTTTGCTTCAGCCCTAAGAGAAAATCTTCATTAAGCTTTCCAAGGTTTGTCCTGGTGGGCTATGTATGGTTTGTTCTGTGGGCTGTAGTTTGCTTGCTTGATTTCTGAAGATATTGCATTAAAATGTTATTTATCTTGATTACTGAGTTGTGGATTCCTCCTTAAATGATCCCTCCAAGGCGCATATCTTACCTGCCTCACACTAGTCCTAGCCCTGTTCCTTGGTCCACAGGGACCAATTTTGGCAGTTTTGATAGGAGGGGAGTTTGCGGGAGAATGGATACATGTATATATATGGCTGAATCCCTTCACTTTTTGCCTGAAACTATGACATATTATTAATCAGCCACACTCCAATATAAAGTTCTTTTAGAAAAATGATACAGAGAGAAAACATTTTCATACCCCAGTAAGTTCCTATATGCCCTGTACCAATCAATCTCCATTCCCCTCGGAGGCAATCTCTGCTTTGCTCTCTAATACTATATTTTTGTTTGCCTATTCAAAGACTGAATATATATGAAATTAGTGTTAGAATTTGAGACTGCTTTCCTTAAGTCAGCATGTTTTTGAGATTCATCCATATTATTGTAGGCTTTATTAGGTTCTTATTTCCCAGTAGTATCTCATTGTATGAATTTACCCATATCTTTTCTTAAAACTGTTTACCTGTTGATAGTTGTTTCCAGTTTTGAGGTGTTACAAATAAGGTTAAACATTCTTTTGTCTGTCTTTTCTGCTGGGTCATGAGGTAGGGCTATATTTAACTTTTTAAGAAATTGCCAAATAATTTTCCAAAGTGGCTGGACCCTTTTACATTCCTACTCAACAATACATCAAAGTTCTAGTTGGTCAACATCTTTGCCAATATTTGATGTTGTTGGTACTTTTAATTTTAGCCCTTCTAGTAGTTATGTTGTTGTTGTTTAGTTGTGTCTGACTCTATTGCCACCCCATGGACTCCTGGACTCTGCCAGGCTCCTCTGTCCATGGGGTTTCCCAGGCAAGAACACTGGAGTGGGTTGTCATTTCCTTCTCCAGGGGACCTTCCCAACCCAGGGATTGAACTTGTGTTTCCAGCATTGGTACCTGGATTCTTGAGCGGTGAGCCACTAGGGGATCCCTTGCTATAGAGTAGGTTCTCATTTGTTACCTATTTTATACTTATTAGTATACATAGATGTCAATCCCAATCTCCCAATTCATCCCACTCTCCTGTTCCCCTTCTTGGCAACCAGAAGTTTGTTCTCTACATCTGTGATTCTATTTCTGCTTTGCAAATAAGTTCATCTGTACCATTTTTCTAGATTCCACATATAAGCAATATTATACAACATTTGTTTTTCTCATTTTGACTTACTTCATTCTGAATGACAGTTTCTAGGTCTATTCACATCTCTGCAAATGGCATATTTTGTTCCTTTTTATGGCTGAGTATTCCATTGTATATATGTGCTACACCTTCTTTATCCATTCCTCCGTTGATGGACATTTACACTGTTCTCCATAGTGGCTGTACCAATTTACATTCCTACCAAGAGTGTAGGAGGGTTCCTTTTTCTCCACACTCTCTCTGGAATTTATTGTTTGTAGAATTTTGAAAACAGTCATTCTGACTACTGTGAGGTAATACTTCATTGTAGTTTTGATTTGCATTTCCTTAGTAATTAGTGATGTTGAGCATCTTTTCATGTGCTTGTTGGCCATCTGTATGTCTTCTTTGGAGAAATGTCTATTTAGGTCTCCCACTCATTTTTTGATTAAGTTGTTTGGTTTTTTTTTGATATTGGACTTCGTGAGCTGTTTGTACATTTGGGATATTTATCCCTTGTCAGTTGCTTCATTTGCAACTATTTTCTCCCATTCTGAGAATTGTGTTTTTGTTTTGTTTATGGATTCCTTTGCCGTACAAATCTTTTAAGTTTAATTAGGTCCCATTTGTTAGAGTTTTTCTTATTATGAATGAAGAGCTGCTATGAAGATTTTTGTAGACATTTTGTGTCTGTGTACATTTTCATTTCTCATAAATATCTGAGACAGGAATTGCTGGAGTCAAATGGTAAATATATGTGTATGATATGTGTATTCTTAGCTTTATACAAAACTGTCAAATTCTACTGCAAGATTGTTGTACCATTTTGTGCTCCTACAAGTAGTCTTTGAGAATTGTAGTTGCTCTGTGTTGTGGATACTCTTCTTTTTTATGCTGAGGCAAGAATGTCATGCTAATAGATGTGTATTAGAAAAGTATTGTAGTTTTAATTTGCATTTTCCTAATGGCTAATGATGTTGAATCTCTATTCATGTGCATATTTGCCATCCATATGTCTTTGTGGAAACTATTCAAATCTTTTTTGCCCAATTAAAGAAAATAGCTTGTCCATTTTTTATTGAGACTTGAAGGCTGTTTATATATCCTGGATACAAGTCCTCTGTCAGGTAAGTGTTTTGCAAATATTTCCTCTAGTCTATAGCTTAATCTTTTCATTCTCTTAACAGTGTCTTTTGTGGGCAGATGTTTTGAATTTTAATGAAATCTAATTTATCTTTTTTTTTCATGTATAAACCATGTTTTTCATGTTGTATCTAAGGTATCTTTTCCTAGCGTAGTTGCAAAGAATTTTTTTATATCATAGTAAACTATGATATAAAATTTAAAATTTAAATCTATAATTCATCAACTGTTTTTTAAATACATTAGAAGATAAACATCTAGATTTCACTTTTTGCTTACATATGTAGCATTTTTGGTGTTCTATATTTATAGAAATCTAAGGTTTCATTCAGTGTCATCTATCATCATTCTGTAAAAACTTACTTTGCCACTTCCATGAATAGATCTACCAGCTATTAATTCCCCCAATGGTTATTTCATTTATTTATCAAAATTAAAAAACAACAACAACAAAACTACCTTTAGTTTTAAAGGATATTTTTACTGGATATGAATTTATAGATTGATGATTTTACTTTCCTCAGAACTTTAAAAATGTCATTCCATTGGGCTTCTGGTGCATCTAACCTCTGATGAAAAATCAGCCATCGTGATATTTTTTTATCACCTTTATGTAATATGCCTTTGTTGTCTGGTTACATTTAAGATTTTTCTCTTTATTTTTCACTTTTATCAGTTTGCCTCTGACATGTAGTTTTCTTTATATTGATCTTTGTTAGGGCTTGCAGTAATTTGTCACCTCTGGTTTGATCTTTTTTCATAGTATTTGAGAAGTTTTCAGCCAATATTTCTTCAAATATGTTTTCTTCATTTTTCTTTTATATCCTTATGAGTCTCTAATTACATGTTAGACTGCTAGAAGTTTTCCCACAGGTCATTGAGACCCTGTTCTTATTTTTCCCAATCATTTTCTCTCTGTTCTTAAAATTGGATAATTTCTAATTTCTATTGATCTCCTTTCAACTTCACTAATCTCTTTTCCTTTAGTCTCATTCTGCTGTTAATTCCATTAAATGAATATTTCATATCTAATACTGTTGGTGCTAGAATTGTCACTTGGTTCTTTTCTGTAATGTAAATATTTCTTTTGATAATCCCCTCTCATTGTTCATTAATACCATTTTTTTTTTCCTCTTTAAGTTTCTGAACACATTTCTAATATTAAAGTCCTGGTCTTATAATTACATCAGAGGTGTTCTGGGGGTCTATTTCTATTACTTGTCTTTTCCTTTGACCATGGATCACATTTTCCTCCTTCTTCTCACATATGATAAAGTTGGATATTGTGGACAATACATTGCAGATTTTATATTTCAAATTTTTTCTTTTACCAGGATTTGTGTTACCAGGCAGTTAAGTTACTGAATGATCATGTTAAACTTGTGAGGGATTTTTAAAACTTTTTAATTTAAGTATAATTGATTTACAATGTTGTGTTAGTTTCAGGTGTGCAACAGTAATTCAGTTATATCTATCTATCTATCTATATATATATATATAAATTTTTATATATACTCTTTTTCAGATGTGAAGGGTTGATTGTATACATTTTTAGGGTATGAGTGTTTCTGGTTTGTTCCTAATCCTAGGGAGACTCCTCTGATCCTGAGAAATTGTCTTTACTCTGTGTTATAGCCTTTCTGGACTGTTAATGGAAAGCCCAAGTCCTTCATCAAGCATTCCTAACATGATGTGGTTAAACCTCCAAGTGCTGTCCCCTCGGAAGTTGGCAGAAATTGAAATGTCACTGTAGGCATATTGCCTTCCACTGTTGATTTCTGTTTGGTTCCTTGAGTTCTTCACAAGTCCTCTTCTGGAGTTGGCCAAAGATTTGAGAGGTGTTTATATATAGGTTTTGGTGCTTCTTCCTCCATAGGTTCTCACCTTGCTGGATTTTCTCCATCAATTTCTAGCCATTCTGGTACCACTGAAATCTTTACACACCTGTAGCCAATAAGACTGCAGTGTTCTGCTTGACTACTAACCAGTCTATACCACATGGACCAAAGAATGCCCTCAGGAAAAAGCCAAATGAGTATGGATCTTACCCCATGTTGTTTTCTTCTTTCATGGGTAGAGTACATTCCAGTTTCTGCCTGCTTTTGATCACTCTTAGTGTCTTAAAGCATTTCATTCACAGTTTGTTATATTCATTGGTAATTGGATTACTGCAATACAAGCTACTCTATTATTACTGAAATTAGAACTTATCTTGACTCTGAGTTATTATATTTTTTCTTAGAGTAATTGTTCTACTATTATTATATTGTATATTTTGTTATATTAATACATTCCAGTTATTGAAACCACTGCTTTCCTAAAGAGCAAATAAGGCTAGGAGAGATTAATTTACTTTCTTGAAGTTACCCAGACTGCAAGTGGTACAGGGTCTCACTTTAAATCCTCTAACTTCTGCTATAAATCTAAAGTCTTGGGCATTATAGTAATTCAAGTTAAAGAATGAAAAAAAAATCATGTGACCTCAGGGAAAAATTCAGCATGTTGGTGGTAGGCACATCCTGTGTTTATTCAGTCTGTATTAGGGGTTAAGACTTTAATATCTCAATTTTGAGGGAGACACAATTCGGTCCATAATAACTAACCACTGGTCTTCATGTAGCATCTGAAATGACCAAGATCACACAGTTAGAATCAGATCTAAGAGAGCTGCTCATTCTTCCTACCTTGTTTAGGGCTTTCCCACTCAGTCCTTTGACTAAGTTTGTCAAGAAGGGCTCTTCTTTTCTTTACCCGTTAAGTAGTCAGGAGACCTGGGTAAGAACTGTCCTTACAATCCTAAACTATCCCTGACTTTGTTGCCTGCCTGAAACTTCCACCATGAAAGAAATTCAACTGGATAAATGCACGGCCTTTAATAGTATAGATAGCCTGGTTAGAGGTAAGTCATTTAACATTTTAGCATGAATTATCAGTATTAATAGTTGATGTATTCCTTTTTGATATGAGAGCTTCTATGGATAAATACTAATTGGAAAACCTAATTTAAAAATTAGCAACATATTTTAATAGATACTTCTTTGAAGAAGATATAGAAATGAACGATAAATATAGGAAAAGATGTTCAACATTAGGGAAATGAAAACCAAAACCACAATGAGAGAGCACATCATACCCATTAGGATGGCTGTTATGAAACAAAACAAAACAAAATACTAGAAACTCACAAGTGTTGATGAGGCTATGGGAAAATTAGAGCTCACATGCATTGCTGGTGAGAATGTAAAATGGTTCAGCTGCTGAGGAAGACAATTTAATGGTTTCTCAAAAAAGACATAGAATTATCATAGGATCCAATAATTTCACTTCTAGCTAAATACACAAGAGAATTTAAAAACAGGCTCTTGGAGAGATACTTGTAAACCAGTGTTCATAGCAGCATGATGCACAGTGACCAAAATGTAGAAACATCCCAAATCTCCATCAACAGATAAATGAATAAGCAGAGGTTTATTGTAAGATTCCGCTTATATGAGGTACCTAGAGTAGGCAAATTCATAGAGAGAAAATAAATTAGAGGTTACCAGGGCCTGGGTTTTTTCCAGTAGTCAGGCATGCATGTGAGAGTTGGACTATAAAGAGGGTTGAGCACTGAAGAATTGATGCTTTCAAACTGTGTTGTTGGAGAAGGCTCTTGAGAGTCCCTTGGACTGCAAGGAGATCCAACCAGTCCATCCTAAAGGAGATCAGTCCTGAATATTCATTGGAAGGACTGATGCTGAAGCTGAAACTCCAATACTTTGGCTACATGATGAGAAGAGCTGACTCATTAGAAAAGACTCTGATTCTGGGGAAGATTGAGGGCAGGAGGAGAAGGGGGCGACAGAGAATGAGATGGTTGGACGGCATCGTCAACTCAATGGACATGAGTTTGAGCACACTCTGAGAGATAGTGAAGGGCAGGAAAGCCTGTAATGATCCAGTCCATGGGGTTGCAATGAGTTGGACATGCCTAAGTGACTGAACGACAATAACAAGGGCCTGGGGAGAGAGAAGAAGGAAGAGTTACTGTTTAATGAGTACAGAGTTTCTGGATGGTGAAGAAGTTCTGGAAATGAATAGCAGTGATGGTTTCACAACATTGTGGATGCATTTAATGTCACTCATATGCTTAAAGATAGTTAAAATGGTAATTTATATATTATGTAGATTTTACCAGAATAAAAATATTTTAAAATGAATTGGAAATATAACTTTGAAATTTGATCCACACAAGTTTGTATAGGAATGGTATATAGTCACAAATTTGGATCCCCTCTCTGACTTACTTCACTCTGTATAACAGGATCTAAATTCATACCTTTCATGACAACTGGCTCAAACCACTCCTTTTTATGACTGAGTAATACTTTGTTGTATGTATGTACCACAACTTATTTATCCATTCATCTGATGATGGACATCTATGTTGCTTCCTTGTCCTGGCTATTGTAAATAGTGCTGATATGAGCATTGGGGAACATGTATCTTTTGAATTATGTTTTTTTCAGTATATGTGCCCAGTAGTGGCAATGCTGGGCCATATGGTAGCTTTATTTCTAGTTCTTAAAGGAACCTCCATACTAGTCTCCGTAGTGGTTGTATCAATTTACATTCTCACCAACAGTGCAAGGGGATTCCGTTTTCTCCACATCCTCTCTAGCATTTATTGTTCTAGATTTTTTTTGATGATGACCATTCTGACTGCTGTGAGGGGATATCTCATTAACGTATGTGTGTGTGTGTATGTGTGTATATATATATGGAATCTAGAAAAATGATACCGATGAACCTATTTACATGGCAGGAATAGAAACACAAATTTAGAGAATGGACTTGTGGACATAGCAGAGGAAGGAGAGAGCTGGATGAATTGAGGGTAGCTTTGACATATATACACTACCATGTGTAAAGTAGCTAGCTTCTAGGAACATGCTGTATAGCACAGGGAGCTCAGCCCAGTACTCTGTGATGACCTAGAGGGCTGAGATGGCTGTAGGTTGGAGGGAGGCTCAAGAAGGAGGGGATATATGTATACATCTAGCTGATTCATGATGTTGTACAGCAGAAACCAACACAACATTGCAAAGCAATATTCTCTAATTAAAATAAAAAAAAATTGTTAAGTATAAAAAAGGGATGTCCATTTACAAGATAAAATTGTAAGAGGCCCAAGAAAGCAACACAACATATCAGGGTAACCTAGCAGAGAAGGGGAGACCAGTAGTCAAACTGGTCCTTGTCCTTGATGTATGCAATGAGTCTTGGTATTTAAGGGGGTGACATTATCAATAAACCATAAAGCAGATAATTTTTGAGTTCCTAAAACTCTGTTCGAAACTCTGTCCTAGGCACTTCTGGGGATTGTCTTCTGGAAAATTAATAGTGTAATTTCTAATCTCAAGTATTTATAATCTGGTTGGGAACAACAGTTTAATCACACATAACACAACTTATGAGAAATGCAAGATTAAAAATTTACGAGCTAGGCTGGGTGGTTTAAAAGTGTGAAGTTCTAAAGCAGGGGAGATTTAGCAAAAGGGCTGGTAGTGTCTGGGAAGGGAGTGACCTTGAGAGGGGTCCCAGTTGGCTTAATGTGTTGGTGAGCCAGACATGTGCTAGATCTGCTGCAGTACTGATGGATCTCCTCACGAATGCTGAGCAGGGGCCTGTGGTTCCAACAAGAGACTAAAAGATTTATCAAAGCTTGCCATGAAAACTGTGCTAACTGGATTAGCCGCTAACATGGATTGAGGCTTTCATCGGGATTAATCCCAATTGCAGTGAATTGGTTCCTCTTTTTTGTCCTTTTCTTTCCTTTCCTTGTAACTTGGCTGTTTGGAAGAGCCAGGTAGGACAATGGGTACAATACTCAGGTTTAGTTTTCTGGAGTTAAAGTAATATGGTGAAGGAATTTTTTTAAAATTGCCTTTCCCTGCTTTTTGTACCCTGGGGATTCAGTTAATGGGTGAGGACATCTTGCCAGTGAATCTCTCCTCACAAATTTCTCTGTCTTCCAGCCTTGTAGGCTCTATTGCTGCTCTAGCATGTCTCACAATGTGGGGAGGCCTGAGGTCAAAAAGACAACTTCAGATCGTCCCAATGTGGGAGTTACAGAACTGGTGTTTGTGAGACTAGCTCATGGTGGTTTAATCAATGAGCTCCATTTCTAGAGAGTTTTCCAGCTTCTTGATGGTACTCTCATGGCTTCATTGATGAAGAACTGTCAGCAAAATCTCATCTTCTTTTGCTTTTTTCTCTTCCTTTATTGCCTCGTGTTCTTTTTCCTTCCCTGTTAATTGAGTATTGCTAAAAGATTAAAAATAAGTCTTGGTACATAAAAATGAATAAAAATTCATAATTGATCTTTAATAAATGTTTTCTAAACTAAACTGATGGAGAAGGAAATGGCAACCCACTCCAGTATTCTTGGCTGGAGAATTCTTTGGACAGAGGAGCCTGGTGGGCCTCAGTCTGTAGTGTCGCAAAGAGTTGGACATGACTGAAGCGACTTAGCATGCAAACTGAACTGAATATACAATCATACACTCTTGCCATTGGAGCCTCAGCTTGGCATTGAAGTCTGATCATAAAATGGATGCACTTACTCTTCCATTCTTCTCTGAATGGAATCTCTTATCCAAAGATGCCCATCTCTCCTTTTAAACACAGTGTGCACATTCCATAAGGCATCTCTTTTCTCTGTCCCTCCATCTTGACTCTTCAAATCTCATTCCTATACACTTTTTCAAACATTACTCTAGATCCTATGGTTCTCTCCATCCTTTACCTCCCTCTCGTTCTCTGTGCTTCACTAATAACTAACGTGCACACAGCAGATTTTATCACTGACTCCTGGCAGGTGCTGCCAAACTAGAGTGTGTTTCCGTGTTTGTCTCTATCTGTTTCAATATCATTGGGACACTAGATTGGCTTTTCTTCACGTCACCACGCACTGAATGATTGCTTTTGCAGTTTGTCAGGTCTTTATTGGGCACCTAATCGCAGCTTTTTAGAAGCTCTTCCTATAATTCTCCAAGTTTTCAGTCGGCTTAGATACTCAGCCTCAGCTCTGGTTCCATTGTACTTGGGGGTTATGACTCAATTTGTGACTAAAGTCTAGAGTCAGTTTATATTTGGAGTTATATTATCACAGTAAATATATGCAAGATTATAATTAACTGATGTTTTGTCTGTTGACATTGGTATTTTGTTAATTACCATAGCCCTATTGCCCAGAAGAGATTTTGACACATATTAGGCACTTTAATAGTTGTTGAATAAAGAATTAATGAATGTCCTCACTCTGTGGTCAGGATCAGAGCCCAGTATTGGTTGGGGTTAAGGCTAATTCTGTGCCCAGGGTTAGTTGGCAGTCTGTGGCTAGTTTCAGAAGTCTGGTTGTTTGCAGCTGAGGTCAGGTTTTACTCTTTGAGTCGGAGCAGGACACAATTTGTGGTCATGCTCAGGGCTGAGTGGGAGGCTAGGATTGGGAGTCAGTGTCCCATCAAGGGACACTAGGCAAACTGGTCCAAATGGGATCAGATTCTTGATCTCAGGCTCACTGCCATTGACTGCTAAACCCCAGCCTTAACTATGGGCTGGGAATAGGAAGCTTGGTAGAAAATCTCTCAGAACACACTATCTGATTACAACTTAGAGTAGTAGCCAGACTCTATGACATGTATACCCCCTTCTGGATGGATTTCACAGACAGTTTTGAATGGAATTTTAAATGAGGGGATCTTCTAACTTGATCTGTTGAAGACTTCATGGTTTGGACCCACCTGCTCACTTCTCTCATACTAGTTAAGTGTCAGTCCCTGACTCCTCTGTCAGGGTGTCTCTGACTCTGCTGCTGTGTCTGTCTTGAGTTACCCTGGCTGTCTCTGGCTGTCTGCCTGCTCATCTCCAGGTTTCTTTGTCCTCTCCTGGTTTTTAGCAGTCACCTTGCTGGGTTCTTGCTGAAGCAGCACTGCTCCCAAATGATTAGTAACTTGGAAAATGACTCTGAATATGGCAATGGATTAATCCCAGTGGAGAAGGAATAACTTGAAGGCCAGATGCCTTGGAAAGGAAGTGACTACTAGAAGCTCTTTATTTAGATCTGGGCAAATTTCCTCCCTGACCTAGGCTACTGCTTAGATATATAGAACCTCCTTGTAGCACCTAAACTTCCACAGTTCTGTTGAGTGGTGAACCCTAGCATTAGCTTTGCACTGGGGATGGGACGTTTAGTGCCATTGCTTCTTATAGCACCTAAACTTCCACGGTCCTGTTACTATTTCAGTATCAAAACTTACATTTTAGGGTCCTACACTCTGATCTCTCCTTTGAGCTGAAAGACTCAGATTTTGGTCTTGGATTTGTCACAAATCTGCTTTATACTTTGCACAAGCTATTCAATCTTTAGACTTCAGTTTATCCATTTGTAAAATGGAAAAAATAGTCTCCATGAGGAAAAAAGGAGGTAATCAATTTGTCAGTGCTTTGTATAATAAATTTAAAAGCTTTGTGCAAAAGTAAGGATCAGTTTTATGGGTCTCCCTATATAATTCTTTTTTCATCTTAGAAGAGAAATTTCTTTATGACTTATAGTCATAAATAATACGAGGCTTGTCTGGTGGCTCAGATGATAAGGAATCTGCCTGCAATGCAAGAGACCTAAGTTCAGTAACTGGATCAGGAAGATCTCCTGGAGTGGGACATGGAAACCCACTCCAGTATTCTTCCCTGGAGAATCCCAGGGGCAGAGGAGCCTGGCAGACTACAGTCTATGGGGTCGCAAGGAGTCAGATACCACTGAGTGACTAGCACTTTTTCACACACACGTGAATAATACAGATACTGGAGGTCAGGGACATACATATTTGCCTGGAATGATGGGTACTTTGCAGGGATTTTATTGGAAACTGATTTTGTGTAGATATTCCTTCTTTTGATTAAATGCAAACACATAGTTGTTCACACACAAATAAAATGTAAACTTCTTCATGACATAGGGAGTAATTTGAGGGCAAAATCTTTTATCTTTTTTACATATTATCATAATTTCTCAATTAGTCACATTTTATTTACTAAAATTATATGTGATTGTGATTAGGAATATGTGTCATCACTAATTTATAAAAGGAAAATAAAAATAGAATGAGACAGGGTGATGAAGTGGAGAGTGCCTGTGGTTTGAACTATGGTTCAAAATTGGAAAAGGAGTATGTCAAGGCTCCTATATTGTCACCCTACTTATTTAACTTATATGCAGAATACATCATGCAAGATGCCAGGCTGGATGAAGCACAAGCTGGAATCAAGATTGCAGGGAGAAATATCAACAACCTCAGATATGCAGATGACATCACCCTTATGGCAGAAAGTGAAGAGGAACTGAAGAGCCTCTTGATGAAGGTGAAAGAGGAAAGTGAAAAAGCTGGCTTAAAACTCAACATTCAAAAAACTAAGATCATGGTATCTGGTCCCATCGCTACATGGCGAATAGATGGGGGAACAATGGAAACAGTGACAGACTTTATTTTCTTAGGCTCCAAAATCACTGCAATGGTGACTGCAGCCATGAAATTAAAAGACGCTTGCTCCTTGGAAGAAAAGCTATGACCAACCTAGATAGCATATTAAAAAGCAGAGACATTACTTTGCTGATAAAAGTCCATCTAGTCAAAGCTGTGGTTTTTCCAGTAGTCATTTATGGTGTTGGAGTCAACTGTGGTGTTGGAGAAGACTCTTGAGAGTCCCTTGGACTGCAAGGAGGTAAAACCAGTCAATCCTGAAGGAAATCAGTCCTGAATATTCATTGGAAGGACTGATGCTGAAGCTGAAGCTCCAATACTTTGGCCACCTGATGCAAAGAGCCAACTCATTAGAAAAGACCCTGATGCTGGGAAAGATTGAAGACAGGAGGAGAAGGGGACAACAGAGGACGAGATGGTTGGATGGCATCACCAACTCAATGCATTGACGTGAGTTTAAGCAAGCTCTGGGAGATGGTGAAGGACAGGGAAGCCTGGCATGCTGCAGTCCATGGCGTCTCAAAGAGTTGGACACGACCAAGTGACTGAGCAATAGCAACAACAACAAAATGGCCAAGAAAGGCCACCTCTGAAGGTATACCTTTAAACTGAAGCTGGAATGACAAAAAGGGGTAAGTCATGCATAGATTTAGGACAATGAAAAAGCAAAAGGTCAGTGTAGCTGGTGTCTTATGGGCAAATGGAAGGGTAGAAGATGAGATAAATGATAAAATTGTCCAGAACATTTTAATCTGTGGATTCTTAGTGCATCGGAAATCCAATTAATTTAAGCAGTAAAGTGATATGTTTAATGTATGTTTTTAAAGGATAGGTAGCTTATTCTGGCTATTTGTAAATAATGGATTCTAAGACTGAAATTATAGCAGACTCAGGGAGACATCCTGGAAGGTATTTCAATACTCCAGATGAGAAATAATAGAGGTTTGGACTGGGATATTAGTAGTGGAGATGGAGAGAAGAGGAAGAATTCAAGGTATATGTCAGATTTAGTGGAAAATTAGATGTTGGAAGTAAAGGAAAAAAAATAAGATTTGTTGTCATAATATTTTAATATGTTTCTTCATCCGTCTCTTTGTAGACTGTAAGCTTCTTGAGGTCTGTTCACTTGCTCAGTCATGTCTGACTCTTTGAGACCCCATGGACTACAGCATGCCAGGCTTCCCTGTCCATCCGCAATCCCGCAGCTTGCTCAAACTCATGTCCATTGAGTCGGTGATGCCATCCAACCATCTCATCCTTTGTTGTCCCCTCCTCTTCCTGCCTTCAATCTTTCCCAGCATCAGGGTCTTTTCCAATGAGTCAGTTCTTTGCATCAGGTGGCCATTGGAGCTTCAGCGTCAGTCCTTCCAATGAATATTCAGGACTGATTTCCCTTGAGATTGACTGGTTTGACCTCCTTGCAGTCCAAGGAACTCTCAAGAGTCTTCTCCAACACCACAGTTCAAAAGCATCAATTCTTTGGTGCTCAGCCTTCTTTATGGTCCAACTCTCACATCCATAAATGACTATTGGAAACACCATAGCTTTGACTAGATAGACGTTTGTCAGCAAAGTAATGTCTCTGCTTTTTAATATGCTGTCTAGGTTAGTCATAGCTTTTCTTTTTTTTTTAATTTTTTTATTTTAATTGGAGGCTAATTACTTTACAATATTGTAGTGGTTTTGCCATACATTGACATGGATCCGCCACGGGTGTACATGTATTCCCTGTCCTGAAACCCCCTCCCACCTCCCTCCCCATCCCATCCCTCTGGGTCATCCCAGTGCACCAGCCCAGAGCACCCTGTCTCATGCATAGAACCTGGACTGGCAATTCATTTCTCATATGATAATATACATGTTTCAGTGCCATTCTCCCTATTCATCCCACCCTTGCCCTCTCCCACAAAGTCCAAAAGACTGTTCTATACATCTGTGTCTCTTATGCTGTCTCACATATAGGGTTATCATTACCATCTTTCTAAGTTCCATATATATGCATTAGTATACTGTATTGGTGTTTTTCTTTCTGGCTTACTTCACTCCATATAATAGGCCCCAGTTTCATCCACCTCATTAGAACTGATTCAAATGTATTCTTTTTAATGGCTGAGTAATATTCCATTGTGTATATGTACCACCACTTTCTTATCCATTTGTCTGCTGATGGACATCTAGGTTGCTTCCATGTCCTGGCTATTATAAACAGTGCTGCGATGAACATTGGGGTATACGTGTCTCTTTCAATTCTGGTTTCCTCATTGTATATGCCCAGCAGTGGGATTGCTGGATCATATGGCATTTCTATTTCCAGTTGTCAAAGGAATCTCCACACTGTTCTCCATAGTGGCTGTACTAGTTTGCATTCCCACCAACAGTGTAAGAGGGTTCCCTTTTCTCCACATCCTCTCCAGCATTTATTGCTTGTAGACTTTTGGATAGCAGCCATTCTAACTGGCGTGAAATGGTACCTCACTGTGGTTTTGATTTGCATTTCTCTGATAATGAGTGATGTTGAGCATCTTTTCATGTGTTTGTTAGCCATCTGTATGTCTTCTTTGGAGAAATGTCTGTTTAGTTCTTTGGCCCATTTTTTGATTGGGTCATTTATTTTTTTGGAATTGAGCTGCAGGAGTTGCTTGTATGTTTTTGAGATTGATTCTTTGTCCGTTGCTTCGTTTGTTATTATTTTCTCCCATTCTGAAGGCTGTCTTTTCACCTTGCTTATAGTTTCCTTCGTTGTGAAAAAGCTTTTAATTTTAATTAGGTCCCATTTGTTTATTTTTGCTTTTATTTCCAATATTCTGGGAGGTAGGTCATAGAGGATCCTGCTGTGAATTATGTCGGAGAGTGTTTTTCCTATGTTTTCCTCTAGGAGTTTTATAGTTTCTGGTCTTACATTTAGATCTTTAATCCATTTTGAGTTTATTTTTGTGTATGGTGTTAGGAAGTGTTCTAGTTTCATTCTTTTACAAGTGGTTGACCAATTTTCCCAGCACCACTTGTTAAAGAGATTGCCTTTTCTCCATTGTATATTCTTGCCTCCTTTGTCGAAGATAAAGTGTCCATAGGTATGTGGATTTATCTCTGGGCTTTCTATTTTGTTCCACTGATCTATATTTCTGTCTTTGTGCTTGTACCATACTGTCTTGATGACTGTGGCTTTGTAGTAAAGCCTGAAGTCAGGCAAGTTGATTCCTCCAGTTCCATTCTTCTTTCTCAAGATTGCTTTGGCTATTCAAGATTTTTTGTATTTCCATACAAATTGTGAAATTATTTGTTCTAGTTCTGTGAAAAATACCTTTGGTAGCTTGATAGGGATTGCATTGAATCTATAGATTGCTTTGGGTACTATACTCATTTTCACTATATTAATTCTTCCAGTCCATGAACATGGAATATTTCTCCATCTATTTGTGTCCTCTTTGATTTCTTTCACCAGTGTTTTATAGTTTTCTATATATAGGTCTTTTGTTTCTCTAGGTAGCTTTGACTAGATGGAACTTGGTTGGCAAAGTAATGTCTCTGCTTTTTAATATGCTGTCTAGGTTGGTCATAACTTTCCTTCCAAGGAGCAAGCATCTTTTAATTTCATGGCTACAGTCACCATCTGCAGTGATTTTGGAGCTCAAGAAAATAAAGTCTCTCAATGTTTCTACTGTTCCCCCATCTATTTGCCATGGAGTGATGGGACTGGATGCCATGATCTTAGTTTTTTGAATTTTGCATTTTAAGCCAACTTTTTGACTCTTCTCTTTCACTTTCATCAAGAGGCTCTTTAGTTCCTCTTCACTTTCTGCCATTAGGGTGGTGTCATCTGCATATCTGAGGTTGTTGATATTTCTCCCTGCAATCTTGATTCCACCTTGTGCTTCATCCAGCCCAGCATTAAACATGATATATTCTGCATATAAGTTAAATAAGCAGGTGACAATATACAGCTGTGACGTACTCTTTTCCCAGTTTGGAACCAGTCCATTATGAATATATTGCTGAATGAATGAGTAAAGCATGTGTACAAGTAATGCATGAATACAAGTAGTAATACATTACCTTAAAGGAAATTATCCTTTTCCTACTTAATATTTAAAAGCCCTATGTTTGTATTTGATATGTATTTTTTGCTTGCTTTGCCTCTTCATAACTGAGTTTTAACAGCACCAGAGCAGCAAGGTGATATTTATATTAAAGACAACTATCCCAAGTTCATTTGTGATTTATAAGCCTATAAACAGTGGCAACTTTATTTCACCAAGGTAGAGATTCTGTGACCATCATCTTTCACCTGGTTAAAGCCTGTTTCTCCTAGCAGCTTTGCTTTTGGGCAGTTGTAATTGACTAAAATTGACTGCTCATTGAGATATGAGACTGGGTAATCAAGGCTAGAAATTCAAGCTGCAAGTTTTGTCAGACTTTCTGCAAGGTCTCCTCAGCCTAGGGAGCTGGACTTATTGAACAGGGACTGGTATGGATGGAGGAAGATTTAAATTGGAGCTGCTTTTCCATAGCCTTTGGAAAGCTGCTGATTCATCTCCTAAACTAGGCCAGATCAAAGGCAAAGCTGAAGAAACTTTCTTGGGCATTTGCTGTAAGAAAGAAATGAAAGTTTGGCCTTCCACATAGAAGTAAAGTGAATTGTAAGGTATATCATCTTATGGGGACTACAGAGAACCTACTGACTGCTGTGGTCCTGCAAGGAAGTTTGAAATGCCTATTTCTTCCTTGATCTAAAGCATCAAAAGTTCCCTCGCAGATGCTAATGTTATGATGAAGTTGGACTATGTGATCTATTGTTCATGTCAAAGCTGTTATTTTAGGACATTAGAATTCTTGATCTCTGAATAGAAGTCCATGGGACTGTAGACTTTCTCCAAGTTGAAACCAGGCACAGGCTAATAAAGCCATTCCAAGTTTTTTTAATCCCAGCCATGGTTCTTCCACTGTTATGGTCCTGAGGCAGTGGCTTCAGCCAGAGGACGAAACCTGGTCATCCTGTGATAGTGGAACTGGTAGCACATTGAAGATCAGCTAAGATTATTCTTTGTTAATTTTTAGAATTTTATTTTATCAAAATTTTTTATGATTTTTAAGTTACTTTTCATTTTCAATTATTACAAATTATTGGCTATATTCTCCATGTCGTACAATTACATCCTGAGCCTATCTTACACCTGATAGTTTGTGCCTTTCATCTTCCCACCCCTCACCCCTTTCCCTACTGGTAATCAACTAGTTCTCTATATATGTGAGTCTGCTTCTTTTTTTGTTGTTGTTTTATTTACTAGTTGGTTCTATATTTTAGATTCTACATATAAGTGATATCATCGAGTATTTGTATTTCTCTGACTGACTTATTTCACTTAGAACAGTGCCCTCCAAGTTCATCCATGTTCTTGTAAATGGCATAATGTCGTTCTTTTTAATGGCTGAGTAGCATTCCATTGTGTGTATGTGTTACATCTTCTTTATTCATTCATCTATTGATAGACACTTAGATTACTTCCGTATCCTATCAGTCGTAAATAATGCTGCAAGGACAGAAAATTACCAGTAATTAAATTGAAGCAATAATTTAAAAATGCCCAGAAAACAAAAGTCCAGGACCAGATGGCTTCACAGGTGAATTCTACCTAACATTCAGAGAAGAGTTAACACCTATTCTGTAATTATTCCAATAAATTGCAAAGGTGCTAAGTGCTAAGTCACTTCAGTTGTGTCCGACTCTGTGCAACCCCATAGACGGCAGCCCACCAGGCTCCGCCGTCCCTGGGATTCTCCAGGCAAGAACACTGGAGTGGGTTGCCATTTCCTTCTCCAGTGCATGAAAGGGAAAAGTGAAAGTGAAGTTGCTCAGTCGTTTCTGACCCTTAGCGACCACATGGACTGCAGCCTACCAGGCTCCTCCGTCCATGGGATTTTCCAGGCAAGAGTACTGGAGTGGGGTGCCATTGCCTTCTCCGAAATTGCAAAGGAAGAAACATTTTAAAACTCATTACCTGAGGCCAAGATTGCCCTGATATCAAAACCAGACTAATACATCACAAAAAATTTATTCATTATGTGTCCGTTCTTTCCAATATTCATTCACAAAGCACTTATCAACCACGTAACTCTTCATACAGGAAAATTAAGGCCTAGAGAAAAAAAGATTTGACTGAAGTTATCCCTTTGGTGGCAGATCTGAGATGAGACCGAAACTAGATACCTTAATTCCCTCTCCCTTTCTCAACACTTACACTAAACAAAAAAATGCCCTTCTGTTTAATTTATAATTTCATCATTGATGTAACTACCTTCTAAATTACAGAACAAGTTGGTGTCAACAGTACATTAGTGTAAAAGAAGCTTTTTTATAGTCCTCAATCACTGGCTGCATGGAAGCTTGGAAAATTGGAAATAAATCACTTTTATTTACATCTGGTGGGTTCAGGAACATCCAAGTAAGAAGCAGTTGAGACTCATGAATCTAGAGTTGGCTAATTCAAATTGAGATGCATTCAATGAATTGTGAAGAAAAACTTTGCTAAGGCAGTCACCAACATATATCTAATTTCAGGACTGTCCCTTCTCTAAAGTGTTTTAGATCAATTTCAAACTAAATGAGAAGAGTAACCCAAATTAAGAAATACAGTGACTTGTAGTTTTCTATTACTTACTAAAACAAGTCAAAGTAATTGTTTCCTGGTGCATATCCTTAGTTAATTTCATTAATGTAACAGATGGGAATGATATAAAATTAACAAATAATTAAAAATATAAGTGCATGGTTCTAATTTGTGTGACAATGTTTGAAAAATAAATTTCTCTAAGGTTTCCTAAACATTTCCTCTAAATATGTTAAAATAAGAATTTGTTTAATTAAGGAGGCATTTTATCTTAAGTTAAACTAGAGTCAGAATGATTCTGTTCCAACACGTACCAGCTATGTATCCCCAGGAAATTTTATCAAGATTTTGGAGCCTTGGTTTTCTCAATAGTGCAATGAGCACAATGATACCAATTTTGTAGGGCTGTTGTAAGATTTTCATCTGGTAAAACATGTTCAGTGTTTAATGCAATGCCTCTAACATAGGTGTGAAATGGTGATGGTGGTGGTATAGTCCCTAAGTCGTGTCTGACTCTTGCGACTCCATGGACTATAGCCCACCAGGCTCCTCTGTCCATGGAATTCTCCAGGCAAGAATACTGGAGTGGGTTGCCATTTCCTTCTCCAGGGGATATTCCTGACCCAGGTATCAAACCCAGGTCTCCTGAGATGCAGGGAGATTCTTTACCAACTGAGCAATGGGGGAAACCCAGGTGTGAAATACATTCATTAAATACTAGTATTACTGTTGTATTTATTAATATGAATATTAGACATTTCAAATAATGGCCTCCCACTCTTAAACTATCACAAATTTTATATCAGCAGAAGATAATGAACGCTAAGTAAGTAAAGAATATTCTCACTGTGAATATCAGTATTGGTGAGCCTGTTGACCTTAGCAGACCCAAGTCTGACTTGTTAAAGGAGAGACAGGATACTCATTCCCAGGAAAGCCTCCATGAACTTTAAATTATTTAAAACCATCCACTTGAAAGGACATGAGTCCTGATGACAGCTTAGGCCATTATTCTGATATATAGTTTCTTCCAAAGCTCTACCTCAGTATAACCCGTGTCCTAGCCAGGCTGCAGGCTAGTCATGCTCTCGCTCTATTGACTTGCCAAGGGGAATTATTTATTTGGCACCAGTAATATGCTCTGTACTATATGGCAGTGGCGGTGATAGTAACAGCTTGGTTTTATTGGGTACCTTCCCTGCAAGGAATTGAGAGGACATTCAGATACACAGGGAAGGGTAAGCTTCCGTATTGCTTCTCCTAACTTATAGCCTTGGCAAACCACTTTGGGATGATGATAATGTTGATATGTATGTTGGGGAAAATGTCAGTGGGAATGGAAATGAAGAAGAATAGAGGAGGTGGAGGGAAAGAGAAAATTGAGAAAGAGGAGCTAGGCAAAGATAGAATGAAAGAGTTGTAATTTCATTGCTGTAGGAAGCAAGAAGGATCTTTGAATTGATGTTATAGGAAATCTGCAGAGTAAAAGATCCCTTAAAAATATATCACTTATTTCTTTAAGGAGTCAGATCTTCATCCTGCATTCAAAGATAGCCATAGATGAGGTCACCCAACCTATATAACTTTCTCTCTTTTGTCCTCAACCTTGCCTGAATCAGACTCTCAGGGTCTAAATATCCTTATCTCAGAAGGAAGACATCAAAATGCACTCAATCATAATCTCCAATGATAGAGTCTCAACGTGGGAAGGGGTGAAAGTGGGTAGCACCCACTTTCTTTGCCTTTGTCACTTCCTTAAACAGCAAACCCTTCTCAAATACATGAGATAGTTGGTTCTCAAACAGCCTTGGTTATAAAAATCTTCTTGTCTCACGAGATAAATCACTCCAGTGTTCAGAAGCCCTGACTGTCAGAAAGGTCTTTCTTATGTTAACTTGAAATCGGTTTTCCTCTAACAGCTAGTTATGTAGGACTTGCTAGCCATTGTTCTGTGTGCTGTACATACATAATTCCCAAGTTTCCCAATAATAATGAAAGATAGCTATTATTATCCTCATTTCTTTAAATAGGAGAGAATAAGACTCAGGAGAGTTAAATCGCTTGTTTAAGCTGCTAGAGCCATATTCAAAGCCAAGTCTATTTGATTCTATAACCTGTCCTCCTTCCACTTCTTAACTAAACTAACGTGTTCCCTTCCCTTTCATCTATCAAAACCCTGCTTGCTTATAAGGTTACCTTAGATTCCAATCTTCTATGAAAACTTTTTTTTACATCCTGAGGTGTTTGATTTTTATTATGCTGAGCCATTTTAGCAATTTAATTTTGTAGAATTCTTATAGCTCCGACTCCATTAGATCATGTATCATGAAGTCTCTTCTACTGTGAACTTCAACTTTATTTAACTATTGTTTGATTCTTTAGAGTCATGGAATACCAGAAGTGAAATGCACGTTGTTCAGTCGCTAAGCTGTGTCTGACTCTTTGCGACCCGATTGCCTGCCGCACGGCAGTCTCCCTGTCCTTCAGTATCGCCCAGAGTTTGCTCAAACTCATGTCCATTGAGTTGGTGATACTATTCAACCGTCACATCCTCTGTTTCCCTCTTTTCCTCCTGCCTTCAATCTTTTCCAGCATCAGGGTCTTTTCCAATGAGTCAAATGACAATAGTTCATGATTTTATGAGTATTTACTATGAACCATGCATTACTCTCAGTGATTTTCTTGCATTAATTCATTTAAACCTTGTGAAGTATGCACATATATTATTTCCATTTTATAAATGAGGAAATGGAAATATCAAGAAATTAGTTAATTTTCCGTGCTTAATAGCTACAGGTTCAGTCAGTTAAATACTTTGAAATGGAAAGTTATTTTTTTAAAAAGCTTATTTGTCAGCAAAACCTGATGTGACTTAAACTGATCTGTGATAACGCCTGACAAGACCTAACATCAGAGTATTTATAATTATTTATGTCTCTTAATGTTAATATTAATATGTTTTGCTGCAAAAATATTTATGTGTTTAATTATTGAGTACTACTCCAGACCTTTCTCAGGATAGAGGTTTATTGTGTAATATTTGTGTATTATTTATCTAATTCTGCCTCCCCAGCCCTCAAATAGTGTTTGAAAATACATGTGGCCATAAAGGCTTTTGCAGAAAGGATTAAGATCTGTACTTAGTGATATACAGAACCATGTTTTAAGTGAGGCTATTAGATACAAGAGCATGGATCCATAATAATTATGTCAGCTTAAAAATTTTTTTGTTGTTGAAGTATAGTTGATGTACAGTAACATGTAAGTTTCAGATATATAGCTAAGTGATTCAGTTATATACATATACATATAATTTTTCCAGATTCTTTTCCCTTAGAGGTTATTGCATAATATTTAGTATAGTTTCCTGTGTTATGCACTGGGTCCTTGTTAGTTAGATATTTTATTTATAGTAGTGCATATATGTTAATCTCAGACTCCTAATGTATACCTTCCCTGCCTTTGGTAACCATAATTTTGTTTTCTGTGTGCCTCTATTTTGGAAATAAGTTGATGTGAGTCTTTTCTTTCTTTTAGATTCAACATATAAGTGATATTTGTCTTTCTCTGACTTACTTCTCTCAGTATGACAATATCTAGGTCTATCCATGTTGCAGCAAGTGCCATTATTTCATTCTTTTTTATGGCTAAGTAATATTCCATTGTGTATATGTACCACATCTTCTTTATCTGTTCATTTGTTGATGGATATTTAGATTGTTTCCTTGTCTTGGCTATTGTGAATAATGCTGCAGTGAATAAGTTTTTGAATTAGTTTTCTCTGGATGTATGGTGAGCAGTGGGATCACTGGATCATATGGTAGTTCTATTTTTCATTTTTTAAGGAACCTCCATACTGTTCTCCATAGTAGCTACACCAGTTTACATTCCCACCAACAGTGTAGGAGGGTTCCCTTTCCTCCACACTCTCTCCAGCGTTTATTCTTTGTAGACGTTTTGATGACAAATGCCAGCTTTTCTAATATTCCATGCAAAATATAAGAAAACTAAAAATCAGGGAAGAACAGTGACTTGGCCAATATTATATAAGTGGTGAAATACATGTTTTTCATATATTAGCAACCTTTAAAGCAGGACACTTTTCATGTTGGCTTATAACTAAACTCTTAACTCTCTGGGGACAGAAGCATTACCTGAGATGCAGGCATTTCTCTCCTGCGCCCAACATGGCACAGTGGTTAAGAGAACCCAAGCTTTATGTTCATAAAGACCTGTGTCTAAATTACATCTCCATCAGTATGGTCTATGGTCAGTATGTGGCTATGGGTCATCTCTCTAAGCAAAAGACACAATGAAGACAACACTAAGGGGACAGAAGAGAATGGTGTGTATAAAATGTAGTATAGAACAAAGATTAGACAACTGGAAATTTTTCTCCTTCATGGATTTTTGATGGCTGAGTTTAGACTAACACGGTTTGGTATCCTCTTTTTTTGTCTTTCATAGTGTTAGAAACAACCTCTGTGCTACAGCCTCTGGGTCTCACCTTTTCACTGCAGTGAGAAGAACAAGCCCTTCTGAGAACTCCTTGTTTTGTTGCCAGCCAGCCTCTCATGACCCTAACTCAGTGAGGCAAACATGGAAATGAAAATGATTTATCTTTCATTCTTAAAAGAATGGCATTTGGAACTTGACTTAAGAAACATCAATTTTGGGCTGTATAAGTAGAGAAAAACCTTCACAAAGAAAGCATTTTAGTTATTTAGTTATTTTATAGAGAACGAGTATTTAGGCATTAAGGAGCTCTGTCAATATTTAGTTACTTTCAAAGGAAAGGAATGATATTCACATGAGTTAATCCTTTCTCAACTTTTAACTAGACCATATCAAGAGTGATTTACACTGAACTTCAACTGGGCTTTTGATTTCCATTAGATAGAATTTACTATGTACAAACCAATGGTTCGGTTTAACCAAAATGGTGAACACCAGCTGGAAGACCGCCTGCCTTAGAGTCACCATGGAAGCTTTTTAAAATACAGATTTTTGGCCCCCAGAGATTTTGTGTTCAGTAGTTCTCCTAGGGCCCAGACATTTATATTTAAGTTCCCAAGTGGTTTTGATATATAATCAGGTTTGCAAATGACTTTTCAAAGCAAAATACCAGTCTCAGAATGGAAGCTCATTTATTATTTAGCTTATTAATTTGTTATAGGGTCTCATTTAAGTCTTTTGCCAGCACTAGTCCCCAGGTTTTTCATTTGTGAAGTGGGAGGTCAGTTAGCTTATCTCTAAGTTGTTTCTGGTGCTGATGTTTTATGATTTTATTTCTGAGAGTATAGTAATTGCAGTATATGGCTCTAGACTGCTTAGAGAGATAGTTTGTTGCTGTTGTTATTTTTGTTATCATTGTTGTTTGCCAAGATAGGCATTGTTCTGTAACACAAGACATAATGAACTGGGTGTTGATACCAATAGTTTGAATGGCAGTCCAGATAGCCTTTTAAAAATATTGTGATAAAAACATATAATGTGAGATAAACCCTCTTAACAAATTTTAGAGTGAATAGTACATTGTTGTTAACTACAGTCACAGTGCTGTGCAGAAGATTTCTAGGACTTTTCCATCTGCGTGACTGAAATTTTATACCCAATGAATAGCATCTCCCCAGCTCCCCTTCCTGCCAGCCCCTGGGAACCACCATTTTACTTTCTGCTCTGATGAGCTTGACTATGTTACACATCTCCTATAAATGAAATCACATAGTATATGTTCTCATGACTGGATTATTTCCCTCAGCATAATATTCTCAAGGTATATCTGTGTTGCAGCGTGTGGCAGGATTTCCTCCCTTTTTATGTCCGAATAGTATGCCACTGTATGTATGTACCCCATTTTCTCCATTCATCTGTTGATGAGTATTTGGGTTGCTTCCACCTTTTGGTTGTTGTGAGTAATGCTGCAGTAAACGTGGGAGATCAGTCAAGATCCTGATTTCAATTCTTTTGGATAAATGTTCACAAGTAAGAATGCTGGATCATGTGGTGGCTCTATCCTTAATTTCCTGAGGCAGATCCGCACTGTTTTCCATAAAGGCTGAGCCATTTTTCATTCCTGCCAGTACTGTAACGGGGTTCCAGTTTCTCCATATCCTCACCAACAGTGGTTCTCGCTTTTCTTTTGTAATAGCCATGCTAACAAGTATGCGGTGAGACCTCACTGTGGTTTTGACTTGCATTTTCCTGATGATTAAGTGATGTTGAGCACTTTTCATGTGCCTGTTGGCCATTTGTATATTTTCCTTGATGAAACATCTGTTAATTTCGTTTGTTCATTTTTTAAATTTGGGTTATTTGGGGTGATTATTTTTAATTGGGTTCCTTCCAGTCTCGAGTTGTTGGAGTTCTTCATATATTTCGGATATTAATCCCTTTTTGGTATATGATTTACACATATTTCTCCCATAGGCTGCCTTTGAGGGATCCATGATTTCAATGAAAGAAAACTTAGATTTTTTTCTTCATTCTTTAAAAGCTTGTGGATAGTCAAGCCTTTAATGTCTGTTGTCTCAGTTTCCATTTTTGAAAAAACGGATAATAACACCATTCTTAACTAATTCATTATCTTGTGAGCACTGGATGACTTAATATTTATTAAGATGCTCTGCATCATTCACTTAAACAATCAGCATTTTACATAACATTATCAAAATCCAACATGTAAGGTGAGTTTAGAGAGCTAGTTTCTCTTAGATTTCTCTGTGATAAGAGTCATAGAGAACTTTTTCCAATCTCTGTTAAGTGACAGGAAACAAACTTGTATATGACTTTTGAAATGCCTTGTCATCCATGCTACTGTTCATCTATGCATCCAACTCCGGTTAAGAATAGTTAACTTCTCATAATTATTATGTTCATAATTATCATAATGATACTTGAAATAATTATTGTAACATAGTGATATCTTACATGTACATGGTTCTTTACAGTTTACAAAGTACTTTGCAAGCTGCATGTGTGTATTGTAGAAGTCCTTAGAGGCAATTGTTTTTCCCTATTCACCTGGCTCTTTACTAAAGGTGACAGACTTAGCCTGTCTAAGAATTTTAACCATATTCTTGCTAATGAGAAATAGGGATGGCTATCTTAAATAACTGTTTATCCATTTAACACATTGATCGCATAACTTGCATCCTCTTGTTAATATCATCAAGCTAGTTAGAGGAAGTGGTTAATTGCTTAGAAGGTATCCAAGGCCCAGAGAAAGTCCATGACTTGACTAAAATTAAATAGAGATTTAAGCACAAGGGAACATCTCAAGACTGAGTTTCCTGATTCAGCTCAGACTCTGAACACCTGTACTCCTGATGAACCACAGTACCCTCATCACAACGGCATGCCTGTTTGCCTCATCCCAGAGAGCCTCCATCACTGGCTCCTGGCCACCTCCTTCTCTGCAGTGCCTCAGACAAAAAAACCATGTCACTCTTCTCCACTTCCTAACCCCATTCTGTCAGTCCTGCTCGCATGCTGATGAAATATACTTCTGTCCGGGGAAGAAAATTTTCAAGCCGTCAACCCAGAGATGGCTGTGATGGGAGTTGCAGTGATGCAGTGACCAGGTTCCAGGGGCAGAAATCTTTCTCTGGAGAAGGCTGTCTCCTCCTCCTCAGTGGTCTCTGTATTGAGAAAGGGCACCCTGGGTGCTGTGCTAGCTTCCTTAAATCCATTATATAATATAAATACACACATACATATATAATGCACATTATGTATGTGTACTCCCAGGTGCAAGACTTACAGTGTAGTAAACATACAAGAATCATAGTGTAATGAACAAACACTGAAATTTATGAGTACAGCCTCACCATTTTACAGACAGTCAAACTGAGGCCTAAGAAGTCTGAAGGATCTTGTCAAGTAGAATTGCCATGCACATAATACAGTGGCAGAATCGGCTCAGAACTCATGGGAAGCTGGCCTGACTCTGCATGGAGCAAGTACAACTACCAAACGTTTCCAAAGCAACTCATATGTCTCCTTTATAGCACTTATAAAAATGGAAGTGACATAATTATGTATTGATATTTTGTTTACTGTCTTACTCCTCCACTAGACTCGGAGCTCCTTGTGAGAGGAACTGGGTTTGTCTTGATCTCTATACTATCCTCAGTATTTTGCACAATGCCTAGTGCACAGAGTTCTTAATAAATATTTGTTGAGTAAATGAACAAATAGATGAATATATTAATGATAAATTAATAAACCTGCTAGGAATAAAGTCTGTTTAAGATTCTGAAATAGTAGTCTTCCCTTGGAGCAAGCTGTCCCTCCATATTTTATATCTTGGAGCATATTTTATTTTTAATGATGGCATGAATGCATTTTTTCATTCATTTTGTGTGCAAAGGCAAAAGGTCCCCTTGCTTTCAGGATGACAAATACAAAGTGATTGAAAATTATATAGTATGTTGGGGACTGGAACAGGACCAAGGATTGATTCAAAACTGTTTACAGTATCTGATGGCATAGCTGACTGACAGAAGGAGTCTGGTTGTTCCCAAGGATTATTTTTCCCTATACTGCATCCCACGCCATCCTATCTTCTACCTTACTGCTCTCTTCATCCCACTCCTCTCTCACCCAATTACATACCCTTGGCCAATTTTCCACGTAAAGGGCAGGGAGGGATGATTCCCAGAGCTTGGCTCTGCTTTGCCATGTTGCCTGAGTGTTAGAGCTAGTGTTTGCCCAGCTGCTGGAGTCAACTGATTTCCTTTTGACGACATACCTCTCCCCTTCCTTCTGCTCTCATCCCCAGATGTTTGTGACCAAAGGCAGCCACAAGGCCTGGAGACACTAGTCTTCTGTTTTGGTCACTCCTAGGTCACCAGCTTGAGACCAGGAGGACAATCCTGCTGCATTAGCTACTCTAGGTGGGCTTCCTGGAGCCTAAGTCCTTAGAGGTGTTTAAATAGCTTGTGAGGGATTGTCGGTCCACTGGCAAAATTTTATGTTTTCATCTTCTTGCCTGAATCATGAGCCAGTGAATTCCTCTGTCTGATTTTGGTTCTTGCTTCTCTGAACTATGTGACAGCACTAGCCCTCACCTCAGAGGGTACCATCAGAAATTCAACACTGAGATTTGAAAACTAGTTAATATCAGTCTGACACCATGTCCTATTTCTGACTTAAATCTGCTTCCAGTTAGAGAAGTAACAGATCAAGAAGGGAACTTAGGTTTCACCTTCCTAGCAACACTGAAGAGCAAATGGAGATCTATAACAGAATAATGACTTTTCCAAGTCCCCACAGTGAGTTCCTCTCTCTTTATTCCAATTTGTGGCTTTTAAAGCTAGCCATGAAAGTAACAAATTGTTAGTCACAGACACTTGAGAAGGTGGATAAGAATCACCTAGGAATCTTGCTAAATATGTTCTGTTTCACTTGATCTGCAGTTGGGCCCAGGAATATACAGTTTCAACCCTCTCCCTAGGTTCTGTTTTCTGAAGACCACACTTGCTCTGATGTGGACCATGAGATCACCCTGATTAATAAAGTAGGTACAGAAGGGAGAAAAAATGCCTATTGAGTGACCCAAGATGATTCAATAGAGATAGACAAAAAAGATGGAAAAGGTGTTGGTAGTGGTGATGGAGGTGGAGGAGAATGCATTAGTGGTACATCTTATACAGCGTGTTTTGATAGCAAGCAACAGAAATCAGCTCAAGCAGTATATATTAGTTTTCTAGAGCTGCCATAATAAAACACCACAGACTGGAGGCTTAAACAGTGGAAATTTATTTTTCATAGTTCTGATGGCTAGAAGTCCAAGATCAAGGTGTCAGTACAGTTGACTTCATTCTAAGGCCTCCTTCCTTGGCTTGCAGATGGTTGTCTTCTCATTGTGTTCTCACATGATCTTTCCTTTGTGTGTACACCCCTTCTGACTCTTTGTATGTCTAAATTTCCTCTGGTTAAAAGGATACCAATAAGATCAGATTCAGTTCAGTTCAGTCGCTCAGTCGTGTCCGACTCTTTGTGACCCCATGGACTGCAGCACACCAGGCTTCCCTGTCCATCACCAACTCCCAGAGCTTGCTCAAACTCATGTCCATTGAGTTGGTGATGCCATCCGACCATTTCATCTTCTGCCATCCCCTTCTCCTCCTGCCTTCAATCTTTCCCAGCATCAGGGTCTTTTCCAATGAATCAGTTCTTCGCATCAGGTGGTCAAAGTATTGGAGTTTCAGCTTCAGCATCAATCCTTCCAATGAATATTCAGTACAGATTTCCTTTAGGATGAACTAGTTGGATCTCCCTGAAGTCCAAGGGACTCTCAAGAGTCTTCTCCAACACCACAGTTCAAAAGCATCAATTCTTTGGCATTCAGTTTTCTTTATAGTCTAACTCTCACACCCATACATGACTACTGCAGAAATCATAGCTTTGACTAGACAGACCTTTGTTGGAAAAGTAATGTCTCTGCTGTCTAGGTTGGTCATAGCTTTTCTTCCAAGGAGTAAGCATCTTTTAATTTCATGGCTGCAGTCACAATCGGCAGTGATTTTGGAGCCCAAAAATATAGTCTGTCACTGTTTTCATTGTTTCCCCATCTATTTGCCATGAAGTGATGGGACCAGATGACATGATCTCAGTTTTCTGAATGTTGAGCTTTAAGCCAACTTTTTCACTCTCCTCTTTCACTTTCATCAAGAGGCTCTTAGTTCGTCTTCACTTTCTGCCATAAGGGTGGTGTCATCTGCGTATCTTTGGTTATTGATATGTCTCCCAGCAATCTTGATTCCAGCTTGTGCTTCTTCCAGCCCAGCGTTTCTCATGATGTACTCTGCATATAAGTTAAATAAGCAGGGTGACAATATACAGCCTTGATGTACTCCTTTCCCAATTTGGAACCAGTCTGTTGTTCCATGTCCAGTTTTAACTGTTGCTTCTTGAGCTGCATACAGATTGGATTAGGGTCCCTGCTAATGGCTTCATTTAATCACCTCTTTAAAAATCTTATCTCCAAATATTTAGATTCTGCAATTCTGGGGTTAGAACTTCAGCATTTGAAGTTTGAGGGTACATAATTTAACCTGTAAACACTGACCTAGGCTCACAGGGTTTATAGGGTGCTGAGAGACCAGGCTCAGTAATGGGCAAAATCCAAGTGGTTAGAGTGGATGGGATGAGGTAGGTGGTCCTAGGGATGGGCGAACAAGTTAGTTTGATAAACTTAAGGTTTTTGATACTCTTTATTTCCCCTTCCTGAAAGGCATACTTTCAGTCCTGCTGTGTTTCCATGAGATGAGAAAGAATTAAATTGTAAAGCTTTCATCCAGGTTCAAAAAAATCAAACACACAGATGCATGTTGAAGACATGATTTAACAATAGTGAATGAAAGATCATGATTGTTATTTAACTTTCCCTGAGGCAGCCGTGAATAGAAAATAAAGATATATACTGAAAAATCTAGATTTAAGTTCCTGCTTCTACTCTTTGATGGAGATGCAGACAAATAGAATTACTGACAGAGGGAATCAACCAAAAATTTAAAACTGGTAATGCAATAATAGACACTTGAATGTATCATCTATATGCCAGGCACTGTTTTAAGGGTTTCACGTATATTAACTATTTAATCTTTACCAGCAACTCTATGAGATAAGCACTGTTGTTACAGTCATTGTTCAATGAGGAAATTCATATAAAGATCTTAAAGTAACATTCCCTGTATACCCAGCTAGTGAGTCACAGAGCTGGTCATTGAACCCAGACAGTCTGACTCCAGAGTTCTGTATTATGTTGTCTCTCAGGAAAGGGTTTAAAAACTTGGAGATTTTTCCAGAATGATCAGTTTTCAGATGTATATTAAATTACTATATGGAAACACATTGTGTTTATTCTGTATGAGGCATCAGAGTAGATCTAGAATTAATGGTTGAGAAGATACATTGTTAGGAAGTTTCTGACTCAGTTGTTTAAAGAACTTTGAAATAGTTCAACCAGGGATTGGGCTACTGTTACAGATAGACATTTTCCCTTTTCTTTGCTTATAAAACTATTCTTTGTTCCAGAGGACTGTAGGTCCAATTCCAAGGCATGATTCACAGTTGGTCAGACAGTCCTCTGCACCTCTGCCAATGACTGGCTTAGGAATGGGCATGTGATCCTATTCTGACCAGTGAGATACTCAGGAAGTCTTAGGGGCCTTGGAAAGTTTTTCTAATTATTAAAAGGGAGAGCTAGATAAGGAGAAAGCCTCTAGTGTGCACCATTTTTCTTCTTGTTCTAATAGTATCAGAAGAGAGAAAGATCATTGAGCCAATGAGGAAAACCATCACTGATTTCCTACAAGGTAGAAACAACCTTTGAACTTGATGACTTTCTTGAGCAACCAAGGAAGTGCCATTGGTGCCACTTCCGTCCAGACTTTTTGTTAAGTGAGATGTTAAAAGTTTGTGTTGTTAAATATGCTGTTGCTTGTGGCTTGAATCAGTTCAGTTCAGTCGCTCAGTCGTGTCCGACTCTTTGTGACCCCATGAATTGCAGCACGCCAGGCCTCCCTGTCCATCACCAACTCCCGGAGGTTACCCAAACCCATGTCCATCGAGTCGGTGATGCCATCCAACCATCTCATCCTCTGTCGTTCCCTTCTCCTCCTGCCCCCAATCCTTCCCAGCATTAGGGTCTTTTCCAATGAGTCAACTCTTTGCATGAGGTGGCCAAAATATTGGAGTTTCAGCTTCAACATCAGTCCTTCCAATGAACACCCAGGACTGATCTCCTGATACAGTTGCCTCGGAAGATAATGAATTCATAAATGTCCTTGGAGTTACGCAAGCAGAACCCAGAGGCCCTCTTCTCAGGAATATGATAGCAGGGGCTCAGACTTTGATGAGCTTTATTAGAGGAAAATTAAGGTCACTTCTAGTCCTAATAGTCTGTCTTTGTGCCCCTATGCAACCCTGGCACAAGTCACTCTGTGTGACTCCCTAAGTCTCTGTGTACTGAGCCAGGCTGGCAGCCACGGTTGACATTCTCTATGAGTCACTTGTATTGTCAGGCCCTTGTAAAAAGGCAGAGGCTGTGATGTCACAGTTCCTCCAATGACACAGCATCAGGGGACAGCCAGAAATAGACACGTGGAAGCCCTTGGCACTGGCGCTCTCTTGTACTGACACAAGTCACATTTCTCTTAGCTCAGACACCAGGCTGCTGGAGAATTGGAGAACCAAAATAGACAGGCCGTCTAGTCACCCTCCTAGAATTCCCCATCTGCTCTGACAAAGTTCTGGGGACACCCAAGGTGAAACTCGCCTAGCAGAATGTTGAGAAAGTGACAGATTTAGTGGGGCTATGGTTCCAATCATAGTGGGCCACTCACAAGAGAAGGCCCTGAGAAAATTTTGTGAGTCAGCATTGTCCTCGATGCGTTCCTGAGATCTCAGTTTGGGAAGTGTTGGAGACAACAGTCACTTCATCTCTGGCATCCTGGTGCTGTGGGTGGCTGGTGGCTGCTGAGTCTAGCAACCACACCCTTAGAGCCGTGTCAGCCATCTGATGGAATGCAAAGAGGCCACAGATCTCGGGCACTTTTACTTGGGAACAATTTTTATGTAATACTGATGATCACAATAAACTGTGGAAAATTCTGAAAGAGATGGGAATACCAGACCATCTGACTTGTCTCTTGAGAAACCTGTATGCAGGTCAGGAAGCAACAGTTAGAACTGGACATGGAACAACAGACTGGTTCCAAATAGGAAAAGGAGTACGTCAAGGCTGTATATTGTCACCCTGCTTATTTAACTTATATGCAGAGTACATCATGAGAAACAATGGGCTGGAAGAAACCAAGCTGGAATCAAGATTGCCAGGAGAAATATCAATAACCTCAGATATGCAGATGACACCACCCTTATGGCAGAAAGTGAAGAAGAACTAAAGAGCCTCTTGATGAAAGTGAAAGAGGAGAGTGAAGAAGTTGGCTTAAAGCTCAACATTCAGAAAACTAAGATCATGGTATCTGGTCCCATCACTTCATGGCAAATAGATGGGGAAACAGTGGAAACAGTGTCAGACTTTATTTTTGGGGGCTCCAAAATCACTGCAGATGGTGATTGCAGCCATGAAATTAAAAGATGCTTACTCCTTGGAAGAAAGGTTATGGCCAACATAGATAGCATATTTAAAAGCAGAGCCATTACTTTGCCAACAAAAGTCTGTCTAGTCAAGGCTATGGTTTTTCCAGTGGTCATATATGGATGTGAGAGTTGGATGGTGAAGAAAGCTGAGCGCTGCATAATTGATGCTTTTGAACTGTGGTGTTGGAGAAGACTCTTGAGAGTCCCTTGGACTGCAAGAAGATCCAACCAGTCCATCCTAAAGGAGATCAATCCTGGGTGTTCATTGGAAGGACTGATGTTAAAGCTGAAACTCCAATACTTTGGCCACCTCATGCGAAGAGTTGACTCATTGGAAAACACCCTAATTCTGGGTAGGATTGGGGGCAGGTGGAGAAGGGGACAACAGAGGATGAGATGGTTGGATGGCATCACTGTCTCGATGAACATGGGTTTGGGTAGACTCCGGGAGTTGGTGATGGACAGGGAGGCCTGGTGTGCTGCAGTTCATGGGGTCGCAAAGAGTCAGACATGACTGAGTGACTGAACTGAACTGAACTGAACTGATGATCATAGAAGTAGATAATATTTGTAGGGATTTGAGGGGATCAGTAAGTAGTATCTACCTTTTCCCCTAAGTCTAAGCCAATTCAGAGATGGATGCAAGAATCAGAAAAATGGTTATCAAAGTGTCAGCTCTATTACTGATGAAAGTTAGGTTGGAGGATTTGACTGAGGGATAAGGAAGCAATGGATGTCCTAATACTATATCCCAGAACAGAGCATTCTCAGACCGGGAGAGGATGTCCAATCACAGGCCTCCTTTGCTGAGCCTAGTACATCGCTAAGAGCAGACCCCAAAGTACCCTTCCACATTCACACTCGAATAAATCCCTTCTCTCCTGGGAAGTGTGAGCAGAGGTGGGAAGAGAAGCCAGGAATGTTGGTTTAGCAGAAGTCCTTGCACATGGAAATACAATGAGTGAGAAATGAGTCTTTCTCCCAACCATACTGACTGAGTCCTTAATATTTGCCTGAAAATATGCTGGGTATCTGCACACACTGTGTAGTTTAATTCTCTTTTTAACCTTTTGAGGAAAGTACTAGTATTATCTATGTCTCACAAATGGAGAAACTGAGGCCCAGAGAGATCAGGAACTTTGCTGAGGGACACACCCAGTATGTGGTGAGATGGGATCCAGACAAAGGTGTGTTGGGGGTCAGAACTCACCTTGCAGGTGCCATGCTACATCCCCTCCTTGTAATAACTGTGTCCTTTGGTTAGGGTACCAGGAGGAGATGGGAGAACATAGGGTTCTTGATCAGAAGACTCAGGCTCTGTCCCAGGTTTTGCTATTTCTTAGCCTCCATAGCTGTGGTGTCCTCACCTGCAAAATAGGAATTGTGATCCCTTTTCTGAGAAGCTCAGGAATTCCCTAGGAGGGTCAAGTGAGATCATGGGCTTTAAAGTGCTTGGTAACTGACAAGCCTGGGGCACAGATATGCATCTGGGAGTGGGAGAGCTCTGAGTCCCATCCCTGCTTCCCTTAAGAACTTTCCTAGTGACATGGTCCAGCCTCTTGACTTGCAATATTCAGTTTTGCCACCAGTTAAAATGAGCACGCTAGTCCTTGACTTAACTAACCTCTCAGAGGTGCTGTGATAGTTAAAGGGGGTAAGGTTAAGACTGTGCTTTCTTTGTGACTATAGATAGTTAGGAAGATGGTGAGGACCGTTAATTTTTATGAGATGTGGTTTTGAGGACAGTGATAATTTTTGGTGATAAAATAATTTTTTACACTTTCATAGACATTTATCTGAAGAATTTAAAAGTTAATAAATTTAGCTTTGCATTTCAACAATTTTATTATAGAAAATAAAGTATTAAAAGAAAAATCTTTAGCTAATTCAAATAATTCAACTCAGAAACATAAACAAATATCAGCTTTGTAGTCAGCTTTATGTGTTAAGAGACACAAAATAAAGACCTAAATATAAAGACCAATACGTATATATGTATACCTCATGTTCTGTATGTCTACTACTATTCTAAATACTAAGTGCCTTTAGCTGCTTGTTTGGCATATGTCAAGAGCAGGCTTTATTTGAGGGATGTCTTCTCCTGAAGGTGGGGGAGCCTGCCCCTTCCTGGCTTAAGAGGTAGGAGACAAAAGGAGAGGGAAGGGAGTGAAAGAGCAGAGTGAAGAGACATGGTCCTGATTTTCTCATCCCTGTGCTGACTTTGGCACAGGAAGCAGGAGGCTCTTTAGAGAAATTGGGGCAACATTGACATTCACCAACCTAGGGCACAAGATGGACCTGCCAGCCCGATGTGCTATGGGTTGGTCCCAAGAAGACTTGAGAGTGTATTTGGGGATCTTGCCAGTGTGGATTACGGTGGTTGGGGCAAGCTGGCCCTGCGGTGAAGACTGAGTGTTAGACCCACCAGGTAGAGAGAGTGAATTTCCAGCCAAACCTCAGAGAAATCTCAGCAGCTAACAGTAGGTGGGGTGAAGCCAAGTAGCCAGGGGTCCCCAGTTGAAGAAAAAGAACAAATAGGAAGCAATGTCCAGCCAGCCTCCCTTTCTGCCATGTAGGCCAGAGGGGCAGTCAGTCAGTTCAGTCGCTCAGTCGTGTCGGACTCTTTGCAACCCCATGAATCGCAGCATCCCAGGCCTCTCTCTCCATCACCAACTCCCAGAGTTTACCTAAACTCATGTCCATCGAGTCAGTGATGCCATCCAGCCATCTCATCCTCTGTCATCCCCTTCTCCTCCTGCCCCCAATCCTTCCCAGCATCAGGGTGTTATCCAATGAGTCAACTCTTCGCATGAGGTGGCCAAAGTATTGGAGCTTCAGCTTCAACATCAGTCCTTCTAATGAACACCCAGGGCTGATCTCCTTTAGGATGGACTGGTTGGATCTCCTTGCAGTCCAAGGGACTCTCAAGAGTCTTCTCCAACACCACAGTTCAAAGGCATCAATTTTCGGCACTCAGCTTTCTTCACAGTCCAACTCTCACATCCATACATGACTACTGGAAAAATCATAGCCTTGACTAAACGGACCTTTGTTGACAAAGTAATGTCTCTGCTTTTTAGTATGCTATCTAGGTTGGTCATAACTTTCCTTCCAAGGGGTAAGCATCTTTTAATTTCATGGCTGCAATCACCATCTGCAGTGATTTTGGAACCCCCCAAAAATAAAGTCTGATGCTGTTTCCACTGTTTCCCCATCTATTTGCCATGAAGTGATGGGACCAGATGCCATGATCTTCGTTTTCTGAATGTTGAGCTTTAAGCTAACTGTTTCACTCTCCTCTCTCACTTTCATCAAGAGGCCTTTTAGTTCTTTACTTTCTGCCATAAGGGTGGTGTCATCCGCATATCTGAGGTTATTGATATTTCCCCCTGCAGTCTTGATTCCAGCTTGTGCTTCTTCCAGCCCAGCGTGTCTCATGTTGTACTCTGCATAGAAGTTAAATAAGCAGGGTGACAATATACAGCCTTGACGTACTCCTTTTCCTATTTGGAACCAGTCTGTTGTTCCATGTCCAGTTCTAACTGTTGCTTCCTGACCTGCATACAGGTTTCTCAAGAGACAGGTCAGGTGGTCTGGTATTCCCATCTCTTTCAGAGTTTTCCACAGTTTACTGTGATCCACACAGTCAAAGGCTTTGGCATAGTTAATAAAACAGAAATAGGTGTTTTTCTGGGACTCTCTTGCTTTTTCGATGATCCAGCGGATGTTGGCAATTTGATCTCTGGTTCTCTGCCTTTTCTAAAACCAGGGCAAGTGGACATCAATTGGATTAGGGATGTGGTCTCTGGACCACAGTGGACAGGAGCTATCCTTCTACCTACATATCAGTGTGAATGATTGTAAACCGCAATCGTGAACTCTCTCTCTCCACATTTTCCTTATACCCAGAATCCCTCTTGCTGGAGAAACAGGGAGAGATTACTTGAAACATTAAAAAAAATTATTCTAGAGAGACTAATACTACTTAAAGTGACCATTTAGATAATAAGGACAGACAAGATTTAAGCCAGATGGATCATTTAGTTCATTTTTCTGCCAACTGTCAGATGAGAGTTATAGACAGCTATAAGTTCACTTACAAGCAAAATAAATTTATTTTCCATCTTCATCCAAATTGAAATGTGAGCAGAATTGTATGATCCAATTACATAAAGTGGTATTGCTGTTAAACATTTCTGACTGAAAGTAAACCATCTAAATATTTAAGCAACATTAACCTTTGGCCAAAACAAGACAATATGTGTAAAAGTCCCTGACACATATTAAGTGCTAGGTGAATATTAATTGATGTAATATTGTTTGGGGTCAAGGTCAGGAAACAGAACAACTGTGTTCTTTGTATCACAGCTCTTTTAGAGCCTTAATGCTGGGCAAGATGGACCCAGAATAGCATCACTGCCTTTCCTTTGTGTGATGACATGAGGAAGTTCGGTCCAGATGAGAGATTCCCAGACCTGGTCCTGCATTAGAATCATCTGGGCAGCTTCTTTAAAAATATAGATTATTTCTCCTCTGGTTCCCCTTGTGAATGTGATTCAGTATTTCTGGGAAAGTGCCAAGACATCTTTTGAACACCATTAGAAATCTGTTCAGATGGCATTGTAAATACCAAGGGGCACCATGGTACATCTCCAGTTATTTCTTTCCTTCTTTGATTGTTGTTGACTCTCACAGACCCACGTATAGGTAGACTAGAGAATGTCTGGTGTGATTGTTTTGTTAGTTTTGTCTGTGTCCAACCAGCTCAGCTTCTGTCAATTCCCTGAATTCCAAAACAAAACAAAACAAACACAAGGGATGATGAGATATTTTGCTAGGCTAAGTCATATAAAATAGCATTTCCCCTTTACTTCAGCCCAAAGACGGAAGAGCCTGATGGGCTACAGTCCATTGGGTTGCAAAGAGTCGGACACGACTGAGCAACTTCACTTTACTTCAGCAGAATGCAGTCTTTGTGCCAAAAGCAAAGATTAGGTGGGAGGGGGAATCTGTCCTTAACTGGAAGAAGAATTTTCTTGTTTTTCTCTCCTTCCCCCCACCCTGTTTTCATGTCCCAGAGGTCCATTCTTTCTATCAACTCTAAAACAGGAGTTTTACTGCAGTACAAACTGCATCGCAGGCAAGGTGTATGCTAGAATTCCTATAAGAAAATCTTCTTTCTTTGGGGTCCTAGCACTTTCTCCCACTTCTGCCACCAGTTTAGGATGTTGTTGCCTCACCGTGGCCTCCCCAGCACTTTCTGAGTCATTATTTTCAGTTGGTCACCTGACCAAAAGTGGTGCCCTGGCTGAAGCTGGCAAATGGCCACTGTGCTAAACATAACCATTCCAGTAAAACATGGCTGATTAGCATAGAAATCTCCATAAGCCTTTCTATTCTAATTTTGCTGTTAGGATTCTGGCCCCTCTCGGAGGTCATGCTAACCTAGTCAAGGCTCTTGGAGAAAATACTGTCGTTCCAGCTCATTGCATTTGCATTAAAATATATTGTCCTTCATCTGACATGCTAACCAGCAACTCGTCATCTGCAACTTTGTGAAAAGACTGAAATGCAGGGCACCATCCATTATTTAAGTTGGAATCCAGGAAGCTCAGCAAAAATATATGGTGGGCACCAAGACATGAAGGCCCTTATAGTTCTAACTGTGAGCATTGCACTCTGGATAAAGTGAAAGGATTTTGATAAAAAGAAGATTACGGCAAAGTGAAGGATGCTAACCTACCGGTGTCCTTACACTGTCACACTGCTGTAGAGACAATATGGTATTGTGAGAGTGTAAATGTCAGAGTCAGACTTTTTGGTTGAAATTCCTGTTCTACTACAGAAAAGTTTGGGGATTTGGGCAGGTTATCTAGCCTTTTTTGGTGCCATAGTATATGTTTCTATAAAACAGGAATGATAGTTTTCAATATATATCTCTCTGGGTTACCCGTGAAGCTTAAATGAGATCATTCCCATATGTTACATATGCTCAATTGATGTTAGTGACTTTTATTATTAACCACCAGACACTTACAGAATGGTTAATCCTTCATGTGTCTTATTGATATAATTCTTTTTTTTAATTTATTTTTTAATTGAAGGATGATTGCTTTACAGAATTTTGTTGTTTTCTGTCAAACCTCAACATGAATCGGCCATAGATATACATATATCCCTCACTCTTGAACCTCCCTCCAATTTCCCTCCCCATCCCACCTCTCTAGGTTGATACAGAGCCCCTGTTTGAGTTTTCTGAGACATACAGCAAATTCCTGTTGGCTATCTATTTTACATATGGTAATGTAAGTTTCCATGTTACTCTCTCCATACATTTCACCCTTTCCTCCCCTCTCCCCATGTCCATAACCTGTTCTTTATGTCTGTTTCCCCATTGCTGCCCTGCAGATAAATTCTTCAGTATCATCTTTCTGGATTCTGTATATATGCTTAGTATGAAATATTTATCTTTCTCTTTCTGACATACTTCACTCTGTATGCTGTTGCTGCTGCTGCTAAGTCACTTCAATTGTGTCCAACTCTGTGCGACTCCATAGACGGCAGCCCACCAGGCTCCTCCGTCCATGGGATTCTCCAGGCAAGAATACTGGAGTGGGTTGCCATTTCCTCCTCCAGTGCATGAAAGTGAAAATGAAAGTGAAGTCACTCAGTCGTGTCTGACTCTTCGCGACCGCATGGACTGCAGCCTGCCAGGCTCCTCCGTCCATGGAGTTTCCCAGGCAAGAGTGTTGGAGTGGGGTGCCATTGCCTTGGCTCTAGGTTCATCCATCTGATTGGAACTGACTCAAATGCATTCCCTTTTATGGCTGAGTAATATTCCATTGTGTATATACACCATAATTTTTTATACATTCATCTGTCTATGAACATCTAGGTTGCTTTCATGTTCTAGGTATTATTAATAGTCCTGCAATTGCTACTATTGCTGCTAAGTCGCTTCAGTCATGTCCGACTCTGTGCGACCCCACAGACGGCAGCCCACCAGGCTCCGCCATCCCTGGGATTCTCCAGGCAAGAATACTGGAGTGGGTTGCCATTTCCTTCTCCAGTGCATGAAAGGGAAAAGTGAAAGTGAAGTCGCTCAGTCGTGTCCGACTCTTAGCGACCCCATGGACCGTAGCCTACCAGGCTCCTCCGTCCACGGGATTTTCCAAGCAAGAGTACTGGAGTGGGGTGCCATTGCCTTCTCCGAGTCCTGCAATAAACAATGGGATACATGTGTCTTTTAAAATTTTGGTTTCCTCAGGGTATATGCCTAGGAGTGGGATTGCTGGGTCATAAAGAATACACCTGCAACGCAGGAGACCCCAGTTCGATTACTGGGTCAGGAAGATCCACTGTAGAAGGGATAGGCTACCCACTCCAGTATTCTTGAGTTTCTCTTGTGGCTCAGCTGGTAAAGAATCCACCTGCAATGTGGGGGACCTGGGTTCGATCCCTGGGTTGGGAAGATCCCCTGGAGAAAGGAAAGGCTACCCACTCCGGTATTCTGGCCTGGAGAATTCTATGGGGTCACAAAGAGTTGGACACGACTGAGGGACTTTCACTTTATACTATGGTGGTTTTATTCCTAGTTTTTTAAGGAATCTCCATACCGTTTTTCATAGTGGCTATATCAGTTTACATTCTCACCAACAATGCAAGAGGGTTCCCTCTTTCTCCACACCCTCTCCACCATTTGTTGTTTTTAAACTTTTTGATGATGGCCATTCTGACCAGTGTGAGGTGATATCTCATTGTAGTTTTGATTTGCATTTCTCTAATAAGGAGTGATACTGAGCATCTTTTCATGTGTTTGTTCAATTCAGTCACTAGGTCTCGTCCGAATCTTTGTGACCCCATGGACTGCAGCACGTCAGGCTTCCCTGTCCATCACCAGCTCCCAGAGCCCATGTCCATCGTGTTGGTGATGCCATCCAACCGTCTCATCCTCTGTTGTCCCTTTCTCCTCCCACCTTCAATCTTTCCCAGTATCAGAGTCTTTTCAGATGAGTCAGTTCTTTGCATCAGTTGGCCAAAGTATTGGGGTTTCAGCTTCAGCATCGGTTCTACCAATGAATATTCAGGACTGATTTCCTGTATGATTGACTGGTTGGCTCTCCATGCAGTCCAAGGGACTCTCAAGAGTCTTCAACACCACAGTTCAAAAGCATCAATTCTTCGGCACTCAGCTTCCTTTATAGTCCATCTCAAATCCATACATGACTACTGGAAAGACCATAGCTTTGACTAGATGGACCTTTGTTGGCAAAGTAATGTCTCTCTCTGCTTTTTAATATGCCGTCTAGGTTGGTCATAGCTTTTCTTCCAAGGAGCAAGCGTCTTTTAATTTTATGGCTGCAGTCACCATCTGCAGTGATTTTGGAGCTCCCCAAAATAAAGTCTGTCACTGTTTCCATTGTTTCCCCATCTATTTGCCATGAACTGATGAGACCAGATGACATGATCTTAGTTTTCTGAATGTTGAGTTTTAAGCCAACTTTTTTACTCTCCTCTTTCACCTTCATCAAGAGGCTCTTTAGTTCTTCTTTGCTTTCTGCCAAAAGTGTGGTGTCGTTTGCATATCTGAGGTTATTGATATTTCTCCTGGCAATCTTGATTGCCACTTTTGCTTCATCCAGTCAAGCATTTCTCATGATGTTTTTAACTCTGCATATAAGTTAAATAAGCAGGGTGACAATATACAGCCTTGACGTACTCCTTTTCCTATTTGTAACCAATCTGTTGTTCCATGTCCAGTTTTAACTGTTGCTTCTTGACCTGCATACAGATTTCTCAGGAGGCAGGTCAGATGGTCTGGTATTCCCATCTCTTGAAGAATTTTCCAGTTTGTTGTGATCCACACAATTAAAGGCTTTGGCTTTCAATAAAACAGAAGTAGATGTTTTTCTGGCATTCTCTTGCATTTTCTATGATCCAATGGATGTTGGCAATTTGATCTCTGGTTCCTCTACCTTTTCTAAATCCAGCTTGAACATCTTGAAGTTCACGATGCACGTACTGCTGAAGCCTGGCTTGTAGAATTTTGAGCATTACTTTATTAGTATGTGAGATGAGTGCAATTGTGTGGTAGTTTGACCATTCTTTGGCATTGTCTTTCTATAGAATTGGAATGAAAACTGACCTTTTCCAGTCCTGTTGCCACTGCTGAGTTTTCCAGAATTACTGGAATATTGAGTGCAGCACTTTCACAGCATCATCTTTTAGGATTTGAAATAGCTCAACTGGAATTCCATCACCTCTGCTAGCTTTGTTCTTTGTGATGCTTCTTACGGCCCCCTTGATCTTGCATCCCAGAATGTCTGGCTCTACGTTGGTGATCACACCATTGTGATTATCTGGGTCATGAAGATCTATTTTGTATAGTTCTTCTGTGTATTCTTGCCACCTCTTCTTAATATCTTCTGCTTCTATTAGGTCCATGCAATTTCTGTCCTTTATTGAGCCCATCTTTGCATGAAATGTTCCCTTGGTGTCTCTAATTTTCTTGAAGAGATCTCTAGTCTTTCCCATTCTATTGTTTTCCTCTATTTCTTTGCATTGATCACTGAGGAAGGCTTTCTTATCTCTCCTTGCTATTCTTTGGAACTCTGCATTCAAATGTGTATATCTGTCCTTTTCTCCTTTGCCTTTCACTTCTCTTCTATTCACAGTTCTTTGTGAGGCCTCCTCAGGCAACCATTTTGCTTTTTTGCATTTCTTTCTTGGGGATGGTCTTGATCCCTGCCTCCTGTACAATGTCACAAACCTCCATCCATAGTTCTTCAGGTACTCTGTCTATCAGATCTAATCCCTTGAATCTATTTGTCACGTCCACTGTATAATTGTAAGGGATTTGATTTAGGTCATACCTGAATGGTCTAGTGGTTTTCCCTACTTTCTTCAATTTAAGTCTGAATTTGGCAATAAGAAGTCCATAATCTGAGCCACAGTCAGCTCCCAGTCTTGTTTTTGCTGACTGTATAGAGCTTCTCCATCTTTGGCTGCAAAGAATATAATCAATCTGATTTTGGTGTTGACCATCTGGTGATGTCCATATGTAGAGTCTTCTCTTGTGTTGTTGGGAGAGGGTGTTTGCTATGACGAGTGTGTTCTCTTGGCAAAACTCTATTAGCCTTTGCTCGGCTTCAATCTGTACTCCAAGGCCAAATTTGCCTGTTACTCCAGGTATTTCTTGACTCCTTACTTTTGCATTCCAGGCCTGTATAATGAAAAGGACATCTTTTTTGGGTATTAGTTCTAAAAGGTCTTGTAGGTCTTCATAGAACTGTTCAACTTCAGCTTCTTCAGCATTACTGGTTGGGGCATAGACTTGGATTACTGTCATATTGAATGGTTTGCCTTGGAAATGAACAGAGATCATTCTGTCATTTTTGAGATTGCATCCAAGTACTGCATTTAGGACTCTTATGTTGACTATGATGGCTACTCCATTTCCTCTAAGGGATTCTTTCCCACAGTAGCAGATATAATGGTCATCTGAGTTAAATTCACCTATTCTAGTCCGTTTTAGTTAGCTGATTCCTGAAATGTTGATGTTCACTCTTGCCATCTCCTGTTTGATCACTTCCAATTTGCCTTGATTCATGGACCTATGTGTGGCGCTGGAGCAGCTGTGAGGAGATACCCCACGTCCAAGAATAAAGGAGAAGCCCCAGCAAGATGGTAGTAGGGGTGAAACTGCATTTAGAATCAAACCCCATACCTGCCAGAAATGCTCAGAGGGCTCAAACAAACCTTCTGCGTACCAGGACCCAGATACCCCATAGAGACTTAGACAGAACTGTGTTTGAGTGTCTCCTGTGGAGGTATGGGTCAGCAGTGGACTGCCGCAAGGGCAGGGGCTCTGGGTGCAGCAGACCTGGGTATGGCATAAGCCCTCTTGGAGGAGGTTGCCATTAACCCCACCAAAGAGCTGCCAGAACTTACACAGGACGGGGAAATAAACTCTTGGTGGGCAAAAACAGAACCTTGTGCACACCAGGACCCAGGAGAAAGGAGCAATGACCCCAGAGGAGACTGCCCTGGACTTGCCCGTAAGTGTCCAGGAGTCTCCAGTGGAGGCGTGGGTCAGCGGTGGCCTGCTCTAGGGCTAGGGGCACTGAATGTACATGCATGGGACCTTTTGAAGGAGGTTGCCATTATCTCCATTACCTCCACCATAGTTTGGCCCAAGGTAAATAACAGCAAGGGAACACAGCCCCACCCATTAACAGAAAATTGGATTAATGATTTATTGAACGTGGCCCCACCTATCAGAACAAGGCCCAATTTCCCCCTCAGTCAGTCTCTCCCATCAGGAGGCTTCCATAAGCCTCTTACCCTTCTCCATCAGAGGGCAGACAGACTGAAACCCACAATCACAGGACACTAACCAATCGATCACATGGACCACAGCCTTGTCTAACTCAATGAAACTATGAGCCATGCCGTGTATGGCCACTCAAGACAGACGGGTCATGGTGGAGAGTTCTGACAAAACGTGGTCCACTGGAGAAGGGAATGGCAAACCACTTCAGTATTCTTGCCTTGAGAACCTCATGAACAGTATGAAAAGGCAAAAAGATAGGACACTGAAAGATGAACTCCCCAGTTTGGTAGGTGCCCAATATGCTACTGGAAATCAATGGAGAAATAACTCCAGAAAGAATGAAGGGGTCTTTGTGGTATCTATTTTATAAGAGCACTAATCCCATTCATGAGGGCTCCAGTCTTATGATGTAATTACCTCCCCAAAGTCCCACCTACTGATGCCATCATTTTTGGTTGTTAGGATTTCAACATATGAATTTTGGGATGACACAGACATTCAGGCCATCACTCTTACTATAGTTAACAGTATCATACTGTACACTTAACATTTTGCTAAGAGGGTAGATCATTTGTTAAGTATTTTTTCTCACAAAAAGCAATGTTTTATGACTTAAAGGGAAGGAAGAAACGTTTGGAGTTGAGATGTTTATGGCATGGATTCCTTGGTGACTCAGACAGTAGAGTCTGCCTGCAATGCGGGAGACTAGCATAGAATGGTATAGATTGTAGTGATGATTTCATAGGTGTTATACATCTCCAAATACATTAAATATATACAGCTTTTTGTGTGTCAATCATATCTCAATAAAATGGTTAAATTGAAACTATTAGGGATAGGATTGAATTAGCAGATATTCATAAAAGCAGTTAGCAGAATGCCTGACACTGGTTAAGTATTTAATACATGGCAATGAATTTTTATTACTATTGTAATAACATACACATCTTCTTGTGAAAACTTCCAAGTCATAGGAGTATTTTCCTTATGCAGATTATCTGAATGGGCTGAGTCATCAGAGAAAAGAGAGACTCAACATCTCTAAAATAGAACACCTGAGACTATGGAGCCAATACGACACTCAGGTAAGTTAGACTTATAATCCTCAAGCATCAGTTGTTGGACTAGATGATCCAGAATTTTCTGGGGTCATTAAAATATGGATTAGTGGGTCCAATCCCATATCCATTGAATCAGAATATCCTAAAGAAGCAGGTCTATGGGATATGTAGGTTTTAAAGCTGCCAAGGTATACTTTATGGGCTGCCAGTTTTGGAAACCACTCGATTAGGCTGCCACCTACATGAAGTGACTTACAGAGAGCCAAAGATTGTCTTCAGTTATGATTTGTTTCTCTCCTGACCTTCCATTTATACATCCATTCATCCATCTGTTCACATATCCATCAGCCAAACATGTGTTAGTGCCCAGGGTTTGCCTTACGACCTGCTACTATGGTGGTTGATGCAAAGATTAATGATCACTGCTCTTAAACAGTTGATAGTCTGAGAGATTAGATAAATTAAGTATAAATAATATATGATGAGCTATAAAGTGCTATGGGGGTTCATAAAAAATGAGCCCTTATTCTAGGTTGTGATGGAAGAATCAGGAGAGCTTTCATTGTAACCAAGGGAATCCTTTCCCCTGGGGATCCTTCTTGGATTCAGTCTTCTCCTGCCCTAAACGTTTTCAATACTATCCATGGATTCTGTAGCTTTCAGACTCACTCTTCACATATTAGAGTTACATGGTTGCTTACATACTTTATTTTTGTCCAGAGAGCCCAAAGTAAAGGCTGCATCTTAAACACCATCTTTCCCCCCAACCTCCTAGCTAGGTGCTTGGTTCTGACTGAGAACCTGCAGGAGGTGCTCGGTAAACACTGAAGAAGTTGGGTGGTTCTAGTGGTTATGCAAAGAGGGGAAGCAGTGGGAGCAAGTCTGGAGGGGTGGGCCTGGACCAGATGATGGAGCACCTGGAATTTGAGTCAGGGTTTGGCTTTAGTTTTTAGGCTGTGAGCCCAAGACCATGGTGGAATCACCCAAATGAACTTTTTGGCCAACCGTGTGTGTGTGTGTGTGTGCACTTAGTAGCTAAGTCATGTCTGACTCTATGGCCCCATTTTCCAGGCAAGAACACTGGAGCAAGGTGCCATTTCCTACTCCAGCGAATCTTCGTAACCCGGAGATTGAACCCATGTATCTTGCGTCTCCTGCATTGATTGGCAGGCAAATTCTTTAACCTGAGTGCTGTCTGGGAAGCCCTAATCCAATATATCTGTTGTCTGTAAGAAAACGGCAGAAAGGGCAGGAGCTAAGGCAGTATATCTCAAAGTGTGGCAAAGTACAGAGATGATTTTAGATATAAACTATGACAAATTACATTGAGTTGTATAGTGAGGCTCTTCCCTTTTCAGTTCTATTTCAATTCATCTGATTACTTCGAGGAGACATTCTCAGTTGGGGGCTTGTATTTTGTTGTTGTTGTTGTTCAGAAGCTAAGTTGTGTCCGACTCTTTGGTGACCCCATGGACTCCTCTGTCCATGGGATTTCCCAGGCAAGTATACAGGAGTGGGTTGCCATTTCCTTCTCTAGGGAATTTCCTGTCCCAGGGATTGAAGCCATGTCTCCTGCACTGCAGGCTGATTCTTTACCATCTGAGCCACCAGGAAAGCCCACTAGTATTTTAATACCTCTCTGAAACTTTCTAATCTACCCTTTGAACAAAGAGAAAACATACTTCAGGCTCAGAGCTCTGACAAGTATATTAGTTATCGATTGCCATTTAATATGTATGCAGCAAAATTAAAAAAACAAAACAAAAACCTCTGTGTCTTCTGACAATAAACCTTTATTTAGCTTGAGTGTCAGCCATTAAAGCAAGTGGTTTCTTTGGTCTTGAACTGGATTTACTCTTAAGTTTTGCAGTTAGCTTCTCAGATGACTCTTTCCTGGGGTAACTGGGCTGTACTTCATGCATTTCTAACATCCTTTCACTAGACTAGCCTGGGCACATTCTCATTGCAGAAGAGTGCTCCCAGTCATACAAGAGCTTTCATGCCTCTGCATGTGTCAAATTTGTTAACACACTCTTGGCTAGAGTATGTTCTGTGGCTGAATGTAGAAGCAAGGAATGGAGAAATGGACTGTTCAGTGAGAGGAACTTAAAGTCATGTGGTAAAGAGACATGGATACAGGAGGAGATGAAAAAAATCAATAGTCTCAGTATATCTAGTATAGCAGGCAAGATTGTCTAGCTAGAATTTTGTAGCATGTTTTTCACTGTTATTTTTTCAGCTTTAAAAGGGCATAATTTTTGAGGCATAATTGACAGTAAAATTCTATGACATTGAAGGGGAACGTCGTGGTGATTTGATATATGTACACATTGTGAAAGAATTATCCTTATCAACTATCGCACCCATCACTTTACATATTTGCCTTTTTTTTCTTTTTCTGATGAAAACATTAAGTTCTACTCTCTTAGCAAATTTTAATTATACATTACAGGGTTATATTCACCATAGTATACATTAGATCCTCAGAATTTATTAATATTTTGTAAAAAATTGAAATATAACTAATTTATAATATTGTATTGGTTTCTGGTGTACAACAATGATTCAATTTTTTTATAGATTATACTCTATTACAAAATATTGCTGTAGTTTCCTAAGCTGTACAATATATTGTTGTTGCTTATCTATATTATACGTAGCAGTCTGTATCTCTTAATCACATGCTCCTGTCTTCCCTCCCTATTTTCACTCTCTACTGGTAACCACTAGTTGGTTTTGATATCTATAAGTCTGTTTTTGTTTTGTGATAAACATTTGTTTGTTTTATTTTTTAGATTTCATATATAAGTGATAACATGTTTTTCTGTGTCTGACTTACTTCACTAAGCTTAATATTCATCCACATAGCTGTGAATGTCAGAAGTTAATTCTTTTTTTTGGATGAGTAATATTCCATTGTGTGTATGCTACAACTTCTTTATCCATTCATCTGTTGATGGACATTTAGGTTGCTTCTGTATCTTAGCTATTGTAAATAATGCTTCTGTGAATATTGTGGAACATGTATCTTTTTGAATTAGTGTTTTCATTTTCTTTTTATATATACTCAGGAGTGGAATTGCTGGGTCATAAGGGAGTTCTATTATCAGTTTTTTGAGGAAACTTCTTACTAATTTCCATAGCGGCTAAGCCAGTGTAAATTTCTAACAGTGTTCAAGGGTTCCCTTTTCTCCACATCCTCCTCAATATTTGTTATTTGTGGTCTCTTTGATGAGAGCCATTATTAAAGGTATGAGGTGATATCTTATTATGGTTTTGATTTGCATTTTTCTGATGACTAGCTATGTCAAGCATCTTTTCATGTGCCTGTTGACCATTTGTATGTCTTTGATAAAAGTCTATTCAGATCTTCTGCCCATGTTTTAACTGGATTTTTTTATATTGAGTTGTATGAGCTATTTATATATTTTCAATATTAACCCTGTCAGTCATTATGTGCAAATATTTTCTTACATTCAGTAAGTTTTATTTTCATTTTGTCAATGGTTTCCCTTACTGTGCAAAAGCTTTCAAGTTTAATTAGGTTCCATTTGTTTATTTTTGTTTTTATTTCTTTTGTCTTAGGCGACAGATTCAAAATATACTGCTATGACTTAAACAGTGTTCTGGCTGTGTCTTTTCTCAGAGTTTTAAGTTTCAGGTCTTACATTTAAGTCTTTAATCCATTTTGAATTTGTTTTTGTAATGGTATGAGGAAATGTTCAAATTTCATTCTTTTATGTGTAGCTGTTGAATTTTTACAGCACCACCTGTTGAAGAGACTATCTTTTCTCTACTGTATATTCTTGCCTCATTTTGTTGTAGACTAATTGGCCATAGGTGCATAGGTTTTTTTCTGGGTTCTATATTCTCTTTGTTTAAGCTGTGTGTCTTTTTTTGTGCCAGTACCATGCTGTTTCCATTACTTTGGCTTTGTAGTATAGTCCAGTATATACATGTATAGTATAGTATATTCTTTTTTCTCAAGATAGTTTGGTAATTCAGGGTCTTTTGTGGTTCCATATCTTAGGATTATTTATTCTAGTTTTATGAAAAGTGGCCTGGATATTTTGATAGGGATTACATTAAATCTGTAGATTGCTTTGGGTAGTATGGGCATTTTAGTAATATTAATTCTTGCATCCCAGAGCCACAACTAACATCATACTCAACAGTGGAAAGTGGAAATCTTTTCCTCTAAAATCAGGAACAAGACAAGGATGCCCTGTCTCATTACTTCCATTTAAATTAGTATTGAAAGTTCTAGCTATAGCAATCAGACAAGGAAAAGACGCAAAAGGCATCCAAATTAGAAGGAAAGTGTTAAAACTGTCACTATTTGCAGATGACATAATGCTATATATATAGAAAACTCTAAAGTCTCCACCAGAAAAATTTGGACCTAGCAAATGAATTTCGGAATTTTGCGGGATACAAGATTAATATACAGAAATCTATTGCTTATCTCTACACTGATAATCATCAGGAAAAGCAAGAAAACAATCCTGTTTAAAATTGCATCAAAAAGAATGAAATACCTAGCAATAAATTTAACCAAGGAGGTAAAAGACATATACTCTGAAAACTATAAAACATTGATGAAAGAATTTGGAAATGATACAAAGAAATGGAAATGCTTCATCATTATTTTTTTAAACAGTTGTTTTGTGTGAGTGTTATAAGTTTTTTTTACTTATGGTACTAATAAAAAGTTTTCTTTTAAAACAAAATTGAGACAAATATAAGTGGATATAAAGAGTAAGTCTTTTAAAAAATATAGCCCACATGGTAGCAAAAATTATCAGACAAAGGAAGTGACAAGTTTGGAAAATTCTGAACCAGGTTGATGACAGTTGGGACTCCAAATAAGGAATTTACCAAAGAGGTGCTGCAGACTCAGATAAATAAGCTTAATAACCACATAGGTTCAGTTGAATTCAGTTAGGTGAACATATATTGTATCAACAGCCCACATGACACAGTGGCAGGAGGCAGAGATGCAAAATGAAAAACTCAAAGACCTTATCCTAAAACAGTTCATAACCTAGTGGGTGAGAGATACATAGCAGAAAACTTTGACCCACTACAGTAAATTCTATTAATATATTTAGTCAACATGCCTTAGGTACCTACAGAAAGGGCACCAAGCTTAAGCTGGAGAGTAGGCATTGGGGAAGGGTAACCAGCAAGTTTCCTGGAGGAGGCTCTGGAAGAATGAATAGAGGTTCCCTGTAAGAAGAATGAGCAAAGGCATGAAGAATGTGAAGTACTCTAGGGAAAGTTCATTCTTATTGAAGCCTGATGTTTGAAACAGGAGATGAGACTGAGGGTTAGGGGCAGCCAGAGTGTAGATAGCTCTGTTTGCTACACTAGACAGCTTAGAATTTTCCCTGTTATGGACAACAGGGGATCAGTGATGATTCTCAAGCTGGGAAAAGACATATATATGTATTTATTTATAATATATGTGTTATAATTTTTTAAACAAATATATTAAAACACACATCATATATATAAAGTACATTATTTATATATAACATGTTTTTCTTTTCTACAAAAATTCCTGCAAGTTGGTTTTGCCACTTCTGTTTTGCAAACCGCCAATAACAGGGTCCTTATTATCCTACAACTGAGCCTGCTATAGTCCTGATTGTAACCAGATAAAAAAGATAGACTTGAAGGACACAAAACTGGAAATCAAGACTGTGCAGTAATCCAGGCGAGTGACATGAAGGGAGTGAAATGAGTAGGGAGGGTCCAGAAGTGAAGATAGAGGAGAGGTCTTGGTTTCATACTAAATGCTGTAAAAATGTGAACTGTGGTTATGCTTGCTTTAGAGCCCACACTTACTGCGTAAACAACTCCCAAACCACACAAATACCCTTTTTTCCCCTTATAATTGGGCAAAGCAATGCTGACACCCAGTGGCTTGTCCAGATTCCCCAAAACTCCCAGAGAGAGGATCCTGAGGGAGAGATAGACGTCAGCTCACCCGCCCTGGCCCTCAGAGGATCCCAGGATCCTTAGCTGAAAGGGCAAGTTTAAATTCAGCTAGAAATGGCTAGCCATGTGATGTGTTTGGTACCACACAAAGGATAGTTCCCTGTGAGTTTAATGCAGACAAAAGATCTAAGTTAAACCTGCAGATGAGAACAGCATTGCATCAAAGTCAGTCCCTTCTACGGCAGAGGCAAAAGCAATTACCCTCAGAGTTCCCTCGAGAGCTCCCATCCAAAGCACCAATAAAAAAATGGGATATTTAAAGGTCAGTTCCTCAGTCAGATCAGCACTCTGTATGGCTGTATTCCAGACTCCTTGTTTTGGAGGGAAGCTACCCGGACCCTGTTCTGACAGAGTCAGGATGTGTTAGAGCAATGAGAAAGTTGACAGATCAGGTGGTAAGACAGATCCAGGGAGGGAAGATGGGTTTCCCAGGGTCTCAGAGCAAACTAATGGCAGACTGTATGGGTTTCACAGCAAACATTTATTATACTTCTGGTGGCTGAAATGTCCAGGGTCATGGTGCTGCCAGAGTCGATGTCTGGTGAAGGCTTACTTCCTGGTTCATAGGTGGCCTTCTTCTCTTTGTGTCCTTACATGGTGGAAAGGGGTGAGGAAGCCCTTTGGAGTTTCTTTTACAAAGATACCAGTCCCTTTCATGAGGGCTTCACCCTCATGACCTAGCCATCCCAAAGCTCCACTTCCTAGGACCATCACATTGGCGTTAGGACTTCAGTGAACTCTTTTGCAGGGGACATTGTCCACAACAATGGCTAAAACTTCAGTTGCCTTCAGTATGTTGTCAATGCCTGTCATCTACTTAGTAGCACAATTGGAAGGTCCCAGAGGAACGTTCAAAACCAAATTCCCAACTCCAAGTCCATCCTGCTACCATAAGTCTGTTCTCAATGTCTGTGAGCCCATTGCTGTTTCATAGATAAGTTCATTAGTGTCACATTTTAGATTTCACATATAAGTGATAGCATACAGTGTTTGTCTTTCTCTTTCTGACTTCCTTCACTAAGTATGGTAATTTCAATTTGCATCCATGTTGCTGCAAATGGCATTATTTTGTTCTTTACTTCTGGCTAAGTAGAAATATCTTCTTTTTAATATCAAAACATACTGTATATGAAGTGGATAATGCACATTAAATGATGCATTTCTATGGCTCTTAGTTGTTGGCTTTTTTTAGCTAATGTAAAGGGTTTTATTAGACATGACACATGAAGACTAAATTGGACTTCATTCCGTATCTTTTTTTGAAGGACATAATTTAAAAAAAATTGCATTGGAGTACAGTTGATTTACAATGTTGTGTTACTTTCTGCTGTACAGCAAAGTGAATCCATTATATATATCCACTTGTTTTTTATTCTTTTCCCATATATATCATCGATAGCCCTTGAGGAGGAACTGAAGGTCCTTGGCTTTATTTAATTGTTAAAGTGTTATTATTTTGTCTTGCTTGACTGTTTCCTTTTCTTTCTGCATTTTCTCACTTCTCTGATTAAATTTACTTTTGGAACTTGGGGAAAGCCTAGGAGGCTGAAGTTTTTTTACAGATGAGAGACAAGCAGAGGACATGGTGTTTGGAGGGCAGGGGTGGAGTAGGGGGTGTCTGTTCTGGGAAGGCCCGACAGGATCCTGCTCGGTTACAAAAAAGAGCTTTGTCTGTTTGGTTATTACTGTACCTCCAATTTTGGAGAAGGAAGTGGCAACCCAGTCCAGTATTCTTGCCTGGAAAATCCCATGAACAGGGGATCCTAGCAGGCTACAGTCCATGAGGGTTGCCAAGAGTTGGACATGACTTAGCAACTAAATCACCAGTGGTAAAGAACCCACCTGCCAATGCAGGAGACATAAGAAATTCAGGCTCAATCACTGGGTGGGGAAGAACCCCTGGAGGAGGCCATGGCAAACCACTCTAGTACTCTTGCCTGGAGAATCCCAATGGATGGAGAAGCCTGGCGGGCTGCCGTCCATGGGGTTGCAGAGTCGGACACGACTGAAGCAACTTAGCATGCATGCACATAACTCCAATCTTAGGCCAGTGCCCAGTACAAAGCAGATGTTGGTCCATGCTTTGATGAATGAGTGAACATTCATATCTGTGTTCATATGATGGATCTGAAGTTCTTTGGGGTGGTGGTATTTAGCAGAGGTTAAATAGGGTTAGCAACTGCCTGGGTATTGCCTAAAACTCAACTACCTGTTCCTGATCCTTTCTGTGGTTTATTACCATAGAAGCAAATATTACCAATCTGACAAAAGACTCAAAAAGGCAGGCTGGTCTAATGGAGGAAGGAAATGTATTTTAAATCTGGCTTCTCAAGGTAGGACACTTGGAAGATGCAGTCTCAGGCCAACCTGGTCTGCTACTTTTATTTTCTGCTACTTTCCATTATGGCCAACACCTGAAGGGAAGATGCGTAGTTGCTGGTTCATGCAGTAAGCTGGTGAACTTGACAGTTTAGCTGGTCCTTGACTGAGTCCACTTATTTACTTAAAATTAACTGTTCTATTCAAGGCCTTGTGGTGGGGACAGGTGGAAGGTCCCCTGCTTCCACTGTCATTAATGCCTGGACCCCACAGTTGCATTCTTCAGGGAGCAGTCAGAATGTGCTTACCTCCTCTGTCCCTCCTTCCTACTCTCTCTCCCTCTTTGGCTTAATACACAAGCTTATTTTTACTCCATTACAAACCAACATTAGTGTTCCCAGCCAGCTCAAGGACACCTTTGAGATTATCTGGAGACCCAGACACCTTCTGCGCTGTAACTCTGACCTCTTTTAGGGCTTCAGGGACTTCCACAAAAGGGGAAAGGATGGGGAGGATTATGCGTGGGAAGTTTTTAGGAGTCAAGCACATGATCTCTTTAAAATGTAAGTTGTCCAGGATCTTTCCCTGCCTACCACCTTCAATGTCTTCCCACTTGCCATTGAATAAATCCCAAACTACTCATGACGGCCTGCAAGGCCTTACGTCTCTGATCTCATCTTCCCTTTGTTTCTCTCTCCTCACTCATTCTGCTCCAGGACACACAGTCCTTTTTTCTTGGTCCTTGACATCTCAAGCTTTGACCTGTCTCAAGTTCTCTAGGTTTGTTATCCTCTCTGCCTGGATGCCCCAACTCAGTCAGCGTGGCTGGCTGCTCCTCTTGCCTCAGTAAAACTCAGTTCAGAGAGACCCTCTCCACCTGTCCTAGTTGATTTCCGTCACCCCTTCTTCAAGGATACTCTATTTTATTACATTTTATAATTATCTCCATAGTTCTTATCAGCATCTGAAATTATATGTGTTTACCTGTGAGAATTACACATCTATCTCTTTTGTATATGATTGTCCATTTCTGTGGTTCAGAAGAGTATCTGGCACCCAGTTGGTCCTTAGCTCTGAGTACTTCAGTTCAGTCGCTCAGTTGTGTCTGACTCTTTGTGACCCCGTGGACTGCAGTACACCAAGCTTCTCTGTCCATCACCAACTCCCGGAGCTTGCTCAAACTCATGTCCATCAAGTTGGCGATGCCATCCAACCATCTCATCTTCCGTTGTCCCCTTCTCCCCCTGCCTTCAATCTTTCCCAGCATCATAGTCTTTTCCAATGAGTCAGTTCTTCACATTAGGCAGCCAAAGTATTGGAGCTTCAGCATCAGTACTTACCATGAGGCAAATACTCCTTGAACCATTGCACTAACTAATTTAATTCTAAAAGTCACTACTATTGCAATCTCTATTTCATAGAACAAACTGAAGCCCAGAGAGGTTAAGTAACTTGTTTAGGGTCATAAGAGTAATAAGTTGAAAAGCTGGAATTCTGATTCTATGACCTTGATCACTATATTGTATTGTATTACCCTCACTCAGAATCCTAGTTTTGCAACAGAATTTGGTGTCATCAGAACACCTCACCAGCATTAAATGCATGGATATGTTCTGTGACATACCTTCTGAGGTTTCCTAACTCTTCTTGAGCATTCTGGGGACAAGAACTCACTTCCTCTTGAGTGAACCCACTTCATTATGGAAATTAACCCAAATGTTAATTTCCCCCTCATGATGGGATAAACCTGCCTCTCTATCACTCCTCCAGCGATCAAATTCCACTTGCTCAGCCCTCTGTGTGCCCTAAGGAAGCCCATCAGCAGTGACCAGGTCTTCCTCCTGACACTTCTCTCCTCCCATGTGATAGTGCCAGGGTCACCATGGTCATGGTTTATCTTCCTTACCTTGCAAGGAAGTGCAAATGTCTGCCCAGGCTTTATACAGGCGAACTCCTTCTTTGTTTCTGTCCCTCTTTGGGGAAGCTGTGGACCAGCCACGAGTTAGTGGAATTTCTAAACCTATCACATCTGATTTCTCTGAATCTCGTCTCACAGCCAGGATGGCACAAAGGCAGTTCCTCCCTGGGACCATGGGAGCTGTTATCTGCCACTCCTTGGATGATGCTGTTAGCATTACTTACAGCTCCCATTCCTCCTTCACAGCCTGAAATCACAAGCATGGGAGAGGCTGATAAAGAAACTGGCTTATATATGCCTTTCCTTTCATTGCTGATATGCTTGTCCCTTGTGGGTTTCTTGCAGAATAATGGAATCATGAAGAGAAGAGAAAAGTTTTCACTGGGTTAGGAAGTATGGAGCTCCAGTGTGCAGGACTGTCTAGGGGTCACTGATTGAGGGGCTGGAGGTGAGCATCCTTTACAGACAGAATAAAACTTTTGCTCAGAAAAGGCCACGTCGTAGAGGTAAGACTCACTGACCTGTGTACAAATACGTTTTATTTATTTGTTGTGTAACTCAAGCAAGTTACCTTACCTCTTTAAAACAGAGAAAGTAATACTTAGCTCACACAGCTGGCATGAGGCTAGATGATACTTTTCTGTTTTGTGTGGTATGGGTCCTGCGTACACATGAATTCAGATCAATTGGACTCAATGGAGGTTTCTTTTATTTGTTAAAAGTCTCTGTGGGATTGAAATCTCTGTCCCGGGCATTTGGCTAAATCCACCTGTGAAATAGGGTGGTGTCTTATAAAGGTAGAGGCATTTTTAGTAATGACAACTGAATATGCCTAGGGCTTTACAATTTTGCAAAATATTACTCCATATGCTAATTCACTTAATTCCCTTGACAACCTTATGAGGTAAGGATGCCAACTTTACATTTTATAGATGAGGTAACTAGGACACAGAGAGGTTATTTAACTTGTCCCAAATCACAGTGATTGAGTGAGTGGTTACTATTTGAACCCAGAAGACCTGGACAGGGACCATGCCTTGAACTCAGGTCTTCTGATTTTAAACTCCTGCCTTGAACAGAGAGTTCTTTGCTGGGCTTGTAGAAATTAACCTTGTGTTATTCATCTCTGTGTCTTCCACCTTAGTGCCTGGCACTCAAAAAAGGCACCGAATAGGCATTTATAGAATTATTAAAGTTTTAAGCAGCCGTGGATAATAAATAGATTTTTCAGGAATGGAGTTTAATGGTCCAGTGTAGTAAATAAGACAACTTATAAATGAGCTGCCACTTACCCAGCCCAGAACTTGCAAAGGTTATTCCTCACCCTGTTTCTTAACTTATGTGTGTCTTGGACTGGAATATTTGAGACTCCTACCATGAGAACAATTGTGGGGAATAAGTGGCTAGTCCAAAGAATCTGTGTTTTTATAAATGAACAAAGAAAAATGCTGTGAGGACCAGACGTTGCTTAGGGAAGCAGCATGTGGTAGTAACAAGGGTGTAGGTATGGGGATCAGTTTCTGGTTCAAGTCATGGATCTTTATGGAATTTATACTTTTGTGCATCTATGGTAGGCAACCAGCCTACCCTCTACCCTGTATGACTAGCGACAGTGATGACAGCCTTCCAACTACCCCCTTCATTTATTATCTTTCTTTTCTCTTTTATCTTTCCTTTCTCTTTTATCTTTCCTTTCTCTTTTATCTTTCCAGCCCACTTTACATACTTACCTAATCCTTGCCACCACAGCTCCGACTCCTTGCCTTGTTTCCCATTCATGGCTTCCTTCTTGGGCCTGACCCTTAGCACTACTTCTCTGATTCTGACTTTTGGCTTCCTTTGTCAATTAGAATGAATACTGTTTGGTTTTTTTTCCCCCCAAATGCCCTGAGAAACATATGCTCTCATGAGAGTAATTCCCTTCAATTAGCCTCATTTCTTTAAATTGGAGTTGACCCAATGGAATCTTTTATTTCTAATGTGTAGTGATTTTATTCATTCTTTGTTGTATTTATTCATTCTATCTTAGTCTGGTTGGGCTGCTATAACAAAGTTCCACAGACTGGGGCTCATAAACAACAGACATTTACTTCTCACAGTTCTGGAGGTTGGATATCTGAGATCAGAGTGCCAGGAGGGTCACGTCCTTGTGAGGACCCTCTTCTGGGTGACAGACTATGTCTTCTCACTGTAAACTCATGTGATAAAAGTAAGCAAGGGAGATTTCTTGGGCTTCTTTTACAAGGCCACTAATACCACCCTAAAGGCCGCACACTCCTAATACCATCACCTTCAGTGTAAGGATTGCAACAGATAAATTTTGAGAGGACATAAATGTTCAATCTATGGGACTTTCATTTAATCAACCAATATACAGTAAGTATCACCTACTTGCCAGGCACACCAGTGCTGGAAGACCATGTGACTTGCCCCCTGAAGCCCAGCACATGGAAGGGGATGTGATGTAACGTGGTGGTTAAGATCATGTAGGCAGATCTGGATTCTAAACATGGCCCTACCACTTGCTGGATGTAATCCCTTTGTTATCTTGGTCAAGGTATTTAACCTCTCTGAGGCTGTTTTTCTGTTTATAAAATGGAGCTATCACCTTATAGAATTACTGTGCTACTAAGTGACATAATCTCGGTCATAAGCCTGGTGCAGTGCCTAACTCATATGAACCACTAAGTCAGCTTTGGCTATCGTTTTTATTAGTGAAGGACAAATAAGGAAGATAATTAAAATATGGTGTGATCAATGCTATGATAGAGAAAGTATTGGTGGTTGTTGTTCAGTCACCAAGTCGTGTCCAACTCTTTGTGACTCTATGGACTGCAACATGTCAGGCTTCCCTGTCCTTCACCATCTCCTGGAATTTTCTCAAACTCAATGTCCATTAAGTCGATGATGCCATCCAACCATCTCATCTTCTATTGCCCCCTTCTCCTCCTGCCCTCAATCTTTCCCAGCATCAGGGTCTTTTTCAGTGAATCGGCTCTTCGTATTGGGTAGCCAAAGTATTGGAACTTCAACTTCAGAGTCAGTCCTTCCAATGAATATTCAGGGTTGGTTTATTTATCTAGATTTCAGAAGGCTTCCTGGAGGAGGTGACACCCAGTTAATACCTTAAGAGAGAGCATGAGCAGTCCTGTTAAGCAAATGTGGAGCATTCCAGGAAGAAGAAATAGCATGTGCAAAAGCCTGGAAGAGAGAAACAGCAGCCCACCTTGTGTAGTTTAGCATGGAGAGAAAAATTGTGAAAATGGGTGGGGAGAGATGAGGACGGTGCTCTGCTTACTTCTTTTTTCTTGACTGTCTTCTTCCTCCTGCCCCACCCCAGGCCTCTTCTCTTTACCCTACTTTCCCTCTTTGCACAGCTGTGATTTGCTAGGGGCAAAAGATGCCCGAGAGAAAGTTGTTTCCCCTTGGTGACTTACTTACAGAATTGCTGATGCAGGTACCCCATGGAAAACTTGAGCCATATTCTATTTCGAGACATTCAGCCTTACACAGCACATCCAGCTGCTGCAGCTTGCCTCATTACCCATGAAGGGGACATTTGCATGGAAAAAAATGGTTCTCTTCACCTTGTTCTCTGGGCAGATCTGTCCTGAAGAGGGTGGATTGGAAGAGTGAGCAAGAGGTCACCCAGAGGTGCTCCCAATGAGCCCCTGGTAGAAGAACAGAAAGTGAGACTGGGAGACTCTTTGTGGCTCATTTCTATTGATACTTTCCCATGACAGAGAAAACTGTGAAAATTCTAATCCTAGATTTCAGGAATGATCAGGTGTAGCGGATGGGTAGAACTGGTAAGAGAATGATAGTGATGTTGATGACAGTGGAAGAGTTTTTGCAATACTATTAAAATTTGCCTCTCTGATCTACCATCAATGTCAAACATGTGGCATAGCTCTCTATACTCCTCATTCCTGCACCTGTGGCAGACATTACTAGCTGAAGGCAGCACTTTTCTTTTAAGCCCTGATAAGATCTCAGAATCCTAAACATGGTGCCTTAGAGATCCACTGCTGAGTGTGTGGAGTTGGCAGTTGCAATGAGACACACTAACTACCTTCATTGCTTTTCCTTTGATATGCAGGGTAAGTCAAACCCATCAAACAAAGCATTTATCCAGGATAAATCTGCCCATTAAGGGCAGAGCTTAGGTTACAAACCCCTTATAGGATTTGCTCTCTTTAAAGGCACCACAAAGGCCAGTTAACAATTCTTTCCAAAAAGATGTTGTTATCCTGCTACTCCCCTGCTCAGCATCCTTCAATAGCTCCCCGTTGCCTGTAGAATAATATGTGAACAGCTTAGCAAAGTGTTCCAAGCTTTCTGTCTCTTGAGCCCACCTTCAGTTGAAGGATTCCTGTCCCTCCGTTCATACTTCCGCATCAACTCGGCTGCCTTTTTCCTCCAAAGCTTAGGCCTAGCATTTCAACTTCTCTAAAACCAGCCAGTTTCAATCCTATTGATCTTTCCCTGAAAAACTCAAACATTTATACTTCAAGCCACATCACTTATTGGAGTTCTAGAGATTTTAATTCCCTAGTGGCTCAGATGGTAAAGAATCTGCCTTCAGTGCAGGAGACCCGAGTTCAACCCTGGGTCGGGAAGATCCCTTGGAGAAGGAAATGGCAACCCACTCTAGTCTTCTTGCCTGGAGAATTCCATGTACACAGGAGCCTGGCAGGCTACGGTCCGCAGGGTCACAAAAGAGTCAGACACAACTGAGCAACTCATACTTTCGGTTTCAGAGATTTTAATGGTGGAAAAATGACATCTGGACAATATTGCTCTAGATTCCAACTATTGTGCATCACTAGAAAAGGGCAAGGTGCACCTAAAGGCTGACTTTTAATGAACATTGATCCTTTCCACCTGCAATCACAGCACAGCTTCAGTCCCATTGTTGGACCAAACTGATGAAAGTCTCATTGGCTTGAGGTAGAGTGAAGATGGGTGGTAAGTAAGCAAGGAGCCCCTGTACTTTAGAGGGCTTCATTTAATATGCACTGCCCCCTTTCCCCCCTTTTTCTTTTTTGTTTAGCCTATCTGTAGGGCAGGATCTCATTAATTAACTTGTTAATAAATTATTTGTTAAGCACCTTCTGTTCTTCAGGCACTTTTTTTTGGACTTGGGAACACAAAAATAAGACCATCTCCTTCCTCTAATGAAGCATGTATTCAGACAGGGAAGATAGACAAGACACAATTAACAAATAAATAATGCCTTTCTTGTCTAGCATATCCTAGGGGAGCATGATATGTACTCAATAAACACTAGTTATTTTGGTTTATTTAATATATAATTTAGTTGGTGTCTTCTTGATGTGTGCTCATTTATTCAAGGATATTGGTTGAATGTTGAAATAGTCAGGTATCTGTATAATTACAATCAGCAAAGGTGGTCCAGAAGCATGGAATGTAGGATTATGTGGCCTAGAGTCAGCCCTATACTCTAAGCTCAGCTACATTTAGAATACATTGTGGTATTCTCCACCACACTGAAGGTCTACAGAGTATCTGACAGAGGATAATTAGGTTGGTATGAGGTCTTGGCATTGTGTTACTTGAAAGACCTTTTAAGAAAGTGCAACTGTGTTTTGGAGAATAGTCTAGGATTTTGGTTGAAAGGTGGGCAATAGTGGTTAATTATTTGTTGTAAATACTTGAAGAGCCAATATATGTCACAGTGAATACATTTTTTTATGTGCATCCCAGAGGATAAAACCAAGACCAGTGAAAAATATCAGGAGGCAGTCCTTAATTCAATTTAAGATGTTCCCAAATGGGATGCACATACAACTCCAGTCTTGTGTAGAAGGAAGCTCCCTGACCCTGGAGAAGTTCACACATAAGTCATAGAGTTTATGGCGGGCTTTCAGACATTAAGAAGATGTTTGTGTCAGGCAGTCTCTAACAGCTGTGTTAGCTTTATATCTAGTAGTGATTTGTCCTAGGTAGTGGTAGTTTAGTCGCTAAGTTGTGTCCGACTCTTGTGACCCCATGGACTGTAGTCCGCCAGGCTCCTCTGTCCATGGGATTTTCCAGGCAAGAATACTGGAGTGGATCATCATTTCCTTCTCCAGGGGATCTTCCCGAACCAGGAATTGAACCTGGGTCTCCTGCATTGCAGGCAGTTTCTTTACGGGGATTACTCTTCTGTGTTATGAGCTGGAGAATATTTTCATGTAAATTATCTGATTTGATCTTCACAAAGAAAAGATTTATACCATCCCCATTTTATAGATGGGCAAACAGACCTCAGGAGGCCCATCATTCTTGGCCAAACTGAGACTATGGTACATGGCTTATGACCTCACAAGTAGTTCTCTTCCTCCAAAGTTTAAACATGCTTGTTGATTCATCTTATAAACCAGGACGGATAAGGTAGTGGTTTAGAGCTACTCTGTGCCCTGTATATTCGTGATTTTCTTTTTTTCAGAGAGCTACTGTTACATCATCTCTGATTTTCTGTTTCAGTACCTATATGTTTCTTGCTGCTTTTGACTTTTCCTTTCCGCATTTGAAACCTACATGCATATGCATGTGTGTGTGTGTGTGTGTGTGTGTGTGTGTGTGTTGCATATTTCCTCTCTACAAGTTACCAGGCATGTGAGTTGGTTGATCTAAAAGGTAGTTCCTAAGGGGCTAAAGGTTATGGCATTATTTACATGATGCTGGAGAATTTAATCTGTTTTTTTCTTTCCAAGCTGTACCTTCTTTATCTGTCCAATTTCAGTCTATCTTGAATCTCACCGTTTCCTGAAAGCCTTCGGTAACCTCAGATCATAGAGTTTTCTCCATTCATTTTGTCTCATATAATTTCTACTTTAAAATTGCTTAACATTTGTAACTTACCTGTTCCTACTTGGACTATGAAATCTTCAGTTGTACATTTCCCCCTTCCTTTTTACACCCCAAGTATCTTGCTTCATCATTGGGCACCAGAGCACCTGATGACTTTGAATTCATCTTCATGGGCATCAGTTTTCTCACTGATGATATGTTAAAACATATTTTCCATTTGCCCTAAAAAAAAGCAGAAGTAGTATATAGCTTTGACTCTGAGCCCCAGTGATCTTGCATTAGAAACTTGGCTCTGCCCCTGGCTAGAAATATGACCTCAGGGAAGTTTCTTCACCCCTCCAAGCCTTATCTGAAAAGTGGGAATCACGATAGTACCTACCTTAAAGGGACATCATGAAGGTTAAATCAAGAAATGGGTGCAATTTTTGTGCATGGTGCCTGGTACATTGTTAACATACAATGAATATTAGTGTTGTTATTCTTACAAGTGTTACTAGGTGTTGCTATTCCTACCACAGAATTTGTCAGGTAAAATGACCTGGATTTGTTTAAATGATTTGCTGTTCAAACTCCAGGGATATATATTAGTAAATCCAGAGCCCTATTTTAGGTATGTAAGTGTACGTTTGTATGCTTGTACTTATTTATTTATATCTAGACTTGTCCTAAAAAAGGATATAAGGCAGCTTATTAACATGCATAGAATATAGCAAAGTAAAGTAAAATTTAAATAAGAAAAATGATGCAAAAGGAAAAGCAGGGAAGAGAAAAGCAAAGCTTAGAAATGAGAATAGCATATAAAATAAATGCCATGAAATATTTCACCCATGATGGAGGTGGGCTATAAATCTAGTTTTGAATTTCCGAGGAGCAAAGAGTAAAATAAGATCAGTTACTTAGTTTACAGTGCACAGAAGGTAGAAACAGGCTGCTTATGAAAAACGAAAAGTGTTACGATCTTTTCTAGTGGGATTGGAGAAGACTCTCCCATAGCTCAGAGAGGAAGCTGGGCAGAGGAGCATGCAGCCTCCTTGCAGTGATTTTAAAATACATCCACAAGTTTTTTGAGATTCCTCTCTTCCAAAGTGGGTGGGGTTGGTTCTAATTCTTCTCTTATTGACTGTGAGACTTCTGACATTAGGATATAAAAGGCATTGTGGCTTTCCCCTTCTCTCTCTCCCCCTCTCTAGCATCCCTCCCTCTAGGGAAAGCCAGCTGCCATGTTGTGAGGATACTCAAGCAGCCCTGTGGCGGGGTCCTGCCACAGCCTTGTGAGTGAGTTGTCTTGAAAGAAGATCTTTCAGCCTCAGTTAGGTTTCATGTGTCTACAGCTCTGCCTAATAACTACAGTCCTATGAAACACTTGAGCCAGAGCCACTCAGCTAAGCTGCTTCCAGGTTTTCTACCCTCAGAAGCTGGTGAGAGAATATGTGTTTATTGTTTTATGCTACAAAATTTGGGGAAATTGTGTTACACAGTGACAGGTAACTATTCATAATACAATCCTGAACACTTCTTCACAGTGATCACAGTTAGGAATTTCAAGTGGATGCTTCTTGTGGTGACCCTCAGTTTATGGTGAGTGCAAGTTGTGTACAGGTAGATCAGGACTCAGGCAGACATGGAAAAGACTTAGAGATATAAGAATTTTGTAGGAGGAGATAGACCATCAGCTGTAACGTGAGTAGGAATGGCCATGTCTAAATGAGTTTCCTGGAGACTCTTCTTGAGGGTAGTGCCTTTGATGCTCTGAGGGAAGCAGGATTAGGCAGAAGGAGGAGTTCAGCTGAGTTGAGTTGCAACAGAAACTTCAGTCAATTCTGTGGGGAGGTTGGATCTGGGATAGTCTTTCAGAATTGTCTGGAGTTGAAATAAGGGGCCTGGGCCTGTGTACCCCTGCAGTGATCAGTCATCAGGAGTTAGCTGCTTCTGGAGAGGAAATATAACCTTGGGTGAGACACTTTCATTTAGTTAAGGGGAATTGCTGGACCATCAGCAGACAGTATTTGTCCACTGATGGAATGAGTGCCTCGAGCCTAGAGGGGGATGAGGATGGCACCCTCATTCTCTTCTACCAGCATCCATTCTACCAGCTTATGCTGACTTGGGCAGTTGTTGTAGTCATCATTATCATAATCATTATTATTATCATAATCATCATCATTACCATCTGGAGAAGGCAATGGCACCCCACTCCAGTACTCTCGCCTGGAAAATCCCATGGATGGAGGAGCCTGGTAGGCTGCAGCCCATGGGGTTGCTAGGAGTCAGACATGACTGAGCGACTTCACTTTCACTTTTTGCTTTCATGCATTGGAGAGGGAAATGGCAACCCACTCCAGTGTTCTTGCCTGGAGAATCCCAGGGACGGTGGAGCCTAGTGGGCTGCCGTCTATGGGGTCGCACAGAGTCAGACACGACTGAAACGACTTAGCAGCAGCAGCAGCATTATTACCATCATTATCATCATTTATTGGCTCTCAAATTTGAAAAGTCAATGGATAAGGCTAGTTTCAAGCACAGCTGGATTCAGAATCTCAAATGGTAATTTCCCTAGTATGTCTTACTCTCTGGTCTCTGTTTTCCTTTCTGTTGGCTTCTTTCACACTCGAGCGTGGCAGAGAAAGTTGTCATAGCTCTAGGCTTACATTCTGCCCTCCTAGCATCTCAGTGGAAAGGCTCTCTTTCTCGTAATTTCTAGCAATAGTTCTGGGCTGCCAATGACCTCCTGGAGTTACTGGCATATCCTTGAACCTATCCCAGTGGCCAGGTGACTGTAGGCTTTGACTGACCATATATCTATGGATCATATATTTATGGATATATATCTATATATCCATATATTTATGGATATATATCTATATATCCATATATTTATGGATATATATCTATATATCCATATACCTATGGACCTGACTGGATCATATATCTATCCTAGAGCCTAAGTGGGGTCATTGCCACACAAACCACATGAACTTAATCCCACAAAAGAGTGGTTTCTCAAAGGGAAAATGTATTGGAGTTTTGTTATCCAAGGCTGACAAATTGAAGTCTTCTATAGGTAGGTGGGATGTCAATATGAAATAAAAGGACAGAAGGTCCATCTTAGCCAAGGGACTAACCTGAGCAATGACATGGGAGTGTTTAAAACATATAGCTTGTTCAGTGACTAGCACATAGCACGCGTGTGTGCTCAGTCGCTTCAGTCGTGTCCGATTCTTTGAAACCTATGGATTATAGCCCTCCATTCTCCTCTGTCCATGGGATTCTCCAGGCAAGAATACTGCAGTGGGTTGCCATTGCCCTCCTCCAGGGAATCTTCCTGACCCAGGAATAGAAGCCACGTCTCTTACATCTCCTGCATTGCGGGTTCTTTACCACTAGTGCTACCTGGGAAGCTGGCAAATAGCATATATTTATGCAAAAACACATTTGATATGTAAAAACCTCTCTGTCTCTCCTGATACAGATATAGGCCCATACCCCTTTACTCAGGGGAAGAAGAACACATTGGGAATGATAAATTATTCAGGCCATATTTCCATATGCACACAGAGTGCAACCACAAGAGATACTGTGCTCCCCTGGGAAGCCTCTCTGAGAGATAATGGGACAGGACAAGGAAGAGGGAAAGGAAGGAAGAGAGGAGGAGAATGAGTTCTGGCAGGTTTTGCTCCCAGCTGGAGTGAGGCTGAATGAGCCACCGATTTTCCCTGAGGCTGTTCCGTCATGACCAAAGTGGCCTGGATTGGCTGCAGCAGCCTGGGCTGGCAGCTCCGAGGCATGCGATGACAGAATGTGGACCTGATAGGAATTTGTGTCACTCTCTGATGGGTGGCAGCTTTGGTGATTACCACAGAAGCTTGGAGTGAGGAGTTGTTTGGTGTAATCAAAAGGTCTTGGTGCTTGGAAGAGAGCTGGGCAAGAAATTGGGGTATCTTTGCTGGGCCGCTAGTATCTTTTAGTGATGTAAGTCAGGTACCCATGAAAAGACAACAGTGCATTCTCAGAAGGACTACTCCCAACTCTGTCTCTGGATACGCGGATGCATAGAAGGTGTGTTTTAATAGATATGAGGGTAGCATAGCTCTCAGGGGCAGTGAATGGAGGCTCCAAGGGGAGAACGTGGGCATACAATACGGAAGCTTGAGTTCAATAAAGTCATCAACCTGTCAGATTATGTCTGACCTTGCTAAGAGAGATCAAAGAGAGTTTAACCAGGACATTGACTTTACAGAATGAAAGAATTTATCTTTACAGAGATAATCTGGTTATGCCATATTATCTGAAGAATGAGAAAAAAATGGGTTATACTTTTTATGATTATATAAAAAGATATTAACAAAGCTATGGTTTGCATTCAGTCTTTTTCTTATCAAAGTATAGTTGATTTACAACACTGTGTTAATTTCCGCTGTACAGCAAAGTGATTCAGTTGTACATATATATATATATATATATATATATATATATATAGGTTTTTATATACCTTCCATGATGATTTATCTCAGGATATTGAATACAGTTCTCTGTGGTATACAGTATGGCTTTGATGCTTACCCATTATATATATACGATGGTTTGTATCTGCTAATCCCAAAGTCCCAATCCATTCCTCCTTCACTGCCCCAGCCTCCCTCACTTAGCAACCACAAGCATGTTCTCTGTGTCTGGGTTTGCACTCATTCTTAAAACTTTGTCTTCCTTAATTTGAAAGTAACTTTTTCTCTTAGGGCTTCTCTAGTGGCTCAGATGATAAAGAATCTGCCTGCAATGCGAGAGACCTGGGTTCAATCCCTGGGTCTGGAAGATCCCTTGGAGAAGGGACTGGCTACCCACTCCAGTATTCTGGCCTGGAGAATCCCACGGACAGAGGAACCTGGTGGGCTGCAGTCCATGGGGTCACAAAGAGTCGGACAAGACAGAATGACTAACACTTTCACTTTCCCTATTTGGGGATCAGATAGTAGAGATAAACCAAGTTAATTCACACTTCTTGAACAAATAAATATACTTGACAAACAACTGAAAGTGATAGAAATTAAAGGACAATAGTTACCTGGGCAAATATATGGGATATGAGGAGGTTTTCTGAGAGGTAGAAGGTGGGGCATGTCTGTACCAGGAAGATGCAGCTGATTTGTCCAAGTGATGAGAAGCCAAATGATGTGATCCAAGAAGGGTCACCAGACAGCAGTTTCCCAAAATATTTTTATGAAGCACAAGTCTTAAAAAATTCTCTAATCATTTGAGAAATATGTTTATTTCACTCTAGAAGATCCATGGGGAACATTAGCTTATTAAAGGCTCTGGGAAGTCCTTTAGAAAACAAAACTGCTTAACTATTTAATCAAATATTTCTTAAATACCTTTTAACCTCTTTTCATTTTTTATATTTTGTTCACAACACCTGTTAATATCCTATACAAAGTGCTTTGAAAAATGCTATGGCAGATCAAGTGTATGACTTTGACAATTTCTTTCTTAACCTCAGTCTTTATCTATAAAATTAAATAATTAGGTTAAATTTATTTTGTTGAAGTATATTTGACTTACAATGTTATGTTCATTTCTATTATACAGCACAGTGATTCAGTTTTAAATTTATACATTCTTTTTCATATTCTTTTCCATTATGGTTTATCATAGGATATTGATCACGGTTCCTTGTGGTATACAGTAGGACCTTGTTATTTATCCATCCTATATATAATAGTTTGCATCTACACAATTAGGTTAAATACTAGTTCCCTCTGAGCTCCTATGATTCTAATTATTGCACATTAGTGGCAGAATTAAAACTAGAAGAGAGGAAGCAGGTGAGCTTCTGTAAGCAACCATCATTTCTTGCCTGGACCACTGCCATAGCTCCTGCCCTGCTCTGCCACTTCCAACCTTGTCTCTCCCTAAACTCTCCCCTTCACTGCAGCCAGAGATGCCTTCTAAAGTGAAAATAAGATCATGTGTCACATCTCTGCTCTCAAACTTTTGAGGTTCCCTCCAGGCTCTAAGGCAGACCCCTGAGACTTTGCAATATACCAGAAAGCTTTTGCTTAATATATCACTAGTCACCAATACACAGTGAAATCAAACATTTTTTAGGTTAAAAAAAAAAAAGACGACTTATTGTTTAATAGAAATGGTGGACATCAGAAAGAAAAAATGCGTCAGACATCCTGAATATCCAAAGAGGAGTCTACAGACTATGTGGGAACTTGGTAGAAATGCTGGGACTTAGGCTCAGCCCAGTTCTTCTGAATCAGAATTTGCCTTTTTATTTGTGTGAATAGAAGAGCTTGAGAGAGACTATATTAGAGATAATCCAAGTCATTGTACAGGTCCTTAGGAGTTGGGATCAAGGCACAGGCTTTAGATTCAGGCCTGGTTTTGAATCTAAACTGTGTTGTGACCTTAAGCAGGTTCCTTAGCATCTGAGCCTCAGTTTTTTCATCTGTACAATGGGAGATTAAAACAAACAAACTAATACCTTGCTCATAAATAAATTGCGAGGCTTAAACGATATATTATAGACAGCCTTTGTCACTGTATTGGCATACAGTCCTTAATGTTAGTTAGATTAATATATTGGGAAACTAATAAGCTCATGAAGGTCCTCCAGCATTTGGCATCATGGTCTAAAGGGTAGAACAAGGTAGGGGTGAGACAAGGTAGGAAAAAGGTGTAAGACTTATGAACTCATTCTCTAAGGAGTTACTGAGTACCTATGATGGGCCAGCCCTCTGGAAGGAACCAGGGTTACTGTGGCAGGCAGGGCACTGTCCTTGCCCTCATGAAGCACACAGCCTGTTACGTCAGGGACATCATCGGCAGGGAGCATAAGTGCCACTGAAAATAGACTTGGCCAGGCTCTGTCCTTGTTTGGCACAGATCTCGCTGCAGCAGGGCTCCGATTCCAGCTGATCCTTCTCGCTGGCTCTTAATTCTCCCAAGGATTTCTCCTTGGGGAATTAAAAAAGAGTCCCATTTCCCCCCTCTACCTCAAGGTATTATTTTGTCCATTTGGAAAGGGAAAAATACCCATCAGCTGTTTTAGGTGGAAAATATCTTTTCTTATTCCTATGTGAAACCATATATTTTTTTCCAGGACTTTCTGGGTCACTGAAACCTCAGCATGTGTCTGTTTATCTAGGACTCTTGGGTGACCCCTTCATTTGCTGAGCGAGCTCTCCTGTGTGCACAGGGCTTCGCACCCTCCAGGATGGTTTTTCTAATCAAGATATCTCTCTTTCCTAGCTTGGCAGAGCTGGAAGTCCTGCCTGGGTAAGGCTTGAAGAGAAGCAGGGAATGAGGCAAACGCAAGCATGATCTCATTGTCAGATCTCCCTTATCCCCGATTCCTCTGTAAATTTCCCATGAGTTGGTGAAAGTTCTATGAGTTTTGATACACTAAAACATAATACCGGCATGAGGAAGATAAAAAGGAATTGCTGGCTGGCTTCTATAATTTTGATAAACTTTCCTATTTCTATAGGAAAGCTTTGTTGGAATTTTCTAGCGAGTATTTTCAGGAGAATAGAGACTTGACAGTTGGAAATGCCATCTCGGGTGTCCTGTGTCCCTGGTCATGGCGAGAAAGAGCTTTGTGAGAGAGCCTGGAGGAAATACAACCATTTGTCTGAGAGAAGGGCTCCCCCAGGTCAGAGGAATGGAATTCCATTTTGTTTTTTTAAATTAATTTATTTATTTTAATTGGAGGCTAATTACTTCACAACATTGTTGTGGTTTTCGCCATACATTGACTGGAATTAGCCATGCGTGTACATGTGTCCCGCTATCCTGCACTTCCCTCCCACCTCCCTCCCCAGGAATTCCATTTTAAATGAAGCCATCTCCCTCTCTAAGGATATCCCCATTGTATTTTTTCTTGGCTTTATTTATTTCCTTTTTTAACATTGAAGTATAAATGATTTATAATATTGTACTAGTTTCAGGTAGATAGCAAGGTGATTCAGTTATATATACATTACTATATAATATATATATTATTCATCTATATATATATCATTTATTTATATGTACGCATGTATATATATATTTTCAGATCCCTCTGCCAGACTTCCCTGGTGGCTCAGATGGTAAAGAATCAGCCTGCAATGCAGGAGACCTGGGTTCAGTCCCTGGGTCAGGAAGACCTCCTAGAGAAGGGAATGGCTATCCACTCCGTATTCTTGCTTGGAGAATCTCATGGACAGAGGAGCCTGGCAGCTCCCAGTGCATGGGGTTGCAAAGAGTCGGACACAACTAAGTGACTAACAGAGACAGATATAGTTTATTACAAAATAGTGAGTAGAGTTACCTGTGCTGTAAGTAGGTTCTTGTTAGTTATCTATTTTATATATGCTTATTTTGGGCTTCCCAGGTAGCTCAGTAGTAAAGAATCTGCTTGCCAATGCAAGAGACATGGGTTCGATGCTGGGTCAGGACAATCCCCTGGAGGAGGAAATGGCAACCCATTCCAGTGGTCTTGCCTGGAAAATCCCATTGACAGGAGTCTGGTGGGCTACAGTCCGTGGGGTCAGAAAGAGCCAGACATGACTGAGCACAGATGGGTAGGGGTATGCTTATGTTGATCCCAAACTCCTAATTTAATCCTCCTTTCACTTTTCCTCTTTGGTAACCATTGTTTTTTATCTAAGTTCATTCATATCAGTTTTTTTTTTTTTTAAGATTCCAGATATAAGTGATATCATATGATATTTGTCTTTCTCTTTATGACTTACTTCACTTACTGTGGTGATCATCTCTAGGTCCATCCATGTTGCTACAAATGGTACGGTTTCATTTTTTTTATGGCTGAGTAAAATTCCATTATATAAATATACCACATCTTCTTTATCCATTGATCTGTGGGTAGACATTTGTGTTACTTCCATGTCTTGGCTATTGTAAATAGTGCTGCAGTGAACATTAGACTGCATGTAACTTTTATTGAAGTATAGTTGATTTTCAATATTGTGCTAGTTTCAGGTGTACAGCAAAGTAATTCAGTTATGCATATATATTTTTTTCAGATTATTTTCCATTATAGGTTATTATAAGATGTTGAACATAGTTCCCGGTGCTGTACAGTAAATCCCTGTTGCTTATCTATTTTATTACAGGAGTTTGTGTCTGTTAACCTCATACTCCTAATTTATCCCTCCCGCCCCTGTCCCTTTCCTCTTTGGTAACCGCACATTTGTTTTCTTTTTTTTTTTTTTTTTTAATAAATTTATTTATTTTAGTTGGGGGCTAATTACTTTACAATATTGTAATAGTTTTTGCCATACATTGACATGAATCAGCCATGGGTTTACATGTGTTCCCCTTCCTGGACCCCCCACCCACCTCCCTCCCCATCCCATCCCTCTGGGTCATCCCATTGCCCCGGCCCTGAGCCCTTGTCACATGCATCGAACATGGAATGGTGTTCTGTTTCACATATGATAATATACATGTTTCAATGCTATTCTCCCAGAATGTCCCACCCTCACCTTCTCCCTCAGAGTCCATAAAATTGTTCTATGCATCTGTGTCTCTTATTCTGTCTCGCATATAGGGTTATCGTTACCATCTTTCAAATTCCATATATATGCATTAGTATACTGTATTGTTGTTTTTCTTTCTGGCTTACTTCACTCTGTATAATGGGTTCCAGTTTCATCCATCTCAGTAGAACCGATTCAAATGTATTTTTTTAATGGCTGAGTAATATTCCATTGTGTATATGTACCACAGCTTCCTTATCCATTCGTCTGCTGATGGACATCTAGGTTGCTTCCATGTCCTGGCTATTGTAAACAGTGCTGCGATGAACATTGGGGTACACGCGTCTCTTTCAATTCTGGTTTCCTCGGTGTATATGCCCAGCAGTGGGATTGCTGGGTCATATGGCAGTTCTATTCCCAGTTTTTTAAGGAATCTCCACACTGTTCTCCATAGTGGCTGTACTAGTTTGCATTCCCACCAACAGTGTAAGAGGGTTCCCTTTTCTCCACACCCTCTCCAGCATTTATTGCTTGTAGACTTTTGGATAGCAGCCATTCTGACTGGTGTGAAATGATACCTCATTGTGGTTTTGATTTGCATTTCTCTAATAATGAGTGATGTTGAGCATCTTTTCATGTGTTTGTTAGCCATCTGTATGTCTTCTTTGGAGAAATGTCTGTTTAGTTCTTTGGCCCATTTTTTGATTGGGTCGTTTATTTTTCGGGAATTCAGCTGCATAAGTTGCTTGTATATTTTTGATATTAATTGTTTGTCTGTTGCTTCATTTGCTATTATTTTCTCCCATTCTGAAGGCTGTCTTTTCACCTTGTTTATAGTTTCCTTTGTTGTGCAAAAGCTTTTGATTTTAATTAGGTCCCATTTGTTTACTTTTGCTTTTATTTCCAATATTCTGGGAGGTGGGTCATGGAGGATCCTGCTGTGATTTATGTCGGAGAGTGTTTTGCCTATGTTTTCCTCTAGGAGTTTTATAGTTTCTGGTCTTACATTTAGATCTTTAATCCATTTTGAGTTTATTTTTGTGTACGGTGTTAGGAAGTGTTCTAGTTTCATTCTTTTACAAGTGGTTGACCAGTTTTCCCAGCATCACTTGTTAAAGAGATTGTCTTTTCTCCATTGTATATTCTTGCCTCCTTTGTCGAAGATAAGGTGTCCATATGTGCGTGGGTTTATCTCTGGGCTTTCTATTTTGTTCCATTGATCTATATTTCTATCTTTGTGCCAGTACCATACTGTCTTGATGACTGTGGCTTTGTAGTAGAGCCTGAAGTCAGGCAGGTTGATTCCTCCAGTTCCATTCTTCTTCCTCAAGATTGCTTTGGCTATTCGAGGTTTCTTATATTTCCATACAAATTGTGAGATGATTTGTTCTAGTTCTGTGAAAAATACCATTGGTAGCTTGATAGGGATTGCATTGAATCTATAGATTGCTTTGGGTAGTATACTCATTTTCACTATATTAATTCTTCCAATCCATGAACACGGTATATTTCTCCATCTGTTTGTGTCCTCTTTGATTTCTTTCATCAGTGTTTTATAGTTTTCTATATATAAGTCTTTTGTTTCTTTAGGTAGATATATTCCTAAGTATTTTATTCTTTTTGTTGCAATGGTGAATGGTATTGTTTCCTTAATTTCTCTTTCTGTTTTCTCAATATTGGAGTATAGGAATGCAAGGGATTTCTGTGTGTTAATTTTATATCCTGCAACTTTACTATATTCATTGATCAACTCTAGTAATTTTCTAGTAGAGTCTTTAGGGTTTTCTATGTAGAGGATCATGTCATCTGCAAACAGTGAGAGTTTTACTTCTTCTTTTCCTATCTGTATTCCTTTTATTTCTTTTTCAGCTCTGATTGCTGTGGCCAAAACTTCCAAAACTATGTTGAATAGTAGTGGTGAAAGTGGGCATCCTTGCCTTGTTCCTGACTTTAGGGGAAATGCTTTCAATTTTTCACCATTGAGGATAATGTTTGCTGTGGGTTTGTCATATATAGCTTTTATTATGTTGAGATATGTTCCTTCTATTCCTGCTTTCTGGAGGGTTTTTATCATAAATGGATGCTGAATTTTGTCAAATGCTTTTTCTGCATCTATTGAGATAACCATATGGTTTTTTTCTTTCGATTTGTTAATGTGGTGTATTACATTGATTGATTTGCGGATGTTAAAAAAACCTTGCATTCCTGGGATAAAGCCCACTTGGTCATGATGTATGATCTTTTTAATATGATGTTGGATTCTGTTTGCTAGAATTTTATTAAGGATTTTTGCATCTATGTTCATCAGTGATATTGGCCTGTAATTTTCCTTTTTTGTGACATCTTCGTCTGGTTTTGGAATTAGGGTGATGGTGGCCTCATAGAATGAGTTTGGAAGTTTACCATCTTCTGCAATTTTCTGGAAGAGTTTGAGTAGGATAGGTGTTAGCTCTTCTCTAAATTTTTGGTAGAATTCCGCTGTGAAGCCGTCTGGTCCTGGGCTTTTGTTTGCTGGAAGATTTCTGATTACAGTTTCGATTTCCGTGCTTGTGATGGGTCTGTTAAGATCTTCTATTTCTTCCTGGTTCAGTTTTGGAAAGTTATACTTTTCTAAGAATTTGTCCATTTCTTCCAAGTTGTCCATTTTATTGGCATATAGCTGTTGGTAGTAGTCTCTTATGATCCTTTGTATTTCTGTGGAGTCTGTTGTGATCTCTCCATTTTCATTTCTAATTTTGTTGATCTGATTCTTCTCCCTTTGTTTCTTGATGAGTCTGGCTAATGGCTTGTCAATTTTGTTTATCTTCTCGAAAAACCAGCTTTTAGTTTTGTTGATTTTTGCTATGGTCTCTTTTGTTTCTTTTGCATTTATTTCTGCCCTAATTTTTAAGATTTCTTTCCTTCTACTGACCCTGGGGTTTTTCATTTCTTCCTTCTCTAGTTGCTTTAGGTGTAGAGTTAGTTGATTTATTTGATTTTTTTCTTGTTTCTTGAGGTACGCCTGTATTGCTATGAACCTTCCCCTTAGTATTGCTTTTACAGTGTCCCATAGGTTTTGGGTTGTTGTGTTTTCATTTTCATTCATTTCTATGCATAATTTTATTTCTTTTTTGATTTCTTCTGTGATTTGTTGGTTATTCAGAAGCGTGTTGTTTAGCCTCCATATGTTGGAATTTTTAATAGTTTTTTTCCTGTAATTGAGGTCTAATCTTACTGCATTGTGGTCAGAGAAGATGGCTGGGATGATTTCAATTTTTTTGAATTTACCAAGGCTAGATTTATGGCCCAGGATGTGATCTATCCTGGAGAAAGTTCCATGTGCACTTGAGAAAAAGGTAAAATTGATTGTTTTGGGGTGGAAAGTCCTGTAAATATCAATTAAATCTAATTTGTCTATTGTATCATTTAAAGTTTGTGTTTCCTTGTTAATTTTCTGTTTAGTTGATCTATCCATATGCGTGAGTGGAGTATTAAAGTCTCCCACTATTATTGTGTTATTGTTAATTTCCCCTTTCATACTTGTTAGTATTTGCCTTATATATTGTGGTGCTCCTATGTTGGGTGCATATATATTTATGATTGTTACGTCTTCTTCTTGAATTGATCCTTTGATCTTTATGTAGTGTCCTTCTTTGTCCCTTTTCACCTCCTTTATTTTAAAGTCTATTTTATCTGAAATGAGTATTGCGACTCCTGCTTTCTTTTGGTCTCCGTTTGCATGAAATATGTTTTTCCATCCTTTCACTTTCAGCCTGTGTGTGTCCCTAGTTTTGAGGTGGGTCTCTTGTAGACAGCATATATAGGGGTCTTGTTTTTGTATCCATTCAGCAAGCCTTTGTCTTTTGGTTGGGGCATTCAACCCATTTACATTTAAGGTAATTATTGATAAGTATGATCCCGTTGCCATTTACTTTGTTGTTTTGAGTTCGTGTTGAAACATCCTTTCTGTGTTTCCTGTTTAGAGAAGATCCTTTAGCATTTGCTGGAGAGCTGGTTTGGTGGTGCTGAATTCCCTCAGCTCTTGCTTGTCTGTAAAGCTTTTGAATTCTCCTTCATATCTGAATGAGATCCTTGCTGGGTACAGTAATCTGGGTTGTAGATTATTCTCTTTCATTACTTTAAGTATGTCCTGCCATTCCCTTCTAGCCTGAAGGGTTTCTATTGAAAGATCAGCCGTTATCCTTATGGGGATCCCCTTGTGTGTTATTTGTTGTTTTTCCCTTGCTGCTTTTAATATTTGTTCTTTGTGTTTGATCTTTGTTAATTTGATTAATATGTGTCTTGGGGTGTTTCGCCTTGGGTTTATCCTGTTTGGAACTCTCTGGGTTTCTTGGACTTCTGTGACTATTTCTTTCCTCAATTTAGGGAAATTCTCAACTATTATCTCCTCGAGTATTTTTTCATGGCCTTTCCTTTTATCTTCTTCTTCTGGGACTCCTATGATTCGAATGTTGGGGCGTTTCATATTGTCCCAGAGGTCCCGGAGGTTTTCCTCATTTCTTTTGATTCTTTTTTCTTTTTTCCTCTCTGCTTCGTTTATTTCCATCATTCTATCTTCTACCTCACTTATCCTATCTTCTGCCTCCGTTATTCTACTGTTGGTTCCCTCCAGAGTGTCTTTTATCTCCTTTATTTCATTATTCATTCTATATTGACTCCTTTTTATTTCTTCTAAGTCCTTGATAAACATTTCTTGCATCTTCTCAATCTTTGTCTCCAGGCTATTTATCTGTAACTCCATTTTGCTTTCAAGATTTTGGATCATTTTTATTATCATTATTCTAAATTCTTTTTCAGATAGATTCCCTATCTCCTCCTCTTTTTTTTGGCTTTGTGGGCATTTCTCATTTTCCTTTACTTGCTGAGTATTTCTCTGCCTTTTCATCTTGTTTAGATTGCTGTGTTAGGCGTGGCCCTTCTGTATTCTGGTAGTATGAAGTTCCTCTTTGTTGTGGAGGTTCCTCACTGCGGTTGGGGTTGGACAGGTGGCTTGTCAAGGCTTCCTGGTTGGGGGAGCTTGTGTCGGTGTTCTGGTGGGTGGAGCTGGATTTCTGCTCTCTAGAGTGCAATGGAGTGACCAGTATTAATTTTTGAGATGTCTATGGATTTGGTGTGCCTCTGGGCAGCCTGTATATTGATGCTCAGGTCTATGTTCCTGCGTTGCTGGAGAATTTGCGTGGTATGTCTTGCTCTGGAACTTATTGTCTCTTGGGTGGAGCTTGGTTTCAGTGTATTTATGGAGGCTATTGGATGGTCTCTTATTAATTAATGTTTCCCCTGGCTTTCAGTCTTATTCTTGCAGTAGCCTCAAGACTTCTCCTTCCATACAGCCTCAATAATAAAACTTTTAGGTTAATGGTGAAAAGATTCTCCACAGTGAGGGATACCCAGAAAGGTTCACTGAGTTACATGGAGAGATGAGGTGGGGGGGGGCGGGTTGAGGTGACCAGGAGGGGAAGAGGGGAATTCAAATGTGGAGAGAGCAATCTAGCCAGTAAGCACTTCCCTCTGTGCTTTCCACAGTTTGGAACCCTCAGAGTGATTCACAGAGATACATAGAGAGGGGGGAGGAAGGTAACAGAGGTGAGCATGAGTAGAAAGGGAGGAATCAAGAGGGGAGAGAGAGATCTGGGCAGTATCCTGTTCCTGAAGTGTTCTCCGGTACCCAGAACACCCTCAGAGATTCACAGAATTGGGTTGAGAAGAGAAGGAGGAGGGTGGGAGATAGAGGTTCCCTGAGGGAGAAGAAAGAGCATCAATAGGGGGAGAGAGTGATCAGGCCAGTGATCACACTCCTGAGTAAAAATGGGTCCTAAAGATTGGGTTCTTAAATGTACAAAATTGATATCAAATATGTAAAACAAAGATTAAAAATCTAGAGTAGAGATTAGACTCTTATAAAACTTACAATCTAAAAAAAAAAAAGAAAAAAGGAAACAGTGTAAAAAGAAAAAAAAACAGTAAAACAGTAAAAAAAGAAACAGTAAAAAAAAGTAAAACAGAAAAAAAACATTAAAAAAAAGAAAACACAAAAGGTATAAGATATATGTATGTAGTTTGCTTCAAAAATAGGGTTTTTTTTTTTTTTGCAAGTTAATAGTGGGTTATGAAAATGAAAGTTAAAGGTGTAATAGAGGACTTGAAGAAAAAGGAAAGAAGAGAAAAAAAATTTTTTTTAATTAAAAAAAAAAAATTAAAAAAAAAAATAATAGTAAAAAAATATATATCCCGGACTTTCTCTGGAGCTGTTGTGAGCAGTGTGGGATCTGCTCAGTTTCAGATAGATCCTTATTCCTGCTTATACTTTTCAAGATCTATAGGTCCTTTTCAATGCAGTCGGTATTAACTACAGGGATTTTAATCTGTTGGCCTGTCCCTTCCAAAGCGCTTCCCTCTGTTTATTTGGCTTCTGTTTGGAGATCTCTTCAGTATCTAATTTCCGCCCTGCAACAAAGCGGTGGAGGTGCTCTCTTTAGGTTCGCTTGTTCAATCGTGCTGTGGGGAGGAAGGAACACTGCAAATCTGGCGTGTGTGTGGTAAGCTCGCAGTGTCTCGGCCGCACTGGGTTCGCCCCCGCTCACGGCGTGTGTGCTTTCCCCGTCTACCCTGCTCAGGCTTCAGGTTACTCGGCCGGGGAGCGGGCCCTGAGCTGCGTGCACTTCCCAGGTCTAAGCCGCTCAGGTTCAGGCTCCCGGTTACTCCACAAAGGCGCAGACTCGGTTTCGCCCGCGGCTTGTGCCGTTCCCGGTCGGAGCTGCCCAGGCGGCCAGGAGTTTGGCGAGCGCGCTCTCCCCTGTTGGGGCGGTGCGGCTTATCACCTCCCTGGTCCCCGCCTCGGTTTACGGGCGCGCCCGGCTCCGGTGTGCTTTGTGTCGGTTCTGGGGAGCTGGTCTCTGGCTGCGACCCTCCCGGCGGCTGTCGACCCTCCGGGATCTCAGGCAGTCTTTGCTTAGAAACTGGGAGCCTGTTTGCAGTTTGGTAGGGGGTGCCCTCTCTGGAGCCGAGTTTGCCCCTTTCCGGCTCTGACGGGCCCCGCCTGCCCGCTGTGTCCGGCGGGGGATGGGGCGGTCCGCAGCCGGCTAGCTCTCCTCTGGTATCGCTCAGTCCTTTGTTCTGTGAGTGGGCCGGCAGTGCCTTAGAGTTGGGCTTTTCGCGGGATAGTTCTCTCTCTCTCTCGCTGTCCCACAGTTTAGGTTACTATCTCACGTTAGCTCCCTCAGATTGCCCTCGGGGCACTCGGGCCTGGTCCTTACCCTAGGCAATGCCGCCCGCTCCTCTCCGTTCAGCCCCCACTTGCTGGTGGCGGATGATGCGAGCGTCTGGGGTTCTTTGCTGGGAGTTGCTTTAGGCACGTAATCTGTGGATTTTATTTATTTTTTCCTCCCAGTTACGTTGCCCTCCGAGATAAGAAATCCTCCCCCACACCCGCTGGTGAGAGGGTTTCCTGGTGCTTGGAAATTCCTCCTCTTTTACGACTCCCTCCCCAGGACGGGTCTCCGTCCCTAACTCTTTTGTCTCTCTTTTTATCTTTTATAATTTCTCCTCCCTCTTTTGAAGATAATGCGCTGTTTTTGTGGAAGCCTGACGTCCTCAGCCAGCCTTCAGAAGTAGTTTTGTGAAGTTTGGTCAGCGTTCAGATGTTCTTTCGATAAATTTGTTCACATTTGTTTTCTATGTCTTTGACTCTGTTTCTGTTTTATATATAAATTCTTTGGCACTATTTTTGGATTACACATGTAAATGATATATAACATTTGTCTTGCTGTCTGACTTACTTCACTTAGCATGATGTTCTCTATGACCTGAGCCCTGAGATGAGGTAGCCTCCTGGAAATGGGGAGGCGGTGATTGTTTACTTCATTGCAGCATAAAGCACAAAGTATGTGAGTGGCCTGCCCAGCATCTGCCCAGAAGCTTTTATTTTCTTCTCTTCTTCCCTTTTAATTTGTTAAAAATGTCCTTGGGTCTCTGATTTGTCTTTTGTTTATAAATGCTAAAGATATAAAGTTCTCATTTGTATGATTTTAGCTGTGAGATTTGAGAACAAATACTTACTCTTTTAAGCCTTAGTTTCTCCATCTGTAAAATGATCAGTTTGGATCAGATTATTTCTAAAGTTTCTTCTAACCAAAAGTCTGATTCCCAAGGATGCTATATTATTTGATGACTACTTATACCAGGTTGGCAGTTAGTAATTAGCTGGCAGCTAAAACAGACCATGAAGTTGAAATTATCTTGGTTGAGATCCGAACAATGCCTGTTACCTTTAAAAACAATGTGAGCCATGCTACACTTTTGTCTTAGTTGCATGTGTGTGTGTAATGGTAGACACTATTGAAAAGTCTCCCATGGAGTTGGAGGATGATTGTGCAACAATATAGGTAGGAGGGAAGAATACTTAGACATCATTCCTCTGGGTACTTCTGATGCCCAAGGGCAGATTATCACTAATCAATCTTATCATTCATTTCTACACAGGGCTCCAGAGAGCCAGCAGCAAAGTTGTGATGGAACCTATTTGTCTATCTTAGCACAAAAGACCCCCACAACACTGGTACTATCAGCAATGTTCTCTAACCTTTGAGATCCTGGAGATTTTTCTTATTTGAATATAATTCATTCAACACATTTTTTTAAAGCTCCTGCTAGATTCCAAGCACGGTTCTTGCTAATGGTGATAAACAATAAATGTGTGTGTGTGCTCAGTCATGTATACAGCTCTTTGAGACCCCAGGGACTACAACCCTCCAGGCTCCTCTGTCCATGGGACTTTCGAGGCAAAAATGCTGGAATGAGTTGCCATTTCCTACTCCAAGGGATCTTCCTGACCCAGGGATCAAATCTGCATTGGCAGGTGGATTCTTTACCACTACGCCACCTAGGAAGCCCATGAATAAAGTAGACAAAATTCCCTGCTCTCATGGAACTTTCATCCTAGTGGGAACAGGGGAAGGACAGACAATAAAAATAAAGATGTAAATATACAGTGTGTTAGGTATTGGTAAGTGCTATAAAGAAGCCAAAACAGAAAAAAGGTGAATGGAGTGGATATGTATGAGCTTGGAATTGGACTGCCATTTAAAATAAGATTTTCATGAAGGACTTTACTGAAGTGACGTTTGAGGCGAGACCTAAGAGAGGTGAGAGAGGCCGGGTGAGGATGGGGCAGGCTGTCATCTAGGGCCATGTCATGGTGTGCAGAGGGGCAAAACTCATTTTAACATGGAAATATTCACTGACGAATCGCCCCTTTGTAAAATTAGCCCCACTGAAACATTCTTCTCTGCTCAACAATTGTTTCCCCAGCCATCACATCGATATTTTTGGCAAGTCTGCTGATAAGTGATAGGTATTACAGACATCGAATAATACAAGCAAAAGTAGTTAATCAGTTGTAAAGTAAAATGACCAGTGATAGTAAAGGTAATGGATCTGCTGAAAGTTATGTTGGAAAAGTGCTTGGATTATAACCAAATAAGGATCTGAGTTTTTAGAATTAACAATTGAAAAAGAGAGAATCACTGAGGATTAAACACAATAGACTTTTTCAAAGAAAATGTTTAATCAAAGGACTATGAGAGACCTTTGGGAATTTTTTAAAATTCTTAAACATTTCTGAAAACATAAACCAGTTAATGATCATCTGTGAACATCAAACCTAAAAAAGGTTGTATCTTGCTTTGTGCTTCCTTTTTTTTTTTCAAAGTGTGCCCTCAGCCCTCCATACTTGATTTATTCTTTGTTGCTTCTGAGAATTAGCATGGAGTTACAATTCACTAAATATAAGTTAGAAATAACTTAAAGATTTTGATTTGATTTTTAAACTAAGGTCCCAATGGTATCTCTTCCACTGTTTAGTAGAATGTTTTAGAACTTGTTTTAAGTGGATTTGCTTTAAACTGGCTGATTTCCATTATCAGTAAAATTCCCCTGAAGGAGGTGAGGTGAGTTTGGAGAGGTGCAGAAATCCACTCAAGGTTACATGACTAGGAGGTGGCAGAGACTAGGAAATGCTTTTCCTGTGTTTCCCAAAGGAGATCGGAGTCAGGTTGAAGGAAAACTCTAGCAGATTCATGGTTTGAATCCACATGGGAAATCACAGCTTGCAGACAGTTAATCAGAAAACCAGCACAGTGACTCTTTTTGAAAGACAGCTTTTTTTCCTTTTAATAAGAGGACATTATTCTGATTTAAGACACATTCCTCATAGTTCATGGCAGTCTTCAAGGAAGCAATGCTCTCTTATGAGACCTGCAGAAGAGGATAAAATGTGCTTATTTACCTGCTGAATGTTGCAGTGATGCTCTGAATGCCTTCTCCCCTCAATGTAGAGCATAAGAACTCTAATATGGATTAGGATACAGAGCATATACTGCATGAAATAATGGACCAGCAATTTTAGGAGTCATCTTTTCCCTTTTACTCTTGGGACTCTTAGAGAAGAAATAGATGCTCTCTGGAGTTTCTAGTCTTTTGCTTTAGAAATGCCTTACATTTCCTCATTTGACTCGTACCTTGAGATCTGTGCTGTTTTGAGGAGTACTTGGGGATTTTTGAATTTGCATTTGTCTTAATACACAATAAGGAGATGATTTACATGCTATTCACTTCTAAATATAGACTGAAAGATAAATATATAGGACTTAGTTTCCCTGAATACCCAAACACTTCTGAAACTAACTTCAGGAATCTTCTCTTTTCCTTTTTTCATTTTACACTGAGGTTGTACAGAAAGGAAAAGCAACGTGCCTGGGTCACCCAGCAACGCAGTGACAGGTCTCACATTGGAATCAATATTTTCTGAATTATGGTTAGGTGCTGTAGTTCACCTCAGTATGAATCTCATTCCTCTATGAATTTATGCATGAGTAGCCAGCATATCCTATATTTAAGATATCTGCTAGAATCATCTTTTTCTTTACTATGTCCCAGTACCAAAGAAGAACATACCATATTCTGCAGTTGTACCCATAAAATTGAGCAGTGTAGTTATGGTTATGTCACTGAGAGCTATACTGAAATATCTGCCCTCCCACTTCCCAACAAGTTGGGTGACTTTGAATAAATGTTTAAAGTTCTTTTTGTCTCTATTTCCTCATTTTCTAAATAAAGATGATAATTCCTCCTTCTCAGGTGTATTTTGAGGATTCTCTGAGATAATTAATATAAAGCATTTAAGTGTTTGAAATCACATGTAGGCTTCCTTGGTGGCTCAGTGGTAAAAAATTCACCTGCCAATGCAGGAGATGCAGGTTCCATCCCTGGGTCAGGAAGATCCCCTGAAGAAGGAAATGGCAACCCACTCCAGTATTCTTACCTGGGAAATCCCATGGACAGAGGAACCTGGTGGGCTACAGTCCATTGAGTCTCAAAGAGTGGGACACAACTTAGCGACTAAACCACAACAAATAATCAAGCATAGATAGAGCCCAATAATATTAGCTATCATGTGGTCATCATCACCATGAGCTACAGCAGTCTCAGCATCCTCACCATCAGTGTCATTAGTATCTTCATCAACATTTTTGTTAGTGCTACTGGCAAGTTGCAATCAAACCTCTGAATTGTCCATTGAGCATGTCCAGTCCCACCTTGGTCTGATGACTTAATATTCTCCGGCACCCATGACTTAATATTCTCTCGCATCCATGCCACGTGGCTGGCTAATCTTGGCTTGAATACCTCCAATGTCAGGGAACTCATTTCTTCCCAGGGTAGCCTGTTCCATTTCTAGAAAGGATTTTAAGTACAACTAAACTAGGCTTTACAAGTCTCTAATATTTAAAATAAATGGCCAGTCCTGGCTTCATTACTCACATCTGAAATGATTTATATACCAATTATGGAAGGGATTTGCTTTCACTGTTTTCTCATAAATATTATAGATCAATTAAGTCCTTGTTTTTCCCTTGTCTAAGCATGAAGATCCCAGAACAAAACTTGGAAACTAGCTGACAGGAGGAGTCAGCAAGATGCCCCATCAGTCTTCATTTCCAGCCTGGGCTTTGTCACCAGTTGTAACTCTGGGATCAGGAGTCCCCACTGCTCTGCCAGGCTACTCCTCCTCTCAGCTAGTCACTCTTCTTACTTCATTTGGCTGATTGTGGTATTGTGATACCTAACATGGGCCAGATACTGCTTTTGATCCTAAGGATGTGAAGATAAAGGATGTGAAGATAAATAGACAAGTTACATGATCTCAGAGAATTTACTATCTTATTGGAAAAGACCCTGATGCTGGAAAATTGAGGGCAGGAGGAGAAGGGGGTGGCAGAGGATGAGATGTTTGGATGGCATCATCGATTCAATGGACATGAGTTTGAGCAAATTCTGAGAGATAGTGAAGGACAGGGAAGCCTGATGTGCTGTAATGCATGGTGTCCCAAAGAGTCAGACATGACTTAGCAACTGAACAACCGCGATAGGGGAATCACGGCAAATAAGTGAAGAAAGATGATAATTTCAGTGAGCGATAAGTGCTATAAAGAAAATTAAAACTGGGCAATATGACAGAATGTTGGATGGGGTGTGGGGAGACATTTTAAACTGAGCAGTCAGGGAAGGAAGTGACAGTTTAGTGGCGGTCTTCCTGATAAAGAGGAGACCGCTATCTGAAGATCTAGGAGTGCATTGGTCCAGGCAGAGGGAGCATCCTTCAGGAATGAGCTTGGTCAGCTTGATGAGCAGAGTGCTTGACTAGAGGGAGCTTTCAGGGCACGAGGCTGATCAGATAAGCAGGCCCAAAGGCAATTCTGTTCTGATGGCCTTGGGAATCCATCGGAGGGCTTTGAGTAGTGGAGTGAGATTGTATGGTTCATGTGTTTAAAAGGTCACTTAGACTGTAGGCGGATTGTACACGGACAGAGTGGAAGTGGGTGGTCAGTGAGACTGTTGGTGGTTGTCCAGGTTAGAGACAATGGTGGCTTGGACTGGGTTCTTAGCAATGAAGATGGAGAGAAGAGGACAGACCCAGGGAACACTCTGGAGGTGGAGCTGGGGGACTTGCAGGAAACGAGGCCAAGTAAGAAGTCAATGAGGCCTCCCCGTGTGAGGTTTGAGCAACTGGATGCCTAGTGGTACCATTTAATGAGCTGGGGAAGATTGAGGATAAAAACATTTGGAGGTGTAAATTAAGAGTTCTGTTAGGGGCATATGGATTGGATTGAGATGGATATTGAATATCTCAGCGGAGAGAGGGTACTGTAGCTCAGCATACAAGTCAGAGGTGGAAGTACCAACTCTAGGAGTTGTCAGCCTAGGATGGTATTAAAAGGTGCAGGGCTGAAGAGAGTATTCTCAGTGTGCTATGGCAAAAATCCACTCAAAATTGTTAGCTGACAGCAGCCACTGGATTAGTGAGTGTGTGCCATTCAGATTTTTCTTAGTTTTCTTCCTCTAATTGAGAAAACATACCTAGAGGGCCATGAAGATACAAGATGTTGGTTGGAATCAGTTAGAGAGATGAGGTCTTCCTTCACCTCAGTGGATGTGCAATCTATCAGTTGAAAGAGAGATGTAAAAGTCATTAATTACAGAACATAGAAGGTTAACCTGGGGAGAAAGTGCAAGTATCAGTAAGTCCTAGATTAAAGCACAGGCAGGAGCAGTTTGGTGGGCATATTAGGGAGGACTTCACAGGGGAGATGCTCTCTGTAGGGGAACCTGAATGATGAAAGACATTTTAGAGATTTAAAAAGGGAGGCAGTAAAAGCATTCTAGGCAGAGGGAGGCCTTGCAGAGAATGGATTGGGATGAGGCAAAAAGAGACATACATTAGGGACCACATAGTAGGAACTCAAAACAGATTTGTGGAATGGATGAACTGTACCCTACTGATCCTGTGTCTGGGCCGGCCATTTCTCCTGTGCTCAAAGCCAGCCCTTGTAATGGATTTGTCCCTGGGTTCTGAGATGTAGATCTTGCATAGCTCAGGGAAAGAAGCAGGAGCCTCTCACCTTGTGCTGAGAATCGAAGGGCAGGGAAGAAACAAACTCCTCCCATGAGGCCAATAATGATGACACTCAAGATTGTGGATGGCGAGCTTGTTCCAAAGGTACCATTGGGCATGCAGGCCGCCTCACAGTAAATCATGCTGCGCCAGGCCTCGCAGCACATTACTGGCTGGCTTGGTGTGTTATCTGGGGGAACAAGGACAACAGATCCAGGAAGTGAAAGGCAGGTCTGCAGAGAACACCAGGGTCAGACAGGCACCCTGTGCCCCTCTCTGGAGTTGGAGAAACCGAAGGTCTGAGAGAGCCATCACCTACCTAGCTGACACGACAAATTAGTACCTCTGCTCTTTTGCTCCCTTTTTTTGAGGCTAAAAGTGTTTAGCTGCTCCCCGTGTACTGGTCTCTGGCTCCGGGGGACTTGCTGTCATCGGCTGTCACGGCGCCCTGTTCCCCAGTACTGCCCTCCTCTTGCCTTGAGCTCAGAAGGCTGGGTTGAATGATGGATAGAAGCTTACGATGCTCCCCTCCCTGAAGAATCATGGCATCTGTATGATTCAGGTCATCAGTCCAGAGAACGGTGACACTTTGGGTGTGGACATTATTGGTCTGTCCTTGCAGTCTCCATCACTGGGCAGGTCTTCATTAAGCCAGTTTTGACTGGATGCAGTTATAGCTGCCTTTGGAACTTGAAAGACTGTTTTATGCTTCCCCAGAAGCCAAAGCATCATTTTCCTCCCTCCAAGCTGTCTGAATTGCTCCCCAAATGACTTGGGGACAGATGGTTGGCTTATGCTCCTGTTCTGGGCCTCCCTGGATCCTTCTTGTCTTGTGGCTGGGGTGGTTGTTCCTTTTGGAAATTGAAAAGGAAGATGCTATTAGACCACAGGGAAACTGGGTGTAGGAGGCCTGTGTAGGAGAAATGAAAGGGGTGTGGGGTGAGGACCATAGGGAAAATAGTGGTGGGAAGCTGGATAATTCAAGTTGAGACACTTAGGCTGATATATGACTCTTTTAAATCCATAAGCAGCTTCTAGATGCCTGGCAGACTAGTTTCTTCAGGTAAATGCCCCCCCCCCTTTTCTTTTAATGAGCCCAGAATAGCAAATCCTGCAGTATGTGACAGCAGGCCCTTTGTTTACAGGCCAGTAAGGTACTGAAGATGAGAAAAAGGGAGGAAAGTGTTCTTATTTCTGGGCAGTCCCAGCTCCCTGAGAGCTAGGATCCAACCAGTCCTGTTTACTGACCTCTTCTCACTAGCACATTACATGGCACATAGTAGGTGCTCAGAAAGAATTTGTTGAATGAACAAATGATTCATAAGAAGAGAATTAGTCTCTAAAAACACCCTACTTACAGGCTTTTTTCCCCTAGAATTTTCTAATATCAGAAACTTCAGCAGATTATTATGTTCACAAGAAGGAACTCAGTAATCATTTATATTCACACAGCATTTAACAAGGTATTTCACATTCATTGGCCTGACTGTGCTCCCCACTTGATTGATGGCTTCTTAAGATCAGATGTCTTGTCCATCTCCTCTCTGTAACCCTGATCCTGTTGGCCCTAGGCTCGTGATTGACATTCATTTAGACCCCAGCCAGCTGCCAGTACTACACCAGGCACTGGGTTACTGGTGGTGAGCCATAGGGACAATAGATATACATGGAAACCTACCAAACACAGTGTGACCAGTGCTAGGAAGGAAGAGAGTGGTTCTGAGAGAGAGAATAACTGGCTCTAACTTAGACTGTGATGGGGTCAGAGGTCTCTAGGATCTCTGAAGTTTCACTTATCTGAAATTTTTATCCCATACCATCTTCCCACTCTCCTATGTTGTGGCCACTACGGGAAGTGACAACGTACACCTGAGAGATGTTAAGACATTCAGTGAACGTCCCAGACTGCCTCCCTGGGTGATTGTTTTTTCCCTGTCTCCATCCCTTCTTTCTTTCATTCCTTTGATTCATTCATTTATTCAACCAACCAACATCGATTCAGCATCTACAACTTTCCACACACTGTGCTGGTGCTGCGAATATACCAATGAGCAAAACTGGCATAGTCCCCACCTTTGAGAAGCTTATGGTCTCCTAGGTGGAGGCTCATTAATCAAATAATCCCAGAATGTCTTATTATGAACACCAGAAAGTGCTGTGAAAGCAGATTCCATGCTTCAATGAGTGTGTTTAACATGGAGGCTTGAGCTGGTATAGGGGTTCCAGAAGGGTCTCCCCATGGAGGTGATGTAGACAAGGACATGAAGAGGAGCTGTACATCACAAGGCACCATCAGAGGAGGGTGGACAGCCCTGAAGTGACTTATAGATAGGCCCTAACATCATGGTTGGGGAATCAGTGACCTTCATGTTAATTCTGCAAAATAGGCAAGGGTGACTCTATTATAGAGATGTATTTTTACAGATGAGAAAGAATTGTGGCTTGAGGAAGGTGAGTGAGTCACTCAGCCCCCTTGAAGCAGGACAGAATTGGGGCTTGTGCCTCAATGAGTAGCCTGGAAGTCTCTCTAGAACTTCCCCTGCCCTCCTGTGCCATAGTCTTCTGGCTATAGTTAAAGTATCTGATGCCTACCTGGCTGGCTAATTGTTACTAGGCCAGCTTCAGGCACATGGAACACATACTAAGTCATGGTTGGGAATGTCACTTCCAGGTCCCATTACTTTTTTCTCCAAATGAAGAAAGATGAATAGTGGTAGTTATGTAAGCCTCAAAGCTGGGGATCTAGCCCTGCCTGCTCATTTTCCAAGTCTCTGCATCTAATTGCTAATATACTGTGTCATGTCCAAGGTCAAACTAGCAGTGGCATTTGGAGACTCTGGGCTTCTTAACAGAATACTTCTTTCACCTCTTCTTCTGCCTAAAATACTTGGGTAAAAAATGGATGCCTGCTTAATATTCCTGATCCATTCTCATAAAGTTATAATAACTATCTTGGGCAGGAGAAAGCCCAGATTAAATACAAGTGTCTTATCTAGTTCCTTCTCTTCCTTGCTCTCGTTCTCCCTTTCAGCTTTGTAAAAAGCATCATTATCTCCTAAAAGCTAATACATCACTGGGGATAAACCGTATTTTCATAGTAATACCCCCTGACTGTGTGGAATTTTAACTTGCCCCCCAAAACTCCTTATATGGGTTTTCATGAGGATGCTTGTTCAGACTGGGAAATGCAGTAGGTGTGAGGGCTTTGAAGTCAGGCCCCCCTACTCACAACTCAGCATCTCTGTAACTGCAGGTAAGGTACTGAGCCACTCTGAGCTGCGTCCCTCTCTTATGTGAAGCTGAAATGAGTGTTGGGAAAGAACGGGATGGGATCCAAGGCAGAAACCTGTGCAGAGCGCAGAGTTGAGGCCAGCCTGGAGCATGACTGGTTCTCATTCAGCTTCAGTTGTTGTATCACAGTTGTCCTCTTTCATAGATGAAGACCTGTGGGGACCAGAGACCAAAGCAGACTTGCCTGGGACCACACAGCTAGTTAGATCCTGAGTGTGCCCAAAGCCCACATCTCTGCCTACCAGGTGCCCCACATCCTGTATGTCCACTCAACCCCTTATTCCTTAGGCAAAAAACAAGTCTCAAATATCAATGGGTAAACAGCATTCATCCCATTGCCTACTTATGACCTGAATTCCTGGGATCTCAGGTGAGTGTTCATGCCTCCCCTAGCCCCCCTCTTCTGCACTGGAAGTCCTCCGTCTTGCAGCAGCATGCAGAGGTGTCACTAGGGAGGACATGCTAGTCACGTTTCTGCTTACTTCTTTCCTCTGGGGTAGCCCGTTTTCATGAAATTAGAGCAGGGAGGAGGCGGAGTATTGGTATGATCTTTATCATCATTTATAGAGCAAACTTGAATTGGTTTCTTTTGGAGGAAAACTTCCTCTGAAGACTGACAAGGCAGTAGAAGATAGTAGAGCCACTCTGGCCGCCCAAGGGAGGCATGAGATAATAAGAATCCCTTACACTCCTGCTGGCTTTGAAGCTCTCAGAGCATTCACTTACACCACCTAATTTGATCCTCTTGGTAGTCCTATAAGACAGGAAGAATAGGGAGTCCTGTCCTTAGGTGGGTAAACTGAGTCATGGGGTATCAGGTACGTCATATAAGGGCAAAGCTATTTCTGCAGTCATTTGTTCAGCAAACCTTAGGCATGGAGAGATGCACCAGACACTGACCTGGCCTGGAGGAATACCCATTAATAGGGAAGATCAGCACAGGAACATGAATAAGAAATTGTAATATTTGGTTAGCACAGTGACATCCATATGTCAGAGGACATTAAAGGAAAGAGAAGAACACCCAATTTAGCCTAAGAAGGAGTGGTAATCAGGGAAGGCTTCTAGGAGGTGGTGGTGCCTGAGATTTAAGGCTGAAGAGGTGTAATCTAGGTTGAAGGGGTTGGGAAGCCAGCATAAGCAAAGGCATGGCCTGGAGAAATGGCCTGAGAATTTTAAAAAACGAGGAATGGAAAATCAAAGAAATCATGGAACTTGGATCTTAAAATGCCCTGAATGCCTTGCTAGGGACCTTGAGTTTATCTTGTGGTCACTGGGAGTGGGGGTGGGGGTGGGGGCATTGAAGGGCTTTGGTAAGGGGATACATGCCTAGTTTCACCCAGATTAGAACTCAGATATTTGACCTTCTGGTGCAACACTCTGGTACCCCAGTTTTACAGCCAGGGCCACGTGTTCAGCCCTCATAACAAGCCTAAGTCTCCCTCAGCCTCCTAGAATCCACCAGCCCCTCATCAGAGAACCCACAGTTGGCCAATGCAGGTAACAAAGTCTCTCAGGCTATGTATCCTTCCTCTGGCATTGTGCCTTTGTTCTGCTTATCGGGCTGTTGTCTTCTCAGGACCAAACCTCACATGCTCCAGCCCCTAGCAGAGCCCTTCTGCATATCCAGTTGTCTTCATCCATCCGGCTTTAAGTTCCAGCCTGCCCCCTCGCACCCTCGCACCCTCTCACCCTCGCACCCTCCCCCTGCCCCATCCACCTCCTGCCTTGGGAATGGCTCTTGCTGGGTGAAGTTTTGCTTTTATACCACCATTTTCTATAGCATCATGGACCCAGGACCTGGAGCAAGGATTCTTGCATCTCAGCAGCCTTGACTCCGTACTTATCTACTTTGTCGTTAATATATATATATATATATATATATATATATATATATATATATATATATGTATGCTCCTTCTGAAATCGCTGCTTTTGAGATTCTTGTCTGGTCTGTTGGACATAATGTGAGCTGCTCTATTAGGTCCTAACAATTGCTAACCATGTGGCCTTATGAATTCTCTACAGGCCTCTTTCTTCATCTGTAAATTAGGGATCACATTAATATCTACATCCAAGGGCTGCTGTGAGATTTAAATGAGATAATGTATGTAAAGGACTTAATGTGGTAAACACTTGATAAATCTTTTTTTTTTTTTTCCCATTATCATCGTACTGGGGCTTCCCAGGTGGCACTAGTGGTAAAGAACTCTCCTGCCAATACAAGAGACATAAGAGACGTAGGTTTGATCCCCAGGTTGGGAAACTCGCCTGGAGGAGGGCATGAAAACCCACTCCAATATTTTTGCCTGGAGAATTCCATGGACAAAGGAGCCTGTCAGGCTACAGTCCATGGGGTAGCTAAGAGTCGGACATGACTAAAGCACCTTAGCATGTACATACTGGCTTAATGAGGCATCCGGTTCAGACAGTGGAGAAAATGGAGCAGCATCATTAGACTCTCTCTTTGTAGAAAGTGCCAACACTCACCATGTAATTCATCCAAAGTGGCTTTTAGGGAGGCAGGAAGGAAGGTGAGAAATCTTCAGTGATGGGGTTGGGAGGTTAGTTGTCAGATTGCCTGGGTTCTAGTTCACCTCTGCCACTAACTTCTCTGCAGCCTGGGGTCTACAAAGCTCACTCTTTCTTTAGCTCTCATTTCTCTCACCCATAAACAGAGTGGGCTTCCTCTGGTGGCTCAGATGGTAAAGAATCTGCCTGCAATACAGAAGACTGACCTGGGTTCACTCCCTGGGTCAGGAAGATCCTAGAGAGAAGGAAATGGCAACCCACTCCAACATTCTTGCCTGGAGAATTCCATGGACAGAGGAGTCTGGTGGGCTATACAGTCCATGGGGTCACAGAGTTGGACACAACTGAGTGACTAACACTTTCACTTTCAAAAAGAATAGCCTCTGGCTGAATACTGCCAGCTCTCCTAGTTTGTGATTCTACCACTGGAGTCTACATTAAGTGCATTCTCAGCCTCTGCAAAGTCTGGAGACACTCAGGGCTGGGACGTCTGACCAGATGGGATGTCTGGTCTGGGCCAGAGGCTGGACTTGGAACTGCAGTGTCCACCTTCCACTGCCTGAGGAAGGGAGAGGACGATGCTATTGCCCATCCAACAGACACCAGCCCGCCCATCCCCAAGCTGCAACTGGACGCTGGTGCTGGGAGTCTAGTTCTGTGGTCCATTTTTGGTACTTCTGGATACATTTTAAAGTTCCAGACCAATCTGGGACATTTGCCATACATTTAGCTGGAGTCAACAGTCTTGTTCTTCGCTTTAGCCCCTCTGAGGGCTTCTGTGCCTGATCAGCCAGCAATTGGTGGGGTCAGAAGATGGGCCAGGATAGGGTTCAGAAAGCTGATGGAAAAGAAGTAAGCAGAGGCTGAGAGGTGGGTTCTGAATAGATACTGTATGGATGGATGAATGGACGGGGTGAGACTGCATAGATGGATGAATGGGTGGTGGAAAAAGTGAGGGAGAGGCACTGAGGAGGATTGGCACCAATGCCTGTCAGTGAGAGGGCACTGAGTAAGTATTTGCCAAGTTGATGTTGAAGAAATTTGGGAGAGAAAAAAATGAGATGAAGGAATATAAAGAGAAAATTGAGTTGGGGCAGGGCAGAAAATGACTGAGAAAGAAATATGAAGAAAGAAAACAGTAGGCAAGGAAAAAACGACAATAGGAAGGAAGGATAAGAGGGAGGGAGGGAGGGAGGGAACCAGGAAAGGCAGATGTGACAGACAACAGACTGAGGCACAGATGAAACTGGAGAGTGCCCTGCCTATGGTTCCTCCATCTCCTTTGGTAGAGCTGCCTGAAGTTCCAACACTGGAATTAGAAACTGTGTGTATGTGTGGTGTATGTGGTGTGTTAAGGCACTGACCTCTACTAAAATCCAGAATTTCCTGAACTAGTACAAAACAGGAAATTGTTATCAGGTCATTCCTTCTTAAAGCCAACCTCACAGCAGTGTTTGGATTGAGTTGCCTTGAAGAGATAAGTAAGCAAGCCCAGGCCAGGTCTGTGGGCTGCATTTCCAGGGCAGTGATGGGAAAGGTAAACAGCAGAGAACCAGGTCCTGCAACAGGGAGTTCAGTTCAGTTGCTCAGTCTTATCCGACTCTTTGTGACCCCGTGGACTGCACCATGCCAGGCTTCCCTGTCCATCACCAACACCAAGACCTTACTCAAACTCATGTCCATCGAGTCGGTGAGGCCATCCAACCATCTCATCCTCTGTCATCCCCTTCTCCTCCTGCCCTCAATCTTTCCCAGCATCGGGGTCTTTTCCAATGAGTCAGTTCTTTGCTTCAGGTGGCCAAAGCATTGGAGTTTCAGCTTCAGCATCAGTCCTTCCAGTGAATATTCAGGACTGATTTCTTTGAGGATTGACTGGTTGGATCTCCTTGCAGTCCAAGGGACTCTCAAGAATCTTCTTCAACACCACAGTTCAAAAGCATCAATTCTTCAGCGCTCAGCCTTCTTCATAGTCCAACTCTCACAACCATACATGACTACTGGAAAAACCATAGCTTTGACTAGATGAACTTTTGTTGGCAAAGTAATGTCTCTGCTTTTTAATATGCTGTCTAGGTTGGTCATAGCTTTTCTTCCAGGAGCAAACATCTTTTAATTTCATGGCTGCAGTCACCATCTGCAGTGATTTTGGAGCCCCCCAAAATAAAGTCTGTCACTGTTTCCATTATTTCCCCATTTACTTTCCATGAAGTGATGGGACCAGATGCCGTGATCTTAGTTTTCTGAATGTTGAGTTTTAAGTCCAAAAATTCTCTTATGTGTGAGGTCCTTTGATTTCTATCTCATTTGACCTCTGACCATTCCTAAGGGGCATCCAGAGTTGGAGCCAGAAGTCCCTAGAGATTGGTCCAGGGGTCCCCATCATAGGGTACATATACCAGTGGTAGTAGCAAGGGAATTTTTTAATGGAACACAGGTGAACATTTTTGTTTATTTGAATAATTATGTATATGCTGAGATATTTATCCTCAACTGATGTAATTGATGCTGGTTTTTAACAGTGATAAGGTTTTCTTATTAAAATTTAAGCAAAGAGAGTTGAGGTAAAGACAGATTATTAAATAAGTGATGATGAAGCTGTCATGCCATCTTGAAGAGGCACCAAGATGGCATAGCCATAGTTGGGGAAATGCATTTCTCATTCAAACTCCTCCTTTCACAGATAGGGCCACTGGGACCCAGAGAAGGGAAATATCTGGCTCAGAACCAGGGGTGGAGTTGGACCAGAACCCAGGCCTCCCATCTCCTCATCAGTGAGCTTCCTATTTGCCTGTAGTGCCCCACGATCCTCCTTTGATCATCCTTCTTAAAGCCCCAAGTTATCAATCTGTTAATTACAGGTCTGCTTTACAAATTCTAAACTCCCTATTGCTTCCATTCATGGATGAAAAGAATTTGTTTCACAATTACTTGTCATAGTAGCTACCTTGAAACCGTATGAGCATTAGACACACTGTGATTGTTGTGGGTTGTCCTTGATTTATAGAATAAGTAAATATTGAGAAAAATGGTATACAAATCAAATTTGTACAAATCAGATTCCATTGATTTACTTTATCTTGGAAGTGTTTGATTTTAATTTTTGAATTCTTTTCAGTTGGTAATTGCTTCAAGACAGTTATTGATTGTAAAGAAAAAAACACTAGACTGAAAGGTTAGAAACCTGGGTACCAGGTCTAACCCTGCAATCTCATAAAGTGTGATCTTGAGAAATCTTGAACCTCTTTGCATGTCAGCTTCCCCAAGTGAAATAAAAAATGGCAGGGTTTGAGGAGAGGATCTCTGCAAGCCTTTCCTCTATCTCTAATCTCAGAGGCTTCCTTAATTGTGTATTTTTGATCCCAATTGACTTCCTCTCCTCTCTAGCCTTTTCAAAGTTGAGAACATATAAAAGTTAGACCACCAATAGGAACAATTTTAAATCATATCCATGCTAGGATTAGAAAATGGGAGTAAAGAGACATAGGGAAGCCAAGGGCTGGCATGAGATGATGATGCAGTGAACAGCTTTGGAATTGTCTGCCCAGCAACCCTTTGCAAAGAGTTACCCCTTGTCATCATCAAAATCACTGCAGAAAGATTATATTATACTATGACCTCACCTTTAAGACATAAACTGATTGATTCAGGGGCTTGTAGGCACCTGGCCAAATTTGGGCTAATCAGAGTATCTCATGGAGAATTTGATTCTAGTCTTGAGAAAGAGAATCTAGACTCTTTGAGTGTCCTTACTGATGTAAAGCTTGGGGGCTGCTAGTGGTCATTTTTGTCTTCAGCCACGAATGACATGATACCTGAAGGAAGGAGCAGAACAGAACTGAAGCAGGCACACGAGGAGAAAAAGAGAAAAGGAAAAGAATATGACTTCTGATCACACTGAGACTTAAGTTCTTTATTTTTGAGGCTTAGCTGCATTTCATTGTTACCCTTATTGAAATACCCCACTATCCTTATAAATTATTCCCCACTACACTTTTTCTTATTGCCAAGGCTGGTTTGAGTTGGGCTCTGTCACTTGCCAGGAAGGAGATTTCTAATAACTGACAGGGACCCCATTCCATACCCACCGAATCAGAATCTCTGGTTCTGGGTTCCAGACAGATATATATATATTTTAAATTTATTTATTTTTTAATGGAAGGATAATTGCTTTACAGAATTTTGTTGTTTCGCTCAAACTTCAACTTGAATCAGCCATAAGTATACATATATCCCCTCCCTTTTGAAACTCCCTCCCATCTCCCTCCCCACCCTGCCCCTCTACATTGATACGGAGCCCCTGTTTGAGTTTCCTGAGCCATACAGCAAATTCCCATTGGCTATCTATTTTACATATGGTAATGTAAGTTTCCATCTTAATCTTTCCATACATCTCACCCTCTGCTCCCCTATTCCCATGTCCATAAGTCTACTCTCTATGTCTGTTTCTCCATTGCTGCCCTGTAAATCAATTCTTCAGTACCATCTTTCTAGATTCTGTATCTATGTGTTAGAATACAATTTCTGTTTCTGACTTACTTCATTCTGTATAATAGGCTCTAAGTTCATCCAACTCATTAGAACTGACTCAAATGTGTTCCTTTTTATGGCTGAGTAATATTCCATTGTGCATATGTACCACAACTTCTTTATCCATTCCTCGGGTCAAAGACAGCCTCTTCAATAAATGGTGCTGGGAAACTGGACAGCTATATGTAAAAGAATGAAATTAGAACACTTCCTAACACCACACACAAAGATAAACTCAAAATGGATTAAAGACCTAAATGTAAGACCAGAAACTAAAAAACTCTTAGAGGAAAACATAGGCAGACACTTCATGGCATAAATCAAAGCAAGATCCTCTTGATCTACCTCCTAGAGTAATGGAAATAAAAATACAAATAAACAAGTGGGACCTGATTAAACTTAAAAGCTTTCGCACAGCAAAGGAAACTATAAGCAAGGTGAAAAGACAACCCTCAGAATGGGAGAAAATGATAGCAAATGAAACAACTGACAGAGGATTAATTTCCAAAATATACAAGCAGCTCATACGACTCAATACCAGAAAAACAAACAACCCAATCAAAAAGTGGGGAAAATGCCTAAATAGACATTTATCCAAAGAAGACATACAGATGGCTAACAAAACATAAAGAAACAAAAGACTTATATATAGAAAACTATAAAACACTGATGAAAGAAATCAAAGAGGACACAAACAGATGGAGAAATATACCGTGTTCATGGATTGGAAGAATTAATATAGTGAAAATGAGTATACTACCCAAAGCAATCTATAGATTCAATGCAATCCCTATCAAGCTACCAATGGTATTTTTCACAGAACTAGAACAAATCATCTCACAATTTGTATGGAAATATAAGAAACCTCGAATAGCCAAAGCAATCTTGAGGAAGAAGAATGGAACTGGAGGAATCAACCTGCCTGACTTCAGGCTCTACTACAAAGCCACAGTCATCAAGACAGTATGGTACTGGCACAAAGATAGAAATATAGATCAATGGAACAAAATAGAAAGCCCAGAGATAAACCCACGCACATATGGACACCTTATCTTCGACAAAGGAGGCAAGAATATACAATGGAGAAAAGACAATCTCTTTAACAAGTGGTGCTGGGAAAACTGGTCAACCACTTGTAAAAGAATGAAACTAGAACACTTCCTAACACCGTACACAAAAATAAACTCAAAATGGATTAAAGATCTAAACGTAAGACCAGAAACAATAAAACTCCTAGAGGAAAACATAGGCAAAACACTCTCCGACATAAATCACAGCAGGATCCTCCATGACCCACCTCCCAGAATATTGGAAATAAAAGCAAAAATAAACAAATGGGACCTAATTAAAATTAAAAGCTTTTGCTCAACAAAGGAAACTATAAGCAAGGTGAAAAGACAGCCTTCAGAATGGGAGAAACTAATAGCAAACGAAGCAACAGACAAACAATTAATCTCAAAAATATACAAGCAAATTCTGCAGCTGAACTCCAGAAAAATAAACGATCCAATCAAAAAATGGGCCAAAGAACTAAACAGACATTTCTCCAAAGAAGAAATACAGATGGCTAACAAACACATGAAAAGATGCTCAACATCACTCATTATTAGAGAAATGCAAATCAAAACCACAATGAGGTATCATTTCACACCAGTCAGAATGGCTGCTATCCAAAAGTCTACAAGCAATAAATGCTGGAGAGGGTGTGGAGAAAAGGGAACCCTCTTACACTGTTGGTGGGAATGCAAACTAGTACAGCCACTATGGAGAACAGTGTGGAGATTCCTTAAAAAACTGGGAATAGAACTGCCATATGACCCAGCAATCCCATTGCTGGGCATATACACCGAGGAAACCAGAATTGAAAGAGACGCATGTACCCCAATATTCATCGCAGCACTGTTTACAATAGCCAGGACATGGAAGCAACCTAGATGTCCATCAGCAGACGAATGGATAAGGAAGCTGTGGTACATATACACAATGGAATATTACTCAGCCATTAAAAAAAATACATTTGAATCGGTTTTACTGAGGTGGATGAAACTGGAGCCCATTATACAGAGTGAAGTAAGCCAGAAAGAAAAACAACAATACAGTATACTAATGCATATATATGGAATTTGAAAGATGGTAACGATAACCCTATATGCAAGACAGAATAAGAGACACAGATGCATAGAACAATTTTATGGACTCTGAGGGAGAAGGTGAGGGTGGGACGTTCTGGGAGAATAGCATTGAAACATGTATATTATCATATGTGAAACAGAACACCATTCCATGTTCGATGCATGAGACAAGGGCTCAGGGCCAGGGCAGTGGGATGACCCAGAGGGATGGGATGGGGAGGGAGGTGGGTGGGGGGTCCAGGAAGGGGAACACATGTAAACCCATGGCTGATTCATGTCAATGTATGGCAAAAACTATTACAATATTGTAAAGTAATTAGCCCCCAACTAAAATAAATAAATTTATAAAAATAAATAAATAAATAAATAAATAAAATGAAAAAAAAAAAAGAAAAGATGCTCAACATTATTAGAGAAATGCAAGTCAAAACCACAATGAGATATCACCTCACACCAGTCAGAATGGCCATCATCAAAAAGTCTACAAGCAATAAATGCTGGAGAGGGTGTGGAGAAAAGGGAACGCTCTTGCACTGTGGGTGGGAATGTAAATTGATACAGACTGATATTTAAAGTAAAAACTCCTAAGATGATGCTCATGTGCAGCCAGGCTCAAGAACCTGCTGAGAGGTACCATGGAGAGAAACTTCTAGAGTAGCACCCTTGAGGTGTCTCAATCTGATTCAACTCGAACCACCTACGTGCCCTCAAGCTCAATTTGTAACAGGTCCTCACCTGTTAAACAGAGATCGTTATCCTCATCTTCCAGTCTTCCCAGAGCTGCTGTGCCGAGTAAAAGGGGCACACCTGTGGCAGGCTGCATTCCTCAGGAAGCTGACTCCGGTGGAGACGGGAGGGCCGGAAGTTCACTCGAGTTGCTCTCAGGAGCCGCTCTTGGGAGAGGAGAGGCAGGGCGGCAGGTTGCGTGAGAGGACAGAGGCCCCGCGGGTAGCTCTGCATGGAGAAGACCCTTCAGCGCTGTCCTCAGTTGGCATGAGGCAGCTCTTCAGTCCGTCAGTCCCTGCAGGCGGGCACACAGCTGCCTAGACCTCCATTCCCGGAGGGGCGTCTGAGCCGCACTTCACAGGTTAGTCAATTCCTTCACACTCTTTGTTCGATAGATAAATAAAGGGAACTCCTTACCCTCCTGAAACCTTGCCTGCCTTGAGCGTGTCCTGTTAGAATAAAGCCCCTCCACCTCTGTAAACTTTGAAACCTCTAGGCAGCCCCTGCTTCAGCCTGAATTCAGTCAATCCCCACATTTTATTATCCTCTTTGTTTTTGCTACTATTGTCTTAGTTCAGTTTGCTATTTTCTCGTTTGAATTATTTCAACAGCTTCCTGATAGCTCTCCCTGCTTCTTGAATTTTTTTGCCGAAATTCATCCAGTTCGCAACTGCCAGAGGGATGCTTCTCAAAGGCAGAGCCGAGCCGCTGATTACTGTGCTTAAAACCTTTCAGTGGTTCCTTACTGCCTTCAGTGTATAGACCAGGTTGTAGGATGGCCTAGGGTGTTGTCTTCATCTGGTTCTTTCCTTCCGTCCCAGTAAGCGGCTCACAGCTTCTGTCACACAGTGAGTGCACTGCTCTGTGCCTTCTTACCTTTTCTTGTGCTGTTCACTCTTCTTAGAATGACCTTGCACTGAAACATGTATATTACCATATGTGAAATTGATTGCCAGTCCAGGTTTGATGCATGAGACAGGGTGCTCAGGGCCGGTGCAATGGGTCGACCCTGAGGGATGGGATGCAGAGGGAGGTGGGAGGGGGGTTCAGGATGGGGAACACAAGTACACCCATGGCTGATTCATGTCAATGTATGGCGAAAACTGCTACAATATTGTAAAGTAATTAGCCTCCAGTTAAAATTAATTAATTAAAAAAAATAAATCTGTTTACATTTGAAGTCTCTTCTACCCCTCATAGGGCTTCCCTTGTGGCTCAACAGGTAAAGAATCCGCCTGCAATGAGGGAAACCAAGGTTCTATTCCTGGGTTGAGAAGATCCCTTGGAGAAGGGAAAGGCTACTCACTCCGGTATTCTGGCCTGGAGAATTCCATGGACTTGTAGTCCATGGGGTCATGAAGAGTCGGACATGACTGAGCAACTTGCACTCACTACTCCTCATAAGTCAGTGAATTCCTGCTGTAAATACCACTTCCCTTCATTTGTCTTAAGGGATTTTTTGAGGTCTTCACATGGGAGCCCTTCATCTGACTTTGTCAGAATTGGGTGAACCTCCACAGAGTTATGAGCCAGAACTTTAATTCTGTTACATTCACCCATTTGTTACTTCTGTGTTTCTAGCACCTTCTTCATTCTTGATTGCTGAGACATGAGCTCCCTGGTTCACAAACTGCCCATTGGAATCACCTGAGGATCCTTTAAAACTACTGATGCCTGGGCCTTACCCCCAGCTATTGATTTAATTGAGATGTGAGCTGGGCATTGAGGGTTCTAAAAGCTCCCCAGATAACTGTAATGTGCAACAAAAATTGAGAATCACTGTGTTCCTGATAATTAAGATGGATATGTGTGTATGTGGTCAGTCGCTAAGTCATGTCCCACTCTTTGCGATCCCATGGACTGTAGCCTGCTGGGCTCCTCTGTTCATGGGATTCCCCAGGCAAGAATACTGGAGTGGTTTGCCGTTTCCTTCTCTAGGGGATCTTCCTGACCCAGGGATCGAACCTGTGTCTACTACATTGGCAGATGGATGCTTTACCAATGAGCCACCAGGGAAGCCCGATAATTAAGATACTGCTTGATAATTAAGGTATGAGCTAATAAATGGCAAGCTAGAAGGGAAAGACCCCAAACAGTGCCTCCTCTCTTAGGGCTTTAGAAGTTTCCCAAAGCCCCAGTGGTTCAAAGGATAAGGACCGGAAGGTGGAGCAGTAGGATAAGTTATTATTATAGGGAAGAGGATCAGCTCTATGCCTTGTCCGGTGAGAGTCAACTACATAGCAAGTGTATTTTTCTGTTGTTTTCTGTCCTATTCCCTTCATCAGATTCAAGACTCTGATGTTACCTATCTTGAATCAAAATTGTGCTGTATTACTCAACACATACTCAGAACATATGCTGTCACTCCTATGACCAAACCTGACATTGGCAATCAATGATCTAAATCCTGAACATGTCCTCCCAAACTCTCGCTACTCAATGATTCTGGTAGTCACTGCATCAGTGGGTCAGAGTTGGCAGAAAAATATCTATTTATCATCTTGACTCTAAGGAATACATAGGCATGCATCTTTTTGGAGGAGAAAGGATGTGTTTTATAGTAAATAATACATGGCCCTGTCCTTCTGATGTTAACTTTGAGAAAGCACCTTCATGTTCTGGTCTTAAGTTTTCTTATCTGAAATAGGAAGTTTGGATCCTTTAGTCTCCTAGTTGCAAAAGCACGAGAGGCCTGTCATTGCAGTGGCGTTTTCTCGGGCTAAGATCAATGAGAGACAAATCAGATTCAATTGAAAGTCACATGTGGAAGATTCATTATTTGAGAAAAGGGAACCTTGAGGTCATTCATCCTCATCTAATAGGGATCAAGCAGATCTAGAAACCTCATCTCAAAAGGAGAGACATAACTTCTGACTGTTTTGAGCTAGGTTTTATATTTTTTTCCCCTTTATTTAACCCAGTTACTTTATGGAGCATAAATAAATTCTAAGGAGTAGAAGCATTGAAGAAGATTGAAAGATGACTGCATTTTCTCTCCCTCTGCAAATTTGAAGTTTAAAAATCATATTTGATTTTTTCTTCTTATTTATCAAGGACTGTGGGCTTCCCTGGTAGCTCAGACAGTAAAGAATCTGCCCACCAGTGCAGGAGACCCAGATTTGATCCCTGGGTCAGGAAGATCCCCTGGAGAAGGGAACAGCAACCCACTCCAATATTCTTACCTGGAGAATCCCATGGACAGAGGAGCCTGGTGGGCTACAGTCCATCGGGTCTCAAAGAGTCAGACACGGCTGAGCAGCCAACATTTTCAATTTTTTTTCATGCAGTTGCAAAGCTTAGTAAAAGTAACCAGAGGTATGACCTATGCTTATAAAGGGTGAGGTCTCAACACTCCTATGCCTCCTTGAAGTTCCCTCTTCGTTTCCCAACTTTTCTCGGTGGAGGGAATGCTGCTGCTTGGGAAAGACCAAAGCAAAGCCTCAGACATGTGAGCCCTCAGACAAAAAGTCTCATGCAAGTCTTCAGACTACTAGCCCACATCGGGGCCTAGAAACCATGCCTGCTCCTTACTCTGTTAGTATGCAGTGCCATGAAAAGAGTCAGGGTTTGTAGCCAAACAGATGTGGGTTCAAATCCTAGCTTTGCTTCTTACTTGCTCTGTGGCATGGAAAACCTCACCTAGTCTCTCTGAGGCTTGGTTTCCACTGGTAGATAAGGGGTTAATAATGCCTGTCTTTCAGAAGTTCAAAAGTAGAGGGCCTGGCTCAGAGTAGATGCTGGACTTGGAAAAACCACCCAGGAAAATCTGCTCATGCCACATAGCCATGACCTTGCTATTTCAGGCTTGAGAGGACAAGCCCTAATCTTTTTCCTCTTTCATGAACTGGCAGACAAAACCCAACCGGCCAGGCCTCCTTGGTGGGAGGTGAATTTCTCCAACCTGATGCATGTGGACTGCCTTTTGTCCACCTCAGGAGAACTACCCTCCTTTCCCGCTGCATGGATTTGGCAGGTTGCCAATCACACGATCCTCTGCTTCCCTATCTCAGAGAGGACAGGTGGCCTAAAACAGAACAACCCTATTCTCATTCCTTAGAACTTGGATCACAATGGAGGCATGTAAGAAAGGCAAGAACCTGGGTCAGAGGCTTTCTAAAGCGACAGGAGAAAAAAGACCACAAATTGCTTCCATAGAAAACCCCAGACCCTTCTTCCCTGGCTTCACAAAGCCCTTTATTTATTTATTTATTTATGGCTGTGCTGGGTCTTTGTTGCTGCATGGGGGCTACTCTCTAGTTGCGGTGCATGGGCTTCTCATTGCGGTGGCTTCTCTGATTGTGGAGCATGGGTTCTAGGGCGGGTGGCTTTTATTAGTTCCCATGCATGGGCTTAGTTCCCCCACGGCGTGTGGAATCTTCCCCAATCAGGAATCGAACCCATGTCCCCTGCATTGACAGGCAGGTTCTTGACCACTGGGCCACCAGGGAAGTCCAAGCCCTGACATTTATGGTATTCATTTATCCTCTTTCAATTCTGAGCATCACTCATTGCTGATCTATTTAGCTTCCCTTTTCTATGCTAGAGTTAGAGCAGTGGGTATCCCCGGCTAAGAATATATGACAGAGTTGTCCCTACATGGATGGGGGTCTCCACTTCTAATGTGTCTACACTTACTAATTTTGGGTCAGTGTGGGCCTCGGGGGCATCCAGCACAATGTCTTCATTTAATATCGAAGACACCTGAGGCTGGGAGGTAACGTGTGACTTGGTCATTTTCCCAAAGTCATTTGGGGGAAGACCTCAGCTTTAAATTTAGATCCCCTGACACTAAGCCTTGTATTTATTCTGCCTCTTGCCATCTTGAACTTAGGCTGTAAACATAATGCATTAAGTTCAGCCCCTGCAAGGCCACAATCAATAATAGTTTTCACCTCAAAAAAGCTAATGAGCTTTCCCTTGTGTCATAGACCGTGCCTGCACCCCTGACCAGGTCTCTGGCATTTCAGGTTATTGGTTCAGAAGAGGGGATGGGGAGCTGGTGTGGGAGATTGAGGCTGGATCCAAACAACCCAGATCACTACACAAGAAGCAGACCTCAAGACCCATCAAAATACTGTCTTTGCATGAGAGGTACTCACTTTAATCTTCTTCTTTGTCATAGACAGTCTGACCCTACTCAATAATTTATCTTCTCTATCCTAGAAAGATGGAAGGGTTCCATTTCTGAAACAGAAAAAGCAGAGACAGAAGTTTATTAAACACTAGAAGAAAGAGAGGAGACTGTTTGCTTTTCCCCTTAAATATGGCAGAGAATGCTGAAACTAAACAGTGTAAGGACAAACACTAGTTCTTCTTTGTAAGTCTCGGAAAAGTGGGAGGAAAAAAGCACCCAGAGTGGGCCTCTTATAAAGGGAGATGAAGTTCTTAGTGTGGCTCCTTGAACCAAGAGAAAAGAAGAAAAACACTGGCTATAGTATACTGAGCACTTCCTGTGGCCCGGGCCTTGGATGGATGTTATTTAAGCCTGCAGTCACCTTGGAAAGAAGTATTCCCATTACATGGCTTCCCTGGAGGCTCAGTTGGTTAAGAATCCACCTGCAATATGCAGGAGACCCAGATTTGATTCCTGGGTTGGAAAGATCCCTTGGAGAAGGAAATAGCAACCCACTTCAGTATTCTTGCCTGGAGAAACCCGTGTACATAGAAGCCTGGCAGACTACAGTTCATGGGGTCACAAAGAGAAGACATGACTCGGTGACTGAACCACCACCACCATTCCCATTACACAGTGAGGAGACGAAGGGTCAGAAAAGGGAGATCATTTGCTAGTAAGTAGTGAAGCCATGGCTTAAGCCAGGATGATGTAAACCTCAGATCTTTACTTAGTATGCTTTACTGCTTCCCACCCATAAAAGGACTACAGTCCCTAACACACTTTTGAGGTCTGTGACAAACCCAATATTCCTGCTCTAGGCATCTACAGATTGGGATAGCACCTCGACTTTGCAAATTTAATCATTCCTTTTTTTCCTCCTCCCCTGAACCAACCTTTGCCGAGTGCTTAGAAAGGGCTACTTAAATCCATAGCCCAAGAAAAATGTATCTTTGTGATTAATATGTGTTAAAATGAGGAGTGACATGGTAATAAAATGGGAAAGGTTTGGGGGCCTTTGGGGAAATCCATCTGACCGCGGGCTGTTGTTCCAATAATGAGGCTGCTATTTTGCGGTCGTGGAGGTAATGTTTTCTGATGCAGGTCGAATGATTAACAAGGTGAATATCTCTGCCTGGAGGAAGGAGGGGTGGAGAGGAAGTGCCAGCAGGAAAATGGCTCAGGACGGGAAACCACAGGCCTTTCCTTCTTCATTCTCTGGAGCTGTGAGAATTTTAATTAAGCCCAGAGGCCAGGAGAGGCTGGTTCTCTGCTCTCAGTCTCATTCAGTGCTGCAAGGTGGGGGGTTTTGAGGTGGGGGTGGGGGGGGAGAAGAAAGGGGACTGGAAGGACTCTAGAGGAGAGGAAAGGAAAAACAGAAGGATGCATTTTCCTAATCCATTTTCTCCATTGTCTAGAAATTTCAGTCAGGTAATTCCTCTTCTGTTTGCCTGGAGAGCTGGCTTGCTTGGAGTGTGGAGTGTTAGCTGATGGGGGTACTGCAGTGGCATGCAAGGGGGTGACTATGATTATATATGGCCAGAGGATCCAGGAGTACACAAATCCTGCCTTGGTCCAGCTATTCTTCTTCCTATGAGCTTCCTCAAAGAGACATAGCAAAAGTAACTCTATTATTAGCTGAGCTTTAATCTTAAACCTCAAAGTAAGGATGGCCTGGATCAGGTAGTAACTTTCTCTTCTTGAGACCAGAGGCAGGCCAAGGGGCAAGTAAAGTCTGAATGACATACTTTTCTCCCAAATTTAGATCCCTTCCATTATGGCACAATGGAAATGTACACCTGCTGATAACAGAGAGAGAGAGAGATGGAAAGATGGCATCCTCTTCCATTGTCCCCTTAAGCTGTTTCAGGCTAGATGAGGCTAAGGCCTGGCTACAATGCCAGAGGAAGGGAAAGCATTCTGAGATGTGGGGATGGCTGGACAGAGATCCCACAGGAAGTGTTATTAAGCCTGTGTATGTCTCTCTGAGAACACCACCCTTAGAATAAAAAGCCTAATTCATTTTCTAGACTCTGACCAACCACATAATCATGACACTTATGTCTGGGGATGGGGTGATGGGGTGGAGGTGGTGGTGAGGTTCATACCTTTCACCTCATTTCATCTTTGGGAGAGAGAGAGCAGCTGTGGAGACTCCCAAAAGATCAAATGGAAAAAAGCTATTGAAACTCCCTGTGTTCTTGGTCTTCTGCCCCAGTTTTGTCTTTCTGGATGAATGCTGTGGTCTCCATGATAACTCTATCTTTGCTGTCAGAATGATTTTCCTGAATCACCACTCTCGTTCACATCACTAAATGCTCAAAAATATTCCGTGGATATCACTGTCCTGAGCAGCCATGTGCAACCTGGCCTTCCTTCTGTTTTTGTAAATAAAGTTTTATTAGAACTGTTATTATCATCTATTTTCATTTTATCTACAGCTGCTTTCACGTTGCAGTGTCAGAGTTGGGTGCTTGTGACAGAGAGCTTATGGCCTACAAAACCTAAAATATTTACCATTTAGCCCTTTACTAAAGAAGTTCCCTGAATCCTGGTCTAGAGAAAGATGTCCAGATGTCTATACCTGGCAATTGAGGTCTTTGCTTGTATTTGTTGTTGTTCAGTTGTTTCGTCGTGTCCAACTATTTGTGATCCCATGGATTGCAGGAAGCCATGCTTGCCTGTTCTTCACTATCTCCCGGAGCTTGCTCAAACTCATGTCCATTAGGTCGGTGATGCCATCCAACCATCTTGTCCTCTGTCATTCCCTTTTCCTCCTGCCTTCAATCTTTTCCAGCTTCAGGGTTTTTCTAATGAGTCGGCTCTTCACATCAGAAAGGCAAAGTATTGGAGCTTCAGCTTCAGCATCAGCCCTTCCAATGAATATTCTGGACTGATTTCCTTTAGGATTGGCTGGTTGGATCTCCTTGCAGTCCAAGGGACTCTCACGAGTCTTCTCCAACACCACAGTTTGAAAGCATCAGCTCTTCAGCACTCAGTCTTCTTTATGGTCCAACTCTCATATTCGTACATGACTACTAGAAAAACCATAGCTTTGACTATCTGGACCTTTGTCAGCAAGGTGATGTCTCTGCTATTTAATACGCTGTCTAGGTTTGTCATAACTTGTCTTCCAAGAAGTAAACATCTTTAAATTTCATGGCTGCACACACAGTGATTTTGGAGCCCAAGAAAATAAAGTCTCTCAATGTTTCATTGTTTCCCCATCTGTTTGCCATGAAGCGATGGGACCAGATGCCATGATCTTAGTTTTCTGAATGTGGAATTTTAAGCCAGGTTTTTTAGTCTCCTCTTTCACTTTCATCAAGAGGCTCTTTAATTCCTCTTCACTTTCTGTGTAAATGTGGTGTCATCTACATATCTGAGGTTATTGTTATTTCTCTTGGCAATCTTGATTCCAGCTTGTGTTTCATACAGTCTGGCATTTCACATGATGTATTCTGCATATAAGTTAAATAAGCAGGGTGAAAATACACAGCTTTGACATACTCCTTTCCCAATTTTGAACCAGTCTGTTGTTCCATGTCCTTGTTCCTTGTTGCTTCTTGACCTGCATACAGGTTTCTCAGGGGGCAGGTAAGGTGGTCTGGTATTCTCATCTCTTTAAAAATTTTCCACAGTTTGGTGTGACCCACACAGTCAAAGGCTTTAGCGAAGTCAATAAAGCAGAAGTAGGTTTTCTTCTGGAATTCTCTTGCTGTTTTTTTGATCCAACAGATGTTGGGAATTTCATCTCTGGTTCCTTTGCCTTTTCTAAATCCAGCTTGTACATCTGGAAGTTCTCGGTTCACATACTGTTGAAGCCTAGCTTGAAGGATTTTGAATACAACCTTGCTAGCATGTGGAATGAGTACAACTGTGCAGGAGTTTGAACATTCTTTGGCATTGCCTTTCTTTGGGATTGGAATGAAAATTGACCTTTTCCAGTCCTGTGGCCACTGTTGAGTTTTCCAAATTTGCTAGCATGTTGAGTGCAGCATTTTAACAGCATCATTTTTAGGATTTAAAATAGCTCAGTTAGAATTCCATCACTTCCACTAGCTTTGTTCATAGTGATGCTTCCTAAGGCCCACTTGACTTCACTCTCTGGGATGTTTGGCTCTAGGTGAGTGATCACACAATTATGATTATCTGGATCATGAAGATATTTTTTGTACACTTCTTCTGTGTATTCTTGCCACCACCTCTTAATCTTCTGCTTCTATTAGGTCCATGCCATTTCTGTCCTTTATGGTGCCCATCTTTGCATGAAATATTCCCTTGGTATCTCTAATTTTCTTGACGAGATCGCTAGTCTTTCCCATTCTATTGTTTTCCTCTATTTCTTTGCATTGATCACTGAGGAAGGCTTTCTTATCTCATCTTGCTGTTCTTTGGAACTTGGCATTCAGGTGCGTATATCTTTCCTTTTCTCCTTTGCCTTTCACTTCTCTTCTTTTCACAGCTATTTGTAATGCCTCCTCAGACAACCATTTTGCCTTTTTGCATTTCTTTTTCTTGAGAATGGTGTGATCACCATCTCTTGGACAGTGTTATGAACCTCTGTCCATAGTTCTTCAGGCACTCCATCTATCAAATCTAATCCCTTGAATCTATTTGTCACTTCCACTGTGAGAGTTGCACGGTGAAAAAAACTGAGCGCTGAGGAATTGATGCTTTTGAACTGTGGTGTAGGAGAAGACTCTTGAGAGTCCCTTGGACTGCAAGGAGATCCAATCAATCCATCCGAAAGGAGATCAATCCTGGGTGTTCATTGGAAGGTCTGATGTTGAAGCTGAAACTCCAATACTTTGGCCACCTCATGCGAAGAGTTGACTCATTGGAAAAGACCCTAATGCTTGGTAGGATTGGGGGCAGGAGGAGAAGGGGACGACAGAGGATGAGATGGTTGGATGGCATCACCGACTCGATGGACATGGGTTTGGGTAGACTCCAGGAGTTGGTGATGGACAGAGAAGCCTGGTGTGCTGAAATTCATGGGGTCGCAAAGAGTCAGACACGACTGAGCGACTGAACTGAACTGTATAATTGTAAAGGATTTGATTCAGGTCATACCTGAATGGTCTAGTGATTTTTCTTACTTTCCTCAATTTAACTCTGAATTTGGCAATAAGGAGTTCATGATCTGAGCCACAGTCAACTCCCGGTCTTGTTTTTGGTGACTGTATAGAGCTTCTCCATCATTGACTGCAAAGAATATAATCAGTCTGATTTCGATATTGACCATCTGGTGATGTCCATGTGTAGAGTCGTCTCTTGTGTTGTTGGAAGAGTGTTTGCTATGACCAGTGTGTTCTCTTGGCAAAGCTCTGTTAGCTTTTGCCCTGCTTCATTTTGTATACTCTAATGCCAAACTTGCCTGTTACTCCAAATATCTCTTGACTTCCTACTTTTTGCGTTGCAGTCCCCTATGATGAAAAGAACATCAGTTTGTGTTTTTTTTCTCTGTTCAGTTCAGTCGCTCAGTTGTGTCTGACTCTTTGCGACCTCAAGAACCACAGCACACCAGGCCTCCCTGTCCATCACCCACTCCCGGAGTTTACCCAAACTCATGTCCATCGAGTCAGTGATGCCATCCAACCATCTCATCCTCTGTCGTCCCCTTCTCCTCCCACCCTCAATCTTTCCCAGCATCAGGATCTTTTCCAATGAGTCAACTCTTTGCATCAGGTGGCCAAAGTATTGGAGTTTCAGCTTCAACATCAGACCTTCCAATGAACACCCAGGACTGATCTCCTTTAGGATGGATTGATTGGATCTCCTTGCAGTCCAAGGGGCTCTCAAGAGTCTTCTCCAACACCACAGTTCAAAAGCATCAATTCTTCAGTGCTCAGCTTTCTTTATACTCCAACTCTCACATCCATACATGACTACTGAAAAAACCATAGCCTTGACTAGATGGACCTTTGTTGACAAAGGAATGTCTCTGCTTTTTAATATTCTGTCTAGGTTGGTCATAACTTTCCTTCCAAGGAGTAAGCTTATTTTAATTTCATGGCAGCAATCACCATCTGAAGTGATTTTGGAGCCTCAAAAAATAAAGTCAGCCCCTGTTTCCACTATTTCCCCATCTATTTGCCATGAAGGATGAGACTAGATGCCATGATCTTAGTTTTCTGAATGTTGAGCTTTAAGCCAACTTAAAGAGTGTCCTCTTTCACTTTCATCAAAAGGCCCTTTAGTTCTTCTTCACTGTCTGCCATAACGGTGGAGTCATCTGCATATCTGAGGTTATGATATTTCTCCTGGCAATTGTGATTCCAGCTTGTGTTTCTTCCAGCCCAGCGTGTCTCATGATGTACTCTGCATATAAGTTAAATAAGCAGGGTGACAATATACAGCCTTGACGTACTCCTTTTCCTGTTTGGAACAAGTCTGTTGTTCCATGTCCAGTTCTAACTGTTGCTTCCTGATCTGCATACAGGTTTCTCAAGAGGCAGGTCAGGTGGTCTGGTATTCCCATCTCTTTCAGAATTTTCCACAGTTTATTGTGATCCACACAGTCAAAGGCTTTGGCATAGTTAATAAAGCAGAAATAGATGTTTTTCTCGAACTCTCTTGCTTTTTCAATGATCCAGCGGATGTTGGCAGTTTGATCTCTGGTTCCTCTGCCTTTTCTAAAACCAGCTCGAACATTTTGAATTTCACGGTTCATGTATTGCTGAAGCCTGGCTTGGAGAATTTTGAGCATTACTTTACTAGTGTGTGAGATGAGTGCAATTGTGTGGTATTTTGAGCATTCTTTGGCATTGCCTTTCTTTGGGATTGGAATGAAAACTGACTTTTTCCAGTCCTGTGGCCACTGCTGCGTTTTCCAAATTTGCTGGCATATTGAGTGCAGCACTTTCACATCATCATCTTTCAGGATTCGAAATAGCTCAACTGGAATTCCCTCACCTCTATTAGCTTTGTTCGTAGTGATGCTTCCTAAGGCCCACTTGACTTCACATTCCCGGATGTCTGGCTCTGGGTGAGTGATCACACCATCATGATTATCTGGGTCGTGAAAATCTTTTTTGTACAGTTCTTCTGTGTATTCTTGCCACCTCTTCTTAATATCTTAAGACATATGCTTATAACTGACACTAAATCAAGAAACAGAACATTAATTGCCATTGCCCCAGAAGCCCTCCTCATTCTCTTTTCTGTACTGATTTCTAACAGTTATAGGTCTGGTTTAGCTGTTTTTGATCTTTCATTTGTCTGACTTTGTTGTGGATGTTGTTCAGTCACTCAGTTGTGTCCTACTGTTTGCGAGCCCAAGGACTGCAGCACAGCAGACTTCACTGTCCTTTGCTATCTCTCAGAGTTTACTGAGACTCATGTCCATTGAGCCAATGATGCCATCCAACCATCTCAGCTCTGCCACCCTCTTCTCCTCCTGCCTTCACTCTTTGCCATCAGGGTCTTTTCCAATGAGTCAGCTACTTTCCCTCAACTTACATTTGTGAAATTCAAACATGTCATTGCATGCAGTGATAGTTTGTTTATTCTCATTGCTTATTTCCATTTTGCATGTTTTACATGATTTATTAACTCTACTGTTGATAGACATTTGGGGTTTCTACTTTGCAGCTATTATGAATAGTGTTGCTATGAACACCATGTTACATGTGTTTTTTGGTTAACACATGCATGCATTTCTGTTGAGTTAATGCCTAAGTATGTAATTGAGTCATAGGTTACAGGCTACCTAATCATCCCCAGGTATTTATATTAATATATAGGCCTATCAGGGCTAATTGAGAATTCCAACTGATGCTAAGGCTCCTTGTCAGCACTTGGATTTTTATTGATGGTGTTTGTTGTCGTTCTTTTTTCTTTGGAGAAATTCTGGTGAGTATATGGGGAAACCTCATTGTGATTTAAATTTCTGTTTCCTTAATGACTAAAAGGTAGGGCACCGTTCCATAAATTTATCTTTTGTGATGTGCTTAAGTCTCTTTTTTTCTGTGGGATTATCTGTTCTTTTGTAGAAGTTCTTTATATGTTCCAAGTGTGACTATTTTGTCAGGTTTATGTCTTGTGAAATTTGTCTCTGACTCTCTGGATTGCCTTTCTTCTTAAGAATTTTGTTTGATGAACAGAGGTTTCTAAACCTAATACATTACAATTCATCTTTTTTCCTCATGGCACTTTATGAATCGTGTTTAATAATTTTTGCCATTTTCAAAATTACAAAGATGTTTTTATAAATTTTCTTCTCTTATCTTATTATAGATTTTAAATCTCCCTGGCAGTGATTGTGTATGTATGTGTACAGTAGGTATCAGTAAGGATCAAGATTTATTTTTCTTCATATGGATATCCAGTGGATCTACTTTTTTTTTAAATTAAAATATTCTTTACCCACTAAACTGCAGTGTCACTATTGCCGTGTATTAGTTTGCTATTTTCTTGCATAAAAACTGCAAGGATATCACTATTTATAAATATATATATATATAACAAGAGTATGTTATTTATGATAGTATCAAAAGCCATCAAATTTCTAGAAATAAATGTAACAAAAGAATGCATAACCCTACATACTAAAAACAAGAGATAAAATAAAAACAAAATTATAGTATATGTGTACATATGTGTGTGTGTGTATGTGTATTCAGCAGCATTATAATAGCTCTTGAAATACGGTAGCGTATGTCTGCAGCTTTGTTTTTCTTCTTTAAGGTTTCGTTGGCTGTTGTTGGCACTTTAAATTCCCATAATAATTTTATAAATATTTTATAAATATCAATTGGCACTATAAAATATGAGATTTTGAATTTGTATATCAAAATGGGGAGAACTGATAGATTTGCATTATGCTAATGTGTCTAATCTGTCTAATCTTTACTTAGATCCTCTTCAGTTTTTCTTAATAATTTTCTGTAGTTTTTAGTGTAGAGGTTGATGTATATTTTATAAAATTTATTCCTAGGAATTTGGTGGTTTTTAATGATATTACAAGTGATAAATACTTTAAAAAATTTTATTTTTGTAAGTTCCTATGTTGCAAATAAATGAAAATCCAACTGATTTTTATAGATTGACATGGTATCTAGTGATCTCACTTGATTTACTTAATTGAAATAGTTCATCTGTAGATTCTGAAAAATTTTGCACATGTATTTTTGCTATTATTCTGCTTTTTCTTATTTTATTACAATAGCTAAGACCAAAACAACATTGTATAAATGAGGTCAAAGTGTGCAACCAGTTTCTCCCCAGTGTGGGGCATCTGTTTCTCAAACCAACATGACTTATTTTATTGATTTGGTCTCTAGAAACCACCTTAGTGAAAGGAATCAGTGGGTTGGTGATTGTGTTCAAGGGTTCCTTGTGACTAGGCAGAATTATTTGTTGCTTCCTCTTCCCTTACTCTATTTTACAACTATTCTTCAAATATAGATGAATGACCAAAATCTACTTTTTAGATTTTCTGGGTTAAGTAAGTGTAAAACTCTTTTGTTGGTGTGCACAACAAAGTTATAACAATAACTGTTACCTAATGAATATTTTTTAAGTGTTGATGGCTTTGTTTGCATTAGTTATTTGATGATACCGACAATCCTATAGTCATCAGTGCTTCTTTTGTACAAATAAGTAGACTGCAGAATAGAAGTGAAAAATTCGGCCCAAGTCACCTACGTGGAAGTAGTGGAGCTGGCAGTTTGATTGCAGAGCCCTTAACCATCGTGCAGCTGATTTTCTCATAACAAGTTGAAATTTGCCTCCTTAAAATTCCTTTGTAGCTGTGCAGAACAAATGCCTTTTCTTTCCTATGAATCCCTTTCAGTTGCTTGAAGATATCTTCTGTCAGCCTTCTCAGTGTTCCCTAGATTCAGTGTTCCTAGTTTCTGTCATTCCTTGCATGACAGCATCTAAAAATCTCCTTTGCTTTTCCAGTTAGCAATTTTCTTCTCAAAACTCCTCTTCAAACATGGTGTTCAGAGGGGGCATCCCTTGCTGCATTTGAATGATCTGAGCTGTGCAGAGGGCAGAACTTTACCCTTCTTCATCCTGGACCCTATACCCCTTCTAGTGCATCTAGAGATGGAAACAACCTGGTATAGATTTTGAAGTTCAAAGATCCCATTCCAGTCTTGGCAAAGCCGTTTAGTAGCTGTGTGATGTTGAGCAAGTCACTGTATCTCCCCCCCAGGCCTCAGTTTTCTTGTCTATAAAATATGGGACCATGACTGCTACCCTGGTTACTCCCCCTCCCAGAGAAGGGTGGGAAATTCATTTGAAATAATGGATAGGAATGTTGTTTGCAAATTGGGAAGCTCTCTCTCAGTGTCAGTTATTTTTAGCAGACACATCATGCTGTTGACACATATTGAGTGAGTATTTGTACAGAATGGAGCAGAATTCAGCCACAAAGAAAGAGAACAAAAGGGAGTGTAATGGCATTCAGCCAACAGAAGGAAATGCTAGTTGGGCTACTTAGGGAGAGAAGCAATGGGGAGTGGGGGTTAGCCCCAGCAAAGGAGGACAGATACAGACCTGCATGTTGAGCTGAGAATTTGGAGAACCTGTCTTGGTCCACAAGGTCAGTGGGGACCAGGAAATCATTATCAGCTCTGGTGACCTGAGATGCTGAATGGTGTTTTTCCTTCTAGCGAAATGGTGAGGCAGAGCTATTCTCTGCCTCCCTCACCCCACCCTCCCACCCCATCCCACAAGGCTAATTATTATAAAAATTCTCTGTCACTGCTTTGCAACGGTCCACAGCCTAACTAATTTAAAAATGCAAATGAATGCTAAATTACAGTCAGCTTTTGGAACTTGTTTTCTGCCTGTGCACCTACTGATGGTAGGTGTCATTTCCAGAGCTGTAAATCAATCTTGGGCGCCCTGGGTGATTTGATAATGGCCAGTGGCATCGCTGCTGATGTCACAAGATGCTCAGGTGATGGTAGGTTTCCGCAGCATCGTGGACCATCAATCTTAGGCTGTCTCTGTCTCTGCAGTGGCATACTGCAGCGCCACGTTATTCCTCCTGAAAACCAAGGGGCCCTCCTCCTGCCATCTGTCAGGCCTCTGATAGGCCAAGCGATGAGCCTGATTCTGGTGGTTGGACACTTCTGCCTTAACCATTATCCTTCCTAGCTGTGAGCTTTGGGTCTGAAAGCCTGTTTGATGATTACAATGATAATGAGAAATGAAGTCCTGCCTCTGAGCTAATGTTGAGACTAGTGTGTCTCATAGTGTATTCCTAAGACCTGGGGTGCTTTAAAATGCAGATTCCTGGGGTCCAGCTCCTATCTACAGAATTGGAATCTCTACAGATGGACCCCAGAAATGTATTTTTTTCATTATTTAGATCATCTTTATTTGACTTAGTTGTATGGGGCTTAATTACAAAGGGAATCCATATTTCAAATGTAAATACATGCTGAAATGAATTTTAAGAAATGTACTACAGTGAAAATTCTTCAGATTAAGAGCTAATTGTTCAGTTTTAATGGTTGATTTTTAATAGTGTTTTGTATTTTTCATATTCTTTTCCATAATGCTTTATTACAGGAAATCGAATATAGTTCCGTGTGCTCTACAGTAGGACTCAATTGTTTACTCATCGTATATATACTAGTTTCCATTTGCTAATCCCAGACTCTCAGTCCTCCCCTCCTCTGCCTCCCCACCTTAGCAACCACAAGTCTGCTCTCCATACCTGTGAGTCTGTTTCTGTTTTGTAGATAGGTTCATTTTTGTCATATTTTAGAGTACACATAAAAGTGTTATATAGTGAGAAATGTAAATTTTTAAAACAGCCTTCCCAGATGATCCTTATGCATGTGAAATTTTGAGAACTACTGTCTTATATTGTAAAATTATGGCATATTGGGGCTGAAAGAGCCCCCCCCCCCCCCCCCCCGCCACCGCCACAGGCCTGCAGTGGTTTTCAAACTTGACTGTTGCACATTAGAATTCTTTGATGATATCTTAAAACTCCCAGTGCTGGAGGGCTTACCCCACACAAATGTCAGAATCTCTAGGGTTGGGGTCAGGCTATCAGTGTTGTTTCTTAAAGCTCCCCAGGCAACTCCAATATAGACCAAGGGTATGGACAGAGGTTCGTGACATTGTACAGGAGACAGGGATCAAGAAAATCCCCATGGAAAAGAAATGCAAAAAAGCAAAATGGCTGTCTGAGGAGGCCTTACAGATAGCTGGGAAGAGAAGAGAAGCGAAAAGCAAAGGAGAAAAGGAAAGATATTCTCATCTGAATGCAGAGTTCCAAAGAATAGCAAAGAGAGATAAGAAAGCCTTCCTCAGCGATCAGTGCAAACAAATAGAGGAAAACAACAGATTGGGAAAGACTAGAGACCTCTTCAAGAAAATTAGAGATACCAAGGGAACATTTCACACAAAGATAGGCTCGATAAAGGGCAGAAATGGTATGGAGCTAACAGAAGCAGAAGATATTAAGAAGAAGTGGCAAGAATACACAGAAGAACTGTACAAAAAAGATCTTCACGACCCAGATAATCACGATGGTGTGATCACTCACCTAGAGCCAGACATCCTGGAATGTGAAGTCAAGTGGGCCTTAGAAAGCATCACTACAAACAAAGCTAGTGGAGGTGATGGAATTCCAGTTGAGCTATTTCAAATCCTCAAAGGTGATGCTGTGAAAGTGCTGCACTCAATATGCCAGCAAATTTGGAAAACTCAGCAGTGGCCACAGGACTGGAAGAGGTCAGTCTTCGTTCCAATCCCAAAGAAAGGCAATGCCAAAGAATGCTCAAACTACCGCACAATTGCACTCATCTCACATGCTAGTAAAGTAATGCTCAAAATTCTCCAAGCCAGGCTTCAGCAATACGTGAACCGTGAACTTCCAGATGTTCAAGCTGGTTTTAGAAAAGGCAGAGGAACCAGAGATCAAATTGCCAATATCCGCCGGATCATCGAAAAAGCAAGAGAGTTCCAGAAAAACATCTATTTCTGCTTTATTGACTATGCCAAAGCCTTTGACTGTGTGGATCACAATAAACTGTGGAAAATTCTGAAAGAGATGGGAATACCAGACCATCTGACCTGTCTCTTGAGAAATCTGTATGCAGGTCAGGAAGCAACAGTTAGAACTGGACATGGAACAACAGACTGGTTCCAAATAGGAAAAGGAGTACGACAAGGCTGTATATTGTCACCCAGCTTATTTAACTTATATGCAGAGTACATCATGAGAAACGCTGGGCTGGAAGAAACACAAGCTGGAATCAAGATTGCCGGGAGAAATATCAATAACCTCAGATATGCGGATGACACCACCCTTATGGCAGAAAGTGAAGAAGAACTAAAGAGCCTCTTGATGAAGGTGAAGGAGGAGAGTGAAAAAGTTGGCTTAAAGCTCAACATTCAGAAAACTAAGATCATGGCATCTGGTCCCATCACTCCATGGGAAATAGATGGGGAAACAGTGGAAACAGTGTCAGACTTTACTTTTTTGGGCTCCAGAATCACTGCTGATGGTGACTGCAGCCATGAAATTAAAAGACGCTTACTACTTGGAAGGAAGGTTATGGCCAACCTAGATAGCATGTTTAAAAGCAGAGACATTACTTTGCCAACAAAAGTCCATCTAGTCAAGACTGTGGTTTTTCCAGTGGTAGTGTATGGATGTGAGAGTTGGACGGTGAAGAAAGCTGAGCGCCGCAGAATTGATGCTTTTGAACTGTGGTGTTGGAGAAGACTCTTGAGAGTTTCTTGGACTGCAAGGAGATCCAATCAATCCATCCTAAAAGAGATCAATCCTGGGTGTTCATTGGAAGGTCTGATGTTGAAGCTGAAGCTCCAATACTTTGGGCACCTCATGCGAAGGGTTGACTCATTGGAAAAGACCCTAATGCTGGGTAGGATTGGGGGTGGGAGGAGAAGGGGACGACAGAGGATGAGATGGTTGGGTGGCATCACTGACTCGATGAACATGGTTTTGGGTAGACTCCGGGAGTTGGTGATGGACAGAGAGGCCTGGCGTGCTGCAATTCATGGGGTCGCAGAGAGTCGGACACGACTGAGCGACTGAACTGAACTGAACTGAAGAACCGTTGCTTGATCCAACCCATTGGTTTTACAGTTGGGAACCCCGTGGCTGCCCACAGAGGTGCTACTGCAGAGAGACAGTAAGGACCCACCCAAGACATTCAGCGGCCCACGTAGGATAGGAACTCAGATTTCTTGTCTCCTCATTGGTGCTGCTTCTACCCTAAATTCTTGCAGTTGAACCAATGACAACCCTGATTCCCTGTGTTCTGTTTTATCCTACACAAAGCAAAATTACACCTAAGAGTTTGAGGTCCTTATAATCCAGAGAATTTCTATTCTCACAAGTTGATCCTCTGACTCGAGCCAGAGTGGTCCTTGATTCCAGCTATGGCCTAAAACTTCCACCCCAAGTGCCCTGGGGAACAGGGCAACTGTTCCTCGGTCAACTGGAGAAGGCTTGCTGGGGAAACAAGCTTCCTGTTCTGGCAAACTCAAGCTCTGCAAGCTTGAATTTGGGGAGCCTAAAGAAGATCACCTGGGCAGGGTCACAGGCTAGGATGCACATAGGGCGGTGAAGAGGCACCCTCTGCCTGGAATCACAGGGTTGTGTATCATAACCGGACTTGTAGGGTCAGTCTAAAGCTGAGATTTGAGTCAGCATGTGGTCTGGATTAGGGTTTAATGAGTACAACACATAGGGCCAACTTCAAGAGTAAGTTCAAGGCCATCCAGTTATTCATTTCTTTTACATGCTTATGCTGAGTGTGTACTTTGTTCCATGTAGGCTAGAGGTGGTCCAGATAAATGGAGTAAAAGTCAGTTTGCAATGGTGGTTAAATATGTGAACTGTGGACAGACAACCTGGAACTGCATTGAGACTCTACAATGTGAGAATCTGTTCATGTCATTTTTCTAAGTTATGTTTTCTCACCCATTCCATGAAGGATGACAACAGCTCTTTCAAAGGATGGTCACGAGCATCAAATGAGTTTGTAAAAAATGCTTAGCTTACTGCCAGATATATCATAGATATCTAAGTGATATTGTTAGTTACATGCAAACCAGCTGGAAAAAAAAAAATCTTTGTTTCTAAGTATGGGCTTTGGACACTGAGAAAACCCCCAGCACATCTCCGGGGACAACTGGGGGATGAAGGGAGATTTCCTGCCAGCTGCGTCATTCGCCCAAGAGACTCAGCTGGCACCTCTCTTGTCCCTTTAGACAGCTTGCCGCTGGCTGGGATAGTGGCAGTGGGCCAGTCACTGAGTTTAAATAGAATTTTCTTTGCAAATTGACACAGCAATGAAATTACCAAACTGCTGTGTTTATCTTTCCAAATAAAAGACAGATTTTAAGTACATTATGCCAACGTAATTGAAAATCAGAAGCAAATGAGGAGGGTGTGCTGTAACTTCTATGCTCATGTGAGATTCCACTCTCTGGATCCCATTAGGTATAGGGGGGTGTTGCGGGATATAAGAGAAGATGGTATGCTTGCAATACCCTTGTGCTTATAACTGTTAAGATGATTAAGATGAGCTGGATTCTTAGAGTGATGGCAGCTCACCATTTGGGAAACCTGAAGGCCCAGGATCTCTCTAGAGATGCAAGTATAGCAACTTGAATTTGAGTTAAAATTCTGCTATCCCCATGAGAGAGTCCCCTTAATCCTTCTTCAGAAATGCTGGCTGGGTCATCAGACCCTTGTGCTGCCTGCTGCAGGTGGCTATGTGTAACCGGAGATTTACTGCTCAAGCTCTCTGATGCAAGCTCACCTGCTTGGGATCTATGTGCTACCTCCTGCTGTCTATGTGTCGGGAATTGCAATGTCTCCACATGGGGCTGGAGGAAAAGTACAGAGCTGGGAACCTTCATGAGAAATTTCGGGACTGGCTGACCACCTGGCTTCATTTTTGGGGGGTCCTTTTCCTTGTCCTGTCTTAGTGGTTGGTACCTGACAGGGATCGTGAGGGAGGTGGACGTGGTCTAACCTCTCTTATAACCCCATCACCCCAACTCCTGTCATGTCAAATCAAAATAATATTTTTTAAACTTTTTATTTTGTACTGGAGTATAGCCGATTAACAATGTTGTGATAGTTTCAGGTGGACAGCAAAGGGACTCAGCCATATATATACATGTATCCATTCTTCTCCAAGCTCCCCTCCCATCCAGGCTGCCCCATAACACTGAGCAGAGTTCCCTGTGCTATACACTAAGTCCTTGTTGGTTATCCATTTTAAATCAAAATATTTTAGATGTGAACAGTTACAAATATTTCCTTAACCTTAAAAAATGTGAAAGAAATCAGATTCTTTTGTTTCACTTAAAAATATATTAGTTGTGCACCATCTAGGTAAAATGAATGTAATTTAAGATGTGTTGGGCAGATTTCTACCCTAAACCTCTCCTTTGTTGAGTCTCCTCCACTCAGCCTGTTCATCCTTCTTGGCCTATACAGCAGCATATTGTGGCTTAACCACTATGCGTGGGGATGCATTGCTGTCTGGAGATGCTGATTGTCCTCACATCTAGGCAGAAAATAAACAAAAAAATGAGTATCTGTGCCAGCAATTTGGTAACAGCATGCTGTCTGAAGAGAATGAGTAATCGAATTTTGCTTAAAGAATATTGGCAACTGAGTATTATTTGCTGCTGCTGCTAAGTCGCTTCAGTCGTGTCCAACTCTGTACCACCCTATAGTCGGCAGCCCACCATGCTCCCTGGTCCCTGGGATTCTCCAGGCAAGAACACTGGAGTGGGTTGCCATTTCCTTCTCCAATGCAGAAAAGTGAAAAGTGAAAGTGAAGTCTCCCAGTCGTGTCCAACTCTTAGTGACCCCATGGACTGCAGCCTACCTCTGTCCATGGGATGTTCCAGGCAAAAGTACTGGAGTGGGGTGCCATTGCCTTCTCCGGAGTATTATTTGCAGAATATTGATAGTCAAGTGATGTTACAGTCTTTTGTGATAGAGTTGTTTATGGAGCTCTCATCTTTGCTCTTTCAGTGTGGATCTCTGATTTGAGTGAAGTATTAGTCTGACATTATTGATGGGCAGGCAGAAGTTGCTGACTTAGGGTACAGTTGGACTTCTCTGTCATCTCTACCTTTAGTTGAAATTTTCCCTAATGTCCTTGTTTAACAAGGACCTTGGGGTGACCTAAAGAATCAAGCATGACCGTTGTGTTCGACTCTTTGCGATCCTATAGACTGTAGCCCACCAAACTCCTCTGTCCATGGGGATTCTCCCTGGCAAGGATACTAGAGTGGGTTGCCATGCCCTCCTCCAGGGGATCTTCCCGACCCAGGGGTCATTATGATTAAACCTTGAAGTTATAGTTGTGATATATCTACTGACTTGCTATGTGACCTTGACCAGGTCATCTAACCTTTCCAGACCTCGGTTTATTAATCTGAAAAATTGAGACAATAACAGTTGTCCAACATATGTATACCTATGGCTGATTCATGTTGATATTTAGCAGAAACCAACACAATTCTGCAAAGCAATTATCCTTCAATTAAAAAATAAATAAATTAAAAATAAAAAAAACCTATCCAACAATAATGTTACAGAGCCTTGTGAGGATGGAAAAAGCATATGGGAGTGCTTTGAAGAATAGGACATACTATGTGAAAATGATACATTAATGATGTCATAATTTGCCTTTTTCTAGACATTATCTTGCCTGGCAGTCTTAACTGAGTTATGTTTTTTAAGAGTGGAGACTCAAGGGCTAGACTGCGTGGTTAGGATCCTGGCTCTGCCTCTTGCTGGATATAAGATCTTTGGCAAGTTATTAAAATTATTGAGTCTCAGTTTCCTTGTCTGTGTAGTGGGGATGATGGGGTAATATTGATTTCAGAGGGTCATTATGAGAATTACAGACATAATACATGTGAAGTAATTTTCATGGGGCCTTGCACAGAGTATGCTCTCCACAAAGTTTTGTTCCTTGTACCATTACTATTGGTCTCAGCCAGTGGTCGCACAGAGTCGGACACGACTGAAGCGACTTAGCAGCAGCAGCAGTAATTAGGTCTCCTGCAGTGGATTGTGACACTAGCCATCTGTGTTGTTGGGATATGTTCCAGACACCTCTTGGAGGGATGTTAGCCCATCTCTGAACCCAAGGCAGCAGAGAATGCCCGTGTACATCCCTCAAGAGAGGTCTAAGCATAGCGACCAAAGTTTGTCAGTTCGGCGACACCAAATGTTTTCTTTTATGTGGAAGCTCATAATATTCCATCATAAATGTTTCATAATTGCCTCATGAATTATTCACCTGCAACTTAATAACCTTAAATTTTATGAGATTATGGTTTTATGAGAGAAAAACATTATCAGCCTGGGACCCAGCTGTGAAGAGAAAGTGCTGACCTTAACAATTTATTTTCAGTATGCTGTAGACCATTTTTTTGTAACTATGAAATACAGAATATTAATAAAAGAGCAAATAAAAAACTAAAAGAAGAGGAAAAAAATCCTTACGTGGCTCTTTCTAAAAAATTTAATCTCAAAGCTGTGTTTGCAGTATCTTTCCCTACTGCCAAGAAGCTGATCCACCTTCATTATAGTTGGTATCATTTTCTTTGGTGACACCAAAAAATTTTTCTTTCTTTTCTTTCCTTATCTAGCCTTTGGCCTTCCTATACATTCATCTATTTCTCAACTATTTTTTTAAGTCTGTATTCATTAGTAATTTTTGAATTAATATCATGGTGTCTCTCTCCTAGATTATCAGAATGTTAGTTTTGTAAGGTTGTCAGAGTTGTTTAAGCAGAGTATGGTAATACAGTGGAAAGAGCAGTGGTTGGAAGATGGAGTGTCAGTTTAGACTATAACTTAATTGATGCACAATGTTAGCAATTCAGTTAAATTTTCTCAGGCTCAGTTTCCTTATAAATAAGATGGGAAATATAGAAAAGGTCAAGGAAGATAGTACTGGGTTGGCTGAAAAGTTCCTTTGGGTTTTTCCATAATATGTCATGAAAAACCCAAATAATTTTGGGGCAACCCAACAGATGAGCTAGCCTTTTAAAGAAGAAAGCACTACCAGGGCATGCAAGGAACTAGTCCAACAACACAAGTGAGGGAAGGCTGAGGTGTTGAAATCACTGAATACAGTGGAAGGATGAATAGGAAGATAGAAAAAGAAAGCTAGTGGATATCAAGTAGGCAAAGAACCCAACTTCTTTATTCAAGTTTGAATTTTCACTAGGAGCTAAAGTCAGGAACAAGGCAAGGGTGCCCACTCTCATCACTACTATTCAACATAGTTTTGGAAGTTTTGGCCACAGCTATCAGAGCAGAAAAAGAAATAAAAGGAATCCAGATAGGAGAAGAAGAAGTAAAACTCTCACTGTTTGCAGATGACATGATCCTCTACATAGAAAACTCTAAAGACTCTACCAGAAAATTACTAGAGCTAATCAATGAATATAGTCGAGTTGCAGGATATAAAATTAACACACAGAAATTGCTTGCATTCCTATACACTAACAACGAGAAAACAAAGAAATTAAGGAAACAATACCATTTACGAAAAGAATAAAATACTTAGGAATATATCTACCTAAAGAAACAAAAGACCTATATATAGAAAACTATAAAACACTGATGAAAGAAATCAAGCAGAAAAGAATAAAGCAAGATGATTCTATCCTCTAATATCAGCTAGAGGTACAACTGTTACTAAAACCCTTTTATTGCAAGTCACAGGGTATGTATACATACATCTTAGAATCAAAGAACTGTGGAAAGACAACAGAAATAGTGAAAGGTTTATTCCAATGCCCCCCTTTACAGATGAGAAAACTGAGGCTTAGTGAGGAGGTAAATTTGATCATGGTTCTGTGGTGAGTTAGAAGCAGATGCTAGGACCAAAAGCTGAGTTGTTTACTGATTCACATTGTTCCCAAGTAGATACCTATAAAATATTGTAAAACAGTTAACCTCTAATTAAAAAAACAGCCAGGTTCTTTGATTTCTAATACTGTACTTGACCGTCCCAGAAAGGGCCATGGATTCATTATAAGTGGGGGCCTCTGGAATGGAGGGCAGGAGTTACTAATAAAAATGGGGCAGGTTTTGGGCAGGGTAAGGGCTGAAGAAGAAGAGCTAAGAAATGCTATTCTGCTGCAGGTGAAATGAGCCCCACCTACAAGCCAAGCTTAGCCATCAGTGGGGCATGTTTTTGGACTGGCTAGACCTGAGTCATCCAATTAAAACAGGAGCAGGTGCTCCAGAGGCCGCACCGCCTCTCCTTCCCACAGTTTGCGCTGAGTTCTAATAACATTTTATTAAAATTCTCTGGATCCTGATTAATTTTCCTGGCTGCTTTCTTTCTTATTGCTCTCCTGGCCACAAGATGAGAACAGTCAGTGCTCTAACGAATGCAGTGAGCACTTGGGCTCAACTCACTGGGTCTAAATGGCTCTCTGTCCTCTGCCTAATGAAGCTTTGGGGATTTCTCCCCTGCCTGCACTTTGGGTGGATAATGGGAGATGGCAGCCGTTTGTGTCTGAGAAGACAGGCAATACCAGGAACTTCTCTTCTGGGGCATCATCTGTAAAAAGACCATTCATTTGGTTACTGGAGGGTCTGTCAGCTGAGAGAGGAAACAAAGTCATGTTGGCTCAGTGCAGGCTATATGCTAAGCATTTTTACGTGACCCTTCTCTAGGTTTCTAGAGCATCCTGTTCATTCTAGCACAGAGTTGGCAAGATCTGTTTTCCACAAATCACTGGGAGCAACTTGAAAGAGACATTCTATCTTTCTCAAAGTCGCATTCTCAGACTCACCATAATGGCCAACCAACTCATAGCAAGTTCTCAATAAATAGGTATTAAATTGATGAATGACTGCTGACTGATAAATGTAGGCTTTCTTATCCATTGCTCACCACCACCCTCACTCCCTTTCCTACTTCCATTTTACAGATGACTAAGGCAAGGCTCAGAGGGATTTGCCAGTGGTCACTCATATAATGATACATACAAGTCTGTGTAATGTGAAAAAGGATATGACCTTTCTACTCATTAAACATGCTGTCTATTTCTAGGGAGAGTATACTATCTCTGGGACCTGCTGAATTTCAGTCTAGATCCCAGTGAAGTGTTGCCTTTGGAAGACATCTATTTTGAACTTAGCCTTCATAGAAGACAAATTGCTAAAGTTATCGAGATTGTTCGACTTGATCATAATACTGAAAGTGTTATTATGGGCTGAGAGATGACAATGACAAAATGACAAAGCTGAGTATGGTGGCATAAACACTAGAGTCTAAGGAACAGTGGGTGTTAAAGGGAAGATAATTCAGGACCTTCTGTGTACAGCATGATAGTTCCCTCTAGCCCTGTCAACATATACTTGAAAGTATGGACCAAAATTTTTTGATTCTCAGTGGTTATGATTGTTGCATTTGGATGTCAGTTCAGTTCAGTCACTCAGTTGTGTCCAACTCTTTGCGACCCCATGGACTGCCGCACGCCAGGTTTCCTTGTCCATCACCAACTCCTGGAGCGTGCTGAAACTCATGTCCATCAAGTTGATGATGCCATCCAACCATCTCATCTTCTGTCATTCCCTTCTCCTCCTGCCTTCAATATTTCCCAGCATCAGGGTCTTTTCCAATGAGTCAGTTCTTTGCATCAGGTGGCCAAAGTATTGGAGTTTCAGCATCAGTCCTTCCAATGAATAATCAGGACTGATTTCCTTTAGGATTTACTGGTTGGATCTTTCAATCCAAGGGACTCTCAAGAGTCTTCTCCAACACCACAGTTCAAAAGCATTAATTCTTCGGTGCTCAGCTTTCTTTATAGTCTAACTCTTACATCCATACATGACTACTGGAAAAACAATAGCTTTGACTAGACGGACCTTTGTTGACAAAGTAATGTCTCTGCTTTTTAATATGCTGTCTAGTTTGATCATAGCTTTTCTTCCAAGGAGCAAGTGTCTTCTAATTTCATGGCTACAGTCACCTTCTGCAGTGATTTTGGAGCCGCAAAAACTAAAATCTCTCACTGTTTCCATTGTTTCCCCATCTATTTGCCATGAAGTGATGAGACCAGATGCCATGATCTGTTTTCTGAATGTTGAGTTTTAAGCTTTAAGTTTTTCTGAATGTTGAGTTTCACTCTTTCACTTTCATCAAGAGGCTCTTTAGTTCTTCTTCACTTTCTGCCATTAAGGGTAAGGTCATCTGCTTTTCTGAGGTTATTGATATTTCTCCTGGCAATTGTGATTCCAGTTTGTGCTTCATCCAGCCTGGCATTTCACATGATGAGGTACTCTGCATATAATTTAAATAAGCAGGGTGACAATATACAGCCTTAACGTACTCCTTTCCTGATTTTGAACCAGTCTATTGTTCCATGTTCAGTTCTAACTGTTGCTTCTTGACCTGCATACAGATTTCTTAGGAGGCAGGTAAGGTGGTCTGGTATTCCCATCTCTTAAAGAATCTTCCACGGTTTGTTGTGATCCACACAGTCAAAGGCTTTGGCATAGTCAATGAAACAGAAGTAGATGTTCATCTGGAACTCGCTTGCTTTTTCTATGATCCAACGGATGTTGGCAATTTGATCTCTGATTCCTCTGCCTTTTCTAAATCCAGCTTGAACATCTGGAAGTTCACGGTTCACATGCTATTGAAGCCTGGCTTGGAGAATTTTGAGCATTACTTTGCTAGTGTGTGAGATGAGTGCAATTGTGCGGTAGTTTGAGCATTCTTTGGCATTGCCTTTCTTTGGGATTGAATGAAAACTGACCTTTTCCAGCCCTGTGACCTCTGCTGAAATTTCCAAATTTGCTGGCATATTGAGTGCAGCACTTTCACAGCATCATCTTTCAGGATTTGAAATAGCTCAACTGGAGTTCCATCACCTCCACTAGCTTTGTTCATAGTGATGCTTCCTAAGGCCCACTTGACTTTGCTTTCCAGGATATCTGTCTCTAGGTGAGTGATCACACCATCGTGGTTATCTGGGTCATTAAGATCTTTTTTGTATAGTTCTTCTGTGTATTCTTGCCACCTCTTCCTAATATCTTCTGCTTCTGTTATGTCCATACCATTTCTGTCCTTTATTGTGCTCATATTTGCATGAAATGTTCCCTTGGTATCTCTAATTTTCTTGAAGAGGTCTCTAGTCTTTCCCATTCTATTGTTTTCCTCTATTTCTTTGTATTGATCACTGTGGAAGGCTTTCTTATCTCTCCTTGCTATTCTTTGGAACTCTGCATTCAAATGGGTATATCGTTCCTTTTCTCATTTGCCTTTCACTTCTCTTCTTTTTCAGCTATTTTTAAGGCCTCCTCAGACAACTGTTTTGCCTTTTTGCATTTCTTCTTCCTGGAGATGGCTTGATCACTGCCTCCTATACAATGTCATGAACCTCCATCCATAGTTCTTCAGGCACTCTGTCTGTCAAATCTAATCCCTTGAATCTATTTGTCACTTCCCACTGTATAATCGTAAGGGATTTGATTTAGGTCATATCTGAATGGTCTAGTGGTTTTCCCTACTTTCTTCAATTTAAGTCTGAATTTTACAATAAGGAATTCATGATGTGAGCCACAGTCAGTCCCAGTCTTGTTTTTGCTGACTGTATAGAGTTTTTCAATGTTTGGTTGCAAAGAATATAATCAACCTGATTTATTTGGATATCAGAGCTATATTAATAAGGGATCGGAGGCAGGCAAGAATCAGAGGCTGCAAAACCCTTACATGTAAAAAGAATCAGAGAAAATGGTGGGGGATAGAAAAGGAGCAAGTAGAAGCAAGGATCTGAGAGCCAAATCAAGGATGGACCAATTTGAATGGAAGGCAGACAGTTTTAACCTGGTGAACATGGCTGAAGATGGGCTTCAGGAGGTCAGGGTATTCTTCAGAAAATATGTGTAAAATTTGTGTATGTGTATTACACTGGAAAGAGGATACATAAGCAAGTTTTCAAAGGATTGTGAACCACTGTTTGGGGATAATTAAAGCAAGTCAAGGAGTCCTAGAACCAGAGTTCCAGGATGGGAGAGGTGGGGCCAATAAGTTTTCCTAAATTGCATTTGGAAGATGGATCTATGGACAGGCTCTAATAGTTAATATTTATTGAGTGTATGAATATGTTCACAATATAACTTTAAGCCCCCTTTAAAACCCTTTTCAATACTATCTTATGGAATCCCCACAACCGTGGTTTGAAATGGTCATCTCTATTTTACAAGTGAGGAAACTGAGGCACAAAGAGATGGTGTAATCAACCACCCAAAGTCACATCATTGTCAAATGACATGGCCATGATTGGAACTGAAGACTCTAATTCCTGAAGCTGTCACCCTGATCATATCCTATGTTGCCTCTTTAGAGGAATAAAAATATCCATCAGGGGTGATGGAGGCCTAGCATTTTCCATGTCTTTATAGATCATGTGACTTTGACTCCATGGCTGCTGTTTCCCAAAATGTCCTCAGGTTGGGTACTTGAACTTACTCTTTAGGAAGAACCCTCATGGATAAGGGCCAGGAATAGTTCCAGAGAACCACCATGAGAGAGTAACCCCACGGCGGCAACAGCAGAAGGAAGGTCCTGGAGATGTGGGTGGCTGAGGGAGCCTTCTGTTCATGGAGGAGCTTGAAAAATTCATCTGCGAAGGGGCTTTCCAGAGTGGGCCAATGGAAGGATGGTGAGAGTTGAGCCTCCATCTTTAGAATTTACCCCGGGAGCTTCATGAATGTCTCTTTCCACCCTTACCAAGTGCTCTTCCCTGAGCAGCAGCACAGGAAAGTGGGCAAAGTGAGGACTTCAGCATCTCACAGGCCTGGGCTCCGCTCTCAGCTCTTCCCCTCCTGCTGCACACATTTGGGCAGATTTCTTAATGTCTTAGAGTTGGACATGACTTAGCCATTGAGCAACAACCACAAAGAGCCCCCTTTCCATCCTCTGTGAACGTGGGGCAAGGACCACCAACATCAGGGGCTGTTGTGACGAACAAATGAAAGACTGAAGGGAAAGCACCTCGCATTTAATGAACCCTCGAAACATGGTAGCTGTGGATTTGCTCCTCACAGCAAGGAAGATCGATGTGCACCAATTGCAGAAGCTGTCCTTGACCCAAATGGATTCTATTCTCTTGCCAGCTTCCCTTGAACTCCCTTTATCTAACTTGTTGCCTGCAACAGAACATGAACTTTTCTTCTCCCTATTCTTCAGAAACTCCACACCTTCAGGGAATTAGGAAGATACCTGTGGGCTATCTCCAAACAGCGGGAGAGAGAGAGAGAAGGAGAGAGAGAGATGTAGAGGGAGAGAGAGAACTTTAATAACATGATGTGCCGGAGCTGGCTTGTATCGTTTCATGAAAAGCTTGAAATTGGCCAAGATGGGAGTACTTATACACAAAAATTGTCAAATACTACTGCAATCACAGCTTTATTTATTTTCTTCAAGAACTGGTTTTAAAAAATTTTAACCAACGTGCCACAGAATAACTAACAGTTATAAAGTATATTGTCAGTCACATATTGTTCTAAGAGCCTTATAGGTACTAACTAACTTGATTCTTATAAACACCTTTTGAAATTGTTGTTATTATCCCCATTTTACAGACTGGGAAACTGAGAAAGTAGGTTGTCCAAGATTACATACCTAGAAACTGGTAGAACAGGGATATAAACAAAGGCAGGCTGGCTGCAAAGCTTGCATTCATAGTTGGTTATACAGCCTCCTGAGGGTTCTTGTGAGGATTCAATGACTCACATAAAGAGCTTGACCCAGTGCTTGATATTTAGTAATTGCCTGATAAATATTAGCTGTTATTATTTATATCAGGGATTCTTATTTGAGGTTGTGAGAATCTGATGAAAACTGCAGATCTTTTCCCCCTAAAAGATGCACAATATGTACAGCACATGCGTACACACACACTCACTGTGAAGATAATATTAGGGGACTTGTGGACTCTCCAATGCTCATTTATCCTAAGTTTATCTTCTTGGGCTCATGTCGTAAATCAGCCGACTGCTTCTAGTTCCCCACAGTCTTTGAGCTCCCCAAGCATAGGAGTGCAATCTCCTTTTTGTTTCTCTTTTTCTAGAGGATCACCCCACATTTCTTCAGTTCATCTCTGGGGACTGTTTGTGTTCCCCACCCAAACCACTCTTTTTCCTATGGATGTGCTGCGATTTACTTTGTGCTTATCACAGCGTGGGATTCAGAAGTGGGCAGTCTTAGAGTCTCCTTCATTTTTCCTGATCCTCTGACAATGGATATCTTTTCCAGTCTCATTTTGCCTCAAGCGTCCTGCTTCAGGAGACTCGACATGATTTCTAGCTTTTGGGACATGAAGTTGAGCTGTAGCTATACCACTGCTCATTTAACATGCACCTTGCATGATGCACCCTACAAACACAACAGGAAAAAATTTCTGAATATGTGAACACACATCTTGAAGCTCCTTGACTTGCTTCATCTGGATGCCAGTGAACTGAGAGACATATACTTTGGTTTCCTCCTGACTTTTAAACTTTCCTGGTCACACTATTCCTCTTCCTAAATCCCTAATCCCTGCCAGCATGCCTGCTCTCCACACCCTAAGTGCAGCTTGCTTTGACCTGACTGAAGAGGAATAACAGCTGATACAAACTAGTCTTTTTGACATGGCTGAAATATTCTATATGTTATCTCATTCAATTCAGCCCACACATAAAGCTGGTGAAGTCAGAGTTTCAAAGGAAACTGAAGCTCAGAGATATTAAGTAACTTACCCAAGGCTTCACAGCTAATATCTGGCTAAGCTAGAATTCAAACCTGTATCTGGGAACTCTAGGTTTACACACTTTTCTTTGTGCATGGATTTTTTTTTTTTTTCCTTGTCAGGAAAACATTTACTAGTGTCCTGACACATGGCCCCTTCCCTAAAAATCTACAGTTATCTGTGGGCTTTGGAAGTTTACAGTGGTTGTAAGACTTAAAGGGATGTCAATCCTTTAGTGTGTGCATAGTCAGTCACGTCTGACTCTTTGCAACCCCATGGACTATAGCCCGCCAGGCTCCTCTCTCCACGTGGGATTCTCCAGGCAAGAACACGAGTGGGTTGCCATTTCCTTCTCCAGGGATCTTCCCAACTCAGGGATCAAACCTGCGTCTCCTGCATTGGCAGGCAGATTCTTTACCACTGTGCCATCTGGGAAGCCCCTCAGTCACTGGGCACTGGGGAAATTCTTGCAGGTGGGGGATCTTCACAGTGTTGTCACACAGATGTTTTCTCTTCTTCCAGCCTTGTGGCTCAGAGAGTAGGTGGCAGCAGGCTACAGCCCATCTTCTTTTCCTTCCACCTCAAGGGGAAATGGATTAACTCCATTCTAGAAAATAAAGGCTCTGAGCTGGCTTTCTGATAGTCCATGTGTGTATGAGTGAGTGCTCACTTGCTCAGTCATGTCTGACTCTTTGTAGCTCACCAGGCTCCTCTGTCTATGGGATCTTTCAGACAATACAGGAGTGGGTTGCCATTTTCTGATAGTCCATATCGGCCTTTAAATAAGAAATCGGTTTTGAAAACCTGCCAGGTAGGCATCCTTTCAGCTTTCTGTGGCTTACCAGCGGCCCCTAGTGGCTCGAGACTCCAAGTGCCTTGAGCAGGGAGTCTTGGCTGCTGCTACGCTCTCCTCTGGCCTTGTGTCCTGCACAGTTTTAAAACAATGCATTAATTCCCAATCAACATATTTTGCGGTGCTGGGGCAGAAAAATAGTGGAGTCTAAAACTCTGGGCAAAGAGGGCATTACGATAGGTGATCTTCACCTATAAAATACGGAACCAGGCTATCACTAAAATCTTTCTCGTTTTAATATTCCAGACCCCAAACCTAGAAGGTGTACATTAGTGTTATACCTGTTTAGCTGCTGAGTAAACTCAGATTAGAGAGTTTAAATAGCCAGGGGCACACAGGTTAGTGGGAAAGAACAGTCAGGTCTCTTTGAGACCAGACTCTAAATTTGCCAGACAGGCCTAAGGCTGTGTGCGTGTGTGTGTGTTTGTGTGGTGTGGTGTGGTATTGTGTTGTGTTTGCCTGACAGTGGTCTGGTCTTGGGAATGATACTGGCAACTAGCACTTAAGAATTCATTCTGAGGCAGGTGCACACTAGATACTCTTTTGTGGAATACCCCTTCACTCTCCCTAGCCGCCCTTGTGAGATGCACATCTTCAGTTTACAGGTGGGAATGTGGATTCTCCACAAGGCCGGAACTGCCAGAGGTCATACAAATGAAAGGCAGAGCTGGGAATTAGGTCCCAGCTTCTTTATCTCCAAAGCAGTGGCTTGAATTTACCCTCTGTGTATTGCACGAGTGTTCTCCTTGTAGCCAGTCTAGGTTACTCATCCTTAGTACCCACTCACCTGAAATATCTCCCTCCTCTCTCCTTCCTGGTCAGTGCTAATGAGAATTTCTGCCAGCAAGAGAGCAGGGAACTGGGGACGTCTGTTGGTGGGTGTCCCTCAGAACATAGCTTTTGTATTTGGGAGGACGTTCATTCCTCCTTGTGTGTCTCCTGCTCTCAGACATCCTCTCTGACTCTGGTGGGTGGTGGGTGGGGTGGAACTCAGTCAGGTCCTGGAATCTTGGAGGGCTTCCACTGAAGAAGTACTTGGATACTGTGTAACATGGGAGTCCTGAGGTAGGTTTTGGAGACTTGAGACACTTAACAGCCACTAAACCATTCACGACTTGGTTTCCTCATCCACTCAGTGGACCCTATCTCATAGGGTCATTGCAGGCCCTATTAATAAGACAAATACATTTGATATTCTTCATGCAACACCAATCACACAGTAAGTCTCCTTACTATGTCCATGAGCAAAGGAATACATGGTAACTTGAGATATTTCCTTGGGAAGGGTGCCAACAGCAGTATTAACCATCAATACTTGTTAGGTGTTAGCAGGTGAGACTAAGTGGTTTCCCTTGAAACAAAAAGCAATTGACTTAGGGGCTGAAGCAAGAACAATGTGCTGATGGAAGACAGCCAAAGCCAAGAAGACCCCTCCCACTGGGATACGTTGGGCGGCAGGAGACAAATGATGACAAAGCCTTTGTTGGGAGCTGCTGCTGCTAAGTCGCTTCAGTCGTGTCCGACTCTGTGCGACCCCATAGACACCAGCCCACCAGGCTCTGCCGTCCCTGGGATTCTCCAGGCAAGAACACTGGAGTGGGTTGCCATTTCCTTCTCCAATGCATGAAAGTGAAAAGTGAAAGTGAAGTCGCTCAGTAGTGTCTGACTCTTAGCGACCCCATGGACTGCAGCCCGCCAGGCTCCTCAGTCCATGGGATTTTCCAGGCAAGAGTATTGGAGTGGGGTGCCATTGTTGGGAGCAGTGCCTCCAAATCCCTTGCCAGGAGAGTACTGCATCTTGGGAGCAACAGGAGACAGCCACAGAGGAATTAATTTGCCTCAAAAGGAATTGCGTTGACTTAATATCTTTATTGAATCCATGGTTTTCAGCTCATTGATTCCATTTGCTTTCATTCAGTATTATGCAGGAGCGATGCCATTACTTTGCCTGGTCAGGTTGATTAGCCGAGATCCCATTGCTGTGGCCTCATGTCTCTCCTCCTTCACATATGTCACCATTCCTTTCTTGATCCCTGCTTTATGTCCTCATTTCACCCTCCTCAGGAACTGGGCTGGACATACGTATGTGGTCTGGATAAGCCCTTTGAATTCCTTGCTAACTGGAAATACTGGTATCAGGCAGATCACTGATGCCCCCTCACTTTAGAGCTTTTTGTGCTGGTTAGCTTTAACTCGAGGATTCATTTTCTTAAAACTAAACTTTGAAAAAAACTCAATTTTTGGCTTCTTTGGGAGGATTGCCCTATGTAGCCATGCAGGGAGATTTTTAGGAATGTTTTCCAAATGGCAGTGTGTACAAGTATCATGTGGGAGCTTGCATAAAAGGACATTTCTGGGCCCAAATATTTAGATTTAGCAGGTTGTCACCCCCCCCCCTTCTTTTTAAATTGAAGTAAACATCAGATGGCATAAATTTAACCATCCTAAGGTGAATAATCTGGTGCCATTTAGTACACTCATAATTTTGTGTAACTATTACCTCTGTGTAGTTCTAAAACATTTTCATCACCCCCAAGGAGATCCCACATCCATTAAGCACTCTCTCCCAGTCCCCAGTCCTCCCCAGCCTTTGGCAATTATCAGTTTACTTTCTGTCTCTGTGGATCTAGCTGATCTAGATATTTCATATAGATGAAATCATCCAATATTTATTTTGTTGCATCTGGCATATTTCACTTTGTATAGTGCTTTGAGGTTCATCCATGTTGTATCATGTCCTAGGACCATATTCCTTTTCATGGCTGAGTAATATTTCATTGTATGCACATGTAGCATTTTGCTTATTCATTTAAACAAGGTCCTCCCTTGGTTCTGCAGCAGGTCATCTTTGATCCATACTTGGAAATTGTTAGCAATGGAGATCACTGCATTTTCTCAGGGAAGCCTGATACATTTTTAGAGTAGAGTTTGAAGAGTGCCAGGCCACAGCTGCCATTGGTATGATAGGCATTTGGAGATGGACCTAGAAATAGATGATCAGGGAATGTTTCACCTGGCAGGACAAAGCATTGAATGAAGGGCATAGACAGAGACCTAGGTAAATAGTGCCGAGAAATGCAGATAAGAGAGACTTCAGTCTGGATCCCAGACTGTTGTCTCGTAATAGGAAAGTTAAAAACTCTCTGAATCTCCTGTTCCTGATTCATAAAATGAAATAGCAATAGTAACTCTCATAGCACTGTTGTTTAGATGAAATGATTTATATTAAGTGCCTCTTATAGGGCCTGGAACAGAGTGAGTAAAGCCCAAAGTGGCAATGATTTTTATTACTTTCCCAGAAAAGGAGTACTGTGCAGTTGGAGTCTGGCACAAGCAGTTTGTATAGACAGGGGTGGGGGTGTTCTTACTGGGGTTGGCGGCTGGTCCGGGATCATGGCTCCTGATGTAGGAAAAAAGAGACCCGCTCTCCAGCGTGCTTGTCCTAGCAATAAAGCAGGAGCCTTGCATTTAAAATGAGACATACTGTCAGAGTGGAAGCAGTATCAAGGCAAAAGGAATCAATTTTATCATTGTTGGACTATTTAACTGCTGGATTGTGAGTACAGGGAGGGCAGGGATTGTCTGTCCTTCTTACTCCTCTGTTCCTTGAACATGTGTAGAGCATCCAGTCAATAAATATTTATCCTACGTGTGACTGGCTAGCTGGCTGCTGTGTTATCTCTCTATTAGCTTTGTTGTTTAGTCAGTCATTCCTGTCAGACTCTTTGGCCCCAGCCCACCAGGCTCCTCTGCCCATGGGACTTCCCAGGCAAAAATACTGGAGTGCGTTGCCATTTCCTTCTCCAGGGGATCTTCCCCACCCAGGGATCAAACCCACGTCCTCTGTTTTGGCAGGCAGATTCTTTACCACTCAGCCACCAGTAAAGTCCCCTCTCTATTAGCTTAGGACTCCTTAAATCCTTCTGAATCCGTTTCATGCACTGTCAGAGGAATATACTCTGCCTCAGATAACCTGCTATGAGACTATTCAGAAATCTCCAAAATTCTTAAAAATGTGCATGACTTTTGATCCAGAAGTTCCACCTCCAAGTGTTTAACCTAAGGAAATACCTAAGGCTTAGAAGGGTTATGACTCATTATGACCCAAGAACATTAACTGTGTGATTATTTGGAATAACAAAAAAGTGGAAAGAATTTGCCATCCTACAAAAGGTAGATTGGTTAACTGTAGTGGTTAACTGTAACATTCAATCAAGTGTTTCAAAACCATCAAAATAAGTAGGAAGATTATTTAATGATATGAGAGAATATCCAAGTTATGTAGTTAGTGAAAACCGCAAGTCAACTGTATTTTGATATAATAAAACTGTGTGCATGTTATATATATAAGTGTAATGCTGGAAGGATATATACAAAATACATATCACTTTGTTGTTCTGAGTGATTAAATTAGAGATAACTATTTTTTGAGGTTGTCTGTTAATTTCCATGATTTTTTACATTGAACTTGTAGTGAGTTAAAATAAGAATGAATGTTTTTAAGTATTATGTGGGCTTCACTGGTGGCTCAGCTAGTAAAGAATCTGCCTGCAATGCAGGAGACCCCGGTTCAATTCCTGGGTCAGGCAGATCCCCTGGAGAAGGGATAGGCTACCCACTCCAGTGTTCTTGGGCTTCCTTGGTGGCTCAGATGGTAAAGAATCCTCCTGTAATTCGGGAGACCTAGGTTTGATCCCTGGATTGGAAAGATTCCCTGAAGGAGGGCATGGCAACCCACTCCAGTATTCTTGCCTGGAGAATCCCCATGGACAGAGGAGCCTGATGGGCTACAGTCCATGGGGTTGCAAAGAGTTGGACACCACAGTGACTAAGCACAACACAGCACAAGGATTATGTTTCTGATAAGAATTTGGCTCTTGTCTCTTGAGTGTGTCTGAACCTACAGAGTGGACCAAATGGCCTCAGCCATGGGGGCTGGGAAACTGTGGGAAGAGACTGGGGGCAGCAAACCATCAGGCGTGGCTTCTGCTACATCCCCAAAGTGGGGCACGTTGTTTTGCTTTATTGAAAGAAAGGATGCTCTGTCCCTCTTATTGTGTCATGTTCTCCATCCTCTCCTACATATTAGTGTCAACTTGAAAGTGAAAGTGAAAGGCGCTCAGTCGTGTCTGACTCTTTGCGACCCCATGGACTATACAGTCCATGGAATGAACCCAGGTCTCCCGCATTGCAGGCGGATTCTTTACCAGCTGAGCCGCAAGGGAAGCCCAAGAATACTGCAGTGGGTAGCCTATCCCTTCTCTAGCAGATCTTCCCGACCCAGGAATCGAACCAGGGTATCCTGCATTGCAGGCACATTTTTTACCAACTGAGCTATCAGGGAAGCCCCAGCGTCAACATAAATAAGGGGTAAACTGAGACAAGCTCAGATTACCAGGAATCGAGGTTATTTGGAAACAGTAGAGGAATTGCCATTTGGGAAACACGTGGAATAGAAAGCTGTGAGTGAGTCTGTTGAGGGTTTGGGATGAGCTGTGTTTATGGGCGAGGAGTGAAGAGAGGGAAAAGTCCAGCTAAGTCCAGGCAGGAAGTTCGCTGGCTTGATGATGGAAAGATGTATTAGTCAGGAGATAATGTTCGTCTCCTGTAAATCAAGCATTTGTGGAAAATCGATCACTCGGTTAAGTTCCATTCTTCTGAGGGCAAGTGAATCAGAGTCTCCATTTTATATCCTCCAGTTTCATTTTAGATTGAAATTTTTTCATATTACATTACATACACCCAGGCTGTAGGGGTTTTTAATGGATCCACATTGGAGGCTCCTAACTACTGAGGTAACCATCCACACCCTAGTTTCAAGAAGATAAATTTAAACTTTTCATGGGCTGAATTGGCCATACAAGTTTATTCTGTCCTGTGTTCTAGGAAATTGAAAGAAGGAAGTCTGGGCTGAGAAAGTATAAATGAAATTAATATTTCTACCAAAAGAGAAGATGAGCACCAGCTTTTGATATTTACTTACTTACAAGCACCCCCCTGTCCAGGCCTGAGACTTTGTTCGTGGGCCAAGCAGGTGTGTCCGACTCCGTCTTCTGTGAGGTTAGGATCGCCCCAGAGAGTATTGGGCCCTTTACGCTAACCTGTGTCCTCAGGTTGTTCTTCGGGAATTCTTCACTATGTCAGCCTCCTAGGTGGGGTTGTGATTTAGGCTCATGCTGGGACCTCTACAGAATCTGCAAACCCACAGTGGTGGTGTACTGTAAAGTATGCTTTAAAGTGGAAGGAATATTGCTAAAGGGAACATATAGGGAGGAACAGCTAATGTGAAAAGAGATGCAGTTTGACAGATGAATAGTTCTTCAGGAGTACAGAGAGAATGCATCATCAGAGACAGAGGGAGCAAGAGGGAATTCAGTGTGTGATGGGAAGAGACCACATCAACACAGAGGGCAAGCAAAGGTGTTGCCAGGACTAGATAATGAAGGGGCTTGTAATCCATTCTCAGGAGTTGACCATTTTATCCTGTAGCTTATAAATTGCCATTGAAAGATTTTAAGCAAGAGTATAATCTTTAGTAGTGTGCACACTCTGTCTTTCCTATTAATCTATGAGTTTCCTGAAGGCAAATATTTGAGTCATCTCAGTGGTTGCCTTCTCCATTGCCCAGTATAGTCTGTTATTTATAATAATAGCTATACTTTCATCACTTGCTTACTATGAATCTGACACTGTGCTAAATGCTTTATGTATTGTACTAGTTAGGATTCTCTAGAGAAACAGAATCAACAACAAATATACATAAGTTTTTTTCTTTTTTTAGATAAGAATTCCCTCTTATTTGGGGGAAGGTCAGTCTTCTGAAGGATGAGGCTTTCAGCTGATCAGATAAGTCCCACGGACATTAGAGAGGGCAATCTGCTTTACTCAGTCCATTGATTCAATTGTTAATCTCATCCAAAAACATTCTAAAATACATACCCAGAATAACATTTGATAAACTATCTGGGTTTATCTGATAATCCCCTGGGGTGATAATTTATCACCCCAACCACCACCATTGCCCAGTCATGTTGACATACAAAATTAATCATCACACATGAGTTATATCATTTAACTTATACAGTGATCTTGAGAGGTTATGTCTGTTTTTATCCCCATTTTAAAGGCAAGGAAACTAAACCTTGGAAGATTGATGTCATGTCTGTGAATAACAACAACTAGTATGTGATTTAGCCCTGATTTAAACCCAGGCAACTGACTCATTCTTAACCACTATGCTATAATAAATATTTTTAAATTATTTTTTTTCTAGAATTGTCATGTAGAAATTTAACAAAAATATAATCACTAATAATATGTTAATTATATTGAACATCCATTATTAATTCCTATAGATGAGTGACTAAATGTACTGTTAACACCAGTCTTCCAATAAATCCATGTTTGATTTTTTCTTTCTAATTCTAAAAAAGAAAGAAGTAGTGAGAGTTTTGCTCAGCAAACACTGGTGAATCTGGTAGAGAATTCAGTTTTCTTTTCACAGTGAGTCTCTTGGGTCCTGACAGTTGCATTTCAGTAAAAAGAAGGAATTGGTACATTAAGATGATTCACTTATATGTGAAATCTAAACAGCAAAACAAATAAGCAAACATAACTAAAGAAAAACAGAATCATAGATACAGAGGGCAAATAGGTGGTTGCTAGAGGATAGCGGAGGCAGGGAAGGAGAGAAATAGGTGAGGGAGACTAAGAAGTATAAGCTCAGAGATGATGGTGTTAACTAAACTTATAGTGGTAGCCACTTCATCATGGTATGAAGTCAAATCATTATGCTGTATACCTTAAACTTATACAGGGCTTTATTTCAATTGTATCTAAACAAAACTGAAAAAAAAAGAAAAAGATGTGAAGATGTGGAGGCAGCCAGGGAGGGCTCTTAGCGTTATGATATCTGTGTTGTGCAAAGAGGAGACAAATGTAACCAGCTTGCGGTAAGACTTGATTCCTAGAAAGAATAATGCTGTGATATCATTTTCTGGGGATTGTATTGAGTGTGTTTGAATGAGGTTTGAGTCAGATAAACTCATTCCAGAGTCTCTGGAGTCATAGGCAATGTGGCTTGCCTGTCACTAATAAGTGGTATGTCCTGGCAACCTATGCAAATAAAATCCTGCTTTCCTACTGATATTCATGGGTCACTAAGATATTCTTCAGTTAGAACTGTTGTCTTTTCTTCCTCTCCCATTAAATTTTTCTGGGCAGTTTTTAATATTTGAAATATATGACTATTTGTGAAAGGAGAGTGCTCTAAATGTGAAGAGTTGATTTAGAAAAGCAAATTTACCCTCATCAATTATTACAAGTTGCAATGCTTAAATAAATAGCATTTAAATAAATTTTCTTAAATCAAGGCACATATAAATTTATAAGAAAACATCAGGAAAAAACCCTGTATTGTATAACTGAATTTTGCTTACAGAGTAGAGCTTGTGTTCTCATCAAAAAATTTGTGAGGTGATGGATATGTTAATTAGCTAGATGGTTTGAATCCTTTCATAATGTTTACATATATCAAATCATCATGTTGTACACTTTAAACATATTGCAATTTTATTTGTCAATTATGGATCCAGAAAGCTGGGAAGATATTTACGTAATTAAGATTGACTCAGCAGAGTAATGTTAGGATGTTAGTGGCCAGGCTGGTGGGAAAACATGGCCTTAGTCTGGGAAATAGTCTATTTTGTCATACCTAGGAAGCAGCTCTGGGCCAGAGTAAGACCAATGTTCACCACTTGAAGGGAATTCAGGATAGGCAAATCTTTTTATTTGTGAGTAGCTCTTCCCACTCAGGCTGGTGTGAGTAAAGGAGAGTTTTGAAAGCTGACATGGGCATTTCATAAAAATGGAACATAACTATATATTTTGACTCTTGGACAACACAACTTTGAACTATACTGATTGTCTTATATTCAGTTTCTTTTTTTTTTTTTTTTTTTTTTTAGTAAATGCATAGAACAGTGCTACATTGTCCTCTGTAGTTGAATCTGTGGATACACAACAACAGGTGCAAAAGGCTGACTGTAAAATTAGACATGGATTTTCAACTGTGTACCTCTAACCCCAAGGTGTTCAAGAGTCAACTGTACTTTGCTTCAGAAAGGTATATGCTTAGCTAAAAAGGTCCTAATGATTGAGTTTCCTCTTTTCATTTTTCTTTCTCTGGTTGCATTTAAAAATGTTGATTGGTTTCTCTCTATAATACAGCTTTCTAAGACAACTTGTCAGTAAGAATGTGGCTGAAAATGACCACCCCATTATTACTCCATGTCTCCACATGACCTTGTAGTTTAAACATATACTTGTGTCTGATTATAGAGTTATTTTTTTCTTTTCGTTACTCAAATTCTCAAGGAAGAACACTCATTATTTGCTAGCCATTTAGTGGCTTGGCTTTCCTTGTGTTGCCTTTTTTGTGTGTGTTAGGTTGTACAATTGTCTATGACTTGTAGTGGATCACATGATAAAACACACCTACTTTTATTATTCCTCAACAGAGGTTTTTTCTATGATCCAACAGATGTTGGCAATTTGATTTCTGGTTCCTCTGCCTTTTCTAAATCCAGCTTGAACATCTGGAAGTTCACAGTTGATGCACTGTTGAAGACTGGCTTGGAGAAGTTTCAGCATTACTTTGTTAGTGTGTGAGATGTGTGCAACTGTGAGGTAGTTTGAAAATTCTTTGGCATTGCCTTTCTTTAGGTTTGGAATGAAAACTGACCCTTTCCAGTCCTGTGGCCAGTGCTGAGTTTTCCAAATTTGCTGGCATATTGAGTGTAGCACATTAACAGCATCATCTTTTAGGGTTTGAAATAGCTCAACTGGAATTCCATCACCTCTACTAGCTTTGTTTGTAGTGATGCTTCCTAAGGCCCACTTGACTTCATGTTCCAGGATGTCTGGCTCAATTGCCAACATCTGTTGGATCATTGTAAAAGCAAGAGAGTTCCAGAAAAACATCTACTTCTGCTTTGTTGACTACACCAAAGCCTTTGACTGTGTGGATCACAAAAAACTGTGGAAAATTCTTAAAGAGATGGGAATACTAGACCGCCTCACCTGCCTCCTGACAAATCTGTATGCAGGTAAAGGAGCAACAGTTACAGCTGGACATGGAACAACAGACTGGTTCTGAATTGGGAAAGGAGTGTTGTCAGGGCTGTATATTGTCGACCTGCTTATTTAACTTTTATACAGAGCACATCATGCAAAATGCTGGGCTGGTTGAAGCACAAGCTGGACTCAAGATTGCCAGGAGAAATATCAATAACCTCAGATACACAGGTGACACCACCCTTGTGGCAGAAAGTGAAGAAGAACTGAAGAGTCTCTTGATGAAAGTGAAAGAGGAGGGTGGAAAAGTTGGCTTAAAGCTCAACATTCAGAAAACTAAGATCATGGCATCTGGTCCCATCATTTCATGGCAAATAAATGGGGAAACAGTGAGAGACTATTTTTTTTGGCTCCAAAATCACTGCAGATGGTGACTGTGGCCATGAAATTAAAAGACTCTTGCTCCTTGGAAGAAAAGCTATGACCGACCGAGAGAGCATATTAAAAAGCAGAGACATTACTTTGCCAACAAATGTCTGTCTAGTCAAAGCTATGATTTTTCTGGTAGTCATGTATGGATGTGCGAGTTGGACTATAAAGAAAGCTGAGCACCGAAGTATTGATGCTTTTGAACTCTGGTGTTGGAGAAGACTCTTGAGAGTCCCTTGGACTGCTAGGAGATCCAACCAGTCCACCCTAAAGGAGATCAAAGGAGATCAGTCCTGAATATTCACTGGAATGACTGATGCTGAAGCTGAAGCTCCAATACTTTGGCCACCTGATATGAAGAACTGACTAATTGGTAAAGACCCTGATGCTGGAAAAGATTGAAGGCGGGAGAAGGAGATGACAGAGGATGAGATGGTTGGATGGCATCACCAACTAGATGGACATGACTTTGAATAAGCTCCGGGAGTTGGTGATGGACAGGGAAGCCTGGCGTGCTGCAGTCCATGGGGTCACAAAGAGTCAGACACGACTGAGTGACTGAACTGAACAATAGAGGTCGGGAGGGAAATTCTCTGAGAAGAGAATGTGGCCTTTTACTGGTCTCCTAACATTACACCCCACAGTGAGTCTCAGTAGAGCTTCTTTTTTAAAAAACAAAAACCTTTTTATTTTGTATCGGGGTATAGGAGAAGGCAATGGCACCCCACTCCAGTACTCTTGCCTGGAAAATCCCATGGACGGAGGAGCCTGGTAGGCTACAGCCCATGGGGTCGCTAAGAGTCGGACACGACTGAGCAACTTCACTTTCACTTTTCCCTTTCATGCACTGGAGAAGGAAATGGCAACCCACTCCAGTATTCTTGCCTGGAGACTCCCAGGGATGGCGGAGCCTGGTGGGCTGCCGTCTATGGGGTCGCACAGAGTTGGACACGACTGAAGCGACTTAGCAGCAGCAGCATAGCCGATGAACAATGTTGTGATTGTTTCAGGTGGACAGAAAAGCGATTCAGCCATACATGTACATATATCCTTTCTCCCCCAAGCTCTCCTCCCATCCAGGCTACCATATAACATTGAGCAGAGTTCCAGCAGGGCTTCTTTTTTAACCAGTGGTGTCACACTTTCTTTAATCACAGAGGTGTCATGTGTCTGTCCCTTGTCATCTGTATTAAGCAAGAGTCAAACCAGTGGCTGGTAGTTTGGGTGACAGGTCTCATTTACCAGAAGAAAGATACTGGCATGTGTGTGATCAAGGTTCCAGTTCAGTAAGCTTAGGCTTAGAATGGAATGCGAGTAGGTGTGAAAATCAGGAACCAACATAGAGGTTGTCTCACGTGGGTAGGCCACCGTTACATGTGTTATGAGCAGGCTTATGACTCAGAGCAGTGACAGTAAAAGCTACATGATGCATCAGAATCACCTGGGGAGATTAATCTCAGGGCACCTGCCCAGATCTAGTGATCTGCTGAGAAAATTGTTTTGACAAGATCACATGGTGAATCTAATGTTGGGTCAAGTTCAGAGACCTCTGACTTAGGAGGCCCTCGGTCGCCTGCACACAGTAGATTCTGAGTTAGCCTACAACAGCAGGAGCCTGGATTTGCATACTTCTAGTCGAGGATTCCTTTCTTTTTGTCTTTCTGCTGCCTTGAGAGTTAAAGAAGTACAGGTCAACATTCTTTTATATCAGAGAAACAGGGTTTGTCTTGGGTGACTGTTAGCTTTCATGCCATATGGTTAGGCTAGAAGAACTCGGGTAGATGTCTTAAGAGATTGAATGTTGAATATATGTGTCCCTAGCAAATGGGCTCTATCAATCACAAAAATTATATTTTAATGCAATGTTTTTCAGTACATACAGTGACAAAGGTTTGTTTGTTGCTGATGTTGTATATCTATACTGGGAATCCTGGGGGTTCTCCTATGAAGTTTTCTAGCTGAGGCAGAGGGAAAGGAGAACATGGCAAGAATATCTTGGTTTTTAAAGCTTGCACCCCAAACTGACACACATCAGTATAGTTAATATTTCATTGGCCACATCAAGCCCTTACTTCACGTAGGCAGGGAAGTATACTCTTACTCTTATGGGTCTCAAAGAAGAGAGCCATTCCTAAAACCTAGTGCAGGGATTTGGGCTTGTTTTCTACCACATTCCCAGCATTTAGAACAGTTTCTGGTACATGGTAGGTGCTTAAAAATATGGACTAAACAAACAAACAAAAGTAAACTAACAGTCTGTATTACCCAGGATTAACCCTGGTTCCTGACACAGTTCTGAAATTATCTTAGTTGGAACATCTTAGGTGATAACTCCAGAAAGGGCTACTTTTGGGAAAATTGTCCCCATATAGATTATTCGTGATTGGAAAGGCCTAAGCTTGAAGAGGATCTGGGCTACACGAGTCCCTAGTGGCATTCTACATTTTGAGTAGGGGTCATTTTTTCATGTTTCTACAAGAGTATGTGGCAGGTCAGTTGGAATAATTGTCTGATTCTCAGAATATTAAGTGTAGCATTGGGGGCAGGGAGTCATTTCGAGATTTCACATTAGAGCTCAGGGTAAAATTACCATATTGGGAATTACTGTCATGGGGATCCCCTTTTAACCAAAATGATGACTCCTCTTGGGGTTAACATTAGTTTTTACATGAAATGGCCAAAAGATTGCACGTAAGTGACTATCCTGGGAGGCCTGGCTCCGAAATTCGTAGGCACATTAAGATGAATGGCCATTTCTACTCTCCTGCCTTGTCCTCAGCAAGCATGGGTCCTCAGAGCCACTTTATGCCAAGAGAACAAATGTTTCCAAGTGCCCCTTCTGTTTCTGGGAAGTCTAAAACCTGCCCATAATTTGGCTAATTTGTAGTTGATCATGGGGAAGATAATGAGTAGGGGAAATTGAGGGAGCAGGGGACAGAGTTGCTAGGAAACAGATTTACTTCTCCCATCCAGACAAATAAACTAAAGAAATGGTGTTAATGATTCCGGTTACTGACATTCTCAGTTCCAAGGAAGCACAAATAAAATATGAAGTCGGGTTACCTTGAAAAAGCATCAGAGGTGGAGGCTCTGGCGATGAGGGTGGAACATGGCTGTTAATAGTACTTCTTAGACCAGATGTGCTGTTGAAAAGAAGTCTTTGATGGAAAGGACTTAGCATGGTATCTGCGTACAGGAGATGGGCAATAAATATTAGTCAAAATCATTATAGTTACATATATATGATCTATTTATAAATAAGTTATTTTAATCTCATCACCTTCTAAAAAGTTCTAGCCCTTTTGAGTCACTTAGTAATGTCCAACTTTTTGCAACTCCATGGCCTGTAGCCCACCCGGCTCCTCTGTGTGTGGGATTATCAGGAAAGAATACTGGAGTGTATTGCCGTTCCCTCCTCCGGGGGATCTTCCCAACCCAGGAATCAAACTTATGTCTCTTGTGTTTCCTTCATTGGCAGACAGATTCTTTACCATTAGTACAACCTTGGAGGCCCTCTAGCCTTTCTATTGACTGCAAATATGTCTTCCATTGCCTGTTAAAACTTTTCTGAACCTTTCTTTCCTCATTTCACCTCCTCTGCATTGATTGTTATAAGAGTTAGTGAGGTGAGATGTGTGTATGCAATTTGTAAATGCAATGATTTTTTAAAAATTTTATCTGCTTGTTTTTAATTGTGGTAGATACTACAGAAAATAAAACATTTGCTATCTAAATAGTTAAGTGTATAATTCAGTGGTGTTAGCTATGTTTACTGAATCTCTAGAATATTTTTTGTCTTGCAAAACCTAAACTGTCTGATAGACCAACTCCCTCAGCCCCTGGCAGCAGCAATCCTACTTTGGATCTCTATAAGTTTGACTATATTAGATCTAAGTGGAATCATACAGTATTTATCTTTCTGTACTAGCTTATTTCACTTAGCTTAATGTTCTCAAGGTTCATCCATGTAGCCGTGTATATCAGAATTTCTTTCCCTTTTAAGGCTGAATAACATTTCATTGTGTGTATAGACCATGTTTTTGTTATTCATTCATCTATTGACAACATTTGCCTTGCTTCCACCTCTTGGCTCTTATGCATCACACTGCATTGAATATGGGCATACACATATCTCTTCCAGATCCCGCTTTCAGTTATTTTGGATAAATACTGAGAAGTGGATAAACTTCATTAAATTTTATGTCTACAAAGGACATAGTTTGTCCTCATCATTATTGCTCATAGTCACTTCCCCAGACACAAGAGGGGAATTTTTACACAGGTCTTTGAGGTTCCTTCTCTGCTGCTCTCTGCTTTCTCTGCACCTCCAATCCCAGTCATCTCAGCAGCAGTGAACTCCGATCTTTTTCCTCAACCCAGCAAAACTATTTCTCTGCGTCACCATTTGGACAATGCCTTCAGGAAGAAAGCTGGTGTAAATGGGAAGCCTTTCTCCCATGTGCTTCTCTTCTGATGGCCCTGTATTAGTAACCATCCAACATATGAAAACAATTTTGTATCCATTTTGTTGTTGTTCAGTTTTATAGGACAGGTTAAATCTGTTATCATCTACTCCATCAAGGGTAGAACTAGAATTTAACCTAGGTGTCTTACATTTATACTTTATCCTGTTGGGAGAGGAAACAAACAAAAAAATCCTCCAAACAAACAGGCAAATTAAGAAAATAATTACAAATCAGGATACCTGCTAGGAAGAAAACAAAGGCACTGAAACATAGGCCTTCCCAGGTGGTGCAGTAGTAAAGAATAGCCTGCCAACTCAGGAGACAGAGGAGATGTGGGTTGATCCCTGGGTCGGGTGATCGCCTGGAGGAGGAAAGGGCAACCCACTCCAGTATGCTTGCCTGGAGAATGCCACGGACAGAGGCACCTGGTGGGCTATAGTCCGTAGCGTTGCAAAGAGTTGGACACGACTGAACACGCAACATAGGGAAGGTGTGGAAGGAGTATATGATTTGGGAATATGGTGATAAGAGGAGGCTTCTTTGAGGAGTTTTACATTGAGATTTAAATGATGAGTAGGACCTTACTATATGAAGCAGAGCTAAGAGGGGAGAACAGAAGGACATGCTAGATAGAAATATGGATTCTGAATAAGTGCTCCTGGCAAAAATTTATGTGACACAAACAAGGGCCAGAGTGCCAGGATAGGTAACTCATTATAACTCATATTAACAGCGAGAGGTCTGGAGACCTTGAAAGGGAGGGGAGAAAGAAGCCATCGCTATGTCTGGGGATTGGGTTTGGGCAGTGTTGGGGGGTGTGCTAACATGAGTGCTATCTTCAGATACCCCAAGAGCTATCATGGGGAGAACAGACAACACTCCAGCACATGGGCTGGCCAACTACAGCCCACAGGCCAATCCAGCCATGCAACTTGGAAACTGTGGATGGATTTTATACATTTTTAACTGATTACATTTTAAATGGCTATATTAGTACTTGTGTAATAGCCTCAATTTTGTTTCTGGCCCACAAAACAAGTTATTTATTTAGTACAGTTCAGTTCAGTCGCTCAGTCGTGTCTTGATTCTTTGCGACCCAATGAACCGCAGCACTCCAGGCCTCCCTGTCCATCACCAACTGCCAGAGTTTACCCAAACCTATGTCCATTGAGTCGGTGATGCCATCCAACCATCTCAGCCTCTGTCATCCCCTTCTCCTCCTGCCCTCAATCTTTCCCAGCATCAAGGCCTTTTCAAATGAGTCAGGTCTTCGCATCAGGTGGCCAAAGTATTTTAGTTTCAGCTTCAACATCAGTCCTTCCAATGAACACCCAGGACTGATCTCCTTTAGGATGGACTGGTTGGATCTCCTTGCAGTCCAAGGGACTCAAGAGTCTTCTCCAATACCACAGTTCAAAAGCACCAATTCTTCGGTGTTCAGCTTTCTTTATAGTCCAACTCTCACATCCATACATGACTACTGGAAAAACTATAGCCTTGACTAGATGGACCTTTGTTGACAAAGTAATGTCTCTGCTTTTTAATATTCTGTCTGTGTTGGTCATTACTTTCCTTCCAAGGAGTAAACGTCTTTTAATTTCATGGCTGCAATCACCATCTGAAGTGATTTTGAAGCCCAGAACAATAAAGTCAGCCACTGTTTCCCCATCTATTTGCCATGAAGTGATGGGACCAGATGCCACCATCTTAGTTTTCTGAATGTTGAGCTTTAAGCCAACATTTTCACTCTCCTCCTTCAGTTTCATCAAGAGGCTCTTTAGTTCTTCTTCTTCTGCCATAAGGGTGGTGTCATCTGCATATCTGAGGTTATTGATATTTCTCCCGGCAGTCTTGATTCCAGCTTGTGCTTCATCCAGCCCAGTGTTTCTCATGATGTACTCTGCATATAAGTTAAATAAGCAGGGTGACAATATACAGCGTTGATGTACTCCTTTTCCTATTTGGAACCAGTCTGTTGTTTCATGTTCAGTTCTAACTGTTGCTTCCTGACCTGCATACAGGTTTCTCAAGAGGCAGGTCAGGGGGTCTGGTATTCTCATCTCTTTTAGAACTTTCCACAGTTTATTGTGATCCACACAGTCAAAGGTTTTGGCATAGTCAATAAAACGGAAATAGATATTTTTCTGGAACTCTCTCTTTTTTGATGATTATTACCAAGCCCTTTAAGAAAAAGTTTGCTGACCCCTTGCTTTGTTTGAGGCAGTTGATGCTCACAGACTAAGGTTGTCCTTGCCAATTTTATTTAATACTGGTTCACTGTGGGGATTACAATAATTTCACAAGAGAGTAACAGGCAGGACAATGGCTCTTAAGCCATCAAGAAATAACATTTTGAGCCAATGATAGATTAATTACACTCCAGTTTCAGGCAAGGGGAGATGAAAGCAATAAATTCAAAATTCAGTTGAGACGTGCAAAACCAACCAGTTGGTTCTCAGGGGAAGTGGTTTAGTCAACTGAGAAATGGTATCCAGCTGTCAGCAGAAAAGCAAAAGTCACCTGTTGTTAGAGCTTGTTGCTAGGGAACAGTGGCATCACTGTTGACAGGCTAGATGATCTCCTAGGGGCCTTGGCACAGCTTTCATGACTGCTAGTAAAAGAATCACCTTTACCATGGAAGGAGCTAATGCCTCAGGGTCATTAGAGATCGGCAAAGGGTCACCTTGCCAGATGGAACACTATTCTATGGTCCTTATCAACTCTGAGGATTTATAGTCTAAACGTCCCCACCATAGTTGCTTCTTCATGTTCTTGTCAATAAGTGTCCAGCTGAGCTCCTGAGTGGTTACTGACAGCCACGGATTTGGATGATGACATCCTGACACACAGTTTCACCTTTATATCAAAACAGCTTCATTCTTAGAAATAACTTCACTCTGAAAAATAACTTCATCTTTGTCAGAAACAAGTAGACTTGACATCATACCAAACCACTACACGGCGCCCATGTTCTGGATCATTTGCAGGAATTTGATTTGCTGTAGCGAAAGGAATGAGTTAGCAAAGTTGGTATCAAAAATTCTCTAAAGGGAAGAGATTTTCCTGGGTGGAGTTTTGGAGGGGCCTCCCTCATAGGCCTTTCCTTGACCATCATCACACACTGGGTAGTTTTCCATCTACTCAGCCCATGCATGAGAGGATGTCATTTGGCTTCTTGAGAACAATGTGGAAGCATTGGACCAACTGGCCAAGAATTTGATTCTGTGAAATTGGACAGTTTTATATTTGGCAGAAATAACAGTTTGATTTGAAAACACCTAATTAGTGACTGTAGCTAATTGTTTCACTGAATTAAATTATTTTATCATCCCTCCAACTGGATTTAGGCCATAAAGTCCTTGAGTAACATGTTGCTATCTTAAATTAATCTGTTCCAGGTTGCCAACAACCAGGGGAAGACTAGTTCATAGTCTATAATGTGTGTGCTCAGTTGCTCAGTCATGTCTGACTGTTTGTGGCCCCGTGGACTGTAGCCCACCAGGCTCCTCTGTCCATGGGATTTCCCAGGCAAGAGTACTGGAGTGGGTTGCCATTTCCTCCTCCAGGGGATCTTCCTGACCCAGGGATTGAATCCAAGTCTCTTGCATCTCCCAGATTGGCAGGAGGATTCTTTACCACTTGAGCCACCTGGGAAGCCCCATAATCTGTAATAAACTAGGCTAATTTCCCAGAAACTAGGCCATGGGCCCAGGCACTTTAGAAGGAAAGTACTAGTTTCAGAGCAGTCTTC